>NW_027287427.1:37489113-38749113 GCF_022747635.1 Hetaerina americana | reverse complement strand
CGTAGCTATGTGCGGCGCGGAAACGTGGTCATTGAAGCAGGAAGATAGACGTAGATTGGAGGCTTTTGAAATGTGGGTGTGGAGAAGAATGGAGAAGGTGAAATGGACAGAGAAGAAAACAAATGAGGAAGTACTTGGTATGGTGGGCGAAGAGAGGGATTTGTTGGGAGCAATCCTATGGAGGCAGGAAAAGTGGATGAAGGGGGTGTTGACCGGCAGTGGGATGTTGATGACTGTGATAGAGGGTAGAATGTTGGGCAAACGAGGAAAGGGAAGGAACAGGATAGGGATGTTGGACGGGATGAAGGGAGGAAGAAAGTACTCAGAGATGAAGAGGGACCTGATATAGAGTAGGATGATAGATTTTGTGTTTTGTTAGGAGTAATAAAATATTTGTTTGGTAGTTGTGTCCATCCGAAAACCTACCTTAACCGGTAGATTACCTTAAAAAAATATGTATGCATTAATATTGGTAGTCTACTGGTTAAGGTAGATTTAGGTTGGGCATAAACTGAGCATTTTTATATTCCTTCACTTCATCTAACAAGACACAACCTGACATACCACAACAAATTAACCTGTTCTTCAATCCCATCTGCTTTCTACCTCCATTCATTCTGTCCAACATGCCTATCCTTTTCCAGCGCCTTCTATTTCGCTGGTCTAAGATTCTACCCCTATCGTTGTCATCAACGTTCCATGGCATATCAAAATGCTCTGCATCCACTTTTCCTGCCTCCGTTGGAGCTCTCCCAACTGTCTACTAGTTGACTTTTCTTTCCATCCATTTTAACCATTCCACCCTTCTCCACGCCTACATCTCAGAAGCCTCCGATCAACGCCTATCGCCATGCTTCAATGACCAAGTTTCATGGTGGTACAAAACTACACTCCATTATGAAGTTCACTAATATTCTCGTAAAATCCTAACTGAACATCACTGTTATCAATTACCTCCTTACGAAAGCTTCATAGCCTAACTAACTTGTTCCCCTTACGTCCCTATACTTTCAACCATCTTTGCAAACCATTGGAAACACAGGTAAGGCGTTCCACCTGTCAATACTGAAAACTAAATTTGGGGGGGGGGGGAGGAAATCTAAGGAAGAGGAGGTGAGAGGCTGAATAATATTATTTAAAGAAAAAAGTGTATTGAACAAGTTGCTGTATTTACAGATAATATAGTTGAAATTCTACATGCCTATAAGTAGTCAATAGCCGGAGGAATTTTGCCACCTCTAAATATGATTGGAATGTTTCTTGGAATAAACAATTTTATGCGAGATTGGAATTTGAATGTTGGGGGAAGGGGAAAGGGGGAGTTAGGTAAGGGATCATAATAATGAACAAGAGAGGATAGCGGTGGGAAAACGTCGAGTTTTGGAGGAGAAATGGTTCAGTCTGCCTTCAAATTCTTGTTTATAATAGCTACTTACCTAATACCTGCCTCAAACACTACCTCAGACTTGATTATACCGGAAGATACTCCGAGATTAAACTATATTATAGTACATTTTACTAAGAGCGAATTCAGATTAATTGGTTAATGATCATGAAATATCGCTTAAGTTACAAGGTTTAAGAAGCGGTAAATTGAATTTAAAATACGAGAATATCGTATTTAACTGGAAAAAAAGCAAAGGCATTACACCAAACTCTATGTGAGGGTAAAATGATGAGAAAACTGGAATTAACGTCGGACAATCTTACAATGGGAGCTCAGAGGAAGCAACAGGAGCGTTTGATAGGAAAATATTAAGGAAGCCGTGCATTAAAGGGCAGTTGATTGAGCAAATGGAAGAGTGTATGAAAAGGAGTGAGCATTGGAAGCACTAGAGAGAACAAAGCTAATAAAATTGAAGATATCCCAGCGGAGTTTAGAGAAAAGGAAATTAATATTTTTATGGACTCAATCATAGTATTTTAAGGAAGGAGTTTGGATAAAATGAAATCAACATAAATCCTCATCTTGACGAAGAGAAAAGCTGGACTGTAAGAGGACTATAGGGCCATAAATTGTATTCTGTCCCAAAAAGGATCTTTCTAAGAATTATCCATTAAAGATTGGAGAAGAGGAAAAAATCCCACCTAAGCAAATATCAGTATTGATTTAAGAGAGGGCGCGACTCCACTTTAGTAATTAAAACCTTAATTAAAAATAATAATGAATACAAATAGTGTTTGCCTTGTATATAGTTTTTCGTGAAGACGGTCAACAAAATAGTCTGTGAAACTAATGAGCGTAGCTATTGCAAAATACTGAATTGAGAAATAATTGCCTTATTCAAAACGTCTGCATGACTCGGTGCACGAACAAAAGCATGGATGGAGATGTGGAATGGTCAGTGAAAGTTAAGGGAGCAAGACAAAGTTTTATTTTATCGCTTTAAAACATACGAGTACGCTGATGAAATATTAGAAGAGGTACAGGAAAGACTAGAAGTCGGAAGGGAAGCAGACAGGCAGCTGACTAATTCGGTAAGATTCAGGAAGGACCAAGTTAAGTTAGCCCAATATCTAAGTAATTGAAGGCAGGTTTATGAAATTTTCAAGAAACAGGGAGGCTAAACACCAAAGTCTGCGGATGCATAAATGTGGCACGGGGAAATGATGTGAGATCCAGGGATCCGTTTTTTTGAGGATTCAGGAATTCTAACGGGAACTCTCCTTATGCACCCTCTAATGCACTCAGCAGGAACTAGACATCTAGAGCGGCAACACTGATGGGAGGAGACCAGGATGCAGAAACACGAGGCGAGGCATCGGCGAGGGAGGGAAAGGAGCAGGAATGAAGGAAGTACGGAGTGGGTGGGGCGGCGGAGAGGGTAATGGGGCCCCGCAACGAACTCCCTCCCCGAGGGCTATCGTTTAATTATCGCTTGCACGTCGGCCATCATTCAAGTGATCACATCCCCCGAGATAGATCCCGAGGGGAGGTTCCGCTCGCAAGTGCGTGGGTGTTATTTACTTCGGGATGCCCTTGAGTGTTTTGTTTCATCTCCGGCAACAGTTTCTCAAAATTTACATTCGAATGAAAATACCATTTGTTTTTCTTTTAATGCTCTCATTTCCCTGATTAGAGGAGGCGCGGCACGATTCTTATCAAGGTAATTCGACGACTCATGGCGTTGCTTAAGAAATTGGTGTGGAATCTCTTCGACAAGGATTTAACCTTACAAAAATGATTTTGGTGAAACGCAAAGTAACTTTGCATGTTGATCGAATAAAATTTTCAAGGTGAGATAATTCAAAAAATATATATCTTCATTTAAAGGCAGCGAAGGCTAAAATTAAAATCGATATTTGTGTCAATGTTTGTTTGAAATCTGTTTGAATGAGTATACATATAAAATCGAATACTAGTGCAACAAAGCATAATGCGAGGCGGAGAAATAGCAGTTTAGAGACAATGGGAGATCGAAAACTCCATTAATATTACGTTTCAATGCAATATAAAATTTGCAAGCTACAACTTTAAATCCACCACGAAAGTGATCACTAAAATAGAAGGAAATAAATAAAATTTTAAACAAAAAATGAATCAATAATTTTCATTTATTAGTCTATAGCAATTAATATGCTCTCTGAAATGAATAGTTTTATCTGAAAGGGGTTTACGAGATCAAAGGAGAGGGCCCTGCTATCACTTCTTGCAGGTAAGATATAACTATGATTTTATTTATTTATTCAAACTAAATGAAAGATTAAAATAAAACTCCAACCGATTTCTCGAAATTTTCCACATCCCTTCCTCAATATTCAATTTTCAAAAAAGGGGGCACGTGAGCTTGTGAGTACAAAAACTTTTGCTTCCTCATTGTTCTATTCCCTGTTCTAAAGAAACTTCCTCTGCGACCACGGAAGAATCGTAATAAAGCATTTTATATCCTGATGGTAGGGAAGATTAAAGTAGCAAAGTGCAAACCAAAATGCATGCCGTGATAACAGCGATGGCGCTACAATACGGCAGAGGAGGCATGCGAATATTTAAAAGAGGACAAATGAAAATTGAAAGACCAAAATTCACAACCCTTTACTGAACTCTTCAACTTATCCAAGCCTTAATAAAATTTTAATTCTCAAGGCAATTTGATGGATTAATTGGTACAGAATTAGTTATTTTTCTTTGATTAACCAACTATTTAGAGAACTGTCGCTCGTAATTTTTATATTCAATTGCTGAGTTAACCCCAAACACACTCTTCCTAACAAATATACACCTGCGCAAATTTATAGAGGAACTTTCATTATTAAAGTGAGATATTTGTTTTCCTGAAACGTAAATTTGGTGGGACTCTTGAAACGGCGTCAGTCAAATAAGTCTTGAGACCTCTCGAACGCCAGAAATGACTCCCCTCCTCAAATTAAATGAAATATAAATGAACGAAACACACCCTTCCCTGCGCATTAGCATACGCTCCAGACGATGCTAGGAGATGCGCCGAGATGCGTTTCCAGCGCCGCGAAGGTTGGAGGAAGATATGGAGAGAAGGAGAGAGAAAATAAGCTTGGCTTATTTTTTTTCTTCTCTCTTGGCCTTTAATTTTTTTTGCTCTCGTGAAGATGATGATGCTCGGATGCGATACAGCGAGAACGTGACGCGAGCCCCGGTCACGTTTCACGGACGCCCGCATGGAAATTACAACCGTGACAACTTTCCCCCCCACCCTCGATAGCCCCCTTCCCCTCACCCTGTACCCTGGCCGGACTCCTAGGCGCGAGGGAGGACGGATGGTGATGAAAATAGGAGAGGGGGTGCGGCGGGTATCTCTCTGTCCCCCACCTCCGCGACCCCTCCCCACCAACGCCACCGTTGCTTTGTGCTCCCCCTTCTTTCTTTCTTCGCGGACCCCTCCTATCTCTCATTCCCATTTCTTCTCCTAGTCTCTCTTCGGCCCCTCGGAGAGGAAGTTGGCGCCGTTTGTGTGAGGAGTCGGGAGAGGCAAGGGAGGGAATGGGGGATTGAGAGTTGGCTCCACGCGCGGGGCGCTTCTTGTAATTCTCGGCACCGACGTTTGCGTGGTGGTGGCGGTTCGCGTGGGAGTGGTTGGCGGGAGGCCTCTCTCCACCCCAGCCTCTGTCCAGTGTCTACCGAGGAGTATCCGGGGGCGGGGAACGCCTCCTTCGATGCACCAACCTCCTCCGCCCCCTTCTCCCGAGTCTCCGTCCACGTATCGGTAGACAGAGCATTCACTCAGGCTCTTGAAAATCGGTTCGGGGGTGGAGGGCGGGCAGACGGGAACGTATATTTGGTTTTCGTTTCCACAGGTCCACAGGAAGTAACGAGTCCAGGGGAATGTAAAAGGGGACCAGGCCCCCCCCCACCTGAGACCCCCTCCATGATATGTGATATTCATTTCTTTCGGTTCCGGTAAATTGTTTTAAATTACTTAACACCAAAATACCGAAAGTATTTGGCTTCTACTATGCTGTTACTCATCGATATTTAATTAATTCCGTGCTCCCTTTATCCTGCGCTCATCGATACGATCAGGAAGATCGACCCGCCGAAAATCGACCTTGGATCCGAGGACGAAGACAAATAATATGTAGAGTGTAATTAGGAAAAATATTTAATTCGGACATCTTCCACAGTCATTCCCATTAATGAAATATGCAATTGTAAACATTTATTCATCACCTATGGCACTGTTGAACTCCTTCGTTGATCACTCGATGGAAATGAAATGCAGCTTCGGAGTTCGTAAAATGAATGCAGAATTGGATTGTCGGAAGGAACAATTTTTGCATCCCAAGATTAAAAATGCATGTAATTGAAAATTTCCAGTTAATTTCATCCAAATAACGGTTTATATCGCGAAAATTTAAAATTCTTAATGGAGTTTTAAACACGTATTCCCTGATACGTGTAATATTGCTAAAGAAGTTTTAAGATGGAAATTATTATCAATCATTACTATTGGTATTCTACTGGTTAAGGCAGGTTTTGAATGGACACAGTCTAAACAATTGTACCACATATTTACTTGCCCCTCTTAACTAAAAACACAACCTGATATCGGGCACTAAAGCAAGTCTCTCTTCTGTTCCGCGTACGTCTTTCCTCTTTTCATTACCTCCAACATGCCTCACCTATTCCTTCCTTGCCCAACGTTCTCCTCTCTATCACAGTCTGCAAAACCCATCGCCCTACTTTCATCTTTTCTGCCTCCTTTTGATTTATCCCATCTCCTCCCCCACCATGCCTAGCGGTTCATATGATTTAATATAGAAATATTATTGATTATAAAAACTTAAGTCAATCACGAAATCCTACCAAAATTACGGTTATCACGAAAGAAGATTAAGGTAAGAAAAATAAATCGTGAAAATCTGATTTTATAATTTGGTGAAATTTCTAGGTTGATGATATACTAAAAAAATAGCAAAGGTGCAGACCCGGAGGTAGTTTATGTTTTCTAAGTTTGGCATAAGAGTATAACAAATGAAAGAGAAAAATTATGAGTGGTATTTAGAAAAACAACACGCTGAGCAGTATTCTTTTGGTGGATAAAATAGCAATATCAGATTACCATACTTAGGACACAAATTCGTACATAAAATAAAACCGGCAGACATTCCCATAACAGTTTCATACATTAGGCATAATAATGCTAGTGTTATTTTTCGACAGATATTCAGCTTGTTGAATCCTCGAAAATCGCGTTGGCAACAGTCTCAAACCATTCGTACATCGATTCTATGAATCCTAATCCAAAGAAATCCCTCTTTAAATTTCAACACTAAAAACAAATCAACCAGAGGGTCAAAGGTCATTGGATACTATGCCTCATGGCGCGTGAAACTCGGCTTTCAGCGTGGGGGGAGGGAGTGGCAGTTCCTCTCCTGTTCTGCTTTAGGTCACCAATTACCTTCCGATAGATACACAACCAAAATAGCCTCAGCAGTTATTCGGAGTGAACACTCATTCAGTTTTAATCTGACAGAGCCGGGCACTATACCCAATAGGCTAACGCACCGTCCAAAATATTTTCACAAAACTTAACATTATCCGCACGAAAACAAGTTCTTCCGCTTGGTTGGGGAGGTTTTTTTTTAGCTATTTCGACTAAATACCTAGTGGTGTGTATCATATTTCATTTTCATGAGGAGGTTCCCAGTAAAAATTCAAGAAAAGGAGATATGAATCAAGATTTAGGCCCGACTTAATATTCCAAATTCTTGCGAGTGAATCGAGTTCGGCTGTTCGAGAAAACGTATTCCGTAAAACACCACCAGATCGGCGAGGAGAAAACCTGATGGGTGGCAGGAGAGAGAAAAAAGAAATTTAATATTTTAAAATACTTCTGTGGATAGCGTTAAGAACAGTTTACTACCCATAAAAGCCAATGGCATAGCCTCAAGTAACCATCAGATAGTTACGATATCTATTATTGTGCCCAAACAAGGTGGTTTTTACCTAAAAGACATCAGAAGATTTTGCGAAGTCCATTTTTCCCTGAAATTCATTAAAATCACTAATTCAAAATTTGGGTTCTGAAAAAAGGCTCAGTCAAAAAATCGTTACCTCAGTAAAAATTAATTGAAGAACTACAATGGTGATCTTAAGTATAATGTTCGAAGAAATCAATGTTATTTCTACGCACAGGAAACAATACAATAGCAAGAATTTTTATTATTAGCAGTACTCTATGAATAGGTTTTCAATGGAATCGGCGACTACTAACTACTGTGCTCCTAAACCCCGACTAACAGGACGCAAAATATCCTTAAACCACATACCACATATAATGAAAACTCATTGAATTTTGAATACCTCCTACCAACCCTTAATTCCATTCCAAATGTCTATTCTATTTCTCCAACCATCTCGCCTTCCCAACATTCTCCCCTCTATCACTGTCTCCAGCATCCCATTGCCTCTCAATCTCTTACATCCACTCGTCCTGTCTTATTCTAATGTCTTCCAATAGGCCGTCTCTCTTCCCCTACCGTACCTAGAACTACATCTGTTTTCCTTTCTGCCCATTTTATTTTTTCCATTCTTCTCCATACCCACATCTTAAAAGCATGTCAAAATAATTAAATTTATTTAAATATCGCTTCAATTAGCATTCCAAACTTGCTTTAAACAGGGTTTCTGAAATGTTGTTGGATCGATTGCTTCAGACGGCCTGTAAGCTCGCTATCCTGCTTCACAAAGGTCAAGAGATGGAAATCGCCTCGGCTGGGGATACTCTGCTTATTCAAGAAGCTAGGTTATGCAGTGCTATTTGGTCCAAGAGGAGTACCTAAAACCTTAGTAGGCGACTACTCTTCAAACTAGCTTTAACCTCGCGGAGTACCAACATCTTTTTTTAATTTGAAAAGAATGCACGTCGCATACCATATATATGTATATGTGTAATAGGAGAGCAGCGGTCGTGCGATTCAACGTGGTGAGAGACGAACATGAGCCGAGGATTTATGAAGGGAGTCCCCGCGAACGTTAGTTACGCCCCTGCCATGAGACGAAGAAGTGGATACCTTTTTACCAGCACTTCCGCCCCGTCGACGAAAATGAATTCCAACTGGCGGGGTTCGCCTCTGAAGAAAGCAAGAAAGTAAGTGCCTACCAAGGGGCATGGAGCAGGGGGGAGGGGAGCCGGGAAGGGCAGAAGAGGGAAGAATTTACGGTTTGGCAAGTATGCTAACGAAAGGCGCACGTGCGCGTCGACGTATGAATGAATGCGTGCCCGGTCCAGGGTTTGAAGAAGAAGAAGAGGATCTGTTCTCGAAGGAGGGAGAGGGGGAAGGAGAGCAGGCGGCGACCCGCCCATTTGGCTTCCGGCGAGGAGGAGGGCGGGGACACGAAGGGGAGGAGGCTTAAGGGAGCCGGGGAGAGATAGAGAGAAAGGCGGGCGAGGGGTTATGAATGCCACGGAAGTCGGGCGATGAGTTGGATGGCTAAAGGGTTGGGGGGTTTGGGAGAAAGCTGGATGACGCCCAACCCCTGCCAGCGGGGTAGCCGCGAGGTAAGTATCAAAGGACCGACGACATAAATGTGCACGACTGGAATATTTCCATTTTTGGTTTTTCGCCTTGTGTCGCTATTGACGTCATTTTTCGTTCAAGGGAGACCGATGAAAACTTTACGGTCGATTGTCGGCGCTAACTATCTCCGCATCTTGGGTTTGAAGTTTAGCGTTTCTAAAACTGTGAACTCGACTTAAGAGACTAGCAGAATGACTTGAAGTATTTTGAGGAGTAATAACCAGAGGCAGGCATTTTAAAGAATCTGAATTTGCTCGCAGTAAAATGTACAATATATTTTGTCGCTCTTCTTGAGTATATGCCCAACCGCAATGGAATATTGTAATCTTTGAGTTTCTTCCGGTTTACTTAAGCCTTAGATAGTTTTTGATGCAGGTATTATGCAAGCAGGTTTTATGAAACAGGAATTTGAAGGCAGGTCAAAGCAGGCGTTATGGAACCATTACTCCTCTAAAATTCAAATTTTTCCCAACGCCGTCATCTCTTACTCCTAATTATCTACCCTTACTCCCTTATCTACCTCCCTTTCCACCAACACTGATTTCCAACCCGTCACCATGGTTTGTTCCAAGAAAATTTTTAATTATTTTCCAGAGGTGAACCAATTCAACCGTCGGACTACTTGCACGCATGATCTACTCGTACACAGCTCATTTGTAACTAAATTTATTCGATATGCATTTTATTTAATGATATTACTCTATTTGTCACCTCTTTTTCCTTCAATCTCTTCCTACCCAAATTAGTTTTTAACATTGGTAGGTGGGACAGTTGACCCATCTTGGCAGGGTTATGCTGGGCAAAGAAGCTTTTGCAAGGAGGGAAGAGATATCAGGGAAGATAAGTAAGGATTTTAAGAGAAGATTAGTGAAAATATTGATATGGCGCGTGATTTTGAACGGCGCCTGATCTTGGCCATTGAAGCACGACTATAGGCGTAGATTGGAGTGTTTTGAGATATGGGCTCGGAGAAAGAAGCAAAAAGTTATTGGACAATAAGGAAAACAAACTAAGAAATACTAGGTATTATAGATGAGGAGAGAGGGTTGCTGGAAGAAATCCAAAGGAAGCAGGAAAGGCGGAGGCGAAACACTTTTATTGGCGATAGGATGTTGAAGACTGTGATTAAGGGGGCAACGTTGGACAAGCGAGATAGTAGGGGAAGGAACAGGATAGGCATGTTTGACAGAATGAAGGGACGTAGAATGTAAGCGGAATTGAATAAGAGTGTATTGTGCTCTAGGGTGTCAGGTTGTGCTTGTTAGGCAAGGGCTATGAATGCTGCGGTGTTCAGTGTCCAACCATTAAGTACCTCAAGCGGAAGACCACCAAATAAAAATAAATAACGACAGTAATCAACGCGCAGTTCGGTTTCATTAGTGAGATACCATAATACTAGGTCCTATAAAGCATGTGAAGTTCACAAATCAGAATATTTCGGGGGGTCAGTTCATTTTCCTGTGTCACCTGTGGTTAACACGAAGATCTGATACGTGCAAGAACGCACATTTTGGGTGAAGAGATGGGTTTTACAGAGTCACCTATTAATGGACCCTGGATCTTAAATCGTTAGCAGAGCGCCCAACCCATTTGAATATCACGTTCTCTTGAGTAGTAATCAGTTTTATCTATTCCTCCTTGAAGATAAGCATGACATATACCAATAATAAATAGGACCTGTATAACTTGAAGTGTGAACAGTAACAAAAGGCCTAGTTTTCGGCAGATATTTTGCTGCTTTCAAAAATGAAATTATCTCAAAAAAATTATAGAAATATTCCAAGTTTCAGAACAATTTTTGAAATCGGTACTCCTTGTATTTCAGATTTTCGGGTCGACCCTGCCATTGAATGTGTTATTTGTGCGTGAGTTATGGTCGATATATTAAAACTACGAGGGTCATCCGGAAAGTAGTACCCGTTCGTGAAATAAAGACACAAAAGTAAATATTAACAAACATAAAAAATTTTATTTGAAAGAGGATACTTTAAACTACTTCTCAACATAATCTCCAAGCAAATTAAGGCATTTGTCATAACGTGTGACAAGTTTCTGTATTCCTGCTGCATAGTCCTTCGCCGCCAGCTCATTGAGATACGCGAGGGACCCATCTTGCACAAATTTTTGCATAATGCAGATGGTGTTTAACAATTTCATGAACAATTGTTCGAGAAACATTGGGAAAATGCTCACAGATGTCATCAATTGTGACGCGCCGATCGTTCCTCACGAATTCGTCAACTGAGCTCACCAGTTGGTCTGTAATGACAGACGGTCTCCCCGAACGCTCATCGTCGTGTGTGTTCCCCCTCCCCATGTTGAAGTTGCGACACCACCGCCGAACAGACGACTCGTCCATTACATTGTCTCCATACACCTCCTTTAATTGGCGATGAATATCACATGGGCGAACGTTTCTTGCATTGAGGAATTTAATCACTGCCCTCACTTCACAACTGGCGGCGTTCTCAATTTTTTTAAACATTGTAAACAATCACAGAAACAACACAGGCAATGCTAGCGTCACGCAACTTGGCTCAGAGAAGGCAGACAAGCCACTGAAGCTATCTGACCTCGTCCAGCGGCTACTCGCGTCGTCAGCACTTCATGCGGCACGAACGGGTACTACTTTCCGGATGACCCTCGTAAATATATAGCAATCCCGTCTACTTTTATCCATTCCATACTCGAGAACTTCAACTGGGAAACTACGTCGGTACTTTGAGGCTTTGCAAAGAGCGCAGAAATACTCTTCTGATACTCTTAGCAGCCTGGTCGTTCGCCGCCGATTCCAAGTCACCGTGAAGTCCCTGATCCCTGCAGATGCTACCGATTGATTGAGAAACCATCAGCGGAAATGATAGCTGTTCAATACGTATCTCGATGTAGATACAACAGCGCACCTGAGGCTCTCCTCCGTCAACATGGGACGCCGACCCACGTGAGGGGAGCAGAGAGCGAGCACACGCCGGGATCTCTTTACGAGAGCTGACAGAGTCGGGATGTGATTCTGTCCCGAGGGGGCGAACAAGATCCACCGTGACTCTGACAACCCGGATGTTCCTACAACGTTGCTCGAGAAGTGCACCCTCACGAATAGGTTATTAACTCGCGTGGTGCGCGCATACAGTATACGGGTCTAGTCCATGGCATGGGCGAGGCCTCCCGGCTGCCCGGGGCGCTTAAGGTTTATGGCCCCATCCACCAACAGTCACTTCAATTCTATACAGGCACATACGTTCCCAGAAAACTTTCAAGGCTTTATAGGGCTCCGAAAGGGAATAATGGGCAATTTAATGTTAGTTAAATAGCACACTGTCATCTGAAAGGATGGAAATCAACGAAACTCTAGGTGTGGCACGGTGGTTTTAGGCTCAGAATGAGTATGATTTAGAGAGTTTCTTTTCGATTGATCCTTCACTCCTCCAATAAGCCACACGCGATTTAATAGATGAGTAAATTGTATTAAGGAGAAACGGAAAGTTTCAGATAGAACGCATGGCAAGGCGAAGGTTATGGAAATGTAATACAATACACGTACGCAATTTTAAAATTGAAGAAAAAATTCAATTCCAATGCATTCACACCATTACCTATTTATTTTAAAACATGGGAAAAGTATTTATACTAGTTTGAATACCTGTAGTAAAAGTTAAATTTGGAAATTCTTTCGATGCCTTCATAAAAAAACCCACTCTAAGTTAGACCAAACATTCTTAAGATGGAGTATAACTTCATTTATTATTCATAGATATTTATGGCAATGTGCTTAATAACTACCGCAGAATTTTGTCTAGAATTTCAAGGGCTTCCTCAACGACGAAACTGACTTTCATCATGAGTGCTCGCATATTACTTTATCAAGAAGGCATAGAATGAAGAGCACTAGAAATGAGCGCGTTGGCTTAAAGTAATGCCATGTGGAGATGGACATGTGGATCGCGGGACTTACAGAGATCACAAGAAAAGGGTTAAAAATGATTAAAATTTCCATATTGAAAAGAGTGTTGAAAATCCTACATATTCTCGACGAACTTGAAGTGTCCTTTACAAGTTATGCTTGGAAACAGACATACATGACTATGGCGACTGCTTATCAACTTGATTACTTTCAAAATTAAGATGGTACGTAGCAGAGACTTGCTAAAGGTACGATCAGATAAGTTGACAAATTGCGTTTTTTCTTACAATTGTACTTAATTTTGAGCATGAAAATAAATCTGTTAGTCAGAAAGTGAGTACCCAAATTACTTCGATTCAATGAAGTAATTAACAGCTATGACTGAATAGGTTTTCGATTTATTTATAAACCATCATAAAATCGGTGCAAAGACGACAGACCGTGGGGAACATCGAATGGAAATAGGATACAACTATCGTATCATCAGAATGAAATTATAAATTAAAATGCAATAGTTTCCTAGTGTGCTTGTTGCGACATTAATTGCATGACTCCAATAATTAATCAGTAAAATTAACAGCACGAAAAATTAAAGCCTAATAATAATGATTGAAAGCTAGTGAAAAAGCTGAACTACACTGTGAATTACTGGTCAATAGATGATTACCGGACCTACGTTACAGACTGCTAACAACACAATAATGAAGTCCGCGACAGGAAACAGCAGCAACAACAATAACTAGCCGAGGATTTGACGGTTAAAGCCACTGCATTATTTCCCAAGGAGCTTTAAAAGAATTTTACGTTCTGAGAATTGGAAAATACTTCCAGGATATTAATAGAAGATGATAGGCGTCACTCAGGACGGTGGGCCTTAAATAGCAGAAAGGCAATATAAAATAGGAAGCAATTCTGAATAACTACTTCAGAGAACTTTAAAAACCAATATCTTATGTTCAGCACATGTATAAAATAGGCTAACTTTTTTTTCATTTTCCCTTCCCTCTTGTTGGATGTCTATATTACTCGCGGACAACCTACCCTGATTATCGCTTTCACGGCTAACCAAAACTGAGAGTCACACTGAAGTGTTTGTATTCCTCACGTAAATATAATTTAACAACCGTATCTGATGGATTTTTCATTTTGCCCATCCTCCATTTCCTGGAATATTTCTCCGGTCCGATGTCCGTTCTTGTAAATGGACCACGCATGAGAAACACATGACGACCGGCGGGTTTATATGATCGGAGGCTTTTAAATCTCCGCGACACGAAAACACGCTGTCGAGAGTTTAAACCTGCAGCTTCCAAGAACTACCGCCACCCGCACCAGCTCGCCTCGGGAAAGATCACTCAACCCTTCCCCCTGGCATCGCATGCTTTCCCACACTTATCACCCTTTTCCCCCTCGGCTCCGTTCTCCATCAGCAAGGACTCCCACGCGCGCCTATATCTTTTTCGGCCCCCTTTCCGCCTTCCCGACCTCATAAACAACGCGCTGCCGCACGTCTCCAGGCCCAGCGTCTAGGATAACTTCTCAGGCAACCCTCCCCACCCTTCGAAATTCCCACATTTTCCACCGTGACCCCTCGGCCAACCACAGGGAGGATTATGAGTAATAACGATCTGAAAGATGGATAGACCTCGAGTGCGGTCGATAGGCCGACCAGGGTTTCTATGATTATCAAATACAAAGAGCCAAGGGACCGAATAAGGACGAATTCGAGGAGGAACATCTGGGAAATATTTCTTCGCCTAGTAATTACTTTTTGTTTGGTTTCATTGGCTTTCCATATTTCGTGGGTATCTTTATCTCCCTTTTCCAACAGCTGTACATTTAAACGCCGATGAGCTCGGGGAGGAGATGGGGAGGAAGGCGGTGCGTGATAAGTGTTCGACCCGATGGAATGTAAACGACCTTTATAGTTTGTTGGATTTTCAAAGTGGTCTTCAATAAAAGAAGCACGAATACAAAAGATGGCGCGTTTAATGCGAGACTCGTAACTGCTCGAGCCTTCTACGACTAGACTTTATGTTTCCAGGTTTTTAATGTTGACATTTGAATGGGTTGGAGGTGACGTTTCGATGAAATAGTTCCTATTCTATGCAAAAATTTAATTTTCGAAAGAGGCTTTGGATTTCACCCCTTAACATATATGACTGCCATAAAATAAACTCCATTACAGTTCCTTATATCTTTTCTAACTACGTCGCTAGCCGTCATCATTCCCAGTTTCCCGGCATGCAGAAGAAACTATGGTTCTTTGTTAGAATGGACGTTCTCGAGGGCAGAGACAGTTGAGGAGGTACTTAAGCATTAAAATAAAATGGGTACTACGGCCAGCCAAAATACTTCCTGGAAACAGGTTGCGAGACTATTTTTCGCTTTGAAGGGGCTGCAAAGATAGGCATTTTGTTTATTTATGTCTAAAAATTTTTAATTATCATCGTATTTAGTACCGTTTTAATGATGCAATTTTATTTTGCATAAAAGTAAGACGGCTAAGGAGAAACTTAAATTATAATTACACTCTTATATAATATTATTAATATTCTCATATCTAATAATTGATTTAATTCATATCGCAGCTATAAATATGCTATTACAGAGCATTTATGCTTCCTGATAGGCGACATCGAGGCATGGCGAGTGGAGCGTTAGACTGCTGACCATAGGGTCCCGAGATCAAATCCATTGCCCCTCGCTGTTCCCATCTAAACCCGAGTCCCATAATTTCCTGTATGCTAGGAAAATTCTGTGAAATCGAAGGTAGCTGCAGACTCCTCATCACCTATATGTATGAATGTAACACGCTGGATTGTTCGAAACCTCAGCACATGACTCACATTCACAACCCATGCATTGAATGAAATATTGTAGTAACTATTATTATTTCCTGAAAAAATTTCTGGAGATGTTTTCGGCTGTAGGAAAACAGCACATGTGTGCATTGTTAATTGATATATTTAAGAAAAATTGAAATAAGTAGGGCAATTACAACGGGAAAAGACCGGAGGGGCCAAAAGAGAGGGGTTCGAACTGACCGAATCAAGCGTAAGAATTGACCAGTGCCCGATGTTTCTCTCTTCATCTTAATGAAAATTTCAGAAGGGTAAAAAAGGATTATGTAAGTGGCTATTAATTTCCTTCTACTTGCAAAACATGCATATTAAATTAAATCCACCGGGAAAATAAAACTGCGTCGAAGAAACACTTAAAAGTTTATAAAATGCAGCAATAATTAATAGCATTCATCCACGAGGTGATAATATTTGTGCCTCCAAGTGAAGTAAAAGCAAAACATTGGGAAAAAGAAAATTGAACGTTTAGGTAAAAGAGAAAATTGGCTGTGGTCGGATGGAGAATTATTAGGAGCCCATAAAATTACTCTAATCAGGCAATTTTTTATAACTATACGAGGATTAAATTTCGATACATGCTGGATGCCCCCAAGGAAATCAATTGTGAATAAAACAGGACGAATGAGAAACAAACAAAAATGCTAACATATCCCTTAAAATAGCAAGTGGCCTAGTGTGTAGTACAGTGTTCAATTGACAAGAGGGCTCACGTTCAAATTCGCGTGGCCCTCATGTTTCTTTGGAAATTATGACTTGCCGAGTAGAATAGTATATATACGAGTTCGCATAAGGAATAGAATTTTCTCCCTCGCGAGATAAGATCCCCACCCAGGTAAGGTAACCAACCATCAAATCAATCTTTCCGTTGAATACTGCGATTGGTGTCTACCGCTAGTTTTCACAGAGTTCATCCTAACTACAACTTATGACCTGCCCCAATAAATTTAACTCTGGATCATTCAGGGTTTCATAGTGAGATGTTCTCACTGGGTTTTTATACCTTGCAGTTCAGCATCATGAAAAGATTCAAACGGAATATAAACCATGAATTATGTATTGATTCAATGTTCAGTCGTGGTGCGCATTAAACCGCCGTTTGTATGAACGATAAAAGAAAAAATAATGAATGATTCTTTCAGACTTTTATTTGAGAAAAGGATATTATGTCTTCTTCAAATCCATCACATAAATCAATTCGACTGATGCTGATGAGGACATAAGATTGAAAACCGAGGTGGAAATAAATTATCCAGTCAATTATTCAAGTTCATTTAACATTTTCCGCATTATTATTATTATTACTATCGGTATTCTACCGGTTAAGTTAGGTTGTGGATGGATGCAGTCCATAAAAAGTTGAAACGAATCATCTCCTAACAAAACTCAAACTGACATCTGTCGCTACCGTGATCCCCTCTTCAATTCCGCGTACTTCCTTCGAAAAAATGAACATTTAATACATAATAAGACTTTGGTAATGAGCGCTATTTCTGGTTGGCACATCATTTGTTATACTCCTCCGGAAGAATTCTATCAAGTGAAACCATGATGGAAGCATCAATTCTATTTTGTCGAGACTTGGCTATATTACAACATCATTCTATTCATTAAGTCCTCATGAGTGAAAACTGCTGTGGGGAGGGACCAAAACAACCACCATTACCCTCAACACAGTTGGAAGGTAACTTGACATGGGATACGACCACGAGAACATAATAAATTCGGAAATAAGGAAATCAAAAGCCTTAACGAAATTGTTAAGTAAGAACTCCACTCGGAATGTGACTGCAGCCCCCTATCCGACGAGAAACATTCGCCTCGCGTGGGGCGAGCGGCGGGGGAGTTGAGCCCCAAGGCGCAGGAACGCACGAATGGGCAATAAAAAACCGGAAAATGAATACAAGGCTCGTGACACGCCAGACGCATATACATGCTTCGGGGAGAAGTGGCTTTCGGCGTCAAGTGCTTGAGACGTGGCTAAGTGCCTGGAGATGACGGTGTAACACCGTGGTCGCTGTGGAAGCTCATGGTAGAACGTCTCTTTCTCTTAAGCGCACGACAGGCCGCTCAAAAATAGAAACAGATGCGTTCTTTTATTTTATGAATCCTACTTCAAATTTTGAGCTAAAGAGGAGCGGAAGAGATTGATAGCAGGGCATCGGATGCCTTCTTTTAACCAATGGATCAAGTCCACTGGTACTCCAGTTTCACTTAATTTAATGGTTACATAAGGGCAGAAAAAATATCGAATCCTTCAGAGTAATATTTTAAAATCACTTTTCATGAAGGTTTCCACGTGAAACTATTACACTATGGTGATGATGGAAAAAATGAACAATGCACTAAAGATCGTAGTAATTTTCAACTTATAATATGTTGAAACTTGTAAGTACTTGTTATAATAAATTTTATAAATGTATCATCTATGCATTTTATATTTGTAACATAGAGACGAAGGAGATATTTTACTTGAGATTTCAATAACGGTAAGAGATTCATGCAGCGTGATTATGATACATATAGCCTAATTTCTTCCAGAATGACCTTAATTTTACGGTAAAATCCACATTGAATTTGGGAAAATGTTTATATGTCAACGAAGCGCAAAGTGTCCACCGACGTGATCTATAATAATAATAAAGTGGGGAAACAGGAAAAAATAAAGATGGACACAACCCTCGCGTTTTTCCGAAAGATTTCATTTAAAAATCATTTTTACTTCTTTCATTATTTATATAGACCCATATAAACATCTAGATAAGCTATCTGCGAGTTTTGTTTTTATTAAAATCGTCAAAATTAATGAAATTAGCTAAGGATGTAATGAAGGGTCAAGTTCGTCATAAAATGCAAAAATACGAGCTCCGCCAAGGTTAATGATTTAGGAGATGAACGACCCCTTACAGACGAAAAAAAACTGGCTCTAAACAAGTTTCGATCTTTTAAATCGTAAAAATAACTCTTAAAAAGCTTCAATGTACTCGAAGGTAAAGTTGATGCCCTTAAAACTATTGCATTCACGAGATGAGATGGCCTCAAGGTTGTGTGAGAGAACTGTCGCGAAATTTAAGCAGATTGAATTCTGCAGAGTGGCTTGCATTAAAAACTCTTTAACAAACTGATAACTTAATTTCGAGAGATTTTGAGGTCATGAAAAATTTAGATTATAATCAATAGTTGACGCAGGAAAGATCCAAGAGAGATGGAAGGAGTATATAGAAGAACTGTATAGTAAAGAACTTAGACCAACAAAGTTAGACATAGAACAGGAACATGACGTAGAGGAAGATAGCTTAGGCCCAGGCATACTAGACAATGAGATAGAAAGGGCATTAAGGGAGATGAAACTAAATAAGGCCGTGGGGGTGGATAACATTCCCGTGGAACTTTTAAAATGCTTAGGAAAGTGTGGGAGGAAGAGGCTATATGGGCTGATCCGTAGTATTTATGAGGAGGGAATCTGGCCGGAAGACTTTGTGAGATCAGTTTTAGTTCCTATTCCGAAATAGGTAAAGGCCACGTCATGTGAGGACTACAGGACAATAAGGTTGATAGCTCACGCAGCTAAAGTTGTTCTTAGGATCATAAGCAAAAGGATAGAGAGTAGGGCAAATGATTTCTCAGGGGATGATCAGTTTGGGTTTAGGAAGGGGAGAGGTACGCGTGATGCAATTGCAGTAATGAGATTTTTAATCGAGAGGAATATAGAACACAACCAGGAGGTATTTGCCTGTTTCGTAGATTTCGAAAAAGCGTTTGATAGAGTAAATTGGGAAAAACTAATGAGTATACTATATTGCAGAAAATAGGAATAGATTGGAGGGAAAGGAGGCTAATCCGCAACCTGTACATGTGTCAGACTGCTCAGGTGCGGGTGGGAAACGGGGAGTCAGGACGGGCAGTGTTAGGAAGGGGTGTAAGGCAGGGTTGCCCATTATCACCGTTGCTGTTCAACCTGTACGCAGAGGAAATGATTAAAGAGGCATGGGAAGAACTGGAGGTAGGAATGAAGGTGGGCGGGGAATTCGTAAAATCAGTTAGGTTTGCTGATGACCAAGCTTTAGTTTGCAGTCAGCCAAGGGGCTGCAAGCATTGCTGAGTGAATTGGAAATTCAGTGCGACAGGTTTGGGATGAGAATCAATATTAATAAAACAAAGGTTATGCGATTTTCTAGAAAGAAAAAGGCCAAGCTTAACATTAAAATAGGAGGGCAAAAAATAGAGCAGGTAGAACAGTTTACGTATCTCGGTAGTGTTTTGGACCAACAAGGTCAAAGTAGTAGGGACGTAAGGAGAAGAATTGCGCTAGGCAAAGAGGCTTTCACGAGGAGGAGGGAGTTGATGACAGGGACTTTGAGTAAGGATGTTAAGAAAAGACTCGTAAAAACTTTGATATGGAGCGTAGCTATGTACGGTACGGAAACGTGGTCATTGAAGCAGGAGGATAGACGTAAATTGGAGGCTTTTGAAATGTGGGTGTGGAGAAGAATGGAGAAAGTGAAAAGGACAGAAAAGAAAACAAACGAGGAAGTACTTGTTATGGTGGGCGAAGAGAGGGGTTTGTTGGGAGAAATCCTATGGAGGCAGGAAAAGTGGATGAAGGGGGTGTTGACCGGCAGTGGGATGTTGAAGACTGTGATAGAGGGGAGAATGTTGGGCAAACGAGGAAAGGGAAGGAACAGGATAGGGATGTTGGACGGGATGAAGGGAGGAAGAAAGTACTCAGAGATGAAGAGGGACCTGATATAGAGTAGGATGATGGATTTTTTGTTTTGTTAGGAATAATAAAATGTTTGTTTGGTAGTTGTGTCCATCCAAAAACCTACCTTAACCGGTAGATTACCTTAAAAAAAATCAATAACACTGAAAGGAACTTGGATGATCCCGTAAGCTGTCCATGATAGATAACTAATAAATAATCGCTAATTGAAAAATATGATAATATCGTTTTCCCCAGCAACACATTACCACCACAATAATTGTCATGGCATGCTAGAAGGGTGATCAGAATTTTATTACAATGGGGTAGCAAGTTAGAATAAAAATATATATGCTGGTTTGTCATGATTAGAGCAAAAAACAGATATGGTGGGACAAAAACGGAAGCGTGAAAGTAAAATCATCACAACCGAAACTGAAAAAGATATCATAAAATAAGGTTGACCAAACTCATTAGTTGAAAACCGGCACAGCCCATAATATTTCCGTTCCAGCTGGATATCTTGTTCTCGCGGCAAATTTGTGTCAGAATATTCCGTACCCAGTAGGATCCTCCTTACGCTAACGTTAACGAGCAAACAAGACGATGATAAATTAAATTTACCTCATAAGGATGGAACTGAATTTCAACACATATAGAGCACTTCGTAACCGCCTTATCTGATGAGACAATATTCCATATTTTGAATATACCGACACCTTTTATTAATTTATAACCATGTAAGCATATTATGAAAATATGCCTCTTTTTAAACTCAGAGAATTTAATTACATACGAAAGTGATAGGTTGTAAAAGTATCACTCGCTAATAGCTAGTACAAACTAAATAACACAGTGTTTGGCGCCTAGTGGAAATCCTTCATAATAAAAGAAGACCCTTAGATTTTCCACATAAAAAGTTATATTTTCTACTCAAGTTTCGTTACAGCGTGAAAAATGCTACGCTGCCACGAGATACGCTCGTAGATTGCCTGAAAATGTTACGCCGTAACGAAATCTAGGTCGTGAATATAATGTTCTTAGCGGAAAAGCAAAGTTTCTTGGCACAAACTAAAATATTTCCCAACCGATTAGTTTTAGAGAAGGATGCTTGGATCTGAATGTTGTGAAATCATATTATTTAACATTTTTAAGTTATATTCTTTAGAATTGTTGGAAATTTAAGTGAGAAATAATCTAAGATAAACTACCTTGAAGATGAATTTTGGAAGTTAACATTATGGTAGACGTAAGTACGTAGTAGTTAAAAAGTAAAATATCCAAATTCCTCTCTCTCACTTTATGAGTTATTTAACCCAAAATATCACAGTCATTCACACATATAGAAGGGGACATGGTAGACCGGTGGATAGAGCATTGGGCTCCCGACCGTAGGTACCGGATTCTATTCTGGGTGACATCTCTGGGCAATCTCAGCTCCACCCAAGCTGTGTAATTTTTCTGTTGTCGGTTCTTGAGTGGCATGAGGGAAGTAACTGGCCCCTATAACCTGATGAATTAATGATGAATGCATTTCACACACCCTATTAGCATTGGCACTAGGTGAGCTGTACCTATCAAACCACTTTCGGGTTGAAAATACAGGCATCTGATTTATGCAGATAGAAAAATTGATAAATGCATTGGGATATGGTACGAATGTGATTCGGGAACCTCAAAAAAGAAGAAATGCCGGATAAGATTTTCGCAGGGATACAATACTTTCCTCACGCATAGTGGATAGAAAAATCGACGTTTGAGCAAATTACAATCAATAAAATAAATAGTTCGAAAAGGGAGGATTCATTTGTGAGACGGAATATATATGAGACTTTTGACGCCTCATCATTATGGGAGATAGAAGAGAGTGATGAAGCCAAAAGGCGAGCATTTGTTGCCCGATGCATTTATTCCAAATTTGGCCATGACCATTCGAATGCTTTTTGAAGCAGCGTTCGTGAGAAAACGAGGGAACAAACGTGGAATCCCGAAGTCCCCACTCGTAAACCACACATCGTCAATCAGACTGAGAGGAACCTTGGTGCGTTGGGCGGGGGGAAAAGGAGGCGGAGGAATGGACGGGGAATCGAGGGATATTCTTCCGCTTTTCCACGGTGATCACCACTCCTGATCGTCTTCGACGTCCCGGCACATAATGCATTCGAGAAAGGAAGATAAAGGTTCCGGAAATTCTCTGAGAGGAGACGAGGACTTTAGAAAATTAGGAAAGAGAGAGAGAGAGTAGGAGACGGAGGTATATTCGTGAACTTTGCGGTTAAATGGAGAAAAAATTTCCATTTACTTTGGGAAAGGAGGCTTTCCGGCTGGAAGAGGAAGGAAAGCGCTGGAGGAGAGCGCGTTTTTTTCCCTTTTCGGTTCCGTGGGAGTCCCTTCTTCCTTTCTCTCGTGACGAGCCATAAAAGAAAGATGAAAGGCGCCGGTCGTGGAATTCGGCCGATAGACTCTTGTGCTCACTTATTCTCCCTCCCTCTCTCCCTTTGAGGATGGAAGCAGGTTCAATGGGCGGGCGGAGAACGCTGGCGCGGGAGGAGGAGAGGGAGGGGGCAAAGGGGTCGTGGGGGCGCCCACCACGACCTCCTGCGTGGTGCGAGGACGTGCATTCGACCCTTACGTTTATTATGACCCGATTATGTTCTCGCACCAAGCAAGCAGTACCGGATCGGGATTGAAACCTGTCGCGTTGGGCAGAGAAACGACCTTAGGAAAAAATTTTCGGAGGGCAAACGTTTACGTCGAATTTCGATGACCCCTCGCCAGCAACTTTAATTTGGGGGCGATAATTGACATCTCGATCTTAAGCCATCGAAATCATAGCACCATCAAAACAATGGAGACGTCAAAACCATTTTTACAGATTAAAAAGGTCATCGAAAATTTGGTACACAATCTCATTGGTAAAGAGTTGATTCATGGGACGGACTCCTCAAGTTTAGAGACGACTTCAGCAATACCATAAATTATTCGTAGTTGAATGCGCAATTGTTATCATAGACAAAGTAAAACCCTAGTTATGGCCTCAGTTGGTTAATTTAGGTGACTAGTTTAATGTTAATACAACACACACTAATTATAAACGGTCATGAAAGGGTTTGCAGCCAGTGATTAGTGATGATTTGGATAAGTTCGTTTGACCTAAATGTAATTCCGCACGTACACACTTTCCGCAAAATGGAATTCATTTTACCAGGAGAAAATGCATTTTAAGCATTCCATTACAACGAATGATTCATCTTCGTCTTCCCATTAGGGGCAATGCGAACAGTCGTGTCTCGTCTTGCATTAACGTGCCGCTTTTCCGATGTGTCTTGAGATTCTGATAGCGCAAAGTTGATTCTTTCGTGGAACTCGTCAATTCTTCATCGTAGCGAGTTGATTTAATGCACCTGGCATGACATTGTCAGTGTAGAAGTAGAAAAACAATGGAAGGTTTTACACAAATGCTTAGGATAAATGCATACACCACACACACAAATATATGTATATGTATGAATGCTTATATATATATATATATATATATATATATATATATATATATATATATATATATATAAACATTCATACATATGCATATATGTGTGTGTAGCGAATGGCATATATCCTCAACTTTTACATCATCTTAAGTTCCTGGGTATACATATATATAGAAAAAATATATATTTTTATATACCATTAAATTGGGGTAAATCACAGTATAACACAAGATCTAAATGGAAGGAGAGAGAGAAAAAAATTCTCGAAAAGTGGTTTTCATAGGTTATTTTAGAGATTACTAATTAAAATCACCTCTCTCTACATAAATAATATTATGACTTCATAGGAGGTACCGGAGAAATATTTAGAAAATAATAGATACAGTCAGTACAGATATTTATTGTGTTCTTATCAATTCTCTCCTCCTTGTAAAACATTTTGGCTAACGCAATTCTTCTCCTAATGTCGCTACTGTTCTGACCAATTTGGTCCAAAAACACTTCCGAGATACGTAAACTGTTCCACCTGCTCTAGTTTTAGGCCTCCTATTTTAACGATTAACTTAGCCTTTTTCTATTTCTGGAAAAATGAATAATCTTTGTTTCATATTATCACTAAACTCACACTTTGGTAATAAAATAAATAAATAAAAAGATTTTTACATTCTCAGGGCTTATTTTACCGACTCTTTATATCAATTTCCAATGGCACGATGAGACATCTCGACTTCAACAAATCGATTACTTTTATATGGCACCAAACCAAGAAGACAGTCACGATTGAACAAAAGGAAATAGAGGCGATATGCAGATGAATAATGCATTTTAACTATCAAAGAACTTCCCTACATCACAATTAAGACAGTTGAATTAATTTCTATAAGTATATGGTAAATCCCGTAGACTCATTACAAATGGTAGTATGGGTGTTTTGCTATGCTAAACGTTACGCAGTTACGTAGGAGCGCCAAGGGATCTGTTAGTTGTGTACGAGTACGACAGCGAAATACTTCATAACTTTAGACATTTTCCTCTGTAAAATTAACATGAGCGAAGCTTAACATAATAGTATGATAACAAAAGAATATAACAATCAACATACAGGTAATAACATATTCGAAGATTGCAGAAAGGGTAGATTTCTGTGAACATTTTCGAGTCTATGCAGCGACCTAGGATTAGGATGCCATCGTTTTCAAATCTGGACATTTCTCACCTTCCCTCTCACTCAATTAAAGACGTCTTTACAAAGCCTGGTAAATGATCTTGGTTAGGATTGTTATCACGTTTTATTTCCCCTCTCCCGCAGAGCAGCGCTCCTGAGTGTTTTGGCGCGAGGTGCGGAAAAATCTCGCAGTAGCCCATCATGGAAACGGAACACGAACTAGATAAGTTTATCACATCCACTGGTTTCACAGAGTTGGTGAATAAATCCTTTTTTACCGTTTTCCGCGCCGGTATTCAGGACACGCGTCTCCTGCGGTCACTCCTACCACGGCCCCCTGTTCCACTACACACATTTTGCTTATCGCTCCATATCCCGCGACAGTTATATTTCACCTCGGCTGAGATAACCTACTTCCGATCACGGATAAATGTTATTTTACCCTTTTCAGTGAGAGGTTTCAGTTGCTAGAACAACATAGGCAATTCGCCGAGTAATCCATGGGAATCACAGTGTTTGCTCGGTTAGACATGGGGCGCCTACGGAAAAAA
Source organism: Hetaerina americana (assembly GCF_022747635.1). Classification (NCBI taxonomy): domain Eukaryota; kingdom Metazoa; phylum Arthropoda; class Insecta; order Odonata; family Calopterygidae; genus Hetaerina; species Hetaerina americana. Next base: position 38,723,448 of record NW_027287427.1, on the reverse strand, counting down.
ATACCGAAGGATGATGAACTGGCTTCCCTCTCTTTTCAATTTTTATTTCTTAAAAATTTTTATCTATTCAGAATGCGATGGTTTCATTGCTTTGTCGTTTTTACGACGAGTGACACTGAATTTTCCTGTGCCTTAGGGATAAATTTAAACTTCGAACCATCAGTTTACGAAAGTATTAGCAAGTACAAATCACATTATTTTCAGTTGTATTTCATGTTGAGAAGGCTTCCTTACGTTTCTTTTATAATTGTATTTCTGCTAAGTCCATTGGAAGATGGTCCATCAATCACAATGAACAATTCTAAAAACTGGCGAGGCAGCGGAATGCCGAAGATATCGACAATGTGCAAGATTGAAATGAACTCATTAGAAAGATCAAGTAAAGCAAAGATATAACTGCGAAGGAAACGAATAATAAATAAGTTTAAGATAGAAAAAGCTTTGGAAAAATTGAGGAGTAAGTTTGGATGGGTGAAAAAAGTTCATAGTATTCGTAATACCATGATACGGAAAACTAGCAAAGATACTTTTCAGTTTATTTAGCATAATTACACCGATAAAAATAGGAAACTATCTTATAGACTGAGATCTGAAAGTATTTTTTCTTCCTCCGAGCGAAAAAACAGATTTAAAGAAAATGCCACGGAAGGTCGTCCATTCGTTCCGGCACAAATGCGAAAAGCAAGACGTCTGCAGGTCTCTCAGGTGGCAAAAACCGCTAAGTTCGTCCTTAAGCATGACGCGGGACGAAAATTTCCTCGGAATATAAACAAACACGAGTGGTGGTTTCTATTGCTACCAATTACAGGGCTTTAAAAAATATGAGAAATTGCAAAAAAAATAATTGAGAGGTTTCACCCACCTCGACTCACCCTTCTTCCTCCCCTTCCCACCCCCTGACTTCTCCCGCCTACCGTACAACAACTGACCTTGAACTCCCAGCACTTTAAGAAGGAAAAAAAGTAAGGGTGGGAGAGGGAGGGGGTATGAAAAAAATCATCGAAAGGAATTCCCCTGTTTCCCTTCCCCTAATTCCCCTCCTCAAGTCCCCCCCTCTTCTCTCGCAACGTACCCGCCCACCCACCGGTTCCCCCCTTCCACCGCATACGCCGACCATCTCCTTCCCGCCACCAACCCACAGACCCCAGCCTCTCTCCCTTTTTTCCCTTTCTTCGAAACCACTCATTTATTTCTCGTTTACGAGATTCACTTTCTTCCCTCGTGAGAAGAGATCTCGTGAGGGTATGTCAGCGATCCCTAGAGGTTACGACACGGGAGTCTTATCGGAGGGCGGGGGTGAGACAGAGTGCAGAAAAACATAATTCGCTAAAACCAACAATATTTCGTTGCTCACTATCAAGGGCTGACTTTGCTTAGTTGTTACTCTGCAGAATAAACAAAGAAATTCACGTGACGCGCACTATCTTCATAGCTAAAACTTAACGAACAGGGCTTCTCTTAAAAACCATAGATTTGGTAATGCTTCTTATTAATTATTTAATACTAATAATATTAGTTTTAGGCATACCTAATTAAGAGATAGCATTTTATAGAATTCTCTACACTCTCGAAAATATGGTAAATTCCGATCATTCCGTTCTGTCTTAGAGCAAACATTACAGTAGTTTCCTTTAAATTATCCATATAATGACAATACGTGGTAGTGGCACATCAGCGGAGTCTCAAGAAAACGCTGAGACGTACATAACTGAAATATTATAATAATGACTGTAGTTTCTCTATAATTCTCTATAGTTTATTAGGTGGGCATTATTATTTTTACAGTATGTTGACATTTCAAAATGTTTTAGCTTAGGTACTATGTTTTTCACTCCACACTCCAGGAATGACCTTACACTCCGGGAATTTAAAAACTGCCCTGGAATTGTTTCAACACGATGCCAAATATCGTATAATACAGGTACTTATTATATGATATTTTATGTTAATGCTGCTACAGTTGTTATGAATTCATTTCATTCTAAAGGTCGAGAGTATGTTACAACAGAGTATTAAATAATATAGTAGTGTATGTTGTCGATATTATAAAGTGACAAAACGCTCCTATTTATATTGTAATTTCTCATTCCACATTATTTTTCAATGTTACCGCTTTCATAAAATCTAATATTTAAGCTTCGCCGTATTGAAATGATGATTTTATTTCTCCGAGAAATTTTTGCACTAGGTGCGAGCGCTGATATACCTAAATTCCATATTACGCTGCGTCAAATCGATGTAGTCCTTCAGAAATGGGGACATAACTCAGGTAAGCAAATTGGATGCCTGGTAAGTAATGATCTTTAAGTTCAAAATAAATAATCGAAAAAGTTTCACAATTCATACCGCCACTAGTTTGAAACGAAGGAAAGAAATAACTTACATTTGTATGAATTATTTTATTTATGACAACGCAACACATGGTCCAGATTTAGATACAGGTGATAATCATCCGATATACGTAGTACAAAAGCTATCACTGATTAATACATTAAACAAAAGGAGTGGATATATTCGGAAGAGGGTATAAATCAATTGATTAGTTGGATTGCTTATTTGCTTGATAGTTAAATATTATATAAACATTGATTCCGGTCAAGGTGAATGGTTTTTCATACTCTGAAAGATTTGCATTTAATGCATATTAGCGGATGACTCCGTTAAAAGTTACTGTCGCGGCATCGGTTCTTTGAATTTAATATTAACTTTAATAGGATGCATCTAAATCAAATCTCATTTATTTTGAAACATTTTGACAAGCATGACCAATATCGAACTCCAGAAGCCAAAATCAAAGGAGACGATATATCGGGCCAATATATTCTTCCTTCATCTTGCGTCGAGGTTTCTATAGATTTACTCTTTTTGGTGGCTACTCTGTTTACCGATATTTTCCTATCTTTTATCTCTAATTGTACGGTTCGACTGGTTTCCCACTTCTTATATCGTCTAATCCATACTGGATGAACTAAATAAGGAGGCCAAGCACAATATCTTATGAATTCGATATTTTCAGGCTTTACTTTATGAAAATTCATGATCAATAAGTAAACTTTGCATTTTTTTACCAAAGCTTTATTACAATATTACCGGTTTCGACGCTTAGGTGACACCATCAGGTATTAAACATACAAATATAATAAACAAACCTGATCCTGCCACCCATGCGTCGAAACCGGTAGTAGTGTAATAATCTCTTTGTGAAAAAATACAAAGTTTACTTATTCTGTGACAATATCTCATGGTGGTAACTTTTCAACCACCAGAATCCCGGAATCGGATACCTCCTGGATCTTCCAACTCTTTAGGAACTCGTAAACCTACGGGGCGGGGGTATGGAGGGGGTAATGGGTGCGGGGAGCCTGTGGGGAGTGCTGCGGACGTGTAGGGGAGTTTTCGCGGGGACGGAAAAAAAACACGGTGTTCGGAAATCACGAATCACGGGCGGAAACTTCCCCACCCCCCTTCGTCTTTTGTGGGAAAAATATACACACCCACATCACCTCACTGATTGGGCGGGGATGAGGGTTGGGGGAAGGAGGGGGTTTAGGGGCGTGAGAGGCTCCGAAGCATACATCGTGGGAGAAGGAAATTACCGCGCCGCCTCGAAAAGCAACGAAGCGCGAGGCAACGTGGTGGGAGGTGGGATTTCCATCCCACCTTTGGAACGGCTGCGGCGGGGGCTTGAACCCTGGACCGCGCCCCGCCCGTGAGCCGCGAGCGGGCGCGATGAGGAGGGGACGATGACGTACCTCATCGGCGGAATCACTCGCGCACCCCCCCCCCCCCCCAAACGACGGCGAAATTGATGGACGTGCGTGCGCTCGGCACTCTTCTCAAGGAGGCTGGGGCGCTGGGCCTTCGGTTAATGGATAGCTCGTGTGCACTGCCTCGGACGAAACAGCAAAGATCGACGCTATCATTACTCCCCGATGAAAAGGCCAAATAAATCTCAGCCACGGAGTATGATATATAAGGACACCATCAATGCTGCGATTATCTTGAGGCTTAGACTGGTGCGGTGGCTGGTATTCTATTTTCCCTCTATTATATACATTTACCAGGATGGCGGGATCGCAGGGAGACAACTGTGCCACCCGAAGTAGGTGTCGGCTTGTCGGAGGTTGGATTCGTAGGGCACCCTAACCTAAGAACAGTCTCCAATGTGCAATAGTATTGAAATCCAACGGCAACCAACTCACAAACCTCACTCTGTTTTATCCATACTTCTTCTTATACAGATATTCTAACTTATTTTAATTGAACTCATTTGTCTCATTTATTCAGTTCTTCACACTGAATGGGAATACTACAACTGTGCAATCGAAAATAATACAATGATCACGGAGAGACAAACTTTCACTGTCACTAGTTGGTAGACCCAAATAAATTTCAGACATGCTACAGAGTCTGGAAGGATGCAGTCACATTCATCAGCTGGATGGTCAATATATAAGACATAACTTTTATTTATAAAGAATCAAAATGGATTTGGATTACTATTTGTAAAGGTAACAGAACTAAAATACATGGCATTTAATTAATGAATGGAAATTTCTCGCATATGTCATTTCATGAAGTGATTTAAAGTGGAAGGATGTCTCTTTGGCAATGACGTTGAAAATGTATTATTACCCCTATCATTCTACGGTAGGCGAAATCAAGTCAATTAAATGAGAGAGATTAAGTGTAGAACAGATAGATTTAATATGTCATTTTATCTATAAATCGTAAGGGATCAGAATAACGTTGTCCTACCGCGCTAGGGGGAAAATATTCAGGCCAAATTATTCTGGTGTGTAGTCACTCCCTGCCACACACACTGGGTGTCGAGAATAAAACAAGACACCAAATACAATACCACCTGGTACGCAATGGAAGCAATTTTAGCTGACACTGACCCGAGGAATGAGTATTCATTAATTATTACTTCAATCCGAAGAATAATAGGTTGCACACCATCGCTCTCTGGTATGCCATAACCATAGTAATTCAGTCAATAATTTGCTATCATTGATGATGACGGTTTAACTTACCTAGAACTAAACTCATAGTCCCGCCCTCAATTTTTAAATATTTAAAGTTCGAGCATGAGCAGCTTTCAGTCCTCGGATATATTTTAATAAATTCAACCACAATTCCCTTTCATTCAGTCAGTGCACACAAGTCGTCTCTTTGGGGAGCACATAGGTGGAGACCTCAACGCCGGATTCAAACAGATGACCTCCGGGTTAGCAGACAAGGACATCATACCACCTCCACCGACACGGGCGTCTAAAACCACTGAGTGGAAGATTAGGAGACGATTTCCGAAGCCGCGGTACCTTGCACTTTTATGGGATAACGTCCAGTGAGGAGAGCGCAAAGAATGAATGTTGCGTGCTGAGTACCTCGGAGTTGACGCCGAAGAGACCCTCGTTTGAGGAAGCAGCCCCATTGATTGACAAAAACTGCATGGGGCTCATAATTTTCAATTTCCACGCCGAAGAAGAAATTGAAACGCCCGAGTCCTTCATTATATGCCAAAAGGTTTTAACGGGGAACCCATGAGAAAGTTTTGTCACCTATCTAATGAACCGTAGTCAGGTCATTATGAGAAAGCAATAAAATAAACAACCAAACAACCCATTAGTTCTATAATGTATCTGACCATCAGCTTAAAGTACTCAGTATGGCCCCAGTATGTCTAAGAATGGAAACGTAAAGCAGGTATGAATTGTATTGAAGTCATGTGGAGAAGATATTTAAGATACGTAATCAATTACATGAGTACAATGATCATACTAATTGTGAGTTTTTTCGAAACGATTACCATTTACGAGATACTCCAGGAGAAGGAATCAGTTTATTGAAATTAAATATCAATTCTATTGAAAGTGGATCTAGGATTTATTTAATAAACATTTAGTTATGTAATAATTTTGGGCAGTGTTTTTAATGACACAGATGGAAGAAAACTTCATAGACTCCGCGTACTCGAATGGAGACGGGATGCACATATTTCACCTCTACGGGTCGAAAATATTCTTTATAAATGCAACGTAACTGCCCCTTGTAACAGTCGTTTACGGCAGTCGAGCACCTGAAATAAGAGCCTTATTGTGACACGAAGCATACATTCTTCAACGACGCCGGGATTGTGGGCGTCATTTTGACTTAAGCACCTCGGAATCTCACGCGTGAAGTACGAAAGGATTCGTCACGGCCTGTGCGTAATCAATGGGGACTCGTAAGGCAAAGTATACGAGGGGACTCTCCCTAATTTCACCTCTCCCGATCATTCCGCCTGTGGGAACACCTTGCGCGTCCATCGGGACACGCTGGCTCTTTTACCCGAAAAACAACAAAAGCACGAACGCACACCCATCCGCCTGAAAACGGAATTTATTGTCTTTGTAGCAGGTATTCATTTGGCGGGGGAGACAAGGAAGTAGTTGCCTTAAAATTTAAGCTCATTGCCGCCCGGACCATTTGTCTTGCAGGCATCTTCTTGTGTACCACGGAGGGGACTAACGGGTTTCCCGTAAAGAAAAAAGCGGAGACAATCAACTGACTACACACGGAGGCGCCATCTGGAATTCAAAGAAAATAAAAATGCCATTTTTTCTGCGGACCTTTAGGGAACCCAGAGCTACCTAATGGTTTACTCGGAAATAAATTTGAGATATTAGTTCCGGCGTGTTAGGGGCTGGAAGGAGGAGAATCACAGCGTAAAACGTCTAATGGAGACAGTCTCGGGCGAGTGCCCGTATTTTTGGGCGTGCAGGAACTGGAAATAGTTTTGGGCACTCATTGGCTCCCAAAAATTTACGGCAAGGGGAAATGAAGGCCAGAAAATCTTTTGGGATAGAAATTCACACTTTTTCTACCTGTTACACACTCTGACAGCGACGAATTTGGAGAAGAAAAGCTATATCATAATAATGGCCATGAGAAGAAAAATACGTCCGTTGACGTAAAGAAGCTTTAATTATTGTTATTCGTTAAATTATGCACAAGATAAGGACCAATTTAAATGCATATAATTCTTAGTTACTGATATTTTAACCTCCAGCATGTAAGATTTAAGACGATGACAGCAATTCGTGGGACAAATATTCCAATGCAATCCCTTAATCAACATGGATATTGGCATTTTAATGAACTACACCGTGTTTCCAACCCTTGCCCCCTAAAAATCTGTTGTCTTAGCAAATTAAAACTCGAATTCCTTTGGAAAGAAGTCCATATGCACCAGAAACGGGATAAAAAATCTTCAGCATGAAATACGAACGCGCGGATCGCTAAGATGGACAGGATTTCTATTTTGAGACAAACACTGGTGGCTGTAACGGAACTGGATTTCATGTACGTATATCCCCAGCGATCCATCAAGAACACATTTCAAAGAATGCTGGATGGTTAAGAAGCCACTTGCCTGCGAAATTATCCCAAGGGAGCAATTAACTGAACTCGTACGAGTATGTGGTTTCGTTCCGTCGCCATGGCATATAATGTGATGAGTCATTGTAATGCATGCGGACAATCATGGAAAATGGTCACGCACTTGTTCATTTATTAAGTACGTTGATTCATTTTCTGTCATGCTGTAATTTCTGGAACAACATAAATTCTGCAGCACTTCTTATTTAAAACATTCTCTCGTATGCGAGAATAGTAGATGATATGTGAGAGATACGAGCTACGAGAATTCTTTTTTTCACTCCGAGAGTTAAATTTCTTCTGTGAAATTTCGTAAGAAACTAGTGATTTATTTTAGCGTCTCTGTCCTTTCGCAATCAATTCATTTCCAAAAATAGATTATAATTATTTTAGGAGGGTGCACCATATATTACGACTTTGACCTCATTTTTACAATGCACACCTCTATCTCCAAAACTCCCTGTACCCTTTCTAACTGTAAACATTATTTAGGAAAAGAGCCTGTCTAAATTATTAGCTCTATACTATTAGTACCCTTACATAAGTTTAAAGGCAGAAATATGGCATTTATAGCAGGGAAAAATGTACACACCAGATGGCAATGATAACTGATACACCGACGTTTATTACTGCTTTGAATAAAAGGTTATTGAAGATATACAGAAGAGACTTTTATGCACGTGTACCACAAAGAATCCTCATTTATGCATTAAAGATTTGTTCTAACACAAAAGGCTGAGCATTGAACTTCAACAATGGATACTAATTTAACGAGGAAAAGATAGAAGTCATTTTAAAAATACGTAAGTTAAGGTTCTACGTAAACAATCTTCCTCGCTCGAGGAGAACGGAGTTGATCAGTTACTTGTTTATGGATGGTATTTCTTTTGATACGTTTTCTGCAGCGCATCACACATCCTTAGGTCGAGTGTCCGAGGAGTTTGATAAGGAAGGAGTGGGAGGCATCGTGTGTGGGTGAATGCTTCTTTAACAGGTAAAACGGCTCATGTCACATGCTTTGTTCATCCCTGCTTAGTTAGACGGGACACTCGCCGCAAGACGCCGATGAGGCCCGCATCTTTCACCTTTTCCTCTACTCGGAAGAGTCTCCACGGACACGCACCTCCCTTTCTCCTCTCCCTTTCGCACTCCTTCAAGTGCGACTTCATTTCCCTATCTATTCTCCTTTCCTCCCCCGTACTACCCGCGAACACCGTTTCTTCCCTGTAAAAGTCCGGCTCTCATTGGCATTCCTGGCCGCTATTCCATCTTTCGATTGCCTTCCGTCAAGGTGCCAACGATGAGCGTTTCTCGAGCTATCCACCTTGGCGAGTAAGATTTCAGCAGGCCAAAAGAAAGGACGTAGGCAGTTTGGGTACCATTGGTAAAGCAACATGCTTCAAGCACCAATCTCTCCACACCACCAGTGCGCGATTGCAAGGATAACAACATATTAGCAACTATCCTCTTCGGCACAACACCCGTATTTATAATTTTCAAAATGCCAATTTTTCTCTAAATGCTTACATTTGAATCCCGGGATTCTGCCTATTTAGTACGGTTTGATGATGGTTAATTTTCCATTGAACTTCAATGGTTGTTTTAGATTGAAAAAATTCAGTGTATTTAATTATTTCCTACACGAAGTGGAATATTTGAATGGTCAAAACTATTCCGTGATTGAACCCATCCAGTATCGGAGCCATGAGAACGAAAAAACATCATCGTCCATCGATAATAATGAACAATTCAATCGAAGATAAAGAAATGGAGGTTAACTCTCAAAAATACCGCCCAACATTCGATAGGACTATTAGAACATTATTCAAGAACATGCTAATACATTTTTGCTTACAGTAATATACCGATTAAGGTAAGATTTTGGCGAGCACAGGGACTAAACCATTCACTAATACACCACTTGTCCCTCATGGCAGAACTGTAACTCCTTTAACGCCTCACATTAAAACAAAACCATTTTTGAGCTCCACATACTTTCTTTCACTCCGTCCAATATAACAAACATTTTCTCCCACTACCAGCCTCACTCAGCTTTCCCCCTCCTTTAGAGTCTTCATGGTTTCTTAGCAACTCAACAAGTTTTGTATTCACATTCCCCGCCTCATTTGAATTTCTATCTGTCCATATGTTATCCGCAACTTGTTTGTTTTCCTTTCTGTCCATTTCAATTTTTCCATTCGCCAACACACACCCAAATTTCAAAATACCCCCAACCTAAGATTTTCAACTTAAGTAAAAGATCAAGTTTTCGAGACGCAAAAAAACTACAACCTATAGTTATTTACTTTTTTACTAATCTTTTCGTTACATGTTTACTTAATGAGGTTGCATCGAGATGTTATGTATAAGTCATTTTGCTAAAATATCCTTGTACTTACTTCTATTTCTAAGCGCACGCTAACAAGTGGTAATGATAGAACACGGTGACGACGATTGACGACGAGAACTGAAGATTTTATACAAGCTCTTATGGCAGTGTAGGACTAAAAACCGAAGGATTTTGGATTAATGTTGCAAACACACATGCCATAATCACTAAAAACCAGGCCCTTCATAATATACAGGAGTTACAATAGAGCTAATATAACATCATCTTCCCGCCTTCGTTTAAATGATATTAATTTGTAGGAAACAACAGCTGAAATTGCATGTTTGCGGAAAATGGCGAATAAAAACTAGTTTAAAATGCATTTTAAGCATGTTTTGAAAACTAATAAGAGCCTCAGAGTGCTTAAAAACTGTATATTAACTTAGTGTTTGTTTACCAAATACGCATTAATAATTGATTTCATACATTAATTTAATCGTTCGTCATTAGTACATGAAATAAAGTGACACGTTAACTTGTGCGGCCATGATGGAGCCTCCTTTAAGCCCTTTTAACCAACTCTCCGCAAAAGCTTTACCACAAACAATTATTTCCACTGCTTCCATCCTCTTTGTGTAAAACATTTCCCAGAGAGGTGAACTAATTAAAAGACGAATAAGTGATAAATCATTTAGTCATGCCGATTCACGTCCTTTACGGAATGAAGCCCGTTTATCCCGTAGAAATTTTCAGCTAGAAGAGAAAACTTGAAATTTTATTATGACGTGATGAGATGACAAATAAAAAGAAGTTTCGATTCAGAATCTGCTTAGAGATCCTGCTGTTCACCTGATCTCTATATTGAGACGTCCATTTTTTCACGGAATTTCGGGCATAATCAGATGTGCCTCGTGAAGCCTTGCGCATTGTTACCTCATGACCCAGTTGCCCCCAGGGGAAGTGGTAGGGAAATAAATGGACCTCGCATACCTCCAATTAGCGGTCAAGAAAAAATCATGAGGCTTTCGAAAGTGAGTCGGTAATTAGGAGACCCGAGGGAATGGTTGGCTGTGCCATTCCCTACGGTGGCCGGAAATGACAAAATTTCGAGATATTTACAGATTAAACATTTTATTGGGACAACGTGGCCCATCTGTCGGCTATTTCAATGGAAGTTCACTTTTTTCAGTCATAAGATGTTATGATCTATAACTGTGAGGCCACAAAAAAGCACAATTTACGAAGTCATTGTATCCCTATTCGTCATTTGTGCGCTTCTGTTTTTCTCTGAGAAATGCTTAGGTTGTTCATACATCTAATCGATTAAAAATATAAAGTTTATTAAATTATGAATTAAAATATACAAAAAAATTAAATTAATAATATTAGTACTGACGCATATTATGTAATGAGAACAAAACTAAAAAAAGCCCCGCAGGATACCAATCTGGTTGGCTATTGCGTCACGAAATTGGTGTATCTTATTCACTGAGAAATCTCTTTCACCTCTGAGAATTCTCTGAGAAATAATATTATATAAGCACAAACGTATGCAAATGTATTTCACTTGTGGTTCCAGATTTTCTTCATTTAAGTAAACGGGTAATCTAGATACCTGACGATGACTTTATGACTTTGTTGAGTATTTTGTATTTTTTTAATAATGAAAAAGTTTCATTTAAGAAATGTATCATAAAAAGTCCATTAGGTCCACGACAACGCACGTATATCTAATAAGTATCGTAAATGCATTCGAAAAAGCAACATTCTATAGATTTAGAGACCGTATTAGAGGGAAAACGTTAGGAAAGCGAGGAAGGGTTTGAAATAGGACAAGCATGCTGTGGACGGAATGAAGCGAGGAAGGAAGTATCCGGAATTGAAGAAGGATTAAGTGTAGTCTCGGATGTCAGGTTGTGTCTTACTACGAGAGGTAAATGAATATATCGTTGCTTCGTCCATCCAAAAACAATCCTAAACGGTAGAATACCAATAATAATATATACTTGGTAAATTTTACTTAGTGCCAATTTTGCAAGATGATAGTCATAAAACGAACTTCTTATGTGTTATCTGAGTTTAACAAACGGGTAACATAGCCTGTTGTGATAAATATGACGAGGTAGGAGGAAACTAATTAGCAAACTTTGAAGCAAAATTTTAAGTTAATGGTATTGTAAAATTAGTTAATATATTAACATGAAGTTTGTAAGTTATACTATATGATTACGCTGCACAGGAATTGGTCACTGATCACCATAACAAACGCTGCAATTTGAGAAGGAATGAGAGCTTCATCAAAAATAAGCCGCATTATGGGCGAAGGGAAATGAATTCATATGATGTGTGTGCGTATATGTGGTTGGGAAATGGGTATTATATAGCAATATCGACACCGTTAACGAGATCCGACTGAATCAAGCGAGTTGACTCGCTTCACGAGCTTTCCGAAAGAAGAACATATTTTCCCAACGCAACTTTCTTCTCTCTTGCTCACGTTTTTCCGCAGATAGACTCTGATGTATCATCGCGCCTTGTTTAGTCTCATTTAAAGCGGGAAAACAGACATTGATCGATTTCATTGCCAAGGGCTCCATCCACTCTTTCTCTTTCTCTCTCTGTCGGAATTGAGAAACAGTAGCATGTTATAATGAAATCTTATAAATTACGTATCATAGAGAGCCTTTACTATATGCATATTTTTGTCCTTAGCTTCCGCAGCATTAATTTCAGTCATTGCCTTTGGTCAATTTTACAAGCACACTTAAATAGAGGATTAAAACGGTTTCGGGACATCACGTGTCCTTTTTGGGCCTTGCCTACGACTTTTCCCCCGACGATATTGCCAGTGCACACTTCCAAGTAACCGAAATGATTAGTCCGAAAAACATACTTCATGAAGTAAGTTTTAATTCACTCGGAAGCACTTCAAAACAGCAATTTCAGACCTGAAGACGAAAAGAGTCAGTCTTCAAGAGCCTAGAGATGGTCTGAAGTGGAATGAGTATTTCATTTCCCTAACGATATCAGCTGACCGTTCTGGAACGCAATAAAGAAATCCAGTGGAACGCAATTATGTGTTCGACGACGAGGACCATCCCAGTTTTACTACGCAGCTCATAAAAAAAATAAAATAGCCCAGGAGTGACTCTTGTTTTCACGACGAAAGATTTTGTTCCGTAAATACAAAGGAGACCAGACAAAGAATTTTATTTTTTTATACCAATTAATGATTTCACCTGCCGTGAGACCAACTAAAAAAAAATATATCTAGTACGAGAAAATTCACTCATTAGTTCAAAAAAATATTATCCCTGTTTTGTTGTGATTGTTCCCATCGGCAAACTTTCATTCAAAGAATTATTTCCAACAGTTTAGGAAAGGAATGCTCTAAAGAAATATTTAGTTTTCTTCAATCAACAATATTGGAAACATTTCATTTTTTTATTCTACCGGTTAAGGAAGGTTTTGGATGGACAGAGCCTATACTATTTCTCCTAACCAAGAACAAAACCTGGAATCGGGCATTACTGAGTTAATATATTTAATGTCCAGTGATTTGTGAGACAAGTTAGGTAACTTTCAAAATTTTAGGTTCTGCTGTAACCAAGAACAGAAAGATACGATGACATACGTTGGCTCAGGCAATTCGCGTAAAATATTTCACGACTGAAAACAGTATTCTGGGAGGAAAATTTATGCAAAAAATCAATTCCTTTAGCAAAATTATAACTCGGAACAGATTTTCACTCAGTGCGGAGGCTTTCACTTTTAAAATGTGTTGACTTCGCCTCAAGAATTCAAGCAGAGAAAGATGTCCAGAAAACAGCATTCCCCATGGAACATCCAGGAAAAGGAATATGCGAAACTAATGTTAAGGTGTAAAACACTAGCGGGGAAAAACAACAACTGAACTTCCGAAATGCGCTACTTGAGTACACCACTTTGTGATACCAATGAGAAATCACAGTGCTATCGTCGAAGGTCGACAGATTTATATCACATCCAAGACGGTTGCCGTAATAAAGAAGAGCCAGGGACATTAAGAAGAATTTAGAGTTCACGCCCACCATTTCATGCGGACAGGATTGTAAAGTAGGATTAGCAAATGCGGCTTTCGAGTTTTCCAGATTTAATGCCACCATTCCGACAAGCGCATTAATTAAAATGATATAAAGGGGACATCATTAGAAACAAATTTCCTGACACAGATTTTATCGAAGTGCTCAAGCTAGATTCATTGGCTACGATAGATAATGCCACGAAAGCATTTTTTTCAGTGAAAAAAACGTAACAAATATATTGAAAAAATTAACACATTCCATCTGATACATCCAGATTTGTAGTAAATAATCCGCCAGCCAAAATCCAATTTTCTCACAGCAATTAAGGCATATACAATTCCATTGTTTTTGAAATTTCAACGAAATAAAAAACTTTTGGGGTAGCAGTTAATCCTCAGAATATACCGTCGTTAATGTGTTCTATATTCCCAAATGGGTTTGCCCAAAAATACGAAAAAAGGAGCAGTAAGTCAATGAAAGATGGGCGAACTTGGAGCTAACTTTCTCTCCATTGTTTTTTCTTCAAAATATGTCTTTTCGGAAAAATATTATCGAAACTGTTAATTGGTATTAGATCAGAACGTGGACGCTTTCGTAGGCGACCTGGGCGCAATCGAAGAGAAACAGCGCACAGCACAATTCAGCAAGCTCAGGGAAGTATTAACGAAGAAAAGCGATCGGAAAGTTGAGATGCATTTGTTTTTCACTCTTGAGGCCCTACGATTTCTGAGATGAGCAGGATTTTTCAGTGATATTCAAGTCATCCCTTGAGATTTCTTTTTTCGTTTGGTTTTAGAGAGAACTTCAAATTCTGATGTCACTAGTTTGAATGCCATGAACAATAAGAATCATTACTGAGTTCCTCAAAATATACTTCTGCCGAGTAAAATTAGCCACCCAACATATGAGATTTCATATGCCTTAGGGGGCCTAATGCCTCCTAAACTACGTCTCTAAAATAAAAAAAACTATCAGTACAGTGAATAGAAAATTCAAGGCATTTGCTTACCATCATGTGAGGTAAGGGATTAAGTGAATTATGTTCAATTGGAGAATATAATACAGTAGGAGTGAGTACGGCACAATATTGCACATACAGGGTTCGTCCGGAAAATAAGTGTACTGATTTTTTCCCGCCGCTCCAGGGGCGCCCAGCACCGCTCTGACGGGCTGCGATTGGAGGGGGGTATGTTGGCAAGCGACGCTGAAAAAGGCAGTCGGCTCTGAGCTGTGGTGTAGTGAGGAGCTCTGTTAACGCGAACCTTCACGCTCAACCCACGTCACGGAACGCGATGCCGACGTTTTTGGAGCAGCGTTATTCCATCAAATTTGCGGTAAAGCTTGGGAAATCGTCTACCGAAACTGTCGGTATGATTAACCAGGCTTACGGGGAGTCAGCCATGTCCAGAAACATGATATTTCGGTGGCACAAGATGTTCGTGGAGGGCAGAGAAGAGGTCGACGACGAACCACGGCCTGGACGCCCATCAACGACACTCACCGACGAAAATGTGCGAAAAGTTCGCGATGTACTGAACTCTGATCGTCGTCTTAGTGTTCGGATTTTAGCAGAGCAGTGTAATGTGCCAAAAACAATAGTGCACGAGATTATTAGGGAGCAATTACAGATGCGAAAAATTTGTGCAAAGTTGGTGCCGAAAGTGATGATCAAAGACTCAATCGTTTGGAAATCGCGACACAACTTGCGGATCACTGCAAAAATGATCCACATTTTTTAGAGAACGTTGTTTCGGGTGACGAGACGTGGATCTTTGAGTACGACCCGGAGTCGAAGAGACAAAGTGCGGAGTGGCACACCCCATCATCACCCCGTCAAAAGAAAGCTCGCATGAGCAAATCTCGGATCAAGGCGATGCTCATTGTCTTTTTTGACAAAAGGGGAGTCGTCCACTACGAATTTGTACCTGAACGACAGACTGTAAATGCTGCATTTTACGTCCAAGTGCTCGACAGGCTTCGAAAACGAGTCGCCCGCGTCCGGCCAGCGATCAAAAACATCTGGCGGCTGCATCACGACAATGCGCCGTCTCACACATCGCTTGTCGTGTCCGACTTCTTGGCCAAGCACGGCGTGGCAACGCTGCCGCACCCGCCCTACAGCCCGGACTTGGCACCACTGGACTTCTTTCGGTTCCCGAAGATAAAGAGGAGTTTGAAAGGAACGCGATACGGGACTTTGGACGCCGTCAAAGAGGCCGTGACGACGTGTCTTCGAGAGGTTCCCGATGATGCCTTCGCGGGAGCGTTCCAGGAATGGGAACGCCGCTGGAACAAGTGTATCGACTCACAAGGGCCCTATTTTGAGGAATATTAGCTTAAGATATGTAAAAGTGTAATACATTTTTTTTCCTGAGTTCAGTACACTATTTTCCGGACGAACCCGGTAAGTACGGGAAATCGTCGTGCAGACTTTGCTGGAACCAAATTTTCTCTGTGCTGAGTACGCTAGAAAGTTGCCGAGGAGTATAACCATCGGCGATGAAGTAATCGACTGCTGGTGCAAATCGCACGCGTAGATAATAATCTGGTAAAAGACTATCACATTGGAATTTTTCAAGATACTATAAGGGCCTTCGAACATTCGAGGGAACTCTAATGAAATGGACAACAGTAAATATTAGAGTTTACATTCCTTTATGCTCATGTCTTCGGCCTGATCACGGCCGTGTGCCCACACCTCTTATGAAGTGGCGGTCTGTCATCGTTGAGGGTTCCTCTGAATACCATCACCAGCATCCCTCACTCTCCAAGTCGGCAATGGTAAGTTCAGGAGCCGCCGAATCCTCTTCCTTTGTTTTTCTGCCCACCAAGTAAATCTTGAAAGTTTTAGAAAGAGGGCAAAATGACAAAAGGCGTATGTCTGGCATGTAATGTGGAAGCTTCAATGATTCCAAATACCACTCTGACTTCAGTATATCAATCACTGTCGTACTCAAAAGACTGCGAGCTTTGTCGAGCGATGCAACAGCTTAACGACTCCCTACAATGCAAGAGATGAGGTCGTTTACCTCGAAGTACGGGGCTTGCGTGCTTTTTTTCCGTTCAGAAATTTCGTGCAATACATTTACCGTATTTCCAATTGATCAGCAAGGGCCATGAGGGCTCCGCAATCTCGCAACTAGGACTTCGATGAAGGAATGTTGCTAGAACTTAACGAATTCCTCTAACGGCCATTTCAGGTGGCACTAGGTCCTCACAGCAGAATGGTCAAGAGTTACGTTCAAATATGAGATACGGAAACAGGAATAATGTTTATAGCTAAAGTATGCATTCATGGGCACAAAATCTTCCGTTAGTTGAGGCTTGTAACGCTGTATATAACGCCTATAACGCTTCATTTTTATTTATTTTTTAAATCACTAGAAGATACGTACGTTTTTGACCGCACTGAATTTAAATACAATCTTGTATTTTACACTGCGGACGGGATCAAGATGAAACTCGCTAGCAGTGACTATTGCTACTGTATAACCTAAACTTTACGTTGCTATTATCGGGAAAAAACATTTTCATTTAATGGCACAATGCATAGAAAAAGGATGTATTCGTAAAAACTTTGGATGATAAAATCAAATAAAAACATTCCTTAAAGATGCTCCTCAAAGTGTACGAGAGACGGTTTCAATTTTGAATCGGTGAATATAAAATAAACATCGATTCGCATGAAAGAAAGATAGATTCCCCTCAAAGCCTAAGAAAGGAGCTTTGCAACAATTCCGTACTTTTGGGAAGGTATTCAGTTCTTCAATTGTAAAAGGAAACCATACAATCAGTGGTCCTACAGAAGAAATAATACACATAATATTGCGTGATACTCGCGTATATCAGAAGATGTACGAAATCAACGTTTTGTCAAGCAATCACACAATATCACCTTAATGTGCATAATTTTCAGAAATTCATCGAATCAAAAGTAGTTCAATACTAAATGAAGGCCGATTTGAAAAATATCGGAAATAATTGAGGAAATAATCGGAATTAATTTTAATAAATGAGGATCATTAAGAAATTACACTTCAACTATTACTCCATACCAAACTGTTCGCTGACAATTTGCCATGAAAATTTGATCCAGCCATCCGAGCATCTCCAAAAAATCTTTTCAATTTCTCATTGTCCGATATTAAATACATTTTTGACAGTTCGTCTCTTGGTCCTTTTTGAAAATGTAACTAGTAAAATGCATCTGCAAATTGGGAGATATACGTCAGTTTCATCACCAGGACAGTGCAGCAAAGGAATCCCGACACTTGAGTGTATCCACTCCTTGAAACTATGCAAATGAAGGGCTCCTCTCCCCTCCCGACCCTCCCTCTTCATATCCAAACCGACGCTCTGCGCCATACCATTTCAATCACGAGAACATAAATATCATCCGGACAAGGGACGGAAGACCAGCGGTCTAAATCCGTGGCGTGGGCGCTGATTAAAGACCCTTTCGGATACATGACATACAACGACAGTGGATGCAATAAAACCGCTGACGATAATGAAGGAGACTGAGAGGCCCACCTCCAAATTTTGGCCCCAACGCTGCGCAATAGACCATGCTTCTAAGGAACGGTGCCGTTATTTTCGGCCATATCCAACTCCTCAGGAATCCAGGGGAGCACTTTGCTTCGTCCGTGGGCTTAGAACGAAAATTCATTGCCTGAGCTCACGCATGGTAATTCATTCTGGTGAGCCTTTCTTTCCTTTTTCAATAATGCTCATTCATCCTGAAGGCTTGTAAATAGCCGATGGAGTGGTATTCCTACCGAGCTATAAAGCATTGCCTACCTAAGAGAATAAGTAAGCTTCCTATCCTAACGTGTAAATGGTGACCCTTAAACACAACTGACAACACAGATGAAGAGTTGTTTATCATCAATGCGAAACTTCTACACAAAAGCGTATTTGCCCGAATCTTGTGCTCAAAAGTACCCAGAGTAATTATCGTGATTCAGGGAACATAATATTCCATGAACGTTCCAGAGTGGACATATGTCATTCTAAGAGACAGTTAGAGATATGATTTTCCGAGACCTCCGGCCATATTAATGAAAAATATAATTTTAAAACGGAGATGATGTTAGTAGTTATGTACCATAAATGATCCATAACAACTTCGCTATCATCCGGCAGGTCAGTTGATCTCGCTGTGGGTGACATCATGGTTAGCTTCCAGTAAATGGCGTGACCTTACTTAAAACACAATTAAATATGGCTGTTTGACCAAATGAATCATTCTAATATTACTTATAACATTGAAAATATAAATTAAATCATAACTATATGTATTTAGGCAAACTTGATCAGCTTGTAGGGTTGTACATTTTCATCTGAGCTGATTGAGTGAATCACTGTTTTTCTCTCTATTGCCAAAATTAATTTCTTTCGGCAGTTAAATTACTAGGAAGTATTTTTTTGGAATACTTCATGGAAAACTGTCAAGTAACTAAAAGCTTGACATAGATTTTCAATTTTACGTTAGTTCAAGGAGGTTAATTTTTCTGTCGTAACCTTCTATCTCGGTGTACATGTAAGGCATCATTTCCATACTCAAAAAATGTCATCCTCATCAGCGCCCCAAATATTCGTTGAAGAAAATGAACAATATATAGTACACCAAGTAGACAAAGGAAAGATGAGATACATAAAGGAGTAGACAAGGAACGAAATTAAGTGAATGACTGAAAAATGCACTGGAATACAGAAAATGAACCAGGCATTGGGAATGCTCTACTGCTCATTTACAGTGAATCTCATATTAATAAATATGATTAAGTTATTCCCCATGCTCTGATCTCCCAAAGAAATAATACATTCTTAAATCCGCCAACTTCTACGAATATTTCTATTAATTCGCACTCGTGGCAAGATGGATAGCATAACGATTTTGCATCAGAAACAGAGTCGTCTAGAATGAAATGCCATTTTCTTACATTTGATTATTAGTGCTAAACATAAACTAATCAACTTATTCTGATAACCTGGCATCGACGTTCCGAGTAATCAGTAGCATTTCCGATTCATATGAAGCCTCAGAGCTGCTCTTTCTTATAAAATGTTGGAGTGAACCAATGGAATATCTTAGATTAAATTACCTAGTCTAGATAGATATTCAGAAAACGACGAGCCAAATAACAATTAAAACATTCCAATTCAACATTATATTTAATTCATTAATTATTTAAGTTATTTAACTACTATACATATTTGATCAAGTAATAATATATTAAGTATTTATATAATCAATCAATAAAAACAAAATAGCAATTACCCCCTTTCTTATGATATCCATGAGAAACTACTAAATTTTGTTTCCATTCGGAATCGAAAATAGCGCACATTCTAATTCTACATACATATAATCTGATAAAAAATGCACATTCAGCTCCCTCCTCAAGTTTATCTGGGAAAATAATCCCAATATTTTGATATAATGTGCTATAAATTTTTCTTTTGATAATGTTATACTGAGGTATTACTGCGTCGACGGTCCCTTGTAAATGACGTTCTGATTGAAAAGTCTCGACACAATCAAGGCTTTAAACGCAAAAATATCAAACATACCTGTATCAATGCATTGATGAAATCTCTAATAAGTAAGTAAGTCGGAGTTCTACTCGGAGAATAGCCGACAGAGAATCAAGCAAAGATCTCCAAGCACGCATGCAATGCTGAAGACCTCTGGGGCCGTACCTCCAGAGCTGCCCATCGCATGGCCGGAATACGTGCCGCAAGGGGTGGGGACGAAGACAAAGGAGGAGGAGATGAATCAAGGGGTTAAATCCCGTGAGCGAGGAATGTCTCCCTCTGCGAGGCTCTCGATCGAAAGGGAGAGTTTTTTGAAAAGGGAGAGCTCGGAGATCACTCGAATCCCATCCTCACGCGTCCCACGCGAAACCGCTTCATTCATGCGACGAGATGCTCAATGCGTACACACACCCACTCTCGCCATCGACCATTTCTCGCCTCCCACCAACAACCCGCCCCAGGCCGCCTCCAAGTTCTGTTGGATACTTCCCCGCTGGGGTCCACGCACTGATTGATGGCTTCCATCACAATGGGAGAATACTTGAAGCCTTTCTCATTTGGCCCTCCCCACTTCTCCTTCTTTCCCTCCCCCCCGTTCCATAAATTTCACAGCCGGACAACTCGACTCGCTGCTTTTCTTGATGACCGTGGAACCGCCTTTTGTCCAACGGAGCCCCACTCTCAACCTCACTTACGCCTCCTTCCCTTCCCTTCTGGGCGTCTTTGCGCGATGGAGGAGAGCGAGAGGAGCCGTGTGCGCTGCGGTTTGGTGAGCGCCTGCTCTCCCTCCGTTCCCACCCTCCTCCCGTCCCGGGAGAATGTGGCGCCCATTACGTCCGGCCGATGCCTCCGCGCGCTGTGAGTCCCAACGTCTCGCGGAATGGGAGTCACGTCGATTCGGCACGAACTATAAATGGCGCGCTCCTGAACACCGGGGCGATTTAATGCGCCGGTAAAATTCATTTATAATCAAGTTTTACTGCTAATATTTCAAGGGAATTATTCATGCATTTTCACTTGGGGCGATCCTCACGATACCCCTAGCTTCAATCCCGTTTGTTTTCTAGCGCAGGTCGGCCTATTGACGAATTAAAATTTGAAATCGACAGATATGATCATACGAGATACTCGAGATCAATAACTTTACTATGAGCACTGTCATAGCAAGACAAATAATACAATTGGAACGGTAATAATCAACTAAGCACACTGGCATCAATTTTACAGAAATTTATTTAAACATATTCATATATGAGATCGTATCAATGCTTGGATTTTACCAAACAGAAGTCATGATAATAAGAGAAGAGAAAAGTATAGAAGAACAAGTAGAAAACTTGAATGGAAAATCAAAACTATTTTCGATTATCGGAATGGATACGCCTGCAATGCTAAACATTAGAAAAATAAAGGGAATGGGTAATTTATGGCTACAGTTTAATAAATATTTCACACTTATTAAACTCATTAATCATATTCGTATGAGTTTCAAATGACTATGGAATCATCATTCACAAAACGTTTTATCAGATGAATTACTTAGTTAGGCATTAGTCATAATGCTGGAAGCCTTCTGTCCACTGCTCCCAGTATTTAATAAATATACCTTATGCCTTTCCCAACATGTCGCTTTCAGTTTTATGCCAAATACATACTATATCTCAGTCGTAATACTCTCGTACACTTCCGTATCTTGGCTAATCCGAGCAACAACTACTTTTGAACAGCCTCTGAAAAACTTGCAACATGTTTTCTTTACTGCAATTCTCTGGGCAAGCAAACGTTCTCCGGATAGTGAGAGATGAATTTTGTCTCATTCTCTGCATTAATTTTTGTTTTGCACTCAAATTTATGACTATCTCTCGTGCAGGACTGTGGCGACGGGGCATGATGAACTTCTCGTTCGAGCATTAACGCCGAGTGAGAGTAAAATTATAAGTGCAGGCGAGAAAGTAACTTGAGAGACGGTCCTTGATGGGATGGGAGCCATAAAGGAAAATAATCATAATCTTGCTGCTTCACTGGAGCTCTTTCTATTATTAGCAATCCAATTCCAGCTTTCCCAAAGTAATCATGCGAAACCGTTCCACAAATAGCTGCATTATACAATTGCTGAACTATTATCGTTGGTCCATATTTCTGAAAGGATTTCTAACGATTTAATAAATTCTACATGAAATTTTCAAACTAATTACCGAGCTATGCCATCAATCTTACGTACGTGAATGCGCCAAAAGACATAAAACATTGAGGGATTACAGAACATAATCCATAATTCATTATTAATAGGTACACCGCCGCACACGATGCATCATTGCTGATTTTTATGAAAATATGAAATCGCGCCATGCATTTACGTATAGAACGAACTATAATATATATATATATATATATATATATATATATATATATATATATATATATAACGAACATTCATTAGATAAACGCGAGTTGAAACCAAGTCTGAGATGAGAAAGTAAGTTAATATACCATAACTTATCAAGAGGACACATAGCAATAGTATTTCTGAAATAAATAGGTTTTCCATTTTAAAGGAGTATTGGCCTAAGAAACTGAGATGCGCATTCTTTCTCAATCACATACAGGTGATTGAGAAAAGTATGATTGTGAAATCCATATTAGAATGATTATTAGGACACATTACCATCGTTCTCATTTTCTTCTGAGGTCACTAATGGAGGTGATCAACGCATAATAACAAACATATACATTCGCAGCAGGCATTATAATTTGACGTCGACCTGATTGCATCGGGTAGAAATTCGAAGGACATTATCGTGAGAAATGAGTAGGAACTCAAACGATTAAGTGCATAGTTCAAGGGGGGCGTGGAAAATAAATACCTATCGAATAATGAGGAAATTAAAGTGCTGAGATGGTGTTTTTACCAAATCATAAATAACTGTTTCTGTTGGCTACCTGATAGTTACCAGAACTATGGCTTTCAAAGCAAGGACGTGCTCTTAATTGGACCTTTCACCAGTCAATTCGTAGATCTGGGGGTTGCTACGATTTATTTCTTGAGTGAGCTAATAATTGGAATTAAATTTGCTCACGAGCCATTCATTGGTACTTATCTCTTGTAAACTACGCCACCTAATTATAAGTAGCCAATACCCGATGCAAAGTAGAAGTAAAATATGACTCAGCTCCAACCACCAGGGTTTACAATTTCTATTGCTAACATGAAAAGCTAATATTAAGCCAATCAGTCAGTAGACTAGTTTTAATTTTGTTCCAAGTTCAATCATACATTTAATTGAAACTAATAATATTCATCAACGTAAGTTAATGGTAATATATCATAAATATAAATGTAGCATTTTACTGACTGCCAGTAATATAAATTCAATTTATAATTCTACATAGAAATGAATTTAAAACTTAAATTATATCTGAGGTCAACGTAAGTGTGTTTAATTTATAATAAGTAACTTTAAGAAACACCATTATTGCATTATACTTCGGGTTATCCCTCCAAATGAAAAACGCGTTTTATAATATATTGCATTTTAATTTTCAGAACAGGGTCCATTCCGTGAGAGAGAAAAACTGTAAATGAAGTTTCTTAATTTTGCATTCGATGGTTTCTGGCTCAACTTTGGGGAAGCTCATGTCCATTAAATGAAGAACACAATTTATTTTTCCACTTTTCCCAGAAAAGTGGAAAAATACATTGTGTTCTTCATTTAGCGTCTTAATTTTGTTTGGCAACGTTTCGCAATTCCATTGGTTTACTCCAAAAACGAAAATATGGAATTGTAAAAATTAATTACAAATAAAGTGACTCCATCATAAATTTATATTAAAACCCTATTTAAACTTTCTGTTCTTTTGAAGATATTATTGTGCTCAGTTTGCTTTAATGTGGATTTTAGATACTTTTTTGAATAACCCCAAAAATGTATCCTCACGTCGGCACCTGAAGGACTATGAAAGGCAATTTAGACCTAATGCCACGTTGCATAAATATTTTCGCAATTTCAGGGTTAGATTAAAGTAGAATGCCAATCCTCATCTCAGAGTCACCTTAATTAGTCCATTTCAGGGAATATGATAATAATCATCCATTTTATTATTAGAAATTTCTAAAATAATACTGAATAAAAGTTAACTTTAGATAAACATAATATTTTAAATTTAAAAAATTAATTTTACATTTACTTAGTGTTAATTAAAAAAAATCTAATTCAAGCAAAAAGAAGTATTAATTATTTAGAAAACACATACTACGGTGAAACTAAAATGTAATAATTTTTTGGGAAACTTTTTATCAGAAAACTAGGATTGTGCCCTTACACAACCCAGGGATAATTTGTCCAAAATAAGAAAGGTCATTTAATAATAATAATTCAAAGAAGAGTAAGAGCAATACAAAATATAAACTTTTACCCGATAATTTCCAAGAAAATGCGGGAGATGCCGCGACGGTAACTTTTAACGGAGCCCAGCGGAGTAATATGCGTATTACAATCCCAGTAAAGACGAATGATTTTTACACTCTGAAATTGTTACATTGTAGTTTACCAGGTTCCTTAAAATGAGCTGGTCAAATGAATTGAATTTCAAACCAAAACAATGCCAAGAATAATTTTCGGTGCAGTACCCGACAATTGCGGAGCGTAAGATCCAAGAAAATGATTAAGATGACACTGACTGATTTTTAATTCAATACAAGTTGAGGAAAATATCTTTCTCAGAAAAAATGACACGAGATTTATCCAACGCACGACAGCAAAATCCGACCTTCGGTTGCGATACGGTAATCACCACATTCGACAGGGGTTCAAAATTACTACCAATTACAGTGATAAGTTTATTACCGACAGATAATTATGGCATCGCTTGGCCCTCGAAAGAGAATACATACGCAAAGTGAGGAAAGGACTGCACGAGCAGGTTCATGCTTCGGATATAAACGAGCGCAATATTTTTTTTTTCCTTTTCTGGTTTTGAGTCAGAGCCTTTCCCTCCCACGCCGCCCGGAAAGACGGTTAGCGTTCGCTGAAAGGCACAAGGGCGAAAGGAGAATTGATAGCTCGAAATACAAATTACGAAAGACCGAGCGGAAGGGCGTGCGACCCTTTTTTTCCCGTCCAGCAGTCCGCGCGCTCGAAACAGATAACCGCTCTTACTTACTCATTGAAACAGATCCGAGTGGAAAATAGAAGGGATGCTTAAAAGTTGATGGAGTCAGCGAAATCACTCCGGAGAGTTTGCCGATTTAGCTAGGAGCTGAAAAATATTGAATTCATTTATGGAGATGAGTCTTGTTTCTTGTCAGCTTGAAGAATATTAATTCAATATCTGTTTTCCGAGAGATGTGTGATGAAATCAAAGGAAAAAAATCACTATATTCTCAGGAAGATTTCCAGTTCCCTCACAAGTTTAAAGCATCCTCTTTACCTATGTATCTCCCAGGTGGCGCTGTAACCTAGTTGTTAGAGCACACTGCTTCCTACCGGACGGCCTTGTTCTCTAAAACGGGGTAATGCCCCTGGAAATTGGCAGCCGATGTTAAGATATGCGATTTTCTGGATACCACTCCCTTCTGGAAAACCACAGAGGTGCTGGGAAAAGAACAATCTCCTCTACTCTGAATACGAAAATTTCACATGCCTGTAGATCTTGGTACTGCGCCAGCTCTACTCTCACCTATCAGAAAGACGTCTGGGATGAGAGCTGTGGCTATTTTTTCATGCGGCTGGAATCTTTTCCCCTGTAAGGGAATACGGTGACAGAACTCTCAACCCACAGCAACATCTTGTTAAAACTTAAGCTTTATGACTATTGCGTTCTGCGCATATACTGAAACTAAAAAAAACTCCATGAATTTTAATGGGGAACCATCACTGATTAACAGCATGAATTTCTACTCAATTAACAATAGGATTAATACCCTTAAAAATGCACCACTGCTCATGGAGGAATGACAAGTAGCACGAAGCCATGCCAATTTCATGGCTAATAAGAAGGCATAATTTAGAGGAAAAATTAACGCATCCCCCTTATTTATTGAGCTAATAACTGTTCATAAAAAATTGAATTATACCATACTTTTGGACAGATATAGCTAAAACTATTTTGCCATAGAAAATTTGAATTTGCGCCAAAAAAGACTTGTTTCTCACGAAAATGCTCTCCACGTTCTTTTATCCAGTAAGTAAAAGATGCCTACAGTTGCGTTAAGTTTTGCAATTATGAGTGGAGATTTGTTATGCCCACCCATGCTGAGAAGTGACTATCCGGCTTCAGGTCACTCCATATGCTGGAAGAGCGTTTTGGATGTGAGAAGACAGGCGTTCGGAAATAATGATGCAGTGGAATGAGGAGCGAACATCGATACATTTTTCAGAAAAGGAAGTTGGGTAAAATAACGAAAAACAGGTGAAAACAGAGAAAAGTGGGGAGACGAGGGGGGGAAAACACACGCATTCTTCGAAACCAGCCAGTTTGGTTTGAATAAAACTAAGTGGAGCGGTGGAATGAGTCTCGGAATCAATTACTAATACCACGGAAGACAAAACATTCCTTTTTGTTTTTCGGCGCTTGGGAGTTAGGCCTCCTGCCGGAAGTCAAAAGTCAAGACGACCATCAGGTATGGAAACCCTCTCCGCCCCCCCCCCCCCGGCGCTTATCTCCCCTCGTAGCCTTTGCAATTCAAGCATGTGTGCGATATAACCCGCTTAATACACGGCTTAGGTAAATCTGGCCGAGGCGACGTCTACGAGTGCCGTCACGCACGTTGGGAATTATGAGGAGGAGGGGTTTGCCGTGATCACCCGTTCATCACTCACGCCTAGATGGTCACGGTTAGGGCCACCGTGACGATCCGTTACGAAGGAGGGAGGGGCTCGTCTATCTGCGTCGTCTCGCCGGGTAAGAATAGAGCAAATAAATCACCGCCGCTCTCCCATCCTTTAACTCTCTCCTGATATTGAATATTTTATTTTTTAACAAGCAAAACAATCAGTAATGCATATAAACAAGAGATTAAATAAGTCTTCTTCTGCAATTGTTGACCTTTGAGAATTCGTGTCATTGGTCTTCTTTGTCTGGGTCTTCGGTTTTGTCTATTTTTGTTGGAATCATGAGTGACATATTTTTGAACAGGTCATTCTTTAATGTCTTGCATTTCCTATGGTAATGCATTCTGTGCGCCAGTGACATGAAAATATCTTGCGGAAGTCGTGCCGCCTGCAAAATTTTGACGTGGAACAGACAATTGAATGGATTTGATCTTACAGCAGAAGGAAATTGGATTCACATACATATGGATGGAAAATACGAGCTAAATTGAAAAACAAAATCCAAGTAGGCAGAAAAACTGAACGAAGAAGATATTGTAAATTACTTAATTTTGTGATTAAATGGGGAAGACTAATTCGGTATTTTAGGCAAGTGGAATGCTTAGTAGATGTTCATATGAGGCCATAAGGATATGTTTTACTTTGAAGGGATATCAATCTCAAAATGGTAACAGCTTGTAACAATAATGATTTTTTCCAGACTGTCTATGCAACGTATCCTCTTTTTAGAATTACTAGGAAATGAAAGATGTCCCAAAATCGTATACAAAATGATCCATTCATGTTTTCATAATACCCATCTATGCATTTGTTTAGTTTTCAACGTGTATGCATTTTTTGTCGTTTGACTTTGAGTCAAAAACTTCCTTTGGCCTCTTCTAGTTTCTCTTCCTGAAAATTCTTCATCCCTCTTCCACATCAAGATTGAAGTAGATAATAAATATTATATTCTTAAAGTATACACTTTCCATATGATAGATAAATCCGAGTTCATAGTGTTTTGCCTTCAGTTTGATAGTTGGTAATCATATACACCGTGCATCCGGTGAAGCCGAGTATGCTGAGAGAATAGGAACACGTCCATTGAAATATTATAATGGAATATCTCGCATTGAATGCCTACACATGAGCACATATGATCCGAATTCCTGGACAGTTTAAATGCAATGGTCGCGTTTCTAAGTTTACCTTATTTGTGTCCCCTTTGTGGGAAAGGACTTCCATACAATATTTTCGGCATGTTCAATTCATGATTTCCTGTTCTCCAAATGGGAAATGAAAATTCAAAATAAAGAAAAAACAGCAATAATTCTGAACGGAGTAAAACATGCTTCCGTTACAAATTATAACGGCGCATACGAGGCTCAGGAGTAAATCTTATCGCAGATGACACGGGGATGCAATGAAACGAAAATAAACTTCGCAGAATTTCTTTTAAGGAAACACGTCTAATGATAAAAAAATGAAACTGTGGAGATTGCATACGTTAAACGTACAATTACGTAAATGTCAAGTCAATCGCTAAAGAATTAAAATGTAAGTTCATTGCCATTTATGACGGAAGAGCATTGGGGTTATATAAACCAGTGACAGTGAGAGAAAGAACATTGCATACCAAATGCGATGCGGGCTCATTCTTTTGATCAAGAAGAAACAATGCATGTCAAATGAAAGCGGAGATAACTAAAACGTACAGTTACCCAGGATATTACATTACACCCCGAATAAAGCTTACTAATTCCGATTTTTATTGTAAATAAATCAAGAAAAGCAAAAATTTCCAATGTGTTTAGGATAATATTATCAAAAAGAGGTACGTCTTAAGTTAGGTCTTGAACAACTAATTCAACCACCAAAGTTTTCAACGCGAAGGTTAATTTGATAGATGAGAGGAGAGCTCGACTAGCACTAAATCCAATGGGGCGTGTGAAATTCACACATCAGAGAAGGGGGGCTGGTTCCTTTCCCTGTGTCGCCTGTGGTATCCCAGGAAGATCTAGATCCCGGAAAATGACGATTCGCCAAGAAAATCGGTTATATAGGTAAGAATATAAGTATGTAGAGATCATTACATTCTAAACAATGTTGAAGTTAAAGAAATTTTCAAATGAGAGGATGGGATCCAATAGCTTTTACTTGTCTCCAAGGAATTCTTAGATGAAGTTAGGCACAAGAATATATTAATCAGGTCTACAACCTGAGTTCCACACACTTCACTTTGACTTGGACTCTAAACCATGTTCTTTCCATTATTAGACCTACGCAATAGAAACTATTATATTTATTTGTATTTCAGAATCTTTATGGTCTCTTACAATGTCAACTATGCTATGGACTAAATCATGTTACCCAAACGAATGTCGCCTTTTCAGAGAAACAGTATTAATGTATAAGAATACAGAACGCCGAGTCATTTGGCTATTATTTCCATAGATACGCATATAAATCTTGCATAAACATACTCACTTAAGAATATTGTTTTTTCATAATTTCAGTTCTGGACTGTTTAAATGGAATTTTCTGGCGCATTGAATTTCATGAGAGGGTAAATGTACGTCTGTAACTCCTTTTTACATCATTATATGCACAAATATGGCTCCTTTATTCCATTTGCCTTAAACCCTCTGTTATTTGCATTATAGATTAATTATTTTAAGCACTGTTAATATTTTTGGAATAGACGCCATTCTCAGGTCACCTAAGGTTGATTAATTTCAGTTAAGGATGAGTGGAAACATTTAGAATCACCAGAAAACTAATTCGTGCAGTAGATATTCATCCGTAAAAACATTAGTATAGCCTACAAAGAATGAAACATTAAAAAAATGGTATTAGCTCGAATTTAAAAAAATGAAAAACTAACTCGACATACCGTATTTTTCAAGGAAAATTTGAAGTTTCAGAGCTAGGTTTTAAATGGAGCGAGGGGAACTAAATTAAACAGAGCGTGGGATTCAAAAGTTCATTTCCCAGCACGCATAAGAGTCGAGTGGTTTCTGACCGACACTTGGAGCATTAAAAAAATATATTCGAACCTTACACGCCAGGAAAAATGCGTGGAGGAAGGAAAATGCTTTGTTTTCCTTTTCCTTTCTCCGTGAGTGACCGAAACGGTGGGGGGAGAGAGGAAAGGGTAGGGGATTTGGAGGATTCACCCACACGGGAAGGGGGAAGAACAAGGAAGAGAGAGAAAGGAAGCGGAGAGAGTCTCGATCGTCTTAAACCCCACTCCCTCTCTTCACGTGTTCAATTCCGCTCCTCTCTCTCTCCACGCCACCCCCGCCCCGCCCTCCTCCATACGATTCAAAAAGAATTGCCTCCCTTCCTCCCTTTCAAGATCGAGGGAAGAAGAAGAAGCTCCCTCCTCTCCGTCCCCCTCCGCTTCCTCCCCGCCCTCGTCTTGCCGTGACGACTCCATTAATTTATGCGCCGGTGGAGTCGCATTCCTCAACGGCGGCGGCGGCAGCGGCCGCGGCGGTCGAGGGTTTAGGAACCGGACCGAATGAGCGGAATGTCGCCGCGCGGTGCGGGCGGAATCGGATGCCAAATGGGAAGGAAAAACGAGGGGACGAGACCCTCGCGGGGCCAAGGGGGAGGGAACGAGCGAACCAAAGGAAAAGGAAGAGTGAAGAGGGGGAAGAGTGCAGGGGGAAGGGTGGCGAAGGATACACATACATCGGCAGAGGTTGGTGCCGAGTTTTCACAATCAAATCATTCGACTTTTTTAATGGGGGGAAGGTAATATTAATACTCTTTACCAGGCTGAATTTCATGGGAGTTTCAAACTTAAATACGTATGTACTCGTAATTAATTATGCACTTTATATGTTTTGTGTAGTTTAATAGATTGTATACTTACGCTTCTTTTTCGTCGTTTATTTTTTTAAGCCAATGATACGTACTACAAATATTCTGCATGTTCATCTCCTGGGCTACAGAGAACTACGATTAATATCATTCAAGGTGTTCTAGTTGTTAAGAGGTAGGTTTTTGACGGCTCTTAAGGACTATTACATTCTACGTACGTTTCACGAGAACTTCCTTGTGTTCGCCCTAAATTATTTTATTCTCCATTTATTCGTTCCCTTCTGGCTGCCGTAATGTTGTGTAAAAATGCATATTCTCTTCCTTCCTCGACCCAGCTAACCTAACGTTCTACTTTCTATCAAGGATTTGAACAACAACTACCTCTTAACATATCCTCCATCCACTTATTCTGCCATTTTCGGATTTCCCCACGCAACTCCCTCTCCTCCCCCACCCTAATTAAAACTTCAATATTTGTCTCCCACTCTTCTCAGCTTATTTTCCTCATTGTACCACAAGGTCTGTGTTTAGTATAAACGTATTACCTCTTCTTGACCGCGTGCACCGAGCTGGTGACTATCGTTCTTTCGGCCCTTCCAGAGGTTCTTGCCATCAAATTCTTCGAGTGGCTTGGGCACCGTTGCGGTGTGCTGGCGACCACTTCGGAATGGCGCGGGAGGGGCAGGGGGGGGTGGTGGGGTGGGTCGTGAGGGGGCGAGCGAGGGGGCGGTGATGGGGTTTGGCTCTCCTTCCTTGCTGTCATTTTTTCCCCGAGTTGAAGTAGTACGCGAATGGTCTCCCCACCCCTCTCCCCCGGCGATGGGCCGTCCGAGCGAGCCATCTCATTATGCGTCGAGGAATAACCAAAGAGGTGGACAACTCACGCATTTAAAAACGTAGCCGGGGAAAGTTTGATCGACTGGTTTGTTAGTCTAGTGGACAAATAGCCCATGTTCATCCGCATCCAATGTTGTAGGTCAGACGACAGACTTCGGAACATTAGTTGGTCATGAAAGCCTCTGGGAGAGGGAATTTTTGAACATAAACAAAAAATAATTTTGCAACGTTTATTTCTACAAATAACACCGAAAATCATTCCAAATTTAAAAGTATTCACACTGATTTAGAGGAGCACCCTAAAGTAGATAATTTTATAATCGGGGAACAAAAGGTGTACATAAATAGCACCGGACATTGATATTAATTTTGAATTTATATTTTAACCAAAAATATCCCGCAAGGGGAAAAATTTCCGTTCTTTTATTCCCCAATACGCTGGAATTAGATTGGACACATTAAATGACAATAGAAGGAACTTGATAATATTTAAGCGGAAGGAATTTTGTGTATATAAGATACTAAACTACAGAAGTGTCCACGATGCACGTGTTACACATTTAGAACCTATGAACTAAAATGCTTATGATGCTTCTGAGAAGTTTCAAGAGGAGTGGAAGTTTACAGACATATGCACCCCCCACCTTAGATCTGCCTCTGCTTTGCAATTGAACAACTATTCAGTAGTTGGTAGACGAAAACCAGTGAATTGGATTTAAGCGATTCTTCATGCATTGCACTTTTTCGATTCATAAAGCTTATAATGATATGGGGTCACATATATTGCAATTTTTGGAATCATAAAGCTTACAATGATGTGGGTTCATTAGTTTTCTTTTCTGAAAATTAAGAACAAATTATTTTGACTACTAACACCTCAGACAAATCTTTAGCATCACAAACTCCCAATTTTCTCTTTTTCACTTCATTAAAGTCTGTACAATGGCAACAATTGAGTAATAAAAAGACTAGTTCATCCACACGTATTCATCATTAACTTTACCATCATTGACTTGCTTTACTTTTAATTCACCAGATATATATGTTTGCGCCTTAAATTCAATATCCTCCTTCGAGGAGCGCCACTAAAATATTTTTAAATTAATTTCAAACCCTTCCTCCGGGTAGCGGAAATTACCAAATAGCATTATTTCACAGCACGAAATATGGAGTGATTTTGCGACAAAAAAGCACTTTTCAATACAGAAATCTAGTGGTTTCGGATCAAATCGCTACATCTATAAATGCAGGATGTGAATTATGCAATAATCATAAATAATCAGTTAATTAGATTAAAAATGTACATAAAAATTATGGGCTTGGTACACAAAATATTAGGATAATAATATAATTAACGAGTCTTGCTTCTTTTGCAGTGATAGAGAAGTTAGAAAAAACTTCCATTTCAAAATATTGAAGACAGAGAGAAAAAACTTGGCCATTGCATATAAAAAGGGTAGAAAGAAAACATTTGCTATTCCACATACGTTTTTTATGAGGAATGGCAAAGATTTTTCTCCCTATCCTCATCATGAAGAAATTCCACCAAGTAAAGCCCGAGATTGTTACGTTCCCGTTTCGAAATATTAGAAATATATTCAAACAACTATGGAATGTTTACTGCCAGACCGATTCTGAAATATTTTGTGGTAGATACAATGGATATTTTACTTCTTTCATCACGTACCTCATTCCATGCCATTGTTTAAGCATGAAAACACTTAAAAGGATTCCAATCGGGAACTTTAAAATTTAGTTATACTAAAAATTCAAACTAATGGAGGTAAAATTACCTGAAGTTGACCTCCAAATTACGGAATTTTCATGGGATGCCAATAACACTAAGAGAGATAAATAATACTAAGAGAGATAAATAGAAGAAAAGTCAATCAGAATCACTCAAAGCTTGGTGTATTGCACATAACGCTGCAGGCACGCAGATACTACTTAGCACACCGATGACGATGCCGAAAAAATAGTGTGAACATAGCAAACTGAATGTCATTACCTGCCTTATTTTATTTGACCTGCCGAAATATATTTATTATTTAATTTTATCCGAAAGCTAATATTTAAATCAATGACACACGCCCAAAGAGTGCACCCACAGAAACCCGCTTGCCTCCACATTCAACCCCCAGGTGAATATCTTAAATGGCACCTTCATTTTACAAAAAAAATCATGTAATGCTCCTTGCATAACTAATCCCATTCCAGTCTTGCAAGCCCAGTATCTCGAATCACTTTATTCACAACCAGTACCCTTGTTAGTGGAGAACATAAAAAAAAGCACTGGGGGCAACCTGCCTATGTTGCGCAAAGCAAAAAAGGACAAACCACCGCCTAGAGAATGAAACTAGCCGATGGGTACGCATTCAACACAGCAAACGGACAATAGGTCTGGTGGCTTGATACCTAGTAACCCACTACTTTCTCAAACTAGTTTCTAATTTGTTCACCCACGTTCGCAATTGTTTGGATCATAGTTAAGGAGCGTCAACAACCATTTCGACACTGCTGAGATGTATTGCAGCGGAATCGATGGCGATGCTAGTCGATAGACCTCGAATCACTCCAGATATCACTGCCTTCTCAGCCCTAACCAACTGGCTCCATCTATCTTATCCCTATAAGGAGGTCGTTTGTAAGTCAAATGAAGAGCTTTAAGGCATGCTGTTTGTGCGTGAACAGAATGCAACAGTAGCGTCTCCTGATTTTTTCTAAAGAAGGTGCGCACTCCCAAAACTCTTGGGAAATTGTATCTACAGGGCATCCATCAGTTGCTTAACAATTTTTTGGGGTAAAGAATTTCCATAGCTGAATTACGCTTCGTTTTTGGAACTCCAGAAAATATATGCATCGCTAACTATCACACCATAAAAATAAAGTCCAGAGCTAACATACGAATCTGCATACACGAAAAAAGGTACTTGGTTAAGGAAGTATAACATTCGCGTTAGCGGATAATATAGCAAGTTGAATGTGCAGCTTAATCACTACTATTGTACGTTTTTATTCTTTCCTTACTGAGTGCGCTTTTTAAACGAATAACTAAATCTATATGTGAAAATTAAATCTGTATCTTTAGTAATAAATACATCTTACAACATATCGTGTCCACTCAAGCCAGAATTTAGCAGGACTGAGGATATAACTTAATAACTTGATACTTGATTATTTTATATATTAATAGTTAATAAAATATGTAAATAATTTCAAATGCGCCTTCATTTAGAGCAAAAGTATTAATCAATAGTCATCAAAGTAATCCTAAGGTCAACTAAGCATGAACAAATACATAATATAAATTTAAATACTAGTTTTTCATTGCATTTTAGTGAAAGTTCGTCAATGAAAATATGTTAAAAATCAAGAAAACTATATTAAGTAACAGGAAACTTCAATTTTTAAACGATCTTCATTCAATTGGAATAAGTAGGGCAATACATAACAAGGAAATGATATAGTGATGCATACAATCACACCAATTTTATAAAGTAAATTATAACTCGATGAGGGGCTCACATTGCTTTTCCCGGTAATTGATAATTGGAGATCCCACAAGGTCCGTTTGGAAGAATATCAATGACCCTTTAGAAACTACGATAACCTTGGTATTCTCCTTGGTGATCAACTAAATGCAAACCAATACTCTGCAAACTTGACCACGGTAAAAGTACGCTTTTTTGTGACTTTAAAACAAGAATGCCGGCCTCGTTGGCGGCGGGGTAACGTCCTCGTCTGCCAATCCATGGGTCGCGGGTTCGTTCCCGCCTGGGTGGGTTTTCTTCCACCTTGGGCTTGGGTGTTTGTAATCGTCTCCATTGTTATTCTTTGTTAATAGTCCGATGTAAAGGCCAGAGTGCTGTTTTCGGACTAAGGCTAAATAAATAAATAAAAGAATGTCACCTTCTTGATTCAACATATATATATATATATTGCGTAAAACAAAAACAAATAAATTTACTTTCGATTTCGACTTCGATTTTTCTTTACAAGAACAATCTGTATTTGGTTCTTTTTATGAGAGATTTTGCGAGCAATCCTTTGAAGTTCTACCCACGTGGAATCTAACGTTCCACCTGAAAGAAAAACTTGTTTTCCTCTAAAGTCATGTGCAAACTTTCATGTTGAAATCCCGAGAACCGACAATTATGAGTCATAGCACGTACAAGGAAACTACTGGACTTCTCCAGTGTATGTTTGGCCTTCAAAGAAAGCATAATGAACAGAAGTTTAAAATTAAAATATGAGGTGAAAAAGTTACAGACGAAATTAAAGTAATATATTCTTTGGGGAAAGTGGACAAATTCCCGTATTTTTGATCAAACGAGCGGAATGATTTGGATGAAAGCTGATGGCAGCGGGGACCAAATTCAAAACTTTAAGGGTAGTTGATGTACGTGAAAAGGGTATGTTGAGAAAGCGAGAGGGACTCAGTGTTTTTGATGGTAACAATGGGGAAAGAGCTAGAGAAGGCAATATTGTTGGGTAAAAGGGTAAAATAACTGTGATGCATATGGTATCATAAATGCACAAGGATTTGCAGGGCGTCTTGTTTTCAGGGACTTTACCAAACCTGCCTCCAAAATCGGCAGATGACCTCCATGAAAGACAATACCGGGACCTAATAACCTGTATGATTGAGTGAATTTAAAAATAATACTAAGGTCACTGAAGGTTATTATATTTTAATTATGATTATCAATAACGTGTCCTCAGCCGACGATGATGTGTGTGTGGAGGGGGGGGGAGCAGATGCCGCACCTCTGATGGAGAAACATCTATCTCATTTTTTAATACTTTTCAGGAAGGAATGAATACAAGTTTGAGTCACATTGGTACATAAGTGAAATAATACTGATATGGATTCAAATTTCATTTTCAAGCGATGTCGGTTTGAAAGTATTCGGCGATGAAATTGGCTTCAAAATTGTTAACCAATAAAATTCATAGAACCATTTTTCTAGAGCGAAAGATTTTTATTGAGTTACACGTTTTTTCTCGGAGATGGGAATTAGTTTTTACACATAAGAATAGCTGTATTTTTCCAGAACAGGTTAGGTTTATGGTGGATGGCAAACGAAGTGATAACCTCATACATATATCGCACATTAAACCGAAAAATAAACCAAACCGGAAATTTCACCCTCGGACATAAAATTACAATAGAATCAATATGGCAAGCGCGGGTCCGGCAAAATTGATTAAACATCAAATGATAAAATGAAAGTAAAATTAGTTCCTTGTAGGAGGTGTTCAATAAAAACAAAGAGAAAACATGTATTCTCCTCTGAAAGGCCTACGTCAACCATTGATTACATAAATCGGAATTAAGAACAAAAATGATAGAGCTACAATTTACCATCTTAATATTATTATTTCAAGTACATTTTCTCATCACTTACTGGCATACTTCACTGTCAAAACGTTGTTTAGTTTAGCTTGGTATTAGCTAATGGATGTGACTCTTAAGTATTCGACCACAGAGGGCATGGATATACATGTAATTGAGTCATCGTTAAAGTCGGAAAGATTGCCGCAGGAAGCAAATAGATTTGATAGACGTTACGCGTAACACCCTAATTGTATTATAATTCATGTCCGGCTAAAAACGAAAGGTGTAAATAGCTAATGGGGTCTGCAACTGAACGAATCTCAAAGTGACAATTCTTTGATACAAAAGAAGTGCGTACACATATATACTCTAGAGCGGAGAAAATAACGACAAGTGAAAATATTTTCCCTGACATTTCCAATGGTTTCTATTTTAGGAATAATTTAAGTCCTAAGTTAGTTGTGGAATACCTGCAAATCCACTCTTCATCGTTTTTAGGTCATGACTAATTCATTCCCCATTAAAAATTCAAGAGTTAAATGCACTCGTAGTAAATACGGGGAGTACATCAGCACTGAATTTAAAATCATTTCAAATGACTCTTGCCGAGTTTTAAACTTGAATGACTCTATTTTCTCCGAGCAAGACAAGACAGAGCAAAAAAGTCTTTAATTCTTTTGACTTGTAGTGGAACGTTGAAGGCCGTGATAGAAGGGAAAATGTTAGGAAATCGGTTTAGAAGAAGGAAGAAAATAGTAGAGGTTTAAGGCAGCACGAAGAAATAAAGAAGGAAATAAAAAAGGAAAATGTCGGACAAACAAATGGTATCTCTCGCGAAGCGTTGAAGGTTTTAGTCGATACGAACCATCCAGAAACCTGCCTTTAAAAAGGAGAATACCTTGAATACCTATAGGCTAAGAAGGCAGCGGAAGGAAATATTTCAATACGCTGAAACTAACTTATTTTTATTAACTTATTACCTTAGCATTCAATAAATCGATGAATACGCAGACATATTTTTTGAATTACTTACAGCGAGCAATTGGATCCAATAGTGCTCCCTTAAAAAGATGTTGAGGCAATTGTCTCGTCAAACCATATCGCCTGAATTATGATCCTCATTCTATACATATATATATATATATATATATATATATATATATATATATATATATATATATATATACACACATATAAATATATAGTTTAAAATTTTATATTTATAAATATATTTAAAACATAATATATATAATTAAACAAAGACTGATCAGAAGTACATTATTCACAATGTTACAATGTTAGCAAATAATTTCCTCCGTATGCTATCTCAGAACAAACTAGCACGGAAAGAGAAAGGAAAATGGTTTGAAATAAAATTTAAAAACGTAATTTAACGATGAAAAATAATAAGGAAATAAAATATATAGGCGTAACCAATTGCCTTCTTAAAATCCTTTGGGTAATGTATTTAAAAACTATTGACACAATAAAACAAATTGACCAAAATTTTACTCACATATACGCTAAAAGGAAATTCCGTAGGCTGCTAGTGGCTTACCTGGAAAAGAGTTGAAAAAAGGTTATCGTAAATATGAGGATATTAAAATTTGCTTTTTTAAAAACTAGAAAAATTATGTTGGCTTTTTAATACATGATATTGGTAAGACCAGCGTGCAAGTTAGGGTATTTTTGCAAATTATGAAGGATTCATACTCAATCCCATAGAATTCGTACATCACATACTTGCGCTGAAAGTATTTGCTTGTGGGTGTAAAATATTCTTCGCATTGATTATTAGTAATTCATTGATCAAAATTCGTGTAATTAGGCGAAGAGGAACCTGCAATTATCTTTAATTGAACCAGATAATAAAACAATACATAACCTTAAAACATGTGGCACGATGCAAAAATAGCGTCGTAGCCACGGTAAAATAATATTCTGGAAATATTTTACCTTGGCAAAAAAAAGTACTAAGGACGGTCTGGTTGTTGGTTTCGCTTCGGTTCATATTTATATGTGTGTTGGAAGGACGTGAGCATTCAATGAAACATTACCATTACTCAAATGAAACCTTAAAAAGAGATGAAAGCGGTATTAACACGTATCTGGACGCGACTGAAATGAGAAAAGGTAAGATAAGTGGCACGAGGGAGGAAGAGTGGTGGAATTCTGGACCACTTTAAGATTATAATACATTTATAAAATTATAATACATTATGCATATTGGGTTGAAGCAACTGACTGAATTTCTCTTTGCAAGTGTTCATAAATACAACCGTTTATTAGCGAACGACCAAAACACGGTTTGAAGAATGAGTGAAATATAATATGTTTAGGGCTATTTTGTGCCCTGATCAAATCATATATGCCCACTAGGCATCTGGTTCAATCAAGTCATTGATCATCTAAATAAAAGATAGACGACTTCGTTAGAATGCAGCAAAGCTAACGCTGGCGAAGTGATAAGCAACCTGCTTCCAAGCAAGTTTCAATGTAACATTATTTTGAAACTTCAAATCGTATACACGGACACCTATGATACTCGCATAACTACATGTATCTCCTTTATCAGGAAAAAGGCAAAAAGACTATTTGTGCAGGGGCTTCAAACGAATTAAAGAGTGATAAACATTAAACTCACAGTCAGGACATACGAGTACAAAGGCAAATCTTAATATGAAGCCAAATGTTTATATCGATAAAGCGGTGCACTGGTTGCATAGCTATAGCTATGCATGTAATGCTGCTATGCTGGCCGCATAGAATCAAGTGTCATCCTCTAGAGTTGGCACCTAGTTTGAGTCACACCCAAATTTTTATTCACGAGCCCAAAAAATCCTTTTAGAATGGGAAAAGAGGGAATTCACTCCATAACGAGCGCTTATCGAGCCTTCGATCCTTCAATTTGGCACACTCTAGTAGATGACTACATTGTTCCATAATCTTACCCTTACGTATAAATAATGAATGAAACTATGAAAATAAATCATGGTTAAATTAACTTCCCTAATGTATATTATATTACCTTAAGGTGGAGTATTTTCTTTAGATTCATTGTTGAAGTATAATCCTAAAAGAAGGAAACATATCTTCGTTCTTTTTTATTACTCAATTATAGATCTATAAATCGAGAACTCTCCAGAATTGAACGTAGAATAGCAATATGGGTTAGCATTAGCATAGGAATTAACAAAATAACGCCTTCTGAGCGTCCATTCTCTGCCTAGATCCACAATTTCCTTCGTGGAACTCCTTCCTCCGTGGAACTGCTGGAATCCAACAAAACTGCGGAGGCAAATGTAAATGATGCAACGTAAACAACTTTTGAAGGAAGGGCCCGAATTTGACCCATTCCTCTTCGTGTTTGATTAAGTCCACGACACCAGGTGCACCCTCGGTAACTCCCTTGGTGTCCAGAATAAACTTTGCACTCTCTCTTGAGGGTGCATCCTCGTCGGAATAAATTGCTGTCGCCTCCGCCGTATCGCCGCCGCTGCCTCGTCCTTCTCCCCCCGAAGAAACGATAGGGCGGGCGTGAGGAGCGGGCGGGCGTGAGGAGCGGGTTCGTTTACCGCGCCCCTCCCCTCCGCCAACGCCGCTTCGATTAACGAGAAGCAAGGCGTGGGAGGGCCGGTGTGGTCAGCTGGATGCGGTCGGGATGGAAAAAAGGAAGGACGGACCGCAACGACCAAGAGGATGGGGGAGGGATAAAAGTCGCCACGCGGGGGTGGATGCGAGATCGATCGGGGAAGCCGCAATTCCATACCTCACCTTGGATGGAAGAAAGACCAGAACACATTCGGTATTGTGGAGCCGGAGAACGCGTTGACGTCAAGCGACTGACTGGTACTATCCTTGTACTAGAGAGTCTTTTATTTTCTAATCGATCTTAAATGTACTACATTAAAAAGTAAAGCAATTACCATCAAATTAATCGGAAGGGAATTGGGTTGAACAAGCAGAGAAAATACGCCAAAACGTGGCACTAATTAAAATTAAAATTAAACTAAAAGCCAACTATTTAAAAACCGAGATGCCTATGAAATCAACGCGAGAACAGGTTTCTTAGATAGCATGGAGGCGAATAGAAATTGCGAAGAAATGAAGGAAATAATATAGGGTAAACGTAAAAGTTATCGTCATTTGTAGAAGTAAATGGTCATTAGGAACCGTCCAAAACCTAAATTCAGTTGGTAGTAAAATAGCTTGAATAAAATAAACGGTTTTAACAGGAATACGTATAGCGGGACACGATACGTAGCTCAGGAACTTTGCATCCGAGGAAGAATACGACCCTTAGAAATTTTGAGTTGCACCAGAGAGATGCCTGAAAACATAAGAAGCATCGAGAAAAAGAGGGCGGAGGAGATACGCAGAGTCTGTGGGATATCACACGATTTGATAAAGAGAAATATCTAAGGAAAGGAAAAGCGGGAGGTATAATTGAGTTGTATCTGGACAGCATATAATGGACTGAAAACAATGATGAACTGAAGAAGGTAATACTGTAAGGCTGAAAGTGTTTTAGGTATAGTAATAATTTAATTGCCGGTGATTTTCGTGCCAGCAACCGTGGTTATACGATTGGAGAAAAGGATTATTTTTGGTTTTTCAGAACAATTTTCTAAGTCCGTTTGGATGTGTACTAGTTTTCAGGAAGTGACCAAAAGCCGTTCTAATTACAGTGAACCGCCAATTACAATTTAGGGAGAAATAATACATTAGTTCGTACGTAATTTTATCACTAGCGCACAAAATCGTAACTCGTCTGAAAATAATTTCGTCGCCCACATGAAATTGCGAAGTTGCCGGCCGCTCGTCCTGAAGTTCCGGCTTGGGTCTTCGGTTTGGGGTTAGTGGTGACTCATTGCTTCGCAATACGGGCGATTGTTTTGGAAAGACGACCAATTAGGGCCGGGAAGGAGACTGGGTGGGGGGGGAGGAGTTGAATAAGAAATGAACAAGAAACCTGGTATGGGCGTGAGCCAATGAAATAATCCAATTGGAGGATCATGCAGCTCGTTCCAGCAAACGGAAGTGTGCTGCACGTCGAGTCCTTACCTCGCGGTGCATTAGGAGAGGCGGTTGGAATTTCACATCGAAACCTGGGTAATGTGTAAAGTGCGGCGCTTCCAGTTTGGGTCGGAACAAAAAAAATTTGAAGGAAGAGAAAGGTCCCGCATGGAAGAAATTCACACCCAGGTCACGGAAATAACCGTAAGAAAGTGCATGCGATCCGAGCAGATATGACAAGAGAAGTCCTATCCCATTCACTCTTTAAGTGTTAAGATAGGTAACGCACCGACTTCGCTTCAGTTATCACTTTCAGTTAACTTCCAAACACGTCTACATCAAGAGAACGCGTCCAAACTCAATTCTCTATCCATTGGAACTCATGAAGTAAACTCCACAATGAGAACAACGCACCACCGGTGAAATGTTGTGAGTCTTCCGAGTAAACTCGAATATTCATTAACCCCTTCACCGGAGAAGGATTGAGGCAACGATTGTATTTATAAAATTAAACTGAAACGGGTTGTGGGAGTTCCCCGATGGTACACGAAGGTCCCAAAAAATGCTCACTCAGACATTCACCTAGTTTTCTCCCACCTCGGTGGGTTCTTATTACCTTATGATCATATCCTCACTCGAACAAATGGACTAAGCGTATTCAGTACGTCCGCTTAAGCAGCAACCATGGCAATAAATCGTACCCTAATGCTGGAGAACGCTGTATCTCTGTCACTTTCACCAATTTCCGAATATCGGCTCACAATAACGGGGATGTCACATACCGTCGATTATAACACCCAACATTTACGTTTCCCGGAAACTTGAACTCATCTCGAGGAGGGAAACGCCGTGACGACACAAAACTACCAGCAAACTCTAATCTTAACCTATTTAAAGGAGCAAAACTAGACGCGAATACGAGACAGTCGGCACCTGCACCACGTGCATACTCTCCTTGTACTGACTGAGCGTAAAAGTGAACCCCTCCGCGGCAAATCAAGAGCTGAACGACCGGCGTTGATAGGGACTAAGGAAGCCAATGAAGTGACTCAAGCCTGCCACGTGCGGTCTTCAGTGAGGTGTGGGTGACGGCAAATCCGTTTAGAAGGCGGCCGCTAAGGGTGGTTTTCACAAAGTCCTAGCACCGGCTACTCATTCCGTCATGAAAAAAATGGCCAGTCCGATATTCATTTGATATAGATTTTCCAGAAACAGCCTTCCTCGCAGGATAAAAAAAAATTGAATCCCGGACGAGTGTTGCTAATAAAGTCACCATTGAATTCATCTGGCCCACTTTGAAGTGGCCAATGGTATAAATCTCTTGTTTGTGTGGGTCAATTTTGACGTTTTTCCTTACGCCTCACGAATTCATTCCGGTTGAAGCTGCTGAAGGAGTTTATCTCAGACTGACTCCGTTAACATATCAATAATTATTTCCCATAAAAATCCCGTTGGCACAATAGAAATACCGAATTCTCTATTGCGTAACAAGAAGGACATTGAAATTGGATGCATATATGAATACAAGAATTCCCTAACTTTTCCTAACTTGAAAAGAAGCGGAAAAGAGATAGATGAATGATGAATAACTATAAGTTATAAGATATTGGATTATCACGTATTTATCGCGAACCGATTGTATTTTACAAACTAAGTATTAAAAATACTACAAGTAGCTATGGAATAGGCAAAACTGACATTAAGGCCAGTGCCAGGGAGATGCCACATACTATAAATACCAAAGGCTGTATTTTAGTTCAGTAACATCTTAATATCTTCGGCAGATACAAAGTACTTGACTCACAGACCCGTGGTTGCTGACATTACTCTTAGGATAATCCGAAGGCTGCCTTGGACAAGAATTTCCCTCGCTCCTGGTAAACAGTATGCCTAAGTGCAATCAAGAATAGCAGGGATATTATTGAACAATAGCAGACAAGTCTCTGGCAGAAAATAAAAATGTTACTTACATCGCACAGGCCCTAATAAAGCTCATTTCGATTGTCTAAATTTATAAATGTGAATATTTTGCTTCAAATATTTAGCAGGAGAACATGGGTAAATCAGAAAATTGGTTATAAATTTTAAAACTTCAATTTTATTGAAATATACCTCTTCTTAAGAATCTTCCCTTGAACATTAAAGCATACTTTTGGTTCTGCTGAACTTCTTCCGGATTGAATTGTTCGCCAAATTTGGGAAAAGAACGATGCTTAATCGAAAGATTTTTCATTCAAATTAAATACGCTTTCCTATCCTCAAAAATCAATGCAATGGAGAAGACTTCCATTAAATATCGCACTATTAATGAAAAATCTGAGATTTTAGCAACTAAATACGAAATTATTGAAATCATGACTTAACCAACCA
The DNA here is from genome assembly GCF_022747635.1 of Hetaerina americana. Taxonomy (NCBI): domain Eukaryota; kingdom Metazoa; phylum Arthropoda; class Insecta; order Odonata; family Calopterygidae; genus Hetaerina; species Hetaerina americana. The sequence goes on along the minus strand of NW_027287427.1, from coordinate 38,678,895 downwards.
ATTAATAACATGGCAAGGCAAGAAAAAAGCGATTGCTGCAAACATCAGCTGGATGCCCTTTTCCCTCGCACAGTTCGTGATTCAAACAGTAGAAAACAACTGATGACAATAAAACTAATATGAAAAAAGTACCTGACCGAATTTTAAATTTTAGAATACATTTTCAAGTTCGCATGCGGCTGGAGGATTAACAATTTCTGCCACAATTCCCAATGGGGGGGCTTGCAGGATACTATATAGATGTAGGAAATTCAATGATACTCCAGCATCGACGGAACTTAGGGCAAGATTTAAGTAAGGAAACACATAATTAGCAAACAAGTAAATGACCTTGGAGGGCCAGTATGTCGAAAGTCTATTTTATTTGTGGCCACCAAAATACATTTAACTATCTTACTAACTATAACCTTAATCGAACCATATTCTTTAAAATCCGATTTACGCTCTTTATCGGAAAGTTCTGCTGAATTCTATTTTATTATTTATTCTATTTATACTAATAATATTTACTTACTACGACAACAGAAATAAAACTTGGCTGAATTGAATGGTGAGGGTAGAGCTTACTTGGTACTAAGCCCCAAAATTCTTGAAATGCACACAGTCAGGGCAAAGGAGAGATATTATTTCCTTGCAGCACCTTCGGCTTCCCAGAAAGTTCTGTTTTCCAAAGGGTCACTTAATATGGATTTAATCTTACAGTTTGGGGGGTGGGTGGATTGCTCTAAAATTAGATAATTCATTAACACAGGCAGGTAAAGGCTTGCTCGTACTAATATAACTTATTATATTCTTTTCTGTTTACATGTTTACTTTTAATTTTTCAATATTTTTTGGTATAATTTATCGTGATTTTGACTTATTAATAGAAATTTTTGAACTAACATCCTCCAAATCTAAATGGAGTTTCTGTGCATTGAGTAAACACCAACAAAAATGATGATGAGCCATAAATATCAGTCCGGGTGATCAGCAAATTACGTTGTGTTTATTTAGCATTTGTGATGACTCAAGGCTCAAGAAAAACTGTGCATAACAATGACGTATATGTTGCAATACATATATCAGTTGAAATAAGTAAATATATGCACCAATAAAACCAAACTCATAGTTAACATTTCACAAAAATAACTCCAAAATAACGGGAGAGTGGATTTGAGAAATGCATAACACTGTTTACCCTAGATAACTTATGTTGGGCGATCAGATTTGTACGTGGACAGAACACAACCGACACCGATCTACACCAAATTGGCTTTCTCCTCGGGCTAAATAAGATACGCCGACCGTTTATGCTTCTTATTTCACCATTAAAATAGGCAAAACAGCACGAAGGCACAACTCTCTCCATTCCCATTTCACGATTTTATTCTAGGACACCCTCAAGTGGGCACCTCGAATTTTTCTCCAGCATTTCCGTTCGCTGACCGGGAACATTTCGGAAGCCACCGCCGATGGAGGAATTTCTCGATGCCATTACCCCTTCCAGCTTCACGCTTGTGCGGTAACAGAAACCACCACCCCATCCCATTCAAGAACCTCCAAGCTCCCACATTTTTTTATCCGCGCAAGTGTCCCGCAGGTTACTCCCATTGTGGGCTGACAATAAGAACTCTTGCTTGCACCTCAGCAGGGTACTCTCTCTCTCGAAGCCCTGGAGGGAGAGAAATGAGAGGGTCCCTCACCAGCTCCGCCCGGGGTGGGGGAGGACTGGAAAAAGAAGGGTGTTAGATCTTGGGAGAGCGAGGCTGCCAAGCATGATCCCGATCCCTTAGCATCCCGCGTCCTCGATGGCCTCGAACGGCTGTCTTAATATGGGGGTGGTGTGGGGGCGGCTTTCGAAGGATGGGCGGGAGGATAAAGGGAAGGAAGCAGCCGGGGGGGAGGGTGGGACGGATGGATGGGAGACGGCGGCGAAGGAAGACCTTGGCCGTGCACGAGGGAGACGGCTGGATATCAATCAGCGTCCCTCTTCCCGCTGACTGAGGGCTCGCGAGAGAGACTGGACCACCGGATGGCCTGAGGGAGGAGGCCTCCCCTCAACCCCTCTCTTGTCTGCCTGCCGAAGGTGAATTCGACGCGTCGGGCGGCGTCGCCCTCGTAGGACCCCGCTGTGGCGACCATTGATACTCCACTCTCAATTATGGTGTTCTGGGTGAGGGAAGACCAGTGAGACAAGCAGGTCGAATGGCGACTTCAAGGTCGAATGCAAGACCATTCGATCCGAAGACCGGGTTAATAACAATCCAACGTTTGGGTCCACAATACCGAGTTACTCCATGGTTGAGATGGGAATTCAATTCGGATCTTCGGGGCGACAGTGGATGGGAGAATCGGGTCGAGTAAATGATAGGCACAGGGGGTAAGACGGAGTCGTCTGCTGTCTCAAGATCTTTCCCACCTCATCTTGAAGAAATGGCAATAAAGAGACTTGGGTAGAGGTTGGGATGGGGATGAAGAGGAGGAAGCCTGATTGAGCCAGTGAGATTAGCGAATAATCAAGCTGGAAAAAGAAGGGTGTTTTTATGCTACCTCCCTTCAGTAGACTCTCCATCCACCAAGCGAAGAGATTATAATGATTATTGATAGTAAGGGATCCAGAAACTATATGATATTGGTCGATATGGGCTATTCCTAAGGTGAGAGTATCTCAAGAAATAAAGTAGGCAAAGTTATATACTTTTGGGAGGTTATAAATTGTAAAAAATGGAGCAGATTTTTAAAAGAAAATCTTCACTGCGAGAAGAATTGAATTAGCAGATAATTATTGATGCAGAGGTAGGAATTGAATGCAGATGCTCTCTTAATATGTATACATAAAACAATGAATACTGCGAAGACTGAAGAGCAGAAAGAAAAATGACCCCGAAAACTGGTCTCCGAAGAGAGAGGAAGAAGGCAAATTTTGAGAATTGGATATAGCGGGAGAGAAATTCAATTGCAACACTTTTCGAATTGGACCCCTCCTGAAAATGTCTTAAAAAATGAAGTAATAACTTGAATTAACAAGAACTTACCAGGAGGAAGAATTTTCCCCATCTATATCACATTCACGTTTTAAACTTCAAATGATATTTTTTAGATTTGCCTCTAGTGGATGATTTTGTTTCTCAGAAATTTGAATGAGTTCCTGAAAATAATATTTATTTTAAATTTCTAGGTAACTAATGATGAAATGACAAAGAAGTTAGGCATAAATGGCTCATTTAAGCCATTAGAAATACCATATTTGTTCTAGTAGTTTAAATTTATGTGAAACATTATTGAAAAATATTTCGTCAGGTAGTTATTTAACGTGTTAAACAAGGCACTGTCTTGCCTTAAGGGAGGAGATACCACCTTCTTTCCGTCGACTAGAGAAAGGACTCCAGAAATGGAAGTCTCTCTCTCCTTCAGTTGAAGATCCGAGGCTTCAACCGATAAGCTCTAGTTAGTAGATAGCGCTGGCGAGCGCAATGAGGAAGTGAACAGCGAAGAGGAAGGTTGATAAGCTAATGGCTAACTCGATTCATGGCTTCACCATTACGTTTACTCATGTACGCAGGCTTGTTTCAGGACTGTCGCTCTACAGATTACTCGAAATCAATAAAATCCAATAGTCTCGTTCGATTTATTACTCTTCATCCGAGTCGAAGATTCTGACAAATTACTTGCCGATAATGGTACCGGGATTAATAAACATTACAAAAAGCAAGATAATATGTGAAACCTCATTAAAAATGTTGAAAGCGTTTCATTCATGATTTAATTAGCGTACCATTATTTTAAGTACAATCATTTCCATACGGGTGGGTCATAATACATGAAGTATGTCCTTAGATTAAATTCTTGGGATGTTGACTTTGACCTCATGTTCATATTATCTGTATCGGTATAGATTAATATTAAAGTCTCCAATATACGCACTCATTTTAAAATAACAGCTCTTGCATAACCAACATTCACTCAAATCACAAGAAAAGACACCTCTTGCTTGGAAGCGAGGCATGCGGTATCGTATGAGAACTGCATTATCGCAAAGACACAGGATTTGAAGTGATTCCGCGCACACACCATCATTGCATGTTTTGCACTGATGGGTTAAAAGAGGAAACGCAAACATAAGCATTGGAGATAAATAAGTTATCTCCTAGCCTTTGAGATGATTCACGCATTCCAAAGGAACTCAAGCGCGTCTGCTGAATCGTATCGCCCAGGCACCGCGCCTTGTCCAAACAAGAGATTCAGAAACGGAGGCTTTTGAGAAATATCCAACGATAAACAAGAGCATTACTCCCGGCAAATTCATCGGTTAGGAGGACCCTGATTCTCTTCTCTGACCATCAAATGCAGTGAAACCTGCAGTGAAAGGCGGAATCTTCATGAGGAGGAAACCTGTCAAACCTGGAAATATAGAAAAAAGTAATGGCTCACAATCGCCTTATTCTCAAGTTAGGACTCCTGAAATCGGAGCCTGTACGACGCGAACGGAAAGTGCATGAATAAGTTATTTTCGAACCTTTGAGAGACGGTAGTGAAATTTCAGAAGGGTATTTTGAAAATTATTACTGTTCGGGCTTAAAGTTGTTTCACGCTTGAACGCCAGCCTTGGTTTTAAACATCTGTAACCTGATATTATTTTCTTCATCTGCTAGACCCATAATTTTGGATGGAAAATTATTTAATAGCGATAAATTTGTCCAAATTTAATGTTTTAATTTCTGTCAAAATATCCGTGTCCATTTTTTTTAACCTGTCTAAGGTGGAATAACTGCTATTCTCGAATGGACGGTGGGGGTACCGATGGCTCCGTATAGGGAAGTTTTACAGCATTAATGGGCCTATTGCTGTGCATACCACGACCATAACGAAACTGCAGCTAGAATCCTGAGCAATTTGAAGGGGAGAATCCAGCACGGGGATTCGATTTACGAGCGAAACTACTTATCGCCAGAGCATTGAATCTTCGGGCAATCCGATTCATATCTTTGTAAATGCGTCTCACAACAATATTACCCTTGTTCCAATCGATAAAAAAGCTTCGGTGTAAGATTTGATGGCGTAAGGGATATCTGCATCGTATTTTACTCCTTTGTAATAAAACTAACACCATACAGGTATGCTTGGGTGCGCGACGGCATTTGCGACATTCCATGACCGTTTTTGGGGTACAAGGTTTCATCATTTGGACTATCTTCAATCCTACCATGAAAATTGAGAATTAGCGCCCTCACCAAAGAAGCCAAAAAGTCCTAGGCAAATAATAATTTTTTAGAAAATTCACATTTTTTTTAAAAATTTGAATTCCCTGCATTTTTAACCAACTCAAAAGACCCACTTACTACCACAAACTACATTAAAACCCTATTCAAATCCGCACCCTTTCTACGTCCCTTTAGTCCTCCTCCAAGCTTGCTTACCTAACATCCTAGTAGTAGTATTTAGGGGAGGCGACCGACAGCTGAGGTCATTTGAGCCATTAGTCATGGACAGGAAAGGATGCAGGGTGGAGAGAAACCCGGCGTCGGCATTAGCCTTCTCTTTACGAAAGGCGCCAAGGGGTCCGCAGTTAAACGTCCCTTCCGACGGACGTTACCTCCACTTCACTCCCTCAAAGCCTCACTCAAAGTGCCATGTACAAAGCGCGTCAAGTAGGGATCGAGATACCACAGAAAAATATTCGATGCCGGCGGGGATCGAACCCAGGCTCTCTTTGGGTAGGTACGATAGCTACCGCACCATATTGATCCCCACCATCCTTCACTCTATCGTAGTCTTTAATAGAAGTTCTTATAACAGATTACAATAAGATGAAATTGGTTTTGAAAGGTGGGCGTAGAGCTCAACACTAAAGAAGATGGAGAGTGACATTCACACGTTCAGGCTAAAAGGAACCAATTCCTTTCCCTTTGCATCTGTGGTTTCCCACAAAGTAGTCGAAGTAATGACGGTACTTGCGTTATAGCTAGATTGGAGAGGGTGGTGCGCGTCGGCTGGGACATCACCCGTATTTGAAATCGTCATTATTCATCCGCAAGATAGTAAGTACTTCAGAACAACAAAAAAACGTGTTATAATTGCATCAAACGTTTCTCACTTGTACAGATATTCATTGAGCCGTTATCAGTTGAAAGAGTTGGCTTTTCCCTCATTCAATGTCACGAAAAAATGTTTCAATTCACTCCATTCTAATATAAATGCATATATAAGTATTATGGATTGTATTTACTCTTGATTCTAGTAAAATGTTATATACTCATACTTGATTTCCTAATCCACTTCTTGAGGTGAAGCTACTCTATGCCATTACTTCATCAGGCGCCATGTTATAAGAAAATAATATGATTCGGTTTTTAAACGACTGTGTTACGATAACGTTCAAGGTTTTTTTCCCTTCTTGGTATTACGGTACACATAAAATGTAAAAATAATCATTTGAGCTCCATTATGAAAGGTGTGAAACACTGGATAATTATCACTCCATAATTATCAGCATGTAATAATGCTGATTACTCCATTGAATATATCGTGAGTAGTCAGTTAATCATTGAATATTATAGGAACTCGACTATTTATCAATTTGGAATACAAATTCCCCAAAATTGTCAGGTTATAAATGGAAGTGTGCACGTATGCCTTGTACCCTACGCCAGACGCCTGCCTCGGGCGTTGAGTGTATTAAGAAGCGTTCGAACTAAGGACCGTTGGCTTGATTGGTAGAATTAAATCTTATTTCGTAGCAAGAAAAAAGAAAATTTATCTTTCTGTGAGTTTGAGGCACCACATTTTGGGGTTATCAGATTAGAACTTGCAAAGAAAATGTCAACTCCAAGCCGTAATACGCTACTGAGCCAAGAAATTACTATCTCCGGGCATTCCGCTGTCCTGTCTTACGTGATATCGCAAGCTGATTTCAGTGCGTGCGACGAAAACAATAATAATTATAATTTTACGTTATCCCTCCGGAATGTGGAAGGCGCCATGGATTGCGCGATCGGTAATTACTCGCTTCGCGTCACTCCCATTGAGGCACAATTCCTCTCGACCGTGATGATCCTGTGGGTGAGTCATCTTCCGCCCATTCCAGGGCACTTTCCTTACCACGCGATAAAAAATAGCTTCCTCCCCTCCCCAACCCTCCTTCCTTAACCCAATGACTCACGCTGTTAGACTCGTTGATAAGCCTTGTTGTTCAATTCCGAGCTTTCACATGCGCGCGGAATTTCACCGGCGAGAGCGTCTTTTCTCATGAATTCATTTCGATTCAAGACAGCAGCGTCGACAACGCGACGAAGCTTCTACGACCCGTCAAAGAAGTGTGTTACTAGCGATCAAAGCGCTTGGAGTACGGCTCCTTTGGTGGTGTCTCGCACAACAGTTTTGTGTTCTAACAATGACACGAAATACAATATGCTATGAGTCATCAATAAGAGATCGAGGCGCAACGGAATCTCCTTTTAATATAACTTCATCGAATTACAAATATATGGGAATATGTTAGAATCCCTATAATAAATAATGTACTCCGCGTGAAAAAATCAATGAACAGGAAATTTAATTGAGATCATGGCAATTGGAATATTATCTTTCACTATCATAACTAATTTTCTGGTAGCATTTTTACCATGGAAATTTATTAAAGGAGATGACTTGCTAATCATATCAACGATAGCATGACACATTCGAGCCGACAAGTTAAATTTAAAAAACATTTTAAACTAGCCACTCTGTTTAATAGCATAATATATTTATGCAATGAAATTGCCCTACGTAATTACTCAATTAAAAGTTTCGGCAGCAATAGTAACTAGGTAGGGAGGGGTTCCACATTTCCATTTTCTCTGGGTGGGGGGGAATTAAAATTCTAGATTAATTGAGACAACGTAGCACGATTAAATGGATAGATAGAAGCGACTGCTTGAAGGGTTTGAGCATAGTGAACATATTTGTGAAATTAAATGATTTTTTTGATTTTTTTCCTTTTGACTGTGCATTAAAGGTGTTCTCCTATTTACTTGCTTTCTGAAGCTGTCCTCAAACACCTGGAAAAAAATATATATATATATAGCTATACACACACACAAACACACACACACACACACACACACACACACACACACACACACACACACACACACATATATATATATATATATATATATATATATATATATATATATATATATATATATATATATATATATATTACATAGTATCTAACTTGAGGGAACAACATATTTCTTTCATTATGTCATCGATACATTTTTTATTATGTGTTCCAAAAATGTTAATCTATCCCGCACACACGGTACACGGCTCGCGGCCGGCCTCGTGGTACAGGTTATAAATTTTACGATTCGCAGCAGTTGAGAAATTAGCGGATTACAAGCGAATGAAATATAACCGGTAAATACGAAATAAACATACTAAATAAAACTGGAGAGAAAATAAATCGAATACCTCGTAAAAAGATCTATAGAAGAGTGAGTGGAGTAACAAGTCTTCGGAAGGTATTAACAAGAAGAGGACGAAAACTGATTGAACAATTTCAGAGTTATACTCGCAGAAGTACACTGCAGGTGGTTATGAAAGCAACGATAGAAGAAGAGAACTACAGAGAAAGACTGAGATGCGGAGGAAGTGACGTTGGGCATCAGCGTAAAGAACTAATGAGGAATGAAGAGATGGGTAGGTAACAGCATACATTGCATGGCTGCTGTAAATCAAACCTAGTATTGACAGGCTGTAAAGTTGATGATGGTTCATGATTTCAAATTAAATTACGGTCATTTTGAGGAAAAATATCAAGGGTTCCAGGCAACAAACAGTTCGCCAAGATTGGCTCGCTACTCAGTAGATTCTTCGGGCCGGCAATGTGGCTTAGATTGGATATGGGCAAGCTAGCTAACTCACTTGAAATACTCTCATATGTAACACTAGTTGTGTGCAGAGAGCAACAACAAAATGGTGATTAAACTTCGATTGTCTTTGTTGAGGTTTAATATCTTTGCAGCGAATTAGAGATAATGCATTTTGAAGCAAATTGTAAATACGAGCTAGTATTTTGATTTTACGCATATTTTACAAATGACCACATATCAAAACATATCATCCTCGGGTACCAAAACACATTTTATCTTTTTTATAATCCAAATAAGGTCATTTGGAACATTAGTCAACAAAACTGCTCGTTAGCTGATTTTGCATACAATTGAGGGCTAGTTTAACCACAATATCCATAAAAATTACTAATTTCAAGAACCACATCAGCATGATTAAAATTATTAATCTAGTTATGTGTCACATATTGTTTGATATTTTACCGCTTAAGGTATATTTTGGGTTTTGCCACAAAACAATAAAGTTTTGCGATTATCACCTGAGCTGAACTATGTACTGAGCACTTTTAACGGAAAACTTTGAAGAATCGACATTTAGGCTTTTCTTTGATGAACCTTTTGCATTCTCGATTCGCTAAAAAGTAACTTCCCTCAAAAGACTTTGAAGATAAATGTCATGAAAACCAGTAATTCATATACGAGGCCTGACCGGAAAGGATCCAGCAATGCAATACTTTGAGTAAAATAGCCGACCTAGAACAATAAGGCCTTAATTCCCTTCAAAGTACTCCCCTTGAGACCTCACACGTATTTCAGTGGCTCTTTCCCTTTTCAAAACAATCGGCAAAGTTCTTTTTCCGGAATGGTCATCAGCTACCTCTTCGCATTCTCCTTCATCTCGTCAACCGGCTGTTAGAAAGACTGGGCTTTTGTTTCAGGGTCATAGCCGTACACTCATTACTCATCTCTAGTTATGATCTTTTTTGGGAAACCTGGGTCATCATTTACGGCTTGGAGCAGGTCACTTAAGGAGTAAGGTAAATTTGAAGGCGCGAAATTCATGACGTTACAGCTACTTTAGTATAAAAATCGTTTGTTTAGTTGCCTTTCAAAGACTACTTTTGATTACTATTTGAATTACTACGATTGATTACTCTCGTATGATTACTCTGAGACTCGCATGTCCTCAAATACCCTCTATATTAATAATGGCCCGCTTAAACAAGATCATCTAGTGGTCTCTTTATAATTAAGTGTATGTTAATAAGAATCCACATACAATTCGCTTTCCATACCACAGGCGTGAAACCTTTTTACCATTTATTTTTTTCTTTTTCCATGAGATCAATTATCTTCGTGGTTATATTGGTTTAATATTTTGTGGAATAAAAGAGCTATCCCAGGGGTCTAGACTTTAAATCTGCGTAAATTATTAAGCTTAACGTTGCATTAGGAATAAAATCCACTCAAACCATGGGGAAATATCCTGAAGTACTCGTAAAGTAGAGGGTTTCAATGTCAATGTTGATGCCATGAACATTAAAACTAAAAGCTCGAGCGTTAAAATCTCCGAGGAAGAAAGATTGCGCACACCACATCAATTTATTCCCCAGAAGATCCATCCCCAGGCAACAGCTCAACAGGCCAAAGTGCTCGAACGGAAATAAACTCCACGCAATCAACAGTACAAATACTCTCGATATCCATTTATTTTCCCAAATAAAGAGAATAAATGATGCATTCAAATGGGTGGCAAATGACCTTCAGAGAGTGAACCACGTCTGCGAATGACATCAATTTACTTCTCCTTTAGAGAGTTTACGATAATTGATGTCAGTGAGGAGAGATTTCAATTTATAATCCCTAATATTTGAATGATACCGCAAGTCGGTAGTGAAGAGACTGCAAAATGATCGCTAAATGTAGCCAGGTACTGCATCTGGGTGGTCACGTGTGTTGTCTGACTGCTGAAATAGTCTCATTTTCATTGTATCACGTATAGATGATTAATTTCTCAAATACGCTACGCGTGCAAAGTTATACGTGATTTAAGAACGCCTGCCATGGTTTCAGCACTCTAGCGTATAAGTAATTCATGCAGTGGAAAACTCTTTACATACAAAGCTCATACATGTGCCTCGTGCACACACTTCAAGAATACAAGACGAGACCACTCAAAAGCAAAAGAATTCTAGGTAAAAGGCAGTTACTTGTTGTTAATTAACTAGTTAATAATGTTGCTAATATCAAGACTTGATTTCAAAAAAGTTCAAAATATTTCATAAGAACATTAAACCAAGAAAATCATAATGCTGCTGATTTGTTTTTTTTTGAAAAACTAAAAAATATATCATAAGAATTGGAGGTAGCTCATCATAATTCAAGGCAATATTAATTGAACAAGTTGGTTCCTCGGGTTGCGCCGAGTAACATAATCTTTCTGTGCTTGTATATTAAGAATCATTGATGTAACGCTGGTCTAATGAAACTAAGAGTACCTGAGTGAAGCATATATCTGTTTTGAGTTTTTAAGGTTTCAGCCAGATTGAAAGAAACTGACTCGAAAACTAAAAATAAAAAACTAAATAATGAGAGAGAGCTTTAGAGAGGAAGCTGCAATGACAAATATTCAAGGCTACAAATATTTATTATGTGCAAATTAATCAAATAGCTGACACAAAACAATAAATCTCTAAGGAAGAAAGGAGCTAAAAGAAAATAAAAGAGTGAACATACTAGTCCTGGGAAAGATAACTAACAACGGTCAACAAAGTCAGAAAAATATTTTAATCGTAGGAATAACTTTACAAGCGCTTAAATACAATTCTGGCAATTAAAACTTAAGAGGATCATCGGAGAAATGAAGCAAATGTGTGCACATGATGCCATATATGTCGCACAGTAAAAGACAGAAAGGTGTCAGGTGTATTGATCCCCAATTACGAGCGACTTGAGAGCGGAACCTGAAGACGACTTTTAACATGGTTTTATTCCTAGACTTGGATTTTCAAAAGGCATAAAACTGGTAGCAAATGAAAACCTCCGTTATTTTCTGAATTCTAAAAATCTGAAAGCAGCTGCACTCTAATCTTGGTGCTTATGTTTTAAACGTACGTGTGACGCAGCGGCCACGAAATGCACAAGGTAGAAATTGAAAGCCGATAAAATGTCCACATTGATCGATAATTCATGCATCGAAAACACAAAAGAACTGCGAAAAGCAATATCCTGAAGATAACTACCTTCACAAATGCAGCCTAAAGATATAGGCTTTGAAAGGATGATTTATGACCAGCATGTAAATATTTTTAACCGTCGGGTAAAATACGACTGCTTTAGGGGTGAGACTTAATGGATCTTCGCGGGGAACGAGACTCCGGAGACGGAATCACGATCAAACAAAATAAACCCACTGCTGCTTGACTTCGTCGTCTCGAGCACCTTGAGCCGCGCGAAAGACGTAAATGGCAGCAGTTGGTGGGTAGCGAGGCGGATGGGCAAATATTTGCGTCGGCGGCCGTGAACTCAAGAACCCAGCGACGAGAAATTCGAAAGAACTTTTCTCTCTCTTCATCTCAAAAACGGTGATGTCCGCGTGAAGGCGGCATTGTTTGCAGAAGGTAAGAGACCGCCAGTAGGGGGAAGGGGATAAAGTCTAATAAGGGTCAGTGGAGCGGCAGCCCATGCAAACAGCACACTAAACAAGAGACTGGGAGACTGCTAATTAGATGATTTTGCATGGTGGACCACAAGAATATTAAAGCTGCTTCCTGCGTAGTGTTCATCATAACGGGTTCGTTTCGTCGCAAATGGTCTTGGAAAATGCTACTGAAATGAAAAATAATAACTTTGTGATTCCACAGAATTTTTATTGTGATACGACCCGGGTTTCGACGTTCAACGTCATCTTCAGGTAACAACTCTACAAACATGACGTTGAACGTCGAAACCCGGGTCGTATCACAATAAAAATTCTGTGGAATCACAAAGTTATTATTTTTCATTTCCAAGATGAATCGATTCCATAAAGTCACGCCGGAAACCATTAACTATAAATGCTACTGAGAAAAGTTGGGAAAAGCCTCGCAGTTTTAAGGCATTACTTCAACGACAGCATTCTTCAATTTCAACATTAAAAATCCACCATAATATCTGGCAGTATAAACGCAATAAGATGCTTTATTGTCATAGAGGCGACTCACCCATTCCTTTGTAATAATGAAATTTACCCACGCTTAATTGTGGTATGTACCATTGATTGAAACATACATGGATACAAGTTTCGCAACCCATTCTCCTCAAATATTGATGCTTACCTTAAAATTATGACTACCGGCAGAGGAGGCTAAAGATACATTTGGTTTTCAATATGCTGTTTAAGATTCGCAAAACTGTATCGACATATCTAAACATTTTATCCGAAATTTCGTCTGTAAAAAATTTCATCGTAGTAAGTAAACAACAATCTTCAGTTATTTGAAAAAAAATATACATATAGCTAAAATTTGGGCCTAAACTATTTTAGTTTACCGCATTCAATAAATTTCCTAGAGAATATAAGAAAACTCATGACTCATACACCAAGAATACAAATTCATGATACATATTGAATGTTTTAATAGTCGTTATTATGGTCCTTACATGTAGGAAAAAGTGTGAAGAGAAAACTTTTTCTCGAGATAAAGCTTCGACCTCACTCCAGTTAAAAATTGCATGGTAAACTGAACTTAAAATTATGGAATTTATGGCCTAGTTTACTTTTTCTTCATTTTGATGAATTCATTAGAGTAAGCTGTTTCACAGGACTGATAGAACTATGACATAAATTCATTGCCAGCATGATTTATCGAATTTTCAAAAAGAATAGATAGTGCCAACTTAATAATAGTACATGAGGGAGCTACAACTATTTGTGTAGTTCATGTACATAGTTTTTAATCAGTCTGCCAACAAAATCCCTCGCACAGCCGGGGGAAGTGGAAGAAAATTTCAGAAACCCATAAAATCTCACAACGTAGATTTTCGTTGAAATTCATCATGGCAACAAAAGTTTTCCAGTATACTACGGATGGGTAAAGTAAAAATGCATGAAAATCGAAATCAAGATGAAATAAAAAAGCAAAAGGGATGAAATTAAACTAAATGGCGTCAGTCAGCTGCTCGTAAAAGCAAATGTAATGGTATGAAACGTCAACCGTTTTTCGACGAGCGAGATTTCCAATAAAAAAATAGCAAATTTGAAAAATAAAACCAGTCTTCAGATTATACTCTAAAAAATTGGCATAACTAGTTTTATATTTCTCTCACGTTTGACGACCGAGAAAAGGCGAGATTAACGCAAGGAACTTATTTCATTGCACAGGACCCTGATAGGCGGATGGGGACTTGCTATTCCATCTTCATCTACATCTACATCTACTTAATACCCCGCAAGCCGCCGCAAGAGCGTGTGGCGGGGGGTGCTAGGACACCACCCATAATATAGAAAAGAAAAAGAAAAAAAACCGCATGCAATAACGACAAAATCATATACAAAAAAAAACATGGCATACATTCATGCATGAACACTTACACCCCACACACATGCAAACACTCAAACTACCAACTAACATACACATGCACCTGAAAGTATACCTAACATCTCTATAGTGTTTAATTGTGTTCCGACTTGTAAATTCAACGTTTTTAATATTTCTAAAGTGACCGGTTTCTTGCTATTATGATTACTGATTGTTCGGGGAAAGAATGAGTATTTGTACCTATCTGTCTTGGAATATATCTCCCTTAGTTTATCTTTGTGGTCTGATCTACCTAAGTAGTGTGGGGCCATTATAATTCCTTCAGTGTCATATTTAAACTCGTTTGTTCTGAACCTTTCTAAAAGTCTAAGCCTCGCTTGTTCTCTCCGCACTTCAAGTGGTTCCCAGCCTAAATCCCCTAAGAGACCTGTCACACTTGTGTTTTTATCATAACAATTTTTAACGAATCTAGCGGATTTTCTCTGGACTTTATCTAATTCTTTTTGCCAAATTTTCTCCCACGGATCCCAAATACTTGCGGCATATTCCAAATGAGGTCTAACTAGAGCAAAATAACACCTCTCTTTAACTTTTTCATTACATTTCCCCACCACCCGTTTTATGAAGCCAAGTTTCTTTAAAGCTGATCCGCATATTGTCCTGATATGTGCTCCCCATGAAAGGCGTGGTGTTAGAACAACCCCCAAATATTTAACTAGATTTGCCGTAGTCAATACTGAACCCTCTATTTTGTAGTTTATATCCTGTTCCTCGCTTCCTTTATTCCAAAATTTCAAAACTGCACATTTATCTATATTAAGTGTTAATCCCCATTTATTGCACCATTCCGAGATATTGTCTAAGTCTCTAGAGAGTAGCTCGCGATCTAGTTGGCTCCTTATTTCCCTGTATATCACCGTGTCGTCAGCAAATAACCTTAGATTGCTACCAACGTGTGTGCTTAAGTCATTTATGTATATTAAGAACAGAAGAGGCCCTATTACACTTCCCTGGGGGACGCCCGAAGTAACATCTCTCTCCGTTGAGCACAACCCATCTATGACTACTATTTGTTTGCGGTTTGACAAGAAGAATCTAATCCAATTAATTATTTTCTCATTGATCCCATAGTATTTAAGTTTATGTAACAATTTATTGTGTGGGACTTTGTCGAAGGCTTTTTTGAAATCCAGGAATACTGCATCGACTTGTGTGTTGTTTTCTCCCGATCTAAGTATATCGTGAATGAAGAGACCAAGTTGTGTTTCGCAAGATCTGCTTTTCCTAAATCCGTGCTGGTTGTGGATTAGTATTTTCCTACTATCATCTTGTTTCGGGTTGAGCGGTCAGTTCTCCCGGCTACACTCTTCATAAATGGGCACATTTAACTTATATTTACGGGGGTATCTGGCGTTGAAAAAATTAAAAACCAATTGGATTGGTCATTGGTAGGAATGAAAATCTGCATAGTAATTCCTACTTTGCTGTATATCCCGCTGGTCCGCATTAAGTGACTCCTTTCCAAGAGGGATGAATTCGCTGGGGCTCCATATAAAGCACGATGATTGCCGTGCTTAATATTTAGTTCCGACAATAATGTCATCATAAAAGGCTGAGAAAATAATTACCTTCAATTGAAATTAAATATCCTACGATAGAATCTACTCGTAAAATTGCACTATAACATCTTGCAGCTTTGATTTTATTGACAAAATAAATATGAATAGTTAATTTCATTTAACATTTGTTTCAATTGTCAAGCATGATGACATCTTTCTAATGCCCTTTCTCGGTGTCATCTTCTCTCAACCCTAGTCCTAGGATTTTATACGGTTTGGTATGAGTGGGGTTACCATGCGATTGACAAAGAACATTTAATTTTCCTCCCTCTCAGAGGACTCGCGCCATCCTCACGCTATAAAATGTCACCGTTTGCAAGCCTTTTGAAGAACTAGGATCGAGCGCTTTTAGTTCTCACCGGTATCCTTTCTTCCTTCCTAGAATGTCTCTTAACGTTAGATTTACCCTCCTCCGCCAACCCCCGTCCCACCCGTCCGTCTCCCTCGAATGCCTCCATTCCATTCCGCGGGGACCGGGAACTCTTTCTCCCGCCCTCCGCCGGCCACTTCGAACCCTCCTCGCCCACCTTGCTCGCCATAAAACGAACGGGAGACATTGAAGGGAAAGTGTCAAGGCTTCCAAGTAACGGAGGCCGACGTGGGGATGCGAGAGAAGAGCAGACGAAGAAGCTATCTCTCCCTTTCTCTCTCTTTTCTCCTGCCCCTCCCCCCCTTCCCGTTCGGTTTCCTCCTCTCCCTTCTATCCCCCCCGGATCCCTTTCGCTCGTGCTGCAAACACAATGAACTCTCCGTCGAGGGTCGATTACCTTCTCGTCCGGGGGCGGAGGCTGTCTCTCGACGCAGGAGGAGGGAGGGAGGAAGATAAGGGAGGAGATTTGGCGAACGTGCATGTGTGCGTGTGTGTGTTGTCGATGGCTCGAAGGAATGGGCCCATCATCGGCTCCGGGTGCGCTTGTGTGTATCCAAAGGGGAAATCCGTCTCGAGACTCATCTCTCCGAACTGATAGCGGGGACGCCGGTAATCGAACGCACTTATCGATTAATGGGTTTTTCAACCAATTCTAATGGATTTCTTCAATGGATTTTTGGTAGTCCCGATCATAAAAGGTTATCGATTAATTTGTACCGATTATTCGAATAGGAAGCAGGGAACGCCCTCATATCCCTCGAGAGCATGTGCTTTCCATTCATATACACGGATAGCCGGGAGGGGATTGATGCCCTTACTGAAAAAACTACCGGCGATGGAGGATCGATTATAGGTACATGCAATGATGTAACCCCAAGGAAATTAAGACCTCGGTCCTCGTTGCCTTGGTTGGTTAGAAGCGATATAATTTTACAAATTCCTACTTTTTTTACAGTTAGAACTTGTGCTTGGAGAAAATTTGAAAAAATTCAATGGTGTGATCAATAATATACTCTTATATACGAAACGTAGGATTCTTCAACAAATTATTTTCGAATAAAGCTATCTAACCCCTTAAATTTTGACGTGGATTTAATTTTACATCAATGCATGGTACCCTGAAATCCACCGCTAGGGTGTGTAGCAGGGGGTGATCACAGAACACTTTTCCCCCTAGCACGTTCGAATGACGTTTTTCTGACCCCTTTTTGTTCGTGGGAAAAATGAAATCTTAAATGTATCTGTTCTACGCTTAATGTCTCTAATTTTATTTAGATGATCTCTCCTACCGTAATGCTCATACGTGGCGCTAACAACAAATTTTCAGCATCATCGCTAAGGATACATCTTTCCAATGTGTGCAAGAAATTTATTCTGCAATTTAACATTGGCTCCGTGAGTGATTCCCAACCTAAATAATAATACTTTTATTGAAATGTAATGAAATAATCGACTTCGTAATTCCACACACTAGAGTAAAAAAAACCTGATGATGACGTTCAACGTCGAAACCTGGGTCGTGTGTGTGGAATTACGAAGTCAATTATTTCATTACATTTCAATATGTTATGCAAATTCCATAAAGCTACGCCTGAGACAACAAATTTTTATAATAATTTTAAATAAATCATTTCTAATAATCAACTTTTCTGACAATTTTGATAAACTACTGAGTTTACCATAGCATTTTAAAAATATAGCTTCTATCCGCTACACGAAATCTCACTTGGCAATAAAGCCAACTTAATGAGGATCCCATACACCAGCAGCATATTACAAATGAGCTCCAACTAGTGAAAGATAAAATTGCTCTTCAAACTTCTGTTCACATCTTTACAATATCTTCTGATATATCCTAATTTTTGTTTGCATGTCCACACGTTTCCCGCATATTTTTCACCCCGTATCTTTCATCTTATCATCTTCGATATGATTATCTTCCATAGTAACTCGCATTAATTATTTGACCGTTACGCTATGAGTATTTGAGATATTACTACCAAATGTTCACATCGCACTGGCTTTGTTATAACCCAGAAATAATAAATAAAAGTATCGCCGTAATTTTTTATTTAGAAAAGTGATTTAAATATTGGGCTTATGATTATCCTTCCATTTCAATATTTAGGTTCATACCCAAATTCAAAAATGATTCGATGAACCTACCGCCACTCCCTAGTTAAATCAGTTTTTTTATGTCCATTAGAGTATTTCACCCAGTATTTGCTTGATGTAATATATTTTGAATATACAAAGACAGCTCTTAACACTGTCACTCCAAATTATTAAGAGTACTTTTAAGTGATCGCAGCTCGGAGCACGTCTAGGTTATTAGTTTATCCCTTTCTCTTACATTACTACTTTTATAAATGATTAAGAAAGGGATGAATCATTAGCAGGCGAAAACGAAGTTGAAATGTTTCCGTTATTTCGTCACTCGCTCGTCCTTTTTATCGAACAGAAATATTCAAAATTTTCCCATTTGAATGTGCCCACTTGTTTTGGCACCAACAGAATTGCTTTCCCACAAAAAAAAACCTGAAGATCATTATTTCCAATCGAAAGTTCCATCCTAGACTCCACTGAGGATCCGGATGAAAAGGAACTCTCCTCCCTTCATATATTTCAATTCCAAAGTCGCTAGGACTATTGCACTTAACGCTTAATCTACGCATCTGAAAATGGTCACATTCTAATGCCCATTCTTGGGCTTGACGTGAATGGGACCCTTTTATTTTCGAGACTAGAAGGACGGGGCAATGGGTCCGGGAGGGGCAAAAGGGAAGCGAGGCGGAAGTTTTAAGCGCTGCGGGGCAGAGAAGGCGTGAGGGCCGGTGGGTCCCGCGAGAGACACCACGCCTCTTAACACCCCTGTCTCCTTCCCTCCTCCTGTATCAATATCCCCGAAGGTGCGGCGACACCCACCCGGGAGAGGAATCTCGTGCGAGGCGAGGAATCGGAGAGTCATCGCCTATTCGAAAGCGGAAACGGCGTCAAAAAACGGACAGCGTCGGAAGATGATCGACGGATATTCGACGCCTCCTCGCCACGTCCTCGTCCTTGTGGAGATGGTGGGGGGAGACGGTTGGACGGGGGCGTCACCTCCCGCCTCATTCTGAAGCCAGGGAAACAGGGAAAAGAAGAGAGGGAGGTGCGGTGAACATTCCGGAAACGGATCACGAGCTAACGGGCGCAATGAATAATACGGGGCACTTCCATCTAATCGAACGGACAAGTTTTGAAATTCCGCCTCAGGGATGCACGTTTTCGGCGACCTCTTGATGTGGATTAATAATTTCGTGACGCGAAATAAACTCGGGGTGCAAGGCGTCAATTGAGAGGCGAGAAGCCTTGGCTTGCACTTCGAGGGCTAATTTAGTTTCTTTCTGCATAATTTGTTCATAGCAGTTGGTCGGACAGCTTGAAGGTCGTGAGCTCGAATTTTGTATTGAGATTATTGAGCGTTGAGCTTAGGGAGAATGCATTTTCTTTCGTTCAATAGTAAATTGAGTCGTCGGTCTTAATCTTAGAAGTGGAAAGACCTTAAAAATTCTTAAGCAAGTAGAATTATTTTTATGCAGTGTATATAAAACATCCTCAAGAATTATGTAGCCTTGATATTATTTTACATTAAAGTTTTATTTAGTCTAGGGATCATACTGGTCTCTCCTCATCTGAGTGATATAATTTTTGATACTCCGAATACATCGAGAAACTGAAAATATGGAAAGTGCACTAGATTAAATGATTCTCACGAAATGATCTTTGTTGCATACTTTGAATTCAACCCCAGGATTAACATATTTTTATAAATGCCAATTCACAGAAGAGTAATCTGCAATCTCACGTACGCAAGAAGATTCTTCTTCACTTTCTTCAGCCAGCCATGAAATTTAGCATTATCTTTACTGAGCGTCAAAGGCGGATGTTAAATTTACCCAGACCGATCTGTTCACACAATTTTGAAATCCATTAAAGGATGGCAAACAGAGAAGGCGAAAAATTTGAATTTCTGGGTTTCGCTCGACCAATTAGCTCACCTTCGTCATCGTTTGCTAAGCAGAAATCTGAGGGTTTCTTGAGCTTAATGCAAAGTGACTAAAGAAGGCACTTAGCAACTGCTAGGAGAGCCGATAGAGTAGACTTCGCAGTTTTTGGTCCAAAATGATTGCCTACGGAGGTGACAATGTCAATAATGTGGGTGTTTTAAAATCTTGGAAATATGAAATACGCTAGATTCACGTAGGTTGACACACCGAAAGAAATCTTATTCTCTTTTTGGTTAGAGGCTTTGATGACTCATTGTCAGAGCATAATTTCTCAACCGGATCGCCACGGCACATTTTTCCGCTGCGTAAAAGCCTAAATTGTACCGCAAAGTCAAAGTTACACATATCACAACGAATTGAGCACTTTAAAGGTTGAGGTGCGACGTGAGTCCTGAAAAGTGTCGAATGCTCGAAAAGGCTGAGTAATCGTTGCACTAGGGCAACAGCATTGACGATTATTTTTATTTCATTAATTGATAAAAGGGCTTAAGGTACAAATATGGAGTCAGGAAGTTCGTAGGAGATGCGTGGTTGTGGCTAGACTCGCGAGGATGGTACGCGAATGGCTATAGTTCCCGCAAGCAAAATAATGGCTCCCTTCCCGAAAGAATCATCAGGAATTATTTATTATGTACCGAGAAGGGAGTGAAATAGCGTGTTTGTATATATGAACTAACTGTTCTTCCGGCCTTGATTTCCCTAGGAGGATGAGAGACGAATATTATGTGAAATATTTTGCTTGTGCTTCCTGGGATGTGAGCAGTTCAGGAAAAAGAGATTCGGGGAAATACTGATTATTGACAGCAAAAGTTGACGCTTTGTGCCGCATGTCCTCTCAGAAGGCAAACCGGAATAGAAACAAAGTGCATACCTAACTGAAAACCCGAGATTTAAATTAAAAATGAATTCCGGTATGATATGGTAATGGTGCAATTATTTCCAAATTAAAATCTGATAGAATTGTGTTTTTCAATGTATTATTGTTACGATAGGTGAAATACCGGTTTAGGTAGGTTTTGGATGAGCTTGAGCTACCAAACGGTAGAGCGCCAAGGCCGTTGTATCTCCAAACAAAGCACAACCCGATATCCCACTCTATAGTAAGCCTCTCTTTAACTCCGCATACTTTCTTCCTCCTTTCATTCCGTCCAACGTCCCTATCTTGTCCTACCTCTTCCTTGCTTGCCTAACCTTCTCCCCTCTACCACAGTCTTAAACATTCAATGGACAATCAAAACGCTCTACACCCATTTTTCCTATCTCCTTATGATTTCTCCCATCAATCCCCTATCATCCCCAGCAATCTGAGCACTTCCTCGTTTGTTTTTATTTCGGTCCACTTCACCTCCATCCTTCTCCACAACCACATTTCAAAAACCTCCAAATCTACGCCTACCATCCGGCTTCAATAACCATGTTTCCTTGCCGAACAAAACTACGCTCCATATCGAAGTTTATCAAAATATTTTATTCTCATTGATATTCCTTTCTCTCATAATGAATAAGGTTACCAAAACAAATCTCAACACAGTGTAAATGTTATCACAAAAACATTTTATTCTCATTTCCGGTGAAGGGCCAATCCCACTGTGATCCTAATAGAGGCTGTTCACTTATTTGCAGGGTCATGTTAAAATAACTGGACGAGATATGCAGCGCACCTACATATTACACTGAAAATCATCTATTCAGCCAGAATTTCATCTCAAATGCACTTCCGAGTTATAGTTTCCAGCGAGAATGACTCGTACCTTCAGGCTTCACAGCGTTATACCATTTGAACACAACGGCGGAAGGAGAAAGGCTTTTGCCTCAACAAATAGACCGGGAAAATGACTACGCTCTGGACGGACTTATAAATTAAATTTATCCCCATAATTTGGAAGAACATAGTTTTTTTATCCATTGCCATTCATAAAGATCACGCAATTTTAGTTTAAAGTAATAACTAATACCAAATTTGTATTAATTTTCGGACATATGCTCATAGGAAGTTTATTTTATTGAAAATGGTCGATGCCATAACAATCCTCCGAGTAAAGACAGGGCGTATCGACGTCCTAAACGGGAAACGAAGAGTAGAATAATGAGCATGAGTTACTCAAATGGTCCATGGCATCGGGTATTGTGACAGCACCGAGTGGACGATTGCGTAAGCTCCATCTCCGCAGCCGAAAACAAAAAAATATAAAAGACAACAACGGGAGGGGAAAAGGAAAACTGAAAGAGAGAATAAGGAAGAAGGAAGGTGGGGGAAGTTAGAGAGTGGGAAAGGAATGAGCCCTTTTGTCGCGTCTGAGAGAGAGAGAGAGAGAGAGAGAGAGAGAGAGAGATGAGAAAAAAAAGATGTTTAGAGACGAGGCCTGAATGAGTTTCGAGAACGTCGAGGGAATGGTGTGGTGGTGAGCTTATGAAAAAGTTGGAAGCATGAGTGAGGAGAGTGATGATGAAAGGGAAGAGCCGGGGGAAGAGAGAGAGAGAGGGAGAAAGATGGACGTAGAGAGTGTAAATAACGGTGGGAGACAAAAATGACGCCTCGCTCGGGCTAATTGAAAAGCTGCTGGAAAAGTAAAAAATGAAAAAAAAAAGATTTCGCTTTTTTATTTCTTCGCTTCTCTCTTGGTGAAAATGTGCGTTCCTTTTTTTTATCACCTCGCAAAGTTTTCGGGGTGCGGTGCGAGGCGGCGATCATAATAATCATTCGCAATACAATCGAGGCGGCTGCTCAAATCCATCCCAGAAATCTTTCCGCTAGGTGGACGGTTCCCGAAGATGCATGAATCTCAAATTATAAATCTTTTCCAATCAGATTGAACCCAGCCAATTTATTCCTAAATATCGCATTCCAAAATGCGATTGCAGGTAAATCGATTATAATCGAGTCCTTGGATTGCAATCGAAGTTAGTTGTAAGACGGTAAATCGGCATTTCATTACTGAAGAGAGTTTGCACAAGGGAGATTTTCTCAGGTGGAACGCAATCGGAAGAGGGGTAAATTAAAATCTTACCCGATGAATCTTTAACAGTGAGGGTAGAAGCTGCAATTTACGAAAAAAAACGGGAATCGTACTAAAATAATGGATTTTCGAGAGGATCGAAGGAGTCCTTAATATTCACCTGTCTACTTGAGTTTATGAATGCGTGCAGCTGTGCATGATCACACGCCCCTGTTCTGCTGCTGTTCTCTTTTGCCTCTGTATATTTACTCAGAGGGAGTGACAGGGAGACTACAGTCATCAACGGAAAATGGAGATGGAGGAAGCAATTTCCGGAGGGGTCAGAAGGCGGGACATAGGGAAGGAGATGAGAAAGATGAACGACCAATTTCGGCTGGGAGAAATCGAAACCGTCGGATCGCTAGAGATATGCCTGTCTTGTTATAAGGCTGGAATGCATCGGACGGTAACGTAAGCTGCCAACTCTTCATGCTTGGAATCAAATCTAGAGACTTTTGAGTTCAAGTTATGAGCATTATCATTGACACAGGCACTTCAAAAAATTCGTATTTTCAGTAGTCACTGCATTAAAATTTTTCAGAGCAATCCCAGTTTTAATATACACTTAATGATAAACCATAAAGAATAAAAATATTTAGCTCTGCAATTTCAATCCGAGCCTCATTATTATCGTGTGATTTAAAAGTAAATGAATTTTGCATATCAGTTTAATGAATTAAAACTTAAACCATGAATGTGTAATTTCATCCCTTGGAAGTTTTTCTGGTACTGATGGACAATAATCTAAACTGGTGGTTGTAAGTAACTGACATTGTGTTTTTATGGTAATTGCATTGATAAAATTGCTGTCAGAGATATGAATAAAATGTTGATTCACAAATAAAGGTCTAAACGCAATGATTCCACGCAAACGTGAATTCCTGAACGCAGATGCATTTCAACATCCAAGATTATCTTCATCATCATCATCACCAGTATTTCAATCCTAGGATTGGTTCAGCCCTCGATTCTTCTCTGGTTAAGGTCAATGTCCTCAATCCTTGATACCCCTTCTGTTTTACATCCTTCTTAATTTTCCTTCTGTACGTGTCTCTTGGTCTTCCTCGTTGAATCTTGCCTTCTAAATTTTCCTTCTATCATATTCCCAATCAATGCACTGTGCCTCAATGTGTGTCCAATCAATCTATTTCTTCT
Source organism: Hetaerina americana (assembly GCF_022747635.1). Taxonomy (NCBI): domain Eukaryota; kingdom Metazoa; phylum Arthropoda; class Insecta; order Odonata; family Calopterygidae; genus Hetaerina; species Hetaerina americana. Next base: position 38,654,368 of record NW_027287427.1, on the reverse strand, counting down.
TCTTGGCGTAGAGTTTTCCATATGGTCCTATCCTCTTCTGCTCTTCTATATACTTCCTCGCTCGTTACTTTGTCTGTCCATTTAATCTTCAGCATCCTCCTCCAGCACCATGTTTTAAAGGCTTCTATTCGTCGCTGGTCCACTTTTCCAATGTTCCAAGTCTCGGAACCATAGGGCGCTATGCTCCACACGAAACTCTTGACGAATCATATTAAAGCGAAATTTTGGGTGAAAGAAATCCTCATTAGTGCTGGTGTTTACAGAAACCCACTTATAATTATGCCATTGAGTTGAATAACAAACAAAGATGCTGTTCTTACAATGATTGCCATAATGCTTGAATAATATTTTACCAAACGAAATGAAAAATGAAGGGAAGAAGAATAAAAACTTCTACAAAATCTCTTGTATCAGTATTGATTAAAAGGGTTAATTTAAAATCAATGTGCTAAAACTGGTGATAAATAATACCGATTCACAACACCATGCAAAAGAGTAGCGTTTAGTAATCCCGTCTGAGTGTACACACTAACTATTTAGATTTTCTACCGGTATCGGTCCGCTGATATCTCAGATAAGAATGGAGTCAAAAAATCAGAAAAACTTAAAATAAAACGAACGAATAATAAGGAATTCTTTTAATAATTTTTACGCAAACATTCTATCGTCAAAAATAAGAAACAATTTTTCTTCATCGAGTTGAGAATTGTTCGAAACCCAAAGCATAAAAAATCGGCAAATGCGGTATCCACTTAAAGCAAAATGACACAAAATCATGATATCTCACTACCAAAATCAACGAGCATTATAAAAATATATTTGCCCACAGCTGAATTTTTCTCGAAAAACGCAATAGATTTAAACAAGAAAAATTAACTTCATAAAATCATTGGAAAAGTAAAAAATCAATCAAGCCATAAAAACTACACACAATATTTCTTTCATACCTATCAACGGGTGTCGTAATAGCTTCGGTGGTACAGGTGAACCTGTACTTCGATCAGCTGCTCTCTCAAGGCCCACGGAATCAAATTCTTTCTACAGTATCATTTAAAATCCGAGCAGCAGGATTTCCTAGTTATCTGGGCTTCTTCGGGAACTGTATGTACGAAGAAAGAATAAATTTAATCTTCATCCAGGTTGCATTAAAAATGCCAAGAATTGTTTTCCTGCTGTCACCGTAAAAGAGCCTCGGACACAGAAGAGTATTTATGTGCATCACGCCATCGTGAAAAGAATACGAATGGAAGAAAACTGAACTTCATTTCGGATATTGAGAATAAACGCAATTCTTTTTTATACACGATGATTGTAGCCTTCACTTTCAGTACCGTTTCACTATATCTTTATATTAAAAAAATTGAAAACATGCTAATTTTTTAAATAACGCTTCACCAAGCCCATTCCACGCGAACCATTGATGGATGGCCAGGCGGTCGATGAACAAACGTGAATGAAGCACATTCGGCTGGCAGGAGATAGCACTACGTTATCTCTTGCATCCATTTCTGTATCCACATAAATCACCTTATTGCTTTTCTTCTCAATTCCTCGGCCCTTGAACTGGGATGCGACCACAAACACGAAACTCACCCACGAGAAACCACCAGGGCCCTTGAAAAACCCAAAAGCAGATTACAGGGCAATGGGGAGGAGAGATAGATGTGGATAGGATGGGGAGGAGAAGCAAAGAGAGCAGAAGCGAAGCAAACACGCGATTGGGAAAAACACAATGGTTGTGTGTGAGACACCGGCAAAACAATGGTTCTTGGGAGGGAGGAGGTGAGAATGCGGGGGTGTGGGCGGGTTGGGGCGAGCGGGAGATGGCATGGTGGGTTGGGGGGGGGGGGTGGAAGACCTGAGTGGAGGAGACGGGACAGTAGGAGAGAAGGCGAACGAGATAAGGAGGAAGCGAGCCCTGTCACGTGACGGACGAATGAAAAGAGTCCCTCCACGTGTCCTCCGGGACGGATTCCGGGAGGCTGGGGAATGTCACCGGGGAAGGGCAGAGCAGAGGGGGCGGGAGGGCGTCGTTGGGAAATACACGAACGAGGCCGGGGGGGGGGGGAGAAGGGACCAGAGTCCACGGTTTGGAGGACGGTAGAGGGAGGTGGTGAAGGGAGAAAAACTACGGCTAGAAGAAGAGAGAAGGAAACCTATAACTAGAAAATAGAAAAACATACAGAGAGAAGGGAGTGAGGACTAGGAGGTAATTTAACACAAGCAACGCCCGCATTAAGAGACACTAAAACATCTCCGAAGAACGACACAAATATGTGAATAAAAGTTGAAGGTGGACTACTTAGTGGAGGATGGAGGTGGGTTGTGCCATTAAGGCTGAGTTTGCTTCCTTATACGGTAAAATGTGGTATGGTGAGTAGCATGAGCCATGTGTGCATTACAGTGCAACAGTAGTATTCACTTGCCCTACTATAACATTGCTAAAATATGAGCAGCTATTCACATCCAAAGGAGGCGTAGTAGTCTCGAACTCATACTACGTTAATGTCTACTATTAATCAGTTATTTTTCTATCCACTGAAAGAAGTGGCGTTGAAGAAGAAGGGAATGTAATTCTGTAAGTATTAAGATGACTCCCGCAGCTGTTAAAATATCAAACTACAAGTCTTTTAGTATGCACTGAACCGACTTCTTCAAGGTTTATTAGCCATTCGCAACTGATATTTAATTCACTTTCGTGCTCCGAAAATTTGTCGGTGGTATTAAGAAAGCAGCCTTCAATAAATGCCAACATTTATGTTATTTTGATTTTATTTATTTTGGCTTCCAAAAGTTGAATTATTACGACTGACAGAAAAAAATATTATATCAGAGGAGATGAGTAACGTCCGAGAAGATGTGTGTAAAATTTTATGTCGTAATTACAATCAGAAGAACCGTTGATTCCCTCACTTGGATTTCCTCCGTTCGTCTAATTACAGGGATCAACGTTAAAGCCATTACCCATATGACGCTAATAGTCATTACTCTAACGAGATATGTGCAAGAAGTGTGGTCCAATCTATGTCCTAGACATTTTCCTCCCACCCTCAAATAGCAGACGAATCCTGGGGAATGAATAATTACTCTAATTTGGAGACACATTGTAATCGAAACATTATTGTACCACTCGAGTTGACACTAAATTTATCATTAACTAAACATTAGCCATAAATATTTGAACGTATTTTCCACATTGACATTCTCAAAATTTAAGTTTTAGTGTAAAACTTCTGCTTACAATGATTTAAGCGAGGGAAAACTACTACAATAAGACATTCATTTCACAAAAATCTTTTGTAAAATTCTATTTAAAATGATCCTCTTAAGCTCACTATGATTTCATTTATTTCGTGAATCCGAATTTTAATAATGAATAAAGACAAACAAATGAATAAAGATAAAAATAATGAATAAACCAAAAGTATTGTGCATATATAAACCGGAGAAGTGAATTGAAAGTAAGAATAATTTATTCTCAACCACTCGCAAATAATCTTGAAACCAGGTGGCAATGTCGAAATCCATTTAAGCTTGTAAATTACTTTACTTATTTATACTTAAAAAGTATGAAATTGATTATCAAGGGATTTAAACATTATCCAGGTAATGATTTGCACTCTGCTATGCCCTAACTAACGAAGGAATTCTAGAATTCTATCCTACCATATATTTTTCCTTTGCTTTCTCCTCTTAATTTTATATGGTTTTTATCTTCTAAGGTTGTTTTTCCTAACCACTCTCCGAGATCACATAATAGTCCACTAAATAAGGTGGATTTGGGGAATCTAACCGGTATTCCTTGGATTTTACGTAGCCACTGATCATATATTATAATGAACTGTAATCAGGCCAGGAATCAGACTGAAAATATTCAGACTAAATATTAAATGGATGCTCTTCTAATGAAGGCTAATGAACTATGCGAGAAACAGGGCTCACGATGTATTACATTGTTTCGGCATAATTCAATAGGTTCTATAACATTTTTTTAGTATCCGACGTTTTTATCAATAAATTTTAATGGGGACAGTTAGAGTGCACTAGATAAAGCTCTCTACATTATACCCTGGCAACACCAGGAGGACCAGATAACCACTGCAAACACGTCTCAATCCAGGATAATCGAATCGAACTTTGAAATGTCGTCCAGCATTCCATTCTTGTTCAACAGGGTAATGCACTTCCGTTCATCCCATTTATAGAAATGTAAAGTGGCTCATTTAAAGTGGATTTTAGATTCTCCTATCCAAAATACTATCTTTTCGTTACACGGGTTCCGACGGCGATCAATCGTAGACACCACACCTAAGTTGAGGAGCGCTTCCGTATTTTTTCAATACTTGGCAACCCTTTTCAGTATACAAGTCCGTTATAGGTTAACAATATTTTGTTCAACAAACGAGTATCAATTTTACTGTAAGTGTTGTAAAACATGAGTAGAGTGACATAAATTATGAAATTGTTTGGAGAAATAAAATGTTGCAAGCTATTTATGACCTTTTCGTAAGAAACTTTTTAGAGGACTGATATATTAAATAAATATGCAATATTTGCGCAGAAAACAAAATCGTCAGGATTAAAATTGGGATATATCGATGAAATTATCAATTTTCTGAAGAATGAACGCAGATAGCATGGAGCGCTAGGTGGTCAAATTGGCTTATCGTTGAAGCGACGCATTTAAAGAATTTTCTCGCTACAGATGACAAAGTTCCTGTATAAAATTTAACTAAAAAAATTAAACTTCCTGATATAATTCAGGTTAAATATATTTCAATTATGTTATTTCTGCTGATGGACTGACTTTTCCAATGCGGAATCTTGGGTTTCGTGACGCAAGCTGTTTTTCAACCTTTTTTCAAAATCTTTTTCAACAGGTTTTCTACTTCAGATTTCTATCGTTCCACAGAATCCATCCTACGCAGGAAATGACTTCAAATGCATCATGGATTATGAACTCACTCACTGACCAAAGGAAAATATCACCTATTTCTTTTTTTTAACTTTTAAAACGGTTACAAAATAATCCATCCACAAGCCTTAGAGTCTGCCATCCATCGCTCCAGACAGATGAAGGATCAAAGTCCAAGGCCTCGACGGAATCAATTGTCAAAGGAGTATTTTTGAATTGAAAAAAATTCCTGCGGTAAACGCCCACAACGAGTCCTCCGACAGCACATTACGAATGGCTTCATTTCAGGTCTTTCATTCCCCGCGTTTGGCGGAGAGGCTTGTCTCTTCTTGCCCACCCACTTTGTGTCAGATATGAAAAGCTCGTTATCGTCTCGCATTCTCTTCATACAGTTTATATTCCCAGTATATGATCATTTTTCCAATTATACAGTAATCCTTCACGTTCAAATTTAGGAAACTATTATTGGTTGGGGCGCGTGGACAGCAAAAATAATTCTTTTTTTTATAATTACCCACCTGAACTTGGGCTACATCCTCTAAATCGATATGTATTTTAGCTCTCTTATTTTTCCGAAACATCATCAACAGCTATAAATAGTTAAATCTTCTACATTTTAATGATCATATTTATTTTCAATTAAAATTATTCTTGAATCGGAATTTTATTTACACTAGTATACCAAAATTAATTTTTAAGGTGGCGCTATTTGTTATTCGCTTAGTTTTATTGATGATATCAATTGTAAACTTTACTTGTTTTCATTGTTCAGTGTAACAGACAAGATGCTGTTTTTGGAGAAAATAAAATATATTTATATGGAGTAAAAATAGACCAAAAAATAGACGATAAAAAGAGAAATATAACACCTAAGAGGCTACTTCCATTTCGATTCGAAAATGAAACATGAAGGGGAATAATTCAAACTCTTGTATCATTCCATGGCAGCGGTATAAAAAATTCTGGAATATTTCAACCTTGATAGATCAATTGAGGAAAATAGCTGCATTCGAAGGCTGTGGATTTCTCAGCGCTAGCATTGGATAAAAACAAAAACACATCTAAAAAAACCAGCTATTTACATAATTAACATATTTTTCTTTGAATCGTAACCCAGAGACGCCTTAAATTAGACATTCGACGTATCAGCAGCTAGGTAAAGAAAAAAACATTCCATTCAAATTAGCCTATCTCCATTTGCAAATGTCTTCGATAAACACATAATTTAAAATCGAGGGTTTAGTCGAGAAAAAACTTCATGGACATTTCATGGCAGGGAGCTTTCATATCTGGGTTAATTAGCATTGCGTGTCGCCCTTCAAGAGAAAATATCTCTTAGGACGAAGGAAATAGCATGAGTGGAGGAGTAAAGCTGACGATGACGACAATTGGAATGACATGACTCGTGAGGGTGAAAGAAAGAGAAAAAAAAAACTTTGCACTTCCATACACTTTCAATACAACACGACCATGATTTCGATGCTGCGCATCATCATCAGGTACAATACAACAAAATTTTCCAACTTATATAGCCAGGAGCCAGGTAGGGGAAGTTAGGGAGAGGGGTGGTACTGTAGCAATCATTGGTAGGTGAAGGGAAGGTGAGGGAGAACTATTGGATGCAGATGGTACAAAGGAGTGTGTTTGTTTGCAACGGTTGACCCTCATTAACGAAGGGTCGGTGACTGTCACTGCCTTTGTGGGGGAGGGGATGGTGTGGGAAGGTATTCAAGAATTTAAGGAGAAGGGAACGCGAGAGGTTAAGGATATCGTTGACAACCTCAAGATTACCGGACTGAAGGGATTCCAAAATTTCCAACTCCTCCAGAGCGTTCAGCCGGCGACCTTTCGTTTCTGTGTGTAAAATGTCTGCTGTGAAATTACTGGAATGATTGTAGTCTAAGAGGTGTTTGACGCATTGTGACCTGTTGTCTTTCTTCCTGGAGCATGAACGGTGTTCCTTAATCCTAATGTCGAAATTCCTCCCAGTCTGTCCGATGCAGATGGCGTTGTAGTCTCTACAATTGAGTTTATAAACTCCGCTTTGTTGCATAACGTCGATTTTGTTTTTAGTACTACTCCTATATGAGGGTCAACCGTTGCAAACAAACACCCCCTTTGTACCATTTGCATCCAATAGTTCTCCCTCACCTTCCCTTCACCCACCAATGATTGCTACAGTACCACCCCTCTCCCTAACTTCCCCTACCTGGCTCCTGGCTATACATCTACATCTACATAATACCCCGCAAGCCGCCGCAAGGGCGTGTGGCGGGGGGTGTTAGGTCACCAACCGTAAAAAGGAAAAATACCACATGCAAAAGAACAACAAGGAAAATTACACCCACAGCAGCGCACACACTCATGCAAAAATCCCTTCATCCAACACTCATGCAAACACATATACCGCAAAACAACTAAAAACTGCACCCCAGGATGCAGCACGAAAGCCATCCTACAACACGCAAGCCAGGACACAACAAGTAAGAATGTGAAACATCACTACCACATGAAAATGCACCACAAAACACTCTACCCCCCCCAAAGAGTCTGTAAAAGGCAGGGAATGCGACCCAACGTTGCAGGTAGCAGGAATTGTACCTGTTGATGATGCGCAGCATCGAAACCATGGTCGTGTTGTATTGAAAGTGTGTGGAAGTGCAAAGTTGTTTTTTTTTCTCTTTCTTTCACCCTCACCATGAAAGAATTCCACGAAGTTAAGCCTGAAACTGTTAGCTTTGACATGACTCGCATTACGAACACTGAAATTATGGTACTCGATGCATGTGTACAATGTTCGAGTCAATAAGGAGTAAAACCATCCCATAAAACTAATTACGATATTTTCCAGTGTTTACTGGTGCTCCCGAATGAGTTAGGAAGAAGAAATATCCGGAAGGACCAAATTCAAGGGGTAGGAGTTATATAGCTTTCGTGGCAGTTAAAAGTCATTTTGAAAGCAGGCAAGTTTCATTTGAGAATAATAACATAGAAAGTGTTTGGTGCACCTTAATACGGACCAATCAACCCAACATAAATTTATGCTCTTTCTACAGACCTCCAGACTCAGATTTTAAAACACTTCACACCCTCAACGATCAAATTTACAATTTTACACGTAAATATAATAACAGCATAAACATAATTGGTGGCGACTTTAATCTCCCTGGTATAGATTGGGACAACAATATCGTTAAATCTGGGACCCGCGATCGCGAATCTTGCAATTCCATGATAAAATTGGTTCAAAGAAACTCCCTTCATCAAGCAGTACGCATGCCCACCCGTGGAAAGAACATATTGGATCTATTTCTTACAAACACGCCTGAACGTATTATTAGTGTATCAACTGATGAGGGCTTGAGTGACCATAAAGCAATTAATGTCCACTTGGACATAGAAATAAAAAAGATCATTAAACCAAAAAGAAAAATTTATAATTACCATAAAGCAGACTTTGAATCCTTTGCCAATCAACTAAACTCTTCACTACCCGAGTTCAAAACCCGCTTAAGTCATGTCAACGTGGAAGAAACTTGGACAGAATTTGTCAATATCATGCAAAAAGGAATCGTAGATTTCATACCTATAAAATACGTTAAAGCAAATCGCGACCCCAGGTGGTACAATAAAGACGTTAGAAAAGCCCTCCGAAAGCAGAGAATGCTACACTCTAGGGTAAAGAGGGCAGGCGTGAACACATCATCCCCTGAGAATAAACAATTATGGGACACATATAGATCCTCCAAAGTTGAAACCAAAACACAATTACGTAGCGCTTTACTGGACTTTAAACGCAAATTACTTTGCGAGCACTTGGACACTGACCCCAAAGCTTTCTGGTCATATGTTAGGGAAGTAAATGGGAGTAAACAAACCGTGGCTTGCTTAAGGGATTGTAGCAATATAATTCATACAGACAGTGAGGGTAAAGCTAACATCTTAAATTCATTCTTCCAAAGCGTTTTCTCGAATGATGTTGCCACCGCATATCTCCAAGAAACAATACATACTCCACCCATGGAAAAAATAACAGTGGACCAACAAGGAATTCTAAAATTGCTTAACGAGATTAAACCCAACAAATCCCCGGGTCCCGAAAATATACCAGCTAGGGTGATAAAACATTTAGCTCCAAACATTGCCCCGTACCTTGAATTTATATTTAACAAATCCCTCACAGAGTGCAAAGTACCCAAGATTTGGAAAACCGCGCAAATAACGCCTATTTTTAAAGGTGGTGACAGGGAGGATCCCAGTAATTACAGACCTATATCTCTCACTTCTATCTGTTGCAAAATCTTAGAGCACATAATTGTCAGTTCAATAATGAGACACCTTGACAATATTAACTTTTTAAGTGACAATCAACACGGTTTCAGGAAAACCCGCTCCTGCGAAACCCAATTAGGATTATTTACACATGATTTAGTTTTATCTGGTGAGAGAGGTAGGCAAGTGGATGCCATCTTCTTAGATTTTCAAAAGGCATTTGATAAGGTCCCACTCATTCATAAATTAAAGGTCGCGGGCATAAACAAGGGCGCCATAAGTTGGGTTAAAGATTTTCTTTCGGAGCGGGAACAGAGGGTAGTCCTTGATGGCGCTAGTTCCGACAGCGTTCGAGTCACGTCGGGGGTACCTCAGGGAAGTGTGATCGGGCCGTTGCTTTTCTTGATTTTTGTTAACGATTTGAACCGCGAAGTGAAAAGTAAAATTAGGATGTTCGCGGATGACACGGTGATCTATCGGGAGATATCTGGGGATGAGGATCGTTTTATTCTAGAGCAGGATTTAGATTGCATTACTAAATGGTGTTCTAACTGGGGATTGACTCTAAATTATAATAAATGTTCAGTGGTAAAGTTCTTTAAAAGATCAACGGGATTTGCTTACAAATTAGCTGGAGGTGACCTAGCAGTAGTTGATACGGTAAAATACCTAGGTGTCACATTCACTAAAGACTTAACTTGGGGGTCTCACATACGTAAAGTCTGCGGTCAAGCATATAAAAAATTGGGATTCATTCGACGCGTTGTCGGAAAAAGTGACTCGAAGGTCAAGGAACGTTGTTACCACGCTCTTGTAAGGCCTCATTTAGAATACGCATGCAGCGTGTGGGATCCGAGTGAAAAAGGTCTCATTCGGGAAATTGAGAAGGTTCAACGCCGGGCAGCCCGTTTTGTAAAAAATTCCTACGATAAAACGCAAAGCGTCACCGAAATGCTCATGGATTTGGGGTGGGAATCATTGGCTGAGAGACGATTCAATGCAAGATTGAAATTATTAAATAAATTTAGATCCGCATGTTTCAGCACCGAGGTCTCGCAAATTATTCGTACTCCTACATACATTAGTCGCTTGGATCATGCATATAAAATTCGGGAAATAGATGCCAGAACTAGCCGACTCAAGGACTCCTTCTTCCCACGGACAATACGGGATAGCAACTGCCGGGTTATAGATAGCAAAAATTCCACTTGCCACCCTCAGCGTCTAAAAAATAATTAGTTGTATTTAAATGCATGCTCTTCCACTAACCTTATGTGTTTTTCTATAATAACCCATTCTTTCCGAATGACTTCATTCATGTTCTGTTCATCTGTTTTTAAGTTTCCCTTTCAATCCCTCGTCCCTCTCCGCGGGGGCAAATTCCTGCTACCTGCAACGTTGGGTCGCATTCCCTGCCATTTAGAGACTCTTTGGGGGTAGAGTGTTTCGTGGTGCATTTTCATGTGGTAGTGATGTTTCAATTTCTTGCTTGTTGTGTCCTGGCTTCCGTGTTGTAGGATGTCTTTCGTGCTGCATCATGGGGTGCAGTTTTTAGTTGTTTTGCGGTATGTGTGTTTGCATGAGTATTGGATGAAGGGATTTTTGCATGAGTGTGTGCGCTGCTGTGGGTGTAATTTTCCGTGTTGTTTTTTTGCATGTGGTATTTTTCTTTTTTACGGTTGGTGACCTAACACCCCCCGCCACACGCCCTTGCGGCGGCTTGCGGGGTATTATGTAGATGTAGATGTAGATGTAGCTAAGATCAGTGATCTTCAGAGTGAGATACCGGACAGAATAAGTTAGTCAATACTTGGCGGTACGCCAAGTGTCGACCCAAGTACCGGTAGAAAAAATTAGAGAATAAATAAACTGCGGGAAAATATTGGCTTATATTATCTGATAAATACAATTTTCTTGTATATATGCATGTGTGTATGAAGAAGTACAGAAATGCATGTCTTCGCACTATAATTTGCTATTGCCTCGCAAGTGCTCAAAAATACTTGGTGCGGTATAATAATTCTATAACAGCTCGGGTTGTTTCCATTGTAGAAAAAATTGAAAATGCATCTATATATTTAATTTAAATGGTTTTTCGAGATGAAACGTAATTTAAATATATATTCGTCACTTTTGAAACGAAATATGGAAAAATATTTGTTTATAACAAGTGGGGCGTAAATATTTAGCGTGAATCATGCAGATATTTGTTTAATATTGAAAAAAACAATAAAAAACAACTTTGGCCTATTTGATCAGATAAAATTATATTCCACAGATTAATAGAAAAAACACAATAAGCCAAATAGGCCAACAAAAACGGCGTCGTAGAGCGAAAACTCCTTCCTCCGACTAATGTCCATGGGCAATCGGTTTTCGGATTGGGAAAAGTGTGGTCTCGCCTTGTCTAACCCTTAAATAGTGGAAGACATCAGGAGTGAGCCAATAAGTAAGTAATTGTTGTCACCGCAGACTGGGGTGATGCGATCGCGCGAGAGAATGGGAAGGGAGCCAAGCCTTTCGAGGTCCGGTGGCTCTCGGGGACAACGGGTGGGGACTCTTGAGGACGGACGGCCCTGCAACGGCGCTTCCGTCAGCACGCCGCGCATGAACTCACTCGGACACGCGTTTTGACGTGCGAGAACGAGGAGGAATTCCTCCCACGCCGCCGCCGACCCTCCGCGCGAGAAAGGGGCGGGTAGGTTGTGGGGGACGGGGACGAGGGGAAAAGGAATCGGGGGAGGGAAAGGAAAGAATGCGATCGGAGATCACGTGACGCACGTGAACCTCCCTAAGAAAATGGCAAAGGTACACATGGGAATGCTCGGGTATTTAAGAAAAAACGTGGCATCCCACTCTAAATGGTGGAAGAGTACTGAACCTTGCTGCTCAGCAACATTCGTGGTCTCGCCTAGTGCAATGGACTAGACTTCTTCCTATTCTCGGCCTCAAGTAGTATTCCGATCGATTCTATATCCTGCTAAGGCGGTGCCTTACTTGAAACTTCTTCCAAAATGATATTTACCAAGCTTTCGCGACGCAAATGCATCTTGACTATTCATCTATAGGACCACTGTCCTGGGAACGTTTAGTCTCCGAGTAGAAAACTTGCGATACGTAAATCGTTCGTCGAACATTAGTGAAGAGCTGAACCAAGTTTCGCTTCTAACGGTTCGAAAACTTGGATTCTAAGAAAGACATAGAGTGACGTTTTTCGGGACATGGTCAGGGGAAGAACGGATAGAAATAAGCATAATAAAAATACAAAAATTACACTATATCGTAGGGAAGGAGGCATTTCACAAAGGAAATACGGACTAGACAGAGAAAACAATTGGATGAATTCTAGTCATTAAGAGGGATGCTGAAGGATGTTGCAGATGGTAGAATGCTAGGAAATCGGGTAGGGGGAGATATATAAACGACATTTCGAACGGCACAGGGAGGGGTGGAGATGATAGGGAGTTGAGAAAGGAAGTAATGTTGTGCAGTAGATGTATAGATGAGTTCAAAAAAAGAAGAGCTCACACACAATTTCTATGAAATGATCTACACAGACATACATTCACATCTGAACATGGTAGACTACAAAATTAACCGTGAAAACCTTGCCTACCACTGATAACTGTCTCCTGCTTTCAATTCACTCATATAAAAAGTATCGCCATCCTAGGGGCTTTTCATAAAATATTCTTAAAATTATAAAAAAAATTAATTCAACGTATAAATATCATCAAGGCGACTATAAAAAAGAATAAGGAACACGCCAGGAATTATTGTACTCGATGGCATGTCACACCACTTGTACCGCATACCATAACCCGTACATCTATATCGTACTCCATGTTCTCAACGATGTCAGAGAACGGGATTATCTCCAACGTAATTCATAAGGTTGAGGCTAGAATGTCACTGCGAGACGGGTATTAAGCTTTTTTTCCCAACCTTCATGGTTGTGCCATAATTTGTCACACTTTTTCATCGCAACAAATTAGAGGTACAGTTACTTGCGCCAGCTAATTTAATATTTTGCGCGCCAAAAATGATCCGGCGACAGATGAACGGCATTTTCAGAGACAATTACCCGGAAATCCTCAAGGAGTGTAAACTTGAAGTAATTCATTTACCGAAGCACCTCATAATCTAAAGGATCTTGAATCACTTTCTGAATGTAGCCTTTAAGCATATGTGAAGGCAAAAACAATTCCAAGAACATTTCACATCACGAAATATACAAAAGGTTCATTTTTTCCTTCCTGATGAACTTTTATTTAAGGCGCTTTGTCGAGCGTTTACGGCATATTTTTTTGTATTTATTTTCAAGTCATCAAATGAAGTATAAAATTAGTTTTATTTTGTCAAATAATAAGAGTGCCGCAAAAAAAGATAAATTTGGAGCTTAAATGGCCAAGATGATTTCCGCACTATTCGGGCTAAGCAGGACAGTACATAACCCGGAGAAAAAGGGAGACGACCTGTGACATCAACATGATTCTGGAACAAAAATACATTAACCACTCATATTTCGCATCACCTAGGAAATTATTGAAATCCGTTGCAATATTTTCTCAAAATTTAATATTCTTAAATTAGCCAAACCTTGATGCCAGAATAAAATATTTCCCAGTGTTGTTTCTTGAGTCTATATTCGGTAGCCGGCGTCCTTCATACGTACCTGCATGGTATTTTTACGCTCATAGCATGAATTTCAAATAGTTGAGTGTGTTTCTTGTCCAAAACTCCTTCATAAAGTACGATATCGTCCCAATATTTGCCTGAACTCTTTCTTTAAACTCCAACCTTAGAGTTTTGCTTCTCCCTACCTTCTCCAATAAAATATTGTTCATCTCACCAGTCATTCAAGGATATAATTTTCAGTTATATAGTTTTTAGATATATATATATATATATATATATATATATATATATATATATGTATAGATAAGGAAAATGGATAGGAACACATATACGTGAAGGACGAACACAGGAGAGGTGGAGAAGGCGGAATCGAGCAGATCACAAGCGGAATAATATTACCTTGACTGGGACTTGAACACCGGATCTTTCGACTTGCCCGGCCGATGTTTCAACCACTTGAGCTATCGAGGAAACGTAATTTACACTGAGATCTGCGGGTCTTCATGCAACCAACTGCCCCGATTCATTGGCCAAGAAATGGCGTCAGGTGGCTGTTTCACCCACCAAAGGAGAAATACACGACACACAAGAGGAAAGGATAGTAAAATAGCAATCATACAACATCATAAAGGATAGGAACAGTGCGTTTCGTGGAACGCATTTCCAGAAGAAAGAGACGAGCCACATTGGCCAAACACACGTTCAAACACGAAATATCGCCACATGGCGAAAACTTGATCATAAACAAAATTGAAATAAAATGTCAATCAGAACTTTTACCACGTATAAAAAGCAATGAAATCGAACAATAGAACAAGATTAAATTTCTGCACAATAATGTATGCGAGTACAAAATCATAATAAATCTATTACACATAGCTCGTATATCTAACATAGTTCTTGGATGTTCCCTCAGTCTCTCATTTCTCTCCTCACAGTCCTGCACACCCCATAGAGTAGTCACTGCCACTCCTTTAATTCATACGATTCAAGTCTCTGTGGAGTAATCACGTTTCTAACCTGTGAATCAGCCAACAAAGCCGGAAGAGCATACTACGCGGTTCCAGGCGATACGTGTTCTTCGGCAATGCTTCCTGCGCACGTTGGGTGCTCCCAACTGAATCATCAGCGAGACTGCCACGATGTTAACCGCCTATTCACCTGCTGAATTACCACTTGTCTCAGACATACAGGGAGAATGTGGCGTAACTGAAACAATCGGAAGGGCGAGAAAACAGAGAGGCTTGTGAATCATTTCCCAGAGGCGTATTGCGTAACGCATTCCCGATAGGCATTAAGCGATCTCCCTGTGGTTTGGCGATTGACTTGACTGGCGACTGACTGATTTGTATGAGTGATCAGGAGTCACAGTGCCAATTTAAATGCAGAGGCATTGCTATAGACCAAGCACTAGGGTGTGATATGGATGTGGAGGCATACGAGTTGGTAGGAACAGGAGACAACGACTGACAATGAGCAGAAAATTTAACGGATTTTTTTTTCTTATCCGACCATCTAGATCTATTCAATTTTCTCTGAAAAACAATTTAAGAGAATATCTCACGCTTATGCCCAATTGAATACACACGTCGGCATCCACACCTGGCGATTAAGTCAGGGAAAAGTGGCACATATTCAAATTTTTCTCACAAATTCTCACTGAAACTTGGTCATTGGAAGTAACTTCATGGATATAGAAAGAGGAATCTTGTGATAAACCTCGGCGGTTGAAAAAATACCCACTTGCATGGTTGGAAAAATATTAGAAGGCAAGAGGGCTTTTCGAGCGTCGATTCACTCCTCAAAGCGAAGTGTCTCAATTTTTGTTTCTACTAGGTTGTTCGAAAAAGATTATTACTAAATTCTTTTTCGTCCTAATATTGCAAAAGAAATAACTCCAGGGTTATAAACCATCGATTAATATGACACTCCATAATTTAGAGAAATTATTTCATCAGAGAAAATGTGCATTTAGAAATCCAAGCAAAGTGATAGACCGCTCAATTCGAGAAAACCTTTCACTAAAGAATAATAGATTGTTGGTCTTTTAATTCACTTCTTAGGTTAGTTATGAGGTTCACAAGGATGGATGTAGCAATATAGAACTCAGATGAGTTCATAGAAGTTACTAAAAAAATATAGCGGGTGCATTTGGTCGTGACAGTCGTACTGGAATTGCATGTTAATTTTTTTAAGCAATGACAAACTTATAAAATGCATATAAACCGTGTAAAAAGATGAGTGAACTGATGAAAAGAGCACTGAGATGCAAAGAAAAGGGATGTGAAGACTGGTATGGAACATGGCGGCGCGTTGTTTCTGGAACTTAGCCTTTGAGGCAAAACAGCCATGATCCAGAAAGCTCAAGGTTTTTGGGATATTCGCGTTTTTCCATTGAAGGACGGACATAATAATTTGGGTGGAGAGGAAGACAAAAGAATACGCTATAGTTCCGCTGAGAATGAAAGAAAGCGGAAGGGGAAATTCTAAGCTAAAACTATTATATGGAAGAGATATTGAAAAGTAGCGGGATCGTGAAGAATGTAACAAAGGGGAGATGGCGAAAACAAGGCACATTAACATCCTGTGACTAAGAGACGGAAAAAACAATGATAGTAAATTAGCTGAGCTTTCATAGCACACTTGTCACGTCAGCCCTAATGATGATCCCTAGAACGGCTTGTTCTTTATTTGCTACAGTTCTTACCAGCTTTATTTTGTTTCCCAATCACACCATTAGGTTGAGGTCTATGAATTCGAAGTCAATACAAAGTGAAACGCTCTTTCTTTCCTAACTCTATAATCGAAGATTGTAAGTCATCAGCAAGAGGAAAAAAAGCTTTTTTCTATTATCAGCGACATTCAATCAAATGAACAAAAATATTTTCTCTGTTTCTCCTAAATTCCCATGCCAAGAAACAATATATATCATGTTCCACATTCTAACTTAATTTATATTCAATATTTGACGGCTCTGAACGAAACGATGCCACATATTCCAGTAATTTATAAGAAATGTTTAATGAAAATTGTATTTGTTCAACATTTAAAAAAATCCCGTGAAATCATAGGCAAACGTGAACTGGTAGATATTAATACGATTTTCCTTGCAAATTGGGTATCATGGAAATAGTTTTTCTGTGGAAAGAGCTTATTAAGGACTTTCGTTTAAAAAAATATCCGACGTGTGAAAAGGAAAGGGAATCGTAACTGAGAAAGCAACCCGCTGAGCGGGAGAACATATGCGCAGCGTGATTGCGAGATATAAATCTTCATCTCTTTCAGAAAACTATGTTGAAACAAAAAACGTTGAAGGGGCGAAATGTTCTGTTTAACACTTTCTTTAGGGCTGACCTCAGCCGTCCTTTTGTTTCGGCAGCGGTAGTTGACTACTAACGCCCCTCTACCGGGAAGTCTACGCATGGGAAATTCATGGGAATTTTTCTTCACAGCTGAATAACAGATTCAATCTCCAATGATCAAAGCGAATTTCGCCCGCGTAATTCTAAAACAACAGAAACAAAAAAACATGCTAAGTGCACCGTGGGTGGAGAAATGACCCGGGACGTTTGTCGGCCGATGAATGCCAACCCATTTTCACTTTTTCATCGAGTTCGTAAACGCGTGTAGCCTTTCTTTTATTCAACACTGAGCCTGCAACACCTTCATAGCCTTCATTATTGGCGTTACGTCTGCTTAAGAGAATTTAACGCTGCAGCCACGAGTTTGGCTGGAATATTACATTCACGATTTAATCCAAGAATTTATTCCAGAACAAAAAACTTCCTCTGGCACTTACCGATAACTTAGCATGTCTACATAATCCAGAATCTCGAGCTATAGGATATTGGCCCGTAAAATGCTACTTAGGATGAAAACCTATTGGTTCTCTTCGGAGATATCTGTTCTTACGGTGACCATGGGTGAAAACGTATACATCTTTCCATTGCTAAATATTTTTTCAAAATAAAACTACTTATTAAAATCAATTTTCACTCGTGATCGAAATGGTGCTCCAATTTAAGATTACCATAGAGAATCATCTACAACTCTAAATTTCCATTAGTCGCACGAGATCCATTTGCACGTGTTTTAAAAATTATCTCAAGTATATGTGATGGATGGTACACATGTACACATAGTAATCCACAAGAAAGCACTTGGCAATGTAGTGAAAAATAAGCAACAGAAATCCGAGTGTAAACCCTTAAGAAGTAAACAGACTCTGAATTCTTTTTTTAGACACATTTTAAAATTTATATTTCGCTCTTTGCGAAATATTTTTCAAAATAAAATAAATTCAATGAAAATGTGTGTCAGTAATTGCGATAGTCCACGGGAACCTTCTATGCATATGATTGGGAACCATTCACGCACTTCAGAGATCTTACGACCAACATCTCTGTAAATTTCTCTGTGATTCTCGGTTTTACTCTTCATTTTCGATATTTCTGAACGTGGCAGAAAAATCAATGCAAGGATACCCCCAAATTAAGCTACTAGTCCCTCCACAATTTCAGCTGGAATAAATAAAAATATAGGGCTTGGTAGAAATTGAGTAAATTCAATACAATGGGAATGATTATTGAGGCCATAGACAGAAGATAATACGCTTGAACAATCTCAGATCTGTGACCCACACATGCGTAGGATGTTACGCAAATCGAGAATTCTCCACATTTCGACTGCCATCTTAATAAATGCTCCGGCGAAACAATTGAAAACTCTTGCCGCACGGTTAAATGAAAAGGAAGAATTGCAAGTCGCGTCGACCTGTATCGCGTGCAACTACCCACCCTGATAATGGTACACCTATCATACCGTCCCCCCCCCCTCCCCCCCCCGATCATCATCACGATCTCACCCGTCCAAATCGATTTCGTAACCGATCTGCAGCCGTACTTCTCACTATTTAGTGACGGCGGCTGGGGGAGTGGGAAGAAAAGTGGAGATTTTCTTCCATGATGGTCTGAAGTGCCTGTTAAACTGTTTTCCAAACCTCTAAAATGGCATAGTTTCCAAAATTATCACAACAATTGTCTAGCCTGTAAAGAACTACCATTTCCGGTTCAAATGTTTCCAACTCTTACCTTACAACTAGAATAATGGGGGAAATATAAAGCAAATATTTAAATTATCATTATTGGTAGTCTATCGATTGAGGTAGGTTGTGGAAGGGAAAACAGGGAGGGCACCGTTACCTTTCAAAGATGACACAACGCGACACCATACAACATAATAAACCCATCATCAATTAAGCACATCTTCTACCACCCTTCATTACATCTGACAGGTCTATTTTTCCCTTCCCCTACCTCACTTGTCTAAAGTTTTAACCCTCTATTACATAAGAATAAAAAACCTAATGAGTGGTCGAGTGGCAAATGGAAATATGCACGAAAATAGTTACCTGTTGGCTGATACACAAATATTTTACCCAATATCCTTATGCACGCTTGCGCAAACAAACAAAACTCACAAATTGCTCCCCCACCTTCGAAGATTACTCCTTGGATCCGCCCACGAATCCACCACACATTACAGAGCTTGATCTCGAGGAACGAAAAAAGTATTAAGAGGAGCGCACTCGCGAAACGTAGGTGTGTATAAAAAAAGACGAAATACAGAGAGAAAAAAAATCAGAAGGCGAGGCCTTAATAAAACCCTCCATCTTGCTCACGCTCCGGGAGCGAGTGAAAGGACCGCGGAGAGAGTGAGCGAGAGTGGCTGGCGGCTCACCGGCGGAAAAGCCGACGGGGATCAAGAGGTGAGCTTGGGAGGGGAAGGAGACGGGGGCGAGGGGAGAGAAAGATGGGCGGCGGATTGTGGGGTGGGCGTGCTGGCTGGCGGTCCGCGGGGCGATGAGGAACAGCGACGCCGCAGGAGAGGATGATATTTTCAATGTTTCCCGTACCTGTTTAAAAAATAAAAGTTGAAAGTCCCTTCTTGCTCGTTGAAGCAAGTGTAAGAGTAATTAAACTTAATTGTTCTTAATTAGAGAGAAACATTTACTGGAGATTTAACCAATAATTAAGATTTATTATGGTCCGAGGTCCCTAGCTTTAAAAAAGTCACAAATCTCCTAAGAGCAGTCATTAAGGTAACATAAGATCATTTACCATCACTGAGGTTTGGAAAAGGTTCATCGGAGTTAATAAACAAATGTTTGATACAAGACACTCAATTACTTCGGCACAATCAAACGAAACTTACAAATGTTTCCCCCAAATATTTGAATGCTGCTCCATTAACATTACATTTAGTAATTTTTTGGAACAGTAAAATATTAGAAATTGGCGTAGCTTGAAGGGATGACAATGATGGAGATCACTCCGCATGTTATGACGGCGTTGAAATCTGTTCCTCGTCAGTGACCAGGAAATTCCACTAGTATTTGGAGCAAGAAAAATTCAAAATTCATTAAGAGACACTATTGATAGCTCGACTCTATGGGACACTCTCATGATTTGTCTACGAAATGAAATAAAACTCTACTCGCTTAAAAATATTTATGAAAATTCTTTGCTTGTATTTCTCCCAGAAAAAAATATTAGCTATGACTTATTACTGAAAACGGCTGTGGAAGCCATTTGGAAGTACCCTCAAAAACTTAGTTCCTCTTCTTCATGAAGGGCAGAAGACCTATCCATTAGCGATTAAAATGGCAAAATATCTCCCAAATACCCTTATTAAGTAATTTTTTTATCGCTGAACACAAGATAAGGATCGGCATGATGGAGTGTATTTGACATACGATTTAAAATCTGTGATTGCTCTGGATGGGTTAAATAAACATCAAGAACATATTTTATATTATTTATGGTTTTGATCACCCTTTTATTAATAATAGAATTTAATAAGTATGCACTAAAATCATTAATGTATTCTCAAATTTTGCTTTTTCTGCCTCAGTGCAGAGGGACCAGCGATTTGACGGTTAATAAATAATACACTTAAGATAATAATGGAAAGAGGAAAATCCAGGCAAATTTTATATCAATCAAACCTGCTTGGCTATATCATCGATATACTATATTGCAAATTGAGTCGTTACTGATTGAAATAACTGTAGGGAATAATTAGGTGCCTCGGTACAATCAATTAATTCCATTTCTCTAACGCCTACAGCAAAATGTTTCCATGTAACAAAAAGCGACAGTTTTTTCTCAGAATAATATTGGTTTTAATCAATATTTCTTTCCCATATTTCGACTTTTATTATATAGGCAAATCAAAACCTGATCGCCTTTTTTTAAAATCTGCACCTACGTCTGTAAGAACGTTTACTGCGAAGATTGTCAATCAGCTTCCTAATTATGTTTTTACAAAAAAATTATGGATCATTTCTCACCTTTAAAATATTAATCAACATTTGAGAGGTAATTTTCTTCCATGCGATATCCAGTCAAATGCATAGAGGAGCAATACCAAAGCAAGATAAACTGCAACGATTGTCATGAAAGACATTCCTGTTATTTACACTTTATCTCACGAAAAATTGAGAGCATACATCGTGAAGCATATTCATATTTCCCTTAATTACAATTTGGTGTCAGAAAAGTATCTTGCCGCCGCCCACGTGCGAGCGGATGTATGCACGAGTGTATAGAGAAAACATAACAACGAACGGCAGAGCAACTACACATTTCATCTAACCACCCGCTGCATCTATTATTCTCCTCCGCATCCCAACATCACCCCCTCCTCTCTGAAGCGGGAAGCTGTGCGATGGAAGATGGGAGGAAGAAAGGTATTTTTTTCGCGATTCACCGTGGAAAATTTGATATGCGGGTGGATGGGTCGTCGGCCGTTGGGCAAGGAGAGGGAAAAATGATTACGGTGACGATGAGGCGGTGGCGGGGGGGGGAAGGGGATGGGGAGGAGCGAACAAAAGATAAACACACCACACCGCGTAGGCGATAGAGGAATTGCATCCATTCGAGTGTATGTGCGCGCGCGGCTCTTTTGGACGCGTCGCGTCGGTTTAAACGGAACCCGGAAGGGGAGACAATGCAAAGTTGGGATAAGGCGGTGACGCAGCGAAGATGGATAGAAAAGGGATTGGGGAAGAAGAGAAGGGAAGAGAGGCGTATCGAGGAAAGTAAAAACTTGGGGGCAAGGAGACCGGAGTAAGAATGGAGCTCGGAAAATTTTCTTAGGCGTATGGGACGGAAAATGATGATGGCATAGGAAATATCTTTTCCGCGAACCACCCTCAATCATGTGCCGTATCCGTCTGTAAAATCTAAGCTTGCATGGTGAACCGTTATTTCTTCTATTTGATTGTGTTGCGTTCGATTCTCATTCCCTTCATATTCATGGGAATTAAATTGTCCTCGAAAGTAAAAAAAACAGCAGAAAAACGAACAAATCGTGTCTCAATAAATTCATATTTCAAAGTAGAGATGAGGAAACACCTTCCCAATTTGCTGTGGAATGCCTCCCATTCAGGTATACTATATATTAGCATTCCAGTCGTGGATCCGGGACTCAGAGCCCTTGGGACGGCTAAATTTTAACTTAAATCTTTCCGGGGCTCTCGTTTTTAGCATAGGCGCATAGAGGATATCACTTCAATAAATATTGCTCAGCCTTTTTTTGCAGGGGGTATAATTCGACAGCGTCCGTTTTGCAACAGTAAATGATTATGACACTTAGTGTTTTTACAGCATTCTTGGAACTAAGTTAAATAATGTAGGGTTTCAATAACCTATCATTTGAATGTCTCCTTGATCTCTGAAATATTATTGGTAATTTTTGGTGACAAAAGAAAAGTCAGGAGTTGGATTTGTTTGGTTTCCTTACATATATTCCAAAAAGAGTTCTTTTCGTCATATTAATATAATTCTCTTAGCAAAGGAAAGCAAAATAAAATATGTGTAAACATCTGAGTAATAACTTCCATATTTCAGATTCCGGCAACACTGAAATCTTAATTCCGAACTTGCATGGCGCGATTGAACAACAAATGAAATTATTTTTTCATTATTAGCAGCGTTATATATCCTTACACAAAAAATAAAAAATGCTTATTAAATTGTTTTTCAGAGAATGTTTCTTGAGATATTAAATGGAAAAAGTATGCACAAATTTCTATTTCTCTAATAATATGGAGTTTTACATCTCTCTATGATATTTTACACCTTATCTTGGTATACTAGAAATTCGAAATTTCGATTAAAGTTTGAGGGCATGGTTTTCACTTATATAGATCTTTTTTATCGTCATAGTCTTCAAGAAGTCAAACAACTTCGCCATCAGTCGGAAATGGTTCTTTGTGAATGACTGCTCAAAGATATGTATCCCATTAATTTTCCTTGAAACTACATATGCAATATTAAGGAAGTAGAAAAAAACGTGTAAAATCCAAGGGAATATCCGCTCAACGGTATTTGAAGAACTATACAGCAACACTACTAGTATTTGGGTAA
This sequence comes from Hetaerina americana, assembly GCF_022747635.1. NCBI lineage: Eukaryota > Metazoa > Arthropoda > Insecta > Odonata > Calopterygidae > Hetaerina > Hetaerina americana. Next base: position 38,631,112 of record NW_027287427.1, on the reverse strand, counting down.
TATGTTTGATAGTTCGACGGTCATCTAAGAATATTTCACATTCTCCTCATGGGATTTTTTTAGCCTCATTTTTTTATAGAAGTTTATCAATATGAATTGCAGAGTTTTTATTGCTGATCAAACAAGTCTTACTGCCTTACTCATGTCTGCCAATATATTTCTTAATGGAGATAACTAAGCGCGATTCTGAGGTTTAATAGGTTAAACCACTTCTTGCATAAGGAAACGAGGGAACATCGCCTATTACTACGCCCCATTAGGTGAGAAGTGACAATGTTCATCTTGTAGGGCGGATACTTGCTCTAATTAAAGAAAAAATTACATTACATTCTGCAATTGGTTTTTCGTAACCCCTCAAAGTATAACAAGAAGTCCGAAATTTAATTGAAATTTCTAAACAGAGACCTTCGTGGCCATCGGTGACCACGCTCGGGATATTTTCGAATCCTTATTATTACGTATAGTGTACATTCGAATGAAAAGGCTTTTTTACCAGCCAAAATTTAACTAAGGAATAAACTCTTACTTCGCTTAAAAATATAGACCGGTCTACAGATTTTAAATTCGTATCTACCACAGGAAATGCGTGTAATGGCTCTATGAACTGGGAATTTATCGGAACTATTAAGATAGAAGTAGACATTGTGAAGTAGCAAACTTGAACATTACCTAATGACAAATAATGTTTCAAGACAGATTAAAATTTTAATTCTTGATAAAAAATGTGCACCTATAAAAGTATATGCTAGCAAAACGTTGACAAGAATTATTTCTAATAAGTGAAAGTTAATAGGAAAAGAAAACATGATGATAACGACGATCTCTAACAGAATATCCACTCGTTCTTCTAGATTTCAAATACTTGTTTCGGGTCTTCCATGTATGTCTCTTTGGTTATCCTTAGGGCTTCAGATAAACGAAATAGTTTTAATGGAAACTTTCACTCGGAAAAGGGTTAAACAGCTGTTACGAATCCGAGAAATGATGGCGAAGAAAAGATGAAACTCAGTTCGTAATCACTAAGAAAAACCATTGGAAACGCAATTTATGAGAAGTGGTCCAAACAATTAGTTCTCCAACCGATTCTCAATTTACCTCCAATCCATTATCTCAGCCAGCCATGCCATTTATACCAAAATCCAAAATAAGACTTCTCCGTTTTCAGAACTATGCTATCGTTTACACCAACAATTTGCCATTTCATAATCCTGAAATAAAAAATGGAGTGAATTCATACTGATTTTATCATATGTAATTACTGGTAATAAACTTTTCAGGATTTCGTGTCCGACTATTGAAGGAAATGATGGTCTGTTTCTTGCGTTTTATCGGAATTAATCGTTTCTTTGAGACCGGTTTTTCCTCTCAAATTTTTGGGCTTCAATCAGGGGTGACGCAAATTCGAAACCGGAATTATTGTGACTTACCTTGGAATTGCAACAAAAACAATGAGTATGTTTGTTTTCCAGCATTAGGTTTTACTCTTTTTTACACATAAATATAATATATATATATATATATATATAACCATAAACACAGTAATCAACCCTAGGGTCGGTTTGGCAGGTGATGATAGAGTTCGCCAAGCACCAAGCCTGACCGCGTGTGAAATTCACACATCAGCGTAAGAGGTCCAAAGCCTTTCCCTGTGCCGGTTATGGTTTCCAGGAAGATCTGGTATGAAAAATCACATAGATTGGTGGAGCTAAGTGCCCGGCTTGCCCGGGAATCGAACCCGGGCCATCCGGTCAGTAGTCCAACGCTCTACCCCTCGTATCTCGTGTGTATGTATATATATATATATTATTATTATTATTATTATTATTAGGTAATCTACCGGTTACGGTAGGTTTTTGAATGGACATAATTACTAATTAAATAATTTGTGACCCCTAGCAAAACACAGCATCCTACTCTACATCAGGTCCCTCTTCAGCTCTGAGTACTTTCTTCCTCCCTTCATCCCGTCCGAAATCCCTATCCTGTTCCTTCCCTTTCCTCGTTTGCCTAACATTCTCCCCTCAATTACAGTCTTCAACATCCCACTGCCGGTCAATACCCCCTTCAGCCACTTTTCCTACCTCCATAGGATTGCTCCCAACAATCCCCTCTCTTCGCCCACCATACCAAGTACTCCCTCGTTTGTTATATATATATATATATATATATATATATATATATATATATCCTCCTTTATATGTGTTCCTATCCCTTCAACAACAACAAAAATCAAACCAATGTTCATGACCCTTGTGGTGGCAAGGTAATCAACCCAGCCTAGGAGTTAGTTTCTTTTACGTCGAGCATTGTTGTTTGACATCTTCACTCACGGAAAGAACGCAAAGCTGCAGCTACTTATTTATTTTCAGAAAAACGTCAATTTGGATAGATATTGGGGATGCGGGGATGGCCAGCTATGACGTGGTATACTGTAAAAAATCAATGGTGCATGGAGTATTGAACATAAGTTGGGCAACGAGAGCATTTAAACACAAGCAAACGATATAAAGACTTGATACAATGTACCATTCAGCCAAATATGAGGTCAAAATTTTACAAATGTGACAGTGGAAGCTTCAGTCACACAATGTTCGATTTTCTTGGGGAATACATTTTTTCACACATAATGGCTCTATAATAAATGCCGAAGTCTGGCTAACTACGTATTAAGGACCAGGGTGTCTTCTAAGTTACCACTCCGTTTTCATTGTTATTTTAATAATACTAGCACCTCAGGGACCTCAAATTAACATTATAAGCAATTTTGCAATACTCATCGAAGAAGGTAACTACGGTCATTACGAGACATTGATAACACATAATCCTCTAACAAAACAAAATACCTTTCCTAAGGTATAGTCGATCCCAAGATCTTACGGGTAAATCACGGAGAATACTTTATACCTGCAACTAGACAAGAGGTATGGATAAACACCAGATAAGTATCATTATTTACGGTTACTTTGACATGGATTTCCAAAGAAACATATAACCAACGATCTTGGCACCCCTTAGGTCTTTGAGGGACAGAAACGTGTTACATAATTTATCTTCGGCCCTAATACGGTACGTATTCACATCCTCGAAAGGACAAAAATACGCTGGATTCCGGGAAAAAATGTCTGGCTTTATTCTCGCGACGCTTCCAGGAAACTCTCCGAAGGCTGCTGTTACCTGAGAGGGATGCGAGGACAGTGCTGGCCCGTGCCATTCCGACAGCTTCGAACGCCACCTGATCTGCGCCGCGGGATCGCTTTTATCTCGGGTTAGGGGGATACACGCGTATAATAAGCATGTATTGCTGGTTTTTGCCTCCTTTTACCCAGGACCCAAGAAAGGGAAATAATATATTTAAAGTCGCGTATCACGACTAAGTTCCCATGTTTGAAGCGGTACTTCTTGCCACCTCCAATTTATAATTTATTTTACACCCAGTCGATACGATCTATGTCGAGGATATGGAACGTTTCCCAGTACCCAATTATGCAGAGTACGTACGCTGCAGTTCATGGAATTTGATCGGAAGAGGTTACATAGATTCGCGACGTAGAGAGGATCCTCATTTGTTAAAAAAATGTTTTAACATTTTAAAAATTATTAGTTTGCTTTTGCCCTAAGAAATAAATCAATGGCGAAACAAACATTCGATATAAAACTCAACGAGTTGAAACATTTTACAGCGCGTGGATTAAGTAGTTACGCTCTACAGGTTAATTTTGATTGAAACTTTTCAGCCAGCCAGCCATCGAATTTTATAAATATAATAACGTAAAATAACACTTTCCGTCCTCACGCAAAGGTGCAGTGAATAGATTCCATGTGTAAACGGTCATTTTAGTACAAGTTATATTTACAGTCGGAAAACGAATACAAAATTAGGCCAACATAAGCCAGAGCTAATAAACGCATACATATTTTTCACACCATAGCCGCGTAGCAACTTCTTTTAATAACCAATAATAGCACTTTCCACCAGGTAAAATTTTTATTACCGGCCAGGAATCGGTGTACAACATACTATTCCGGTGCCTAGGTTCTGGCTGCTGAAAGCGCTGTAATTCGGTCATTAATACCTTCCAATTACACCTTACCGCGTCTGAAATTACGCAATTCATACGTTTCCAGAGTAAATTAAAGATCCGCGCTCTCTATCCAGTCCTTTAAAATCCCATTCATGCAGGTCACCCATTGTTGGATACGCGGGTGAAGGAGTAGTTGATACTTGAGACGCGTGGAAAGAAGAAAATTCAAGACGCGAGGGGGCAGTGAAATTAGAGAAAGGGATGCTGAAGGGGAAGACGACTGCTCACGGGAAGAAAGCGGCGAATTGGAAGGGGTTGGAGAGGAGGAAGGTGTGGGATGGGACGAAAATTGAGCCCATCCGAATGAACTCCGCCGGGAGTTTTTGCGGGAATTTTACGCCATTACCGCATGGACGTTAACTTCGCTTGTCGACTGCCTGACCGCCGCCTGCTCACGGAGGTTGTGTTTTCACCAAGAATGGGAGGGAGAGACTCGAGGATGGATCTATCAGTATTTCATAGCACACAATGGCGGGTGGGAGATGATGTATTTTCCGTACCGTTATTCCAACTTATTACGGTCGCGTCCTCACGTTTTTGCACACCACTGAAACTTGTCTGACTCACAACCTCTTTTTTTTGCGCGCGAGCGAGAGAGAGAGAGAGAGAGAGGGAGAGTGGATGATTTTGCTGCGGGTGAAGGAGAATGGAAGCGGCATTGAGGAGAGTAAAGGAAAAATCTTTTGCGATATTACCCACATGCACTGTTATCGTCCTATTCGCCATTTCAAAGTTACAACGTCATTTTCAAGGATAAAATACCTCAAAATATACTCGAGGGTACTTTAGTCTGGATAATAACCTCGTATCGTCGAAATCTCAAATTGGATGTCGTCCAGTGCGCGGCTGAAATTACAAATTTTTTCTTCTCCACAGTAAGGAGACATTCATTCCACGAGTGATGCATGATGAAATTAATTTAAAAGCTAGCACCCACAGAGTACCATACAAGAACCAATGAAATTGTATCCTAACAATCAGTAAAATGTTTAGCAGAGACCAATTATTCGCGCTAAATTTTATTTCTTTCGCTAAAAAGTAGAGACAGGTTTACAAGAAACCTAGTTACATAAATTCATCTAATATTTGGTAGTAGAACTATGTTGAAAGTATGTTTCTCTGCTATAATTCTACGAAAATCAGACAGAAAAAAATGTGTTATTAATTGCATAGAAGCCGAGCGAAATAATCTATTTTGAGTAACTAAGAACTCCCGTGATAAGATCAGCAACAGTTTGATATTACGCTGGTTCTATACCGATTACATGTTCGCCACATAACCAAGGTGTTCATTTATCAAATCCAAAATTGAACACACGCCATCAATGACATTCGTACAATGAATATTAAAAAAAAAGAATATTTGAAGCTTGTAAATTCATGAAGAATGATCTGGTACTTTCCCGGCGAATAATGTTTTCCAAGATTATTCGGGTCTCCCACCGGGTCCACGTTCGTAGGTTTGCCGACGTTTCGATGGCCGAGTCGTCCATCGTCTTCATGCCCTGAAGACGATGGACGACTCGGCCATCGAAACGTCGGCAAACCTACGAACGTGGACCCGGTGGGAGACCCGAATAATCTTGTAAATTCATTATTTTCTTTAGAATTCATTTTGAGTAATTTGAAATCCAATAGAAATTGCTTCCAAAATTTAGAAGCGTATCCTAGAACGGGCTTCTCACAATAAAGAAGAGAGAACTTCGAGATTTTACCCGTTGGAGAAATGCAAAGTGAATGCCCAGAGAGACCAGGATGAAGACTGGCGGCTGTTAAGCCGAATCCACAATTTTCTCCTCAATTTACGCTCAAGAAAACTTAAAAAAGAAAGTTGAATATAACTGACCTTTAATAGTGGTCATTTTCACCCTGGGTCAAAATTTTCTCCAAATTTCGGTCAAGGAATCTTGTACACATTAACAAAACTAAAATACCATACCTACGCGAGGCATTAAACCCGTGCCATGGGGTGGCCATGGGCATCGTGTAATTTACGGTTTCAGTCAGATCAATTTAAAAAAGTATGGATTAGAATAAATGTGTTGTACTGAAATTTAATCTTCCGAATAAGAACGCACGAAATTATTCAAAACCCGACAAATATTCTGAATTTTATTGGCAATGATATGCACCCCAGTCAACTAGCCCTTTCCTTGCTCATCGTACCATACAGGCTGAATGAACATGAATTTTTTTTAACTAATATCATCTAAATCCTTTCGAAAAGGGTTCAAGTAACTAAAAAAAATTAATACCCAAGCAGCACGATCTTCTGGATACCAGTAAATTATGGGAGATCTTATGTGACACGGAATTTACCAAACCCAATTAATGCATTTCTCACGCCTTAGGGCTGTCGTTATTGCTATCGAATCTTTAAGGGAAACCGAACGACGAACAGAAGTTTGAACAAAATAATTAATTTATTCATTTAATTATTAGTAGCAAATAATATACAAAGGTAATGCGGTTTGAAAGAAAGAGATAGTTTAAGTATTACAATAGGATTCTTGATGTCTCAGGAGTAACTTTATGGATTTTTCACAACATATTGAATTGAAGGGAGTAACTTTGTAATTCCACACCCACTTTATTTGAAACACGACCTAGGGTTCGACGTTGGACGTGATGCTGAGGTCCAACGTCGAAACCAAGGTCGTGTTTCAAATAAAGTGAGCGTGGAATTAAAAAGTTACCTACTTATTTAAATTAAAATGGGAGTTCACAAACTAGAGCGGGAGGAACATTTTACCTATCTCAGAGATGTTTTGGACCAAAATGGTAAAAGGTAGTAGGGATATGATAAGAAGAATTGCGTTAAGCAAATAATCTTTTACTAGGAGGGGGTAATCGACGACAGGGACTTTGAGTAAGAATGTTCAGAAAAAGCTCATGAAAACCTACGTAGATATGAATCGTGGTTCTGTACGGTGCGGAAACATGGTAATTGAAGCAGGATGATAGGCATAGATTGGAGGCTTTTGATATTTGGGTATGGTGAAGGATGGAAAGGGTGAAGGGGATAGAAAGGGAAACAAACGAGGATATGTTAGGTATGGTGGGGGAGTAGAGAGGATTATTGGGAGGAATATAAAGAAGGCATAAAGATGGGTTAAAAGCTTTTTGATTGGCAGTGGATGGTAAAGACTGAGATAGAGGAGAGAAAGTTTGGCAAGCGAGAAAGGGTTAGGAATAGGATAGGCATTTTGGAAAGAATGAAGGGAGGTAGAAAGGATGCTGAATCGAAGAAGGGCTTAATGCCGAGTTGGATGTCAGGTGATGTTACGTTGGTGAGAGAAGGGAATTATTGCTATAACGTTGCATAGACTTATGTCCATCGAAAACCTACCTTAACAGGTAGACTACCAATAATAATAATTAATGATAATTAAAATAATTAATGCGGCTTTTAAGATTGAAATAGGAGGTGATCAAAGAGGTTACCTCGGAGAAAATCACGATATAACATTTGAGTAATAAATTTAAACGTATAAATATACATACGCACAAACTTTTCGGGTTGCAGTAGTCTAGGGGTTGGAACGTTGGACACTGACCGGAAGGCCCGGTTTCGATTCACAGGCAAGCCTCTCTGGGCACCATCAGCTTCACTCAACCTACGTGATTTTTTGGGTACCAGGTCTTCCAGGGGAAACCATAACCGGATCTGGGAAAGGCACTGGCCCCCCTACCCTGATGTGTGAATTTCACACGCCGTCGGGCTTAGTACTGAGTGAACCTATCAGAGCGACCTCCGGGTTCATTACTGTGTTTATGGTCACATGATTTTCGGAAATTCCAGAAAAATTATCATCCCTAGAAATACAAATATATTGTTTTGATTATTTGTTCTTGGATTTGAGAAGAGTTAAGTTTCCTCGAGCAAACTTCCTCCTTCTTTGTTTTTCTATTAGCTTTCAGTGGAAGTTCAGGGCCCAAAATGGGCATCTCTCATTTTTAGATACATCCCGTTGGATGTATTCTTACGATAGGTGAAAGAGTAGACAGCAAGTCAGCAAGAATCAATTCAACCGATGAGCTTGGGGAATGCGTGTATTTTACACGCAACCAGATAAAAAGTCTTTTGGCCCGTGAAACGGGATGCCAGCGTTACGCGAAGCAAAAACCAACCCGGAGGCTTCGAGTTGCATAATTCTGAAAATGTTGCGCGGATAACTCAAAAGGCACCCATGGAAGTCTCCACTTGGAAAAGTGACATGACCGCTGATCCTATTTTACCATGAAACTGCCACTAAATTTGATAGAAATCGGGTTTTATCCTTTTCAAATATTCATGGGTAAAATATTTAGGAAAACCTTTTGGTTAACTGGATGTCGAGAATAAGCTAGTCGCGGTATTACTGGGCCTCGGAAGGTGCGATGCACCCAGGCACAATTCTCGATGATGATGTAACTTTGTGGCTATAAATAAGTTCCCTTTGTATAAGATAATTTTCTTTGAGTACTTAGTACACAGAACAATGGCCAAACTATTAGCGCAATAGCTACATAATAAAACTTTATAATTACGAACATATGATTATTAAATTGTTATTACTGAACAAATTCCTCTTTTACATTTGATACAGAGAATAAAACAAAATAAGTCACCACACACAACGTTTGCGTATAAATTAATATAGCCTTATTTTCGTCATAGAGGGTTGTTTATGGAATAAAAAACTTAACAAAATTAAGCTTCATGGCATTGTAAATGAAAAAATAAACAACATTTATGTGAAGGCATTTAGCTTTAAGTTAATGTGATTGATGCGTGATTTCCCATTTTTTCATCTGGATCCCTACAAAAGCAACTATAACCAGTAGTACATGCCTCAACTAAATGTTTAAAACAACGCAGAAAATAAAGATGCAATTCATTCATCGCTTTTTAAACATATTTAAATCGTAAAAGAGTCAGGCATGAGGAAAAAAATATTCAATTTACAAAACCCATGCACACAACGGAAACAGGCATTATTAAGGAAATTTCTACAGTAATCACGACTAAACATTCTAATCCGTAACTCGAATTGTCATACCCAAATTGTTTTCGTCTAGATTGATGATTCTTGTACTCGTAAAATGGAAGGCGCAGGGATAGGTGGTAATAAGAAGCCGAGATAACGAAATAGTGGAGTGTGCCCTAATTTCCTGAAGCCAGGTAGTACAAAAGCGGGGAGGAAACTAGGGGAAAGAAGACATTTACGAGCAGTGCTTGATGAAGAACTTGAGTCACTGATGATGCGCTCCATTCTAAGCCGCAGGAGAATCGTCATAAGGCAGAAAGTCCCCGATAAAGTTTCACTTCCTGGAAAACATTTCTCCCTCTTTTTGCTCTTTTGTTTACTGCCAAGACATAGCATTCCGACCACCTCGGTCACACTAAACCAGCGGAGAATGCCTGAAGGTTGGGGATGGTGGTGGTTCGGGAAGAATGGAAAAAATATTACTCGGCAGCAGTCCAATTTAACCGGAGACAAATCCCATTTAACGGCCTTCTCGCTCGAAGGGAGCTCTAATTTTTTCCGACTGTTCATCCTTGTGCCTCCTTGCAGGAAACACCCGGCAGATTACAGTCCTATGGTCTGCCATTCCGAAACGAGAAGTAAAAACAACTCCTGCAATTGCATTCTATTCTGTAGGTCTATCTCTTTCTTGTCATTCTCCTCCGTCATTGCGCCTTTTACTGTGTTTTTGTTGGATACATCGGCATGTCTTCGGGCAATTTGTATAGTACGCATTCCTTTTCGGTCGGAAGTGCCAAGAAGACCTGCTCGAGATTTCTGGGCGGCAAATTTCAAAAAGTCAAAAAAATAATGGCTACTAAGAAAAATAGAAATATTATTTCCAAAAGTATCGAAATCAGTGAGGAAATATCAAAGAATTGTCTTCTCTCTCGCTTGAACTGAAATTTAGAGCAAAACTTCGTATCGTGCATTACTTGAATAAATATAAAGAAATGTTATTGGCTTATAAATGATTGTTATCATTGAAGTTTATCCACAATGATTACTCAGGCTTAACATATTTTAAAACAGTACATATTAACACATATGGTAAAACATTTCTTCTTAAAAGGAATTAAAGAGGATTTTAGATAATGCTAATTGATGAATTTCTCAAGTCGAAAAGCTAAAATAAAGTTTCATTGATTAATAGTTTTTAATGTTCATTTTAAGGATTGAATTTTTAGCAATATTCCATTGAAATACATTTTATTCGTACACGGTTACATTTAAAAACGAAGTATTAATAGTATTTCTAAATAAATCGATCTCAATAAATTATAAGTCGTGACAGGGAAGATGAAGGCGATAGAGAAATCATTTGTAAAAAAAATGGCGGGTTGGTTGCAATAAATTTTGAATCCAAACTCAAAGTTTGTCCATTGGGGATAAAATAAAATAATTATAAGTATTCCTGGATTTATAAATTGAGGGATTTATTTTTACACAAAAATTACTCTATGGAAATATTTTATGAAGATCCCCCAAAGATGAGTCGAGCAATTAAAAATATTTCTCAATCCCTACATATCTTTCAATTGAATTTAGTGTCTCCAGTCAAACACCATGGGCTGGATTGCAGAGAAAAATCTTACTTACTCCTAGATAGAAAATAATAACGCGGAGGAAAATTATAAAACAGGAAATTTCAATCTTCATTAATTAACTTTCAAGAGTTATGGCTTAGCAGTATAACGGGGACACAATATATCACGAAAAAGGAGATTTTGATTCAAATTTTGATCAGATAAAATTAAATTTTCATTGGAAACAGTCACAAATATTCTGTTGTTTTGGAAAAAAATCACCGTTTTAAATTAAATCATCTTCCATCTACGAGAATAAAATGAAACGAAGGCACCAGGCTCCATTGAACCAAAAATCGGAGTCATGGCGGTAAACACATCTTCCGTTGTATGAGAAGAGTTAAAGAATGAAGAACGGAAGCTGAGCACGTATTTAGAACAGCATGAGGAGACGTTCCCACTCGCGCAACGCGCGCAATACCTATAAATCCACCCAGAGAAATAAAGGCCCATTGGCCGACAAAAAAATTTTAACCTACGGGGGTGAGGTGTCATCTCGGATGGAGGCAGATAGACAATACGTTTCACCGCGGTAATTATTAGCAAGTGGCGCAATTATAGCGGTACAAGAGAATGACTCGCACTTAACATCCCCAGCCGACTCTGCGATATTGAATAATTCTCGGGATAGCGGAGTATCCACGGTGACAACTTAACGCCGAGATCAAGATGTAGCAGAGGAAGTTTTTTCTTCCCGCAGAGAACTCCTGCACATAAAACTTCAAGGCAATTTCCTCTCGGATGCGCTAGAACCGGGGCGACAGGGATTGGAAGTGGCGCAGGGGATTGATGACGGAAATAGAAGGGGAGGGCCCGGACGCCACAGAGACGGCGGCGATGTTTACGGCGCGACCCGCGCGAAGGGAAGATGAACAACGGAGACGAGGGAATGGAGATGCTAGCTATCAGGAGCTGCGATCGCTGCACCGGAGTCATAGAGGTGGGGTTCCGAGTGATAGTGAGGAGACAGGCGGCGAGACACTGCCAATCCGCCCTGGCAATCACGACAATTTAGAGAACCTCTCCGTGCCTCTAACGCGACGTTAATGTACCATGTAAGGGATCCTCAGAGAGAACAAATAAAAACATATCTCCGGGTGGATCACAAGGAAAATTTTCGCCCTGCAATTTAATCCACAAAGATCTATGAATACCGTTTTTACAGCGAACATTTTGGCCGGACTCATTGATGGTTATATGTATTTTCAACAAGTCAGTGCCTCGGGATTCGTCGCTGATGGGCGATTGTGGCAGTCGAGAAAGTTTTCATAAAGAAAGAGATTATAGTAAAGAATGAAAAATATTCTCAACTTTATTTGACGGGGATTAATGCATTGAAATTCAATGCAGTTGCGAAATAATTTACAGAAATCAAAGTGGGAATGAGTGATATAAATTTAATTTATGATATTCTAATGCTATTTTAGCCTCCGGCCTGCCGAGTTATGTCTTTACATTTTCTTCAATATGCTTTGAATTAAATTAGTATTTGCAGTATATCACCCATACCAGTGGATCCAAAACCGGTCAAGACCCGAGTGCTAAAAAGATGACTATGAGCCATCAAAACCTTGAATGATATTCCGGGCAACAAGACGCAAAGCAAATTTTGAAAATATACGATGACATCGTATCAATTTTTGGCCGTGTTCGGATTCAGACTTCATCCGACAGAGTTATTTATGAAGTAATATCAAACGAAGTATTTGGTAACTTGTATAATTCGTTATAAACTAAAGAAATACATGCATGCGTGGTGAAGCGAAGTGGACCTAATTGCAACATTCACCCTTCTCTTTAATTCGAATACGGGCTGAGGATGGAAAAATGACCTTAACCAGGAATAGGTGTATCCACTGGTTGATATAGGAGTTAAGGCTCACGTCATGAAAATAGAAGCTGGTGGAATGCCTTCGCCTAGTGATAAGCATGAGATAACAAATACGATTACTAAACTAGGACTTAAAGATTTTAAAGTAGAGCATTAGTGTACTACTTATACCTTGCGGTGGTAATGCAATTCGACTGAAAATATCTGCGCTGAAACAGATTTCTTCAAGCCTTTACATCCTCCATTTTCTAGTGAACTCCCTTTACGGCTCGTGAACTCCAGTATTGCCATTGCCTACCGATACAAAAGCGATCGCGGCAAAGGCGGCTCATTTCATGCTCAAAGCGAGGGCTAACAGAGGGGGGAAATAGAGTCATTATCCAAAAACCAAAAAGAAACCAACTCCGACGGACGAGAAAAAAAACCGATGCGGATTCACGAGGAGAGCATGGTTTATTGTTTTAAAAGAGTCCGGTGAGGTTGGCTGGCCACACCTCTCTTGCGATGGAGCCAAAAATCTCAACAATGGAGAGGTCGTGGACCATCGTAACCGCGCGGTTATAAAAGAGGAGGATAATAGCAGAAGAATAATGGTTGTCGTGTGAGACGTCAGGGAGGTAAGCAAAGGAAGAGAGAAAGGAGGGTTTGGGGAGAAGGAATGAAATGATGGATGGTGGTGGGAGTGACGGGGAGAAGAGGGAGAAAAATGTTTTAGATAAGAAAGCGAGTTTGAAACACTGTGGTAGCCCTTATATGTACACAAACCCAAACAATCAATATTTCCATGCCATACGGACACATACAATTCCATTAAAACTGCGATCTTCTTCAAATTAAATCCCAGCAATCAGCGCCCAGAGCTTCGCACAGCAATTAGATTTTAACTAATTTACAACTGTCAATTAATAAGGCATCGAAAATTTCAAAAGAGTAAATAGAAAAATGGTACTCTTTCGTCACGACGTAAAAGCTGAATTATGATAGGCGGACCAAAAACCTTAGGTTTGGCTAGGGCCGAAGGCATTTTTAGAAATCAAATTAAAGAAATTAAGATAGAAATATGTGATAGAAAAATTCGCGGACGAGCGATGGTACACCGAAATCAATCTAACTGGAATTGAAACCGGATTAACTCGGACCAAACAAAATCATTATTTTTCAATCAAAATTTCGATGGTAGCTTTATGGAATCGATCCATATTGGAAATGAAAAACAGTAACTTTGTGATTCTAGTGAAAAATTTTTATTACGAGACGACCCGGGTTTCGGCATTCAACGTCATCTTCAAAGTTCAACGTCACCTTCACCTGAAGATGACGTTGAACGTCGAAACCCGGGTCGCCTCGTAATAAAAATTTTTCCGTAGAATCACAAAGTTACTGTTTTTCATTTCCAAAGAAAAATTAGCAGAACTTTGAAAACCAATTTTTCGAATTTATGTTCATTTAATTTAAATTATTTCATTAACTTTTTTTAGGGATAAACTCGAAACAAGATATAACATCAAGAGAGTAGCACAAGAATATAAATTCACACAAATGTAGTCACGCTGATTAAATCTAAAACACAGCAATGAATACTGTGATCTGATGCCACTATAAAACTAAATTTAAAATAACGGTGTGAAACAGCTTCAATCTTGGGTCCAAAATCTTACAATCCTTTCCAAATGTCAAACTACTCGTATACAAAGACAAAATTGCTCGTTGGAGATTATTTCGATGATAGCAAATGGATACGAGGATGTATATTCGTGAGAAACATAATTGCAGATCTAAATCATGGGCATAACCCCCATAGGATACACATCAACGAAGAGAGATCACACCTATTCTCATTTTCATTGAATTCATAGAAGTCAACCGGCACTCTAGATGGGATCCTAAAGCGCAAAGGAAATTGGATTGCAGCTGCATACAGAAATAGCTGCTTGATTCTTAGTCCTTGAAAGTTCCTTCCCAATTAGTGAGTGGAAATTATGAATGGGAATACTCTTCCGTATTTCAAAGTCTAGACACCTGAGTTACCTTCAGAAGCAGTAGTACATACTATATGTCGAAAATAATGAAGGTAAGTCGACAAAATCTAAATCTGTTATTTATCTCGAATAAAAACTTAGACTTTTCTCTGCAGATTTATAGGTTACAACAAACACCGAATTTAGCGATATCGCCGTCTTTGGTAATATTTAACAAGCCCGTATTCTTCTAAAAATTAGAATACTAAAATATTTTCGGTTTCATGTGCTGGAAGAACATGGGAAATTCTGATAAATTTACCTTGTGACGGCTGAATTCTGATTTCCATTTATTTCTCCTAATAAGCACAGGGAGATGTTGCATGGAACGATGCTCGAATTTTAATTAAATAGAAATATAAACCGAGCATCACAAATATATCAATGTATGATTGGAATCACAATTCATGTAAAAAGCCGATGTTGTATTTCACTTCCTAGGTGCTATGTCTGTCACAGTGCAATTTTCATTAAGGCTATATGGTTTGATAACATTTAGCGATTACATGTTATTGCGGTACTTAACGGCATGAAGATTTTCATTCACTCACAACTTCGTTCGAATTCCGCATGAATCCTCCACCCAGAGTGATATGGATGAAAGGCAAACATACTTGTACATACGATACTTCAAATTATCGGCTAAAACAAAGGACGCGGGTTCGATTCCCGCTTAAGGTGGGTTTTACTATTACACCTAATTCTTGGACGGTTGTGATTATACTGGTCGCTTAAAATGTGTACCAACAACTTCAATTTAAGAAGTCTCCAATTTCACCACCACTATTTTATTATTTTCCTTCATATTCAATGATATGCCGTAATCTTTTAACCTCATTTATCACATTAGTTCGATTTTTTTAACAGTGGAGGTATCATGCTAAAAATGGAACATAACACATCCCATATTTGCATTTAAACATCGCGCATCAAGAAAGTACTTGGGCCATTTTCGAATGAACATCCGAGTATAAAACTCGCGATACATTGCAATATCGCAAAAACGTGAGTGAAGCGCTTGGAGATCAGGATTGCGGCGGGAGAGACGATGACAGGAGAAAGGGGGATGCTGCACAGAGGATGGGAGAAAGGTGAAAAAAAAAGAATTCGCTCGGTGGAACCCTGAGAAAGAGGTTGAGGGTGAAGTGAGGAGGAGGCGAGCGGGGGTGGGAGGGACAGGAATTAATCGCCCGTCGCTCCCCCTCCCCCCTTATCTGGAAGGGCAGTTTTCATCCCAATGCGCCTGAAGACGACAGCGGAGCCCTTGCAGGTGGAGAGGGGACGGCGGATGGGGAATCGGACGGGGAACTATAATAGCGAGGGAGATAGATTAATAATAGGTCGCCTCGATGTTTCGTGTCCATGATGGTCCTTCGATGCGGATCACGCGTCGGAAGTTGGTAATTATATCGATACGCTGGCGGATCGCGACGCGCCCCACAGCTGCTCGCACCGGATTGACGAGGGGAATAGCAAGGCCTTGTGCGGACGGAAGAGGCTCACGAAAATCTCGAATACGATGAGACGCCATGAATTGAAAACCCGATGAAGATTTAAAAATGGGACCTTCGAATAAGCTTTTCGCTTTTGAAAAACTACTAGCTATTCGCTGCAACTACGATTGCAAATTAGCTTGCGCAAGGTGCAATGCGTCGCAAAATGATTAAATTTTGGCAGAACATGATTAATCTACAATTATATCTACCATGGATTTATTTAATATTGTCTTTAAAAATTCCAGTCACTAATAAGGATGATGTAAATTGCGAGGCTAAAGGATTTTGGAACGTCAAATTACTGAAGAAATCAAACGTTCGTGACTAATTTCACTATCACTACTATGTGAAAAAAATAATAATGGTTCTTCCCAATGGGTGATCAGTATTTTGGCGACGAACAATAAGTTTAATTCAAAGTAAAATGTTGGCAAAGTAAGCATTCTCGCTTATGCCAAAATTTTGTAAGGAACTAAAATGGCTTCAATACAGTCGCATGGGTTTTATATCACGTATAAGTTTTTATTAACCCCGTAAAGGAAATAAACGGATACAATAGTTAATTACACGAGTCCTTCGTTACTAAAATTGGGCAAAAACTGGAATAAAAACAACTAAATAAACTGTTGCCATACCTCTAGAGTATTTTGGTGAGTCGCGATGCTATATTTACCAACAGAAAAGAGTGAAGTTATGGGTGGAAAGAAGAAACGCCAAGAAACAATCTGGAACACAGAAAGAAATATTGCTTACATAATTATTATAGTGGAAATGCTTATGAGGAACTAGAATTTGACTAAATAATCAATCACTGGTGTGGGGATACACATTTGTCTTTGAGAATTTTTTATTTGGTATCTCGCTGTAAATTCCCTAGATATGACTTGTCACGTTCAGGGTAGAATCACTCATTCTCCAAATGTTTCGCGATCAATTTTTAAGATTCTTGTTCTTACTTCATACGACATAGAGTACGATAGTATGTTTTTCTATGATATATTTTTGCTTATAATGCCATACATTCTTAGTTATGGCTTGGATTTTACGCACGATAAATCGACAACATTATGAACGCTAACATATGGGAGTACGAGCTACTTCAAAGTAGACAAGTCATACATTAAATGGAAAATCGGCCACAACTTCAAACATTAATTGAAGTGCACATATTATAGAATTCAAATACATACTTTGAAAGGTTTTGCTACAATTCAAATTGTCCCGAGCAATGATGAACTTAGGAAGAGTTCGCAATGCAGAAAAACTCCAACTGCCGATATACATTAATCGTAAATTCCAAAGCTCAAGAACACAAGTCAGAAAATTATGTTTCCAGGATGATATTCTAATTTCCATAACTAACCTAATTTTAGCATTGCAGTACTTTAAAATCACCGAAGAAATTAATACGGGAATGATTAAGGTGATTACATATTCTGTAAAGTTGCTCATTCTTTTATAATCGCTTACAGGTCGTTACCTCACTGGAATCGATACAGAATCTAGAACCGGATCCTGCAAAGAAACTTACAAGAGAAAATCGACGAATGGAAAAAACTGAGAGGCTAGTTTATTATTAAAAGTGACGAATGGGAGCGAAAATCGGTACAATGGAGTGCATCTTGCTTTTTCGCTGGAGAATCGGTCACCAATTTTCACTTACCCGATAAAACACCAGGCTTTCACACTCCAAGATCGGTACCTTCTCTTGAATGTAAGACTCAGTTTCAATAAACTTCTTTGTTTCTGTTATATTACATCTTTGATATTAAAAAATAATAGACCAACTTAGCACCCCGAAATGTTGGTCAACATTTTCCGGCAGGGCATATAAATCGGATTTTAAGTTTAGGCTCACTCATTTCTTGGAATTAATGCATATAAAGCAATGCTGGTCTCCTGGAGATCTCCTGTTTGTGTCACAATTATAGCGTATACTCCATTTCGTCCATGCAGGTTATTTCTTCCTAGGCCATGATATACTACGAATTATGATAAAAAACTGTCAACAGTAAATTAATTGTGAGAATTTGGTGAACATTTCGCAAGATAGAAACAAAAGGGAAGGAAATTTCAGAGACTTCAGCCAATACTTCAGTGTCGAAGAAAAAACTGATGATGTAATGAGCTATTTTTAACTAAGGAAAGCTTTCGCCTCATAACATTGGCCTTTATATCATGGCTCAGTTAAGGCAGCTGTGCGCATCATACTGTACATAAGGAAGGGAATCGAGAGAGCAAGGCATATTTCTTACTCAGAAAAGCCTTTCCTCCTTAGTGGCACGACGCCCAGCTCGGAAAACCGGGATCGCTTAGTCTACCCTCTTTAAAACGACTGGCTGCGTGTAGAGATAATGATGGCATCGACGCGTCTTGACAACGTGGAACTTCAGCGAAAGAGAAAGGAAATGAAGGGGAGATCGGAGGCGGGATAGAATACTGACGAAAGAGCGGTGAAGTGAGGATTCTAGAAACACATCGATCTCGAAAGGAAATGCTAATCTTTAAGCTTCGCCGGAACCGGTAAGACATTTGTTATGCTGAAAGTTGATACCTCGTCGAGTATTGGGGAACACCTCAATCAAAAGTGAGATCGCATAGGCCGGAGAAGGTCAGGGAAAGTCAACTGAAGTTACTTTGAATACGGCCGCTCATACGACACCCGGAAGCAATGCATATCTCCCATAGTCTTTAAGCGAAAGCTTTCTTCTATCTGATAGTTCTTCTGTGTGAAATAAGGCGTTTAATGAGAGACCCACTTTTATCGTAGGCAATTTCTTTGCGGTCGTCAATGACGTTTGATGATAATTCCAAGCATTTTCGTTATAAACTTGTAGAAACAAGTGAAAAATGAACAAAATGAGTTGAAAATTCACGAAAGCTAGAGTCAGACCACATTGCTCTGTAAAGTTACAAAATATTAAGCAATAATAAACTTTCGTCCTCTTCCCAGGAAAATAATTATTCCCTAGAGCATAAACAAGGATTAAAATCAGACTTAACAAACTTTATTACAATTGAAGTATATAAGTCACTATATAAGTCAGTGGTCAAAAATCAATGGAGTCTCAACGAATCAACTAATTGCATGTATAACATTTGTTATGCATCCTCAAAGTCGTACGGGGGATGTGTGTGCCTGGAGAAGAGAAGACACTAATCTCTATCTTATGTAAATCGAAGTGAATGGGATATTCTCGTAATAGGGCTTTCAGTTTACATTTATGTTCATTGAATTATTTAAATCCACCCATGCTGGTCTATTCCTCTTACTTTATCCAGATGGACTGATTTCATGACATAACATAGGGTCCTAAAAATTCTCTCTGTCACAATTATACTCTGGCATTCTGTACCCATCGAAAAGTCTTATTACTTCGGAAAATCGTAATTATTCCAGTCTAGTTGTTCCAGTACCCCATTACACTACTTCCTTTTCGTAAGAAGTGATGGCCAATGTAATTGATTATCTTTGAACTTAAATATCTCTGCTACTCCATTCTCCTGTTGCTTCTTTCTGATGTTTACCGTTTAGGATAGGCTATTGATAGAGAGACTGAACATAGGTACATGTCGTTAGTCCGCTTCGTTTAACTATGGACAAACCATATATCCTACATTATATTTAATTGTTCTGTAATATCTCATATGTCCAACATGCCTATCGTGCAAATTGGATATTGTTATAAAAGGATATCATGATACCTGTATGCATCGCATTATATAATGCTCGCGGGGATATCGTTTTTACATAATTATTGCTAAGAAATAACCCATCCATCTTAATAACATTTATTCCGTACATTAATGGATCCTTATTCACATAATGTTGTAATTTACAGGTATAAATGTTTCTTCTTTTGTTTCAGGGCAACGTTGATTGAATTAACTCGCAGCATGGAGGAGATACAGGCTCGCAGTGTGTTCAAGTTCCTTCATTTGAAACATAACAGTGCCCGACAAATCCACGACGAAATGATGGCTGTTAATGAAAATGATATCCCGTTATATGATTCAGTTGTGAGGTAGAAAAGGAATTTTCAGAATGGCAAAATATCCTTCAAAGACGATCCAAGAAGTGAAAGGCCATCACTCACGGACGACACTGTCACAGTGAAGAAAGTGGAGGACTTATATTAGATCAAAGAGCAATCATCCATATGATCAATGACGAATGAGACTGATCTTTGTCACGGAAATGTGTGGAGATATACGAGGGTCATCCGGAAAGTAGTACCCGTTCGTGCCGCATGAAGTGCTGACGACGCGAGTAGCCGCTGGACGAGGTCAGATAGCTTCAGTGGCTTGTCTGCCTTCTCTGAGCCAAGTTGCGTGACGCTAGCATTGCCTGTGTTGTTTCTGTGATTTTTTACAATGTTTAAAAAAATTGAGAACGCCGCCAGTTGTGAAGTGAGGGCAGTGATTAAATTCCTCAATGCAAGAAACGTTCGCCCATGTGATATTCATCGCCAATTAAAGGAGGTGTATGGAGACAATGTAATGGACGAGTCGTCTGTTCGGCGGTGGTGTCGCAACTTCAACATGGGGAGGGGGAACACACACGACGATGAGCGTTCGGGGAGACCGTCTGTCATTACAGACCAACTGGTGAGCTCAGTTGACGAATTCGTGAGGAACGATCGGCGCGTCACAATTGATGACATCTGTGAGCATTTTCCCAATGTTTCTCGAACAATTGTTCATGAAATTGTTAAACACCATCTGCATTATGCAAAAATTTGTGCAAGATGGGTCCCTCGCGTATCTCAATGAGCTGGCGGCGAAGGACTATGCAGCAGGAATACAGAAACTTGTCACACGTTATGACAAATGCCTTAATTTGCTTGGAGATTATGTTGAGAAGTAGTTTAAAGTATCCTCTTTCAAATAAAATTTTTTATGTTTGTTAATATTTACTTTTGTGTCTTTATTTCACGAACGGGTACTACTTTCCGGATGACCCTCGTATTCACGAAGAACTACTGATGAAGACTACTGACTCCTTTTCAGATGAAAACACGGCGCGAGCTGCAATCAAGGCCATGTGGCTTTTAAATTTTGCCACATCCGCCCTTTTCTCCCGATCTAGCCCAAGGGACTTTTTCTTAGTCCCAGAGCTCAAAAAAACATTGCTGCGCCGGAGATTCGTCAACACAAATGATATCAAGAGTAAGGAACAATGCTTATCGACTCAACCTGCTGAGCTCCACAATGGCGGCCTTGGAAAGGTCATGGAACGCTGGGAGAAATATTTAACTCTGGATGATGACTATGTAGATAAGTCTTAAGAATTATAAATTAAAATTATGTTTCTATCTCGATTATTTCCTTGTAATAATTTAAAGTTTAAGATACCCCATCGTAACTGTATACCGTAAAAATTAGTGCTATACTGGACGTTTGAAAATTTGGAAGATAATAATTATGGAAAAGTCAAGTTCCTGAGGTCATATTTCAACATGCAATGATTATTTCGATCAAAATATAAAGAAGGACCAGTTACCCCGGGCATGGAGAAATGGGAGGACGGTTCATCGAGAAACAATTGAATGGACAAATTTAGTTCTGATATCACTGCACAAATGTACTATGAAAGGAAACCATATTCTGGGCGAACATACCGAGAAAGACAGGAGACAGAAAAATGCTGAGATTATTCATGAAGAACAATAGGCCAACGACGGGCAGCGATCTATTTTCCAGATCTAGTTGATGATAAGTTCCAAGAATATTACAGGACAAGGATGAAGGGTCTAGCAAGAGGACAATAGCGCAAAATCAAACTCTCAGTGGGGTTCTAGAAACGGTCTGACGTTCGTTCGGCGAAGGCGATACAATGTAAACGTATTGTTTGGCGGAACCCATCCATTGATAAGATCTCGCTCGCTTCGAGCTCTCCTTCAACCCAAGTACTTTTCTCCTTCTTTTGATTTAATTTTTTTCCTGTCCCTGGTGCAAAAAAAGGTGTTCACTGCGATGCACTTATGCCACCACACCAGACTAACATCTCAATGAACATATCAGGGGCAAACTACGAATATACAAGCTGTGTTTCTTTGACGAGGTTACATGTAATTTGAGGAAAAATTGTTTGAAGTGTGTTTAACAATTCAATTACGTAATGGCACTAGTTTTTCAGTAATATTAATATAAAGGGGTAAGTGTTACAATTAATTATTTTTTTATACAAAAGTAAAAACCACTTTTTCTTATTTGGAACTTGATAAATGAATCGGGGACTACAGTTTATATTTTTTGAAAAGAGGTGATTCGGCAAGTCGGAGGTTATACAGCTCAACTTTTGACGCCTAATAATTAGCACCCGTCAAGAGTTTCTTAACGACTTGAAACAATTTCTTCATACTTTGTCGATGGTCAATCTGCAACTTTTACCACAAGTGGAACACAAATGAGTAGATACGAATGGAAATTTTTTTATTAAAAAAAATTTTTTTTGGAAGAGATTTTGTATATTATATATTTTTATCACAAACATTTATTGGAGCAATAATGCTCACCAACTTTAGAGCTTAGCTAATCACTAAAATCGAAAGAGGAACAGGAAAAGGTCCATCATTTGTAGCAATACTTATATTTTCGAAAGCTCACTCGTAATCTGAGCAATGAATATGATTAGACACTATTGCCATTTTTTCTGCATCGCATTCGGAAAGCTCCCAGAAAGAATTGCGACATTTCTTAGAGATAAATTCGAGTGACGCCACAAGAAGGGTACCCAAGGTAAAACCAGCAAACAAAGACGTTGTCGCGAGAATCGTGTTCTTGAAGCCACACATATCACGTCATCCCTCTCTTCCACTCACGCACACTTGTGCCAATCACGACGCCATTTCCAGACCCCCGTCAAAATTTATAAAACGCCCGTCCCTACGCCCACAGTGCTGCCAACATGAAAAAATTCTTCCCTATCACCGACATCGCTGTCTCACCCCGATCATAAGTACTTATAAATATAACCAGGATTCGCATATGCAGACGATATAGCACTAATTGCACAAAATGTGAATGACCTAAAAGACATATTTAAAATTTTAGAAAACACTGGTAAAGAAGTGGGGCTGAAGGTTAGTGAAGAGAAGACCAAATACTTGAAAATGTCAGCTTCTCAGAACAAGCGGGATCTGCAAAATATAATAATTATGAATTATGAGTTTGAGGCTGATGGAAGGTAACAGGGCATATTTTGCAAATAGAACACTCCTCAAAACAATTTTACTATCAAGGAATACATAATTGAAGGTCTATAAAACGCTTATTAGACCCGTTGTAACTTATGAAGCTGGGACATGGACATTTACAAGTCAGAAAGAAGACACCCTCAGAAAATTTGAAAGAAAAATCACAAGGAGAGTCTATGGCCCAATTAGAGAAGGAGAGAGATAGAGAATTAGAATGAACATGGAGATAAATGAACTACTAAAAGGGGAGGGCCTAGTCAGATTTGCCAAGTCACTGCGGATGGCACGGTTGGGTCATGTAGAAAGGATGGAAAATGACAGAATGCCCAAACTGATACTTAATAGCAAGATGGAAAGAGTCAGAAGAAGAGGTAGACCAAGGAAGAGATGGCTGCAGGATGTGGAGGATGATTTGAATGCAATGGTAGTTCCAAGATGGAAGGAAAAAGCAAGAACAAGAACTCTGAATGGAGGCATATCATAGAGGAAGCCAAGGCCCACACCAGGATGTAGAGCTGCAGATGATGATGAAATATAACCATAAATTTCATCTTAAACGAACTAACATTTCATGAAATATTTCAATTTTACACCGCATTATAAAATTATAGATCTCATCCCTGAAAATGCTGACTCGGTGTTCGATTTATCATTCAAGAAAACTCGATATCTGTTCAATCATTAGCGAATTTGAATTAGGGCCTGATTTTCTCAATTTAAAGTTCTTCGCGCTCAACCTAGAACGTAGCTACATGGGAATGAATATATAAATATTAAAGGATAAATCTGGAAAAATGCTTTAATGACATACTTAATTCTCACAGATGCAGCGCTTTGAATTACATATTGAATCCTGTATTATTGGACAGGCCATTAGAATGATAATATATGATCTTCCCGGAATACAACGTTAGCATACATACTACTAGATGTCCAAGAAACCTGAATATCAGCATCAAAGATTTAAACCACCGGTCAATGATTAAAGAAAATTTGTCGGAAAGGTGTATCCATGATTATCAGGAATATATTGAGTAAAACTCTCGTAAAAGGAGTAGAATCTAGTGAAAATACATTAATCAACACTTGACTGGATCTTCAATCTACTCATATTCCTGTGTCAAATGCCAGTATCACATATCTCAGTTCTCGTGGACAGTACTTTGATAACATTTAGTGGTAGGCATAATCCACCTAATCACCATCATAGATCGCAGACTTTAATTCAATCACCTCGTAACGTAATCTGCTTTCATTCGGAATCACTCAAAATTGTATTGGGGTGAAGGATCTTAGCATAAATCATTTCTTTTGCTTGAAACAAGCCTTTCAGGTTCGATTTTTTCGAACTAATGAGGAGAATGAGACTCAATGGAGTTGGTCTTGGAGTCCCATTCTAATTTTAAGACATTGGCAGAAGTCTGAAATATCAAATGGAACGGGCAACCTCAAGTGGGAGTTCACGAATATGATTTCTCTGCTTCTAGGTGACATTGATGCCACAGAAGAAGAAAAATGTTCCACAGATTTCTTAATCATTTGTTTTATTAATTTAAATTATTCAGGATGCCTATACTTGCCATCCGACTCGAGCCGAAAACAGACCTTGTCTCCAACCCGCCAATCATAAGCATACAATGCTCAAACACCGCAGTAAACAAGGAGTATTTAAAAAAACTCATATGAAATACGCAACATACAAATATTCCGTTTGGCCTCTAGAGAGAATATCAGCGGAAAAACTACATTAGGTAGCCTAGAATTGAATACTAGGCGAGTTTCTGATACAAAACGGATCAAGTGTTAAGTAAGTAGGTCATGTAAGTTGATCCAATAAGCGATTGTAATAAGTAGTCGTAGTTTTAGACCAACAGCTGAGGTCAATTGTGCCATTAGAGATAGACAGGAAAGGAAGAAGGGTGGAGAGAAACCCACACTTGCACTTGCCTACACACCGGCACTTGCCTACTCTTGACGACAGGAGCCAAGGGGTCTGCAGTCCGCAGATCGTTGACGGCAAATTCACTCAAAGTGCTCTCCACAAAGCACCTCAAGTAGGGATCGGGATACCACTTAAAAATATCTGCCACCACTGGGATTCAAAACTGGGTCTGTGAGAAGCCAGCACGTTAGCTACGGTGCCATCCCGAGCCCCCGTGATTATAAGAAGATCCGTATATCTGTCACGAACTGAGACAGTAAAAATACGGCGGAGAAAGGTAATGTGTGAAAGACACTGCACAAGACGGTAAGTGAGACTAGATAGGCACAGAGGCTTTTCTCTGATTCGAGGAATTATCAAGCACACATAGTTCCCAATAGTTCATTAAGCTGGGATAACTTTAAAATACTACCAAACTAAAAATTGAAACGTGAGAAAAAGGGAGTACTTAATATTTCGTTTTGCCTTTCCATAGTTTGCGAAAATATAAGAATGAAAGCATAATAAACCATAAATAAACATAAAATCTTGATAATGTCCTTTTTAACATCTTTATACATTCTCTTTTATAAATAATCCATAGGGCATGATGGTTGTTTAAGTTCAGTGGGTAAAGGCCAGTCTACTAACTCTTGAGTGATGCCTAAGGATAGCCTCATATTTACCCTAACTGAAAACTACAGACGCCACAGTAGGAAAGCAACTGGCACCCCTGCCTGGCCTTTGAATTCCACAAACCGAATGGGGCTTCGTACGAGATAAGCTCTACCCTCACCTTTCTAACCAACCTTCGGTTTGATAACTAAGTTTTTCATATAACATTCGATAAGTACATTTATACAACTACAGTAGATATTTCTGCTGCGCTCCCGTGGACTCTTATGGCAGCAATCGGCTTAAATTAAACCACAAAAATTTTTACTTTCCTTCCCTTTTATTCAAACCTTACCAGAAGCACTTCAAAGAATTCAAGCCTTAGCCAAGAAGCAATAGTAATGCGAGGTTGGTTTCAGGTGCTCCAAATTATGACGTAATTTTGAACCAAAAAAATGTCAAAGCGGAAAATCACGCTGATAATTTTCAGCAAAACCAGACAGCGGGCTTCAAATCCAAGATTCTCGGGCATCTGTGAAAATCAAACAATTCGAGACATCTATCTTAAAAGAGAAACGAAAAATGAAATAAATCACGAAACTCAAAAAGATATTTATTTACAAATTACACAAAACTAAGCTCTAGCTTCAGAGCATAATTCATTCCTAATCATCGAAACTATTCATTCCATGGAATAGGAAGGTTAATTTGGTTTCTTGATCCCTTGTAACAATCAATCCTTTTTCTCTTTTGGCGATTCATCATTTGCTACCCAGTCACTTTCCCATTCAGCGAATATATTTAACGAATGCTAATGTGTTTGGAGTTAAATACCAAATTCACCCGCACCGTGAATTGGCGTTCGTATTATTAATTACGTTTCTCTCTATTAATTACGTAAACCTGGGCATCACGATTCAACCATAAAGTTTCACGGACTGAATGGGTTACCTTTTAATGAAAAAATCAACAATTGACTGATTTATAGTTTATTCTCTGTATGTGCCAATTATGTTCGGTAATTACTGTTGCCAAACAATAAAGTGAAAGGCAATTAATTCAGTTCATTTGATATAATAAAGTTCATTTCCGCAACTGCAATTGCATGTAGGTCAATCTCCCGGAGAGATGCCAAATGATTTTGATTATGCGATTCACGTTTTTGCATTCATAATAGAAAGAAAAGAATCGTAGAAAATTCAAACACGTCGGCCGCCTCGTGACTTCAATCAGTCGTGAAAATTTCTTTTTAGCCAAATTGCGTGAAAAACAAATATTGTACAGCTTTCGGGAACCTTGTTTATTTAGTCATATGCCAATACTAAGAATTTTAAAACCACCTTTAGTCGAAATACAACTCTATGAGCGTGTTTATATCTTTTTCATTAAATCACGAGGGCATGTGCATCCTTTCAAAGATTCCATGCAATACAATATGATGATTTCGAATCACAAGTAGTCGCAGGGTTTTCTGATGCTGAGTTAAGTTTCGATTTTTTTTGCTGGCTGACCATTAGCTGATTTAATTCTCCTGCATCAGAGCAGATTTCTTTAGAAGTGAAGAGATTTGCCCATTCAACAGAATTGCAAAAGCGTCGGGTGTCGTTGGGTTAGTCAGATGAGTAACGCGATCCTGTCCTGCCTGCCTGTAACCCAAAGGTTACGAGTTCGATTCCAGCTCCGGTCATAGGTGTTGAGTCCATTCTGGTGGTTAGGACCATAGGAAACCTGATAATAAGCTGAAGGCTTATCGGTATCTCGGGATATCGAGTCACGACTCGAGTTCTCTGAGTGACATCCAAGGATTTTCCATCGACATTACTTTGAAAGAAAGCATTGGAAAACAGTTAAGCCCGCGGAAAAGAGAAACGTAACATTTCACCAGTCAAGCGAGTCTGGTATAACACAATCCTGAGTGAACTAAGGATAGACAGCAGAAGAAAGAATAAAAAAGTCCTACTTCAGCCGACCATCGCGGACCAATTCACGGAAGATTGAATTAATAAAAAGTATATCTCACCATTTTGTATACTCCATTAGTTTAATAACATGGTTCACAAATGAACAATGTATGCGTAAATAATTCTATAATCGAAGACTAAGCCATAAATGATTTTCGCTAGTCGAGTAAATTTCTATGTGTCCGGGTGTTTTATGATGGCGTACCGAATATTTCACCACACACTATTTTCATTGACTCAAAACCTCAACTCTAAATCACAGCGAGTTACTATCCAGGGAGATGCGTGAATCAAAAAGCGCCAAACTATTCATTGCATTCCAGCGTTCACGTGATTTATGCGCGATTATGTCATCCGCAGGGGATTACTGAGCCCCGCTGAGCGCTGTATTGACTATCTTGCCGACCAAGGCCGCGTCCATGAGGCATTCTACGTGTATTAATTCTTACGTCGATGGCTATGCATGTGAAAGGCGCTGCAGACGCTAGGCACTCCTTTAAACCTTCGCTAACCACGTCTATACATCATGTAATATACATATCGCCAAATGTTTTAATTTAAGCAATCTGCATACAAGTATGTACAACGTGAAGGCGTATTAGGCGTGATTTGAGGTAAATTTAAACAGGAAAGAGAGATTAATTAATATATTCCATTCCAAACTTAAAGAGTTATTAATCAAATATATTTAATAAAAATCTTTTTAAATGCTCCTGTTTATCAGTATTTCAATCCTAGGAATGGTTAACTGCAGCTCATATCTTTCCATTCTACTATATTTGAATGCAAGGCAAGGCTGCATTTTATAGGGAGAATAATGTGGTGGTTTCCCACTTCCTTCCACATCGCAGTACTGTAGCCGATACCATGAACTAGCGGCCTTCGGTTCCACAGGCAGACACGCTACCTCGGTAAACCCCCACCCCATAAATGCTCCTACAATTAGGTAATACGTCCAATGTATTATTTCGTGAAACAATGTTCCCAATGATATTAATCAAGTAATTAACTAAATGAATTCTGTTCTCCTGAAATAAAATTTAAGTATAGAGCACATACTGAATAGACTTTTCTAGCCAATATAAAGCTAATACGATGAATTCATGAGAGGTTTTATATTAGCTGTAGTATATAGGAACATGAAGGTCGTCTCTTGTGCTTAACTTAATGAAAGTGAGGATAACCGTTAACTTTTTGACTGAAATAAAAAATAATGTGTAGCGATTTATATCTAAACAATGCAGGGAATGCGCTACCATAGCATTTATAAAGCTACAGCTATTTCACGGATAAATGAACATTACGCCAAAAATCATTGCTGCCATGCAATATTCCCATGCCGAATGCAATATATAAGGCTGTTATCGATTTAAACTCTCCAATTGTACAAAAAAACTAAGGAAATAAATGAAAACTCTCAACAAATATGATCGCTAACTCGGAAACTTAAAAGATGATTCTAATTCTTTTAATTTGCAGGATGTGGACCAATGGAGTTAAAAGCTGAAATTAATCGAATATAATTACAACTGGTTGTACTGATTATCATATGATGTGCCAAGTTTTATGAACTTACAGATTCTGAAAGAAATTCCATTGTAGGGCCAGGCTACATTTCTCATTAGATTACAACGACATCACGAAGAATTATTTCCTGAATACAATCACAATTTATCACCATGTGGTAATAATTTCCTTATTTTATTAAATTAATGACTTTACAAATATGTGTATATGAATAAGGAAAGTTTTCATACTATACGAGGAGTGTTTAAAAACTAAGGTAACTTTATATTTTTACGAAAAGTACTAGAAAGCTAATTATGAAGTGCGTAGCTGAACACTGACACACGACGGTAGACGAGAAGAAATGGTTCCCGGAAGAAATGCGAAGGAAATAGAAAAAGTGAACGCAGGGGTAATGAAGAGTTTAATGCTGAAGATTCATAGAAGAGAGAACGTTGTGTTAGCCAGTTAATATGAAACAAGGTTTAAGCATATGGCATGTAATGAAGGTCGGTAGAAAGTATGTGAGGTAAAAATATGTATAGTTAATATGTAGATTATTTATTGATGTGTCAGGCAGGGCTTAGAAGTTCAGTGGCATTACTTTGTCCACGGATACATAGAATATCACTTTGGCCTATAGTCCACATCTGATAAATAATCAAAATATGAGTGGCAACCCATTCAATTGCTTAGATGGATGGAATACTGATAGGAGGACCCAGGATCGATTATGCGTGACGCCTCTGGGAATTCACAGTTTTATCCAAGCTGTGTGAGTTTTCGAGTATGAGATCTTTCAGGGAAATCACAGGCGGTGCAGAAGGAAAGGCACTGCCAAACTACCCGAAATGTGTGAATTTTACATTCCGCATAGACCTTAGTATGAGGAAAATTCCACCCTTTCCAGTGAAATCAACCTTTGTGGTTGCTTTGTAAATGAATACTCAATTGTGTATAAAAAATATCGATCATGAAGTGCACCATCTTGTTAGTCTATAATTCTATCCAACTCTGTTATTGTTACCATGGATAAAACTGGCAGAAACTAACTAAATAAATAAAGGATTTATTAATGAATAAAGGCTTTAATACGATCATAGAAACGAAGAAAACGAATTTTTGGAAGAGAAACTATGCAATGAAAATGAACATATTTCATAAGCGCTTATTAGGTGGTCAGCAAGGTAAGTTTACGGCCACGATTGGCTTACCAACAGGAACCAGTTTCAGTGCACAAACAAGTACAGAATCCCAATTGATTTATTTTTTTATCTAAGTGCCTTACTTAGCTATTCCGACAAGCCTTTTGAGCTTTGTCAGAAGGTAAAATACTACCCTGTTGCGATAATTTTATAACCGCTACTGCGCTTAATATTAGGTGAATTTTACCCTCACCAATAAAGTCAAACTTCGAGTTGATCACTGCGGCTGGCTTTTACGAGACTTTTCAAGTGAAGAAAATCATCAACGATAAAATAAACAGATAAAATATTTCCAGAGTTCCAAGTCCAATTGATCGCCGACAATCCAAAGATGCGTCCACGCACACTCGCCAACGAAAGCGCACTGAATCTTGGACCCCGAGTCACGTGGTGCATACGACCACGATGTTGTTCACACAAACGGTAAATAACGAGGCCCGTCTCGCCAGTCCGTCTCGACAGTCTCCGGAGAAACGAGAGTTCTGACCCGGTGACATCACGTTACCTACCTCACCACCCCCTTGCCGCTTCCCCGAGGAAATACATCACCTCAGCGGCGCGCCGGTGACATCAAATTAAAATCTCCCCCTTCGGATACGGGAGAGTGAGGGAGAGAGGGAAGGGGGGAGGAGGGGGGGGAGCGAGAGATAAAGAGCGAGAAGACGCCCACGGTATGCAACACCTCGTTACGTCTGTGACGCGCGGGTTGCGGCATCGGTCGACCCAGGCGACCTCTCGTACGCGTGCACGATGACGAACAACTAACAACAGGAGACTATGCAAAATGAGATGCAACGCCCCGGCGGCGACAATGCGGAGTGAATCGAAGGAGATTTATAATTGGCTCCTACAGTTCCATCAAAGGAAGGAAGACGAATGATGAGGTCATTCGAGTGATATACGACCGCCGGTGGAACCATGAACGAGATACATATTCGAGCCGAGCACGACGACGATTTTTAAAAGTTTTGCGGAATAATGGGCGTCCGCGGCAGGGGGCCTTCGAGGAGGACACGGATAAAAGGCTCCGCGTGAGGTGAAATATATTGGACAGTCGGCTTAATGCGCGTGGATTTGAAATATCTCTCCGATATCACCGCAGGAAACCAGAGGTGGTGGAATAGAGGGGTCCTTTTAAGGCTAAGAAGATCAACCGCAGGAGGCCTTCCTCCAAGGGATCATCAAATCCCTAAGCCGCCTTCGAGGGCTCGCGGATTCATCATGAAAAGCGTATTCAACCAACTTAATAGTTAAAGAATTAATATGATGCAGAATTTCGTACAGCAGCATGAAATCCGAGTACATATGTAATTGAATAAATTAAGTCAAAGTCCAAACTGAGATAAAATGCCGACTTAAATGAATAAAATACCGAGAGCATTAGAAAACTAATAAAAACCGTCTATTTCGAAATGCAACTAAAGAAATATAATGCACCTTTACTTCAATAAGCGAATGCTTAAGGATTTGCGAAGTGATTCTAGGATGCAGATATAGTAAATGTTCTTTTCCGGTGCTAATTCAGCAGTTATGAACTGATTAAAACCACATATTACTGTAAAAGTAACCAAATAATTATATTTTAACGAGTGCTTATTTAACATAACGCTATTTAAATGTTAATGCGCATTCACGGTAACGTAAATCGCAGGTCTTTAAAATTCCAAAATTGGAAAATGGCACTACCATTTTAATCAGTGCAAACAGATAACGGACACAGGCAGATGATTCATATGTCGATATTACAAGACGGTATTTTTTTAGTTGGCATCGAAATAGGTGCCATAAACATTGTTACAAGGTAGAGAATCTTCTTGGCGCAACCAGCACCAGTCAGGAGGAATCTCTACACCGCCATATGATCAAAAAGCATAATAAATTGAGCGCTAAGTTTATGTATTCAAGCGTTCCACAAATATTTTTATGGCATTATTAAATCATATGAATCCATCCTATGAATTTTGGTGAAAAAGCGGTCCTCCTAGTCGTGGTGAAAGAAGAAAAAAACTCATTCGAGCATATTATTTCTGTTTTTTATATTGTTTCCTAGCTTTATGTGATAATAGCATGTATTAGAGCTGGACGAATTGAAGATTAAAAGAGATAAATCTCATCTTCTACCTGACATCTCTTTGATTACTGAAACGGCCATTATAATACAGCTAAATCCGTAAATACTCATGAGGAGCAAAAATAGATGAATTCTCAACCATAGAAGTGTCGAGAATCTCAAGTGTTATTACTATGAACTGCATTCACGGTATTTGAAATTGGTCACTCAACGCTGTAGATCGAACAACAATAACAACAAAAGAGTCTATGCGAAGCATAAATCTAGCAATGAAATATTTGATAAAATGAACAGAGTCGGCGAACGGAATTACTATTCCAACGACGAGTAATTTTTTACCAACACGTTAAGTGCCGAATGTCTTCTCTGGTGAATAAAGGAAGAGGGATTTATTATAAATATATCATATTTTTGGTGTTTTTTTACCTTTATCTTGTGGGTTTTAGTAATGTGTCACCATAATCTCCCTTGAGAATTTACGGGGCTTGTGGCATAACCGAAGTAACGCCCAACATTAAAGAAAATATTTCTCCGCATGCAACACAAAAACATTTTTAAATGCCAGTGTAGCACTCAGCAACGTAGTAAAAAGACAACTGTAGTTTCCTCACTCACCTCCACAAATACTTTTTGTCCACTAATAACAAATATACGTCAAAATTTCATTTTATATCCACATGCACTACTTCAATAAACTACACACACACAAACACACACACACACACACACACAAATATATATATATATATATATATATATATATATATATATATATATATATATATATATATAAACCATAAACACAGTAATCAACCCGAAGGTCGGGTTGATTACTGCTGATGTACAAACGAGGCAATAAAGTCTACAAGATAGTCTATTTTTTAAGTATAAACAAGTCAATCCTAAAGATGTGAAATTTTCTCCCGGGCAGTACCCTGATACTTCGACCAATTTTTGATGAATTTAAAATTACCTATCTCCGAAGGCTTTATTGATCTTTGAGTAAAATCCAGTGGTGTTCCCTACAGAAGTAAACTTTTCTCATGCAAATAATCGTTCATCCAAACGTATCCATGAATAATTGCACGTGATCGTACAGTTGCTACTATAGTTGACTTTCCTTATTCTTCGTATTTTTTTTAATTTAGCACAAATCTGAAAACAGCCAAGTTTTGGCCTTTTGGATAGTATACCTACGAGATACATAAATAGGGAAAGTTACAAAATCCTAGCCTCCTGCGCATTGGCTTGATGGCAGAGAAATATTTTATTTTCCAAATGATAACTTCATCTTGATTTATTCCACAAACTGATGCAATTACGAAGTATTATTCTCTGTATTTATCAATTGTCTTTTTTTCAAGTAATTGAGGCAGATGATTTAGCTTTAATGCCAAAAAAATCGTCATCACCTCAACAGCCGATTTTACCGTCTTCGCCTTATTCGAAGCCGAATCGCTTTTCAAAAACACAGTGTTTTGAATTCCTTATCTCTGGTTTAGTAGTGTATCCATGTTTCCTCCACAGTATGTGTATTGACGCAAAACCTCGTCCGGAATCCGACGGAAAATCGCCAAACCGGCCTCTATATCGGTCACATTATAGCGTTTATTCCACAATTAGATCAATCGTGACAACCATTAGGCTGAGATTTTTTCGACACCTAATATTTCGTGCAAAACTGAAAAAACTGCACGTACCTTATTTTATGCCTGTTACCTCAACTATTTCGTGAACTTTGATTAGTCGATCAATCCTAACAACATCGTGAATTTCGTCAATTACATCGCAGGAAATTACTTTCACTGGACGTCCCGAATAATGTTCATCATTTGTTTATGTACGGCTACATTTAAACTCATTCACTTAATTGTAAACAGGCGCAAACACAGGAGTCGATGTGCCATAAACTTCATCCAACTTTTCTTTTCCGGTGTTAAGCCTTTTTAAATATAAGCGTTTAATTACCACACGAAACCCATTTTTCTAAATTAAAATATAGTTTGTTGCTTCAATTGACTATGAAAAGAAGCCTCAAGATAAGTATAGCTGATTCTTAAACACTATTCTAGTGAAATTGGAATCTTACTAAAACCAAACCTTTTCCTATACCACCTTTTGGATTTTTTTAGGAATTATTGAAGGATTCAGATAGAAAACACAAATCAAAGCTCCAATTTATGCAACCAACCACGAGACATAACTAAAATAACTCTTAGATGGATGCAATAATTTTATTCTGAATTGAAACAGTGTCTTTAATGCATATTAATTTTATTTTATTTTTGTTACCATAGTCTTGATGAATAACCTTCACCTTTAAATTATACAAATTCATACTTAACAACTCCTTTGAACTTTCAAAAAGAAAATGCTTTTTATCACACTCCTTTATAAGCAGTATTTTTATTTATTTTGGAGCATTATTCAATATTAATGAAACAAAGGTCATGCGATTATCTAGAAAGAAAAAGGCTAAGCTTAACACTAAAATAGGTGGGCAAAATATAGAGCAGGTAGAACAGTTTACGTATCTCGGTAGTGTTTTGGACCAACGCGATCAAAGGAGTAAGGACGTAAGGAGATGAATTGCGCTAGGCAAAGAGGCTTTCACAAGGAGGAGGGAGTTGATGACGGGGACGTTGAGTTAGGACGTTAAGAAAAGACTCGTAAAAACTTTAATTTGGACCGTAGATATGTACGGCGTGGAAACGTGGTCATTGAAGCAGGAGGATAGACGTAGACTGGAGGCTTTTGAAATGTATGTGGAGAAGAATGGAGAAGGTGAAATGGGCCGAGAAGAAAACAAATGAGGATGTACTTAGTATGGTGGGCGAAGAGAGGGGTTTGTTGGGCGAAATCCTGTGGAGGCAGGAAAAGTGAATTAAGGGGATATTGACCGGCAGTGGGATGTTGAAGACGGCAATAGAGGGGAGAATGTTAGGCAAGCGAGGAAAGGGAAGGAACAGAATAGGGATGTTTGACGAGATGAAGCGAGTTTTCCAATCAATCTCTAATTTGAAGGTAGTATTAATTTAGATGAAGATACCACAAGATATGAAACTTGTGTGTACAAACAGGAAGTAGAAAAAAACTATATTTTATTCACCGAAAAGTGCTATTCCATCATTTATCATCTGACATAATTGATTTTAGCGGAAACGATTGGACCACTCAGAAGTAAAAAAATAAATAGCCTTTTCTATCCATTCGACTGTTCCTAGTTTTTCATTTAAGTTCCGGTTCGACGCCCAACGAACGTACTCAGCCATCCCTTTGATGATATTCGACCCGTAAAAATGTGCTTTCTTAAAGTAGTGCCCGCCCCCCTCGAAAAACCCCAAACCCGTCCGCCGAATATTCAGATGGCCCCGCCCGACGGGTTTCTTTGTCTGCCGCTTCCTTCCTCCGCTCTCCCTGATTCCTTCGCCGCAGCTCCCATTCCAAAATTCACCTCTTCTTCCTACCTCTACCACGCTCTTCACGGGCGTCTTAAAATAAAAAAGAAAGGCACTCCTTCCTTCCATTCCTCCCGCGGACTCTTGCTCAGGCTATCCCCCGAAGATGGATGGTCCCCAGAGAGGGTTTTTCTCCTCCTCCGCTTGTCCAGATCGCCTTCCCTTTTGTCTGCTGGGTGGTTGGCCATCCCCAAATGCGAATTCCGCTCCCATCCCGCGGATCCAGGGGTGGCAGCAAAGGAAGGCTTACGTGCATAACCCGCTTCTTCGCCTGCGTGATTCATTCAGTTCGCACAATGGTGAGGATTCTGAGAATATCCCCTCCGTCCACGCAGTCCCAAAGCCTCGTGGAAGGAGTACCGTTTCTTATTTCGTTCACAAAGCCACTCGTTACCTTACGGAGGTGAGGGATCGAAGAGGATCCAGGATCCGGACCGTGAGATGTGACTCTTTTCATGGCACCACGTCCACCCGAGGCCCAGGTTGAGTTTCCGGGATTGGGGTCTTGGGTTTTGTTTCCCATACTCCACCACATATCTTGGCGTGTGTTGTGTGTTGCGTGGAGTGTGTGTTGTGGGTTACCTGGCACTGTACATCGTCTAGGCATTGACATTCTACCGATTCTCTGGCTGGAATTCGGTTCATGAATCGATTAACTTCACGGTCCTCCTGTTTCCCCACCAAATCTAATGCATGCAGATATACCTCGAGAGGTGTGATTAAACATAGTTATCGATCAACTGTGATAGCCATAAAGAAAAATAACACTAGCTTAATGAAAACCGCTGAGCTTAACCGTTTCATGAAAAACCTTATCCAAATATTAATAGAAGTAGTGCTTACTAACTCAGCTGGCTCAAAACCCTAGGAGTGTAGAGATGTATTAGATATTCACTATTTATATTCAATATCCATCAATGGTACCCAACTTCTCAGCAATATCACAAATGCGGCATTTGAAATATTATGAGGTCCGAAGTTTTGAAGGAATCTGCTGATAGATATGGTATATCTAGGTATAGAATAAAAGAAAATCATAGAGGAAAATAGAAAAGAAGAAATAGTTCATTGATGCGATTTGTCATAAAGGTACAATTCCGAAAAGAGTGAAAGTCAAAGAGAAATTAATTACACGAGTAGTTGAATTTGTCTTAGCCACCATTGTAAAATACTAGTATATATTCCAAAACCAATGACGTCGTAATATACCCATATAGCGGATGCGTTTTTCACTCTTCAGTCAAAAATTTTCTCTTTTATTAATTTCCTTCTCTCTGATATTATTTTTCTTTCTTCGGGGCTCCTCGTCTTCCACCACCTCTCATCTTCAATCTTCATTCGTCTTCATGAAGCCATTATCACACATTTTTGCTCACTAAGCTTTCTTTTTCCCTTTATTGAATCGACCTACCGAGTTTTCCAGCCATTTGAATACATACTTTCATCACTCTATCTATCCCCTTAATTGACTACAACCTTTTCAAATATGTTCTCATAATGGCCAATTGGAATCAATTTAAATTGTAATGAATTTTAATCAAAAAACACCATTACACATTTTTACATCTTTTATCTTCTAAAGAACGGATACTCCCGTATTTAGAATTTGCTCTCAGTATATCAGCATATTCAGTCCATGAAGGTTTATTTTATCTTCGAAGGTCAAGACTACACAGTTGACATAGAACAGATTTTGTAACGCAAACCAACAAAAATGAATTTTAATGTTTGGGCAATTTCCAGCGTTCTCAAAGTACGTGCGTCGGAGAGATCAATGTTCCGAGACACCCCTTTACAACCTCTTGGCAAAGGAAATAAAAAAATGCCAAGGAAAAACAATATGACATCAATGCCATGCCATCTCTACCAACAGGTAAGTTGGAATACTAAATGAATTTTGAGTTTTCGCCAAATCTACTATCACCTGCTACAAGCAATCAAGTAAAGTTAATAATAGAATTGAATGACTCCGTAAAGTGGTTCAAATGTGTTTAAGACGAAAACCCGAGAAAGTGGCAAAAAATTAATTGTCATAAACTCAAAGCAAAATTGCTAGTCGTTCCCTTGGTAAACCGCTGGAAGAAATTAAGGTTATCTTTTCGGAAACAGTGTAATCAATTGTTTTTTAATTCAAATAAGGTAAGATACAAAAATAGAATTGTATTTTATATATTTATAAATTATAATTATAAATTATTTATTAAATTATTAATTTATTAAATTATTAATTATAAATTATAAATTATAATTATAATTATATTTTATATATATTTATAAATTAATTGTCATAAACTCAAAGCAAAATTGCTAGTCGTTCCCTTGGTAAACCGCTGGAAGAAATTAAGGTTATCTTTTCGGAAACAGTGTAATCAATTGTTTTTTAATTCAAATAAGGTAAGATACAAAAATAGAATTGTATAATTAATATAATTTGTGCAAAAACCTTTTTTTCTGAGATAATAATGGAAATTAGAGCTGAATCAATATTCACGTGCGTGAAAAAAACATTCTTGAACGTTTCAAACAATTCAAACAAGGATTTACATTAAATTTCTCTATGATCATTTGTATTTTCAGCAAATAAGAGGAAGAGTTAGTCTATAATAGTCTTAAAACGCCGATGGCTACCCATCGATCGTATTTTCCAACCCTGCTGAGCTATTTGAAGGTATATCTCAACATTGTGGACAATGCTAGCAGTTTATCCATTGAATTAACTTAAAACTAAGTTATTTCGTGTTACAAGTTTTTGAGTTCTTCTTACATAATGATCGCAAAATTTAACACGAATGAAATTAAGGTAAATTTAAGGCAATTTATGTCTTTATATTTTGAAATAATTTGCCCAAAAAGAGTAAGAGTTGGGAGTTAAGAGCGCCCCTGGCAATAAACCTTCCGCAAGGTTATTTTCTCTCAGATTTTGATCGCGTGTGATGAATTTAGAGGTTAATTGCGCCGCAAATATAGGCAAGGTTTTCAGTTTTTTCGCTCGCTTGAAAAATCACAAAAAAAGAGGATAATAGCTCGGAAGCAAGAGAAGAAAAAACTTGATGTGCGCCGAGAGAAAATGACCTGCATAAGGAATCAGAGGTGATCCTTTTCTTTGACGAGATCTTTGAAGAAAAATGAAATAAACATCTCTATTCACCAATGACCAACTTTTGATAAAAAACTTCATCTTGGAGAATTTTGCCTATCGTATTTATCTACTTGTATATGGCTATAGAAATATCACACTTCC
This sequence comes from Hetaerina americana, assembly GCF_022747635.1. Taxonomy (NCBI): domain Eukaryota; kingdom Metazoa; phylum Arthropoda; class Insecta; order Odonata; family Calopterygidae; genus Hetaerina; species Hetaerina americana. The sequence goes on along the minus strand of NW_027287427.1, from coordinate 38,591,913 downwards.
ACGTTCAGTGGGTACCGTAACTGCTAATACATAGAATGCGGGCTCTAAGCACTATTTCACGAGCACTGAACTTCTTCCAATCATAAAAGAAATGCCATTACATCTCAGGTGCACCCAAAAAATAAATCAATCCAACTATGACAAATGGTGCAAGAATGACTCAAGGAGATGAAGAAGCAGAAAATTATTTTAAAAAACTTTGGCACAGAATTTTAATAATAGTAAAATTTCAGATAAAATCGTGGCATCAAAGAGGAAAAATGTTAAAGTGGGGAAAAAATAATTCCCAATAAATAGGCTTTTCATATTTTATTCATCAATTATTGATTTTTCTCTACAATTTTATTCGGTAAAAACAAATACGCAATATCAAATGAACGAGCAACTGGGAATCAAAGTAAAATTAATAGTATTTCACGTAATGCCCCCATTTGCGGAAAGGAGTACTTAAATTTGAAATTAAATATATCATTCACGAAAGGACAGTATGTTTGGTGTTCGCCCGTAGACCGTAGTTTTCAAGGCGAACAATAAAAAGGAAAGAGAGAGTGGGTGTCAGCGGTGAAAGAAGAGGGATAGGACGGTCCACTCTGGTTCTCAAGTTATTCCTTTCTCGGAAACAGTGGCGAAAAAATTCCACGTGGCCTCAAGGGCTCAAGGCAAGAGAAGCACATCTGCCAGATAGAGAGAGAGGGAAGGGAGGAGAGTGGACAAAAAATATACGACATGAGGGGCAAGGCCCTCGAATGTTTTCCCAGTTCATTGTACGGGAACGGCCGTCTTTTCATCCCTTTCGCGAATGTCATTTCCCCCTGAAACAAGTCTGGTCCATTAAGTTCATCCTTTGCAGGCTTCCATATCCACAAAATCGAGATAATAATTCAGCGATAGCTATTCGAAAACACAATGGGTGGGAACTGTCAAATATTGGTATAATATGTACCGACATAAAAATCATGCGTTGTGGAACGTAGAAATTGAAATGATATCCCTGGAAAAAGCGACACTTTTAAACAAAGCGTGGAAAGATCAATTTCAGATACGTTTATCGCTCTCTAATATCTATATCATTAAACCATAGGTAAACTATTCGTGAGGCGAGTAATATGTCACTCATAACTGCGACCCATATTTATTGTCTGATGTGAAGTACTAATTATAACTAATGGGAATTCCTTCTAGCAATTTTATTTCCCTATAACGAACACCACACCTTAACCCGCAGCTACTAAATATATGCAGGTATTTTATCTAACACCCTATGCCACACGTGGCGTGAAGACTCGCAGGGAATTATGGACATAAACACGCACGGGTCTAAGCACCCGTTTTTAATATATGAAAAGTATTTTCTCCTATCAATTTTACAGCCAAAACCTAAATATTCTCTATGAATTTCTGTCGCAAAATTAATGTTCGGCGAACAGGAAAACGCAAAGAAAAGTTATTTCTACTATGCATATGCTGAAAGGAATGTTCTAATTTTGCCTCTTATATATTTCATGAAAGGCTTTGATAAAATGTCATTATTTCATTTTAGCTGGCAGCATTAAATACAGAAACGCCCGCGCAAGTATGAGGACTGCGTAACCTGTCCGGTTCGTTAGCAAGAATGAATTTTCTTTAAATACTAGTAATTTTTACAAAAACATGGGCGCAATCAATATTTCAAGTTGATATCAATTCAAGTCTTTCAAATGCTCTACCGTAAACTGAGGTTGAGTATTCCCAAATGCCACAATTCAAATGTTTTCCAATAGTTTTACTGAGTCCCTTTAATTGACCTGAACTATACACTATATACTTTTACCAGCTGACCTGAACTATATACTTTTATCAGCTTATCAAGGATTTTTTTAAGCATCTGAATTACCTTCTGCATTTCTGGCCGTTTGACCATTTTCTGCCATGGAATTACCTTGATCCGTATGGAAAATAAATCGCAGACATCTCTAAGATGTCTCATCGGTCAGATTTCACCACATCCTGCATTAATAAACCAACAAAATCACATAAGCTCAAATCTATTAAAAGTGAAAGATATACACTCTTTTCTTTCATATTTATGTCTGAATACCTTCGGTCCTCACACAAAATATGCTGCTATAGGCCTTCATTAATGAAAAAAAAATATTTTCATTATTAAGAAATGGCATAGATAAAATCAATTTCTGCAACATTTTTTTAAATGTACAGTTTCAACATTTCACTCATGAGGTTAGGATTTTCAAACGAAACACTTCGAGCCGACTCTAAATCACATTAGGTTCATTCAATTCCATGACCAATATTGGTAGAGAAAGTCCTCCATAATGCTCCCACATGATGAACATAGAAGGAAGAGTAGAAATGCCTATCATCTTTCGAGCTACAGCAAAAAGTACTGCCTCGCACGCTAACTCAAATATGGACCTGTAATCAACGAACTATGACCTCAAAATGTCCTACATCACGTACCAAATTGAAATTCCTTACACGGGGTAGCTGCATCATTCATCTAATTTTTCCTCACCATCTACTGCTTCTTAGCCCATCAACAAACTCAGTGATTATGCCAATAAGAAGGTATTAGTTGCTGAGTTGGATTACATTTCAAAACTGAATGTTTCAAGGTAATATATTTTCAGGCCAACGTACCTTAAAAATACATCGCACACCAACCGGTTAAAAAGTCCTTGGAAGTCAGGAGTTTTTCACAATATGCTAACGAAATTTCAAAATATCATCGAATTTTCAATATTTCCCATTCATATTTATTTGGTTTTTCCTTATACTGAAGACTCAAATGTATGATTACATTATTTTGTCCCTAGTGCTTTGGGAAATGCATTAGGGTAACATAAGTTATGCAACTACGCTAGATTTCTTGCTTATGCTGTCATTAGATCAACTCCTCATTCGCCATTGCTATCAGCAGATCTCTAAATGAGAGTCGTTTAACTGTTACTATTGAAACATCAATGGGCACTATAAAAAGTCAGATATTGCAGCGATGGTGTTGGGTCAGAAATGACTTATCACCGAATTGTGAATGTTAAATGCTATCCAGAATTCAGGATTTGCATATCGTACAAACATGAACTTCAAAAAAAGACTTCCAAAAAACAACTGGGAAAATACTCCATGAAAGATTTCCTCGTTCCTATCTTTCGTATATTTCCCTATGTTACAGGTGGACGTAGTTGTCCTCGAAAGCTCCTCTAAAATCTAAATTAAAACAATCAACGTCACATAAAACGCTAAAATTAGACATGATATATGATTGAACATCGGCATCATTTATTAGATTACTAACATATGTTTCTTTCTGTGATATTAGAATGCTTTATTAAACACATATTAGGTTCGTCAAACCAACGAGATGATACGTGCATGAATAACTCTTAGAATAAAAAGACTAAACGACCAATAAGAATGGTCGATTTACCAAAGTAATAAAGAATTATTTAATTTTACTACTTAAATTAGCCGGAACTATTAATGCAAAAGGCAAAAAAGCGAAGGGCTAACCTGCAAAACAAAAAAACACAAATTAAATGTAAGAGAAATAAATTTCCCAAAACAGAGAACTTAGGAAACGCATTCACACTTATAATAATTAGGCACTTATTTTATTAATAAAGCACTAATTTATTGACAAATAAATACAAAAGAACCTTTTTATCAACTTAATCAACTTAAATAGGCATAGTTATTAATTTTTAACAGCCGCGACCTATAGAAGTAGACTGAGCGACAAATTTTTTTTTATGACACTGATATCGAAAATCTGATGGGTTTGTAAACATATTTGGTACTCGTACAGTTAAAAAGGAAACTTATTTCGTCCATAGCTAAGGAAGATAATATGTTCAGTGCATTTTTACAGAAGTTTGTCACGCCATTTCTCTACCTTCAGGAAAATAAATTAACTCTAGCATCTCTTTTTACTGGGTACTCGTATTTGCCAGTTTCATTCTTTAAAAAATTTAATTAGAGATAATTCTACACCAATCTAATAGAAACAATCCGGAAAATCACTGAGCGACAATAATATAAAAATGAAATCGTAATTTTTTTAAATTATCCATAAATTCATGAGAAAGATGAGTAATTTTCTTTTTGTATGGGCAACGTGGTAAACCAGAAAATCACCAGTTGCTTTCGTGACATTGGAAGGGGAAGATAACAGAAAATCTAAGATTTCAAATAGCTTTCTTCAGAAAAAAAATCCTCTTTCTGTGATACGTTTAATAGACCATAACATCAATTTTCCTATCATGAATGCCAAAATGACACATCAAAAATATGACGGCATAAAAATAATTCAGTTAATTTTATATCCCTGAGCAACGTGTAAATTGAAATTCTGCAGTAAAAGTAAGCTGAGAATATCAAAACATGGAGTGAAATTTAATATAAGGTATAGGGGAACACGTCACCGCAATTATCGCGCTCTTAACGAAGGATACCTGCTACCCACACTGACGGACTCCACGCACACCCTAAAGCGATCTACAAATCGCGCCTAGGAAGTGGTCGGATTCCCGCAGGAAAATCGTCTACTGCCAGTTAATCCCAGGCTGCTGGCGTGGGGAGCATATCAATCAGCCTCCGAATCATTACGATCCCCTCCTCATCTTCCGCAACCAACTCATTTTAGTGATACAGATATGGAGGAGTAGCATACAAACACATGTGGCTTTAACACAGTTGAAGGTTATCACTATCGCAATCTAAAATCACCTATTTGCTCTTAATGGTGTATTCAACCGCTTGGCAGAAAATAATGTGAATTAACAGCTTTTTTACTCGTTGAATAGTTTCAGGCGTCATGCGGGGGAATTTGAACATAATAAAGAAAATATAGTAACAATTTTCCACACGATAAGTTAAATAGTATCACCGGATTTCCCGAAACACGGTCGTACTATTAAACTTATATAGCGTAAAGTTATTACTATCTTTTCTTTATTGTTTTTAATCGTAATTATGGATGGATTGTTGAGGACTGTGACACAAGGGAATACATTAGACAAATGTGGAAAGGATGTAAATAGGATAGGCATTTTGGGGTGAATGAAGAGAGTAAGTATGAGGAATTGAAGACATATTTGTTTCAGCGAAGGGTGTCCGGTTGTGTCTTGTTAGGCGAGGCTTAGTAATGTAGCGGTGTTTAATCCATGTCCAATTTAATTGTATCATAAAAGATTAAGCACCATTATGATGACCATATCGATAAATACCTTCCAATAATTCAGATAAATCAATAAAGGTTTAGCAACACATCTTATGATATGAGTTTCATAAGCATTATGTGGTATACGAGCTCGTACGAACTAAATCTACTCATATTTTACATCAAAGTTACAATAAGCAATCCAGCGGGATAGCATCTGGTTCCAAAATAAAATATCTGCACCCTTTTTTAACTGCTACGACAATTGAAATTATTATTGGAAAAACTTTACCTCATAATACATTTTTTTCTTCAATTGTGAACCCAATACTTCTTGAAATGAAAAATTATTTGTTTTTAACTTTCAAAATCAACGCCTTTTGACTTTAATAATCTCTCGGGCCTTGTTCGCAAACATAAATTCAGTGGTTTTTCGTATCGGATGCCTAAGAATGGCATCCGATACGAAATGGTCCGGAAGTCGATAAATTGCACGATTGTTCAGAAATACTTTGACGGGATAATGAGAGGATGAGAGACGAGAAGGAGTGATTGGTTCTTACAAGAAAGAGAGGCGCTATTGTGAGTGGGGGAAGGAATGAACGGGTAAAGAAGAAACGGGGAAAACGGCAGTCACGCAACTTCACCGGTCTCATGCGCACGGGTTCCGGATGCTGGGGAAATTACTGCAAAATCAGCCCCTGACTGCGAAGTCGGAGAATATCAAGGGAGAAATTACGGTAATTGTCTAAAGTTAAAAACGTTGAATCTAATCGGTTTATCGTCGTCCTTAGGAAATAGCAACTGGGGCAAGGAATTAAATACGAAGGCATTTACTAATAGTTTATAAAAGTAGAGGCATTGGCTATGCCCTATATTTTATTAAAAATCCCAGGGGTATTTTTAATGTTAATGTTTTTGACAATATACGTAATTCTAATGATATATACTTTAAACCCTAAACATCATTCAAGCAGGTATCATACCAAAAAATGAGCTACGAATGCCTTAATCAAATGCATTCCTCAAACATTATTATTATTGCGTAAATACCTTCCCCAGAAATCTTATCACCCTTGAGGTAATTGGAATATCTGTGATCTAGCGATGATACTAAATGATCGAACGTTTGTTAAAAAATGGACGGAGATCTTAAAACTGCCATTTTTCCCTAATAAAACTAATATAATAAATGAAAATATCCTCAGCAAAATAAAACTATTTAACTAGCAGAGTCTGATGCTAATTATTTTGCCTAATACAAAATATAGTCAAATACTGCGGATATATTCAGCTCATTAAAAATTTATCCGCGAGTCGAAAGTCTCATTCATCATTCTGCAAGGTAAATGTAAACCTGCTCTAAGGGTTAAGCTACATTCAACCTCGATTTGACCGAAAACATTAACACCACAGTATTTAAATCTAGATACACAAAAAACCGGAGGAGAAAGCTCTCCTTAGTTACAGCGAATCAGGAGAGTCCTCTTGTATGTATAATGTATATATCCGTTACCGATAAAATCGTCTAAGAAAACAAGTTTTCCAGCATTAATACTAAAGATACCATTAAGGTTTCTTTATGAGAGAAAACATGAAGTTGCTTTTCATTCTTTCAAAAATCAAGTTTATGTACAAACAAATCATATCGAAAACATTAAGATTAGTATGTAAAGTTTGAAATTCGCAGTTAATGGATTACTTAAAAAAAGCCTATTTTATCATTTTTACCGCGGGGAATAGATTTAAAAAGTGTATTTTCTTCAAAAATAAAAATTAAGTAAAAATAATGAGCATAACATACTCACTCCATCCTTTTCATTGATATCCTAAGACATATGATAGAAAAACACTTTACGGAAATAGGAAAGCCATTGCTTATATCCGTGGAATTTAAATTGAATTACTCATCGATCAATTTAAATATAGTATAAGAATCAAGCCATCATGCAATTTTTTTTAAATTAGAAAGAAATGGTGAGAGAATATTTTATATCAGGGTACACATGAAGAGAACAACAGGCTAACACAAATGAAGAGCTATATAAGCAGAAGATGAGGAAGACAGGTACATATTAACAGATGTCCAAATATTTACTTGCCTGAAGCACCTCAGAGTGTCTTGTTTGCATATCGTGGCCGTGAGCGAAGAACAATAACTTACATTTATGTTATCATATTGCAGACGTAAAACATTTACTTTTAACAAGTAAATTCAATAATTCGATAAATGAAAAGCATTTATACTTCAGGACACTAATACGTTAAGTTAAGGTTTATCAATCAATTAAACATTTAAAAAAAATGGTCAGTTTGCAAATTTCACCATAAAAGGTTTGGCCCAATAATATTCAGATAAAGTCTTCAGAGAAGATGAATGTCTTTTGGCTGAAAAAGAGTTAAATAAATTTATAACTCCTTGGTATGAAAATGAAGAAAAAAATGTAGGCAGTAGTTCACCGACGACTTTACTTCGTTAGAATACATAACCCGACTTAAAGAACCATCTTATGTATGACATTTTTGTATCCCCGACAAATGCAAAGATGTAACTTACAGTCACAAATAATTTCCAAGGGATAATTTGTTTTTTAAAATGTCTGAATTGAATTTATTACCGTATCCATTTACCTTCCTGAAGAACACTGAACACACACACACACACACACGCCAATACTCCTGCATCACCTTTTTAATGAACCAAAACTTTAATCAATTGTACTCGATATTTCACATTTTTCGAAATTAATTTAAATTAGCGACAAATGTTTGAATAAATACCGACAGATTGACCTTACATATTATTGTCAATCAGCAGTACGTCAGAACAAATAATTTTACGCAGTGTCGATGCACTCTCGTATTTTGCTGCCAAACATGAAATTTTCCCTTACCGTCCTGATCATTCGCGTTCGTGAGTTTCACGAAACCAAACTTAAAAAAGGAAGTCGAGTCACAGGAATGAAATCGATGAATAAAACAAAGAGACAAGGCATTTAGTGGCATTAACATATACAAGGCGGAGATAACAAAAAGGCAGGAGGGAAAGGAGGACGAAGTAGGGAAAGGAGAAAAGAATGACAACAGCTTGGAAGAGGAGGAGAATTAACGATGCTCGGAGCTCTTTCTCTTCGTGTCCTCCGAAATACGACCGGGAATTCTGGGAAGCCAAGGAAGAGTGTTGGGGGAGGGGGAGGAAAGTATTGGGGGGCGGGGGTACAATTTGCATCTTTCGGGGTCAGACAACCTTGCAGGAAGCTGGAAGGAGAACTGTGATGCGAAGAGGAGCGCTCGAGGAAGGAGAGTAGGGAGAGTCGGAGGGAGGGGGACGGAGTGGGTTGGGAGGTCCGAGGAAGACTGGAGGGGGTTGGGGCGCAGGAAAAGAGAGAGGATTTAGGGAAAGGAATGAACCGGGAAGGAGAGGGGGGGAGGCCGTGAAGGAGTGGGGGCGAGGTCGGGAAGAATGGGACGGAAGAGACCTGTGAGAAGCATTGTAAATGGGGAAGGAGCATGCGCCATATTGTTTAACGGAAAGGGCAATGACAACGAGAAAGAACTTCGCGTTCAGAGCCCGAAAATAAATACGTGTATATACCGAGCTTGTTGCCTCACTCCATACTATTTAAAGAAAAGGCGGATTGGATATAAACAAAGCCAACCAAGTGAAATTGGAGGGCACTACAAAATTTATATAGCCTAAAAAATAGACCAAGCTGTGGATTTACGGTATGCCAAGGCACACAAACTTCGGAGTTGCGATTACGAATCGCTCTTTCATTGAACTAATAGGGATTAAATACTAGTATTCTGTTATAGTCAAAGAGAGTCCCACCACTGTAATCAACCTGGAGGTTGATTTGATAGGTGAGGGTAGAACTCGCATCTTACTAAGTCACAAGACGTGGGCATTTGACACATTTAGGTAGAGGGAGACAGTTCCTTTCTCTGTGTCACCTGTAGTTTCCCGGTCCACCCCGTTACACGTAAAATCACAAAGCTTAGGTTAATCTGACGGCGCCCAGAGGCATCATCAGGCAACGAACCCGGGAACTCCAATCATTTATGTGCTATGATAATGAACAAGGAGTTTTTCATCGACGAAAAAGCATCAATGGAAATGACTTGAAAACTATGCGAAGTTTTCCTTACGGCCGCAAGGGACGTGATTTGCATCCAAAAGAACTTAACCCCCTGAAATAGCACGGAAAAGAAGAATAAGCAGCTGAAAATAATTTTCGTATACTCAAATAAAATGCATAGTTTAATTTCATCTCCTTCGTAGTTCAGACAAAATAGTATCCGTATGGGATTGTGAACAACAGCTAACAAATGGAAGGTCCACCAGGAAATTATGTTTGATGCCCAAGAAATATAAAATAATAAACGTTGTGTTATGCCATTCAAGAGCTTAATGAATTCAAACACTCAATTATATGGATGGCTATTCTCTCTATAATCCTTAGGCCTATTATCTCAGAGAAATCTCATTATTTTTAATGTGAAATAAAACCCAAATTCGCACAATTAAATTATATTAACTATTCTCTCTGTTTAGGAATTTCATTATTAGCCTCGGATTATCAAAGGTGCCCGAGGAGAAGCACTACTCGCTCCTCAGCGATTGGGACCACTTCACGCAATTTATAACGTATTGCAAGAACCATCACATCACAACACTCTTTCAGCAAGTAGGTAAAATATACTTCCATCATCAAAAAACACGTACTGCTTCACTGAAAATGTTTCCTGTAAGGGCCCGATTCCTTCATTTGCTGTAATTATTTTAACTTCTTCCGCTAAATGCATAGGTCTTGCGTGCTTAGCTCTCTACTCAAGACGAATTTCCTCGCATTCACCTCCGAGCACATCACTTTCAACACTTGAAACAATAGGATTAATAATACTAACCGCACGGTCTTTATACTCGAGGTTGCGGACGGAGAGTAAAAGTGGAATGGATGCGAAAGAAGGCGAAAGGAGGCGGGAAGGAGAGAGAGGGAGGGACCGCCGGAGAGGGGGGGAGAGATAGAATGAGATGGATGTTTTGGGGCGGCGAGCGGCGGGATGGGGAGCGATCCAGTGAGCGCTTTCCGTTCCTTGTTTTTTTTCCTCCTCGGGGAGAGGGTAGAGGTGAATGCTTCTTATACCTGCGGCCTCTCGTCCACCATTAGTCCGCCGAGGATTTGCATGCAGTTACATTAAGAGATGTGGGCGGGAGGGGGGCGGGGAAATAGAACGTGCACTTAAGCCGATCCGTGGGGCACTTTCGGGAATTGCGGAAACCTTGCGGCAACTTGCACATTCCCAACGAAGCGTTCGAGATAGTGCATTTGCGTTTAGGTTACCAATCCTATTTCCTCTTGAACATCTACAGAATACCCTGCAATCAGCCGCCAGGGCGTGTGGCGGGGGGTGTTAGATCACCATCAGTAAACTATGATAAAACCACAAGCAAAACCAAATCATGTTACCTCTACAAAAATATTCGTTTGTTAATGCACTCCACAAACCTTAATCAAACGAGAGAAAGTACAAACAAGCAAAAGTATTTATTAACAGGATACGTACATTCAAATCATGCAGTAGAAGTGTTAAAAATATGGGTCTATTAAATAAAAAGAATAGCATGCAGGAAGAAAAATGCGAGATATCGACAAATATATACACTACCAGTTATAATTATCTCCTACGCGATTTCTGTCACGTCTATTGTGACTGCCCTTCTTTGCACTTGATCTAGTTACAAAATTAAGCCTATTTCAAGATGATCCCATACACTTGCAGCATACTCAAAGTGGGGCCTAATTAATGTGAAATAACAAAGCTCCTTGACCTTTTCATTACAATTCCCAAGTATTCTTTTCATGAATCCAAACTTTTTATTAGCTACTCCGCAAATTTCACGAATGCATTTTCCCCAAGACAACCGTAGTTATTGTTAAACCCAAGTATTTTACCGATTTTCCACGCGTGTAATGTTGTTTCTCTGTATAGTGTAGGTAAGAGCACATACTGTAGAATCCTCAGGAATTGTCGCGTCATAAGCTAATAATGAATGACAAACATTTTCAATGTATATGTCAACAAAATAAAGTGGGTTAATAATTCGCGGGTTATTCCAAATATATCACTCGAAAAGTATATCGATTGCCAACCAAAGTGCTCTTTCATTAATTTCTACATACATTAAAAATTACGGCATTAAAACCTAGCACCCTGGAGAAAGTTCAGCGGAAATACTTGTACAAGTACAAATATGCTTGTATGAGCATGTACTTGAGTAAAATAAATCATGGCGAACATTGTTTGAAAAAAATGACAATTTACATGTAAAAATAAATGCAAAAGATTTTTAATTTTGATCACTTGAGAAACACGGATGACTCCAAATGTTGAAATTTAAGATTTGATAAAGAAATCCCGGCTTCGCTCTGTATTGGCCAGGGATGATCTAAAAATTCTTCACGACAGGTCTTGGGTGGCCACGAGCTGAAATTTCCGCATAAGTTTTTGGGGTCTGCGATTTATGCTTTTCATTCGAACAGAATTTTTCCCCGCAGATTTTCATTAGATTTACAACTGCGAGCTATAAGCAGTTTGACCTGATAGATCTGCTGATCTCAAAAATCATCGCATTGAAAAACTGAATGATGCTGATAAACTTCACCCTGAAACCAAAGTAGGAACTGCATATTTGAGAGTAGGTAAGAAATGCGGGTGGCACTAAGAGAGTAAAGTACGATATATTTCGTTGACTTCATTAAGCTGAATAGTTGACTGGAAAATTAGCAAAATTAAGTTTCGGAGCTTATTTAGTTTGATTAATAACATGAACGCACCGTCTTTTTTGATAGCGGATCTATAACGGTTTGATTATGTTGCTTCATGTTGCATTGCACTAGATTTGAAAATATAGTCATTCACACTACGTTAGTAGTTTCTGGATGAAAATGACATATTTCGATACTCAGGGTCATGGCTATGGCTATTTATTTTTCAATCACGATTAAGTCCGTAATTTTTATTGTTCACGAAAGCTTAAATAATTTTTTTACTGTAATAACAAAGGAAAATTGTAAAATATAAGCATATAAATGACCATATGCATAACTAGAAAAACATTACTTCGTGAAATGGAAAAAAACAGCTGTGATACTTACAAATATAATGTAAAACACTACACGTTACGAAGCTTCACATCATTTTCAAGAGTAATCAGTCATCGAAGTTCTTGAAAATTGAATACAGAGTGCATGGAATTTCAAAAATAATTAGGCAGAGTGCAAGTGTTTGCTTTTCATTTGAAAGAGTTCGGCTGGTGTCGGAGAGGAACAGTGCAGACAGAGCGAACAGTTTATCGTGAGCCGGAGTGGTAGTCGGTCATCAAGAATGCGGCTCCAAAGCCCTTGACGAAATGATGATAGACAGTTTGCTGGGACAATATAAGATTTACATATTAAAACGAACTTAAGCACTTAATATTATTCTTTACCTTGAAATACAGAGTTAATTTGGTGCTCCCAGCTAATTTCGTTACAATTTTATTGTGTATTCGTAATGGAAACCTACGATCGAGGATACAATCATCTGGTCTCTCATATCTTATATTTCAAAATAAAAATTCCAGACGATTAAGAGTTAATCTTTGAAAAGTTCCAGTTGCATTTCGGCAAGAGCGGTCCACAAAAAAAAAGGTTTTAAAGAAATAGCTGCGAGGCTATAAATGACTTTACAACCGCTAAATGAGAGCATTAAGGAAAAATGCCCGTGAAATGTTTTAAGTGTCCTATTGTTAGAGAGATACCCAGAAGCCAGATTACAAGTTTCCCTAAATTATGGTCCAGGCGGTTGACCATGGGTTGGGGGAAAGAGATCAGAGGAAGAGAAAGAGACCAGGTATCACGATCTCAAGATTGCGGAGAGAGATCTGACCTCGGGCAATTATTTCGGGCGTAAAGGAGCAAATCATTGATCGACATTGCCCCTTTACCACCTCCCGCGTCCACCAAAGAAATCATAGACATTAGGAAATGGGAGGGTGGAGGGAGAGCGCTTCCGAAGAGGGCGATTCTATCTATCAATCGATCTATTGCTGGGGAAGGGATCGTGAAAGTGAAATGCCACACCAATGGGGAAAGACGTCGGCAAAAAAAAATCGCGATGATCGGCATAACTATTTCCTTCCACCCGCCGCTCCATTCAAAACAGCTGCTTCCAGAGAACGAAATATGATGAGAAAAAAGAAAAGATTCGCATATCGAAAAAAAAATAAATAAATGGAACAAAAATTCTTTCCGGGGAAAAAAAACCCATTTTAAATGTCCATTGCGCCCGCTACTTTTGATAAAGTGTTGTCGGACAACTTCGATCACTGTTATCCCCTGAAGATATCCGAATGGGTTGTCATTATAGATTTTTTACGCGTCTTCGACGAATCACAACCTGAGGGACTCGATTAGATCTCTTTCTGTCTTCAAGGGAAGGCAGTTCTAGCGCCTGCTACGCTCCCAAATTGACTGCGTCATTCTGGCAGACTCAGGCCCTCATCTACCTTCTCTGCCTATTCGGTCCGGCGGAGAGACAATGGTAACGCAAACTCACGTCACCATTATTTTCCCTCCAGTCTTTATATTCTCAAATATTATACCGGTGTTTCAACATGTCGCATTGAATGCCAAAGAGTCAGGTAAATGTATAACACCGGATAATAGGATAAAATATTCCCCGAGCATAATCGATGACGGTTTCTTTACACGCAATTGAAAGAGGCGTGTGAAAGTTGCTCCCAAGGTCTTTTTAATTTCACAATTTAAACATGTACCAACAAAGCCAATCAAAATGAAGCGCAACATAACAAAAATAGCGAGTAAAAAGGAACTTTTTTTTTAAACTTCGCAAATTATACCATTAAAACCTTACTACCAAACACGTGTATCATATGAAGATATTAATATGCTGAAACACAGGTGTCGCAATAAAATATTTTAATAGCGGACTTTGTAAGCCTTTTTAAGAAGCGTTTTTCTTCTCCCTATGAAAAAAGTTGCACGATGACAAGCCTGAAACAGTGATCTGAATAACCCAAATCATTCCCAAGACTCGAACCAGGAACATACATATTGTCCAGCTAATAGGGACGTCTAAAATGTACTCAAAGCCATATTGAGAACAATGACCATTACTAATGCTGCACTGTTAATTCTACTCCAATTCCAAGTTATTTAGCTAACACTCTAAGGTTGATCGTAATTTTAGCAGTGAATGTGGCATCATTTTGTGACCGCTGGATAACAAGTGATGACAAATAATTGCCATGGAAGAGAGAAATATGAAGATTCATTCTAACAGCTATGAGATTTTTTCGAAATCAGTTAAATTTCCACATTCAACGATTACATATACTTTTTATTACTTGAGAACTATTAATGGCGATAGTTGTTTTTATAAACGGTAGAAAGGAAGTTCCAATGCTTTCACTAATTCATAAAATTATTATGCTATTCATAGGGGTCACATTTCATTAGGATGGTGTAAGAAGTAGAATCATAAATACTTCTCAACATCTTACGAAGGTTATAATCTTAATCTCTGAAAGCTATTCTTTCCATTTAATCAAACAAAAATATGCGAAAATTAGTACTATTCAAAAAGGAAACTGATAAGCCTCACACTTAGCAGAGCCTTACAGAGTTTTTACGTTATGAAATGTGTAAACCACTGATCTTCTTGCAATTAAAAAAATTTACTTATACTTATTGAATTTCTCATCAACCAAATTACTTTATTTTATAACTTTTTCAATAAAAACTATGGAGTATTAAAATATAATTAAATAAAATATTCACCAATGTTCGTAAATACCACCATATATAACACGCAAAAATGAAAATTATCATTTACCATAAATGTTACCACTCCCTTTTCATATGATCAACGTAGAAAATGAGGTATTGTCAAAAAATCACCATGGAATTTCATTTCAAATTTGATGTATCACCTTAATTAATACATCACTTCTATAGTTAGTTTAAAATTCCATGAACTGCAGTCAACTGAAATTTCATGGTAGAGCTACACCGCACACCACACACCTGCAACCCATTTTGAATAACAGTACGCCGATTTCTAAGGAAAAATTACCTAATAATGTAGTCCAAATGTTGTTCGATAACATTTTTTAAAACTAAATCATCATATACTTACTAAGTGTGATCAATAACCAATTATAACGGAGAACTATGTTTCTTAAGATAACAATGTATTGTATTAGAACTACTGTGCAAAATTAGTACATTTCAATCGCCAACTAACTGATTTGATAAATATTTCAGAAAAAAAGTAAATAATAAGGCATCACGTCAAAGACCCCCTCAGATAAACGTACATTTCCAATAAGGAGATTTTCAACAGATTCCGTCCAGTATCGCGAGGAGGCCAGAAGGGCGGGAATGACGAAGGACGGGGGCGAGGCCACGAAGGGAATCATTTGAGAAAGGAAGGAGAGGGGGAGGGTGGGAGCGGCGAGATAGTGAGATCTCGTTACAAAAAACATAATGAGAGACTGAAAACTCGGGCGAACGAAAGGGAAGATGCTTGCCGGATCCAAGATTTGAAAATAAAACAAAACCGCAAGACAAAAGAATTCGAAAATCACTCTCCCTTTCATTTAGGAAAAATAGAGAGCAAAGCGCTAATTTTCGGCTTTCCCATGAATCCACGAGTGAGGACGGAGATTAAGGAGGAGGACAAAAAAAACTTACACACTCTTTCCCTCACGAAAGAAATGAGATAGAAAGAGATACAACGCAATTGGATAGCGGTGGAGGTGACGGCCAAAGGGGAAGGAAGGGGAGTAATCGAATGGAAGGGAAGGATATCTCTTCGTGACCTCCCACTATTATGCGCGCCCGAATTAATTTCGGGCAGTAAATGATGGCGGCTTGAATACATGGAGCCGAATTGGAACTGAGTGAGGTGAGGAAGTCGAGGAGAATGAGATGGAGTGCACAAAAGGAATGAAAGGAACAAAAAAAGAGATAGGTGGAGATTCGAGAAAGAAGCGGGGATAAAAAGGGGAACGAGACAGATAGAAAGCGATGAGACGGGCAGAGATATAAAACGACTTCATTCCGGCGAAATTGAATACGTAATCTGAGGTCTCCACTTACGCTCATCTCTTCGCCATGGTTACGCCGAGAAATAACAGCGCAGAAGGATTTTGAGAGCATTTGCAAGGGAAAGTCTCGGCATCTATTTATTTGAACACGACGTAGCAATGCAATTGGTCATTGAATTAAGACTTAAACGCAGTACATTGCAAGAGAAACAAGGACAAACGAAGTACAAACATGGAGTACTAAGCGACAAGGTACTAAATTCAAATGTCATGTCATTTCTGAGTTGTCTACATCTTAAACATTTTCAATTGAAAATGCTTGCTGTAATTTAACTTACAAATCCATACTTTGAAAAATATCAATACCCTACTGCAAAAAATCGGAAAGGAAGAAAAATTGTCACATTTTGCTTAGAAATAAATCAATCGAGTTTTTGAGTCGCTAGACTCATCATCAAAATGTTGACGAGCATGGATGACCAATCTTTTGACAAAAACGACCTACCTGAAATAAGCGAAGGAGTTGAGAATACTAATTCTAAAAAAATAGATATTTCTTTTTTAAAATTTAGATCAAATTAGTTCAGATGTCGAGAATTCTTTCAACTTTTATGTGCTCGCTCCTGAGTACTGGAATTTGTCTCAAATAATCCATGCACTTAAATACTATATGCCATATCTTTAATTTTGAACTAATATTTTCTTAAAGACATCAAACAATGGAATTTAATAAATGAAATATTGCGTCTGAATGGAATTGATGAATGCAGAACATCGACCTTTCGCCTTGAATATATAACCCGAATGCTGATATTAATTCAAACAAAATAATTATATTTCATTATCTAAATAAATAGTAACAATAATTAAATATTATTTTCTCCGACAAAAATTTTCTAACACTTCAAAAAAGCTTGTCAGTCACAAATTTTAATTAAGGCTTGAAGATTATTTTCTAACTAATCGAGAGCAAAGGTATATTAAATAAGCCATAACTATAGAGCTAACGTTGTAAGTTAGCATAAGTCGTAGAACAAGCCACCACCTCTCGAATTTGAGAGGCAGTGACATTATCTTTCTTCGAATACATTTTTTAAATTTCGAACATCACATAAAAAACTCGCCAATATCAATTTCCAAACTTATATTAACAAATTTGTTTATGATGCATATTGAAAAAAATATATTGCAGCCTACCACTACTGTCTTCGTCACCATTACCCAAATCGAGTTTCAAGCATAAAGCAAAGCAAGCCTTTCAGGGGTAACTTCGTGGAATTAATGATTCAAAATGTATCTTATCAAGGTGAAATCGATCGCATTTAGCATATATAAACCAAAAATGGTGGAAATGATGCAATATTTCCACTTTTTTAACCTAAACTAGTCTTCAAATTATTTATTGCAGTATTACTTCTTTAACCAAGAAAAATGGTATATCGCGTAAATATTGAGTCCGTAGGACTATGTAGATTAATTTGAACTTTAATAGACCACGACCATGATTAGTTTACTGCTGCAAGTAGTGACATCATCAAAAATATTTTCACCAACTCGGTTTAACATATCAAGTCTCCAGTCGGAAACAATGAACCCTAGTTCCATGCGAATGAAATCTGACCCAAATAAATTTGAGGGACTATTTGTTCACAGCTGTATACCTAGCATACTAAAGCGGATTTATTAACATGCAAGATAACATTTGAAAAATCAGCAAGACGCACTCACCAATTTGGGAATGGAATGCCCGTTGTATATTTCAAAAAACATCTCCTTTGAATGTCGCATTTTTAAACCGAAAAAACATATTTTTCCTAAAAAAATCGCACTCTATGAATTTTTGGAAGGTATTGATGTTGATTATATTGAAATAATTTATTGGTTCAGTTGAAATCAATAGGCAATGTTAAGAAACAGAATAGATACATTCATGAATTATATGAACGTAGTTAATAATATTTTATCTCTTACGTCTTTCGGTCTCCAGCACTCTGCGTCCCTGCCTGCCGCGAAAGCAACAACGCACGTAGACATTTTAGGCAAGCAAAACCTAATCTTATGGGCAAATATAGGCAAGCAAAACCTTATCTTGAGCACTGAGTCGAAAGAGTATAATTACCGGTCCTATTTCTAACTCTTCGAACAAACTTAAAGGGCTCTCCAGAAGGGCTGAAAAGTTACCCGAGTGCAGACAGTAATGGAGAAAAGAAGTCGGGGGTGATGGATAAAGAGGGCCCGAGGAAATAGTAGGAGAAGAGTGGGAGGCGTTATAAAGGGGTCCATTACCCCCACGGGGTGGGTGTCGGTGGAGCATTGAAATAAGCGGGGACTGAGGGGCGTGGGAAATGCGCCAACTCACGCAGCCTTCCTTTCAAACACACACACTCAAATGAAACAGACGGACGGACACGCCAAGGAGGCCGGCGGTCCATAAGACGTCCTTGGGGGAGATTCGACGGTGAGACAAATGGGATGAGATTTTGGAACTGGGGAAAACAAGAACAGAAGAATGGAAGAGGTAGAGGTGGGGTCATCTGAGAAGAGAAGTGAGAAAGGGGGGGTTGGGACAGGTGGTCCGTTTCACGACCCGCGGGCCCGGAAATACCTTCAGTTTGACCCGCGAAAATTATCGGGGAGACGCATAGGCAGGATTTTGCTGCCAGGAGCTAGAGCGATGCATATATTTTGACATCTTAAATAGCAATGCCACAGAAAAGGAGAAGAAATAACATTTATTCATATTTTTTGCTCAATTGACGGTATAATTTGAGGTGAAGCCGTCATTCGACCCAACAATATTTTTTGAAGAACTGATCTGTTTCCGGAAATCTGGGCAAAAATTAATTCATTACTTAATACTTATAGATACCAGTTCCTTTATCGAAGGTTAACACAACGCATAACGCGATTTTATTTCATCCAAATGCAACTTATCTATGCAATAATTTATAACTCTTAACTTCCCATGCGTATGCATTACCTGATTACTGTGCATTCTGTCCCGACATAAGCTTATGACTGTAATATATTACATCTATTCATTTTATAATTAACTATTTTCTACGAATTAATCCTTATTATTTGATTTCTTAAATTAAATTTCGTAATTTAAAGACGCAAGCATACTCCATTGTCATACCACCCTGCATTCCATTCTCGCGGATGAGACTGATTGTTAGGAATGACAATTCAAGGGACTGTGAGGTCTTATATCGAATTGGTATAAGAGGGGAAGGCATGAGAGCAAGGGCTTCCGTCTAAATATAAACACGCCTGCTTTCTCAAAAATGCAATTGGATACCGCAGACATACAAGCCCTTGGTGTTCGTAGAAACGTGCAATCGAAACATTAAATGGAATTTCGAAACTAACTGAATCGAAATTTCAATTGAAATTTTCATAGAAATAGTTTCCTCTTAACGATATGTACTTCAAAGTCAATATATAACTACAAATTGTCAAACATTAGCAAGGAACAATAATTCTTTCTTTGCTGCTGTGCAAGATGTTTACTCGTGTCATTATTTAGAAATGATAAATAATTCAGCGCCGAGATTTTGGCGTCGAATTAACCTTCTTGGCTTCATAAATACTGTCTCGGCAATGCCATGGTGAAGTAAAATCAAACGAAAACTTACATGCATCATGTAACGTGCGGATGTTTAAGTTTCAATCAAACGAAAGGAAAATAGGACCGAAGTAAATGTTGCAATTACGCTAATCAAACTCAGGAAGAATTGACGCTGCATTTTATCATAGCGTCGGTAAAGTAATCGCGAAATATCACTATTATGCTAAATGAACAACGGATGGTCCAACTTTTACACTAAACAAAAAGCGTACAAAGAATTACTCAGAAGCCTTCGTTAGTGGGTTTGTTTAATGGAAAAATACTCAAGACCAAGGAATGGCCAATACTAATGAATAAATGAAAGGAAACTACAAAACAAATACTCATTAATGTCTTAATTAATCTCATTTTATTGTTATTAGCCCGATGTAAAGGCCATAAATTGCTGTTTTCGGATTAATGCTAAATGAATAAATTAACTGGGCCATTGGAAATCCCAATGGAAGCTGGTCGCAGATTGGCAGGGAGCCTCACCCTTTCCACAGGAATTTTACTAGACCCAAAGAATAAATTATGTCCTCATGCCTTTAAATTTGATTCAAGCCGCAATCCGATTTCTAAATCATTTCTTTCAGTGTTTCTATAGACGCTGTTCGGTAAATATACAAGCTACGTCTTCCCCTTTTTTGTTGGGACTCATAATTCAAATCGAGAGGATTAAACCTCATCACAAACACAATAGAGTTCATTCTTACTGAATTAGCGTCCTTGTTTTCCCTCGAGGTAGAGGAAGTTTAAAAATCCACAACAGAAAACATTGCCAAATTTTTCTTTCTTGTGCTGTGTGCATCCTGCAGTCCACTAGAAATATAATAAATGAAAAAGAAAAACTTTGTTCCAATCCACCACTTTATTTCAGGTACGACTAGTTTCGACGCTACGGCGTCATCCTCAGGTACCTGAGGATGACGCCGTAGCTCGAAACTAGTCGTACCTGAAATAAAGTGGTAGATTGGAACAAAGTTTTTCTTCTTCATTTATTAAAATTAACTTCCACAAAGTTGAGGCTTAAACTATTGAGACACTAGAAGTCTGATTGTGGAGGAGAGAGAGCATACATGTACATCGCACGGAGTCCAACGACGCGACCTAAAATTTACAAATTCAGCATTGAGGTCCAGCTGCTACCCCTGGAGTACCTGAAGTTTCACAAGGGGTTTTAACATTCAAAATAAAGTCATTACTCTCGGTTATAAATAGGACTCTAAAAGTGATACAATCTACCACAGCTAATACAGGCTACCGGTCTACCACAGAGAAAATAATAGAGCGCAGTGCTCTTCCGATGATATCACTCAATCTTCCATCAGAACACATAAACCACTCCTAAAATAAAATTATGGGTGAACTATTACACAATGGCCGAGAGCTTGGATATATTGACGAGTTGAGGAAGAAATTGAAAATTGTTAAAATCATTGATTTACATGGTTGAATATTCGGCTTTGGGCATCCTTGTAAAGCTCTCACCCTTTGCCAAAATGAACAAAATTGAAAGCGTACGACAAAGATTGAGATGAAACATCAAATTTACCCTTCATTGCAATAGTGATTCAAGTAGCAACCATTGACTGGGGAGATGGAAACAAGTAGCTGTTGACCAATGCGGTCGATGTATATAAAGACGTGATTATAACTCATCCAATTCTTTCTGGACCGAATGAATTATTATGTTCCCGACACACGATATACGAATATGTTCAATGAGTATCTAGTGGTCCCCATTTCAATGGATATGATGAGCTGTACTACAGGTACTCACAGGAATACTGTACTACAAATGATTGCCGGCCCCGGTGGCGGCGGGGTAACGTCTGCCATTCCAAGGGTCGCGGGTTCGATTCCCGCCTGGGTGAGTTTCGCTCCATCTAGGGCTTGGGTGTTTGTAAATGTGACCATTGTTATCGTTGTTAATAGTTCGATGTAAAGGCCTAAATGTGCTGTTTTCGGACTTATACTGAATAAATAAATAAAAACAGCGCTCATTGGCCTCGGGTTTACAATTTCACCAGCTCCTTTTTTTTAATTTTCATATCTTTCACATTTTTTAAGCATTGTGCTACCATCGAGCACACCAGACAAACCCGGTGAGGATGACTTGAAGTTCTGACACAGCATTCAGTATGAGTTTCGCCCGGGCTATAGTATGTTTTTTTCTGGTTGCGCAATTTGAACCATATTATGTAAGGATCGTCGCCCGTTCCATCGAATTAACATTGCCCTCACTAATGCTGAATGATCGCAGGTAAAAACCACATCGCCGACTGGAGGACCCTACGGGGACTTCGCTTGGCCGATTAGCTATGGAAATGTCCGGTAGACCGCGAAC
Source organism: Hetaerina americana (assembly GCF_022747635.1). Classification (NCBI taxonomy): domain Eukaryota; kingdom Metazoa; phylum Arthropoda; class Insecta; order Odonata; family Calopterygidae; genus Hetaerina; species Hetaerina americana. The sequence continues at coordinate 38,569,679 of NW_027287427.1, read as the reverse complement.
ACGTGAAAGCGGAGAGTGTTCAACGACGTGAATTGCCCGTCGATACATTTTTATATTTTTTTCCACGCATTCATTTCATTCACTGTGTCAAATTCTAAAACTGCGCGGATGGGAATAGCAGGGAATCTCTATTCAGAAAATTCGAGGAGCGGTACGAAGAAATTTAGTGGCCGCCACCGCTTATGCAAATGAGCCACACGATCCGGAATCGGTCAACTGCCATTGGCATTGGGTAAGGAAAGGGTGGGGAGAGGGGTTGGTCTGGCGCAGGGCAGAAAACTTTACGGGGATAAATTCGCAGTTTCGAGAGTTATTTTATGAGTGCTACAGCGAGAGGACGGACTGAAATAGGTGTACCCAAATGCCGTAAAAAGCCCATTAACAAATTATATCGTTATCAAGGTTACTTTCCGTGTGTTAGTGTTTTTTTTATTTTGCAGGATTGCTTTCGCTCATTATTACGTATATAAAATCCGTGCGTGGACATTGCTTGAGTGTTCTCAGGAAACTTAAAATAAATTTCCAGATTAAATTCATCAGCCATTTTCATAAAGGAACCACATATATAATCGTTTAAAATGTACCCTTATGAATTTACATTCTACTGACCTTACTTGGTATTTTACTGTAGCAAAAATATTATATTATTATATCTCATGGTTTGGAGTTATTCTCGAATCTTTCTGTTGCACTGTCGTGATTGGTATTTTTAATTATAAATTACGATATTTTTAAAATTACGAAGAATTCCATCATAGTACCTGCTATATTCTATAAGTACCTGCTAAAACGGTAAATACTAATATCAAGAAATTAACTTTACCTTACCTTTTCACAGGTGCTAAACGTAATCTCCTACGGGTTTTGAGCACAAATCCATTAGCTCCTTATTAAATCCTAAAATTTTCCTTTATTAATTTGTTCGATTTTTCTGTTCCCACGCAACATAATCGCTTCACCTATAGACAATTCTGCTTTAAAATCGCTTTTAACATCGTTAGTACTTTCCTTACTTCAGGAAAAGCATTTAATATATTTCATGATTATTTTAAACCCATTTATCAAGAACATTTATGGTTGTTAGACTTGGACAACTTGTGAGGATCTTATGATACGTAAATGCTGCTTTGGAAAAAAATGTCTACTCCTTCTCCAACCCTCAAAACCTGGAACTCAGTAATTATTACCAGGTGTAATAGTTTAATTAGAATGCACAGTATGGCATTTAGGAAACAGTTTCTACAAGAAATGCCTCCCGAACTTGCTGTATTACTAAAGATAATCCTTGATAACCCACTTTTTCAGTTATTACTTTCATATCCGCTTCAGATAATCGTTAGATAACCGTTCCATAATGCAGCTGTAATAGTAACAATACTATCGCAATGGTTGCCTAAAACACTTGTTCATCCCGTTTTCCTTCATAAGACCTTCCCTTGACCTTAGGTAATCTCCCCAACTCCATTATGGTTCAAGAAACTGCCCGGGTCAAGAAACTACTGCTAAGTGCAAGGCACCTAAAAATCCAGTTTTGCTTACCACAACTGATTCGAAATACTTCCACATTTGTAGCTGGCTAAATTCAGAGGTATAATGTATATCACTGTAAAGGAGACTTACAAAAACGGCATTTTCGATTTAGCACACGCCGAACAACTTCTCCATGTTATATTTTATCGAACCGCACCCAACTTCAGCAATGAATTTCAAGGAATCATGTAAGGGATAAAGGTTAAATAGGTATTCATTATCAGAACTATAATTTTACCCTCCATTTATTAGCAATGAAAAATTGTGGAATCTCTGATTTTATTTTCCACGCCATTCCTGAGCATTTCGTTTTTACGACCGTCAAGAGAGTTTAGGTGATGAAATATTTTTGATATATAGTTTTTGCTACGGATTTAAAATGTAGGAATTTTAATTTCGCCGGTAAAGATTGAGTTCAGCTGAGAAACTAGACGGCTACATCTGAAGATTTCGGATTTACTGTCGCCCGGTTAAGGTTGTCAGCCCTGATTTGTGGCGGGAAGAAGGGGAAGCGTTACGTCACGATTAGGATGAAAGACGGCCCCGTCTTGGCATCCTGCTTTATTTTTACATTCCTGCAGGAAGTTTAAATCGTCCATCCAGTTCTTCTCTTTTCGCCTGACGGAAAGTTCTCACTCGTAAACATGGCAATAATGGCGGCGCTGGTTAGGAGAGGAAATTACTTTTATGGCCATTTATGAGCGGAAGGAAATTCCGCCACCAATGATCCGTCAAACGGGGATCGTCTCCAAAAAATCAAGAAATTAAACGAAATTTGCATGGCCAAACATTTTAGCCGACGTGCCCTCCGGTAGATTTGTTTCTTTTAGCCGCTTCTCCAATTTAATTTAGCGGAAATCGACTGACAATTTTACGAAAGAGAATGCTCGACTCACGGCGGGAATGCTTGTGAGAATCTTGAGATCAATGAGGTTGACCTGAGTCGCTCTTTTCCCCGCGAAAAAAGCGGATAAAAACGAAAGTGTTACATATTTTTCAATAGATTTGGAACAGATATTTTTCTACACATGGCTCTCGCCCCTTTTTACGTGCGCCCGTCCCCTGTAATGAGTTTCGTGGATAAATTCAGTCAATTGATGAAGTTGGTGCTTATGGGTACCAATACTAATAACTCTTTATTCTTACTTGAGGACGATAAAAATTTTATTTTCGCCTGAAATCATAATAATTGCCATGAGAGAAGACGTCTTCCGCGACTCTTTATTTCTCGGCGGAGAGAAGGGAAGGGAGCAGAAGGGTCAGTGATCTTCCTATCGTGATTTTACAATGCAAATATCCAAATGTAAGCGTAAAAAGGTTTCTTTCCAAATTTGGATTCACTATTTCCATTTTTAAAACCCTTCGAATAACTGGAGGCACGTTTATTCATAAGGAAGAATCAGCAAGCTTTTAAGTTTCAATAGCGCATACAAACCTTCTTAATCATGAATTTTGTTCTTACCATTTCATCTTTTGACCTATTCCAGTCTTTCGTACATGCTCACCTTTTAAGTCTACCTCTATCAACTAAAATAAGTATTTGTAAAGCAACAAACCATGTATCAATAAAATACTACTCGACCTGTAATAAAATAAAGGTCAGTGGTCTTCCGCTCGCATTGATTCGTCAAACGGGGATCATAATGATCAACTATTTACTCAAATCGCCTAGTATTCGCCTTTTCTGCTACTAAGGATTCATTTCATTTCAGAACATGGCAACTAAAACATATTTTAAGCACTCGTATGTACACTGTTGGTTACTGAATACATTTAAGTGCAAGAGGCACTTATTGTTATTTGAACCATTAACGAGAAAAGTTTACGATACAATGATCGTACATACTTATTTAAACGTAAACAAATCTATCCTAATAATTTTGTGCGTATACATAAATAAATATGTATATGTGTGCATGTATATATGCATACATATGTATATGGGTATATAAATATATATATATATATATACACACACAAAGGCATATATATATATATATATATATTTATATATATATATATATATATTTATATATATATATATATATATATATATATATATATATATATATATATATATATATATATATATATATATATATATATATACACACATACATATATACATTCAAACACGAAATCCCACCAAACGGCGAACAAATACTGATTTATATAGAAACAGATATAAGGAAAAGGGATAGGAACACACAAAACACAGGAGAAGTGGGGAAGGCGGAATCAAGCAGATCACGAGAGTAAAAATATTTCCTAGACCGGGTTTTGTACTCCGGATCTTTCCACACGCATACATATATAAGCATGCATGAAAGAATACAAACATACGTGTATACATATTTCCGAGCCACCCCTCTATGGAATTTCATCGTCCCGTTGAATCTGATTCTGATGAGCATGGATTCCTCCCTTATCGCGGGGATTAAAATATTGTCGTACTTTTATATTTCTCCTTACTGTTGCGGTGTGGATTCGAAATACTGAACCTTTAATTCTTTAACTTGAACAAACATGGATGGCAAAATATTTCCATAAATGATTTGGTAATTATTTCTTATCATAGAAAGTACTTTTATAACCTTTATAATTCCACAATAACCCTCTTTCTAGCTTTACCATGATGAAGCCATTAACAGGATTCATTAGAAAAACGGCTCCATGGGGTTCACCTTTTCTACTGCCGAGCATACATTTAGAACAGTAGTTTTTTAGAGCGAGAAATATTAATGCAAAAATTCTTTGAAAAATCTGGGAAACAAAGAGATATTCATCAATAAGAATTTGCGCTAGACGATTATGCAATGCTGCCATGTCATCATGCATTAGTTTCTGAGTAAATTCCTTCTCAGTTTAAAGTACAACGTTGGACTTTTATGTTAAGTAGAATCTTTATACCAACTCAAAAAAGAGCAATAACCGAATTGAGAAAATGAACAAATACGCAGTTACTTTCACTTCAGTAATTTTTACAGGAAAATTTCAAGTTATTTTGTATTCAGGAAATTTCTAAGTATTCTGGACGTAACTCGCAATGCGCGCAGTCAATAATAGCGAACGTTATCGATTACACAATACATGACAACTGCAAACAGCTCACTACGCCACCAAACTGAAAGATTAATCGCAAGATTACTGTCTAATATCATGCTTAGGTTCCTTCCCTATAGGAGTCTCATGCTTCCGATGATTTTTAGGTCTTAAACGAGATATGGGTGCGTCGTGACAACTTAAACAAGAGTATTCGCTTAAGCGCTCTTGACAGCCCCCCTTCCGTTCCATGTTACGTCGGAAAGCTATGCATCTATTAATCTTGCACAAGGACTTTGCAGTTATTTTCCAACCTTGGAACGATGACGGAGGTCAGCGGATACGCTCATCGGTGCGATCACGGATAAATGAGATTGGAAAAATCACTATACCCCTCAAGCCGCGCTCATTGGAGCGGAGACATTTGTCTGCGGTCATAAAAAAGTACATCAGGCGGTCACAATTTAGCGAAAGATCAAACGAAGAGTAAAAGGCGATCCCCTTGAGTGCCGCTGAGTTCCAGATGATTCCTCCCACCTCTCAGTTTTTTTTCTGCCCATCAATCAGCGAATGAGATCGAAAGCGATGGTCCTTTAAGGGAGGAAGCCGGAAAAATTGAACGCAGGAGCTTTAAAAGGAAAGATGAGGTAGGATTTCGTTTTCATTTATTTTTTTGAGGCGACGAGGAATTGCCGCTTCCGAAGTCAGGCCATTTCATGCAGGCTCTAAAATTCACCTCAGGATCCGGCGAGACCATCACTCAAGAACTGGACGATATTGCTGCGCACCCGCGCTTTCTTGCGCGCGTGCAAGTTTGTAGCTCCCGCCTTCAAGGGGGACAACGCACACTCAATATTCCATCCATATTTGTCACATAAAAATTTCTTCGAAAGACAATAATTCGGTTCAGATTTGCTTACAGGGCATATGTGAAGCAATATAAGGACAATGGAAGAGTTTTGAAGGCAGTGAAAGGAGTTTAACCGAAGGAAAGTGTTTTAATGAAAACGTAGCTTTGGTATGCTAACCTTTCGGGTAAACATATTAAAATAAGATTAACAATTTCCGTCTAAATGTAGTGAAAGAAATATATATTATAAAAAAAGGAAATTTTAATCAATTTTTCAACAAACATAATAGAATCACTCTCTCTTTTTTTTGGAAGCCATCTTCCGAATTTAGGTAGCCGACGAAATATACCGAACTCGAGTTGATTACTATGATGAATTTGAATAATGGACGAAAATTCATAGTAATCACCTGAGGTTAGATTCGATAGACGAGGTTATACCTTACCTCACATTAAGCCCTAAGGCGTTTGAAATTTGCACATTCCTTTCGATATGCCATCTGTGTATCCCGAAAGATTACGGTACCCAAGAATATTATTTCAAGAGACGTCATCCAATTTTAAATCGGGGACTCATCCCGCGTATAGTCGAGCACTATGCCTGCGAGTATACAAAGCAGCTGATTCGTGCATTACATATGATTATGAAAGAAATATTACCAAAACTGCGGCATTATTTAAAAATACAGGTGCATCCAGGAACCCGATGAGAAAATAAATTTACTTGGAGCACTCTGATTATGCAATCATACCAATTATGTTCTGAGAGGATTGTATTTGTTATATCTATATCTGAATCTTTGAATAAGTTGTGATATGATACGATTGGACCCTTGGAATTCAGAGGCAAAAAAGCTGGCAATCACCATAAGACTAATGCCAGCTACCTTATCACAGAGTTGCAAATGACGACAAAAATGGGAGGGACGTTTTGTAAATGATTGCTGTTTTCCACTGGCTACGGTTTATGAAGCGACATAGCTACAGCTGCTGAGGAGTAATAATGAATTGCATATGATATCACGAGATGTTCTCTGTGTTCAATACGCCAAATTTCATTCATTTAGTCAAATCTCTATGCATTTGGCCAATGAAATTCATCCAACTATACTCACCGTACTACTGCATACGGGACAAGGTACGGTTTTAGATGCTCCAACGACTGGGTTTCTTTCGACATAATTTAGCCTAAACAACTACCACTAGTGCAAAAACAGAAGCATTATCACTAGAAAGGGTCGAAATCTGCGGCCTTTTGTTTCAGAACCGATGCATTACATGATTGCTACAATTAGACATCCCTCATTTATAGACGTTTAAGCTCAGCTTTTCTGCCGATTTATTATAACTGTTCCATGTCTCGACTAAAAATGCCGATCACCCTGTACCTATTCCTTCTTGCATGAATAAATATTTGCAGAAATCACATCCCGATCAATGCGGATCAGGATTGGATTAAGAAATTTCTTCTTTGGCGGTGAAATCTGGGAGGATGGAGGAAATCGGGGAGGATCAAGGTATAACACCAGCACCCCCGCACCTCATAAATAATAATAAGCCTTCCTAGTATCCTAATATTATAAAAATTATTCGCGCATCAATAATGCAATGAAACGTTAGAAATATGTTCCCCGTGTGACCGGACGCCAAATCGTAATCGCTGTAATAAGTATTAATCCTAAAATACTCTCCAGTTGACGCGTCGTAAAAACCTTCACGTTCCAAACCAAAAAATATTGAAAAAATACCGTGTCTGGATGATTCTAAAGAGTTGGGCACTTTAGGATGTTTGCCGCCAAATGCCTTCTCCATGGCCGGCAAATATGGAACAATGGGAAGCAGGGGTCGCAGTGAGTTATAATCTGATTCCCGCAAGCCTAACCGAATCCATAACATTCCAAAGTTCAAGCCGTACTTTCACCGACTCGAAGGGATCGATCAGAAAAATACCGCGCGGTAAAAAGACAAAAGACTAGAGATTTAGCGGACGAAATGGATGGTAAAGGTGGCCGGGATGAGAACGGATCCTTGATCGAAGAGTGCGTGAAATAACATCAACACGCCCGGTTACAGCCGGCGGCGTCCTCCTGAATGGAGCCAACTGCTTTTGAGAAACGCCGCTTTAGCAGTCCGCAGAAAATCTTAAATAAGTGGAAAAGGATCTAACCGAGGAACTCTGGGATGGACCGTGAAAGTGACGGAGCGTGAAATCGTAGGAATCCTGCAGCTCATAGCAAATCAAAATGAGGAGTGAAGCGCGCTCACGAGTTCACTCATGGGAGTCGACTTAAATACCACGGATTTAATGATTGAACCCTAAAGGTCCCTTCCAATTACACACATTTACAGATCTACTCCCAGCTATCCATTAGATACCAAAATCGTGACGCTTATCCCAGCAACTACGTTATGTCTCCATAAAAGAATGATTAGCTATCTAGCGCATTTTTCGTCGCCCAATGAAAGATTTTGTCACCATTACTTGAACTTAATCAATATTAAATGACACTATAACGTCTGTTTAAAGTTTAATCTATAATATCTTCCGCATAAGGTGACTTCCAAAAACATTTCATGCGGAAAGTAGCCAACCATATGACAATTTCTGCTTCTTCATGGCGTTAGCATATTTATATTATCAAATTATTTCAATGAAAACCACCACAGTTATCAACCTGAAAATCGGTTTGCTTGGCGAGGGTGGAACTCACCCAATACAAAGCACAATGATGCATGAACTTCACACATAAGAGTAAGGGGACCAGTTCCTTTTCCTATGCCGCCTATGGTTTCCCAGGATGATCGGGTATCCGAAAAACCACACAGCTTGGGTGAAGATGAAGGTTCCCAGGGGCGTCCCCAGAAATTGAACGCGTGGCCTAAGATTAGTATCCTAGCACTCTACCCGCTGGGATACTATGGCCCCAGTATTTCTGAAACCTTGGCGGGAATTTCGAACTTTTATTTGGTCACGCTTTTGCATAAAGCATCGGTCGGAATAGTCTAGACCGTGATTAGGATATTAAATTCGGAAAAACATCTCTTCCAGGGTAAGATAACTGAGTTTTTTAGTCCCTGATACAAATTTTCAACATGCTTTCACCAGATTTAACAAATGTGCATTTCCTGGTTATCTTTTAGCATACGCTTTACGCCATTAAAATCTTAAACAGATCGCATTTTGCACCGCCAGTTTCCGAAATCGAGTAAAAAAGGCGCATTTTTATCGTAAAAAAAATGGAAAAAAGATTTACGGGAACTTTTTAATCTAAAGACGAACAAGAAAGAGGCAAAAATAAAGGTTTATAAAAGAAAATTTAAACATGCGAATCTATTAGTTCGCTTTCACATGAGCCCCCTTATTATAAAACACCACAAAGAACCCTAAATGCTAGTTCGAGCAAAGTTGTGCTAGCCAGTAGTTAGGTAGATATGTAGGTTTTTGTTGGATCCTTGCCCATCACATAATTGTGCTTCCAAGCCCTCACAAACATGACACAAATATCCTTTACCCAATGCTACATATTACAATAACTCATTCTTTATGCTACATATTTTCTACATAACTTGATTAAATTCAAAATGCATATTCTTTCCCTCCCTCTACCTTGCATCCCTTGCATTTCCCCCCATATTATCGCTTTCAGCATTCAATTGGCAATCCGTATCTCCTGCATCCCCTTGGTATGCCTTCTTCGTATTTCTCCTAATATCAGCTTATCTTCCCACTTCTTCATTTGTATTCCGTTTTGTGCATTTTATTTTCTCCACACCCACATCCCTTAAGTCTTCAAACTACGACTTTTTTATTACGTCCAAATTAAAATTTTCGCCAGAATTTTCTTTACATCATTGCCTCCGGTACCTGCCATGAAACCCCACTTCTTTGCAAAACTTCTTTACCTGATGCAAATATATATTATTTTGTCCTTATTACTCTTCCCGAATTCTTCTAAAACACTACCCTCATAGCTGAACTGCTCAATAACTTCCAACTTAAATGTTTCTCTTAACCTTCCCATTACTCGTGAACCTCATTACTTCCGTTGTTAATGATTAATTCTTATACCATACCTATGAAATTGATTCCGTAAGCAGTAATTGAAAACATCTTGCTGATAGCTTATCATTTCAAATGATATTTGCATTGTTCTTTCAATAACTAAACTATATTTCCCCTAAGGATTTCCCACCGCTTTATTTTATTAAAGCCACTCATTTTAAATCGCAGTAATTTTTGCGCCACAGCGATTATATAAATATTGATCTTCGGTTTCAATCCTACGACTTTGCAGAAGCCTATCTTTTTCGATCCTGGGCCAATCTCTTCACTTCTTCGTACAATCTACGCTCCCGCTCCTTTGCTATGTCGCGCTGTTGCGTCTAGGCATATCCTTTGGGTTCTTTCCTTCCACTGCGCACTCAAAAATGGCCCCAACAAACCCTTTGTGCCTGTACATTTCACTAATCCATTTGCATCTTAATTGATTTATAATTTTGAGAAAATATGGCCTTTCTCCATTTCTTTTAAGAACCCTTTCGTTAATAATTCTATCCACCCATGGTCCAGCATTTTTGCAGAAAAACCAAAAGCCGCTCTATGGTTAATCAAATGTCTAAATAACAATAGGCGTAGCATATGACTGTGGTACTATTACCATTCTCGATAGCAAGATGGCTGAAGCCAAGCAACGTAAAAATCAACATTCGAAACAAATCATAAAATAAAACTGAACTATCTAGGCCACTGAGGGGAGCGATCGTTTCATGTGAGTTATTCATGTGACGGCATCCGAGTAAAACCGGCCGGCAACAAAATCTGACAACAATGCTCCAATTACTGGGGCGTCATACTGTCTCGATCCCGACGAAAAAAATGCGCTGACATGGCCCAGGACCTTGGCCAGACGACAGTGAAATCAAAGACGACCGTAAAAGCGAGCCAACGTTCCTTTTTTCCAACACGCGAGGGTGCGGGTGGGCATGGGAAATGGGTGCTTCGTGAGACTGGTTCTTTGAGAAGGGCTCCAAGTGAGGCCTGAAGAGGGAGGGGAGTGGGGAGACTTGTCTACGTTTTTAGATGGACTCGAGCATTTGGTCAGTGCCTTTTAGCTTAAATTCCACCCCGATTGTCCTTTCAGTTGGCAGCTGGCCGTCAAACACTTGGGAAAGTATGCCAAATATATTGGTATAGTCAGCCTCGAGTGAAATCCGCTAAATTTAGGGTGAGCCTTTATGTATAAATTGGTTCGAAATCCGCCTGGTCAGGATTCGTGTACCATTAAACTCCAAAGGCCTCGCTAGCTGGAGGGAATTAGGAAGACAAAGCAATGATTAGTACTGCATACAATTAGTACTTAAGTATGCTCATAAAATATTTTGATAACCAGAGAATAGTTAACAATTTACAGCCGAAAATCATAGCCAAACGACTGACTTAACGTCTATCTTTCATTCGAGAAGGGAGTCCGAGATAATCTATCAAGAGTGAGATATACACGAGGCCAATTGGATGGGGTCAAATACCTGTAGAGCATAGTAGATATTTTCATTGCGTTTAGTGCATTACCTTATTTATGTGTTTTTTCGCCGACTTTATTAAAAACAACTAATGAGTAAAAAATGTATAACAAAGAATTACAGAAAAATAAGAATAGATGTTTATCACAGAAAAAGCTGTTCGAAATGAAATAAGACGGATTTGACATCCAGAATAATCTACTCAATGTCATAATAATTTAAAAATATAACCGTTCGCGAAGGTGCTATCGAGGCTATTAAACAGTTAATGTAACGATCAAACATATTCTATGCTCGAAAATTTTAAAATGTGAAAGAATTTCTACCAATCCATTATTTTTTTATTTCCGGAAAATTGTCTTCGTAATTTTTCGAACAATTGATCGGGAATTTAAAATATCGATTTCATGAATGCACCAAGAACTCCCTTTGCCAACCCCTCTTGCGTGCTGACGACGACACGCGCACCATAGACCTGTCAACACCGTCGCAAGGACGGTGAGGGGTCCTTTCTCGCATGAGAGCGCAGTGACCACATGGATGGAGAGTTGCATTGACGTCCCCAGAGGATGGAAGGAGGAAGGGGTGGAGCAGGGAGAGGAGGAGGTGGAGTGGGTGGAACGGGAGGAGGGGGAAGAGAGCAGCTGGCCTCACGAGATCCCTCCTCTTCGACCCTTCCTTCGCAAAACATCCAACGAAATCTACATCCGACTTGTTCCCCCTTGAAAAAATGTCTGGCGTCAGAGGGCTACGACGCGCGGGCGACTCAAGGAAAGCTGGAGGGAGACCACATGCTCGAGATTTGCTTTTAGTCATCCATTTCCACTCACATTTTTCTTAAAAAATTTTTTCACAAACTAGCTAATTATTACTTTCTGGCCTTAAAAACAATAAGGGTGGGGAGAACAAACAATTATCCCGGCATGAAGAGTGGGTTGAAACTTATGAAAGACGTCAACACCAATTAGCACATTTTAGTGAATTAATATTAGAAAATCTTTTTTATAATTTCGTTTCATTATCACAACTGGCTATCGAACAATACAATGTGAAATTCAATTGAGGTCCAAAACCTTGGCCGTGGAAAATGAAAAAATAGTAATCTACGGACAAACCTCGAACCTTGCGGTACCAATGATGAACTATTAATATAATTTTTAGAAATATCATCAACAAAAACAAAATTTTAAAAGATGTTTGCCTACGTCGGCCCCATTAGACCGTCAGTAATGCGCCCTCAATGATTTACTAGAAAATCCCTCCTCCAAATTTAAAATGGCCTCTGTCGGCTTAAAACTCTTAAACGATGACCACCACCATTATTTTTTTAAACAGGAATTCAGTAATAAATAAATATGAAAGGCCCTATCAAGAAAAACTGAGAAACTGAGGCGGTGAAGGAATGACGAAAATCCTCAGTGGGCACTGGTAAACGCCACCAGTGAAATATTTCAGTCACCAGGTCTTAGAAGATGTACTTTCCTCAAAAATTAATTTATTCAATGAATTGATATCATAAGATTAACGGTGGAAAATTACCTTAGCTATCTCCATTCAGTGATTGGAGTGAAATTACACCGAATACAATGAAAGGGTATGTCTATATGCCACGCAATGTTTTGAAACTCAACCGAAGGGAATTAGTAGCCACACGTTCGGTTTCGATTTTAGGTTGACAGCATTTATTTCCTCGACAAGGGACTGCGCGTTTTCATATGCAGCACGTCGCAACTGTGAAAACGCCAGTTAATTTGGCTTGAGAAGTGAGGCAAGTGAGTCGGTCACGCACGTAAAGAGAAGAGAGCTAGGTTTAGCAAGACGATAAAACACAAAGGATCGAAACTTAAGCCATCCCTTCTACCGAGGAACCCGATTTGAGCTTCAATCCTTTCCTCACGTCTACAGTGAAATCTGTGGCTCCTTGAATTTTGAATGGACCATTAAAATCGATAGTAAAAATACATTCAATAAAACTATGGGAATTTACTTATTGCCAATTCAAACAAAAGGAGCAGCGGGAAAGAACTCCGTGTATTTATAACGGTCAATTCCATTACTCAAATTAATGGAATTACTGGGCATAAACCTTGACGGAAGAGTAAACCTTGCAAAGCACCTCAATGCCTCTCATAATAAATTTTAGCTGACAGGCACTTGTTAGCTCCCACTGTATAATAATAGCTCTATTTCATTGAAACATAAAAAAAACAATGTGCAACTCAATCATATGTCCCATCATCCTATATGTTACAGGCAACCAGTCCTCTTCTCCACCAACTAACCCAGCAAATTACAATTTAATAATAGCCTTAATTGAAGAAGGAAAGTGGCTTCGGAGAAACTCTCAGCTAGATAAATAGATTTCCATTAAGTTTATCTATGGAAATTTAATACACCGCGAAAAGGTACCCAGGCCTTTTATATACTCTCCTTCAACTTTTATAGTGGTTAGTTCCCATTAAGTTAGTAGTCAATTCCCACTTATATCGCCAATCTAGATTTATCCCTATAATTCATTTAAACAATATTACGAGTAAACGCCGTTATTTCCATCGTAACCCGATTAACGCAATTACCATAATTTTGCTGATGGGAAAACTCCCAGAGTTCCCTATCAGCTTTCAAGAAATATGCTGTACAAAGATTATTCAAATCATAATTTCAAACTGGTGGATTAGCTTCATTGAAGTGACAGTACAGTCTCGAAACTAAAACGAAATACAAACGGAGAAATCATTGGCATAAAATTGGCTAAGGGAATAATGTAGGCAAGAATGGAGACGGAATAAAGTACATATATTGAGACGGTATTCAAGAAAAATGAGACGTGAGCGTTGGCGAAGGAAGCGCTAAGAATGGAAGCCACAAAAGAGAAGTTGAAGCGGGAGACCGCGGGAAAGTGGACAACATGAGTAAGGCAGGATTTAAAAACAAGAAAAAATACAAAACGGTCCTGGGAAAACTGAAAAGCTTGGAGAAGAGGATGCGAGAAACAACTGATAAGGACGTAACAAACTGGCTTACATGTGGGAACCACGTTCACTAACACTAGCTGTGGTATCCGAATCCGTTCAGCTGTAACTCGAGATTGATTCCTCTCTTACCTGTGTAAAGTATGGTATAGTATATTGGATTAATATCTTTCATTACATAAAACGAAGCTGTATACCCGGTGTTACTCGTGTTTTCTAAAGCTAAACTTTCCTGCAGAGTAGTCAAGAAGAATGTTTTTCTCGCATATTCCATAAAATAATTAATAATTCTTTTTTATCAGGTTCAAGAACTTGGAGTATCTCAAATATGGTCTAGGGCCTTGGATTGGTGGTCCAGAATGCCGTCTCTTGATACTCAGGGACAGATCCTTTTACTCAGCTTGAAACAAAAAAGGCCTATTTATAAATTTCCAAGAACTTTCATAACTAACTAACATTAAATAACAATTCCTATTTCAATTGCACCGCTTAATAAGAAAAGACAAAAACCTTTTTAAACTTTTCTATGCATGTGTATGTCCATTGGATATTTAAATGATTTATGCAGTTTGATCAACATTTTTGCTCCATTTATAACTTCGAGAATGATACATTAAGACAAGTAAAGCACCGATTTTTATTTCATATTACTACGTGACTAACGTAGAAAGATGAAGAGAGTAGCGTCTTCCTTGTATTAATTCGTTTCCTATGGCTCCGATGGATTGAATTTTATTTTACACCAATCAACACTGAGTCCAGTGTTTGAACATACACTATATTTTTGGTTCCCTGTAAATTAATAACCAACGTAATATCCTCCATCTAATATCGGGCAAGTGAAACGTGCAATTGCGTCTCGTTTCGAAATTTCCGGGTATTTCTAGGGGTGCTTTCGTCATCCCCCAGCGACGTCATGACAGTGACAATTAAGTCCCAATTGCTTCATTTCTCCTTCACTACGGCTTTAACTCAACTTCTTCTACGAGGGTAATAATGATAATGTATTTCCACATTCAATCCCTATATGCTACCCCGGTTGTGATTTTACCGAATTGATACCAAGGCAGTATTTTGACCCAAGGATGAAAAACACATGGGCCTAGTTAGGGACCAATAATTCAATGGTGGAGACTTATATGGGAACAACACACACACACACACACACACACACACACACACATATATATATATATATATATATATATATATATATATATATATATATATATATATATATATATATATATATAGCAATCTTCTACAGGCTTAGAGTAGGTTTTTGATTTTACCTGGAACTACGCACTACTGCATTTCCAAGTCCTAACTAACGTGACACAACTTATACTTACTTCAAATTCGTGCCTAATATATATTATAACCCATTCTTTAGCTCTTCATGTGTTTTACTTTTCTTCATTTCATTAAAAATGGCTATTCTTCCCCTCCCTATACGTCAATTTTCTAGAATTCTCCCCTCTATTACCGTTCTCAGCATCCCATTGCCCCTCCGTATTTCCTGAATCCACTTGTCCTGCCTCCTTCGAATATCTCATAAGAGCCGTCTCTCTTCCCCTCCCATGCCTAGAACTTTATAGTTAATTTTCTTATCCGTCTATTTTTTCCATTCTTCTTTACAACACATCTCAAATGACTCCAATTTATATCCATCCTCTTGCTTCAATGACCGAGTTTCCATGCCGTATATAGCCACGCTCCATAGCCAAAGTTTTCACTTATTTTTTCTTAACACCCTACTCAGCGACCCTGTCGTCAACTCCTCCTCCTTGTGAAAGTTTCTTTGCCCAACACAATTCTTCTTGTCCCACCTACTTTGACCATTTTGATCTAACAAACTTCCATGACAGGTAAGCTCTTCTACCTGCTCTAGTTTTTGTCCTCCAATTTTTGCATTTCCATCTCAAAAAATCCTTAAATTTCGTTTTCCTATGATTTATTCTCATCCCATTACAACCAAACTGGCTTTTTAATACGCTCGGCAATTATTGTGATCCCTTGACTGACTGACTAATTAAAGCTTGATCATTAGCAAATCTAACTGATTTGATGGGTTCCCCACCTCCTTTCACTCCAACCCCCAGTCCTTCTCATACCTCCCTTACATCCTCCTCATATATATTGAAAAGAACAGTTGATAATGGGCAGGTCCGTCTTCCCTTTCTGGAACAGTCCATTTCGACTTTCGCTCGCATATATGATATATTTTCAAAATCTTTCATTATATGTATATCCAACCTCAACATCTACCTTTAAATTATCTATGGATAAATTATATGCCTTTCAGAATAATAAAAAGACAACCAATTATTTTCACCGTCTAACTTCGGAACCCAACCTCTGTAACGGTTTGGCTGTAAGGCCGGCGAGAAGACGGTCAAAATCTCTGAGAAAGAAGAACTGAGGTGAAAGTGATCAGGCCCTTGAGCTCTCTATTAAGTAGTGGTTCCGAGGGTGTGAGGAACGAGGTCTGACTAAACGGCACGCCCCATATTACAAAATACATGTTCAGTGAGGCCCGAATGTATAATCAATTTCTACGGGGACGTGAGAACCGAATCAGTCGGAAAACCACTGCTTAAGGGTCCACCTGACATGGTCACATATTCCCGCGATTTTTGGCATAGAGTAATATTAGTGGGCACTCGGGTGAAATCTCGGATCGGCACGAAGGCGCCAGAAATATGAGCCTGAATAAGGGGGCTACGCCCTATTCGGACGCTGCGGGGCGGCAGAGAAGAAGGGACATGTAGAAGTAATTTTACCGACGAAAAAGCAGTAGCGTCATTGCTAGCGGACGTCGTACAGGGCGTCGTAGCCGACGATTCAAACCAAGGGTCCTCAGAGTGGTCGATATAAACTAAAAAGGATCGATATAACAAGGAGAAGGATCGATTCGGCCTTGATGATATATGGAAAAAAGTTAATAAAAATCACTAAAATAGTTAAAAAATAAACATTATTGCAGTAATATTTCGTTTAGACCCGATATGAATCAGTTCGTTTGACCAATAAACATATTTTCATCCATATTTTTATTTAAGGTCAGATCGTCAATAGACTCATTTTGCTTCATTTTAAAATACGCTACACAAGAAACTTTGATTTTACTTAAAATAAATGTTTTTAAAACTTTCCATAAATATTTTTTAACTCAAATCACACAATCATCTTTTTTCGCTTGTTCCTTCATAATTACGCAAAATTATAGCATGGAATACCGGTAAAAACATGAGAAGTATTTCAAGGGATCGAAGGTAAAAAAGTTTGGAGATCACTGATTTAAGCTAATTTAGCAGATAAACGTACCGCTGGATCCCACTGAGCCCACGGAGGGACATGGCAGGAAATATGGTTACCAAATACTCGCGAAAGCGCTTTCAACATCAACTATACCTGCTTATTTGCACATGACGGTCAAAATCTTTCCTCTCTGAAATTTTCACATTGCGCGGGAGCACTGACACCTTAATGGTACGTAATTACGAGCGTTAAGTACTGTTATTCATAGTCACACAAAGCACGTATCCCGATTTTATGGGCCCTGGACAGCTTTGGCTACAGGCATTCAGGAGTCCACGGAAGAACTAGAACGCCCACACGCTGCACGTCCAATGGTAAAACGATCGTCCCCGCACCGCTTTGAAAAATGCCGGGAATATTTGCGGAAATAGGATGAGGCGAGGCTGGAGAGGGCACCGCTGAAAATAAAACGAAATGGGTCGATTTTTTTTCCCGGTTACAAACTCGTTTTTGCGGTCGCCGGGGAGATTAAGAGCGGGGGTGCTGGAAATGGGGGAAAAGAGGGTGGAATGAGTGGATTGGGGAACAGTGAAAGGATAAGAGAGGGGGAGGCGGAAAGTTTTTCGTTGAGGCGCGGAAGGACAGAGAGAGAAGGAGGAGGAGGTGCCACTTTTCCTCTCGGATGACCATCCGCCTCTGTCACCTTGGGCAGGGGAGAGAGGAGGCGGTGTTTTTTCCGCGCCGGCACAGACGGCTTCGGTATCCGATTAGACGAGAGGGGGCGCGAGGACTGTTTGATGGGGGCAGGGGGGAGAAGATGTGAGGGAGGGGATGGGGAAGGGGATAATGCACTTACTGGGGCGGAAGGAGGAGTAACGACGGTGTGATGAAAGACTGGAGGGAACCAGATTTTCTTGATGTGTCTCACGTGTTCGATCTCCGCTGCTCAAGACTTCTCGACGGCTTCCCTTACACCGCCCTGCGCCATGCTCTCCTCATCGACGACGGCCCGGGACGTACTGGGGCTACTTAAAGTGAGTGCGCGAGTGAGCGGGCAAGCTCACGGTGAACGGCGGAGCCAGATGTTTGACCGTGGCGAGCGTTCCCTCGTGGTGCTCCAAAACCCATTATGTCATCTGCAGTTTCGAAAGCTCCGTCCGTCGTTGGCTATTGAAACTGCCGGATGCGCACACAAGAATCGTTCAGAGCCGGATGGAGGTACCCGAACGAAAAGGTTCCGTCGTAGGATGTCCCGAGAGAAGCCAATAGGGTTGTGGGACGCGCATATGCCAATATGATGACAATCCGTCGAGGGAAGTGAATTAGGTTCAATTTAAATATGACCGAAATTCCCTGCACAATACTGTCTCTCGATATAACTTTTTTCATAAAGTGAAAGAGATTTGTGTTTTGAAGTTCCCTTTAAGTGTACTTTTGTTTAATGACTGATTTTACCTTTGTGATTATTTGGGACTTGTGTGCCACCTGACACTCTCTATCAGCACATGTGGATTTTAAATAAATAATAATTGGATTAAGTTAACATGATATTGTAATCGGACTTTGACCCTTAAGCTCGATGAATGAGTAAAAAAAGAGACTATTTTACAGTTTTATTTGTAAAGAACTTATATTTCGATCGTTTTCGATGGGTTTACATTATTATCTAGTGGTAATAATGTAAAGGTGACCAAGTCGGGGATCAAGTAAAAACTTCGCAAACGGTAGAAATATAAGTCATTTAAGTGGACAACTACAAATAACTCCCTTCAATATGCATCAGTTCCATCAAATATGACCTGGAATGTTTTTATAAGCCATCAAAACTATTTTATTCTGAACTAAACCTATCACTCCTTGCCTCCGTTTAATGCCTGAGTCGATCGAAGGTGCATTATATTTATGTTCTCTATGTAATACACAAGTGGGGAAAAGAAGTAATAATGTCAAATATTGATATTCGAGCACTTTCCAAAGTAAACTACAAGAATCTTAGCATTACCTTTCAAAGAATGCATCGACCAGAAGATTCAATAGAGTTAGAAAAGTTAGACTGGACACCCAATACTCAGAAAGAGAGAAAGCGGTGCCGGCAGTCGGCGGCATTAGTATGTTTTTAGCGAAGGTTCAAAAAATTCTTACGTAAAAAGGTGATTTTAGGTTAAAGTTACGATCATGACTCAATCGAATCGTCGCAAATCTTCAGTTATTAATTGCGTCATATCATAGAGACAACCTTAAACTGGACTAGTACAATAAGAATGCTGTAAGTAAAACCGTGAACTAAATTTAATGTTACGCTCAGAAGACATCTTATTTTTAAACTTCAGTTATTCTAATGATCGAAAATATTATGCATCCCTTCATTTGCTCAATTCCATAATAACTACTGGGAAAATTACGGTGTCCTACAATTTAAAAGCAAACTAACGCTGTCTGAATATTTTTCGGGGTTGCAAACACCTGGACGGCACCAACGGCCGCATATCACTTGACACTAC
Organism: Hetaerina americana; assembly: GCF_022747635.1. Classification (NCBI taxonomy): domain Eukaryota; kingdom Metazoa; phylum Arthropoda; class Insecta; order Odonata; family Calopterygidae; genus Hetaerina; species Hetaerina americana. Next base: position 38,550,003 of record NW_027287427.1, on the reverse strand, counting down.
TCTTCAACAATGGTGTTTATTATTATCCCTTTGGGGGTCGGGATGGTGCGGTGGCTAACGTACTGCCTTCCTCCCCATAGAACCCGGATTCGAATCCTGGAGTTGGCAGATATTTTTCAGTGGTATCCCTATCCATACTTGAGGTGCTTTGTGGAGGGCACTTTGAGTGAGCACTCCCTCCGTCGGATGGGACGTTAAGCTACGGACCCCTTGGCGTCTTTCGTTAAGAGTAAGCTAATGCCGACGCCGGGTTTCTCTCCACCCTTCCCATCCATCCTTAATGGCGCAAATGACCTCAGCTGTCGATCAACTCCCCTAAAACTAACACTACTTGTCACTTCGGGTGACGTAATGCGCACATTTCTTAACTCTATGAAATATTCAATCCCGGGTGCCTCGCCCGGACAACCCCGATGAATAGAACGTCAACGAGTGTTTCACAAAATCTTACTGGAATGATTCCACGCTCCCCGACACTAAATGCATGTAGGGAAACGGTGTGTGCCCACGGGACTCGTCTCTAGCTGGGACAATTTTGCAGCTCACGCTTATGTGAAAAAATCGAACGCCAACAGTCACCCAACCCAAAACGGGAGTGGAGTCTCTGTAGTGAGCCGAATGCGTGCATTCGGTGCACTTCAGAGACTCCTTGAGAAACACGTTCGCTTCGTCCTAGAAATGAAACAATGCGCACTCCTTGCACACACACATAGAAATATGCACATAATTCGTCATCACAAGAGGTGCGTATCATTTCTTCAGGGGAACTTTTATCAACACGAGATATCCCATTGTTTCTCTCGACAATCCTTTTCTCATGCTCAGAACGTCCTCATACCGATTGTGTCATGTTCCCTGAGGAAGGTGAATTCTCGAGGCCTGACAGGTAGTTGGTGCCCGAGATGAGTCATACGTGACATTCTATTGTCGGTGTGTCTACGGCGGAAGCGTGGTATTCGTTAGAATTAGATGTTGTGACTAACTGTGGGAAATTCTCATTGTTATTTTATACCCTCCGGACATCACCGTGCCCGCAAACACCTGAGCATTTAAGATATTAACTCTTAAAATAAAAATCTGTGCAATTTTGATTCACTGTTGATGAAGCAACGGAATGGATGAATTCAAGGTTTCTTGTTCCTAAATATCATACCCCAAGAAGCCATGGGTGAATGAACGGACACAGTGAATTCTTATTTGCCTAAAACAAAACTTACTATCAATATAATAATCCATATTCGATTTATATTTTAACCAAGAACTCATATATTATTTTATCATTCAAGAAGATATGAATCGTTATAAGCTATATCTGTTCATTAGACTCATTATTAATTTTCCTTCTTTTATATCAACCCTCGCCATTGCTGACTAGTAGGAACCTAGAATAATGTGTTGACTTTTACTTTGTTAGAGTGAATTAACACGTGCTTTCTGGACATTTGAACAACTATTAAAAACGTTATTGCAAAATGTCTCGAATATAAAAATTTATCTACGCATAAATAAACATTTTTCAATATCAAGAAATAACTAATAAGATGACTTTATTAGACCTCCTAACGACTGTTATTTGGCCAAATTTATACACACCTTTTAGATTCAAACTAGATGATTCATTTCTTAAAATGCGATTAATTGCGAAAGCTCTTAAAACGCGAACAACTTCAAGGTTTTCACGAACGATGTTTTGAGTTTATAGGGCTGTCTGCTGACCGGTTTCCAGCTAAATGTCCTCGTTAAACTGTGTATATGCCGCTAAAGCATATTTGAGAAACGTGTTCTACTGTGAAGAGGATATCCCCGGTAATGGGCTTGGACGCGAAGGTCGAAGTTTTCGCGGAAGCGCTCCCAAGGGAACTCAAAGGTAATATCTGTCACTTCTTGGAAAATTTAACTACCAAAATATCCCATTACAAATTTTTAAGCCCTTCACAACCTCCTTAAATAGAAATCCTGAACATAAATATTTGCCGTCAATCCAGAGAGAAGCGCTCGAAATATTCAAGGACTGAACCCATAATTTACTTGAAATTTTCAAAGTAAATTGACGGGAAATATTCTAAGAATGGTCCACAGTGAATGACTAAACGAACAAAATCACGAAGTAAATTAAAAACAGTAATATATGCTTATCGCCTTCGCCTCCCATTCTGTCAACCTTGGATAGAATGAAAGTCAAAAGGGGGCCTTAGTGAAATGGTTTCCTTCGCGTTGTTAAGAAGAAATCGATAGGAAAAAGATTAGTTCAGAAGTACCAACTCAAAGTAAAAAAGGGTTAAATTAGCTGATTAGCTACCATTGGTGATCTACCGGTTAAGGTAGATTTTGGATGGACAGGCTACATACGAGTACAACGATTATTCCTTTGCCTCTCTCACAAAACACTACTTGACAGTCAATAATACATTAAACCTCTTCAATTCAGTAAACGAGTACTTCCTTCCTACCTTCATTCAGTGCAACATCACCATACGATTCCGGCCCATTCCTTGTTTGCCTAGCGTTCCCCCTCTATCAGGCTTCAACATCCCATTTAATAAAAAAGGTCCATGAAATGAAGAGAGATGAAACGTAGAGGGATGAAACAACTGCCAAGAATGAATCTGTCATTTAAATTTGATAGTATACCAGTAAATTAGAGTCAATACAACTGATTATTTATATTCTCATTTCTGAAAGTTGAAGTCAATCAGCAAATAAAATTAACATTAAATAGTATGCACATATACACACCTAATTGATTAAAAAAATAATTAGATATCAAATTACGCTGCTACTAGAGGGTAGAAGTGAATTTATTCTTGTTATTGAGGTATTTTAACGCTCGTACAATTATTCATTTGAATGCTTTGGCTAGTGCACCTGCACTCGAAAGATACGACATATTTATCTTAGCTACCATGATTTTTTCCGGGGATAATTCCACCTTCTCTTTTTTGAGGAAGAACGTCAGTTTGAAGTTAAATGACCATGGCTTTGGAGTGCACACAATTCAGCGGAAATGGTTTACGGTCTATGGTCACGGATCCCTTATTTCCACATCGGCCGGCTACGAGACGGCTAGAGAACAATTGACGCGATGGAGATGAGCATGCGGTGGGTACCTATTTATTACGGTGTTTGCGCCTGGACGAAACGACTGCCACTTCTTCCTGCGAACGTGGAAAAAATAGCGAAAAAGAAAAACGATAATCACCCGGGATGAAAAACATCCGAAATTCGGAAAATCATTTGGGAGCGCGTGGAGATTTGTATGACTGAAGTGACTGGCAATCGAAAGGATGAGAAATGTGGTGATCATCAGGGAGCCACGAGTGCCCGACCACCGGGAGCGCAGCGATTCGCGATGCTCCGTCTCTTCCAAGTGCAGGACAAAAAAAGTCGCAGATCACCCTCGGGGGGTTGCCGCCCGGTTCCGAAGGCCGCCCCGCTTTGGTTTCGCCGCTGGTTATGTCATCAACTGGAAAAAGCCGTCACTGCTCAAGGGAAAACGACACCGCCTACTTGTAAGCCGTTTACTCATATGCAAATCCGATCGAAGCACGAGGCTTTCATCATAAAATAGCTTTTCCAATTAAATACTTTTTGAAGACACGAAAAATTTCCGACACACCATAGAAACGCCCACGTTGACTCTACTCCTCATTCCTGCTCTCATTCTCATTTTCCCGCTCATTCCAATAAACAATGTTCAAGGGCAACACAGAGAGTCAAATATTGTTACTCCCATAAAGTTTAAAAAGTCCCTTCGCACGGCCTTTTAGTGTATATAACCTTGTGTCAGAGATCACAGTGCGGTGATTAGATGTTAAACCAACGCAAAAGCAGTGGTAAATGCACAAGGACTTGTGTTTGGCATAATTACAAAAAAGCATTATTTCGGGTGAGTTCACATTTGAGGTGAATTCAACTGACGGTAGTTCAACATGTATTTTTCTATGAAACCATTAATACGAAATTATAAACATGAGTGTCAGGAGGAATACAGTTTCTGTACTCTTAAAAAAATGTAAGTGAAGCAATTAATGATTCCCCTACTGCTAATTCAACTCCTCATATTCTTCTCCAAGATTCATTCCTTTAGTACTTGCAACCTCCGCTTAATACCGTTGAGTGACTTTCAGGGCATGACTGTCGTCGTAGACAACACGTAAATTCGTCAAGTGTCGTCAATTTAGTTAGCTGATTCACGAGTTGTAGGAAACGCGAAGCCTTCGTGGACCAAATTATTATGAAAGAAAGTTCACCTCCTCGCAGAATAACCCAGAACCTTCGCAACTTGATACCAGTCGCTAAAGGATTAGCAATAAAAAGTTATTGTCTCATCTCTAAGTAACTCGGCGAGATAAAATCCCATACGGCGGGCAGCCTCAAACCAATCCAATAATTTCACCATTACTCGCAATCATTATTTTATTCTCTACAATAGTTTTATGCCTTTTTATAATTAGAATTTATAATTAGTAAGGATAAGTAATCATTGTTGTGTAATTATGCACAAATTAGCTGATTCACGAGTTGTAGGAAACGCGAAGCCTTCGTGGACCAAATTATTATGAAAGAAAGTTCACCTCCTCGCAGAATAACCCAGAACCTTCGCAACTTGATACCAGTCGCTAAAGGATTAGCAATAAAAAGTTATTGTCTCATCTCTAAGTAACTCGGCGAGATAAAATCCCATACGGCGGGCAGCCTCAAACCAATCCAATAATTTCACCATTACTCGCAATCATTATTTTATTCTCTACAATATTTTTATGCCTTTTCATAATTAGAATTTATAATTAGTAAGGATAAGTAATCATTGTTGTGTAATTATGCACAAAAATTGAAAAATATGGCTGATGGTCAGCCGGTAATTTATATTTCTATCTTCATTATATCAATCTCCCTGACTATTCTACAGAATTCCCCAATTTTAACGTATTTAATTCTACTTCTCAAAGTTCTAAGGCAGAGATCTTCCGTTTGAGGCCCAGGCATCGGGACATCAAACGGAAGCATTGATGTATTGGAGGAGAAGACCATAAGCATACCTGCTAAAAAGGTAGAAAAATCAAAGATGAGTATTGCATCGATAACAAAGTCATTATGTGTCAACATAAGTCTGAATTACATAGTTTTTCTTTTCTTTATAAGCCTCCTACTTCATTTATTCATCAATATTCAGCATCAGGTTTCGAAAGCTACCTACATGTTTATTTTTTTCGTTGGCTTTTCCAATAGCTCACGTCCCTGATTCCTCTAAAAATATTCCCGTCCCTATAAATAAATGTTATAGCATACTGCCCCGATCCCCAAGATCGTTTGCAAATATGCACTGTTTCCTTTTCATCCATATAATTGTTGGATAACTTTACGACTATTTATAAAGCATATCGAAGATCTCTTTTAGGAATGTGTATGAAATATTTTTACACAAACCTATAAATAGGGAACAATGGCGTTTCAGCAGTGAAAAATCCAAGTGTAATGATAGAAAGAAAACTAATTTTTGTCACACCATTGTTCCCTAGCTTGAAATGTCCCAGTAAGTCTTCCGGACAACATTCTTCCTCAGAATTTTCGAAAAGTCCAAAAAAAAAACTCTTTTTTCATCTTTTCCTAAACGTAATTCTGGCACAATATCTATTCCTCTTGCCACGCTCGTATTTATTTTGGGAAACACTTTCCTATCTGGCCACCTAGTACTCCTAGCTCCGAGCCAGTCTCATTCATGTCAAATTCTCCGTCCATATCTACGCTGACTGGCCAATCTCTTTACCACAACCTGCTCGTATTTTTCCATCCACAATGAATCTCTTTTATTCTATATTTTACTCTAAAAAGCCCCGGTTCATATCTACAGGGAACCATTGCATTGGAAAGCATCACGTTTTGGCCTGACTATAAAATTATATCGAAAAAATAGGAAAAGGGAACTTCGAAACGGGCCTTACGGTCACCTACGCGTTTTTTTGTGCATCCTTTTAACTCGCTGCCGTTCCGTGCGAACGAATAAGGCAAAGCCAAAGCCATAAAGAGCTTCCCTTTTTTTCTGATCACTCCTTGTAACGAGAGTGAATTGCCTTTTTCCTCTCACGTTGCGAATGACCCTCCAATTCCTCTCCTTTACGAAATGGAAAGCAGAAAGAAATAATTTTCAACGTAACCGTGAAAATCATTCTCTTCTCCTTTCAAAGCCACAGATGAAACAGCGCATTGGAAACGCCCCAGAGACAAAAACAACCTAACCTATCGGCGATCACTCCGCGCCGAGGTTTTCGCAGCATTCATGACGAGTGATAATGACTTTTGCGAACTGCTGGCGCCGAGAACACTTTTATTTCGCGTCCGCGTCGCATCACCTATTACTAAAAGCATGTTTGAATAGTAACGTTCCTCACGTAGGCATTAGCTATCGGCTTTTGAGTAAATGAACCGCGATATTTATTTTGAAAATAACTCCAAATCGCATTAAACTACAAACATTCTGTTGTTTTTAATGACTACCGCAACTATTTTCTCTTTCAACTTTAACTCTAGCCCTCCTCCGACTTATGGAGAATAGAGTATCCATTTTTCTGGAATTACATCAAAACCGTTCTACTGTAATCCATTTCAGATATTATGTTCCACTCATCCTTTTGTTTTTTAAGTATCCGCGGCCATTCTCCTTATTTTTCATTCCGCCTTCTGCTTCTGTGCAAGCAGAATCTGCTCTAACCTGTCAAAACAGCTCAAAGTGATAGCATCTGGTTTTAGCGTGACTACATTATTATACCTAAGTCATGCCTTATTTCAATATTGGCTCAATAGTGTCACTGTTATTTTTGTAAATTAACCATACATGGCTGAGGAATTCACCAATTTTAATACTTGACTGAGAAGATCGTTAAATCATTAATGTACCTTTCTTCCGGGCCACCATAATTGGCACAAGCTAAAATATAGTGTCAACTCAGTGAAAAACAGATATTTTTTATTTTTCAAACGATATTAACTAAAAAAACAAGAAATAAATGACGATCAAATTATTGCTCCCATAGGTGGATTTGGATCTTAGTTTTCATTTCCCGATTTTTTTTTTAATTTGTTCAGAACATTTTCATTTTTTTGGCAACATTTTTAACGTGGCAGCATCTCCTGAATGAAATTATCACCACGTCTACCATTCTAGTATTTTATTTCGCACATACCAGTATTAATACTTGGGCTCGAGCAAGAGTTGTACTTTGCCCTAATTTTAGTGTCTTAAAATGTCGAAAAAGTTGACCTGGAGACTTCGCGATGCATATGCACGACAAATGTTTCCGAGCACGAAAATCGTATTTAAATTGCATATACGTTAAGGATACATTGCATATACATTTAGGATATTCGGAAGTTTTAACGATAGTTTTACGATTTTTCGGTTTTAACACTCTAATTGTCTTTAGATGCACAATATTGATATAGATATAATGATGGCGAAATAAACGAATGACTCGATGAAATCGCTCAAAAAACCATCGCCCTTCAATGTCTTCATACGACTGGGATCGCTCTCTACTGAAAACTGAATATCTCACCCGCACAAATTAACATCGAATTAACTTAGCCGTGCGATATCGTTAAATATTGCAGTAATTATATCGTAATTACACCAATTCCTACTGGGAAGGTAGCAATCAGTATGAGTGTTAAGTTGTGATCTTGAAGATATAAGTTTTTGTTTACCGCTATGATTCTAAGAAAACGTGAGGAAGAACGACATACTCTACCAAAGCGCAATTCTATGAAAAAAGATCTTCTAAAGCGATCAAAGGCATTCACCATCCTGCGGAAGTCACTTCAAAAAAAAAGATGAGGCTCAAGAAGATATTATTTTTTTGGGAATAACAGCAAACAAATGTTACGTCGCCGTTTCAGGAATTCCGCGATAGTAGCCGCTCATCCATCAGCAGCTAGGTCGGGGGGGGGGAAGATTCGCCTTATCGATCACCTCCCGTCCCGCGAAAGGGAGCCCGTCGACGACGTTGCAACGCGATCGCCGGCCAGATTGCGGGCCTCGCGCGCCGTCGGGAGTTACCGACCGCATGACGTCACGGGCGAGGGAGCGTAAAAGTGGAAACATCAGCTGAATGGATTACGAATGCGGTGGCGGCGAGTGCGACAGGGGCAGTACGGGCCGATTGAATGAGATTTTTACCCTCCACGCCACCACCGCCTTTCGCCGGGCGCCAAAGCGCAGCGAGATGGCTTCGCAGAGATGGGAGTGTTCGCCGATCGTGGCGGTTGTCGGCCGGGGGCGAGCGAAGTGACCGACGGAGGGGAATCTACGGTTAATGTGGGGGAACGAGAGAGAGAGGGGAGTTCTGAGGAACACAACGGTCGGAATCAACTCTATCACAGAGATCTATTTAAGAAAAAGTGTCAACTTGACAGAAGGGAAAACTTAAACGGCTTGAAAATACTAAACTCTGTATACTCTCGTGTCTCATTTCTCCTTTCAAGAATGCACAGATTCTTCTCCTTTGAAACATTAACATTAATTATGCAGAAAACATTCATTAGTAAAAGAGAAAGAATTAATTTGTAAAATCTACGCACCAGGATAATAAGCCCAAAGGTTGGTTTGATAGATGACGGTAGAACTCACCTAGTACGTGTACTAAGTCCTAAAATCTATGCACAATGGTAATATTTAATTGAAAGCTTGATTAACAGTCTTAAACACGTATACGGTATAGAAACATATGATAAAGTCCATGCAGTTGAACAAAGAAGGGAGGAGCCAGTCCCTCCCTCCATCGATCTCCGTTCCCTTATCGAAGCCCTCTCTTTCTCTCGCCGGGCATATCGTCGAGCATGTTGTGACGCTAATGTATAAAATAAACGCGTTCACGCCCTCTCGAAACCAGCCCTGCGAGGAGCCGCATGTAAAAAATGTTTTCGCTTCATAAAAATCAATTCTCTCGAATTTAAGAAAAAATAGAATTCATTGTATTTTTTCAAGAACGGACAAAAAGAGGCTTTTACACATGGAAGTTCCCCCATGCCAGATGTTCAGTTAAGAGGGCAGCATACATTTGACATCAACATCATCATAGATTATCAGTTCAAAGATTGATTGGTTCATATTCACTCTCTATACTTATCACCTTTCCTGCCAATCTCTTCATTCTTCCACTACTCGTGGCACTGATCTCTTCAACTACATGCTTTTCGTTATCCATTCTTGACCCTCCTCCATTATTTCTTCCTTCTCTTGATTCTTTAGTTAGGGTCTTCGGTAAATTATGTCTCGAGATAAATCGTGTCTCAAGATACGTGCAATTGGTTTCCCTAATTCTATTTTAAAAATATTTTCTTTAATTTGCAACTCTTCGTAGTACATTAACATATGATACACTGCCGATCAATTTTATTCAGATAAATCTGCGGTGAGACTTAATTGATATCAATTCTAGTCTCTCTTTTCTCTGATGCGCCTTTTGTCCTTGTCCCACAGCGGCAGACGCGTAATCCTGATAGATAAGTCTTAATGCAACTTTCCCTATGCTTAGACTACGACTATTTGCTGTAGGTAGTTGTTTCTCCTGATAGAGAGGTTTTTCCAGCGCTATACTGCTTTATACTTCCCTATTGCTTCTTCCAACGCCGCTGATCTTGCTGCCTAAATAGCAAAGACCGTTCAATGAATGAAAGTCAAAGAAATGAAAGTTTGAATGAATTTTATTTTAGCATTGTCTTCCTTAAAAAATGAAGGCCATTACTTAAGTGATGGTCTTCAGTTTTTTTATACCATCCTTGCTTATCTTGAGGTTTCAATTTTTCAATCCCTTCTGCATACAAGCTAGTATCCTTGTCAGGGTTTCTGTCAAGGGCCCTTGTCAGGGTCATGGTTAATGTTTTAAGAAATCACTAATGATCACGAACGGGTTCGATACTTAGATTAAGAAGCTGACACCCTGGTCGTCATTTGAGTGCGTCGAATAATTTATACCAAAATGTCTGGATCGGACTAGTGAACAATTGACTTTTAATTTCCTATTCACTACGAGTATCAAGTCAGTAATTATTTCATTTGAGAACTAATAATGTATTTAATACTTCAAAATCATTCTATTTGGTTTTGACGCTGCTAACACAGTAAAAATGATGACAATTGGTTTGAACGTGAATGTATGATTCCCCTCACAAGTTGTGCCAATTTGGTATTGATTGATAAAAATTGGCCAATTACGATTGAACTCGTGGATGTATATCACAATTGAGCATCACATGCAGCATATTTCTTTCTTGTTATCACAGAAAAATATGGAGGAGGAAAATATTTTCTCAGAGAATCACGGCGTTTCCAAATATCACGTTCTACTTCACCGCCATGTTGAAATTTTTTATATGCTTCCTTTGCACCACACCCTTGCTATACATACGATGCACGTATTTATCCGTTTCTCGCTAAATCTAGAACTTTAGTTACGCACCACATTGCAAAATAGACCTTAAAAGGTCATGCATATTCACATAAGATATGTTTAGAAATTTAAAGTTCGAATTAGACCCGTAAAAATAAAAAGATTATCAAGATAATGGAGGAAAAGGAGGCCATAGAAGCGTAATGCCATGAGGAAGACCACACAGGAGATCTCCTCTTGCTTAACACTTTAGCGGAGGCGGGAACCTAGGACGGTCTGGGAAAAGCATGATAGGAAGTGTAACGAGCGGATAATTAAAGTGGTGGTGAAATCAGTCTACACCACCTTTGCCGACGAAGAGGCTGCCCCATAAAATGGCGAACAAGTCCCAAGATTTAAAATTTATGAAAACGTAGAGGAGTTAGACTGAATCCAAAGAAGATCGTATGAATTTTCAAAGAAAAAAACTACCTAAAAAAGAATGCAAATAAGATACAGTAATTGCAGAAATTCTTAACCTCTCCTGTTACAAAGAGAACATCCAGAGCTGAAAGAAAAAGGGAACACCCAACTTTGTGAATAGCACCGAGGTCACGAGCATTAATACCTCACTCTACAGCAACAAATCAGCCGAACAATTGGAGGGAAATTCACGACCACTGACAGACATGCAATTAGAAATATCTTTTCCCTCACACAATTCACGATCGCAACAAAATTAATGTTTATTCATTATCATCAGTACAATCAGCAGCTCCCCATCTTCCCTGTTCCATACTATTAAATCCCTTTATCTTATTCCCTGGTAGCTCTTCTGCCCTACATCCCCGTCTATTTGGTCTCGTTATTTGTGCCTTGGCCTTTCTCATAAGACTCCTATTTCCCCTTCTATTTGATTTCATCACAAATTTGTTGTGTCTCAGAGTGTATTTGATCCGTCTGGTACTTCTTTTTTTCAAGGTATTCCATAGGTTTTTTCCTTTCCAATCCTTTGCTATACTTCTCCATTTATCAGTCAATATAGTCTTCAGTATGTGCCTCAAGTACAAAGTTTCAAAGACTTCTGTTCTCCTTTGGTCTACTTTCCCAGTGGTCCATGCCTCCAATACAAGCCCATCCTATCCAAGATTTTTTTCATAAACTGTTTCCATGCTTGTGGTCACATCTTCTTTGAGCATGCAAGTTGGAGTTGCCCTTTCATCATAAACCCCTTCTTAGCTTAAGTTATTCTGCACTTGATATCCGTTGAGCCTCTTCTATCCCATTTACGACTCTTCCGTGGTGGGGAAATAATTCCACTCGTCCTAATTCCCCTCCTTCCAGCGCAAAATATCCCTTAAGCCTTTATCTTCCGCTAATTAGGATTTCTAATTTCCTCTTATTTATTTTCATGTTCAAATAATAAATAATATCTAACAAAAAGGTGAAATAAGTCAAAAATTTTTACTCAAAGGTATTGCTGAATCCTGCATTTTCCTTTTGCAAACAAATCATAAAGCAAATTCTTATCTCCCAAGAATTAGTATATCAATAAAGGAAGATGAGCATATTTTTGATCACAGGAATTACCATAGCTGTAGAAGTGATTTTTCCATATCCGCATTAATTTTTTGACGCTATGCAATATGTTTCGTCACTCAGTCATCTCATCATTTGAAGGTACTTGTAGTAGGATACACACGCTGAATTTTAGCTATGTTATTGCCCATTGGTTTTGTACATAAAAAGGAAAAATATCCTAACTATGAAGATATTACGCAACATCGAGAAAATAAATTTCGAAAAACCTCTAGAGAAGCCACTGCTGTCGATGAACTTCATTGTATCCTTCTCTCATCACATTTTGTAATATTTATGGTAATTGAGAAATTTATTCCTCAAAAAAGAAACCTCAGATTGATTTCCTGATCAATATAAAACCCCCGCCACACGCCCTTGCGGCGGCTTGCGGGGTATTATGTATTATGTAGATGTATAAAATCTGTCATTCGATCCATATAAATATTCCCCTGAATATGATGATTGATACACTCTCGTTTGAATATTATAGCTACAATTTACATAATGACGACACAGGTATGACATCCATTGTTAATATTCCACCAAAATAGGTGATAAAATATTTTTTCCTAGGAGTAAAAGAGAAGATCTTCGATTTCAATCGGTTAACAGTAATCAAAAAGGGAAATTTGCCGCTACTCCTATGGGTTCAATATCAAGACAATAAACCATAATAGCAATCGCATGTAAAATGCACTATTACTATGAACTGAGGAGTAAATATACGTTTTACAGAGGATACACTATGCGCGGAGAGGTTTTTATCGCCGCCTGTGATGCTGTGCATCGTGGGTAAGTACCTTCGTTTTCGTTCGTCGTGATTAAATTTATCTTTGAGTCCACGTGCCTCCCACGATAACCTCGGCTACTCCTCGATAAATAATTCGATCTCACGTAATGCAATCGCTTCCTTCTCTAAGGACCCTGTCCATTTTTTCGCTCCGCGAAGAATTATATTCCCGTTCTGTCGTGCACAAAACCGAATGGTATGCTCAAATGTTCCCCGGCGTGATTGCAATGAGATAGGACCTCCCAGAGAGCTGAGGCTTCGGGCGGTCGCCCTGATACGCCCTGCCTCCCGGAAGGCCCCGTCATTAGCATTCGTTTGGGGCATGAGGGGCGGCCACAGAAGGGTGAGGAGAGAGTGAGAAATAGGCGGGGGAGGGGGCGTTGATAGAGGAGATGAAACGCAGATTAGACGAAAACACGGCATCGGAACACCCCCTATTCCTCCGCGAATTTGTACCTGGAGGGGAGCCAAGTCCCACTGTCCTTCCCGAAGCATTTCACGCGGTAACCCGAGCCTGGCTAATAAGAGGGCATTGCTTATAAGGATTTCCTCGGCGCTGGTCGTGACAAAGGGTGGAAGGGAACTCAAGGAGCCGGGGGAACGCATTAAGAGAAGGTGGGAGGAGGGCGAGCTTCCCATGTTTCGCTGAAAGGTTTCGTAGATGTGCGTACTTGTTCACGCTAGTCCGACTTACCATGGGAACGAAGGGGAGTAATTTTTATCGTGTGTTGAAAGGAAGTCTCGAGAACAGTGGAATGACTCGCCCCTCTATGTTCTATATTATTCTCTGCTAATCCGTTCATTCCTTCATAATTACAGTCATTGGCGTCTTACATTACACCCTTCCTTTAATTCATGCTCTCGATAGTTATTCCTTCCATAATGATCTTCATTAATACGAGTATACTGGGGATAATAATGTCCACAGCTTCCCTCTCCTTGGTGATGTATACAGGGTTCGTCCGGAAAATAAGTGTACTGAGCTCAGGAAAAAAAATTTATTACACTTTTACATATCTTAAGCTAATATTCCTCAAAATAGGACCCTTGTGAGTCGATACACATGTTCCAGCGGTGTTCCCATTCCTGGAACGCTCCCGCGAAGGCATCATCGGGAACCTCTCGAAGACACGTCGTCACGGCCTCTTTGACAGCGTCCAAAGTCCCGTATCGCGTTCCTTTCAAACTCCTCTTTATCTTCGGGAACAGAAAGAAGTCTCTAAAAAATGTGGTGTGTAAAAAGTCTGTAAAAAAACGATTGAGTCTTTGATCATCACTGAGCACTTTCGGCACCAACTTTGCACAAATTTTTCGCATCTGTAATTGCTCCCTAATAATCTCGTGCACTATTGTTTTTGGCACATTACACTGCTCTGCTATCATCCGAACACTAAGACGACGATCAGAGTTCAGTACATCGCGAACTTTTCGCACATTTTCGTCGGTGAGTGTCGTTGATGGGCGTCCAGGCCGTGGTTCTTCGTCGACCTCTTCTCTGCCCTCCACGAACATCTTGTGCCACCGAAAGATCATGTTTCTGGACATGGCTGACTCCCCGTAAGCCTGGTTAATCATACCGACAGTTTCGGTGGCCGATTTCCCAAGCTTTACCGCAAATTTGATGGAATAACGCTGCTCCAAAAACTTCGGCATCGCGTTCCGTGACGTGGGTCGAAGTGTGGAGGTTCGCGTTAACAGAGCTCCTCACTACACCACAGCTCAGAGCCGACTGCCTTTTTCAGCGTCGCTTGCCAACATACCCCCCTCCAATCGCAGCCCGTCAGAGCGGTGCTGGGCGCGCCTGGAGCGGCGGGAAAAAATCAGTACACTTATTTTCTGGACGAACCCTGTATTCTCTTCCTTTAAGTGTAGAACATTTTCTTTATTGTCCTCTCGGGTAGGCCACTTCATTTTCTTCAAACCTCAAATTCCGATCAAGCTATGATGACCGCAAATAATATTTATAGATTCCATCATCCGGATAAAATTAGAAAAATAGACACCGCCATGTCCTCTTCTTCCCTGGTACATAACACAATCGCGATAAAATCGAACCAAAACCCCTTAATAGTTTTAATTTTTAATTTTAAAAGTAATAAAACTTAAGTCAAACAAACCCATCACTACACGGTGCGTGTGTATATGCACACATATATATATATATATATATATATATATATATATATATATACACACACATATATAGATACATATATATATAAACATATAAACATATATATATATAAACATATATAATATATATATAAACATATATAATATATATAAACATATATAATATATATATAAACATATATAATATATATAAACATATATATATACATAAACATTACATATTGTTTGTAACACACACGGTCCAATTAAATACCCAGATTTAGCTTACATCTATCTTTTAAAATCCTACCACCCCCCTGGACTAAATTGTCCCCATTAGCTGACACCTTCCTCTCTACAACTAATCACCGATTATGTGTGTTCCTCTCTTTAAACCCACCCTAATATTCCCTCGCTTTCTTATCTTCATCTCATCTACATAATACCCCGCAAGCCGCCGCAAGGGCGTGTGTTAGGTCACCCACCGTAAAAAGGAACAATACCACAAGCAAAACAACAACATGGAAAATTACATCCACAGCAGCGCACACACTCATGCAAAAATCCCTTCATCCAACACTCATGCAAACACATATACCATAAATCAACAAACAACTGCACCCCCGGATGCAGCACGAAAGCTATCCAACAACACGCAAGCCAGGTCACAACAAGCAAGAATGCGAAATTCCACTACCACATGAACATGCAACACAAAACACTCTACCCCCCGCGGAGACTGTGAAAGGCAGGGAATGCGACCCAGCCTGGCAGGTAGCAGGAATTTCCCCCCCTCGGTGAGGGACGAGAAATTGAAAGGGAGACTTAAAAACAGATGAACAGAACACTAATGAGGTCATTCAGAAAGAATGGGTTATGATAACAAAATACACGAGGTTAGTAAAAGAGCATGCATTTAAGGAGAACTAATTATTCCCTAGATGCTGAGGGTGGCAAGTGGAATTTTTGCTATCTATAACCCTGCAGTTGCTATCCCGTATTTGTTCGTTGGAAGAAGGAGTCCTTGAGTCTGCTAGTTCTGACATCTATTTCCCGAATTTTATATGCACGATCCAAGCGACCAATGTATATACGAGTGCGAATAATTTGCGAGACCTCGAAGCTGAAACATGCGGATCTGAATTTATTTAGTAATTTCAATCTTGCATTGCATCGTCCTTCTTCTAATGATTCCCACCCCAACTCCAACTCTCTCTTCTAATGATTCCCAACCCAAATCTTCCCGTCAGTGAATCCTTGCAACCTGATGAAGGCGGCTGGGACCATTGAAATACTTAAGTGAGTTTTATTCGTGTTTTGATTAGCCTTTCATTGTTTTACTATAACTAAATTCACGTGTGCATAAAGAATATGTGAACACCATATAGGTGTCACATATATATACGTGGACAACGGAGAGAGTGAAGATATCGCAAAACGTCCACGGAAACGAGCGGATGGGAAAGTTGGCTGAGTGAATATGGAAGGAAAAGGGAGACAAAAAGGGTAGAGTGGGGAAAAATTCGGTGGCCGTATCAGGGAAGCAAAGGGAAAAACCACGGTGCGGGTGTTCAAGGACCGTCTGCTTTGCGTGTTCCAAGAGTGGATTGTTATTTGCTCACGCCCTCCGTTCGAGCTTCAACCAAGTCTCCCCCCGAACCGCCGAAAGTGGGAGTGGGGAAGTGAGAGGGGACGCTTTGCAGAGAGCGGGTGAGGTGTTGGTGTGGAGCAGAATTGGGAAAGAAAGGATCAGGTGTGGAGATGAAAGGGGTTGGAGCTTCATTTTCGAGTTATGGCTAACACAGGTTGCGGCGTGGTGGTTTAGTGGGTAGAGCATTCCGTCAATATTCGGAGGGCCCCATCGTCAAACCCGACTGATTCCTCTAGACTCCAAGCTGAGCCAAAATTGTGATTTTCTGAGCACTAAGAAACCATAAACTAAAGGAATTCTCAAACCTTGAATGTGTGACTTTGACATGCTGTTGAGTTTTCTCAGTGAGGCTGAATTCTCCCATGTTTCCAATCGTCCTTCGGGTATATGACTGATTGAATAATATACCTGTATATATAAATATATATATATATATATATATATATATATATATATATATATATATAATTGAGTAATTGACTTGTAATTAATTTGTAAAATCTGTACGGGGGAGAGGGGAAGTTACATGCATGAACAATAATATTTTTGCTACCTTCTCTCCTGCAAATAAAGTTCAAAATTAATCTTAATTTAAAACTAATCGGACTAATGTAGGGTCCGCAATGTACTCAACAATTTTTTATGCCCTTAAAATAGAATATTCAAAATTAAAGGCACGGATGAGAGAAACACCGAGTAATAATTTATCAAAGCCAAAAGTTTTCCCAAAAGGAGGAATATGTCCCATGGCCCCCCTGGAAATGGGCGGTCTTTGACGGTTTACTAGAATTAGTCCTCACTCGCAAGCTATTGAAACGCTTCACTCGCAGGCTATTGAAACGCTTCACTAGCAAGGTATTGAAACGCTTTGAACAGTTTAAACATCCCATTAACTAAAACAATTACTGCTTAATCCCCAGATCATATGGACACATTGGGTAGAATCTCAGAAGAATATGGAGAATAGATTTGGAACCACTACAGACACGAACGAGTACGACAAAGCAGACTAACAAGGTATAGACAATTCCTCTGGTAACTTAAAAAATAACGGAGCACACGAATCCTAAACCAGGATCATTACTAAAGCCATATCATAGATCAGGGCTGAATCCTTTCTTCGTGAATCCGAAAGACCTACAGTGCATACCACATAAATAAGAGTATATAGTCACTGGTAGATTCAATCACACTTCCTAATAAATAAATTTAAATGCCTTGTATGTTACTTTCCTTTAAGAACACTCGATAAAAATGAAATATTCCCTCATGTACAAGTATATAACATAATAATATTAACACATGCATGTAAACATTAAGTCGCGGCTGATCGCAGTGTTGATGGCATAACTCTTCAAGCCGTTCACCAATCCTTATTTCCTCCTCCATTTATCCCACTCACCTAGCATACTATAGCTTCATCTCAATATCTTGACTTCTGCTGTCCGGTTCATCAAACTTTAAAAACCACGAACAAAAGTATGCTCCCATCACTTTCGTCATTCAAGGGATTTTG
Organism: Hetaerina americana; assembly: GCF_022747635.1. Taxonomy (NCBI): domain Eukaryota; kingdom Metazoa; phylum Arthropoda; class Insecta; order Odonata; family Calopterygidae; genus Hetaerina; species Hetaerina americana. The sequence continues at coordinate 38,531,989 of NW_027287427.1, read as the reverse complement.
GTGAATTATTCGAAGCTTGAATAAAAAACAGAACTGGTATAAAAATCGATATACGGAAATTCTATTGGGCAGTACAGCCATGTTGTATTTGTTCTATATTAGATGAACATATCAATGGTATCGAAATAGCTATAATGTGTACTTTTATATTTCATCTAATCGATGACAGAGCCATTTTTCCGTATACTTGAGATTGAAAAATGCCTTCTCCAATGAAATACAATGAGGAGAGCTATCATTAGTTAGCGTATAATATTACAAAGAATTAAAAGTTGTGAATAAATGATACGTGATCCTTAGTTAACTCACAAGGCCATCAGTTTTAATTGTGCATGAATAGCGTCTCAACACACGCTATGAAATGAACTCAAGTACTGAAGCATCTCAACTACCGAATCCCTGACGATAAAGAAAAATCTCTTCTTTATGTGAAAAAAAGTGGTAACAAGCATTTGCTCATAGATACGTATTTCGAAAGCGTGACACTAATGTTACTTTAAGATAAATTATAAACAATGCATTTAAATGATTGATGTAATTATTTTACGCATAAAAATTTATTGCGACACATTTATTAGAGTATTTCTTTCGTATTAGAATTCTTTTGTTTTTCGAATTAGAATTTTTTAAATCTGTGCTACCTCCATATCATAGGATTAAATTTATGTGAGAGAATGGAAATACTTCTTGGTAAATCCTGCATCAATTTTATCGAAGAAAAAGATTGTTTTACAATTTTCTCACGCTCTCAAACCTATCAATTTCGAGACAGCAGTCACTAATGAGTATCATAAAATGGCGAACGCTATTTAAGAAACATGCGTAGTAGTGCACATTGATAGTAAAAAGGGAAAGACATTCGAAAGCATGAACGAAACGAAAAAACGCCGAAATATTTTGTAAACTTAAGCTGTATATTAAATTTTTTTCTCAGCAGTGATAGTTAGGAACTTTGGAGCCTCCATTAGTAGAATTCATACGGTACCATACACGCGTAAAAATAAACATACCATGCACGAAAACTTTCCTGATTGGCGTAAAAACAAATCACGTGACATTCCAATTAGCCACGTAAATAGTCGGATCGGCTCTAATGGCTAGATAAACTTCATCGCTGTACCAGCATTACTAATTATGTGATGTATTTTGCCTGGAAATTAATTGATCGTTACGAGTCACAACGCTAGGAAGTGCGCATATTTCATGAAAAGCTGGGTGCGATAAGGTTCAACTTTTAAGGTGTGGACATCTTGCATTCCTCTGAGCATAAAAATGTCCCACCAAGTGGAAATATAATCGGCTTCTTATTTTATAAATCTTCGTTTAATACAGAAAAACAGGATTATCGCGTGAGAACCTGGCTTACAAATTATGACAATAAGATACTGGAACTGCCATCGAAATCGTTTGGCGGAAAATTTTCCATCCCTCTTCATTTCTTTCGACCATAGAGCCACGGGTATAAGGACTCCAAAGCACCATTATCTCCCACCATCCCATGCCGGACCCTACCTCACCGTATAAATTCTACTAATTTGTCATTGGCTTACGCTCTGAGTCGATGCGCTCCTAGCCTACTCCCTCCGTTCCACTCTTTTCCCCCGCGAAAGGAAATCCTGGCTACGCGCCAATTTCCAACGCACATACACGCGAGGGGAATGGGAGAACAGAGATAGAAGTTGGAAGGCGGCAGAAGCGTCTCAAGAAGTGAGAATCAGCGGATTTAGACGCACAGCGAGGAGGATCGCACGGAAATCCGATTCGTTAAGATCTATAGTATTAAGTTAAGATGAGAAGTGTCACAACGATGCTTGCAGACGCGGGTTAGTAAGCGTTTGAGAAAGAAGATTTAATGCTAGATTGAATATGCTGACAAGGTCCGAGTTTACTCCTCAAGTGCAATCAATTATAAAATGCCATATGAAAAATGTTCAGCCGCGAATGTAAAACTGAAGACATAAATGAAAACATTAATAGAATCGCAAATTCTTTTTCCCTGTGTAAACAACACTTGAAGAGTCACAAAATTCAATATGCTGAAAACCATTACCATTCTCCATCTCTTCACATACGAGAATTTCGTCCGGGCTTCAAAGGCTTCTTTCAACGTATGTGGGTTAATTGCAGGATACATAAAATATATTATATTATGTAAAGGTGCGTTTAAGTTTCAGACTTCAAGCGATGAAATTGCCTATGAGTTAGTGAGCACCAACAAACATTAAGATAATAGAAGGACTATTTCGTTCGAAACTATTTGCAGGTGTGGTAAAAACCAAATGATATGATTTCTCGCCAAATTTTATCTTCAACTATGAGTTATAAAAATTTGGTCAAAGTAACTGCCACAGTTCTGTTCATTAATTGTTTCATTCTATTTTCCTAGTAATGGGAAAATCTTATATGGTACAAAAATGCACTCACCTAAACAAAATAAATATTAATATGGCCTTCAGATGATCTCTCGACTTTGAAGCAAGCTCTTCAAATTGGTAAACGGACGTTGAAAAACACTACGAGACTTCTCTCAGACTTTTGATTGAGTGACCCTCACTTTCTCTGCAGTAAGATTATTATTACCAGTAGTCTACCGGTCAGACTAGATTTGCGATTAACTCACGCACCTTAATCACACGATACAAAACACCCTGAAACTAAATACCACAATAAAATGAATCATTCCTCAATTTTACATATTGTTTGATTCTTATCATTCTGTCAGACACGTCATTTTTTTCTCACCTAACCAATACTCTTCACATTATCAGTCTTGAATGTTCCATTGCCACTTGAGGTAAACTGGAACCCCTTTTGAATTTCCTCAAAGACACTATCTTCCTTTACCATATCTTGCAATTATCATTTTGCTTTTCTCCCGCCAATTTTATTATTTCGAACCGGCTCCGCCTCCATAACTTTAAAGTCTCCCATCTACCCTTCTGAACGATCCAAAACTATCCACCACATCAAAGGTTTCACTGAGATGTTTCTTTTATTATGTTCTTAACTAGTAATTTCCCAGCTTTCCTAAAAAACTCTCTAACTAAACTATTATACCTGCTCCCTAACTAAAATGTTCTAACTGCTCTAGTTTACGACCCCCAGCTTGAATTTTTACTAGTGTTAGTCATCCTATTTCTTGAAATTTCATCACCTTTGTTTGTTATGATTGGTAATCATCTCATACACATGCCACAGATTCTGTGACGGGCGAAGCGATTAATTGCAATCTCTTGCATAACTGGCTATGAGAGACTAAATAATCAAAAAATATAACTGACACGATGAGTTTCCCACTTACTTTCACTCGAATCTCCAGCCATCTCTTGTCATTTCTTCCGTGTATATTTTGAAATGCACTAGTGATACTGGACAGCCCTGTCTCACTCCCTGCCTTACACTGCCTATCCACACCTTTCATCCTTTAGGGGTATCTGTGCAGACTGAGTCATTGTCGGGTTTCAGATGTGCTAAGGGCAGAGGGGATACCTCTTGATTCTGTAATCCAATATGAAGATCAGCTGTTTGAGCGAATATCCATCATTGGCACAAAATGCATGGAGTCAAAGCTTTATAATTCGAAGTTGTTTTTGATAGCCACGGCAACATTTTAAATTAAATGATAATTTATTTCACTTCATACATAATTTCTCCTAAACTTGACATAAAATTATCCCTTTGATTATACTAGAATGTTATTATAATCTTTAGTATACCTGGCAAAATGGTTTAAAACTAATTGTATATCCACGTGAGTCAAGGGTTCGTCAGGAGGAGCTTGAATAAGCGAAAGGGAGTAGTATTTGTAAAATTGACAAAAACACACTATAAAAATTATTATAAACTTTTCACAATACAAGCCACAGTTATAAGCCGATAGGTTTGATGGGTGATGCCAGAGCTCAACTAGAACTATGCCAAATGGTGTTATGAGATTCAAACATAAGGGTAGGGGTGCCTATTACTTTCTGCCTATGGTTTCCTAGGAAGATACGAAAAATCACACACCTTCAGTGAAGCTGAAGGTGCTCAGAGGCGTCACCAGAAATCGAACCTCGACCCTCCTGTCAGTAGCCCAGCGCTCCACCCACTGTACTACCATGTTCTCCATCAGAATGTTTTGAGCATTCATACACATTAATGCATTAATACCCAATACAAATGAATGTGCGTTTAGAATTAACAGAAAAACCACAATAATGGTATTCCGGAACGAGACCACGAGAAAAATAGACTTCTGCAAAAAAGCTACCCTGAATCCATGGTGAAAAGCAGCAGTTTCACCATTAGGCACTGGTGGCGCGGACCGAGTGGGTCGGCCAGGCATCAGCTGCCACAGCTGAGGGGCGAAAGTTGAGTGGACGGTATCAACCGCAGTACTGCGATGTGGAAGGCAACGGGAAACCACCACATTATGCTCCCTAGAATATGCAGCCTTGCCTTGCATTCTAATAAAAGTAGGATATAGCAGTTGGAGTAAACCAATCCTAGGATTGAAATGCTGATGGTGATGCGTTTAGACTTAAAAATTCATGCATTAGAAATACCAGTATTTCGTATGGACTATGGAATTTCTCAATACACCACCAGGATTTAGGAACTTTATCCTTTTTGAAGAACTAATAACTGAAATTCTATTTTTATCAAAACCTATACTAGCTAATTTTCTCTATATTTAATATGTATCCTTATAAGACAGCATTTCCTATACGTATATTTATGAACAGTACCTAAACGATCTTTCTTATTCTTCGCACAGAATCAATAGAAATTAACAGAGTATGACTTGCGTCTGTATATTAGTAATAGTCGACACGCAGCTTTTGTGTGAATAATATTTTTCACTTTTTTTACATTTTCCCTTTTGCGAGTTTTTCCGGTCCCAATGAAACTCCGATGGAAAAAATCGTGATTTCGTGGAAAGTACATTTGTGGGTTTTGGTCAGCAAAGCAACCGATGGAACCGATTTGCGATGAAAACGCCATCTTTTTTTTCATTCCTCATCAACCTGCAAGCCACCGCTAGGGTGTGTGGCAGGGGTCGAAAACACACCAAACGAACTTTGACCCGAATATGACCATACCACGGTCGGACAATGTTATTCTGATCCCTTATCGTTCTTGGGAAAACAGTCATCTTAAATCTGATCTACACTTAATCTCTCTAATTGTATTGGCATGATCTCTCCAACCGTAGTACGATGGGCATAATAAATATGGGACTAATACATTTTCAACGTCAGTACTAAAGAGACGTCCATCCAATTTAAGCAAGAAATTTAATCTGTAATTTGACCCTCGCTCCGTGAGTGATTACCAGCCTAGATCCTCTTATATTTTCGATACGCTCCAAAGCTATCACAACAACCTTTTACAAATCTAGCTCCTCTACGCTGCACACGATCCAATTTGGCAGTCAATTCAAGTTCATGAGTATCCCATATACTAGCATCATATTTTAAATGAGGCCTAACCAGCGACAGATAACATTTCTCTTTGACCTTTCCATCACATTTACCAAGTACTCTTCTGATTAATCCTAATTTTTTGTTAGCTTGGCCACATATTCCCCGTATGTGTTTCCCCCAGGAGAGGTCGTGAGTGAGGGTAACAACTAGGTATTTTGATGCAGTCTACACATTCCATTTCGGTGTTACCGATGCAGTAGGCCTTAAGGAGGGAATTTCTCTTTTTCCAAAAAATTATCACTACGCACTTTTATAAGTTTCATTCTAATTGCCAAGTGTCGCGCTAGCGTTGTATAGCATCAAGATCATCTGATAAAGATTCTGTTTCTTCAGGATCACGTATATCGGGAGGGGGTAAATACGCACCACGCTAATTTCGACCCGAATATTCTTACTTCTACCGCGATCGGATAAGGTTTTTATGATCCCTTATCGCTCATGGAAAAAATTACATTTTAATCTATCTGTTCTACACTTAATATCTCACTAGAATCAGTGTTTTACTTAGTTTTTTAAGAGATTATTCAAATAACCTTGTAGTTTTCTTCTTTTTTCTTCTCAATATTTCCAGCAGACTGAATTCTTCCCCTACATTTCTTAGGATAACTACACTTGTGATTCGTAGGTGGGCCAGTTCCTTTCCCTGTGCCGGTTAGGTATGGTTTCGCATTTTAGGCATTCGTTGCGCCCATTTACGGTTACTCTTCATCGTTACTTCGCAATAGAAACATATTCATTGATTATTTCGCCATGCTGCATTTTCAATCCCATTTCCCCATGAGAAATAACTAAAACCCTCAAAAGATGGCAACTCTGTCCAGGAGTTGCACGAATGTGAAGTCGGAGTGTTCCGCGCCCACTCGCTACAACTCCGTTAATGTCTGCCGCTCTCTTGTCTCACTCCATGCACGAGGTACAAGCACACACAATATGCCTGCATATTTAGCAGTGGGCACGGGAGTGAGAGGCACATCTCTTGAGACATGGAAGCCGCGAAAAGAATTCTAATGAGGCAGGGTGTGCTGAAGGCGAGGAGTTACGTTATAGCTGCCTGACACCGCCAGGTATCCCATTTCAAAAGGAAGTCGAGGATAATGAAAAGGAGAAGTAAATCTGAAAAAAGCCTGCAACAAAGTAAAGATCGAAAGGCCAATCCCGAGATAGCTTCGCTCCGATTACCCCCTTTTGCATACAATTCGAGTTATATAGCAGTGCGCCGAATGAAAGTTAAGCATGACTTCCCATCATCACTTAACATCCCCGCTACAACTTTTTCAGCCGACGAAACCCTTAAATCAGTTAAGTTCACACGTTTCCCGAGCTATAACCTTAAGTTGACCCTGACTACAATATTTCTCAAATCTTGCGTCAATCCTAAAATCTCGTTCGAAATATTCATTATACATAGCAATAAACCGAATTCTCATTGTTTTCAGATCTAAGAGTAAACTTAACACCATGTAAAAATATGATAAAATATGATTCTAAATCATAGTGAATACCTGGCTTCATATTAATCACAAAGTGAATTATAAGCAACGCCTGTGGGCTGTCCAATGAAAATGACATTGTCACCCCAGCATTATGCTTTCATTAAATTACCTATCATCTTAATTAAATTTCAAAATTTTTCAATGCCAACACAATGTAAAATCATTTTTTTTACGAGACATGAAAAGATTTTCGCCTCAATTTCAAGCCACTGCTACAAATCTAGCGGAAAATGTTCCAAACTAATCAATAAGAGCTATTCAAGTGTTAGAGTTTATGCTATCTAATTAGGTATACGTACCAATACTACAAATACCATTGCAAACGAATCAAAAATAGACAAAATTACTGAAATACATACGATGCGATTGCACATCACCATCAAACGCATTATTATTTACTGGGGAATATTTTCGTATGCAAAATATGTTGTTACTTACACTAAGGGTCCCCGACTCCGAAATTACGAATCACCCGAATAACTTACCTGAAAAGAAAGAAAAAGATATTAGTGAAAGACAATTTAATTATGATAATACTTATTTAATTTATGTCCCTAGTTTCGCAGCAGAATAACCGTGTTGTAGGTATATCGTTAAACTATACGCAGTGAGTCGATGGGATAGCAGATTATGTGGTCAGATTAACTGGAATGCCAATAAGGGGTGAGGGGATACTTTGGTAATTTGCAGGTATATAAAGCTTCATAAATTCCGGTTGTCAATCTCGAAACCGTCTCTCATTATGATTATAAATGTTATCAACCCACAATCTGCAACATTGGCACATGGTTGAGGGCAGGAAGGATTTTCAAAAAAAAAGATTTGGAGAGATTTTCTATAAATCTTGAGCCAAAATTAGTCCTGCATAATATATGATCACACCTAACAAGTGCTGGTCGCAATTGGATGTGTTCCAGAAAAGGTCGCCGACGCGAAGATTTGTTTGAAACTTCTTCCAGCAAAATAAGACCTCGATGTTTGTCGATACGTGAGCGCCGAAGATAAGCAGAATATGGGCAAGGAATGCAAGGACGCCGAGGAGAAGAGTGCGAGAATGGATGGAATATCGAAGATAGAGATTCTCGGGTTGAATAGGAAGAGGGCACTGTAAGGAAATGGTGGCACTGTGAAGAGGAATAGAGAGAAAGCGTTGGCCATGAAGGGGCAGCAGGGATAGAAAACTAGTTTTTTTTACGAAATTCAGTCGGCATGGATGTCATCTGGCATCCAATCCACATTCACTAGAAAAAAATGAGGATCAGAAGTATTGCAAGAACAGAGGCAAATGTTGCAGACGATGTTGAAAATAATCATGCGAACAGAAATGTGAGTTGTTACAAAGCAGGAGAGAAAATTCTTCAGCGTAAAACTTAAAAAAAAGAATATTCTGTAGTTAAAACTGCATAAAATTAAACGTAAAACAACCGCAGCACCACAGAGAGCACATCTTAAAAGCACCTGGAAGAAATAAGGCAAATGGAATTTAGTAGGGAAAACAAGATTAATAAAATCTAACACTGCCAGTGAAAATCCCCCCGGCTATTTCCCGTGAGAATTAATATTGAAGGTGCATCCGTCGAAATGAGTAAAATTACATGAAATGAGAGAAAAAAAGAATAATCAAGAATTAAATGAAAGATACAATGTATCTTTTCACTGTCTTTTATTCACGTGCAACCAGTTTCAACGCTCAAGCGTCATCAGGAAACAATTGAATATTTAAGAAAATCAAGTTTTAATTATATACGCAAGGCCCAGCGAAATTCCGTTCTGAATGGATTTCGTAGATTTCACAACAAAGAGTAAATCAATACATTTACGAGTAAGTACCGCATGCGTGGTTTCATTTCATTCCTATAAGATACATTTACACATTAAAAGACTCCTGCATGTTCTAAAAGCTCTATTAACTACTTAAGAATAAATAATATCTTCTTTGGCAAGATAAAAGATAACGCTTACAATAATAAGCTAAGGCATGACGGCCATGCACTGTTTTCTCACATAATAATAACCTTTTGCGTGAACATCCAATATTATTGTTCATCCATTAACAGGGCAACAAATAAGAAGTAAGTAGAGAATAATTACTTTCTTTCAAACTACCGCAAACTAAATTTCCCTGCTTAAATTGTGAGGTTAAAGATAAATTTAAGAAAGATACTAATTTCTAAATGTGTATTAAACATGTTTTCTTGGTAAGACCGAGAAATAATTCTATTATGACCCAAGATGCAATCAAAATTCAAAAGCTAGTAGTTTCTCAATAGCTTAGCAAAACCAACGGAATTCAAATCCCTGGCATATCTGTGTCCCGGTATACATCTCTGAAAACACTCAGCTCGTATGAGCCCTTGACGGCACCCTGCAACCCCGATTCATCTGTTCACTGAAGCAAGATGCTGCCACGGCATTAGGGAAAGGATAGGGAAAGATACAAAGCAGAATGTGAAAGGAGTAAGCCAGAAAGTCAAGAGAGAAAGGAACAGAGGGAAGCCTCCACTCGTCCGTCAGGAAAGAAGAATCATGAGTGAGGAACGGAAAGGGCATGCAGAATTTGATGGGAATTTCAGATGGAATCCGAGTGTAATTGGTGCTGTCCAGATAGAAAAGAGAAAAGGCCTTAGAGCTGGAATAACTCCCGATCCTCTCTGACTCAACTAGGGGCAGCGCACACCAAATCAGCAACGCAGCGCTTCTGGAGTTGCCGAGACAGTTCGCCTCAACGGCCGACCGGCGCCACGGCCTAAGCGGGCTTAGATGATTGAGACAAGCCACCCGTTTTGGTCGGCCGGTAGAATGGGCACCCATGAGAGGATGCCAAAACCAATTTGTCTTGCAAGGAGGAAGGCTCGACTGCAGTCTTGTGGAGCGGACGTGCTGCCGGATGAAAACGACGAAGGGAGATCTCCTGGGAATGGTGCTCCCAAGTTCTCAGAGATTATACAGCCCCGGATGTAAAGGAGGGATAGCAATTGGAGAGGTTTTGGAGAGCTATATGACTCGGGGGAGGATGACTCAATGTTTGCGAGCAGCCTCGCCATCGTTCGGCATAAATTATCGTGGTCGTTTACCCTACTATTAATTTCGCGATCTCGGCGTCAACGTCTGAATCATGACTCTGAGGAAGCGTTTCATTTTTCAACCGACGCAACCCTTCATCGTGACTTCTGAGATTTTATTTGAAGGCTAGATACTGTGAATGCGTAAAATGTAAGTTCAAATTAAAGGGATGCTTTGATTTTCCAACATCTTTTAAAAACTCTTGATAATAGCATAGTAGAATAAAACAGTGTGAAAATGTTTTTCTTACAAGTGGGCGCAAGGGATAAACGGAAAAATTTCATCCTGAATAAGAAAGTTAAAAATCCATTACCCAATTACTAATTCATTTATTGAATCAATAATCCCTCATAAAATGAAACTTAGCCAAATTCAGAATATCGGAGGTCACTAACATGAGTATGTCACAAAGTAAAATACTTTTATTATTTCGATAGAAGACTGAATTTCAAAGATATAATAAAAAAGAAATGATTTAAAAGTGTCAGTGGTACGAGAAACTTTTTGTAAGGAACAGTTGAAATTTGTAGACAAGTCGGAAAATTCACCAATTCAGTACCTCGCCACGAAAGTTATAAAAATCGCAAAGAGAAAGTTTTTAAGATCAAACTTATTCACTATTTCCAAAATTTATATTTTATCTAATCAGCTGAAAAATAAGTTTACCTGGCATTTTCCGGAATTTATAATAAAAACGCCAATCAATTTATGAGAGGAGAAATAGTTTTCAATTTATAAAAATGGGACGAATCTAGAAATTTTCACGCCGAATCTAGGGCTGACGGCCCCTTGTACGCTGTGGATGTACGTTGTAGGCTTCCCGGACGCTTCAAAGTTTTGCTTGATATATTTATAATCAGTTGATCGATTCGATAACCTATTTAAAGCTATACGACATTGGCTTTTCAATGTCGCGACACGATATCAGTGTAATGTTGACCCCTCCTTGATATGTCGATGAGATCAAACACCATGTCGATGTCGGTGTAAAAAATGTCGAAGTCAACATCAACGTCGACGTCAATAAGCATACATACATGCATAGAAATCCAGTGTCGTGTCGAAACTATGCAATTTCTCTGTTGCCGTCACGCCTGCTAAATCGGGCTGTTTGGCCTTAAAAAGAATTAAACTTCAAACAACTTCGAATAATGCACGCGTAGAAACTAGTCCCGAAATAATTCCCGCAGGTTGAGATAGGACTGGAAGAAGTAGTCTACAAAAATTAAATGCCATATTTTTTTTTTAATTTCCTTTAACATGGTTGGCAGAAATTAGGCATTTTTATTGATGTACGTGGAATCCCTCGATCCTCAGGCAAAATATTTAAATATGCAGCAAATGTGTCTCCAATACACGTAAATATGCAGAAAATGCCTCCAATACATACGGAGTTGTTTGTTTCATTTTCGCATTTATGAAACTTTTCGTACCAATATACCTTCTCCTATGTCCACGCCGATGACCACATCAATATCTCCCTTGACGACAATGCCGACGTGGACTTCAATAACAACGTCGATATTAATAACGATCTCGACATCAATATCGCCCATGATATGTTAAAGACACCTTAATTCAACGCCGAGAGGTCGACATGAAAGTTAATATTGACACGCACTTGCCACATCAAAATGCTGCACAACCCTAAGGCAGTTCGTTACTCAAATTTTTGTGATCGTAGCAAGTGTTACTTTTATGACCAGTAAAGAAAATTGTTAAATGTTTATCGTCAAACCTGAGACTCTCGTATTTTCAATTTTCTTTCTTAATTCAACCAGAACCCGATCTGAATGCAAACATTCACACGGATACATATGCATACATTCATACACACATACATATATACATGCATACATACATACATATATATATATATAATTTATATATATATATATATAATTTATATATATATATATATATAATTTATATATATATAATTTATATATATATATAATTTATATATATATATATATATCTTCAGAGGAAGACGGATTGTTTCCGTCGAAATATCAAGAAATGACGTGTGAGTGTTCTTCTTTTTTTGTGTTTCTATATTGTGTGTTACTGTGTATTGTACTATTCGGCACTTCCGTGTTACGTCTACGAAAGCATATATAATATATATATATATATATATATGGGTCGCGGAGTCCAGGGGGTAGAACGTTGGACTGCTTACCGGAGGGGCTCGCGTTCGATTCCCAGGCAAAGCACTCTGGGCCCCTGCAGCTCCACCGAAGCTATGTGAATTTACGGATACCAGGTCTTGGGAAACCATAACCGGCACAGGGAAAGAAACTGGCTCCCCTACCCTGATGTGTGAATTGCACACGCCGTCGGGCTTAGTACTGGGTAAACTCTACCATCACCTACCAAACCGACCATCGGGTTGATTACTGTGTTTATATATATATATATATATATATATATATATATATATATATATATATATATATATATATATATATATATATATATATCTGAATGTCTCCCATAAATCTTGCCTCCTGCAGAGAAGAATCGATTATTAGGAAATACTGGTTATGTAATATAGTGTAATATTTTTAAGTGAAGGCATTCGTGAACATTGGCTAGAGGCCGCCTTTCTGAAGGCCTTGAAAAAATATGTTTCCATTTAAACCTATTCAGAAGCTATGGAAAACTATTTCGACATAGGAAAAGTTTGAAAAAAAGGTACCTCTAGAATGAATTGAATCTACTCCTGCGGGGCATACAAAGATGATAGGAAAATTATACGGGTAGCGGGATACAAAGGGTGAACATTAGTGAGTTCGAAGAGGATGAGAGGTAATAATGGGAAATGGGATACAGAGTATTTTGAATACATTTAAATTATGGAGAGCAGGTGTAAGGAACCGTCTTGAAAAGTGATTCTTTATACAGTTTCAAAATTATTTCAAAACGAAAACAAGGAGGTCTATGACACTTATGGACCACACATTATAGTAACTGCGGATAGCCTAAAACTATTGGATATCACTGGAATATACCACTGTATGCCTACGCACCGTTGCTGCATTCTGAGAGGCTGCATGGATCCTGAGAGGGAGTGGGCACCTAAGCAATGCACTCTAAAGACTGTGATTAACGCGATTCGCAATTTTACCTAAGTCGTCCGAGATCAATAAAAAGGAAAAATCAAAATGGAAAAAAAATAAACTTACACGTCGGTGAAAGTTTTCATAACATTCAGGGTGAGTCAACATAACCTCTGTTTTTTCAAACTCAAAACGCTTTCAAAAAAGGAAATTATGTTCCTGCACCCTGTACATGGGTGCGCTTGATGAAAATTTCGACTGCACCAAAAAGAGACAACGAAGTTTACAAATACTGCTTTCCGTGGTGGCAGAAAAGCTATGCCAAAGTTTTAAAAGATGGCATCGGACGCCACAGGAGATTACTCAGACATGTGAAAGGCGGGGAACATGTTGATTTCGAAAGTTTGGCCAGGTCGGAGCGTGTACAACGGGAACGTCGGCGTAGGTAACTCAGGGCGCCTAGGATGTGTCGTGGGAGGAAGGTTATGTAAACGGAGCAGGGAGAGAAAGGTTAGCGGGACAAATAGCGGGAAGTGGAATTAAAATGACACGGCAGAGTGGGTACATAAAAGCAGCCGAAATCCGCTCAGAATGGATTGGTAATTGACAGACAGGCGAGGGAGGACGGAGAGGTGGCTGGAATTCGGGACTCAATGGTGCGTGGCAGGCGGGGTGGGGAGCGTTTGCAGGCGAAGGGATGGCTTAGTCCGGGCCCCACTGTATAGAGCATGTACTTAGGTACTTAAACAAGAGTTCGGTTAATGTGGGTTAGAACTATTTGGCTCAACGAAAATATCCTTTGCCTTTCAATCGCTAAATTAGATTTACCGATCTAGTGATGCTGAAGAAGAGGAAACGGGTATAAGAAGCGAAAACACCAAGGGAATGACGTATATCGGGAGAGGGCAATAAAATTGTAATAATGAGAACATAAAATGCTTAAGAATTGACTCCATTTAACTGTTATGTTCACATGAATACCGGTACTTTCAATTCAAGGAAATTAAAATAAAAAATATGGATGCAATGCCGTACACATTCCACAATCACGGATGTTGCATTCTCCGGGACAGAGAATGCAGATTAATCACTCGCTTAGAACTCATAAGTAAGACTAGTCTCAAGGGACAAGAGCCGATAGGAGACATTGATAGCCAACACGTGATCTGGTACTAACATTCGTAATAAATATATTGAACGTATAAGTACGAGCATGAACATGGATATTTTGAAAGTGAACAAAGACACGATGAAGAATTATTTGATGATAAGGATTCCTAGCGCCGCGATGTACAAATGACTGCTAAACCACGTTAAAACAAACTCAGTAGAATAAAATGCTCCGATTCATATATAAATTGAGTTTCATTGTTTGAATAAAATTTTACAAAAATACTCTTTCTACGGAGGTATTTCCGATTCCTCCCCTTGGATTTATAGTCAAACGCTCCCTCTGTGATCGGGGTAGTTGGTGCAGAATATGTGTCTACTCAACACGTTGAAAGTTCAGCTAAAGGAAATAAGAAAAACAGTTTCCAACCCCTGCGCAAAGACATGTTTTGCTATCCGCTGCGACGACGAGAGAGAACTCTCCGAGCTGGCAAATACACGGCACAGTTCAATGCTCGGAGGAGTGACACAAAACGCTTTCTCTAACTCTCCAATACCACTGAAATCTTGGAATTGCATTTTATTTCAAAATCGTTATTTAATTTTTCCCCCCAGTACAGGGAAGCACAAATTCACTTCTTTCTCTCAGCCCTTCCCTAAAGGAAAGAGTTTTGAGTATTAATTTTTACATTCTTTAGAAGATGGATAAATATACAGGGAGAATCAAGAAAAAGAATCAGAATGGTACGGGGAGGACAGGAAGACAAGGAGTGAAGGAGTCATGAATGCAAGGAGACGTCTCGTAGGCATGGCATGAAATGGCGAACAGTGAACAAATAAAATTTTCTTCAGAATACACGGAAGAAAAGAAAAATAACCAGTCAAAGGAACAATTTAAACAATATATATAAATTATCTCAGAATATTTTTAAAAAGTTGATTTACCAAAAGCAATACACAATAGTCAACACAATTATGCATGGAATAGCAATGATGCACGTTCTGGGACAATTAGTGGTGAAGATAATCAGTTAATCCACTGTCCTCAAAGATATACGCCAACACACACAGGGTTGTCACTAAAACATCACGAGAAGCAAGTGGTGCTTTATTCATATTCTGAGACGAGGGAAACTCAAACTGGAGAGAAACTACACAGACGATTCCGAGAATAAACAAATCGAGAAATGACAGTGCTCGAGACGAAATAATCTGAAACAATATTTTTTGCTTGGTTTCAAATAAAGAGTTTCTCTGGAGAAAATTATTGATTCGCTCATTCTGGGGTATAAAAGTGTAGTGATACCAGAAGTACAGAAGTTCTCAGCTAGAGAGAATTCCACATTTTTATCAGGTTGTGAGGACTGGGTCACATTGGTAAACTTAAAAGTAAAGTGGTATATTTTCGAGGACAAATTCCTCTCAATTTTCTCTAATCAGCCATCATCAAAGTGCACTATTAACAGTATATGAAATACCAATTGCATTCTCATTAGTCATCATATATCAATGCATCAAAGAACTTGAATATGGGAAGGACAACATTTAGCACGAGAAGAAACGAAGTTCGGAGACAAAAAAATGTAAAGAATCACTTCAATCGTGGAAGGAGCTATAGAAATGAGAATAGCTTGGGGAGCTGCTGCAATCCTCGGATTGCTGACCTATGATGGTTGTGATGAACAACCTTGACTTAAACCCTTCTGGCGTGACTGTGCACTATTTACTATTGCGTTATTTCCCGAGGAATTATTACTCCTTAATTCAAATCAGTCAAGTTGGGTCCATTGGATTTAGGCCTTACATTCATTTTCTAATAAGACAGATTTTTTGGTAGCCCAAGAACTTTGCTGGGGATGCTTGAGGAGAGATGGCGTATTTTTGGAAATAGACATAAGGGTGACCCGGAGAGAAACGAGGAGATATTAAGACGTGAACAAGACTCAGAGGGTGGAAGGATAAGCGGTGGTGTCGAGGGACGAAGGGTCTACTGTAGTGGGCATGAGGGTGAGGAGGGGTTTGGAGGCCCGATGAAGCATTTCCCTTCGCAGTCACGTCACGAATCCCCACAGACCGCCACGCACGCACACACTCTCGAATTCCTCGACACCCGTGCTTCACCCGGCTGCCAACTATGTCTTCCTCCGCCTCCTTCCCTAACCAACCCACCAAATCCCACCCCACACACGCCTCCAATCTCCTTTTATATGTATATACATTCCCTTAACTTCTGAGGGCTCCCTGGCGAAAGAAGGAGTCACAAACTTCCCGCCTTCTGATCATCGAGCTGCCAACTCAAGAGTGGTTGAGTTTGAGAGATATCCACCGCATTAGAGTGCTTGAATGGAAGAGGGGTTTTTGGATAGGCCTACATAACCTCTCGACCTAAAGCATGGAATCGGGCTCTAGTCTATAATTTTTATACGTAGATACACATCATGACATTAAAACATACCAAACAGACGCATGTTTTGTCCGGTCTCATTAGAGGAGTTGTTTGATGTTCACTTGAGCTACGAAGGGAGCGTGCGTAGTATTGAAATGAAAAAAATACGATGTATAGTATATACACTTGAGGGGGATCGAGCGGTGCGACGTTGGCTAATATTCTGGGCTCCCACGCTTAGTTCGTATCCTGGAGACGGAGGACTTTTTCAGTGAAATCCTATTCCTTACTGTGCAATGTGAAGCGAGCACTTCAAGTGTGGATTTGGATTGAAATTTAAAATGCGGACACCTTGGCACCATTTCGTAAAGCGTGAGCCAACGCTGACGCCAGGTTTCTCTACTACCATGTTTTCGTTACCTACAAATATGTCCAACCACCTTCTAAATTACCTTCCTATGAACTCCGCTAAGGGCTCCTACCCATCATTTTTTCCACTCACTCGGTGATGGGTGTTTTGAAGCAGGTTCACATGATAGGAAGTGGAGTTCTGTAGCGAGGGAGGTGTGTGCTTAAGGAACCCCGAAGAAGTACGTGTATATTCCACCAGGTGGAATATTTGTTGCCAGTATCACGAGCTAGAATAATTATTACTTAGATTGCCGTACGCGTAGGATGCGTAATGTAGCTTTCCCACCTATGTTTTATAGACAAAAAACATACCAAAATATCCTCATCCCGCCAGAAAAACTAGTAATTCATTTATTTTTTACTGTACCAAACCTAGAAAGCAATGCCCAAATCTGATAGGCGTACCATACTAATATTATATAAAAACATTTTTTTTATTGCCTATCGATTTTGACAAGATGAATCCCAAACAGAAATCATACATGAAATCTACACTTTCATAACAGGATTTTAAACAATAAATGAGCTGAAATTGACCAAAGCTAATGAAATATCCCCATGGCTTCGAAGAGAGCTCATGCGGAAATGGACGTCCCAAAATTGTGCGATTTTGCTAGTATTTTGTCCTCGCACTTGTCTTGATAGTTCTCAGAACGCCGCACACTGCGTTTTTTAATCATCAGTATTTTACACTGAAGATTTGTTTGTAAAAATTCAATAACGAACCGTAAACTAGGACTAAACCTTTTGAGGATGGGAAATTTGAGGCGCGATCATGGATTTTTCGCTTTTGACGGCTATTCCAACTCAATTTCCCTCTGTATCACAGTTAGAGATCACAGAACTTGTGAAGCAGCTCCGATGATTCCTGGTCGCCTCAGACATAACTCATTATGCTGAATTTCTTGGCTTGACTTTTGAAGAGAGATGAAAGAATTTTTGTTAAATGTCTCTTTAATAACGATAATGCACACGCTGAGAAGATACAGGCTCGTACCTCTGGATTCATATCCGAATGGTGATCTCCCAAGGCTGAATGTATATTTCAGTCGGGCGAAAGTGATTGAAAAATTACAGATAGAATATGGTACTCCCATGGCGCCTTTTTTATTGATTATTTTGTGGTGATCTACCGGGTTAGGATTGGTTCCCGATGGACCATGAAAATACACAATACTGTAAACTTAACTAACATGCCACAAAATATCCTAAAACCCCACACTACGCATTATAATAACTCATTCTTTATCTCGGTCGTACTTATTTTAATTCCATAAAAAAATGCCCATTATATTCGAATTTTATTTCGGACGAAGTTGAGTTTTCTAGCATGATTTACTTTTCTATACTAGCGAATTATTTCCTAAGATTCAAGAAAAAATTGCTACCCAGTACATCCCAAGAGTTAAATTTTCACGAGCGGTGAGGCCTTAATAGTATGGCTCCACACAAATTGGATAGGTCAGACGAAAACGATAAGATAAGGGAGATACGTGAACTCCGTTACAGCTGAATTCAAATATCCATTCTTTTTTCGGTGAATCAGCAAGCAAGAAATCGAAGTCATCATAGAAATAGTGAAGATATTCGAATTGCAAGCGAATTTAAGATTAAGACCTGCGTAGGCATCTGGTACATTCATGTGCCAGATGCCAATGCAGTATTCATTGGTTCATTGCTTGTGTATATTAGTTGCTAGTATAAATATTTGCATCTGTGCAAGTGAGAACTGGTTGTGGATGAAAATATTCGTCTGTGTGGGTGTAAATCAGAACGCTTTTGTTTGTTTTGCATGTGGTTGCAGTCTATTTTACAGGTGGTGTCCTAACAGCCCTCGCTACATATCCTTACCGCGGCTTGTGGGTTATGATGTGGATATATCAGATTTATCAAAACAGCTTTTTGCTCATTGTCGATTTTTGTAGCTTGATTTAAAATATATTATATGTATAACAGCCAAGGCTGATGCGGGAAATAATACACTTCGTCCCAAGATTAGTACGATAATCGGAAAAATTTCTGGAAAGTTAGCGGCGTACTGGGATGCTTCCGTCGACTCCGAGAGGTTTGGCAGCCTTACTACAGAATCCTTACTCCCGTCGACTTCTAAAACACTCCCCCGCCTCCCAGTCCCGTCTACCCACGCCACCCTTGAGCCGACGGCCTACCGCCTCCCCCTTATCCGCCATCAGCTCCTCCCACCCCTCTCCTCCCGTCCATCCCACACTGCGCCATCACGGGATGACGCTTCCCTGAAATATCGTCGGCGAGACGGGAGAGGGTCGGAAAGATGCCGTGGGTGACAAGGTTGGACAGGGAGGGCGAGAGTGCGTTAAAGAGTAGGGTGTGACAAGGAGAGAGACGTCATATACTCCTGAGAGATGCGGCGGGACATTGGTTACGTGGGGAGGATGGCTTACCTCTTGGGCCACTTCGAAATATGCATGTTCGCGAATCGCTTGCTACAATATGCGACGTCACCATTCATCTACTTATTTTCTTGCCTCTTTAGTTAACCAATATCCCGCATTGTCATAAAGTTTAGACCTCTAAACAAAATATTACGTCACACCACTGGCCTATACCCTCTTTTTCATGGATTGGCCTTCCCATCCGAAGGTTGATTGAATGAAGGCCACGATCTTCTGTATCCAATACCGTCAAACACTATTAATTCCTTTAAGCCTCCGATAACTCTGCTGCCTATTTACGTGACATAAATATTTTCTCCTTAGTTTTCCCTGGTTTCAATTTTTCAGTATTATTTATTATTATTAGGTAATCTACCGGTTAAGGTAGGTTTTGGATGGACATAATTACTAATTAAATAATTTGTGACCCCTAGCAAAACACAAAATCCTACTTTACATCAGGTCCCTCTTCAGCTCTGAGTACTTTCTTCCTCCCTTCATCCCGTCCAACATCCCTATCCTGTTCCTTCCCTTTCCTCGTTTGCCTAACATTCTCCCCTCAATTACAGTCTTCAACATCCCGCTGCCGGTCAATACCCCTTTCAGCCACTTTTCCTGCCTCCATATGATTGCTCCCAACAAACCCCTCTCTTCACCCACCATACCAAGTACTTCCTCGTTTGTTTTCTTCTCTGTCCATTTCACCTTCTCCATTCTTCTCCACACCCACATTTCCAAAGCCACCAGTCTACGTCCATCCTCCTGCTTCAATGACCACGTTTCCGCGCCGTACATAGCTACGCTCCATATCAAAGTTTTTACGAGTCTTTTCTTAACATCCTTACTCAACGTCCCCGTCATCAACTCCCTCCTCCTTGGGAAAGCCTCTTTGACTAGCGCAATCCTTCTCCTTACGTCCCTACTACTTTGACCGTGTTGGTCCAAAACACTACCGAGATACGAAAAGTGTTCTACCTGCTCTAGTTTTTGCCCTCCTATTTTAATGTTAAGTTTAGCCTTTTTCTTTCTAGAAAAGCATAACCTTTGTTTTATTTCTTTCAGTATATTTTCCATTTGTTCTTAGCTAATCAATTGGATCTTAAGACGTATTCAACCCACGTAGATATTATTTTACTCACGCTGACCGTATTCTGTTTACTTTTCTGAGTACTTCCACGCTTTAAATTATATTTTCCATTTATCTTCACCCACCCGAATGCATACATCGTCTTTTGGAGGCTTTTCATAATGGACCATACCTCTGAACCAGAGCGCGAAATACTTCTCGCGAATTTTTACACGAATTACCGTCTTTCTTCATCAATTATAACGCCATTTAATTACTCACCTATGAATTTTCAAGTTCTGAGTTAATATTTTGATTTATGCAATTAACATTCGGCCCTCCAATGTACTTAATATCGTCACTCATTTAATTGATAAGTGTTACACATTTCGAGAACTATTACAAGCACTTTCAGTTTGACATTACACCGCCATCAACCCTTGCCACACCTTTCCCGACTCCGTCACTCTTCTAGGGTGATATAACAAGTAAACAGTCCCTTAAAAGCAACACTTTTGAATGGAATAATTTGGCATAACGAGCCTCGGCGAACCACTGGAAGGGGTATTTCGGGAACGCTAATCGAGGGCACGCTTTCACAACGGAGGTTATTCAGCGAGATAATGGTTCCAAATGAACGGTAAACTTAAAGGGTTAGTATGCTTGGCCAGTTGACTTAATCAACCACTCTAACTGTAAATAAATACTCCGAAAGTAGACATCCGCCTATTCCAGAATATAGCTCAATTAAGGAAGAAGCTAATTCTTCCGTTATTAACTTACAGTGACTGACAAAATTGAACTATTTTGAAGTACAATACTCGCCATGGAAGTATGATCCGAGCTGAGGGCTGCAAATAATAAAACAACTAAACTGTCCAAGATTATTTAAAAATTAATTACCGATCATTGACATGTTGAATATTTCTTAAGAATCAAGACGTTGAACAACCTCGCACTCTGGATGGTATCTCCCAAAGAGGTTTTCTCATCAACTCACGATAATGCTTTATGCAATGCCAAAAATAGCATTAATAATACCATCAGACTGAGATCTGATTCCTAAGCATGAGCGAAATTACGATTCCTTATAATGGAAATACAAGCGAGACATACCACATAAAAAAACTATTGTTGTCATTGGAGAGTCGAGAAACATCACACCAATTCACTACGGTTACCGCCGCACAGCAAGAGGGAACATTTTCCAGGAACCTCTTTACGGACATTTCTATTTTTCTCTGCGATGAAATTGTAAAACAATCCAAACACTTCTTAAATTTTCTTGGAACCATGGTAATAAACCGTCACTCCATTCCCAAGAGAATGTGCCCCAAAGTTCATTATCAGCAATGATCACAATAAAAGGATGCAAATAGATGGACCCGTGGATAATAAAAAAGGCCATTCCGCATTGTATTCTAATGGTTGGTGAGAGAAGAGTATAAATTATTGCTACTGGAACAAGACAAAGCGAGGATATAGCTATTGGTTCGCCATTGTCTTACCAAAGCTTTTTTTTTACTTTCCCACGCCCTTCCCCTTTTTTGCCGCATTCTTTCTCGTTCGTCTTCTAATGCTGTGCTGAAGGATTTTCTCACGATTCTAATTCGGGCTTTTTATAGTTAGTTCTCTGTTTCCCCTCACCTTCAATTCATTTGGATCTCAATTTCCTTTAATTCCATTAAAACTATACCTATTTTCGGAGTAAATTTGTTACTTTATATAATTACATTATTCACTTCTTCAATTTATTTCGTTTTCAATTTCCTGTCATTTCGTCAAAACTATACCTATCTTCGGATTAAATTTATTATTTTCTTTAATTCCATTATTCACGTCTTCAGTTCATTTGGTTCTCAATTTCCTATCATTTCATCAATATTATACCTATTTTCGGAGTCAATATATTATTTTATTTAGTTCTATTATTGAATTCACTTTTTCAGTCTATTGAAAATTTTTTGATCAAGTGGCATGATGAGTTTCCTCACTGAATATCAGGGTACTATTCATTGATATGTTGAATAGAGTTTTCCTAAATACGATTAAGCGGTGCTAGGAGGATTCTAGATTCGAAAAAGAGGTAGATCATTACAAAAAGTGTTTAATATCATCGGCTTTAAATGACGGAAAAACACTCCCTCCGACACTGGAAGACGTTTACGTTTATGAAACTTGGAATTCAGCGAATCATCTGTCGGATAAAATGCTAATGGACGAATCTTATCACTCATTTTGTTGCATGTATTTTCTTCCTGCAATGGATCTACTGTCCCTCACATGCGAGCGTTGTAGGCGGTGGGCATCTTTTTATGCCACGACATCGACTATATCTTTATCTAAGTTTATTACTTAACGCCGTATTCGTGACGATTCATCCATCTCGGACAAGAAGTTTCAACCGGCGAAATATTCACCCGCTAAACATTTATTTCACAATTACACCATTGTAATAACTCAGGAAAAAATGCACCCATTGCCGGTAAATTATTTGCATTTACCAACTCCAGATGTTGATCCAGGAGCGGATGAAAAGGGAAGGAGTAAAGTGATCGTGGTCCCCTTTGGAGAGCATTTATGACTTTAATAAAACACAAAATTAATATTACATATACAATCTATGCTAATTTTGAATGACTACTGTAATCTGAGCATAAAATTATCAAGGTGCATTGCGGGCTTTAAATGAGTGTGAATATAAAATAGGACGTGAAAATCAATTCTATTAGTAGGAAAAAAGATTGTAACATTATTTATATCCGATTACGATCATTTTCCCTCCATTTATAGGTTTTCTAAGCCTGATCCTGAGTAAATCACTGGCCTCAGAGTTATTCGCCAAATAAATCCTTTTTCGCTTGTGAAATGCCCACATGATTTCCCATGCGGATACACTTACCTTCCGAATTACGTGAAGTAAGTCGATTATCAAAAAGAAACTCTAATCAAGTACTTTATAGTTCAGGAAACAATAACGGATTCAACTTCCATAGCTATCATTTAAATTTCTCATTATTCTATTTAAACATTTTCCGCAGTTTTTCGGGAAAAGCAGTACCTCAACCTGGTTGGATTACATTCTTTCTTCTACTGAATGCGTCAGAGTTGAAACTTGATCTAAAATCTTTGTACTGTATAACTGGTCCATAGCTGAGGTACGAACTTACCAGGTGGGCGTAAAAGATTTATTATTGTTGATGTTTACAGTCACCGCGAATAAGGATCTCCTGGCTCAAAAAAGTCCCGCTCACCGAGAGTTCGTAGATCGCCGGAATAATAAATTGAAACCTAATACGCTCGGCCAAACATTTCGGCGATTTTTGCGTGATAACGAGGGCCCCTCAAGTGTAGCCCTTGGGTCGCCGGAGGATACGGTACTCACATCCAACTTCCTTCCCTTCCCTCTCACCACCTTAACCTTTCTTCGATTTCCGTTCTCCAGGAAAAAACTTTTCTCCATTTCAATTAGGCATATTCGGCTCTGAAAGTATGGCTTTCACTTATTTCATGGGATGATTCCGTCATCGGCTGTCACGGCTATGAGAAAAAATATTCATAACATAAATTTTTGAAGACAAAATTTCTATCGATCTTTATTTATTTTTTATTTATGTACATAATGACGTTGCAATTAGGCGATTTTCCTGGTGGCAACGGTCAAGTTTGGTTAAAAATCTATCTACATCAACAAGAACAAGAAATATCTATGTACATACGTAACCTAATGTGGGAAAATGCGGAAAAATATCTTTAAATACCTCACTGGCAAAATTTGATATATTTTCGACGATGACTGAAACAAGGGGAACCATTATAATACAGGAGACACGTTTCATGCTTACGAAGACATTCTTCCGACCTTTCACTTATCTCCATATTATCCAATGAGACACCTTCACAGTATTTTGAAGGTGCCCTGCGGCTGAGGTCCTATGATACCACTGTTTCAATTATGTGAAATATTACATAATCGACAACTATACATTCACTACCGAAGAGCACATACGACCTGCGACCATAGGATTATCTAGTTTTGGTTTCCCGTAGAGGAATAAATAATAGGCAATAGGTTAGTTAGAAAGGCTAACTTTTACTATTTTGTACAGAGAAACAATGGAAAAGTTTTATTCATTTCACATCTTATTTAATATCAATTTTTCTGCATCAAAGCACATAACGCCATAAATGTACAAGTGGCGCGAAATAAACATCGAATAAACCACACTGAATAAGAGAGAAGTTTCAAATGTCAACTCTGTGGTGCAAAAGGAAACCTTAATTGCATTAATGCCTGCTATTATCATCATAACTTGGGAATGTGGTTTAAGGATATACATGGTTTGTATAAAGGGTATCGGGAAAATTTTCGGAAAAAAAGATTAATTTCAGATATTGCTACAATGCCTCAAAATTCTTCTAAGTGCATCCCTTGAGCGATGACACACTTTTTCCAACGGCTTTTCCACGACTCGAAGGCGTGGAAAAGGTTGGCGGATTCCGGAAGGTCCTTTAGGGTACACGTGCAAGCCTCTTTGACGGCACTTGGGACCCTATGGAGGTGTCCTTTGAGGTAGGATTCCACTTTTGGGAATAAGAAATAGTCTGTTGGTGCCAAGTCGGGACTGTAAGGGGATTACAGGTCTTCGCAAGCAGACACTCGAGACTCTGTTCTTGGTCGTCCGTCATAGCATTCGGGACGAGCTTTGCGCAGATATTTCGCATCGCCAAATTATCAGTGATAATGGTGTGTTACTGTCATCTTATTAATGCCAATACGATCTGCGATCATGCGCACACTTAATAGGCTGTCTAAATTCCGCATTTCACGCACACGTCCGGAAAAAGTTGTTACCGATACTTTTTATACAAATCTTGTGTTGTATCATTTTATTCACGGCTAAGGAGTACAATACGTAGTGCCAGGTTCCATTAAAGTCTTACCCTTAGCCAGTTGACTTTTTAAAAAAACTGAAGCCATAGCCAGTGCAGTAAAACGTTGACACATCGTTATAAAGTTTTACTCTACCATGGTGAAGTTACTCAATTCCAGCAACCTTTGTCTACGGCAAAATCAACTGGTTCCGATAGTATTAGTTCATTATTTCTTAGCCGTACATCTACCAGCCTTTATATTCCCATATCAATAGTCTTCAACAGGTTCTTTTCATCTGGAATTTTTCCTGCTCAATTGAAAAAATCAAATAAAACTCCCATTGTGAAATCTGGCCCTAGGGATAACGTTGAGAACTATCGACTCATTTCCATATTACCAGTTTTATCAATTATCTTTGAGCGCATTATCCATAATCGCATACTTCATTTCACTCTACCTTACATATCGCCTTCTCAGCATGGTTTTCTTCCTGGTGGGTCCTGCCTCACTAATCTCTCTATACTGCACCACCATATAATTTCTACCTTCGAAAAAAGATCTCAGCTGGATGTCTGTTACTTTGATTTTTCTAAAGCTTTTGATTCCGTTAATCATCCCCTCCTCATTCACAAACTCCAATCACGTTATAATATCCATGGCACACTCTTATGTTTACTCTCTAAATTCCTGACTTCCCGCAACCAAAGAGTTCTAATCGAAGGTATTTCCTCGAGTTACTTACCTGTTTCTTCTGGTGTGCCTCAAGGCAGTGTGTTAGGCCCACTTCTGTTTGCCCTCTACGTCGACGACATTGTTGATGATATTCTCCCCTCTAGCTGTGGTGCTCTCCTCTATGCCGAAGATTGTAAAATATTTAAAAGAGTTGACACCGCGGCTGATTCCCTGGATTTACAAACCGCCCTTCAAGCGGTCGAAACATGGTGAGATAAATGGAGGTTGCGCGTGAATCCTAGGAAATCCGCTGCGATGTCCTTCTCGCTGAAGACGAACAATATAACCTCCACTTATACGTTAAATAATCAACCCATTCCCTCTGTCATTTCCCACTCCGATTTAGGCGTCACTTTTGACCACAATTTAACTTTCCAGGACCATATTAAAACAATTGTAAACAAGGCTATGGCGGTTGTTGGAACCCTATACCGGCTAAACGAGGTCTCCGAACCGCGTGCATTAAAATCCGTTTTCATTGGGTGTGTGCTACCCATCCTAGAATATTGCTCACCTATTTGGTCAACTACCTACCACACTTAAACTACTTAACCGTCCACTCAATTTCTTTTTAGCCATAGTACGACATCGCATACCTACCCTCAGACTCTCCTCACGTAGAGAGGTATTACTTTCACTTGGATTATTACACCCCACCCACCGCCGATTGACATCCGATTTCAAATTTCTTCACTGCATCATGAATGGCTCTTTCAGATGCATTGATCTCCTATCTTTCTTTGCCCTCCACATTCCAGCCCGTATGACCCGCAATGCACAAACTTTACACCAGCCCAAATTCCGACTCTCACTTTCGCAAAGATCCCTTTTTACCGTTTACCTTCCCTCTTCAATTCCCTCTCTAATACTTCTTCTTCTCTTGACCTCTTTGATTCCCGCACAAGCTTCAACAGCCAACTGCAAAGCCTTTTCTGATACCCCCTCTAATATGTTGTTTTTTGTTTTTTTTTTATTAATCACCATTGTTATTTATGATATTATTTTAATATTTGTTGTTATCATGTATGCTTATTTTATTATTTATTATTTTTTATATAACCCAATGTAAAGGCCTTAGTGCTGTTTTTGGCGTTAAATAAATAAATAAATAAGACTCTCTAGTACTTATTTTAAGATCCTAACTCGTTAATTAACTATTTCATTCCTACTCGTTCATTTCACTTCCTTACACCTTTATTTCAGTATCAATTAATTATTTCCCCACGCATTTCCGGTGGCGTACAAAATTCGGACTAGCTATCAAACAATTCCCATGTTACCCTTATCTACTATCACACTATAATCACTCTCTTTAAGATGTCCAATTGTAGCACCTTGAATACGAGATTAGTCTCCTACAATTCTCGATTCTAAGAGCGAAAATGAATTTTCCATCACTGGGGCAGAGCGGGCTCAAGCACCCTGAGGGCGACACATGCCGACGTGCATCCACGCATGGGTGGAGAGGGAGGATGGGAAGGGGACGTCTCTCCCGGGAGCCGTGGGAGATGCGGAGTCACTTCGGAAAGGGATGCGGTCGCGGTGTGGAGTGAGTGAAGGCAGGGCGACGGAGTGGTCCCATTCCCGTCCTACTCACGGGCAGCGAGACGAGGTGGGAGAAGGAAGGAGAGAGAATAATAAGATGGGAGGGAGCGATAGTCGCGGCTACTGTCTCGAAAACTCACGGATGTTAATGCTTACGTGATCCACGTCCGTGAGATGCCCGCTAGACGCTGGGGAGATCTCGCCGTGGAAGAAGTCGAGTCACATCCTACGCTTTCAATTTCGGCCCAGGAATTGTACCGCTCTCGAATGAGCTGAGAGAAGCGTCGTGGAAGTCACCGGAGGCGTCAGCGAGAACGAAGTGAAAGGATGAGAAGAGCTGGGAAGGGGGAGCGAGATCTCCTGAGTAGGTACCGTAATCTTAACACTCGGGTATTATGGTGTGGTATCCCCGCTACGCTACGTGTTTACGTCTTGGAAAATGACCGCAAAACAGCAAGGTAAGCGAGGCATGTAGCGGAGTTACGAATGGGCCTACGGCCACGACCGAGGAAGTCTGGTGTCAAATTTAATTCCACGGAATATGAGACACAGCAAAACGGAAATGTGTGCCTGAAATATACCTAATGACTCCCCCTCCCCCATTTTAATACGTGGGAGTTAATGTTCATCTCTTCATTAACGTAAGCTCCATAATTCTGAAATCAATAGATCGAAATAATAAACTGATTAAAATCATTGTTAAATTCTTTTAAAACAGCCGGAGAGAAAAATATTGAAAAGAGAAAAAGCGAAGATAGTCCCGATGAATTTCGAATACTCGGAGGCAATGAATTAAGTTCAAGCAATAAGTTACTCTTAGGAGTGACAAAATATTTTCATCATTACAAATGGGATTCAATCAAACTTCCACATTAAATTTGATTTCCCTAAACTAAAGCTTAAGCATTAGTAAATTTGAGAGACTTGTTGCCCGACGAAAACTCAAATTTTGTTCGTAAAGATGACACAAGGAACGAAACCCGGGCAGTGCTGCATAAAAGAATACGTGTAAATACAAGTTAAGGCTCTTTAACCATTAATGATCACGATTCGGTATTAATCTACATGCATCTTATTAACAAAAATGATATCTTAGGAACAATAAGTGCTCTCATAAAATTTAAGATTTGTATTCGAAAAAATAAAAATATTTTTAAATTTATCTCCGGTGAAAGATCATTATAAGGTTTTCACAGATTGGAAATAATCAAATATTATAAGTTTTCGGAAGTCTTAATCATAGGTGGCTGCTAATATTACAAATGTTGACTTTTAGCAAAAGTATCACTTACAGACTGAGGAAATGCCAGTATAGGACAATATATCAAGTATCATTGTAGCGTCCATCTAGCCTTGTACGATAGCATTTTTAATTTGGCGATAGGTTGGTGCGATGGTTAGTGAACTCCTGCATCTCAGGCCAAGGTCCCGGGTACGAATCCCAGCAGTGGCAAAATTTTTACTGTTATCTCAATTTATACTTAGGGTACTATTTTGAGAACACCTCAGGTAGAGTGCACCCGACGAATGGGACGTTAACTGAGGCACTTTCCCTCAGGAGTAGGCTAGGTCTGACGCCGGGTTACTCTCCACTCTTCCCCATATAACCTGAAAACTTCTTTTTCAAACAAATTACTCACCCCTCCCTAATGGTAAAAATGGAACAGAAATAAGTGCATTTTTTTCAGAAGAATAAATCATAGAATTTATCAAGTTTGACATTGATTCATTCGCAAATGGCAACCAAATAATTTGATTCCTGACTCAATTTCGAGGAAATTATCCTTTTCTTATCGGCTTCCACCCGTACTAATTAGGCCTCATATTGTATGTTGGCGGTATTTCAAATATATTTGAATTTTCATTTTTCCCAGTTCGGTAGTTATAAATTTCCTTGTGATATCAGAGCGACTTTTCAATTTTTCCAATGAAAAGTGATTTAAGAGTGATGATGATGTTGGTATTATCTGGGTGACGATTTTGGAGGACAACTATCTAAATAATTATCAGGATTACCAGCTCGAAGATACAGTCGCACTGCCAAAGTCATATAATTATAATGCAGAATGAAAGGGATAGTTAATTTTCAAAATCTACGAAATATAGTTTTTGTAATCAACTCATGGATGGTTTAATGGTCTGAGGCTTCATTCTAAAAATGTCACAATTGCTCCGCGTTTTGATTGATAGGTTTCCCCAATTTCAAATATTTTTCCGTGGCCAAATCTTAGTTTACCTGACTTCTATAAATGCACAACAATTTACAGTGCGGTTTTAAGAGTAACAGCACCAGTCTTGTCATTCAAAATTTTTTTTGGATCGTTGACGTCTTGGTGTTATAACGTTTTCCATACTTGAAAATAGCCCACGAAATTGTGTGGCGATGAGGGTTCCGAATGAAAATCTCATTTTTCCCGTGCCGATTGCAACACTCACTCTTCGTCGCTGATTAACATTGTGCTGTTAAAGGATAGTCACCTCTAAGCGTTTATTTTTTCACCCGAAGCAAGTGACGCGGACTTCTTTGAACAAAGTTTCCGAATATTCCTCCAGATGGCTTTTAAAAAAAAATTTTAACGATTTCACCATTCCCCACTCTTAAAAAGAAATGTGACGCAAATAAGAGTATCTCATTGAGACCGATCTTTCTTCACTTTTACGCCGCGTTAATATACCCTTCGCGGTTTTGCTTACGGCCCGTGCCTAAATAAAGTGCGTGACCTAAATTTTTTTTAGCAACTGAAACAAGTTGCCTGAAACTGATATTAGCATCATCGGCGGCCCCTTCGTACGCTTACGGCCCCTTGACTCGGAAAAGATGCGACAGCCGACGAAAAGTATAGCCTCGTATCAGGTTTTTATAAAGAGGCGTATCATGTTTTCAATTACGGCTTGGATAATTGCCACCCATCTTCCATTAGTTTTCGTTCTCGTCCAGATTCAAGAGGCGCCCACCATTTACGGGAGCGGGAGGCTCGTTAATGCATTCCAAAGCTCCTATATGGTACGTATCCTGAAAGCCTCTCCCCTTCATTCCTTTTTTTTTCTCCCTTCCTATCTTACCATACACCGACAATAGTACGGACGGCATTATAATAAGCGTCGCCCGAGACCTAATTGGAAAACTACCGGGTTCTCGGAGGAAAAGAGTATTTCAGATTACACCCGATGAAGGATAAGAATTCCAAGCACACGGCCGTGATCCGGCTACCCACGCCACCTTGGATGGAGTTTATTTATTTATTTACTTTTGATTTTTTTCTCTTCAATTTTTTCGAAGCGCCCAACCTTTCCCCCTCCTGCCCGGCCACTCCCTCCTTTCTCACCCGCTTCGCTGCCGTCCTTCCTTTCCCCTCTTCTTCATTCGAATTTAGATATTCTCCGCCTCTTGCCTTTTTGACAACTGGATTTTTTTTTCAATCTAAGCCACAAATTATTTCCAATTATCTCAGATCTCATTTAGCCGCATTAATAAATTTCAATTTTCTTCCTCGAGACGTCATATATTCCACGTTGTCTAACTGGGCTAGCTTGGGGGTATTTTGCGCAATTTTTGATCTATAGGTTGTAAAAACGTGAAATGGTGTCCATAGTCGTCGCACCTCTGCCATAAACACTGATACAGACCGCGAGGCAAATGTCATGAGGGGCTATAATTGACAACAGTACTACTTCCTCACACCCAAAGCGATGTTCAAAAACTTTCCAAATGGACTCCCTGGTGTTTATAGACCCAGCTCATAATACAAGTGCCGTCGACTCTAAACACGAACACTGATATAAATCGTCGAGTTTCCATTGTTTACCGTCAAATAAATCTCGGTGTCTTAATAGACCTATGCATTTTTTTTGTTTTAATCGCAGAAGTGGTAGTACTTTGATTGAGTTGGTGCTGAAGAATAAAAACTTGCTAAATGCTAAAAATATTAATCTCTCGTATACATCATAACCCAAGGGCTGCCCAAGATCCATTTAAATAACCTGTGTAGATATTTTTCCGACAAAGATTTACCCTCCATAGACTCCAATTCAAACCTTATTCTTCAGCAGTAACTCAACCACAACATTGTGACCGTGATTTCGCCTTCTTACGCTCGTGTTATCATTTGCAATATCGTAGTTCTTATGGACTTGAAGAATCAGAGTCGACCTGAGAAAGAATTAGGCTGGAACAGCTGTTTTCAAGCCTTTTTTTACTTCCTCTTACTCCGTGAAGAAATACGAGGGTGTTGGAGTATGGAGTGCACGTTACCCTTCCGAGAGCCCTTGCAATCCTAATGAGATCACGGGCATAAGTTGTTCGAAAACAACATCATGTGAAGAAATTTCACAGTTAAAATCCATTCTCCTTGACTGGTATTGCAAAAGCTAGAGTCAGAGGACGCCGCTAAACTGACTTAAGAAATCGTCTGGACATCGAGGGATTCGGGTTCATATTCCGGTCAAGGCGAATAATTTTTACACTGCGAAATTCCTCCATTTCGATGCACATCAGCTGATGACTGTTGATGTAACTGTGCGGTATTCCTTGCAGTTCATTGCATTATGCACCCAAAAAACGGACGAAAACCCATCCTTGAGTAAGTCTAGATATTTTTTCATCATTCCATGTGCACTGAGCAGTAGGCGGAACGAAAGAAGGGAATAGAACAGTCATAAACAGAAAATTAACAACCCACTAGCGAAAGGTTGAACCAGATCTTTCCAAACACGCTAAATTGACCAATTAACGGTAGACCGAAAGTCCACTGAAATTGCTATTCAAACGGATCGCTTAAAAAATGAAAGTTTTGGAACGTAGCAATTTGGGTTACCTATACAAAATTTTTCAAGGGACCAAACGAGCGCGAATTACTTTATTTCTGAAACGAAAAAATATGAATATCGAAAAGATATAGATTCGTTTCGGGATGAAACTTTGAAATATTTGGTTTGTTACTCGAAAGATTTTTTTATAATTGTATTCTATTACATGTTTTGGTATAAGAAATATGTTTTAGTTTAATGTTCTTGCCTATAAAATATCTTCGTAGAGTTTCAAGCTGACGGTTATTGAAAGTTTACGACTGATAGTTGCTGCTAGGTTGATCTTGAATGATCAGGAATACCATGGCTCGGAATTTATCTCACGGCAGTGTTCATAGCGCTGATTCAAATAAATTTTCAGCACCGAACCAGTATCTAATAGCATTTGGACCTTTATTGAGGCTGAAAACATTCAGAAACTGGAGTGTTTACATTAATTGCTGCCCATTGTTTAAATATTTTGACACGATATTAAGAATATTTCCTTTTGCAAGTGACCAGGATGCGACTGAACGTCTGCCATCTTATCTTATTTCGTTATACCGAGCATTAAACCAATAACAGAAATTCTAAAACTCCGAGAACTAAAAGCAAAAGAAATCAATGTGAATGATTTGCATCGTTCTTGGTGATTTCGGCAACATTAAGTGGTCAAACAACACGCATTTCTTCTAACGTCTGGGTTTTCCAAATCCTGGCGCGCTTTTCTCTAAACAAAGAGGAACGACACTTCTGCTCCATAATAGGCACGGAAGATTGAGAATATTTACCGCACATGTAGCTGTCACAGCCTTGAGGCTTTCCGTACGCACCCGTCAACCCTCAGCCTTCGAGTTTCTTCTTGGTATTTTCTCTTCAAGACCTTCAACCCCAGTTCCACATTTTCCCAGTTAATTTGAATTCCCATTCCCGTTTCGGGAAAACATGATTCGATGGGTATGCTCAACCGTCAAGCTAGTACCTTTCAGTCTACTTAAATCGATTTTATGAGAATACTTTTAGAGGGCATGCCAGGGTGGAAGCTTTCCGTCGTGGTAGTTTTCGTCGAGGAAGGAAACAATAGGCTAGACCTTTTTTGATAAAAAAATTATTTTTTTAATCTGAGAAAAAAGTGAATACCCACTATCTGCCGCTTTCATTCCACTATTTAGTTTGTCAGTCCACTAGATAATTATTTCAAAATATATTCAATTAAAAAAAATACTTAATATCGATAACTTCCGAAAAACAAAAGCCTTTAATTGATGAATTTGAAGGCAATGAACCAAATTTCACAATTAACCATAATGAACATGTTAGGAACTGATTTCGATTAATTTGAAAATCACAGTTATTACGTTAATTTCCCGTAAGAGGAATTAAAAACATTATAGGGAGATCAGAATCATACCAGTTGCTAAAAGGCCAATGTGACTGCTTCAACCCCGATGGTCTTGGGTTAAAATGTAATATCGGGCATGGGTATTGCCGGATTATTATGGATTGTGTGACCACTAGTGTGCTTTTATAGTTTGAGTGAGTGGTACATCACATCAGCCGTCATACGTTTGTTAATATAGCAATGTATAAAAATCGAAGCTAATAACATTTTAGCTAGTACCTATTGAGGCCACACAAAGCTTCCAACCAATTGTATAGTGATTCTAGTATTTAAAATTTCCATTCAATTTTGGAATGGAAGTAATAAATCCTAATATCGTTTTGCTTGTGTCCGTCCGATATAAAACCAACGGTTACCACAACAGTTATTTCCCTCCACAGCAATAGCAAGGAATCTGTTCCCCTGCTAAAGCGTTTGTGGCTTCTCTCGTAATAAGAAATTCTTGAGTATTAAGGAGTCTTAATAATTCTATGCGACCAATTATCAGGCATGTGACCAATTATCAGGCATGTGATCAATTATCAGGCATGTGACCAATTTAAGGTACTTGCAGGTTTCACACAGGGAAATATGTTCGCCGATAATAAGGTTAACGCAGCAAGTTGCATTTTCGGACAATCATTACACATGTCAGTGCGTTAAATTACTTAACGGTCACAAGCATACGACATGTGCCCTCCATCTCTCGTACCATATATTCCGTTGACTTATTCTACCTTGAATTGTAAATATTTGTGCCGTTGTAAGAACTATAACATACTATAGTTAACATGGTACTATTGTAATATTGAGTCCTTTCACAATTCATAACTTATTGAAATAATATGCTTTCTTATGCAACATGTGATTCTCTTTTCTTCTTCAGCATCAATTCATTAACGTTTTTATTCTTGAGAAATGTTCGCAAGCATTATTGGCATGTATTTTAATGTAT
Organism: Hetaerina americana; assembly: GCF_022747635.1. NCBI lineage: Eukaryota > Metazoa > Arthropoda > Insecta > Odonata > Calopterygidae > Hetaerina > Hetaerina americana. The sequence continues at coordinate 38,497,245 of NW_027287427.1, read as the reverse complement.
ATAGTATATATAATGTTAAAAACCCAGGCGCTACCACTGCTTCCAAAAAGTTGAGTTGGACTAAACAAGAATCACTCAACATCGTTCAATACACTGGAATTCACCACGTAGCATCATTTTCAAAGTTTCTAGAGAAAGGACTGTGAGCGTCACAGGATTTTGAGTGATAAACATATGACCCCGAGGTTTGACCACATATTCACGAGATTACGTAGCACTAAATGCGTTCTACATTTTCGGCGCGTAGAAACGTTCCTGTTCCGGCCTTCGGTTGCGACTGAATACAGCATGAGGGGTGGTGACACAACGCCACTTTCCTTGTGCGGAAATAGGTGTGGCTTCCTTAAGTTTGGAAGGCGATGGCTGGTCTCACGTCCTGCCATGATCGACGACGACCTACCACTATTCATCTCTCTCCTATCTATAGAGTCTCATCTCCCACGAGTCAGCGAGGTTTTCCTTTCTAATAGTGCCTTTCGTCGTGAATTAAACTTTCCCTAAATGTCAGGGCCACTATGGAAACTTTGAAAGAAAAAAATCATAGCAAAAGGAAAAGAACTTTTTGCTTTTCTCACCTTTACTCGCCATTAATTCATATAGATGACGAAAATACAAACGTAAAAATACTCAAAATCACATCTCATACTGAAGAATGAGACAATGCAGGCAGACGGTATTCTAAAAATCTATTAAAGAAATACTCCCTAGTGCCAAATGTGAGTCTTCATCCTTTTGTGTTCAGACAAAATTGGCTTCTGCTGCCGGAAAAGTTGATGCAGAATTACACGAATCGAAGCTCAGTTTTAAACAAGGCATCGGATGAATATGATATCGATAAGAAAAGATAATTTCCCATTTCTTTCGTCTAGGACGTAAAATGAAAAGCAATCGGCAACGGTAACACTGCAATGAAACGTGGCAGGGATATCATCAATAAGTATTGGAGTTTTCACTACTCTTGCAGATTTTCTCACCACCAACGGTCACCACAATCAAATGAAAACTGCTACTGATAAGGCTTCCGCAGTGATGCGAAGGTGGTTCGAGGCTTTTCTTCTTCCTTCCAATCGTAGACGATAGTTTAGTCAAAAGTCTACCCTTTCTGCCCAAAGCCATTGATTTACGCGGGAGAAAACTGAAAATCCTGGAGTCACCTGCAACAAATGCGCTGAAATGCCACACTATCGATGCCCACAACGATATTCGAATCCACTCGGCATTCGAGTGCAACATTTTGCTATCCACCGGTCCTATTAGGGCAGCTCAAGCCATGCACCTATTACACATACTGTTTTGTAACAGTAACATTTAAACCATAACTATAATTAATAAATATAAAATAGGATATTTTATTTCCAAGTGATAACTATTCTTTTTTTTCAAATCTACGGTATAGATGAAATGCGTCATCCTCTTATAAACCTATGCAAATGACGGTAATTCGATTAACCTGATACTAATATTTAACGAAAATCACAGTTTTCAAGCGGAATGTCGGTTTGGTCAGGGAGGGTGGAGCTCATCTAGAACTTAGCCCAACGGCGTGTGACATTCATACTTCAGGGTATGGGTGCCAGTTCCTATGTCGCCTATAGTTTCCCAAGAAGATCCGCTTCTCAGAAAAATCACACAGCTTGGATGAAGCTGAAGGTGCTCAGAGACGTGCCCGAGAATCGAACCTGCCCCCCCCCTCGATCAGTATTCCAATGCTCTATCCGCCAGGACTACCACATTTATACTAATATTTAGAGTATCGAATACATCTCTTTATATACACCTACTAAATTTTCAAGCCTATGATTTTTTTATATTTGACGATCTGATCTGTACTTTTTGATTAGGACTCTCCAAATGGGAGGGCTCTTCCAATGGATCAACATACATGCAGCTAATAGTTAAAAAACGAAGGAAGACTGTTTTTGCAAGAAGTTCTTTAGTGAAATGACGACTTAAAGACTTCCGTACAAATGAAACAATTGCTAAAGCTATGAAGTTAGAAGATTAACCTTTTTGATTCCACTGTTTGTCAGTTATATACGGAAAATTCTCCGCTAAAAATAGAATAAGGTGCAAAAGGATACAATTTAATATTAACCCTCCTTTTACACGGAACGTGATATTTTATTGACCTGGAAAAGGATATTATGTAGTAACTTCAGGTGCTTTTATATTGCATCATATTAAATCCTTGTTTTGAAGAGCCGAGTTAGCGTAAATCAGCCTTGGGAAAATAATATAAATAAAAATAATCAACTTTGCATTTAATTAATATGCCACTAGACTACCGCAGAAGAATATGAATGCGATTTAATCAATAAAGATAGAAAGATTAATATATTGACTGGTCAGGAGATGTGTGAGCTCCTGGCACTTGGAACAGAGAGGATAAATGACCTGTGGCAGCACGGAAAGGGAGTATCTGGAGTAAACAAAGCAAAGTACATATTTCGGTGTACGGTTTAATAACTTTGAAAACAGCGATGATTGAAAGTTAACTAAAGAACAAATATAAGCATGAACCTCATTACAGCTGAGTACTCAGTTTTATGGAAGGGAAGGATAAGGTTAAGGACAGCAAGCAGAATATCAGGGTCACTACAACAAATTCTATTATTACATGAACTGAGACCTGGGATGTAAACAAAAGAGGAACATGCAGAAATGTCTTCATTTCGGTGTACATTAGCAGGGATTTCCCGAAGTTCTTTGAAAAAGTGGGCAAGATTGCTGGATGGATGACGTTAGGAGGAGGTAGTTCAATAGGATTGGAGAGGATCGTTGACCGAAAAAAGGTTCTGGAATGACTTCCACCTGAAACGAGAAGACGAGTGAGGTCTCAGCATAAGTGGATAGACTTCATTGCCCGAGGCGATAGCGGCAAAGGATTTAAATACTAAAGATTCCCAAGATAGATTTCGATGAAAACTGAAGGCAGAGCAGCGGCGAGCGCTGTAAAAGTCCTAAGAAATAATATAATAGCCCTAAATCAATGGGGTTTATATACAGATGGGAACATTTTGCTGACACTAATTTTGATATATCGTAAAAACCAAGAGAATACGCGGCTCCTGTCAATTCTCGCTTACGAGCGTTTTCTGCTTCGACAATGCAATGGATTTTTTTTCCATTATCACAGACTCGAAAGTGTAATATCGGCATGAAAACGCATATTGTATTCATGCAATCTAAAATATAATAAATTTCCGAAAATGCATTAGGCCCCTTATATTCCATTCCGCTTCTTCTCTCCCTTTTTTCTCCACCTATTCTTAACACATTTACACACGCGCTCATGTAGCCTATTCTGTTGTCTGAATCTTCAAATTTGTATCATTCCAAATAAACGTATTCCCTTCCTCTAGTTTAGCTTTTGTCTCTCTATTTGACGGACAAAATTCAACGATCAGCCACGGTCCATCAAGAAGAAAAAAAAGCTGAGAAAAAAATACTCCAATTAATTTGTTCTTCCCTGTTTATCAGTAGCACAAGTCATTTTAATTAATACCCAGTCCATCTCGACGCTTATAAGTATCGTGAAAAGTGTTTTCATGACAAATGTTTATTCCGTCTTCCTTTTCCACGAATGATCTCCACATTTGAACCTCATACCAAATATGTTGTGCCTCTTCACCGCGTGTACTTTTCATCCCCTTGATCTACTGGTGTGTTGAATTTTTCTATTTCATTGCACAGGTCAATTTAAATGACCTATCTCCAAAATTCTATTTAACTTCACACACGATTGCTTCAGCCCAATTTGTTTCCATCAACCTCCTGCTGTTTGAATTCCAGCCATTGGTCACGGTTTTTTGAAGTCTCAAGAGAATATTCATCCCAAGTTTCATTCTTATGTTCCTAGACTACGTGGAAATATGATAAATTTTCCAAGATCCTAGCCTATTGTGCATTTTTTGGCACGGAATTAGCAATTAATCACATACGAATGAGTTAAAAATAATAAAACTGCAGGATTGTTAAGAAAATAGCCCTCGTTCAGCAGGAATTTTTTTCAATGCAAATTTTATATCCATCAGACATTAGCAAAGGCATTGCGGAAGAAAAATAGTATTTCCAAGCTTCCCCCTTGCGCTGCTCCATAATTCTCCTAATACGTACCTATGCCGAGCAGGATACGATTTCGGATCAGGCACCAAAGTTAGAAAATAACACTAATTTTTTTAATCCAGAAATTTAAAGCAGAACAAGCGCCTTTAGTTGAAACCAGAAGAAGGAAACTATCACAACTTTCTTGAGTTTCATAAAGAAAGCTACCCGCCGGACTCAATAGAAGTAGTGAGTAATAACACAGACAACTGACATTGGCCAAAAGGCGAAAGGGCTTCGTGTAGAAGACAGATATCGCCCATAGTTTACACATATCAGGGCCATATAACCCCAAGAGTTATATTCTCTCAATTAGAAAATATTTTCTAAAGGGGCATTTAGAAAAATCAATTCGAAATAAAATGACACGGGGTTGTCACGGATGAGAATAAATGGACGGGAGATAAATAGATGATTGGGAACTTAGGGAAATTTTCTTTCCCGAAATTATTTATAAAAAATTCAACCATCAATGCCTTCAAGTTTTTCTTATCTATTCATTTTATTTTTCAAACTTTTGAAATGTAAATATGAACCTATTTAATAATAGACAGTAAGAAACATGGACCTGACAATGCCATTCAATCAGAATTTCATTACTTCATTGTAACTTATAGAATTTTCTTGCCTTTAGTATTAATTCTACATCCTTGATCCATATTTTTGAAAAGTGTTTGGTCCCTTTGACACGGATCCAAAGAGTGCACTAGACATGTAGGAGTCAATTTGTGAGCAGAATCCATCTGTCAACTTAGCTTGTTTGCGGTGCCTTGTAAAAAAATATCTTCAATGCATTATTGCAAACCCCACGACTTTAATTTTTTGCACCATAAAACTTTAAGGAAACCAAGAAAACTTAGTTTCCAAATGTTTTTAGCAATCGAAATATACAATAATGATGGACAATGAACCGTGCATACTACAAGGAAGAGATTCATTTGCCTATTCTAAGTCCAGGAACTGACTATATTTTTCTCACTTTTAGATGTAAAACTGCCATTACAATTTTTAATTACCGCTACTAGTTTTTCTTTCCATCGATACAAAACAATTTCAGAAAAAAAAGACATTTCAAAATGTTGAAAAATCTTTTACAAGTAACTAAGACTGAATTAAAAATTCTACGCAGCACAGCATTCTGAGTTATTATTTGAGGAATGGTACAACTATCTATAGCACAACAAATCATGTGAATAAATGAAAATGCTAACTGAATTTCAACTGAGCCTATATTCATTTTTCATTTTCATTTAGAAAAATCAACTTTTAAATCATTTTCTACACAATGTTTCAACTTAGCAACTTCAAGTTTCGTCGTTGTCTCGCGCTGTGGGTGGAGGGAATTTCAACGCCTGTAAAATTTTGCTCCGAGGAGGCAGAATGCGAGGAAAATTCAAGATTAATTTTCCCTGGTTACCGATCACCTTAAGAGTACTTAAATACTCACAGTGGGCTTTCAGTTTAGACGCTCCGGAGGGAGGAGGTCAAATCATGCTATCACTCGGGCACTTAATAGAGGGAACCTCGTGAAGTAATCACAGTAAATCCACGCCTAGAAATAAGAATGAAACTCATATTGGCTCTATTTTGTGGAAATCTTTAATGATTCTAATCAGATAAAACGAAACTTTGCGTTCCCGCACACAAATTTAATTATTATACGAGTACGGCCAAGTCTTTTTACAGAGCCACAATATAATTATGTCACTCTTTAACGAAACCTGGTCCTTTGGAAATCAGATTTGTAGGCGCAAACACACTTATTTTTACCTTTATAGAATAAGAATGACGAATTACCGGGTTCCTCGATATTTCCAAGCGCCAATCCGAGTAATTTTCTAATTAATGGGATGTCGCCGCGCTTGGAAATTATGCAAGAAAATATCTGTGAACTACTTATAATTTTTTCAAGTTTAGAGTTAACCGAAGAGATTAGTCGACGCCATATAATTATCTATCCGTTAGAAGACCCACCCACCATTCAACATGAAAGTAAATAGTGGAGTCAATTGCTAAACGATTAGCAAAAACACTTTTAAGAACTCATTCTTTTCCCAAGGTAAATCGATCAAATCACAACCGGAATAGGAATTTTTATTTTTCAAGCATGATTTTTGAAGACAATTAACTGCAAGTCTTCTAACTATTGATTCAATCACTATAGCACGCTTTATTCAACCTTGATTCTTTAGCGCTCAGCAACTTCTATAATTGGCTATATGACAAAAGCAAAAATAACTGGGGTACGCCACTGAAAGAAACGATATACATAACCGGTACAATATGAAAAAATTATTATTTTATCATTAAATAAAAGACAGGTAAACCAACTTTTCTTGTCGTACACCAGCCACTTTTTTTCAAGCTGGAAGTACTAGTCATTCGAGGAATTACGGTGTATGCCCCATCACGATAGGGGGCCAATCAAAGAGTAGCGCTCTTCCCGAAATGGCGCTCACTGTACGTACCACTCAAATGTTGCTACGGAGTCAGGGTTGATCACAGAGCAAAGACAATACTTCCTCCATAGACACGACCCAGGACTGAGCCGCAAAACCTGCTCCATTGTATACAAATGTCTCACGACTCCTTTGCAGCGGGGATAGTCATATAGTTAGGATAAATTTATGTTGAGGAGACCGTACATGCGGAGAGCGCTACGCGGGGTCCATGTTACTACATCTTATTTCAGCTTCGTAGAGGCTGCTTTCTCTTGCACGTTAACCGGGAATAGCTATATCATTCACCAGAGAAAGCAAAGCATGGTATAAAAGCGTAGCTCTAGTGAGAGACGATACTGCCGAAAACAAGTTCTTAGGATAAGCATTAGTTGTTTCCTAAATTCCACTACGGAGCTATATTTTTGAAATGTAAGAGATGAAAGCAGTATCATTCACGTAAGATTCTTCTAGGCAAGTACGAAGCTCAGTAAGAATTATGGTAAGTTCTCTCCATGATTTAAAAATCTCCTTGTGCCTATAAATTCTCGATAAGGAATTTAAGGACGAAATACTCCCAAAATCCATCAATAAGGATTTCCGTTTCACTACAATATCTACTTCTCTACTCTCTTCATTAAAAGCTATTTTATATATTGTATGACGTTTTGAAATAACTTTTGATTTAACTACTCACTCTCTTTAGATACCCAATTACTCTCGTTCTCCCCAACTGGATGAAGAAAAACCGAATGCCGTTGACATATCTGCTTACACGACATTAGCATAATGAGTTTTAAGAATTCCTTTCCATAAATTCTTTAAATGACTGCATAATGAAACAATTTTATGTACTCTCTTAACAGAGAAGAATGCCCCTATGACCAGATGTAACCGTACTTTACTAAGGCATTCATAAATTTCAGGTGAATTGATTTGCTCATGACAGGCAGCCCCGGTGAAGAAGTGAGCTTGAGCACTCAGAAAACCATAGCAGCCGTAAAAGTCATCCACCATTACCGGTTTCTATCACAAAGTTGATGCCCGCCGCATGGAGTAAAAGCCGACTTTGATAAGGGGACACGGGAAAAATCAGCGCATTCCCTGAGTGTTTTCGCTTATGGAAATGATGTGTTCAAAAAACGTTTCGTCAATATTCTAAAGTAACACGAATAAGCCATTTGTTTGCCCGACTTAAACCAGTTCGGTAAGCGTAAGCTGCTCCCAAGTATTTCCTTCCAGATTCCAGAATCACGTCATGTCCAAGCACTCTGCTTGCATTTTTCAGACAAGGGGAATGATGCGCAGTGCTTTCGATCGTGACAATGCCACGAAGATCGAAGACAGGAGAATATCCTGAATACGGTAATGCAGTATTAAAAGTATTACGCTAAACATTGCCCGCAATAAAATATTTTCATGAAGGATAACATTGGAGGAACTAGCCCCGATCTTTCATTTATTTTCGAAGGAAGATTTTATGGCTTTATATGAAAATCAAATGAGAAACATAAAATTCTTTTAATTCATTACCTGAAAGCTGAAGGACCACTCAGATCAATCCTGTAATAAGACGATGATTACTAGAACCGAATAAGTACTATAAATTTATGGAGCATATCTACGTTCATATCATGACGACTGAAATACAATTATAAATCCATTTCTGATCCAATACATAATTTGCGTGAAATTATCTTTTGGCAGTTTTCCATACTTGGTAATACATTTTTAAAAATTGTGGCCAAACGTCGTTTGATCGTAGGTGCTGTGCAAACAAGGTAAGTAGTAGAAAATATAGAGTGAAATATTATGTATCTAGGCTTAAATTTTATGCCCTTCAGGTGCTAAATATATTCCGCAGTTTTATACTGTCGAATCATCAATTACAAATGTCATTATTATGGTTGCATGATGTCTTCCTTCGTTTGATTTCTTACATTTATTTACAGTTTGAGCATGTCATTAACAAAATTCGATATCGGAGTTATTTGATTGGTGCCTTTTCCTGCATGGATATTGATTTTGAAGATTTTGTATTGGATGCATGCCGTCTTTCCCATGATATTTCCTGCACGAAGGGCTACAATTGTCGCCGACGTTGGCTGAATGATATTTTCCATAAGCCAATATGCATTTAAAATATGTAACAGCAAAGTATTTTGATAGGTATTACATTTATATTTATAGGAGGATGTGGTATTCCAGTGAATATAGCGCTGAATTAATACCAAGGATTCGGGTTAAATGCCGGGGGACGCCTCTGGGCATCCTCAGCTTCACGTAAGTAGTGTGATTCTTCGGATACCATATCTTCTTGAAATACCATATTCGGCACAAGGAAAGGTACTGACGCCCATATCCTAATGTGTACATTTATCGCACCATTGGGCTTAGTACGAGTACTAGATGAGCTCTACCCTCACCTAATAAAACACACTTCTGGATGTTAACTGTGGTGGTATCATATTCATGGAAAAGCCTAGGATTATTTATGGAATTTCTTGAATGAGTTGGCTCCGAGTACAAGTGAAACATTGTTAGAATTGGCCATGATCCACACTAAACAAATCCGTGAATCAATTAACAAGTATTATTAAACGTATTTCGTGGCACTCTATATTAAAAATAGGGATTGGCAAATTGCATGGTTCCTATAGTAAATTTCCTCGTCGTATTAATTAATCTAATATTTAAATTTCATAATACAACTTTAGGCGAAAGTAACAGATAAACACCTTATGACATTCATTGTGATTTTCAAACATAACCTACCATATTGATTGAATTGAGCTCTTACGACAAGTAGTATTGAATAAATGAAAAACTCCAATAGCCGTAAACAGTTTACCTTTCAAAAGCAAGTGCCAATGAAATTAGTTGGCTAACGCCACAAGTCAAGGGATGGGATGAATGGTAATAAGGAAAGGGATAAGAAAGGTGAATACGAATACGTCTTCAGCGTACTGAAGTGTGCCACCCTCACTTCAACTTGTGTTGTCGTGACGATTCACCTTCAGTACGCTGAACAGGGCAACTTTGTGGCCGGAATACGCGTATTCGTACACACCTTTCTCATCCCTTTCCTTTTTTACCCATTACCCCATCCTTTGACTTGTGGCGTTAGCCAACTAATCTCATTGTTATTTTGTTTTGAAAGGTAAACTGTTTACGGCTATTGGAGTTTTTCATTTATTCAATAAACCACTGTAACAAGGACTTTGAAAGTAGGCAGCTATGCGTTTCAATGCATCAGAAAATCTGTCTAAATTGTTAACTTTATTAATATATAGTAAGAGTAAATTGGCATCAAAAGAGGCCGTATTTTATATATATTAATATAGATACCGTAGAGCGATAGCCTGAACTATGCACTAAAAAGGACGCTACACCAAATCAAGGTTTTACTGATACATAAATACAATCAGTGTGATATTGTGAATACCAGAATACCGAGGCTAACCGCATGTGGTATGAATAATTCCGTCTCCCTATCATAAATATGTGCCTTTCATACGCTGTAGGGTTTGGTTAGTAGTGAGGTCCATCCTCCCCTTTGAAGCTATCGAGTTCATTAGAAGGGTTGGTGAAAAGTAGCAGTCAATAATGGATACCTATCTTGAATTTAAAGTGCTTAAAACAAAGCAAGCGTACACGTTTTATATTGACAAAGAAACTAAATTTACATTAGCATTTCTGTTCGCGTGAATATATGTAGTTCCACATCATTACACTTTAAGTGGGACTGATGTAAATCAGTAACGATTTTGCGCAATGAACTAGAAATAGTTTATCCCTACATGCAAAGGAGAATCGAAGGAGGATATGAAAGAGAATAACGGGAGTCATCAAGTTCATTTTCGATAAAGAATGACAATTGAGCACCTACATTGACTTTTCTAAATAAAATATAAATCGGAAACAAGTATAAAAATTGGAATATTATTTGTCCATGCCCATTGACAAAGGCTCAGAGTGAAAAGGAACATAAATTCTTTGCCGAGTTAGATCACAAGTTTAGCTCGAAGGAAGGTAAATTATATGTCGTGGATAAGAAGATATTAACATCCGAAGGAGGAATGAAAATTCCAGAAAACACAAATAACTCGCATTTTACAACACTTACGTTTTGGAAATGAATTCTTCAAAAATATCCCTCCGGGGAAAGGAATTTAGAGAATTCCTAAATTTGTGGAACGCCTATCCTTTTGCTCTCCGTTCCGCTGAAGTTTTCCTTTCTTGGGAATTGTGTGGGAAACCTGGATCCCATTAATACCTCAAGAATATCTACTGGTTTCCCAGCCTTGCGCCATCTTCAAGGAACTCTTCCCATTTTTAGCTCAACCGTATCGTATGCTATCTGACAACGTCCCGAAAAACATGTAACCACCTGTGCGAGCAAGAACCAAGATAAAGAAGATGAAGCGACATCTACAAATATTTCGAAAAATAAAATCGACACCGACGCGTCGCGCCTTCGTTTGAATAATCCAAGGACGCAGTGGATGGGGCTTGGTGTGTGGAGAGGGAATTAATTTCCCTCCCGTAGTCTTCTGGGAAACTATCTCTCCGGCATTAATTATTCTCGACGCTGATAGGTACGACCACACAGGGCACCGTCAAACGTCTAAAATGCCCCTATCGATTTTCAACCGCTCTACCAGCCAACGGCCCGACCGATCCCGTATTTCAGCAGTGAGGGGAAGATGGTTGGGAGGATACGTTAAAGCCGTAGATTAGACAGTACTTACTGCCCACTTCGCACGATAGACGGCCTAGCGGTGCGTTGCATTTTTTAGTGGTGTTGACGTGTTTAACACTAAAATTATTGGTTTTAGTGCGTTTTACAGTGATTCAGAACACTTTCTCGAGTAATATCAATGTAAAACTGACGGTTTAGTAATTTACCAATTTTACCACAAAATAAAAAAATACGGCGAGCGCGAGTCGCGTACCATCGGTTGGTGGTACTTCGTGATTTGGAACTTGAGTAGGGTTGTCCGTTAATAATTTTTCCGATATCGACAGTCTAAATAAATAAACATCGATTTAGAGCGATACATCAGTAAGCAAAGCGATGATATTTACGTATATTAACTATTGTTAATGATATCGATTAGATCTAGCAAAAATTTGATTCATCTATCAATACTATTTCTTTTATATATATATATATATATATATATATATATATATATTATATCAACTAAGTCATCTAGATAACAATATTGTGTACATCATCCAAGTCTTCATATCGAACTATCGGTCATTTCGACAATATCCCCCAAAAAGAAAATAAAAATCGACCCTAATCGTATCTCTTAAATGACCCAACTCGAATTAGTTGATATATCGACATTGTGTCGATATATTGTCTAATTGAACAGCCCTGAGTGTATGTAGCCCTCGCTACAGAGGAGAAAGAAGGGACGTGACTGGAAGAAAGGTAAATGAAGGAAAATAGCGGAGGGCTGGGAAAGACGCAATGTCGGAGCGGGGGAGGAAAACGTGTGAGGGAGAGAAGAGATCGAGGGGATCACGAATAGCATATGCTAAAAGAAAAAGGAGTTAAATATAAATCGGTTCCTCTGGTACATGTGCGACAATCCCACGCACTAAAAAAAGGATGCAAATGAAATAACAGTTTTAAGCACAAACCTCATGTGCAACTATAACCAGCGACTGCTAAGTCAGCATATTGGCTGCCAGACGATTTATATGTTAACATTAGCTTACGAGAGGAATTTCGCATATTCATATAATTTTCTAAATATCATCCTTATGCTCAGCACCGGGGTTTGTAGCGCGTATGACTGAGTGACGGATTAAGAGTAAATATATGCATCAATAGGTTAAACCAAATCTAATCCTTAAACAACACAGCAAGCCAACGAAGGTTTGTTTGGCCTGTGATGGTAGAGTTCACCCAGTACTAAGCCCGACGGCGTGTGAAATTCACACATCAGGGCAGGTGGGCCAGTTCCTTTCCTTGTGCCGGTTTTGGTTTCCCAGGAAGATATGGTACCCAAAAATCACAAAGCTTGGGTTCAGCTGATATTTCCCGGATAGGCTTGCCCGGGAAGCGATCCCAGCCCCTCCGGTCAGTAGTCCGACGCTCAATCAATGGACTACCGCGACCCACTATCTAAACCTTGTAGCTAGTTTCAATTTCCGAGTTGTTAGTCGTTCAATTTCAGGTGATACATTTGGAGGCTCATGGATAAATTCTATCTCTATTCTCACTAATCAAACTAGCATTCCTATCGATTTCTGTGGCTTTCTTTTCGTACATTTTATAAAACGTATTTGTTTGATAGTTTTTAGATATTGAGTGACACTGTTTGTGTTCCACTCCACCCAAAGCAGTACTTAAAAAAGTGTCAATAGGAACATGAAACTATTACCCTCAAATGAATGCATTATTGTTTGACTTCTAATCTCATAATTTTCCTGCTGTCGATAATCACATTTGGCAATTTATTTTAAGAACAATACTGTTGAAGTTAGGTTCTTATCTTAGGATCTAAGACCTAAGTTCTGCTACATTTCCAATTCCCCTGCCCAATACGGCACTGAATAAACATTCTAAAACCTGTATTACAATTAGTCAACATACCGTCATGTTGTAGAGGATAGTATGTTGGGTACCGTGAGTGAGGTATATGCAGGGAAAGAATAGGCATGCTGTGCGGACTGACGGGTGAAAAGAAGTACATATGTGAATTTAAAGGACTTATTGTAATGCAGGTTTAGAGTATTTATTTAGTGCCGTGTTATGTGTGAGACTTAGAAATGTGGTAAATTTTACGCAACAGATCCATCAAAAACCCTACCTGGACCGATATATCACACATAATAAAATTTAAATTAAAGTATTGGTTTGATTATCGACTGAAAGAAATACATATGAGATGTGAAGTTAAACGAAAGAGCGTAGACCCTATGTGAAATGTCCGTCCTATGTGATCCTATGTCAAATGATAATTATTTGTATTTTTAGTTAATAAATGATTTTTTGCTTAGCTTAATTATAAAATAGTTGGTATTTACGTTACCAATAAAGGAGTGTCTTCGATGAGAAATTTACTTTCGAGTCACTCATATTTGACACCTGTTCTCAGTAAAAACATAAATACAGAAACATTCCTTCACTACTAAAAGTTAACTCTTTGAAGGCCATTTCCTGAATTTAAGACACATCGGCACTTAGGTTTGGAAACTAATTGGGGAGAGGAAGATAGGACGAAAGATATCTGTATCGGCACTTGCCAAATATAAAATTAGCCAACAGCTGCCAACATAACGATCCACCCGATGAAAAATAAAACCATAAACACACTAATCAACCCGAAGGTCGGTTCGGTAGGTGACGGTAGAGCTCACCTAGTACTAAGGCCGACGGCGTGTGAAATTCACACATCAGGGTAGGGGGGCCAGTTCCTTTCCCTGTGCCGGTTATGGTTCCCCAGGAAGGCCTGGTACCCGAAAAATCACCTAGCTTGGGTGGAGCTGCAGGTGCCCAGAGTACCTCGCCCGGGAATCGAACCCGTACCGTAGTCCAACGCACTACCCCCTGGACTACCGCGACCCACCCGATGAAAAATATATATGTATAAATCAATTCAACAAAAACTGCTCTCACGACAAGTAAATTAAAGAGAAAAATCCTGGCAGTTACCATTTTTGCGAGAAAAAACTTGGACTTTCCTGAGGCGAGTACAATATGCCAGGCAAACCTTCATGAAAAATTGATGATAACAAAGTCAGTCAAGGTGTTTTAGAATTAGTACAACGCTTACCCAAATAAAACACTGGTATTTATCTGATTAGATCAATTTGTGAATGGAACTTCAGGAAAATCGAAGACAAATAATATCCAACCATAGACACAATTGTTTATCGTTAAATGGTATTCCGAGAATTACTTCCTTTTTTTACTAATGGGGTATTGAATAATTTAGGTGGATGATATCTTAAAAACCATGTCAATAATGGGCATGGAAGTAATGTTTAATGAATTAAAAGAATTACTTACTTGCTACGGGCAAGCCAAAGACGTATGAAAATGCTTAAATGATTGACAAATTCTTCATCATGTCCTTAAAAACCATTCACATGATATAGATTGTATATTTTTCAAATACTGCCCTATCTAGAAATAAAGGGCTTTAAACTTACATATATTATCCATAATAAGGATCTCTAATCTTGAAAACTTCTCTTATATGCATCAGAAACGTCAATCTCGATTTATAAATATATAATGGATACACTACATTGAAACGCCAATAAACTATTCTCAGATCTCCCTTACCGGCCTCCCTTATCGGGTAATTTTTACAATTAGTAACTAGTTGTGAAAATAATGTGCCAATCTCGTTTGTACCATATTTTAAACTCAAATTTCACAAAAACATGCAAATTGCATTTTAGTCACCTCACTGATCTGAAACTTGACTCGCTTCACTTGACGGAAAATCTTCACATTGAAATTGAAAATAAACAACTTGGCTTTTCCACATAGAAATTCTATTCTATATGGAAAAACGAAGTAGTTTATTTTCAATTTCCTTCCCTTACGTCGACCACCAATCAACATTGACTCTAGGCACATTATTTACGCTATTGAGGGCATGATTAACTCTTTTCAAAAACACCATAAGGAGTAGAGCAATACAAACAGCCACAGAGGTCACACGAGGTGAAGATTTACAATTCTCTGTACGCAATATCAAGGAACAGACCGATGAAAACGTTTGAGTAAGGGAGTGAAAATTCGCGGCCACCACACAGCGCTATCGATTTCTTCAAACGGATACCTGGTCCGAACACCATTTCTACTTTTCGGGTAGTTCTTAAGAAATCGTGAGGGAGGAGAGAGTACGACGGGGGCGAGGGAAGCAGTCCAAAAGGGAGTGGGAGGATGGGATAGGCGTAAAAAGGAAGAGGGAATTAATTACAGATGACGTAGGAGGATGAGAGAGCGCAGAGGAGGAAGAGGAGAGAAGGCGGCCAGACCGTGGGTGTACCTGTGTCCCCATGGCAACTTGATTAGGTGGAGGGGTTGGAGCGGGGTGAGGAATGGACAAGGAGCACTACATCACCTGTTGAGGCATCCCCTCTCGCCCTCCCCCCCAACCACCAACAACACCCAGCCAACCTTCTTGAAGCTTTGCCCCCTTAAATCCCCCTACGTTCATCCCACACCCCATCTCTGTCCCCACCATCCTTTTATAATGGCCCGGTCGGATCGAAGGGTCATCTATCTAAGCAGCCAATGAAGGAGGGAGGGAGGGGAAATATGTTCCCTCCAATTCAAATGAGTTGAACCGTGGGAGTAGTCGGATTTCCCGTTCAATTCATTTCTTTGTTTTTTTTCGCTAAGAGACCTTAACCCCTTTAAGTTGTCACGACACGAATTTGAAAAATATATTCTGATAGAACATTAAGTTTCCCCAGCGTCAAGGAGTGTGGCGGCGTTATGGAGAAATTAATTCGAGAACAGAGTCGAAATGACGAATAATCTGCGAATGTGATATGGGCCGTGTTCCGTTTGCGGTTCATGTCAAGTGGGGCATTTTTCCGGGTGGTTCGATCATATACCAAACGGATTTCAAAACACTAATAAAATTCCCTAAAATTTGACTTTATTCTAGTTAGTTTATTAAAAAACTTGTAGCAGGCGATCGCAGTGAAAATTCTCTCTAATTAATGCGGTGGAGAAGTGAATGGAATTCAAAAATATAAGTTTCTTGGAGGCTAAGTATTCCTTTTTGGATTTGAATGGCACTAAAAGGATCTTCAAAGAAAGCGCTCAATCTCTTGGATAGAATCTAATACCATAGAATCTTTGGCGTGTTACGCGAATGGTAAATATGTCAAAAAGGCATCATGCATTGAAGGCACGATGAAATTAAGAGCAAATTATCAGTATGTTTACAACGTCCGTACATCGATGTATTGAGATATGATTCAACGAACTGATTGTTAAAATAATCCAAACTAAAAATCATGAAGTGACAAAAATACTTCATTATCATAGAACTACGAAGATGGATGATAAATATTCATGTTTGTCCACATAAAGGAGAAAAAATTACAGAAAGCACCTGAGTAAATAATACTTTGAAACTTGATAATAATTAATTAATAATATGAATCACGTCAAATGTCCAGTTACCATTATCCATTAAGATTAAAGAAAACAGATTCAATCACAAAACTAATCAAAATACCAAAATGAAATTTCCTGAATCAAGCACTTTTGGTCTGTTAATGACTTTTCTCGACCCATTACAAAAGCACTGCTATTCTTCCATGACCAGCCTAACACGATATTACAAGTACCTAAAGAATCTACGACTCACATAAAACCTTTTTTTTTAACTTTGCATATTTTCTACCTTCCTTCATTTCGTCCAATATCCTTAATCTTTTCCACTCACTTACTCAGCGTTCTATCCTTAACTACTGTCTTCATCTAATATTCCCTGCATTTACAGCATGTGCCTCATTCGTCTTTGTCCAAAAACACTTCCCTCATTTTCCCTACCTTCTATTCTGATAACTCCTCTCCCTCCTAGCACTTCGTTTCTTTTTCTTTCCGTCCATCTAATCTTTTCCATTCTTCTTCAAACCAACACCTAATGAAAAAGACTTTAACCTAAGAATATTGCTTTAGCGACCAAATTTCACAATCACTACCATAGTGCCATAGACTCCATATCAAAGTTTTCAAAAATCTTGTCTTTAGATCTTTACTCAAGTCGTATGTAATTAATAATTTCCGATACTTGAATAAATTCTGTCGAACCGCTGTTGATTTTGCGACAATCATATGATATGGATATATTTCTTTGAGGTTTTACTTCTAAAGAATGATAACACTGACCCTGGGTTTCCCTCCTCCCTCATGTCCCTGGATCCTAGCTGCCTTTGTTACCTTACACATCTGTTTCAAATGGCTACAGTAGTTTCGAGACGACCCAAATCGATGACATACTTTGCATATAAACACCATCCGGATTAAGGTTAAACACTGTAAGCCATGTGACACAGCTCTTGAGCACAAATTATTAATCATCATCAATATTTACTATTTATTTTCACTTGAAAAAATTCACTGCAAAATAGCCCCTTGCCTGGAGGGAAAGAAAATGCAGGCAATGAGTGAAATAATGATAATATTATATCACATTCAAAATTAACCACGGATTGGCTCGGACAATTTCTTCCTTTCCCATTAATTACAAACAAATTGAGAAAATGATTAACTATTTTGCTTGATTTTATACTATGTAATCTTCTTCGTGATGCTAGGCTAGCTACAACTGGTCTATCAAATAGTAATATCGAAATATCACGAAATATCGAAGTTCAGATAGGTATAATAGCTACTTCAGAGCTAGAATACTCAGAATACACATAGATGGAATACTATTTTTTCCTTATTCAAATTCTTACAGTTCTAAAGAGAAATCCCAAACCGCGACAATTCCACCCTTTGCTAAACCAAGCCTTGGTAATGCGGCATTCCAATTGTGTGCCATGAATTTATGGCGGTTTACCTTCAGCAAGCTTTATCACAGTTCAGCTGAAAAGTATTCGGTTCATGAATTTAATACCACACGTACAAGAGTGCGTACTGCATAAACGAGATGAAAATCAGATGAATTTTTCTCACAGATACATCTTCCTCCGCAGAAAGATACTCGACTAGTGCTATAAAATGTTCTTGGGGCTGTGAGCACCAAATAATTTGAATCCGTTTTCTTCTCTCCAAGTGGATAACTATTTACTACAACAGCTTCAACAAGAATTAACGCAAAGAAGAAAGGACGGAAAGACATCACTGAAAGCATTGCCTCCCATTTGAAACCTCAAATTAAAGATTTGATAAGAAAAGGAGTTAAAACCAGTCACGGGAAGGAAAAGTATCAGTTTTAATTTTTTTTACAGTTTAACGACGGAACTCAATGCAAGAGGATGTTTAGACTCGGGTACTACATATTAGTTTTCCCGACCATTAAACCTCAAAACAACCTCAGCTGAATGTGGTTATCAAGGCCAAAGCGCTGAAAAAGAATGAGGAATGAGACGATGGGATATTATTCACCGCAAGTTTGAGGGGACGGCTGGTATAAAAGGAGTACCGCCCGATGCAAAGAGCTCGCAGACCTATTTCCAAGGGGAATCCGTTGAAATATGATGCTGTGCGGCATAGCTACATTCACTCAGCTTGATGCACTTCGCACGGGAGAGGAGTGCAACAACACCAGACGATGGGCCCAACTGCTGCACGTCGAAGGACGGGAATTATTGTTGGTTAATGGCTTCAACTATCGGCGGTGGCTATTCTCGGCCGAGTTTGCGCATGTTCGAAGCGAATAAAAAAAACTGAGACTGGATCGGTAGTGGAGATCTGTTACGCATTATTCACCAGATATATTTTTTTTAATGGCGAAGCAGAAATTGTGGTTTTCATCCGATAAAGAGCATTATGCAATTAAGGGATTGACGTGTTCAGACGACGCTCCAGTATCTGTATGTGATCTGCGTCGCGACCCCCCTTTTGATTTTTACTGTCGGCTATTATATTACTCCCAGTCATAACTCCCGGCGAAGCGATGGAGTAGTAATGGAAATTGTTATCGTCTCCTTAAACAACTAATATATGATGCCGCACACGTGATAGGAGCTTTAAGAAGTACGCTGGGATTATACGAAAGGGGAAGGAGGGAACAGCGACTCGAAAAACCGCTCATAAACATAAATTAAAACTTTATTTTTCTTACGCAGAGCATCTGCTGGTTTGCGACCCAGTTTTGTGAATAATGGTTCATATTTCTGAAAGGAGAAAACATGTTATTGTGGGCATTTTTGCGATAAAAAATGAAAGAGCGTGTAATTGGAGGTTAGAGTTGAAAAAAATGTTAACTGGAGCTTCTCCAGGAGCACGGATTTATATGTATATGTAGATGCACTCCTTTTAGACAATTATATCGGATTCACCTCCAGTGCGGTTAGGGGATAAAAAAGGTATAAGCACTACAAGCAAATAGAAAATAATTTACTGCGCACGAAGTTTTCCCTTCGGCTAACATTCATATTATAAATAAAACTAGCCATTATTTTCATAAATGACATCATTACCGAGCACGACTTATCGTAGTAATACTACATCAGTAGTGCTAGTCACCATCTGTTAAACAGAATTATACATCGGTATAGTGTAGACCAAAGATATCGAGTCAGCAAAGTGCGTTCACAATCACACCATTGAAATGTAACATACACGTATTTAATACATTTTGTACTAAATAGCAATATTTTTCTTCAACCACTAATTTTCTCATGTATCGGAAAAAGATCTTTCTTATATCGTGGCGGGATTATTTGTGAGAAGCAAGCCGTGAGGTTGCTTTTTCGTTATTGTTTCTGATGTTAATCTTTGCGAATGAGTAACAAATTTGCATGATTTGCCTCAGAGGTAATTGTAGATGGAAGTGAATCTCAAGTTAAATCGTAATGGAGAGATCAATGAAGTGAAGAAGTTTTATGAAAAGAACCTTCTAAGTAATCATCCTAAATAAAGGTGGTGCAAGCGAGCCAACATGCCTATTACGAGGATGTTTCTCCATTGAATTCATGTATGCTCATCCGATAGCCGTGCAATGAAGCGATTCTCCTCGTATCATTAGGTTTCCTGCCATTATGTCATTAGCCGAAGGGCGTTTTGATTACAGGAGAATTTTTAGCAGAAGATAGCATCGCCGATACATTTAAAGTGAACTCACAGTATAAAGTAAAGCTGGTGCTGTCAATCTTGTAGATATAGCATTCAAATTAGGATTATTTCCTAATTAACTATAATTATAGTTTTAAAAACTGCCTCTTAAGGGCGCATATTACAAAACCAGGTCTGGCATGTAAGTTTTCCATGTGAGCAAGAGCCCTAAACTGACCGACTCAAACCTCTGTAATCTATTTGGTGGGTTAGCCACAAAATATTAGGAGTGTAAAAATTACATATAAATGGATATGCTTCAGTTCATTTCCATGCATCACCTGCAGTTTCCCAAGGAAGCATATAATCGCAACGCTGTAGATTTTGAAAGCGGATGTCCAGAAGCATACCCGAGATTAGAACCGGGAACACTTAGATAGCCTAACACTGTAATCTGCCTGCTATGTATCTCTGTTGTGAAACAATATCAAACCGCCTGGAATATACCTGTACTTACTATCGAAACTCCTTTCTAGTGCAGAATATGCCTGTATTAACCCGTCGTAAAGAATGAGTTGACAGACTAAATCGCTCGTTGATTTTTATTTCAATAAAGTTATTTTCAATAGCACTTTTTAAACTTCCTCCAAATTGAAATTCTTGATTTAACCTGTACTATGTGGATTTAATGCCCATTATTTTATAAGATTGTTTCAAATTAAGTCAGACGTGAAATAAGTGTTTAAAAACAAAAAGGTGGCCAATTCCACGCAATTAAGAAAAGAAATCAAAGCCACAGTCTTTGCCAACTCTTCTAATTCGGAGAAAATGACGTATCTACCAGCGAACTAAGGAAAATTGGGCTTTCACTCCCTTTCTCGCAATAATTCTCAAGTATTGCAAAAGCTAAGTGATTCCATACATTCCAATGACAACATTCAGTCCAATTCAGCTTTGAGTCTCTCAACTTTTGACTGATCTATTTCTTAACAGAAAGGAAGAGTTTATTTCGAAAAGAAGTAAAAACGTTTCGCTATCGGCAGCAGACGCTTTTGGCACATTAACCTACTTATACAAAAGACGCAAAACTGTGCACCGAGTTTTTCCGCTCATTGTTAACTTGTTACTTTTCACCCAAACGCCCTTCAGGAGAAACTATCACCAATGACAATATTTGTCAGGTGCAAATAGCCACCATGTGCGCGCTGAAAGCGGCACTTTTGAGAATCCAAGCGAGAATAACCTAATCACCCCTGCTCTCCGTGGTCCACCTCCTGTTTTTATGTGGCTACACGGTCCACGTACTCATTTACATTCCTTTGATGTGATCGCAGTCGTTCGATCGGAATGCGATCTCCGCGAATACAAGGTCACCCAAAGACCACTGGCTTATGCGAGGGGAGCCAATGATACGTAAGGTCTTCATCAATCGCGGGACTCATTATTCGTATAGTTACCGGGGTCCCTCATTCACGAACTTCGATAAGAGAGCTGAGACCAGTACACAATGAAATAAGAATAATAACGGAGGTTTTATTTATTATATACCTGGGATGCTCCGAAGACTAATGTTATTTCACACCGCAAACAATGACAGCTTAAAACTTACAGCACCATAATCTAGCATCCATGAACATAGCAGCCTGGAGAATCAATGCACTCAATACCGAGACTGGCTTAATAGTACCGACGGATGCGTAAAAGAGGCAGAATTCAATGCATTAATCCAGGTGTCTATTCCATATCCTTTACCGAAATATAATGGTGAATTGTCACTCGGGAAAGAATTAACAAGTGAGAGTTAAAACACGAAATGCCAAAATTCTAGTTAATAATTAAGTGTTAATAACAATGATAAAGAGCTCCTTTGAATGAAAAATAGTACAACATAGGCAATCCGTCTTTACAGCTAGGTTTTGGGGTATTTTAAAATTATTACCCAATTTTTGGGTATATATTAAAGATCTTCTTTTGAATAAAAACACAGCGGCAACCTTTTGCTCAACACTTATTCCTTATAAGGCTGCCAATACTTTCTAATCCCATTCGTTCCATCTGGAATGCTGTTTCTTTTTCTCTCGCGTGCTTAACTTCATTCTTCTTTCCATTAAACCATTTCCCATTTTCCATCTTTTTCCACCTTTTCAGCCTGCTTTGAATGATGCCTAAAACCTTCCTCTCTTTCCCTTAGTTTGTCCCCTTTTTGCCCGGCATATTTTCTCCACCTTTCCCTATCACAGTCTTAAAAAGTTAAGTGCGTTAGATTTAAATAAAAAACAATCAAAATTAATAATTACAATATTAATCAATTTCGAACATTTATTTCATCCGGTCAGATTAATCATGAGGCTGAGAATTAATTAAAATCGTATTCCATTAATCTTTAAGTGTGGGCAGATGTAAAATAAGCGAAGCATTTGCCATATTGAATAAAAATGCGATACGTTTTAAAAATGTTCCCACTCATTTTCATTTCATATTCAAATTGATACAAATCCCGCAATTTATTCTCCGAAATGGTGCATCCAATTCCTTTGAAACTGCTCCAAGCACATTCCACCGTCGGTCGCAATCGAAACTGGTTCTCACACGGAAGAGCACACGAGAATTCTGCGAACCGATCGCATAGTATGCGGCGGCATATCTCGACGAAAAAAAATTCAACGACACCCTCACGTAAAATTCATAATTCTCAAAGCTGCATAGCGGACGCTTGTACTTGTGGAACGTTCCTTCAGTTTACGCTCCAATTTTATTATTCTCAGCTACCGAGTCTGAATTTTACATTCGTCGTGAATGAGTATTAAGACGGGAAGGGTGGAGCCTGAGAGGCGACCGGGCAATATCTCGCCCCAAACATCCAATCTTGAAGTCGGGACTCCATCCTGCGGGGAGTTCCACGTGTTTATCGTCATCCGCGTTCTGTAAACAGCTCAACCGGGGAGAGGGAGGGACCACGTACTGTTTTGAGTCGACGCCCCTTGCTTTCCTCTCCTCACGTATCTCACGTTAAGGGTCAGACATGCTTAGAGGGGGGCTCAGCCCTGACCACCTCCTCCCTCCCTTTAGCTACGCCGCTTCAAACGCAACCGGCCAACTTTTCTCGGCTCGGAAATAATGCGTTTCGCAAGTAGGTATCCAACAACGCCCTCCTTAGTCGGTATTTCTTTTCCTAATCGTATCCCACGTATCTCGACCGAGTGACCCCGGAACTTTTTCAAGACCTTTCTCGGGAATTTATATAATTAAACACTTCAGAAATATCATTTTCGATCGATTAAAATAAACAGTTGAATTTTTCTCGAAGGCGTGGGAGATGGGTGTATTTTTTTCGCCAAATCAACTTTGTAAGATGTTTCAAATTTAGATTCCAATCACAAGTAATCAACAGCATTCATGATGTGAGCCATGGTAGCAAAACACTAGAAAAATATAGCAATATCATATAAATACATATAAACATATCAAATAAAAGTACGTGACCAGACTTCAACTTATAACAAAGTAACACCCAAATTCAGTAATAATTTTATAAACACCAAATCTGCCACTGAACTATAATTGATGGTGTAATCATTCCCCAGAGCGATTGGGTTTCAAAATGTTTTATAAATGTGCTGCAAATCCTCGATAATGAATAAATTCTTAAAAATTTGTAAAAATAAAATGGGGTGTCCCTGAAACTTGACGCCTGGATTACATAGCTATGATCTTGCCAGAGCGGTACGAATAACGGCACCTAAGTATTCTAACATTTTATGCTAGCATATATTTATATTATTCCAATGAGTGGAAAATTGAGCATAATAATGACACAAAGTTGCTGCTCAGCGTCCTTCGCCTATATTTTTTTTCTAATTTGGTTCAAACATATACCTTGCATTGAGCGGCCCATGAAAACGGTCTTACTCAATCACATTCCATTTCTCAGGATTGTCGAAATACCTACCAAGAAAAAATTTGATTTGAAGAAAAAATTAACCCGTAATTTTGTTCAATTCTGATCGTAAATCACCAAACAAAGGGCTGTGATAACTACTATTTATTCTTCCATGACATTTAATGACATATAATTGTCAGAAGAAGTAAGTACGAGTAAATGGTCACATCGTATTTTTTCGTATTAACGTCCTTTTCACACATAAGTACACCTCAACAAAAATATATCCAAGTCATATTGCCACATCGTCGAAAAATATCCTAAGAAAAGGAACCACATATTATATTTCTTCAATTTAACTTAATTAAGAACAAACCTTATTAAGGTAGTTGAAACAACGTCGAGGACTAGGACCCACAGTGGAGTTTGTTCTTGTTTCCTGCTTCAAATGAGCTATATACCATTTAATTACCTCACAGGACCACTGCTGGCTACGCACTTGTTCCATGTACATATATGAGAGATTCAGCCTCACTCACCTACGAAAGTATTTACCTAAGATGCTTTCTTGCTTCTGGGGAACAGGGGTCATTTCTCGCCGCGCTCACGTCTTAAATCTAGGTGCGTAATCAAAATCACGACTTCCGTGTCCGAAGCTGGATTTCAATCTTGGTATCTTTAAAGTTGGCTGGCAAGCAGGCAGGCACAATGCCGACCGATGCCGAATGACCCGGTCAGCCCCCCTCGTGACACGAGAACAGTCAGACAATGGCATACATCGGAAATTAGCTCGGGGGATTTAATCGTGGTTCAAGTGACCTCAATTGGAAGCCACCTTATAGGGGTGCGGCTTTTCTTCGTAGAGCGTTCAAAAGTCTGAAACTGAAAGTTGTTTGGCAAAACGGATGAATTTAACTAAGAAGCAACTGCGTTGTGATTCAGCTATGATTTATCACGCATTTTAGCTGTACATTTCGAATCGTTTATTTCCTACAAATTCAACAATTCGGATGTCAAAGTACTACCTTTATCATCATAATTTAAAAACTAGAACAACGACTTGAAATGAGAATGTATCGTATATGAATTCCTTTAGATAGGAATCTAAATCGGAATCACTAGTATTTCAAATCAAGGACGGCACGTGCTACATAATTTCTATATTTAATTCCATAAATATGGTCTGTGGTTCCATCACTATTCCATTGAGAGGCAGCTGACATAGCTATGATTATAGGCAAATACCTAATAAGTCATTCTTAATTTAATTTAATCATTTATTTTTGTCAGCGTGAATCTACATGTTCAACTAAGCTTAAAACACCAATCCCAACTTTCACCATGGGGCTTATAAGAAAAATTCATTATGGAACGTGAAAACTATGTTGATGACTCCATCATGTGCTACGACAAATCGTGGGAGGAAAAGCTGACGTGTCTACCCTTAAATTGTTTCAGCAATCATGTTTTTCTCTGTGTTTCTTTCCACCTCTACCTGTAATTCTCTTCCACACCCTTGCCTCAATAATACACACCCTTCACCTGTTACTCCCCATAGAACGCCCTGAGTTTCCCCTTATAACGCCAACGTCGTAACGGGAGGGATGGCGCTTAGGCTTTGCATCTCCGTGCTCCAACACTATTGAAGCTGATGGAACCAGTTTTGCATTGGTCTCTCTCTCTCTCAACCTTTCTTTCTCTCTCAGGGCAGCGCCCGTCACATAATGAATTATTAAAACGACCCCTTTCTCCCTCCGTCAGCTCCGCTACAGGTATATATGTGCACATATATATATTTCACTCTCCTTCCACGCCTTTCACTCAGGTGCCTGCCTAGTCCAGCACCCACGCG
The DNA here is from genome assembly GCF_022747635.1 of Hetaerina americana. Lineage (NCBI taxonomy): Eukaryota > Metazoa > Arthropoda > Insecta > Odonata > Calopterygidae > Hetaerina > Hetaerina americana. The sequence goes on along the minus strand of NW_027287427.1, from coordinate 38,471,245 downwards.
TTGTAATCTCCTTGCCCAACGGTCCCACCCCTTCGTTTCACGGAATCATTTCAATAGCCATTTCTTTATTTCCAGATAAGGGACGAAGAAGTTGCATTAAAATGCTTCTAATCAATCGACGAAAACATCTAATTTAATGATTGTATGCTTTTTTAAAGCATTAATTCACAACTATAAAACTTAAAATCATTTTTTTTGCTTGAGATTCTCTGGAAACTATAATTTGATTTTATATCACGGGATTTGAACAACAAATCCTCAACTACTGCGGTAGTTGATAACAACTAAATGACTTCACTCACAAGCAAAATAGCAATCACATTTGCCGCATAAAGAATTATAAACATGTGACTGAGAGCTCACTTACTGTCACGAAAGATTTTGTGGCTTGAAGCATACCAGCTTATCAAAATAATCAGGAGTATTTACCGCAGCATTTCATTATACGTAGCTACGCATGCGGATGAAAGATAATACTTTTATGATATGATAGATCATTTCTAGCAGCCCAAGAATTTTATTCTACAACACCAAGCCCAAATCATGTAAATATTACTATTAAATCAGATAGATAACTTGATCCGTGAATATTTAGACATGGAGTTTCAATTGTAGATCGGATAGGTTAGTCAGTAAACCATTTAATTATCTTGAATAAAGATTAATCTTGTAATTTTTCCCAATTAATGTCTTTCGAGGTAATTGTTATATCCGATAACGGTAAACTATTATTTTGATTGTAAAAGGGATATAAATTAATGCAATTGTCCATCTCAAAATGACTAATGTTTTAGGTTTTCGAAGAAAACTAAGATATGCATGAAAGGAAAAGACTTGTTTAATTATTCGGATTTTAAGGGATTAGCTATTTGAAATAATTACTTTAGGTATTTAAGTAAGCCGAAATTGTTAATTAAATTGATATGGCAATTAATAATTCGATAAAAACTCAAATGTTAGAGAAAGACGTTTTCAAGCCTTATTAAATGAACTGCTACTACACAATCACCTCCATGAGAAATCGCTTTCCTTAAGGTTAATATTTCTCCTACTAATCGAAAATTCCACACCTCTATCCACATTAAACCAACTAACAAATAACGATACCTCCACTACACCAGCCGCCAACAATCTCACTCTAAACGCTCTCTTTCTTACTCACTCTCCACCCGTGGTCATCGTATTTGTAATAACCCAAAATCCCTGGACACATTCCTCCACATTTTACATGACACCAGTACCCTGAAAAGATCAAAATGTAAAACATGTCCCATCTTAACCACTCATTGTCACTCCTTTCAACTTACCAATTCTTTTCCATCTCAAGATAGTCCCTCATTTACATCTCGCAACGTAATCTATCGACTTAACTACGAACTCAGTCCCTCTTTCTTCGTTAGGCAGTGTACCACAACCCTCAACATCCGCATCAACAGTCACCTCGCCTCATGCAAAACGTCTTCCGCATTATCCTCTCTACAGGTGCCTAAACATACCTCCCTCCAAAATGTTTAATCCGAAGATTTCTATAATGTTTCTATTATTGCCTCCCTTCCCCCTTCAGACACACCACTATTACCCAAAACTATCGAGTCGGCTAGAGTCTGACTCCTGGGAGCCTGCTCAGGTGCCAGTCTGAACTTTGCTCACCAAAGAGTACACCCCTATTCTCCCTGTCGACCCCCACCCTTTCCGATCAGCTCCGAATCCCTCCATCTTTCTTCTCACATTCTTTCACCCGGCCTCCCTCTGCCCGTCCTGTACATCACCAGTATCCTCAGTTTTCTACCTGCCGTTGAGAAAGGTGGTTGTGCCACCAAAATATTCACAAAAAAAAAAAAAAAATATATATATATATATATATATATATATATATATATATATAAATCTTCGAAATGGAACGCTCTTCGGCGACGCACAAATATATAAAAACACAGATGTAGATTTTTAGAATATAGAGACACAAAGAAAGGACACTCACAATTTGTTATTCGACGTTTCGACAGTACGGCTGTCGTCTTCAGAATGGCGTTCTCGGAGAAGAGCGGAGAGGATGTGCGGGGGAGAGGTGGGGGAAGGAGAGGTAAAGGGAACAATAGGATATGAACAAGGGGGTGGGGGGGATATGTAGGCAGCCATATGATGCATTCAGTGGGCTTGGTTCAGCCCGGGCGGTTTGATTGATTGATCTGCGAGTATAATAGAGGTGAGAACCCGCGAGATGGCGCATATCTGGGTGGCCCAATCATTCAAACCGCCCGGGCTGAACCAAGCCCACTGAATGCATCATATGGCTGCCTACATATCCCCCCCACCCCCTTGTTCATATCCTACTGGTCCCTTTACCTCTCCTTCCCCCACCTCTACCCCGCACATCCTCTCCGCTCTTCTCCGAGAACGCCATTCTGAAGACGACAGCCGTGCTGTCGAAACGTCAAATAACAAATTGTGAGTGTCCTTTCTTTGTGTCTCTATATTCTAAAAATCTACATCTGTGTTTATATATATATATATACATATATATATATATATATATATATATATATATATATATATATATATATATATATATATATATATATATATATATACACATATATATATATACATATATATATATATATAAACATACATATATCGCAGCCAAAGTGGTTCTCAGGATCATCAACATGAGGATGGAGAGCAGGGCAAAGGATGACTTAGGGAATTAGCTCGAGTTCAGCAAGAAGAGAGGCACGCGTGATGCCATCGCAGTAATGAGATCACTAATCGAGAGGAACATAAAATACAATCAGGACGCATGGCCTGTTTCGTTGATTTTGAAGAAGCTTTTGATAGATTGTATTGGGAAAAACTAATGAATATACTGCATATAATAGGAATAGATTGGAGGGACAGGAGGCTAATCCGCAACCAGGAAATGTCTCAGACTGCTCAGGTGCGAGTGGGGGATGTTGAGTCCAGATGAGCAGCGTTTGGAAGAGGAGTAAGGTAGGGTTGTCCATTATCACCTGTGTTGTTCAACATATATGTGGAGGAAATGATTAAAGAGCCATGGGAAAAACTGGAGATATAAATGAAAATCGGCGCGCAATCCATAAAATCAGTTAGGTTTGCTGATGACCAAGCTTTAGTTTGTCAGTCAGCCAAGGGGCTGCAAGCATTGCTTAGTGAATTGGTAATTCAGTGTGACAGGTATGGGATGAGAATCAATATTAATAAAACAAAGGTTATGCGATTTTCTATAAAGAAAAAGGCCAAGCTAAACATTAAAATAGGAGGCCAAAAACTAGAGCAGGTAGAACAGTTTACGTATCTCGGTAGTGATTTGGACCAACACGGTCAAAGTAGTGGGGACGTAAGGAGAAGAATTGCGCTAGGCAAAGAGGCTTTCACAAGGAGGAGGGAGTTGATGACAGGGACGTTGAGTAAGGATGTTAAGAAAAGACTCGTAAAAACTTTGATTTGGAGCGTGGATATGTACGGCGCGGAAACGTGGTCACTGAAGCAGGAAGATAGAAGTAGATTGGAGGCTTTTGACGTGTGGGTATGGAGAAGGATGGAGAAGGTGGAATGGCCGAAAGGAAAACAAATGAGAACGTGCTAGCTATAGAGGGGAAGAGAGGCAATTGTTGGGAGAAATCATAAGGAGGCAGGAAAAGTGGCTGAAGGGCGTATTGATCGGCAGTGGGATGCTGGAGACTATAATAGAGGGGAGAACGACAGGCAAACGAGGCAGGGGCAGAAATAGGATAGGAATACTGACGGAATGAAGGCAGGAAGGTAGTACACATTGATGAAGAAGGACTTGTAGAGTAGAATGTTGGGTTGTATTTTGTCAGGAGAGCCAAGATATTTACTATATTTTGTAGTTGTGTCCCTCCAATACCTACCTTAAACGGTAGATTACCTATAATAGTAATACGTGCGCGTGTGTGAGATGTGGTAATCCAAGGATATCCCTCCCTGGGCACCCTCAACTTCACCCGAGCAGTGAGATTTTTCGGCTACCAGATCTGCACATATATGCATATATATTTACATGGTTGTGGACTGAATACATTTGAACTTGAACGACGATCGACAAACAAAAGAGGAAGAGAAGATTTCCAAAGTAGACAGCTCTACTTACACTTTTAGAGGAAGAGAGGAGTAGGTGAGGGAAAGCGAAGTTTTCCTTAAGACGATAAGCGAGTCGTTCATCGATAAATGGAGGACCTAACCTGATGGAAAACCCGAGAAGATATTACCAACAGGTTTTTATCAATTTACTCGATGACTTCTGATTTTGACTCAAGTTTAAAGAGTAAAAGTAACTCTCATATCTGTATGGGAGTTCTAGCGATCGAGTTCCATCACTTCGCCTACATGAATGCTGTCAATTCAAGACCTAGGGGAATACTACAAGGGGGTAATACGCAGGCAATTAGTTGCCTAACGGTTAAGGTCATCTCCAAAGACATTTATGTCTTGACACCCATTGAATGCTTACACTTATAAAATATTCCATTACTTTCCTCGTAACGGGATTTTACACCACCAATTTGCCAGCTGGCTATCTCTCGTCTGTATCAATGCAGCAGCGATCCGTGGCAATTTCTACAAACGGATTACGAAATTGTGAACGTGAGTCAATACATTTGGATTCAGTACTTCCTCATACTTGTCATTGTTATTGAACATTTTTATGGTACTTACTTATTCTCTCGCGCGTAGTAAAAAGGCTTTCCAAGATGCCATTTCAGTTTTTTTCGCGGTCTGCTTTCCTTCGTCGGCATTTACCTATGCAAGGCATTATGAAGATGGAAAACTTAGTCCAATTCGGCAATTCGGCTACGGCAAGATTTCGTTCGGAGTGCTTTCGTCCTTTCTTCCACGAACCTTTCTTTCTCAAACTATTACTCCATAAAATCTTCAACGTTCATGAACAGAAAAGAAAGAAAACTTAATATTTATAAATAATACTCAAATTTTTATTTCCTAAACACCTATACCAGTGAAAATACACATTTTTGCCAACTCTTTTGATTTTTATTGATGATAACACCAAAAAAATGCCTCCATCCTCTCTTCTACCTCAATTGGAGTTAATTCGGTAAGTTTCCCTATTCAATCAATCGTTTTTAAATTTACAAACGTGATATCGGGTCATCATATTATGCATGCATGGCATTCTCATGCTGACATAGATGGCGTTTAATTATTAAATTATTACGGTTGGGCGTTTAATTATTAAATAGAGCAATCATGTCTTACAATTTGCCCAGCTTAAGGTCGATATTCATGTTTTTCAAGAGTACCGATCACACATGATGAAATTGAACTGTTGAAATATTCTCAAAATATATTTGAAATTACTTGCTTTACGTAGACCGAGTTATTCGCTTTTAGTGTAGTGAAATATAAACCGCGACAATATATTGAAAAAGGAGTCAAATTTCTCTTGCCAAACAAGCTTTCAATAGGAAAATTCAGTTACCCATCAGCATAAACATAATCAATGGAAAAAAATTCAATAAAACTAATGCTAATGACCGTGGTACGTGATGGAACAAAATTAAAGCAACATGAAACAGGAAGGTATTGGTTATAGAATGGTGGACGCGGAGAAGATGTAAACGAGATGAACAATGAAACTATTAGTAAATATATGAAGGAACTGAGATATTGGTAAAAATAAGAAATTTTTGAAAGATCCTCTAAGAACCATAGCATGGCTTTCCCATGATTGCCATTAGTTAAAGCAAAAAGTGAGAAAACCCAAATAACGGAATTCACTGAGATAGGATAACAATTACGTTTATAATAAATATTATAAGAAAAAGAGAGAATTTTGGAACAGCTAATGAAAACGTCACTTATTAAATTGGATAAAAACATATACACAGTTATCCAAGCGAAGATCGGTTTGAAGGTGGTCGTAGAGTTCACCCGATACTAAGCCCGACGGCGTGTGAAATTCACACATCAGGGTAGGGGGGCTAGTTCCTTTCCCTGCAACGCTAATGGTTTTCCAGGAAGTCCTTTTCTAATACTTGAAAAATCACACAGCTGATGGTGCCTGGGAATCAAGCTCGGGCCCTCCGATTAGTCGTAGTGAGTCTTTACCCCTGGACTAAAAATGCACATTCATTTGCTTTAAATCCAAACAGAGCCTTTTGGCCTTTGAGTCGGATTTTTTAGCATGAAATTAACAACAAAGCCAAACTCAAACATCCAAACACTAAACAAAGAAACAAGCTAGAGCACGAATCGAACTCGCCACCTCTGAGTTGGCAGCTGGAGACTGTTTCGTGGCTACAATGAAAACAAATACTCTTTAAAGAGCTGACTGAAATTTCTTCTACAGCTTTCATCATTATGCCCACAGTGTAAGCTCTCTATAAACCAAGGATAAGCATGTTGTTTATGTAAAGTTAAAACGAACTTTCGAATGCACCCTCTGGTTTTGGGTGCCTCTACATTTAAGTCCATTAGACAACATGATTTAGATGCAGACCCATAGCTAATCTGCAGTTACGAAATCCTCACAGAATTGTTTTACATTGCGTTGTGCCAGCACGGGAAATCTTTTTTTCCCATTAAACAATTTCACAGGTTTCCTTAGATCACTCTTTCATTTTACCACCCAATCCCTGTCCCGTCTTCCCTCATCTTCATGGCCGCCAGTTTGAAAATCGCCCTTAATTGTTTACCGAAGGCCAAAGTGGGTAATAAAAGCACTTAAGGATTTCCACGCAAAACAATTAGCTTAACAAAAGCGATCCACAGAAAATAGCGCTCAATAATATCCAAATTTTAAAAAGGTTTATCACGACAAGGATTTATATTAAATGTTGGACATACAGCAGCAATCTCCGTCAAACCTACTAATTTACTGCCTATGTAATGATTATGTAATTTATCACGATCAGAACTGGTTCAGAATTTGAGTTCCCAGCATTAACTTAAGCGAGATAAAAATGGCATGCAAGAAGAATATCCGTCATTTTAATGCGAGAGAATTCATTACATTACACTTTAAAACGCTGTTCCCATATTTGCATAATCATCCAGTGATTACACTGTAGGCAAGTACTTCAAAAGGCTGACCCTATATTTGCATAATCATATGAATGGAGTGATTTATTTTTTTACTTTAGTAAGGACAAAGGCATATTGAAGTCTATATTCATAGAGAGGGTGGCGTCAATATAAACGAAAGTTACATTCCATACTATCAGCGATACAGTGAAAAGAAACATTTCTCACACCAAAACAAAAAAGTAGACAAGAAATATTTCATCTGATAATTTTAACAACCCTCCACAGGCAAATCTGAGTTGTGAGCAACACCTTGGCGACCGGGCCTGGAAAAGTCCTCGCCTCCCTCTTAAATTACGTCACAAAATTGAAGGTACATTCAATCGCCATTTGAGGAGGTACCACGCTGCATTACCTACACGATGCCCTCAGCTAGAACAACGACTTCAGTGTCAAGAATATGTGTGACCAGAATCTGATAAATTTTAACATCACGTTCAAGCCACCCGTCCTAAAGACATTAAGTCCACTTGGCCTAATATCTTTCTAGACATTACCTGCGGATTTCTTGCCATAGGGCCCACTGGTCAAATACATTCACTTAATCAACATAAGATGAAAAAAGGTGCAAGTAATCTCTTGGTGAAAGAAAAACTAGCGTCCATATTTCGATATCCATGTTTTATTCAACAATTTATGGATTGACATATTCGTCTGTCAGCGACGATACTAATAAATGAAAATCAAATTTTCCTGTGACTGGATTTTTCTGCTTTGCATTGATTATTTAAGATACATTTCCACATATCTATCTGTGGTCATTTGTTCATTTTGTGTTGATGTCTGCTTCGTGTTCGAAAACATCCGGCTCCCAAAGGTTGTGAGATAACACACTAAAAGCAATGTAGAAGGCACGTGAGAGACATAACAGAAATCTATCATACATTCCAAAGAAACTGCGGGAGATGCCGCAACAGTAACTTTTAACGGAGTCATCCGCTAATGTGCATTTCAATGCAACAGTTTCAGAGTGTAAAAATCATTCCCAGTCAAGGCGAATGATTTTTACACTCTGAAACTGTTGCATTGAAATGCACATTAGCGGATGACTCCGTTAAAAGTTACTGTTGCGGCATCTCCCGCAGTTTCTTTGGAATTTGTCAAAGTGAAAACACCATAAGTGTTTAAAGTTGGCTTTAACCTCGTGGACTGTGGCGCCTTGCGCACGACTACGAATGCCTCTGTGACATTGTATGTACGGTATTTCGTGACAACATCTAGTTCCTTTAAAAGCCCCAAAATTTCAGAGTTTAAGAGGACGCCTCGGTAGCTTAAGTGGCTAAAGCACTCGACCGGATATTGAGGAATCTGGGTTCGTATCCCAGTCAAGGCGAATGATTTTTACACTCTGAAACTGTTGCACTATCATACATTATTATTATTAGTCAAGCGGAGGATGGTTTACATCTGATTTACTCTTTATTTTTCAAGTCGACGTCATCTCCATTTTATATATTCCAAGAAAATTAACATAAGCGTCTAAAACTAGAAATATCAATAGCCTTAGCATCATTTTCTGCCGATCAAATGCATCTATTTAATAATTCTTGAAATCGTAACCTGTTCAAAACTCATAATTTTACTAACTCTATGAGAATTATTGCACTTTAGGGCCACATAGCGACAAGAGTTTCACATGAAGAGGCTTCTAAATAAGGATATATTTCAAAGTTAAGTGTCCCATATATCTTTGCATAACTTCCAAAACCGCAAAATCACTGAATCATTAAAAGGGAGGGCAACAATACTATGTCCAAACTTTAATACCAAATTATGTCACGTCTCTGCTTCTTCCGGTTCTTGAAATTCTCTGCTCCCAACATTGTAGCCGATAGGTATTTCGGAATAAATGCACCAATACCCAAAAACGCGTTGACGGTGAATAGAGAACAACTAACTGCGTTTCAAAGTTCCCCTTACATTGTTTGGCCAGCTTTGCACTCACTCCTGAACGATGCACTCATTAGACTCGAGTGAGGAGATCTGTAACGGGCTAAAGGAAACATCCAGAGCGTACGCATTAACCCTTTAATGCATTTTCCACACACACACACACATATAAATAAAATAAATAAATAAATATATATATATATATATATGTGTATTTATTTATAAAAATTTATCTTCGAAAAAGAAGCTCTTCGGCGACGACACGAATAATAAAAACTTAGGTTAAAACATTTAAACATAGAGAAAGGGCACTTATTTAGCATTGACGTTTCGACGGCACGGCCGTTAATATCATTCTGAATGTTAAGAACACAACAATATACGAGACACTCGTAAATACAAAACATGAAAAAGGACACTCACATTTAAGAAAGTTTAAGCTTTCGGCCTTCTCTTAGGCCTTCTTCGGGTAATCCAGTCTTTTGCGTGTGTCTATATTAACATATATTTCTATATATATATATATATATATATATATATATATATATATATACACACACACATATATGTATATTTTGATGCATAATTGCAATTGATTATACTTGAAAAAATTACAAACAAAAATAATAACACAAAAACAAGAAGTGAGTTGTGTTTATGTTTATCTTTTTATTTATTATTTTTTTAACTCTGATTAGTTGCAAGTGTGTATCAAGAATAAGTAGACGCCATCAATACGCTATCTATACCATATATACACTTACACACAGATTATACTTATATATACACACACGCTACCTCCAAAACGATCCCGCCTACTCCCATCTCGAGGAATTCGGCTCCCGAGACAAGCCGCTGCTTCCTATTTCGCAAACGAAGCGCAGACATAAAATGACAACCAAGCAAGACTACCAAACCCTTTCTTCCTCCCATCTGGGCTCAGAGCAGCTCCCATTCCGCGCGTCCATCTCCACCAACTACCACGGAGTTGATACAGTTCGATATTGTGATGCATCGAATTCGATATGCGATTCATCATCGATATCGAGCAACCAAGTACTGTAATGCAGGTAATTTCGGTGTTAAAGCGATGTGACGATGCAAAATAGGAACTATGTAGTATTCCATTTCCGATATCGATCTGATTACGACCTAAAGGACACGAATATATGCAGCAATATCGATATAACAAATGTCCTTCACATCTACTGATATCTATACCCTCCATACTGGCAATTGCTGAAGAATGACGTAATTATTTTCTCTCGTCTCATTCCCTCCTGCGCTCTCCGTATCTCCCACTTCCACCATCACTTTATTCCTCCCAAATATCCGAAGGAGCCACAGGGAAAGTTTTAGTATCGCGGCCCATAAACGTCCGCATCCAACACATTTGCACATCCTTCACAGGACAAACAATCAAGTAACGGTTTTTTCACAGAAGGGTGCTAATAATAGAGCGCCATCTCACTTCACCAGATTGAGAGAACACCCGGTCTGAGAACACGCTTCCATTCCAACGGTGCCAATAAAAGAGTAATAGCGAAGTTATTCAAAAGTGTACGAGAATTGTTGGCGTATAAGGCAACACAAGCATGGTTTCCCGCCACGCACATATAACCTCTTCGACATCCAACCGCTTAGTTAAGAACAATCAAGAAATAACATTGAAAAAAACACCCCAACATTGACGGAATTTTTCTTTTTAAAAATTCCATTGTAAGTTTTAACCCTTGAGGTCACCAAACTGAATCTTCGGACACATTTAAGTTCTAACAAACACCTAGATTATAGAATCCCAATTAGAATTGACTGATTCTCTGAGATTCACCCTATTTTTCTTTGCCATGAATTACTCTAAGTCCTTTCAAAACTTATTGATCATATTTATCTTCACAAGGATTACAATCGGAAACAGGCGCGTTTTCTTTGTCTAACTTCTTTTCTTAAAACTTACAACGCTTTGTATCTAATGTAGTAATTTGATTAAAATAATAGTGGAAATCAGCATGTTTTGTAAATTTGCAATGACTCTGTTTCTGATATCGCTTTTTTTCTACTGGAATATTAAATATCTACATGAAAAAAGAAGACATTCATAGTTCTTGAACAGCAGATATATTGTACTGAAGACGTATCTGAAGAAGTATCAATTATCGTAGAAGAAATATCAATTATCGTAGAAGAAATATCAATTGTCGTAAAAGAAGTATCAAGTTTCGTAGAATGAAGAAGTATCAATTCAAACGTCTAAGACCTTATTAATTCTGAATATGCCAATTAAAAGTTTAGCATTGTCATTTTTGAAGCGTCATTAATTCATGTTCGTCCACTATTTATCCATTTCGGAAAAACCCTCCCATTTAACTCCCAAGACCTAGGTTCTAAGCTTGCGTGCCTCTGGAAATTGCGGCCAAGGTATAAAACCTTCGTATCGATATCTGCGGACATATGAATAACATTCTCTCCTTCCTCTAAAGATAAAAAATAACAAGCAAAGGTGGAACTATCCGTCGATAATTTACTCCCCGTTCGAGCCACGTTTCACCGGTGGACGCGGAGGTAGCGCGGGAAATAAATAAAAAGTCCGTTTAACAACGAGGGGTGAGCAACCATCCTCTCCTCCCGTAGATCGTGAGGCCAGATTGGCTCGTTTCCCGTCGACGGATGGACGCACCGCATGGAAACTCCCCCTGCGGATTCGATCGCCCGGGGCTCCGTGGGTTAACCCCGCCCGCGATTCCCCGACGTCGATTCCCCTCAGTCCGAATGTGGGTGCGCGGGACTCACTATCGGTTTTCATTTGCTCTTCACTGGGCGTCGATTACTCACGATCTGCCTCTACATATATGTGCGCCCATTTGTGTAAATATCTTTCCCCTTACTTCTCAATTCCTTGTCAATGTCCATTCCGTCCTACCGAGTCACCTTCAATTTGTCAATTTAGAAGGAAGTAGCCTATTTGACTAAAATGAAGTGGCTATCAAATTTCCAAAAATCGTCTTGCAGATGTATTGGGGAATTAAGGTGATAGACGTCCCAAAAAAGCTATTAAGTCAAGGAACATAGAAGTGTTTCTCGGTAAAAGGGACAAGAAATGTATTACCCAGATTAAATGTAAAATTCACGACTATTTTCACGACTAAAGTAATTCGGCAATGCCTCGAAGCCCGTAAATCCTTCTGTAAATATGTTGGGTAATTAGTATAGCAGACATAATAAAAAGACTATGTACTTTTCCACAGATTTAAATCTGTGGAAAAGTACAAAGTCTTTTTAGTATGGATATTAAATACTTCCACGAAGTGAAGCCTGAAACAGTATAATATAGCATAGTAGACGTGTAAAACACAAAATTCATTGGTAAAAAGCGATTCTAAGTGGCTATGACGACGATGAAAACGCTCACAAGACTAACGATAAGAGAAAACAAAAAAATGGTCAGTGGTGGAAAACATAAAACAAGGACTGAAAAAGAATGGGAACAAAAGAGAGAATTCCATTACCTGCAAATTAGGACCACAAAAGAGGGATACGATATGAGAGAAAGTGGGCATAAAGCGGTAATGGAAAATATTTATTACCTGCTAATAACAAAACCGAAAAGAAGCTTCATCAAATTAGACACAATTTTTCTCTGAAAGAAAATAATTGCTAGAAACACCAAAACAATTGAATTTGAGACTGTAATCCATGAAAATTTAGTCCTGAGGAGAAGAAGCATAGCTGAACAGGGTGAATTGCTCACTACGAATCATTAGGAGCGAATCAGAAAAAAATCACAGGAAACACTTCTAAAAAGAAAGAAACAATGAATACGGTACACTACATCATACGAAAGCCCGATAGACCCTTGAAAAAATAAAGGATATGAAGGAGGCAGCAGTCATAGAAATTCATGAACTACATGAGCAGGTAGTACGTGAATGTGTAGGGAAGACACTTCAGAGAAATGAAGAAACTACTGAGGATAGGAAAGGGCTGAATATATGAAATTCACTTGGCGAAGCAAATACTTGTGGTACATTGAATGCGAATAAAACCCTAACGCCGGTCTTGAAAATATGGTGTTGTTGAGTATGTATTGCCAACACGGCGTTGCGCATAGATTACACCGTGACAAATGATAGTACATTATAATATTTGCTGTATACTTTAAAGTACTCATTTAAGCTATTCACTAACAAACTAATCTTTCCCCACCTTGGATATATTTTCATCGAATTAGCGGGGTTTTCCCGCCCACTGCAACATTAGAGTAGAGACAAGAACCTTCCCGATATCATCGCAGGTCTTATTTATATCTTAAGCTAGGAAAAATTAATAGAGAGATATTACTGAAATACCAAGGATTTCAGAATCATTTAATAGCGGTGCTTTTTCGCATAATTCCTTATGTTGTTTCTTCAGAGACCTATAATACGAAGCTCATTTGCACTTAAATTTCATAAATAGACGTAACATTAGTTTGTAGGACTGTTGAGTACGGCAAAAATCCCGTATAGTATATCTATTTGGCTGTATACCGGCATGAAATTTACGAGAAGCTCACTATTTGATAAAATCAGTGTACTAGTAGCATATACTCCCAGCCTGTGATATTGGAAAAAAAACCAGCGTTTTCTCCGACAGAATTCATTTCACAAAATAAATACCAAATAGTTCATTAACCTGATCTAAAATTTTATAAAATTTGAAATAAAATCATTAATTTTGCTGGCACAATGAAATTTCGAAAAAAGATTTCGATTGCCGGCAACCCTGCGCAACGGCAATATACAAGTACGAAGGCCAGAAAAGTAATTCTGCATCATACGGGCGCAACCCACCGGAAGAGAGCGAGTAAAAGTATGATATAAATAAGGTGTAAAAAATCGTGACAAATTTTCGCATAAAATGTCTTCAATATAAAACGAACGCGACTTGTACAAGCTTCCATGACTCTCTAAATCAAATGCTAACACCGTGACAGGATTCTCTACCTCTTCGCAATTCTCACGGAAGAAATATTGAAAATCATTCGGGCAACTTATCCCGCCGGCAACATCCAGCAAATAGAGAAAACAACGTATAGTGTAAGCTTATAAACTTTAGATATACTGGCCAAGGTAGTTTTTTTCATGGACGTTGGGACTAAACACTGATTTACTTCAAAACTCGCCCAACACAACTCTAAATGCATACAGACTTTCAAAACATTCAGGGAAACTGCTGCTTCATATTCAACTGTTACCAAGTGGACAAACGAGTTTAAATTTGGTCGGGACAGCTTGATGTGGGACCCACGTACAAGGTCGGCCAATAGGTGCCATCACCGCAGAAATTATTGCAAAAGTGCATAAAATAGTCATGGAGGATCACCGACTGAAAGTTTGAGAATTCGCTGAATTATGTCATCTGAGTGGGCATATCACATTTTAACAGTGGAGTTGGAAATGAGAAAAACATCTGCTGGATGGATTATCTTAACGCAGGATCACAAGCGCATCATAATGACAATTTCCAAACAATTTTTGACAAGTTTGAAGAGCAACCAACAAGACTGCACCGGATTGTGACCACTGATGAAACTTGGGTCCAGTATTACACCCTAGAGGCAAAACAGTAGTCAAAGAAGTGGATATATGTTGATTCGCCACCATCAAGGAAAGAAAACGCAATACGGTCGGCCGGAAAGGTGATACCTTCAGTTTTCTGGAATGCGGAAGGGATTCTGCTATAGATTTATCTTCCCACTAGTCAAACAATTACTGGATTATACTACGCCAACCGCCTAGACCAACTGCAGCATAAGATACACGGAAAAAGGTCAGGTTTGGCAAGGAAGAATGTCATCTTTCCTCAAGGCATTGCAGGCCAACAAACAAGTGTCGCTCTCATGGCAAAAATACGTGAACTGTGATACAAATTGCTGCCACACCCACCTTATTCGCCTGATTTGGCTCTATCATATTTCTATCTCTTCCCCAAGCTCAAAATTTTCCTCGGTGGATGAAAATTCTTTTCAAACCAAGAACTTAGAGCCGAAGTATTTTGCAGGCCTGAAGGAATCTAATTTTCCAGGTGGAATCAAGACATTGGAACATCGCTGGACCAAGTGCATCAGTGCTCAGGGAGACTAGATTAAAAAAGTTCCACTTAGGTAAGTCGTTTATTTCTATTCCATTCAGGGAAAAAAGCTTATAAAGGCTATATATTATGCTGAGTTGTATGAATTTACGTTAAAATGTGACTCAGGCCACTCAACTGGAAATGATAACCTATCTCTTTGCCTGATTGCAGACCTATCTCTGAAAACATAATTAGCACATCACAGAGAGACAAAGAAAAAACTATATCCGAAAGATTTTTCAAGCTCCCATGAATTATTTCGCAACATATCGGTGACTGATGGAAAAAGCGTGTTTGCCGGCACAGTCACTGAGATGCCTATTAGATAATGCTAGTTTTAAATAAACTGTACCGACATACACGCGATGAACGAAACCTACGCACATTTAATGCAAAAGGCCGCTATAGAAAATAAGATGGATGGTCGGAGAAACTATGAAATTACCTATTTAAATTTAACCTTAATTCCAGCTGGAAAATTTAAAATCGCAGATCACGATTCTGGGGATTATTTATCAGAGGTTGAGTCCTGATCAACGAGATTCTGTTGGTAACACACACTCATAAATTTCCTTCATCGATTTCTCCCTCACTCTTACACACAGAGCCAATAAACTTACTAGTTTTATTCTATTCTGTTAACTTCCGCCGCCGTTATTTCCCTTTTACTCCCGCAGCTAATGTATAAGGGGACGACTCTCACACTCGGAGGTCAACTCTCACACCTCGCCATCGCCTTCCCACATAAATAAAGACGTCAATAGACCCATCGATCAATCATCCCTGCCGCTTCCCCGTATCCCTCGGGAGAGCATGCCTCCGGTGGGAGGCGTCTGAGGGGATCTCACGCGGTGTTTCTCCGCCCTCCATCCACCCATCTCGTATCCTCCTCCCGGCGTCTTCTTACCACGGGTACCCACTCGGCACCTCCCGAGAGCTACCTAACAGTGAGATAACGCTTACGGACTCCGAGATAGACTGTGGAACAGATCAAGTCGAATATTAATTTTACCTTCAGCTATGCCTACATCTATGCCTTAGCCAGGAGTCCGCAGCGAAGGTGATTGGCAGGAGGTGCTAGGTCGATGGCAATTCGGGTAATTACTATTAGATATTTGTTTGTCGTCTCATTTTATTATCGGGTGGCTCTATTGTCATTCGTTATATTCTCCACTATTTTGTTGACATACTGTGCAAGGGGAAATAAAATTGCTTATATCGATCTATTCGACAGTCAATTTCTAATAACTTCTTGCTGTGCTCCCACCTATCAGCGTGATGCGGGACTAACGTTTTCCCCCTCTATCAGCATTCAACTCATATGATTTCCTTTTATTTAAGAGTTTAATTGCATGTTGAAAGAGCATGTTGCTGATCTTTGTGTTTTCAGTGGGTCCCATCCAGTATTTCTGGTAACTGTTGGCTCTCCCTTTTGGTTCATAATGATTTTTCAAGATATGCACAACATTTTTTTCTTTGGGAGACAGGAGAACAAAGAAGTTAGAGGCTAGTGTGATAGAATAGTTGCTGGGAGAAATTCAAAAAAGTCAATAAAGATGGCTGCGGGAAATTTTTACCGATAGAATGGACTGTGATGGAGGAAAGAATACGAGTATATAAGAATATTGCATTGCATTAACGAGGTAAAGACAGGTAAAAAAAAGGTAGTTTAGAAGTAATGAAAGAAGACAGTAAGTCTTTGGAGTTCAACAATGGTTAAATTTAACGCATTATTTAGAGTTTAATGAATTTAGTGTCGAGTTAGGTGGAACTTATAAATACAGCAGTAGGCTACGGATCCATCAAAAACCTAACAAGACCGGTAGACATCTATTAACAATTATAACCTCATGAAAGGTGCACATTTGAGGATTATTATCCCAATCTTTCAAATCATTTCAAAAAATTTCTCTTCCTGCCTACATTTCCCAGAGATAAAAATTATTTAACCTTAAAAATTCCTGTCGCGGGAGTGGAAAAACACTCTGGAACAAAGTTTAAAAAAACGCAGATCTTAGAGCAAGGTGAGAAGTATGCGTATTGCGAGGTCATTAAAGGTATCTTTCGTTATACATGTACCATATTCTCACACCTTCATTAAAACGGTGCGAGACATGCGATGATTTCCCCACCTAAGAGCTAATGGAATAAAGTTCATAAAGAACTTCAACTTTCAACTAAAGATGTGTCCACCTAAAAACCAGACTCACCATAGAGATAGATCTGCATGGAGTGTTTCAAAATGTCAAGTGCTTTTAAAAAAATAATTAGATAAAAGAGAAAAGAAAATTGAACATTCGCCATTAAAATATGCAAAACTTTACAAATTTCCTACGACGAGGAGAGATTGACTGAGAGTTTTTGTTTTGTTTTTAAGAAAAATCTTGTTTCTTAAGAAATTGAAATATTAGCAATATTAATAAGGAGCATTGTGAGATGCAGTCGTGGAGAGAAATAGAAAAAATACGATCGGATAAGCAGTAAGATGGTGAAAATGTGAGGTATATGGTTGGAGAGGAAAATGGGCGACAAAATTCCCGGAGGAAAATACGAATGAATGCATGAGACAGTTAGGAGGCAGTGTGATGTTAAGACACCGCAGAGAAGGGAGAATTTCAGGCCATTAGGAAAGAAAGAAGAAAAAATATTCCTTTTATCGGGTATGAAGGAGAAGCAATACGAGTAGCTGTGAGGAACTGAATAAGAAAATAATATTGGTCAAAAGATGTTTAAGTCTCCAGAAGCACTGTGGAGGTTCACATTATCAGGGTAGAGTCTCCATATTATCATAATGATAATAATTGAAGCTATTTGTCCATCGTGGTCGTCGGGATCACATAAAATGACATCCGGCGTCGATTTATAGTATACAGGAAATACAAGGCAATTTTCATAAAACCATATCCATATGTGCGATTTAATGAGCAGCTTCACATCACTTGAGCATCTTGCGCGAATTTTCACTGTAACATTGTCAATGTAATTGAAAATATCCGAGAGAACTTGGATTGATTTCACACCATTTGAAAGTAAAGTAAACTAATTACTAATGACGGAAAATTGTGTATATAGATCAGAAACAAACAGACAAGTACGTGTGTGTACGCATGGATAACAAAACTTTATGAAATTAAATGAGAAAAATCGTGTGGCGTTGAAGAGCAAGACTCGATACTCAGAGCAGTTTGAATATCGATGTTTATTCTCTCAACGCAGACATTCCTCGATGCTTGACCCCGCGAAACACCGCGGTTCTGCAAAGCTGAACTTTTGATTGAACTGCTGCATCGGTATCAACAACGGAGCATCGAGAAGCCATGTAGTCAGTCCTCACCACAGATATCTGTCTAGGCTCATTCCCTCTTTCTACCTTCCTCCCCCGTGTTCCTCCAAGGAAACTTCCGAGGGAAGTGGCCGGCGACCGTTACCCGAGACAGTTCCGGGGGCACCTCTGTGTCTACTGCCCGAGAGACGATATGCGCAAAAAAAGGTATAAATACATTCGAAGTGGCGTCGCCGTGTAGCCGACCATTCGATGGGGGAGGAGGCATCCATCCATCCATCTTCCATTCTCTATTCCTCTCTTTGCTTTTCTCCCTCTCACCCCACGGGGGCGATGGAAAGCCCCCAACCTGCTCTGTGCACGCGAATTCATTTTTCCTTGCCTTTCCCAATGCTTTTATACATTCGCCGTCGAATTTCTCGAGAGACAATTCATCTTTGTGTAGCGTGCGTCCAACCAAGCCATGAAAAAAATATAATATGATACTCCTTTCAACGCAGGTATTCGTATGGATACATTTATACTTCCAGAAAGGTAGATAATGCGTTTAAGAAGTCTTAGGGGGCAACCAAGAGGAGCGAGTGCAAAACGGTTTATTCAGTGGCACCATGTGACAGAAGCAATTATAATGAAGACGCTATAATGGGAAAGGAAGTTTCGTGGCAGCTTAGATGAGAGGCGGCAGAATGAAGAGATTTACCTCTCATCTATCCCTTGCCTAGGATGATCAATTTATGTTTAAAGAAAATTTCTTTATCCATGGAAGTTATTTTTCCCTATTTTTCGCCGTAAATGAGTGTCGTACATTACGTAGCTGCTAAAGAAAATATTTGATTATTTCCAATTATTATTTTGTTAATACTAATCTACCGGAAAGGGTAGGAATTTCTTTGGTCCAATGCCTAAAGCTCTGATATATTTCTAAGCTCCATCTAGCACATCAATAAATAAATACTCGAAAACCTGCATTACAATAAGTCATGCTTCAATTCACAACCTAACACCCTACACTACAAAAAACCCTTCTTTAATTCCGCAAACTTTTTTCCTCCCTTCATCCCGTCCAACATGCCCATTCTATTCGTGTATCTACATCGACTACCCAGCACTGTATCCTCTACCTCTTTTCAACACTCTATTGCTACTCAATACGCCTTACATCCACTTCTCCTGCCTTTTTTAGAATGTCTCCCAACTACTCTCACCTTCCTCAACATGCCTAGAACTTCTCCGCATGTTTTTCTTTTCGTCCACTTCTCCTTTTCCATTTCTTCTCCAAACCCATACTTCAAAACATCCAGCTTAGGCTTATCCTCCAGCTTCTACTACCAAGTGCCCGCGCCGTTTAAAACCGAGCTCCACAATATATTTCCGCTAGCATATTCTTGAAATATTTACTCATGGCCCCAGCCATCAATTCCCTCCTCTTTTTTGCAAACACTCCTTTACTTAACGCTTTTCTTATTTAAATGTCCTGACTACCATCCCCGTAATCAGTTCCTAAATAGGTGAACTGTTCTACCTGGACTAGTTTATGACACAACTTCCAACAATCACTAATTTCAAATATCATTTTTTATGCTTTCATGCACATGAAAAATCTATGAACACCGCAGTACCGTGAAATAAATCATAGTTCGTGAGTTCACTTTTAAGTAGGTGAATTGTAATAACCTGGAGCTGGCCCATGTCATCATGGAATACGATAATTTGGAGTAGAATTCACTGAAAATCTTCCATAACATCCAGTCCCCCAATTGCGTCCATTGCAACATCTAAAAAAAGGTTCAGATGCCAAAGAATTTTAATGCATCGTCCTCTCACGATGAAGCGATCTATTTTACATTGCATTATTTCTGTTGAGAACACGGTGAATGAACTCGTATTCCCTGCATGCCAAGGACCGACCCCTCGACGGGAGCGTCGCCAATCGAGACGGAGAGAAAGAGAGGAGATCGAAGGATGAATAAAGTCTAGGCGAGCAACTGCACATGATTAGGGCGATGACGAATGGGTATTGAGTCTCCACAGCCGGGGTCCCGGTTTTTCGCCCTCGTCTAATTGAATTTTGGATTAAAGCCTTCCCACAGAGCGGGGAAAAGTCGACACAACCAGATGAGCCGGTCTTTGCTGCATACTAGAAAAAGGGAGAGAGTAGCTGTAAGCAAGCTAATTATACCTGCCCGTTAGAGCAAAACCAAGCATTAGTTGAAAGTGAGAGATGCTGATGTTACACGTTTCCTCTACAGGTCCTTTTATTCGCGGGATAAATGCTGAGCTCGGTCGAAATGAAAGATATTTCTTGTGAGGAAGAAAAAAAAGGCGACGGAATCGCCCTTAAGGTGAATGAATGCATCGCGGGAGGAGTTTATCTTTCCATTTCTCACGCGGTATGGTCATGCGCGAGGCATAAACGTAGGCCACGTCTGGAAATCAGGAACTATTCAACGGCTAAGTCTTGATCTGACCCAAATAGCAGGAAATAAATTGGCCTACCAGTTAAAATGCCCTGACTTGTGGAATTCTCGCAAGAAAAAGTTGATGGCGGTTTAATCACACCAAAAAAAGATACATGGGGAAGATATCAACGCCTTGGGCCACTGTCAAATATTTTTTTCTGAATCAAAATTCGAAGGAAATATAATTTTTTAAACATGGATTTTTGCTGCAGATATACCGCCTGAAGGTAACGTCAGACATTTTCTTGGTTCAATTTTTGCCAAAAATATATTTTTCTGTCTATATAATTTAAGTAAATTGTGTATTGATAAATATGAGTGGGAAATGTAATTATTTTGTGGAGGAAAAGTGTTATGAATCATGAAATATCATTTTAATGTTTTCTCATCTAATCCTGCCCAAAAATTTGAGCGTAATTCTTCATGGATTCAGTTTTTTAATAGCCTATATGTTGGCGTAGATTGATAAAAATAGGTCGCAGATGAAAAGGCATGCCTTCTGAATCAAAGGTTTCACAAAAACTAATAAAAAATAAAAGTTACAGAGGATTCTATCATCTACGCTACTGCTATTCACAACATCACTCGATTCGAAACCAAGTGACGTGCATGTATAAGGTTAAAAAAACAAGAGAAATCAAAGTAATGTGCAACCAAATAATTTTATCTAAACATGAGGAATTTAACAGCTCCGGAAAAAATTTGTAACGACTATTTTTTACACCTGCTTCAAATTTTTAAGTAAAAATACGAGGTAATCGGTAAAACAGCACAATACCTCCCGTTGAATGCAACCTCGACCACGATACATACACAAACCCCCTACTACACACCCTAGGCTTGTGGGTATGTAAATAAATACACTAAGAGCATGGTAAATATGGCATGATAAATATCTATCGAAAATCGGTAAATACGTACATTAAAACTTATATATATATATATATATATATATATATATATATATATATATATGACTAAACAAACAATACCAGCTGAACTAAACAATTTTTACGCATTGATAACAACATACGTGAAGGACACGAATAACAGATTTTCATGACTTCATTTTTCATTAGAAAAGCTGTGAGGGAAAATTAACAGTGTAATTTGGGCACTCAAATAAAAATATAATGCACAATATTGACGCTAAAAATTATTAACTCCAAGGCTGCCATCTTTAAAATTTGCAGAAGAATGATTAATTATTTATTGTAGTATGTATACCTCGCCACAATTATGAAACTACTAGTAATAACTTGTGAATCGATTAGTGTTCCTGTTTTGAAAGTTAGTTCTTAATTACAGATTTTACAGATATTTTTAGAAGCATATCTGATGCAACAATGCAACAATTTCAGAGTGCAACATATCTGCTGCATTATGCAACAATGCAACATATCTGATGTCTTCCACAACTAGTATTCAATTTTTCTGAAATCCAGGCTTTCCTTATTCCTCATCTGTATAATTATGTGAGAATTTACTGGCAGAATTTTATTAAATTTGTCTAATACGTATAACGTAAAATATTTCCGGAACTGCATTAAAATATTAAAATATGACAACTGTATACCCTACGAAGCATAGGTGTCTATGCTAGGCCATACGCACATGATGGGTTCCAAAAATATTTTGAGAATAGCGCTTTCAATGGCTGGATGACGCAGAAGCAGCTACAATAAAGGTATTTTGATAAAAATAGTCACCATAGAAAGTATATCACGCATTATTTTCAGCTTGATATACAAAATAACGTACGAACTTCCCAGTTAAATACATTTTCAATACGTTTGGGAGTAATGAATTACCAGAGAAAACCATGTTAAAATTATAGGTCAACATCCGGATGATGATAGATAGATAAACGTCTTTATTCGGGCGATATTGAGATCATAAGGTTCCATCTTCTATATGACCCGTCTTCAAGTGCATAGCAACAATAATAATAGAGGAAATATAGATAAATACGTAATAAAATAAGAAAAAATTATAAAATATTACATATGATAAAAGAAATAAGCACAAGAAGTAAATTTGTGGAAAAAACCTAGGGAGTTCAGACATGAATATCCTAGTAAAAACCCATGCAGGAAAACACCCACAAAGAATGGGGGTGTGAAAAATCTACGAATACCCTGCAAGATACTAAAAATAATAATAATAAAATAAAAAATAAATAAATTACAATAATGATAGGCCAATAAAATAAAACACCCTCCAGTTGTGTAGTCCAGTGCAAATTAAACATCAAAACAGACCCGTGACTGTTTTACACTTCTCTCCCCTTAACGTAACAGCATTAGAGAGCACTCCCGATATGAAAAAAAACAAAAATTCGCGCGTGGGGAACAAAAAAAAACAGAAATGGAACGGTAAAACGCGCAAACTTATGGTCAGAACCGCGTATACAATCGGCTTTATCGACGATTTCTCGGATTGCGGAAGCTCAAGAGATCGCATGGTCACTTTTTTTCGCTTGGATCGCCAACTTCGTACGTATGTACGCTCTGTGAGCCGTAGTTGTGACGGCCAAGCCGAGACGCCGTGTTTGAGATGACTTTGAGATAGAGGAGACTAGGAGGAGGGTCCAAACATGATTCGAGATGGAAGAGCGCGATAGAAACGTACTATGAAAAGGGGCTACCCCTCCCTTCATCCCCCCTCCCAACTCCCTTCCAGCGCGGCTTAAGGCACTGACTGACGCAAAGCGTGCGTGCATACACCGCCCCCGTCGGTGGTGGTGGTGGTGCTACCTACCCTGGAGCACGACTGCACCACACCCGCCGGGAGTCTTTCCCTCAAAGACAGTCCCTTCACGTCAGGAAGCCCTTTCATTGCCGTGCCGGAAACACACATACAAATAACATGAGTCCGCGGAGGAGGAATGAGGGGGAGTGAGACGGGATTATGTATGTACCGCAAGGAAAAAAGAAATGGAGATTAAGAGAGGAATCCGATATCCCTGTGACCTCGACTTCCGCAGCTCGCGACGGCCGAACGAAAATCGCCCTTGGCAATGGCTAGGTCTTCGAGTCCCCGTTGACTTCCAGCAGCGAGAGAGCATAAGAGAGAGAGAGAGCAATACGATGCGATGCTGTTCATAAGAAACGCAACGGATTTTATCCGCGCGTTCATAATTTTTTTAAACCCTTCCTTTCACTTAAGGCCACGCCGAAAAATATGTCAGAATTTTATCTTTCGAAGATGGAAAACTATTATATTTTATTGACTAGACGTATCGGTGTTCGGCTATGCAATTTACGTCGTTCGCTTACCCATGCTTTGCTTTCAAGCTCGCTAAATAAGACTTGATTCTCATCCAGAAAGGAGAATTAATTACGGGTCGCCAACTTTGTATCCAAGAGAAACCACTGAGATCTACGTTTAGTTGGTGTAGCCATTCGTTACGCACTTATTAAAACCTAGGCACATTTGTTAGATGAATAACGTGAGGGAAAGGTTGGAAGGGTAACATATTCACTTTTCAAATGCTTGGGAATCTACACATCAAGCAAACATAAAATATTCGTAGGGAAACTGATGAGAAACTTTAAATTTCCAGGCAATTACGTCAACACACGGGTACTTGATCATGTGCATTAAGAAGGACTCATGACTTCATGTTGATGCCTAATTTTGACGCAACTTCCAAGTAACTCCTTCCCTATCTTGGGCCTATTATTGCGGATGAAACAAGACCCCACATAAAAGCATAATATGATGGAAGGTGACGGTATTTTCCACATGTTGAATTAAGAAACCAATATCAAAACTTTTAAAACATTTATTCGATTAATTTAATCTTTCCCTTTTTATATATTTACGAATAAATTACGCCAAGTCAGGCCGAGATATGTTTCCTTTTAAAATTTTTTATTTTCTAAAAACGCACTCAAATAGAGGCTCAGTCTATAATTTAGTAAAGTTAACCCTGTTTGCCTCTCTTATGGAGACCAATTTCAACTTCTTTACTATACTTTGAACCCACAGAGTACACAGCTAATTTACTGTATTTTGGTTGCATAGTGAATTTTAAAATAAAATTAAAATTGATACAAACTCATATGATCCAACTCATCTAGTTCACCATTGAAGTAATCCCTAAAACATGACCTATTATGGTATTCTATCACAACTGTGATCTGCTCCCTTACACTCACTATAATTATCCCATATCTTGACGAGCAGGGCTTTCTTTATACAAATAATGCACAGTGACAGTTTCCAAATAGTTTTCGCAATAAGGAATCTAATATATCTTGGTCGACTTATCTGAGATTCTAGATACTCTAGTATGAAATCCTATTTATTTGATTACAATATAAACAGGAAAACCCCACTAACAACGTGACGTAATGACGCGACATTTAGAAACATTCAATGAATTAATGTGCCTTATAGGGCCTATAGCATAAGATAAATATAAATGTTGAATATTAACAAATATAAGTAGAAGGAAGAATAATTAACATTCAGCTTCTACAATTTTATTAATATCAAAGAGATATTACAAATATTAACTTAATATATATTTATATACATGTCACAAAATCTATGAAAGTGACAGTTAAGTGAGTGAGTCACACAATAACTTGATAATATCGCATCAGCAAAAATTGCATCGAAATATGGAGTATTAAGAGAAAGCGCACACGAAACTGACGTAAAACCAAAGATTAGGATATTTACATAAATAAACTGTATGTACCGTGGCTATGGATTCTAAAAGGAGCTATCAATTCCAATTTAAAATGAGCCTTATTTTCCGAGACGATGAGCCAAATTCCATAGGTACAAAGAGATAGATTAGAGTCAGAAAACTTTAACGAGGTAATGACCTATATAATTTTTGCATTTTTTAAATAGTGGATTTAATTTAAATTATTTAATTTTGCCAATTTTTCTTTGTGATTACGTAATAACATAGTTAAAATTCTCTTGCGGAGTTGATATAATACGGCTACAACCCTAAGTTTACAAGATGGCGATAATCATTGCGAAAAAACGATTGGCGAAGCAGTGATTCACGAACTGGAAGGACGAGGGGTCGTGTAGCCGCAATAGGTTCCAATAAGTATCCGCGTTCGCCAGTCAAAGGATACTCGAACCGAAGGAGGAATTCGAAAAGACACCGCTGGGCCTCGGGAAACTTGTCGCGGAAAAATGAATAAAAATCAAATGCGAGAAAAAGACCGGCGTAAGCGCAAACAGCGGGCAGCAGGTGAGCTCTTGTATGTGTCCCCTATCCCCTCGGAGGCAAGTGAAAGTGAGAGGGAGAAAGAAAGAAAGATCGCCTCGCGTCCCTCTCTTCCCAGAGGAGATAATAAATACGCCCCCAACCTGTTGCGAAGAGTGTCTGGCGACGCGTGGGATTCGTCGTTTACGTTATCGAGTCGGTCACTCCACGGCGTCTGTGAGGGCGAGAAGGTCACTGGCGAGGATGCAAAGAGAGAACATAATCCTTTTACTCCAGTAAGGTCGGCCCCTGACTGAGAGTGAAAAAATACGCCGCGCATTATGCTCATTATAGGGAGCTCCCTAAGCATCCTTGGTTGCATGTCATTTCTAAAACGACAAGTACCCACTGCACGCGTAATAAAAAATGAACAGCGAATGATAAATAAAACAGTATTTTTTAATAAGATAACGCAAATTTTATGATTTTGATAAGTTATGGAACTTTACATTTGTTCAAATAATTTTATTTATTACTTTTATCTTTTAATGGCAATAAACGGCCTATTTTTTTACGTTGATCATTATTAATTGTATTATCCATGATTTCGTATTAATAATTTTCTTGTTAAGTTTATAAATGATCATAAATATTAGAAATGCCATTATAACATGGGCGATGACTATTACAATTTTCCACCTAATACTAAGTGGAAAATTGTAATAGTCTTCGTCTCTTTTATTATGGAACAGTTCCACCACATCACAGCTGAATCTGTAATCTATATCAGAAATGACATTCCTGAAACGAATTCATCTTGGTATTGCGTAAAAAGCAGCTGAGAGGTATGAAAGTTATTGCTGTCAACACAGATATTTCTAGGAGAAAGACTAGCAATTCAATCAGGGAAAATTAGCTCCAGTCCAATCACTATCACGGAAACCAACAAAACAAATAGTGTGGAGAAATCGTGATACGAATGCCGATTTCTGAATTCCATTCAGACTTTAAAAAATACTCACTAGATAGAAGGAAATCCTGAAAAATTTCCCATGTGGAGAACTGACCTGCCAGCTTAGGAGTGAATACGATAGCCTCATATTGAAACAAAATTGACGTTGACAACATTTTCCGTTATTTTTTTGCAGAGATATTTCTATTTTCAGAATTCTCGGTAGGTCAGCTCTAGTGGGACACTCCCTGGATGCTTTCAATAAATAATAGATACTCTCTGGTCACCAAAACTACCAGCGCAATAAATATACGCACCAACAATATCGGAGGAGTAGCATGAGATTAACTCCACGCCAAAGCAGAGCCTTATCCACTTAGTGTGTGTGCTCCGAGGGAAAGTTTTTCAGAAAACTGTTGTCATTAAAATAAACCGATAAAAGTGTTCTGTTAGCTAACCCAACCACATTTTCACATATTGAAAACACTTTTCAAATGCCTTGGTTCTCTTACTGATGTCATAAACTTAGATTATCCGGTTAAAATGTATGGATTTAAAATTTAATATAATTTTAATTTTTCACTCGAAATGTTTCTTGGTCGGTAGAAGTTGCGCGATTATCCGTGAATAAAAAAACATAATAAAACTAACAGGGATGGATAAAATACTTTGCACACATTGCTAGTACATATGATTATTTTTATGAGCCTATTACTCTTCCAAAACAATAAACTGTTCCACTTATCACAACACTTGCTCTAAATCCCTATCTCGTTTCTCTCCCTTTTGCTAATCCTCTCTCCGAGCTGGTAAAATACTGAGGTTCATAAAAATGTCCTCGTGGTGAAAGAAGACGATGGCCGATTCAACAGAAAAAAAACTCGAGCACATTCTTTTTACGTATTATAACCATTCCTCATCTACGCTTAGTAATGTCAACCTCATTCATTCAAATGAGATTACCGGTTGAATTTTGAAATATAGGGGTTATTCGAGTTGTTTATAAACCCCATTCCGAACCATCCAGGCTAGGGTATAAACCGAAACTAATATTTCCCGATTTATCATACTCTCGATAAATTCCTAGCTACCCCTTTCCTCTTTATTTGTTTTTTTGAGTGAACTTTTTAAGGACATATTTTATCGACTTCTTGAACGTATAGTCCAACAAATTAGGTCAACAATAAACCTAAAATTATCCACAGTAATATTAAATAGTAATAATAATTTGATAATAGTAATAATTTAATTTGATCATGACGCTTTTCTATCGTTTTCAGACAACGATGTGCGTGGAAAGTTACTGGCGAAAGTCGATTCAACGGTCGTTCCCTGCTCACTTAATCGACACTGCATTTTAACGACATATTTGTTTGCGATGACCGTTCTTGATTGCATTTTCCATGATTGCGTAATAAAAATATTCTTATGAACTTGATGAATGGTTACAAATATTAATTGTTCCCCGTATAAAAAGTGCTAATACTATATTATCACCGTCTCACGGATTCTAGTACAGAGGTGGGAGAATGAAAGCCGTGTGTTTCGTAAGACTTTTTTAGTTCTAAATTTATACTAGGCATAAAAATCCTTCTTGAAAGGTAGAATAATTTGTCCTATATGATATGTGATGCAAGTCTGTCTCCGAGCTTTAAATTTATAAAGGCTACGCCCATTACATCCTCGGGTAAGTGTTCAGATGCCCATTTATCGTCACCTGAGCACTTTTTCCCCAAGTAATCTACCGGTTAAGGTAGGTTTTTGGACGGACACAACTACCAAACAAATATTTTATTACTCCTAACAAAACACAAAATCCATCATCCTACTCTATAGCACGTCCCTCTTCATCTCTGAGTACTTTCTTCCTCCCTTCATCCCGTTCAACATCCCTATCCTGTTCCTTCCCTTTCCTCTTTTGCCCAACATTCTACCCTCTATCACAGTCTTCAACATCCCACTGCCGGTCAATACCCCCTTCAACCACTTCTCCTGCCTCCATAGGATTTCTCCCAACAAACCCCTCTCTTCGCCCACCATACCAAGTACTTCCTCATTTGTTTTCTTCTCTGTCCATTTCACCTTCTCCATTCTTCTCCACACCCACATTTCAAAAGCCTCCAATCTACGTCTATCCTCCTGCTTCAATGACAACGTTTCCGCTCCGTACATAGCTACGCTCCATATCAAAGTTTTTACGAGTCTTTTCTTAACATCCTTACTCAAAGTCCCTGTCATCAACTCCCTCCTCCTTGTGAAAGCCTCTTTGCCTAGCGCAATTCTTCTCCTTACGTCCCTACTACTTTGACCATGTTGGTCCAAAACACTACCGAGATAAGTAAACTGTTCTACCTGCTCTAGTTTTTGCCCTCCTATTTTAATGTTAAGCTTGGCCTTTTTCTTTCTAGAAAATCGCATAACCTTTGTTTTATTAATATTGATTTTCATCCCATACCTGTCGCACTGAATTTCCAATTCACTAAGCAATGCTTGCAGCCCCTTGGCTGACTGACAAACTAAAGCTTGGTCATCAGCAAACCTAACTGATTTTACGAATTCCCCGCCCACTTTCATTCCTACCTCGAGTTCTTCCCATGCCTCTTTGATCATTTCTTCTGCGTACAGGTTGAACAGCAACGGTGATAATGGGCAACCCTGCCTTACACCCCTTCCTAACACTGCCCATCCTGACTCCCCGTTTCCCACCCTCACCTGAGCAGTCTGAGACATGTACAGGTTGCGGAGTAGCCTCCTTTCCCTCCAATCTATTCCTATTTTCTGCAATATACTCATTAGTTTTTCCCAATTTACTCTATCAAACGCTTTTTCGAAATCTACGAAACAGGCAAATACCTCCTGGTTGTGTTCTATATTCCTCTCGATTAATAATCTCACTACTGCAATGGCATCACGCGTACCTCTCCCCTTCCTAAACCCAAACTGATCATCCCCTAAGTAATCATTTGCCCTACTCTCTATCCTTTTGTTTATGATCCTGAGAACAACCTTAGCTGCGTGGGATATCAAACTAATTGTCCTATAGTCCTCACATGACGTGGCCTTTACCTTTTTCGGAATAGGAACTAAAACTGATCTCACAAAGTCTTCCGGCCAGATTCCCTCCTCATAAATACTACGGATCAGCCCATATAGCCTCTTCCTCCCACATTTTCCCAAGCATTTCAAAAGTTCCACGGGAATGTTATCTACCCCCCGGCCTTATTTCGTTTCATCTCCCTTAATGCCCTTTCTATCTCATTGTCTAGTATGCCTGGACCTAAGCTATCTTCCTCTACGTCATGTTCCTTTTCAATGTTTAACTTTGTTGGTCTAAGCTCTTTACTATATAGTTCTTCTACATATTCCTTCCATCTCTCTTGGATCTTTCCTGCGTCAACTATTACCTTACCGGCCTTATCTCTAACTGCTATCGTTGATCTCCCTTTCTTACTTCCCGATAAAGATTTAACTATGCTGTAAAGCGCACCGATTTCCCCCTTCCTCTGCAGACTTTCCATATCCTCGCACTGCGTCTTCCACCATGCTTCCTTTGCTTTATTTGTTGCCCGCCTCAATTTATTGTTCAATTCTTTGTACTTCATTTTGCCTAATTCTGTATTTATATTCTTCCATTTTCGCCGCTCATCCATTTTTGTAATCATCTCATCCGTGATCCATGGTTTACGAGTCCTTTTAGCGTTAACGGTTCCAATAGTGTCTTTTGCCGCTTTAGACAACCCTTTTTTGATACATTCCCATTTTTCTTCAATAGTACTTAGCTCTTTACCGTCCTCCATGATTTTCTCTACCGCCTGTTTGTATTCCTTTCTTTTCAACCCATTTAATGCTTCTACATTCCATTTTCTAACTCGCCGCCCCTGCCTTATCTTTTTAAAACGTACGCTACATTTCATAACAACTAAATTGTGGTCAGAGTCCGCATCCGCTCCCGGGAAGCTGTGGGAATTTATCACACTGTTCCTAAACCTGTGTCTAACCAGGATATAATCTAGCTGATATCTTCCCGAGTCACCTGGCATTTTCCATGTATACCTGCGTCTTTTGTGGTGTCTGAACCAAGTGTTGGTGATAACTAAGCCCTGTCTCCTGCAGAACTCAACTGCTTTCTCCCCGCGGTCATTCCTCGTGCCTAAACCGTAGTCCCCCACCTCATCACCATCTCTTCCTTCGCCTACTGTCGCATTCCAATCCCCCATCACTATCAAATGTTTCCCTGCAGGAACAAATGCAATCATGTCCTCTAACTGATCGTATATCCTATCGACCTCTTCTTCCTTATGGTTGCTCGGTGGCATGTATACCTGGATAATAACTAAGTTCGTCGGTTCTGCTTTTATCTCCACTAGTAGTATTCTATCCGTTACCTGCTCTATGTTGACTACGCTTCTTCCTACCTCTTTATTTAATACTATGGCAACCCCTCGTTGGCCCTCGTCCCCACCGCTGTATATTATTCTATACTTATCACTCCAGTAATCCCCGTTATCTTTCCATCTCACCTCGCATAGACCTAAAATATCTATATTTCCCCTTTCCATCTCTCGCTTAACATTCTCCAATTTCCCCGTCCTCATCATTGTCCTAACATTCCACGTTCCTATTCTAACTAATTTGGTCTTCTTCTCCTGCGTCTTCTGTCCTGCTGCTGCTGGTTTTCCCTTGCAAGGGTTTCGTGGGATGACGACCGCGGAAGCCTTGCCTCCCCCGCTGCCGGGCACGACACACGGCCGATTGGGCCGAGCCCCGTGGTTGCCAGGACTCAAAATATCTCTATTGTCCATCATATTTTTCTAGGGAATGATAATTGAGGTGGTTTCCCGTTGCCTTCCTCAATAGTGTTTTTAACGTGACACCATCACTTACTGGCCGCCCCACTGGGGTCAGACGCCATTGCAGCCGCCTCACTGAGGAACAGACGCTGCGTGGACTACCTTTCGTCTGGCTCCTAACCTTCGACCTATCTGGCATGGGTGACCCTACCAGGAGCAATTTTTATTACTCCCGCCAGTACAGCTCTAGGGGTCATCGGAACGCACAAGCCCTTCCACCACGTCAAGGTTGTAGTCCGGGGAGGGGGAGACTAGAGTACATGTTTGTAATACGGTAACTAAGTAGGACATCACCGGAGAGATATCTACCCAGCCGTAGGGTCATGAATGCGTACTGGCCCAAGGAAAATGCCTTCTAAATACATTCCGGCAATGCGTTCGCTTTCGTCCCGCATTCTGGGATACTTGCACCCAAGGTTCGATGCCAGTGGGTCCTAAGGCTCCCCCGTGCACGTCGAGAGTGAGAAAAATTACCTCTAAATGGTTGTTATGTGACTTCCAATAGTTATTCATAGACAATATTTCATTATAAAACAATTTTCTTCAATTCTTTCTTTCGATATATTCCGAGGAAAATTTGCTTGATCTTTTAAGCTCTAATACAATATGGTTCAAGCTTATCAGCATGGATTTCTCGAAAATATTGAATACGACCTAAGCCATGTAGTTATTTATGGATATGAGTTGGTCTGGTATTAAACCACCTTCACCAAGTTGCAATCGCAACAGCAGGTCTGGACTCAGAAATTTGAGAGGTGAAAATCGGAAGTATTCGGCCTCTCACGCCAACTAAGGATAACTGGAATCCCAGGAGCCACCAGAAGTGTTTTAAAGCAGAAAATGACACCATGGTAAACTGCAGTAAATTTTGATGGAGGTTATCCTCAATATTTTTAAAGCCCGATGATGAGTGAGCTATAATTTAGATCCTCCTATAAATACAATTCAATTTTTGTGATACTTGATGAACAGAAATAAACCGGCAACCGTTAAAAATGAAGGGTACATGAAATGCATGAGTAGATATGTGAATGTCATAATATCCTATCAAAAATTGCGTGCAGTGTCAGCATTCCATGAAAAACTTAATGGGATATTTGATGGAGTGCATGAAGAATATGGGAAAAGCTCGATTAAAACCCATCTGCCTTATATTCTTAGAGGTAGGGCACTGTGCACAGATAGTTTATGACAATATTCGAAATTATTACCCCCGCTTATAAAACTTATGAAACACTTGACTAAAAATAACTCATACATAACCACATTATTCACTTATTCAGTTTCTCGCCGTTTTACCCACGTTTAGGCCGTCCAAAATGACTATTCTTCACGTTTACCTTCCCACCTAACCTAACATCTCTTCTATCACAGCATTCACCACACTGCTACCTCTCAATCATTTCCTCCATACATGCTTTGCGTCTTCTTTCAATACCCTCCACCAACTCCTCCCTTCCCACAAGGCAACACTTCTTCTGCCTTTCTCACCATTAAGCTTACGTTTTCGCCTTTCCAACTCAACTTTTCTCTGAATTCCGGTTATCAATTTTTTTAATAATGTCACAATTACATACATAATTATTTACATTATTTAAATACCACCTATTGCACTGTTATATTGCTATGATATATATGTATATATTCATGTGTGTGTATATATATATATATATTGTGGCATATACATACATACATATATATGTATGCAAACACATTATCCTTCATTTATTTTTACTTTAGACTTCCTAATCCCCAATACTTTCCAAATTATACTCTAACACTTCAGCTGATTTTACCCGTAATTAGATTAGTGCCGATAAATATAAGTAAACATTTATCGATGAACAAATTTATGGCTTCCCATTCACGCAAGGTTCCCTTTATCCCCTTTGATAGCAGCAAATTCAAGTAGTATCATGGCATATATATCTAGGTATCTTCCTACCATCTCCTCTTTGCAGTTTTATTCTCTTCCTCTCTCTCGTCCACTTCCCACATCCTCTCCCCCACTCTTTTTAACGACGACTCACACCTCTCCACCAGCCATGCTCATGATGCAGAACGAAAAGTACGCACTCTTTCCCCGGAGGATTATGAAAACATGTTGCAAGGCTCTCCTCCCTGCTCTCAGCCGTCCCCATGCCATGGCGAGATGTGCTTTATACGTGCAGGTTAAAAAATAAAAATCCAACCGTCGACTTACTTAGTCTTATGCATATTTATACGTCGTCTTTATCTCACATGCTACTTTTTCACGACCTACCTGCCCATCCTTCGGCTCTCCCAACTCCCTCCGAGCACCGAGGGAGTTTCCTCCCGCCAGAAGGAGGTGGGTTCGCGCAAAGGCATCGCCACACTTGCCTCGGCGCGTCATCTCTTCCAGCGAAACGCTGCTCTTCCTTTAACTGTCCCTTCTCGTCCCAGCCATTCGCCTATTTTTCGCTTTCTTGATTTATCAGGCATTTTCTAAAAGGGTTAATGGACTAAACGTGGACGGAAAATCTACGATCAGTGGCACGCTGAGATGAAAGACGGGCTACTATGCCTCTTCCTCACCCCCCCTACACTTCAAATACCTACGGAAATATCGTCGGGGCATGCAATACTATTCACATTCATCCTGAGACAAATATTCTAGGAAATCTTGCAGCTACAAAATGATAGTCTTCGAAGAGAAGGCATAACTGGAGCCGTGGGACTGTTGTCTAATTGTATTTTATTTTTATTCATTTATTTTAGTACCCTACGTTAAACGCCTATGCCTATTTTTTAAATTTATTGTTGTACCTTGCAAGCCACAGCTAGGGTGTGTGGCTGGGGGGAGATACTCACCAGACTAATTTGGAGCCGAATATGACCCTACCGCGGTCAGGTAATATTTTTCTGATCCCTAATTGTTTGCGGAAAAATCTATCTGTCCTACATTAAACTCTCTAATTTATTGACATGATCTCTCCTACCATAATACAATGCTGGGTAATAATACATTTTCAACGCCACTGCTAAAGGGGTGTCTTTCCAATTAATGCAGGAGATTTAATCTGTAATTTAACCTTCGCTCCGTGAGTGATTCTCAAACTAGCTGCTCCAATATCTCCGATACGCTGCTAAATTTATCATGACAACTTTTTACAAATCTAGTTCCTCAACGCTCCACGCGATCCTATTCGGCAATTAATCCAACTTCGTGAGGATACCATATAATGCAGCATATTCTAAATGAGGTCTAACTAGCGAAAGATAACAATTCTCTTTGACCTTTTCATCACATTTACCCAGTACTCTTCTAATAAATCCTAATTTTTTGCTAGCTTGTCCGCATATTCTCCGTAAGTGTTTTATCCAGGAGATGTGGTGAGTGAGGGGCCTAGGTATTTAATTGAGTTTACACATTCCATTTCGGCGTTCCCGATGCAGTAGGCGTTCGGGTGGGAATTGCTGTTTCCAAACTTATCATTACGAACTTTTTCAAGTTTAATTATAATTACCAAGTGACGGACCAGCGTTGTATAGCATTAAGGTTAGCTGATAAAGCTGCTGCGTCCTCAGGATCACAGATATCGAGTTGAACCACCGTATCGTCTGCAAATAAACGTATCTTACTAGTGACTACGGAGTCAATGTTGTTAATACTAATTTTTGTTAAAAATTGAATTGTTTAATTTTGCCTCTCCCAGGTCGGATAATACCGCCGTTTCAATAGGCTTTCGTTGGGTCTCAATTATATGTCATTATTGAAAGTAAAAAAATACACTACGAACATCCATGACACTCATTCCTTTTTACAATCTTTTATTTCGAATTTCCAAAGAAATTACTAGTTCAACTTTAGCAATCATAATTATGCAATCCTAACTATATCATTTCATTTGCTGCAATATCATAAAACCAATTTAATACTCGATATGAAGCCCCAATGAAAACTTTTGCTTTCCTCAAGATTACGCAAGAGCTTTAGTTTTATTCGAATGTTTACTTCTCCAACATGAACACAATCCCCGCAAGGATGTGGCGGGGGGTGTTAGGACATCAGCCAAAGATAGAGAAATATAAGTTCATATATGTATTTTAATAAATATTTGCTCACATATAGACACCCGTAGAGGTACATCCATGCCAAGATATATCATGCATCAATCGGGGTATTTGACTGAATTAAATTTTTGCATTTAAGCAAATATATCCGGGTGCCTCGGTTCAATTTTTAATATAATCATGTGTCGTTAGAGGGAAGAACAAGTACTTGAATATGTCACAGGTGTCATAGGTGTCTCTCTTATTAGAATTCGGTGGTCGAAACTACTGATATGATTGGGGGTCATAATAATCCCCTTCCGACCTAATTCTTTGTACGTACTCTCCCATGGACGCCAAATATTTTCCAGTAGCAACACCGTCCAGAGAAAACTTAGCCTCTGAAGTAACAAAAACAACGAATATTTCCACCAAATTTCTTTTATGGAGAGATGCATTGTTTTTTTACTTCAGTGATAATGGATTTTCACAAATTTAAGCCTAAAAATGGAAAACTTAGCCTATTAAAGGCTGACCCATAGAGTTTTTATTATCGTAACCCATGAAAGGTTCGCTGTAAGTGTAATACCCGAGTATTTGACTTGACCTTAGTTGCTTAATTCAATCCCATTTATTTTATTAATTACATCACACGTCACATCAGGTGTTCCTCGAGGAAGTGTCATAAAACCTCTTTTATTACCTTATTTATCATTTATTATGAAACTTGAGAAATTACGTCTGCAATGTTAAGTACCAGTTGCAATAAATTTTCGGCTTTCAACAGAAACTAATTTCCATACATTTCTCGCCCACAATATTTGGAACTTATTCAAGCGTCTTCTAGCTTCGTCCAACTGCAGAGAAATTTAATTTCGTGAAAAATTGGGAAATATATTGTAAGAGAATGAATATTGAAGTGAGAGAAATACTGAAACTGACAGAAAACATAATACGAGATGCCGAAGTCCATCAGTAAAAAACTCTTAAGAGAACGCCGCACCGCATTACTACTCCATTCAAAATATTATTATTAATGCCATTATCAGAAACAAGAGATAAGTAAAGGAGAAAGTAAAAACGATCCGTAGAAAATACGAAAAAAATGGCGACGGCAGAAACCGTAATTCAAAATTACCCAATATTAACAGTGTTTGTATATAATTCCCTGAGTTTTAATAGCCTCAATTCCACTTCATTCCTCACAATCAAGCCACTCAATCAGTAATGCCGTCAATACCAATTTTCATACCAACCAAACATCATCGAACTGTTTATAGGAATAGAGAGCAACATCAGATGAAACAGGAATCCGAGTTCAAATCAAATTTTAAAACCATCTTATTACGAATGATTTTCGAAACTTCAGCAAACTTCGGTCAGGTATTTTCGCCGAAACGTGACAGGAGTCTCATCACAGGGATAGGATATTTCGTTCATTTGCACAATTTTCATAATTAATTCCGACTTTTCCCAGATTCCCACATTAGCAGTTGTGCCGAATACCTTTGTAATTATTATATCACCAGTGATCAAAGGTAAAAATAGTTTTTGCACATAAGATTATACAAACCTTTTAAGTAATCCCGTACTTAAAAAGAAAGACGGTCGTCAAATCCGTCGGTCACCTGAAGTTCTTAGAGAAGTTCTTGGAGAAGAAAATCACGGTAGTTAAATAGATAGCATTAAAATTACCTATTTTTCAACGGCGCATTGTCTTTAAACGTTGAAAATCTTCAAAAATTTGATATTAATGTAATTAAGTTGTGCTGAAATGAGAACAAATTGATGACGATCCATATATAACAGAAATATAAGTTCATTAAAGATAAATCAAGAAATAT
Source organism: Hetaerina americana (assembly GCF_022747635.1). Classification (NCBI taxonomy): domain Eukaryota; kingdom Metazoa; phylum Arthropoda; class Insecta; order Odonata; family Calopterygidae; genus Hetaerina; species Hetaerina americana. Next base: position 38,433,580 of record NW_027287427.1, on the reverse strand, counting down.
AAATTCCAGCAAGTATCATTTAAAATCCATCAAGGTCGGTAAATGTCATGGATAAGGTCTAATTTTATTCCTCTTATTTTACTGCCTCTGAAATAATTATTTATTTTTTTATGCCCTATCTCTTCGTCACTTTTACGCTCCTTAATAACAAGTTGAGCAAGCAAAGTGCGTACTTCCAATTCTACAATTTATCATTCTCAATGGTTTAGGTGGCGCATCTAAACCAAAATTGTAACTGCGTCTATGAACTGCACAATTTTATGATAAAGATTCACTTCTAAAAAGAGCAAGGAGGGTGTCGTACTAAGTTTATCTAAGGGATATCTAAGCGTTCTCTCGTTGAATGACGCAGAAAGTTACCAACAGCTAACATAAGTAGAATTCTTATTACTAGAAGGATAGGATATGATCACCAGGAATAAAAAAGATGAAGAAACGTCGACAAACCAGTGATATCGACAACAAAATTTACACTCAAGGTAGAAATATTATTTTCAAGAAATAACAGACACTATTAAAAAATAACCCAAAGTAACAAGAACTTTTTAAAAAGTTCTTGATATTATCCTCGATGAATGATAACGGCAGCAGCAGCATAAACGTGAGCAATCGCATTACAGAGATATTAGGCGTGAAGTGGATCACTAAAGAAGATGTTCAGTGCGTCTAAGCTAATGGCCGAAGTCAAGGAAAAGCACTACTCAGAAAGTAAACGATTAAGACAGACTCTTGAGACACTTCACCGAAGGTTATAACAAAAGGAGGAAACTGCAAGAGGATGAATGACGTCCATCTAAGATGGAACACATTAATAAACCAGCGGAAGACATGCACGCAGGAAAGCCACGAAGAAATGAAACTGCCAGAGACGAGGAGAATACATACTAATACCAGAGCAAGCCACGCTGTTAACTCCAACTGATGATGATGGTAATGAGTATATTTCCATCATTTCTTTCCACGCGTCCCCTATTAAACTTACACTCTTCTTCTCTCTCTCTCTCTTCTTTCATCTTTGGACTTGAGTCTCTCCTCGATTCCTCCCTCCCATTGGGCCTGAATCAGCACCAAAATCGGAGGGATATATAGGCGGACTGGTTTTCCCTCTGCAGCCACCCAGACGCAAACGGAGTGCGCAGGAATGAGTGAGTGAGTAAAACCATCCTCACCAATGGGCCGAGGATGCGAATACTTCTGTCTCCGCCTCCTTCGACGAGCTCTAAATGAAGACATTACGAGCAAAAAGATAAAGACCGTTTCGCTCCGAATGGGTCGCAGAACACGACGTCGTCCCTCCGATGAGATTTGTCGAAAACAAAGAAAAAAGAGGGGAGGAGCGGAGTACGAAGCACGGGGTTCGGAAGCGACCACTGAATTAATTTAAATATAAAGCAGCCGAATATGTAAAAATCGGAAACATACGAAGGGAAACACATATCAGTCGAAATCGGATGATGTTTTGGAACACGAGCTTAGTGAAAACGAGTTCCGATCGGTGGATCCGATAGTGGTATCAGTCTGAACGGAGAGAAAAGGGGTGAGAGGCGGACACGAGAAAGAACTTCAAGGTAACACCCCACCTCTTAGCGCTAAGTCTCTGGCGCGGAGCAGGAATCGAATTCCCTTAAAATATTATAAAATAAAAAACCCAAAATTTCATCATGATACGAAGATGACGATTAAAAAAAAATTATTGACGAAATGCACTTCGGTAAAGTTTTGAAAAAGGTGTCAAAGCTCAGTGGAAAACAGAGAATCGAAATTGGAAAAATATCAATGGTATGAGATCATATAAAAATAATATTTAACGCAGCCAGTCTCGAAGGGCAGAGATCTCACTGGCTAACCTGGAGGTTGAAGTCGAGGTATTGTCGGTGTAGGTCACGGATTCGAATCCCATCTCGCGCAAAGGTAGTCGCATCAATTATCCTTTGAAGGATTTACAGTATTGATGTTAAATTTTCCAGAGTGAAGATGTTCCATTTTTCAAGATGAAACTTTCATTGAGCGAGGTTATTCGTAATCGAAAATCAGCATTTAATCTAACAATTAAGTGACAATCCTTACACGGAAATAACTTAGCATACGGTATGTATATTAATAAAAATAAATTATTATTAATTATTAATTCTGCTGCCACCTGCTGCTTATTATGAAGGAAATATTAAACTTTCGATTTCCAACTTTCTGTTTAAATTACCGACAGTTTAAAATCATCACATCGATAAATCATTCTTTCTGGATTCTACTCCTAAAACGCCTAAGAATTGAGGACAAATCTTTTAATCAATTCCCTTATTTTATAGGTTCCTTAGGACTAATATTAAATTCCCCATCTGTTCTTGCTACATTTCGAAAACATAACCGGATTCAACGTCAAATCCTGTTCTCAAATTAGCTTTTGCATCATTAAAATATTGATATAAATTATCTCAAATTAGCTGTTTTGAAATCATAAAGCCTCCAATAAACACGACAATGACCTCACACTTAACAAAGTGTGCTCCACTTGCACAACAGGCATCTGATACGATCGCTCATTTATTCGATTATAAATCTAAATAATAATGCAGTACATGAATAAAATATAGAAATTCTATGTAAAATATATAAATTATAAGTCGAATATAAACGAAGGCGATACATTAATTCACGTATGTGTGACAGGACTGCTAGAGGCATCAATGTAATTTTGATATATTTAAAAATGGCAAAAGTAAACTTAAAAATGCAATGAACAAGATTAACATTAGGCTTCCTTACAATTGTAGCAGGAGACATCTCAAAAGGAGAGATTTTTCCAAATCAACCTGTTTCCATACTTAAATGAGAACTAGTCAGCAGTAACAGTCACGAGCAAAATACCAGTTAATTCTTTAATAATGAGAATTCGGATCAAATTTATCTCCTATTATTTTGTGCGTGATATTCCACAATAGGAAATGGGGCTTAGCAAGCGTTCGCAAGTTAAAAGATTGTTACTTTGGAAAAATTATTATTATTTCGGCACCAAACGTTTCCACCATAATTCTAGGAGTGCAATCCTTCAAATCCTGTAAAAACGAATAAGAACTCTAAATTGCCTCGATCAAAATTTTTTTATTCATAATTTGTTTTCCGCAAAATAAATTGCATGCCTCCGATTACATTTTGGTAAGGATCCCTTTTCATCTCTGCCAATAATGTGCAGCAAATAGATGTGATAAAAGTGTAAAAAACCAAATACGATCACTGCAAGCTTTCTCGAACTCGTAGCGATTTCTAAAAAAATATCGATTTTGTGAACCAGATAAACAACCTTGATATATTCGATGCAGAGCTTCATCAAAGTCGCCGAATTATTCCATAATAACCACCAACATGCTTTATATATTAGCGACTAAAACTCGTAGGACGGAAGTGTTGATAAAAAAAGTTCTCTTTTGTCTGCGGAGAGAGATTTGAAAAGAGGGGTGTGAAGAGAGGGGAAGGAGACGCGAATGAAAGCGGAGGGAGGAAGGATCGACTTCCCTTTGAGGCATCCCCCCACGACCTCCCGGATGTCCGCCACCCTCCCTCGAAACAACCCCTTCGCCCCACCCTCACCCCGAGATCCACCTCGCATGAGTGGAGGGAATCTATTACACGCCGCCCGCGCCTTCTTTTGTCACCCACGGCTTCCCTCCCGTTCTTTAATACGCCCCGGGTTTGCTCGTCCCACCATCGTCTCTCATCCTCCTCCTTTCCCACGACTCACCCCCGCGATGAATCGTTCTCCTCACCCCCCAAAAACCACCACACTCCCTTCTCCAGCCCATCATCCACCCTCCCACTCCCTCCCTGTGCTCCTTGGAGCAAGCAGCGAAGCAGAAGTGAAGAAATAAGAGCAAATGGAAGACAAAACATCCCGCCGTTTTGGATGCAGGGAGTTGACTCTGTAAAGGGCCGCCGATGCGAGTGATTCAAGGGATCCTACCCTCGATAGGCATTTCCCCCCACCTCCCATCTTTTCTTGGAATAACGACCTTGATTTTGAGGCATTCGGACCGATATCCATTTCACAGTCGTCAAAGAGAAAAATCATCGTACCTCACTTACCGTCTTTCTCAATCCAACCATGATCTCTCGCCGTACCATAAGGTGGCCCCGTCTCGTGCTCCTCTCAATTTATTTTGTTCGGGACAAATCTTCGTAAACTTACATTTATATTCGCAGAGAAAGGATGCCGTCACTGCAAATGGTTATTTCGAGCAATACGAATGTCCTTCCCGAGCAAAACGTGAATGTCAGGAAAGGAAAGAAGAGCGAACATCTTTCGATAATGTCACAACCATTCGTACGAGATGGCATTGAGAAAGATATTGGAATCTTTGAAATTGTTATTATTCGTCAACGCACATAGAGTCCAATTTTTCAACCGAAATTCAAATTGAGGTATATCATCAGGAGAATAAGTGAGTTCCCGGAATTATTTTCATAAAGAAGAGACTGATAAACCCTATCTACATCTCTCCTTCGAGGTTTTCGTGAAATTCTCTTAGCTAAATATTTATTTATTCAATTTCATTAAACTTTACTTTTGGTTCGCAATTACTACTATCCCCTATTTAAATGCATTGATGATCGCAATAGTACCAATTTTAAAGAAGGTAATTCAGCTGCACGATATTTCTTTACCCTCGATCAGAGCATTCCTCGATTTCAACAATTGTGCCCTGAAGAAACTAAAACACTGAAAGCCAAAACTAAAGTGGAAACTGTCTTGTTATGTAGGATACAGTCCTACGATATTTCAAAGGTTCCAACTATAATTAACTATACTATGACAACATTTTGACGCTCATAAGTAAATGTATTAGTAATATATTTAAGAAATTCAGTCATCTAAAAAACTTAATAAGAACAAAATCATCTGCCCTATAAATTTATGTAAATATGAAGCTCACCCCAGCTAATCAATTATCTATTACTTCAACTATAGAATTACCTCATACCTTTAACAGAAAATGAAGGATAGCTCCCGAAGTGTAACGTAACTCACCTCTGACCGTAAGAATAATGGTACGAATATACAGTTTAAGAGGGCTCAAAAATGCAGCTTGAGCAAAACCCGTTCAAAATCTCCGTGAAAATTGATTCCGATTAAAAAAATCAGAGAAATAAAGGAGGAGAAACTTGTGATGCCTAATTATTTTACCTCTACAAACTCCTTGGGAGACAAAGAATAATATGCACGCCATCGTGAGTTTTTCTTGGCATCCTTAATAACTTACCAGCCAATCTAAAGCCAAAAAGGTACAACAAAATCAAATCTTAAACGTGATGATGACGAGAGGCCAAATCTACTCTCAAGACTCGAAACACGGATCCAACATATTAAATAATTTCCACAAAACAATTCAGGGTTGAAAATAATGTTCAATCTCAGGAAGAAATCGAATAAAGATGTTGTCAATTATCCGCAGTGAACCAGCTAGACCGGATGTAATCTCAATGTGAACCATGCAACATGCTCGAGATATCCAATTTACCCTGTCACTTATCGAATGGCGTATGAAAACTGAGCTCCCGCCGTAGGCATCCGCAGCCGTCCAAGTCGGGGAGGCCGGCAATATTGCCATTTTTCACGCAACATGCCGCGGAAGGATTAAAAGGATTAATGACGAAAACGCTCGAGGACATACGCCGTCGGGTAAATGGATGGAAAGCTTTTAGAGCGGTCTCGATGGAGGATGAGGGGTAAAAAAATCCATTAGCGTGGTGCGGGTGGTGAACGATGTTCACTGAAAAGGAATTCGCGGCTGGAGACTGTTTCGTAGGCTACGGGAGGGGAGCAACGGCGATGTGGTTGGGGGAGGGTATATCCAGAAGGAAAAGGAAGGTGAATGGCAGGATGGATGCAGAAATAAAGTGGTGCGTTCTTACCGAAGCCTGACAACTAAGGCGGGACAAGATGGTCGTCCACGCAACCGTTTGAGACCGCGCTCAGCGGTGATTTGGTTTTAACTGAGGCTTAAAGGGAGTAATTAAGACTGGGAGTGCCAGAACTATTTACCTGCGCATATTTTTTATCCGTGATTCATGGCCTTAAAAAGATAAGTGGCACCTCACACTTGCTTGCGGGCATAAAATGACTATGACTAAGTATCTTCTCCTAATAATCCTTTCTCTTCGTTTGAGCATCATGCTCGTCGTTCCTGTGTGTTTCCCCCAGTATGATTAATAGTTTCCTCTTTCAGCTCACATAATTTGTCGCATAATTCCTCAAATACCTTGTTCCAACAAGAAAAGTGAATGCTTATGTTTTGGAGAAAATATGCGACCAATAAATTAGATTATTTATGTAAATTTGATAAAACTAAACGAGGTGAATCGTCAAAATAAGATACGAATTCAACAAATTGCAAAATATTAGGCAAAAAAGCTGAATTAGTGTAAGAATAAAATTTGCCGAACTTGTGACATGTCAACATCTAGCGTTACATACGATGCTTTTTTCGTTTTTGATATGGGACCGTTAAGAAAGCACTGACAATAATCCCAAAATCTTTAACAACGCATCGTTTTTCAATCCGGACCAAGTAGCTAAGTAGGAATAACAACGTCCGAGATGAAAAATTATCGCACGTAACCTTTAATTTAAAACATACCAACTTAAAAAGTAATTCAATCTGAAAATTTTGAAAGAGAAAATGTGACAACCCGCTGTTAAAACATATTAAAGAGTTTAAAGAGGATTATAAAATGTGAATAATAAATCGGATCAAACATTAAATGAGCTTTAGCCAGATAGTATAAAAATAGCAAGGCTTGTATGATGATATGTATGTGTATGACATACAAGTATGATAATGTATGTATGTCTTGTGTGATAATTGGCTAACGGGCCCGACCCGGGCACGCTCAATATCATGTTCCCCGGTCCCCGTATCAAGGTCCCTCTATCCTAGGGTAGAGAGGCCTTGCTTTTCCCTGAGTCACTTAGTGGTGCTGCATTGGAGGTATCACTCGCAAACGGCCCGAATGGGAGTGGATTCGGCTAGTGGCCGAAAAGGATGTCTTTGATCCAAGCGCAACAATTTAAGCACCCTATCCTTAAAACGATTACGCTATCCTTCTTTTTTCTTTTCAGTTTTTGATGGCGTAATTAGTTTATTTCTAGAAGCTAACCTCAGTCATATGTCCTGGACTATGAAGAGCTGTCTTCCGAAAGAGTTAAGTGTCGCTTAATTGGCCCAGGTCGTAAAAACATCGGAGCTGAAAACAAAGCAAGTTTCAAAGGCAAAAATAAATATCTAACCCAAATGATATCAAAGTATTGCATTAAAACTCGGTAAGGGTATACGGAACGTCTATCAAGAGCTATAATGACGAAAAAATTAGTTTTTATCTTCCCAAAAGGAATCTCAATTAACATTAATTCTAATTAACATCGCTCTTTGCAACTGCCATAAATAATGCCATTCGTCGCCATGGTTATATCTTCAATCATTTTTTATAGGGATTAAGGCAGACGGGGTAAATATTTTTACGTAGATGGTCTTTTTATACTTCTAATCAAGTCCTGCAAAATGAAACCGCAGACAACCTCACAGTAAAAATTTGTACGCTATCTGATATAAAAACCTCGATATGGGGCGAAACGAGTTCCATTACATGACTTCACCGCCCGATTAAAATCTCTCTGGACAAGAGTTACCCAGCCCCGTGCGTTCGACGGAGATTGTCACGATGTGAGTAACTGACCAAAAACTAGACCTGAAGATTTTCAGGAATCATATCAAGCAATTGCAATGCAATATATTTTAAAGGGAATACAGATAAGGAGTTAAGGTAAGGTCCAAATCAAAAAAAGTGAAGTGAAATTTTTCCCATACTCATTTTTTTTGGTAAGTTTGTAGATTTTTTCAAAAACTGAAATAAATTGATAAATGTAATTGACAAAGTCCTCACACTGAAAAAAATATAGCTTACTTACTTTCATGGTCATTATCTCTTGCTACCTTTATAATTGAAATAAGTACAATTGACCACTGAAAATTCTCATTGCACATGAATTCCTTCCCATTAAGGGAATATGTAATACCCTCTCCTTTTCTTAGAGTAAAATAGATTTTTAGAAAAATACGTTAATATTCAATTCCTACTACTTACACATAGTAGTTACCTACGTATTCATTTGGTTTACCAGTTTTAAATGGAAACAAACTGCTTGGGACAATTCTAAGCCTCGCCTATGCTGTTCCCCCACCCTAACTCGCTTGCTTAACGTCCTCCCCTCTGTCACAGTCTTAAACATTTCATTACCAGTCAAAACACTATCCACTCATCCTTTCTCCCAAGAGGCCTTTTTCCTTCCCCATTATACCCACTACAATAGCTTTCCATTCCGTCCATTTTAATGTTTCCATCCTTCTCCACACCCACATCTCAAAAGCCTCCAACATAAGTTTATCATCTTGCTTCAACGATAAAGTTTCCTCACGGGGGACAAAACTTCAAATTCAAATCAAAGTTTTACTAATCTTTCCCTAACATTCTGATTTAAGGTCCTTGCCATCAAATACCTTCTCTTTACAAAAGCTTCTTTACATAAGGCAATGCTTCTTCTTACGTTTCTACTACGAGTACTTTAACCAAGTTCGTCCAAAACACTTCCTAGGCAGCTACACTGTTCTACATTCCCTAGTTTTTGCCATCTTATTTTAATGTTTAACTCAGTCTTCCTCTTTCTCAAAATCATCATTATATTCTTTTTTTTACATTGATTCTCATAATTAACTCCCAGAGATCGATGAAAGATATTTTCAGTATCGCCAGGCGAGTTGAGAATTCCGCCGAGTTAACTAAAGATGATGCCAGCAGCACGGTCGAGATACAGTGCTAGCATCTTTACGAGCATTATTATATTACCACCCAGCAGCCTTGCCTTTCTCGCAATCAAATTCTTCGATCAAAGAGCAAGACATTTTCAGAGGATTCCGAGTGTGAGAACGAAAATTGAGTCACCTCAGCCGAACGAAAACGTCTGAAACGGCGCCACTCTCATTTATAGCTCGCGGAGCATCACGACCTCGTCAAGCTCGAATCCGATCGTTATTCGGTTTTAAAAGCTCATTGCGGGACTCCCCATCCCTGAAGACATAAGCTGGAAAAAAATAAGCACCCATTAGGCTCACAAAAACAGACTCGGATTGCGCAAATTACCACCAGTCCTAGCCGTATTTCTGGCACGACGCTTTCAAAACTAGAAAAAATATTACGGAAAGGTTTGTTTTTCCATTATCCCGTCCCGAATAGTTGCACGATAAAAACAGCTCTAAATATATCAATACCGCATCAGTTTACATTTGAAAACTACATTTGACTATTAACATTAAGCATCCGTTTTTATTTATGACAAAACCTGAAAAATATCATTGAATTAACTATCTTTTTCATTCAATTGAAGGTCTCGGTGCATAACATTGACACGAGTTGCTACAAATTGATTATTAATATACAGAAAGTGCTTTTAAGTTTTAAAACATTCAAATTTTTTTTAACTTAAAAAAGTAAAACGTCAAGATTTCTTCCAAGCCATTATGTATTAAGGAGGTAAGGATAGTGCTTCAGAATCTAGGTGAAAATCTTTAAAACTGTTTACACATCTACTTGCATCGGTCTTACAAGAACCTTTCGATTAAAATAATTAATTCGTATGAATTTCACTTTTTTGAGTAGTTTTGAAATGGACAGGGGAGTAAAGCAAATGAGGAAGTACTTGGCATGGTGGGCGAGGATAGGGGTTTGTTGGGAGAAATCCTATGGAGGCAGGAAAAGTGGATGAAGGGGGTATTGACCGGCAGTGGGATGTTGAAGACTGTGATTGAGGGGAGAATTTTAGGCAAACGAGGAAAGGGAAGGAACAGGATAGGGATGTTGGACGGGATGAAGGAAGGAAGAAGGTACTCAGAGACGAAGAGGGGCCTGATGTAGAGTAGGATACTGGATTTTGTATTTTGCTAGGAATCACAAAATATTTAATTAGTAGCTGTGTCCATCCAAAAACCTACCCTAACCGGTAGATTACCTAATAATAATAACTAAATCTTTCCAAAACGAAAGTAATCGTATTCGATACGTATGACGTTTAAATAGTAAAATTGAATCATCCTGCTAAATGATTTAACAGGCAGGATGATTTAGTAAAGCTACGCAGATTTTTTTTGAAAAGATTGTAAAATAGATTAAGAGAGTAAAAGGAGCGCTTATGGCAGCAGAAAGGTCAGCGGTAGTGTATGAGATATGCATAAAAAAAGAATGTTTTTCTTGGACAGTAAAAATGGAAGCGTAAAAAATCCTCCGCAACACATTACTTGTACTCCTCTCCACATCATTTCATGGAAGCGAAACTTGGGTATGCCGACTAAATGCGATGAGTGTGGGGTATTTGAGGAGGGTGCGTGGCAAAAAAAAAGGGAAAGAAAGTAAGGAATGAGTGGGTCATGAAAGAGCGTATGTCGAATGCTCAAAGAGTAGAGACAAGTATGAAAGCAAATAGTCTGCGGTGGATTGGTCATGATAAGAGAATGGATGAGTCGATCATCCAACACATTTACGAGATAAGGGCAAATGGTAAGAGAGAGAGGAATGAGTGGACCAAGAATTTCAATGGGTGAATGCGGTCAAAAAAACTCACCATGAGAACTTTTAGACCTATCGGGAACAAAAGATCATCTATTAAAGGCTTGTTTTTTATGTTATGTGTATCTACCCCCAAAAAAGAACGGCGTAAAGGATATACTTAAATAATCATCCGCCAACTTTATGACCAATATTATATGCCTATATATGCATATATAATATTAATGTATTATGCATCAATCAAACCGAGAGATTTTGCAGATGTTGTCGACAAATGTTGTGAATTCCTGAATTCAATATGTATCCATTTTTTTAGTAAGATTGTTGCTTTTAGTAACTAGCGCAATTCATTCAATCTAAAACTCGTATAAATTTGTAATATTCATAACTGCAAAATCTTAGTTTTGCGGGTGATGAAAGATAAACATACGTTGCAAAACAACTTAATTAAAATTGACCGATATTTAAAAATCATAATATTCGAGTCTCGTAGGTATTTTAAAACATTTCTATAAATATACAATTGACTTCCATTACTTATCTACTTTTTATCGGCTGCAACACTTTCGCATTGCGAATGTTGCAATACGAGTAGATATCTAACGACACACGGTTCAGATTTATTTAAATAAACTTAAGTTTCACGCCAAATGTCCAACCAAAATGACTGCATCTCGGGAAACTTGATTTAAATGTGCACTTATATCTGTGTACATGTATTTTATTAATGTCACAATGTTTTCATTCTTTTTTTTCCGTGGCTATTTCTGTTGAGTTTCAAGAAAGTGTTGATATTGTACCCGATAAGATCCCATTTTTTTCTAACTTACCTGAAAGCCAGGTTTCTTTTCCCGTTGAAAATATTTCCCTACCACTATCCACAAGGCGCCCTTATTACTTCATCTGATTAAGATTCCATCCTTGCCTCAGGATACAATTTCCTCACTTCAAAAATGGATTCCACTCGCGGTTTCGCACACCTAACTTTCAGCCTGTTTCTCGGCCTTGATCTCCTTACGCGCTTCGACTTTCCAGCTTCTTGTTATTCATCGAAATCTTCGGCTTCAAAATGCGTATTTTCCACAAAATCCTCCGGAACAGTTACCATCATCGGTGTGAATATTTTAAAAACACTCCAGATCGATAAGTTTCACTTATGTTTTCATAAACTCTAGCTATAAAATTTCTTATTGACCTTCAATCATTATTTTACAACATTTTTTAAATATAGTCAATTTTCAAGGTTGATCAGTGATGTTACTCGAAACGGAAATATTATTCAATTTTTCCAATATTTGCTAATGCTCATAATGCCAGGGGCACAAAAAAGTCTATCGACGATCCCATTTACCCCTTGTCCTGCTTCGAGGTGGGCCGGTGAAGTCGATCATTATGCCTTGGCCGATGAGTCTGCCAATGAAGAGAAAATATTATAAACCCAAAAGATTTTCTTCGGATCGACGTCTGATTAGCATTTTACCTCGGTAGTTTAAAATTTGTGATTGTCTACTATTAAATATTTTTCGTTCCGTCAAATGAATAACAGTTACCAAAGAGGCCTAACACTTTGATTGAAGTTTTAAGGAGCGATTTGAGGAATTTTGTGCCAGAACTTACGATTAGCATGAGGTCCCGCTTTTACAGAGTCATTATTTTGCCAAGGAGGAAAATATGAGAGCGTAATCTACAAATATGTAGGTTTCATACAATTCAATTAGAGTTTCCTGTTGTCTTCGGGCATTTAATTCAGAAAACTTAGTCGATAGCAAAGTGATTACAGGTTCAAGTCAATAAAATTGAGCTCCCTACTTGGAAAATAACAAATTATGACAGGGATTATCGAAAAGAGAAGCCTTTATGTTGAAGTGGGAGAGGGGTTCAAGAAATTAGACAGTGGGGTAGGGGAGGAATAGGACCGATGAGGGCTCAAAAACCAAGTTAAAATAATTACAATATTTAAAAAACGACGATAACCTTTGGGATATATGAACGATTACGTCGAACTTGACACTTTTCTCACTGAATTCAACACATCATTCTTAACAGTTTTCACTATCATTTGTATTGAAACTGGAAAAGAACACCCGAATAATATATCTTTCGTAGCTACGATTTTTTTTGAGAGGCTGAGCTATTTCCAACTATGGGGATTTTTTTTTTGATAGGGGAAGTGCAAATTCTGTCTTACAAAGGAACAAATTTAATGAAAAAAGAGACAAAATTACATATCTCTTTCCGGGATGGCCCCAAATACAAGTACCATGTGCAGTAAATAATCGGTTATAGATGTACTTCAAATCTAATTTAGCCTTATGCTGATTTTCCCTGGTTACGAAACCTACAATTAGGCCAACTGATGTCCATCGAGACCATTTCAATTAAAAATATATAAAATAATCAATGAAATCAAAATTGTCGTTACCAATATTGCACATACGAGAGGTACGAATACATTTTGATTGAGTTAATGCTAATTTTTATTTAATTTAAGGACAATATTTCCAGCAGTTTTACAACATCATGATGATGATACTTTTATGAATTAAACATCAAGGAAATTTCATTCTATATGCATTTAAAACTACTCGAACACTTGCAAATAAAAACATCAATCTTTAATAAATTCTACCTGTTGAAGCAAATGAGATATATAGAATTTTCATTTCCAAATTTTGGTTTGAAAAGGCATCATAAAGTTGGAGTTCATTCAAGTCAAACGAATGCTACTTCTCATGTTTGATCTAAAATAGTGTCAATGTGATTTCCTTCCAAGAGATCAATAGTGACATATGACCGTTAAACGAGTTATTTTGAGATAATAAGAACAAATATCCATGATTAGCATTAAATTTGAACTAATTAACTCAGCAATTATTTATAACATAATCATAATTAAAGTAAACAATAATAATAATGAATGCTTAAAAAATATATAACAATCATACACAGTTGATAAAATATAATTACCGATCTAGATCTGAAATAAACTGTTTATTTATTGTGTAAACACAAATAAGTTTATTCTCATTTGTTCATCATGAATACCCATAAATGTTCGGGCTCTACATCTTCAATCATATATTATTGAATGGCTTAGAGGTTTTACGTTAAATTATTTAATCCGTCAATTACTACAACTATTTTCTTCGTCAAAAACTAATAAACAATGGTGGTCCAATAATCATCATTGAGTTACACACCGCACCACATGAATATGCACCTTATAAGACTATAACTGCTAGTAGAAAAGACTTCCGTTTCCTTGCGGCATAATTTATGCAAGCTTCTCGCTAACGATCCCTACTCCTGTTGGTCCCACTGTTAGCGTTATTGGCTCTCTTAAGAGTATCCTTGTGCATAAGTCAAATCGCCCAGTAATGCTTCGGCTTCAGTCTGGGAAGGAATCGTCGCAATGGCACGCACTGCCGATCTCCGGTGATTCTCCCGATTCGTCGTAAATGACTTCCCCGCGACCTTACTTTCTCTCACCTTCGCCGAGTTCAATGGAAAGTGAGTCACGAAAGGACGCCTTACGAAGGGGGGGGAGGGAGGCGGTCGCACCTGTCTATACCTTCTATTCTCCCACTTACCCGTTCCAGCAGTCTCGTCACTGCCCCTTCCTCGAATCTCTGATACACATCGCCGCCCAATCTTTAACAAAAACAGCGGGTGGCGCTGAGGAAATAAAAGCATCGCGGGTGATGAATCTCGCAACCATTGCGCTCTTGAAACACTTGAACTGGTCTTCTCTGGTGGCAATGCGTGAGCGGGTCATCGTCGGTGGACTTATATATTCTCCTCCAGCACAGCCAAACTCCGTCGGGCTCCTTTCGAGATTCGGACGCTGACAGAAAGCTATGTTTCGGAGGATTGGGCACAACGAAACGAGGCGAACATAAAATCCAGGTGATTTCGCTTTTAAATGCCAAATATTTGTGTGAAGGGCACTTAATGTCCAAGGCTTGTTATCTAAAGCATCCCTGCAATAAAAAACCAGGTTCAAATCGCATGGATGACATAATCGGTACGGGTTGTTCACGCCATGGCGGCTATACTGACTTTCTAGCGCGCCGAATCGCTAATTTTTTATGAACACAATTAGGTGGTACAATAAATCCAATCGTAATAGTGAAAATAGGGAAATTTTATTTCGTCCATTGCCAAAGAGCCAAAGAAAAACTGTTCGCATCAAGCCACAATAAATAATTTTCATGTTATTGTACATGGACGATTAATGCGGGTATAAAATTCTCAACATTGATGTGACTTGTAAGTGAAAATCTCAACTCTTGTTATTAGCTTTATGTAGAGCTTTGCCTTCAAATTTTCCCTGATAAATATATGCTATCTCGTCTATAACCCATGAAATAGTGTCATTTTCATGCTGAAAAGATGACAGTCTACCCAAAATTATTTCTAGAAAATGTAGTAAACCAGTATACATAGGATCGTATGATGAAATACATCTACTTATGAAAGAGATTAATGCATGCGAATAAATTTTCTTTAGTTTATGGAAGATATTGGTTAAAAATTTGGCAAATATATAGCTTAAATGCCAATTAGTGCAAAACCCCAATTGGGATCACTGACGCGGAAAGCGTTATTTCCATAATAATCCGTAACGACGCAAGTAAAAAATGCAATAACTGCATAACTTAATGAATAAACCTAAGTAACTGAATATCTTAATGAATGAACCTGGGTAATAGCAATGACTTTCAAAGAACACCAACGGAGGAAATCAATAAAAAGCAATGCTACTATCAACAATTAGATAGATAGATATCTAAATAGAAACATGAATTAATATACATGACAACGTTTTTACTTGGTAACCAGGAATGTGTTACCTCCTCACGATTTGGCATTCATTTTGTAGCATAGGCATTGATTGTGCTGCTAATCTAGATGAACAATTTTTCAGTCCTAGTACAAATCCTAATGACAAAGTTAAGGTAAAATTGCGAGCCACTATAACGCTTTAACGACGTGATATTCATGTTATGCCTTATATCCACCATTGTGTTAAATATTCATCTAATATTTTTTAATGCTCACACACACAGCAACAAACCGATGTGAAATCGTAAGAAGGTAATTTTGCTGGCCATCAACCTGCAAAATGCAACAATAGTGTAGCTTACTTTATAACACGGTCAATGAATAAGGAATACTGAGAAATTGTTTTTCAAATTGCTTTTTGCAAAACTTTCTTTTGGAGTACGTCATTTTTTGTATTGATTACAACTTTAATCGTGGTGTGTGATTTGGCTTATTTTTGCGGGCATAGTCCGTATAACGATGATTAACACTAAGAGGTTGAGTAATCCATAATAAATATTTAGGGATAGACAACAGGAAAACGAGGAAAAAATACAAACTCCTGGATTAATAGATCTCTAAAACTATTTCGGAAATTTGTTTCTGAATCGATATAAAATGTTACTTAAGTGTTAAGTAGATAAGTGAAACTAATTGCAATTCGAAGTGAAACTAATTGCTAGACTAGCACTAAAGCAAGCAATAAGTTTGACATCTATTCGTTAAGACATTATCATAGTTTTATACACCTGTTAATCAAAAATATTCAATGAAATCTGAATTCCATGTAAATCTGCAAATCTAAATCCCTATCAATGTAGAAGCCTAACACGAAATATTAAGAAGTCAGATAAAATAAATAGCCAAATAGCATTATGAAATGAACTATTTAGAACGCATTACTTCAAATGAAGGTGCATGCATACAAAAAGGAATATAAAATTATCTACATTATCACGACTTTTACAATATATACTTGGATATGTATGAAACGTTAAGAAACGTTGACGAAACAATGACGTATGACATTGACGTGAAAGAAAATTTTAATGCTTGTATATTTATTTTACCATTTATTTATTTATTTATTTATTTATTCAGTATAAGTCCGAAAACAGCACATTTTGGCCTTTACATCGAACTATTAACAACGATAACAATGGTCACATTTACAAACACCCAAGCCCTAGATGGAGCGAAACTCACCCAGGCGGGAATCGAACCCGCGACCCTTGGAATGGCAGACGAGGACGTTACCCCGCTGCCACCGGGGCCGGCATTTGAAAATTTCAATGAACCATTTCAATTATTTGAAAATTTACTGGGGACGTTATGAAAACGGGGTCTTTCCATGCCCGGCAGTGTATTTAATTTGGCCAATGAGCAGTTTCATCAGCGCTAGGCTCATAAAGAATAAATATTTACCAATTCTGAGAAACGCCTTAAGTGCACGCTCCAAAATCAATAGCTTACAAGGATGGTAACTGTCAACGAATACTCAACGGAGTACACATAACACTGAAAACGACTGGACCATGAATTCATATGATATTTCCATAAAACCTTGATCATTTTAATTTTGTTTTCTTCTCGGAGTTGAAATATATACACGACCTCGACTTTGGAACTTCCCACGCAGATCCTTGGTTATTTTCCAGGGATGAAGATGTAACATCCGCAGTAATTCGAGTAACCCCCTCGAAAACAGGTTTGAAATGATTTTAAGGATTAAAAGCGAGTGCGACAAGCATAACCGTTAGTTTTGGGTCGGACTGAGGATGTGAATTAATTTCGAAACGTGACATGTTTGTAGCACGCTTGAGGTACCTATACGGCACGGGCTATCAAGAATTGTCAACCTCTCGGCGGGGTACCTCCCTATGAGCGATGAAATGAACAATATTCTGTGGGTCAGACATCGTGTTTTAAGCCACACGGTTTCGTCTTCAGCGTCGCCCCTTTTCCGGTAGGCCAGAGACATATTTCACCTCAGTTCACGAGCCCCTTAAACATTTTACGCCGGAGCTAGCCGCAATTTGCATTATCTGTCAAGCGTGGGCCGCAACCGCCATCAATATGAAATATTATGTTTCGGGAGGGCTCTTAAATATAATATATCTTCTAAAAATACTTACCGTCAGTACGTTACAAGAAATTTCGTCCGGTAGAAATTATTTTTCAATGTATATATACATTTTTTTTTTATTTGCAGTCCGCTTATGAGTTAATTATTTAAGACAAGTTGATGGACTTCGTTTTCTCAGATAAGGAGCAATATTAGTTTTAAAATATTGTTTTTACGCAACTTACACCCCTCAAGCCGCACGTTTGAAAAGTCATTCGACCACAATATTTATGGAGATTTTAATTAAATACACTTCAAATGAGTTTAATGAGCAGAGAATGAGATTAAATTGAAGAAAACATTATTATCAACATTATATTTTCCTAATTAAAGACATAATTATCTAAATTTAGCTTGCAGTAACCAGTATGGATAGATAAAACAATCCAGGACTAGCAGCAAGCTCGGAATATAGAGTTAGCTGAGTAGTATTCTAGTGCTATTCATTAGGCACAAGATAAAGAGTGGTTATAATAGAACTAGTCACTGATGAGTCCGAGCTCGCATCGACCCAATGTTCATCAAATATAGTGCCTAAAATCTAAATTAACAATGGATACCAAAAAGTAATATTTCATACATTTTCATACTTCCTATTGGAAGGAAATGCACAACTTTTCTATTCAAATACGGGCTCTTGCATTCCTAGAGAAACAATTAATTTATATTAATTTATATTAATTTGAGGGACTAAAACTGAAGCATGACGTTCTTAAATCAGAGCAACTTTTGCGGATGAACAAGCTTTATTTCCAATCGGGAACTTCTTCCGCAGATTTAAATAATCGAGAATGGCCATAGGGAATAACTTTTGAGAAATGTCAGCCAAAAGTCTTATATATGTGCACCATATAATTATTTACATCTATTAACAGACATCATGTGTATTTAGGTTACCTGTCAAAGTTGTGTACCAACGAGATATCTGTCCAAAAGCTAAACAAAAGGCCATATCGCGAAAGTCTTATTTTTTCATAGTAAACGTGTGATTTTGGCGATAAATGAATCGCGCGAGGGCAAAGAAAGCGAAGTTTCCAGCCTCAGGTACGAAGTATCATCTCGACTTATGGCATTCTGAATTCCTGATAAAAGCTGTCCGCCCTAATTTTGAACATTCTCCTTTAATTATATTATTTGAATTGTAAGAAATCTAAAACTGTATTATTTTGCATAAAGTCGGATGAAAATTTGATCCACGGCAAACTTTTCGCTAAAAACCATTATGGCTTCCAAAAGGAAGCGGAGTAGGTATTGAGGGCGAAGGATAGGATGACTGAATGATTAATCGGCCTATCGCATCATGAGTTGGTTACGCCTAGTTCATAAAAACAGGATAAGAATCAAAACCAATGAAGCCAATGTTAAGTGAATTTCAATGTCATCTTTCTTAAAAAATGGCAGATTTTTCCACAACATATGTCATACGTTCGACCATGCCAACGGAAGCAACCTTCTCTCTCCTTTGAGACTGCAGAGCTCCCATTAGCGGTAACTCGCTCCCGCACAATGAAATGGAATTCCGAGACTGGAGGCAAAAATCACTTCTACTGCGCCAATTTTAGAAGAATATTCGTTCAATGAACATCGATATTCAAATGAACATCAAATACCAGGTTCTGATGCCATCATTATAGAATCAGACATAATATGGCCACCGTAAGGTACCTACCTAATTTCACGGAGGTCATCCGTTGACATCAAAACAAAGTTCGTTTATTACGTATCTAAGTTTTTTGATCGCTTTTCTTGGAAATTATTTCGCATTAATACTGACTTCGACTTGATACTAGTGAAATGCATCTAAACTAAAAAAAATATTAGGCAAGAGTTTAGGGATGAGCGCTATTTCGGAAGACCATTCGGCCTGACCTGATGCTGCCGTGTTCGATTCAGGGTTAAGACTCTGGAGCCATCCCAGCTGTGTGTTTCATGGATGCCAATACAAAGAAAGTCTCAGGTGAATTAAGGAGAGGAACAGGCCCGCCTACCCTGAATTTGCGAACTTCATACGCGTAGGGCCTAATTTGGCGCGAGCTCCACCCTCACCCATCAAAACCAACCTTCGGGTCCATTAATGCAGTCGTAGTGTGACATATGTACGGCTTGTCACTTGACCGACTTTTTTCTGACAGCAAAGATCAGGATGTTTTCAGGTGTCTCCTCGTGGTACCTCATTTTATGAATAAATGAACCATAGTCCACAAAAAAAAATTATTTTCCGACCCATGTTACAACGAATAGGAAAGTCATAGCCAATGTGACTGAAAGATCGCGGATCCAATATAATAACAGAAGAGTAAGCTGGCGTCCACTATCCCCCAACCTGAACATTATTTTTACGCAAGCTGAAACCTGGGTGGAAAAATAAAAGATTTTCTCTGGCATTAACTGATTCATTTTATCCCAGAAGAACATAATTATGGAATCAAAAATGGAGCTTCAGATAAATTTACCGCATTTGCAAAAAAATAGATTGTATTTCTGAGTACATAAAGACGGAATTTCACAAATTTAAAGCTTCTACAGTCAATTTTCCTTTGATTTAGAAAAAAAAGTTTTTATGTAGATCTTTTAATGCGAATTATATAATTGTCTAAAGTTAAAGGCTGAATCGGCCGAAGTCGCTCCAAACACAACTTATTAATTCATTCTATCTCTCCACTGAATCTTACAGGTTAAACTTGAGAAGATGCCCAACTTCAATTAATTTAAGCAGCTCGTCTCTTTCGACCTGCACGCGGAGCAATAGTTCGGTCTTCGTGAGCACCGTCTCCTGTTTCGTTCGGTGAACGTATCACTAATCCTTAGCGTTCAAGATGTTTGTTTTCATTTATTAGACAACTTAGTAGCGTGATATTCCATACGCTGACTTGAATTTCGATTTTACCCGACATCGTGGGGCCTAGTGCCGGTTGGCTGCATAAAATTATGAATGAACTAAATTTGGACATGAAAAATACTAACTTTGTTATTCCACTGAAAATTTATTACGATACGACCCGGGTTTCGACGTTCAACGTCATATTCAGGTTGAACGCCGAAACCCGAGTCGTATCGTAATAAATTTTCAGTGGAATCACAAAGTTGCTATTTTTTTCATTTCCAATATAAATCGATTCCATAAAGTTACGCCGGAAACCATCAATTAAATAAACTTAAAGATTAGGAATAATTTTAAGAATCGATTAATACGATTCACCAACATGCATGTAGTCATTAGAGCATGCTTTGACTTTTGACTTGTCTCCTCTCTGATCCTGGTCAGTCTACGGGTTACTCCCATTCGGAAATAACCTTTTATAACCAAGGAGAAAATATTTATATATTAATATGTATATAATACTTGGGAAAATATTTTTTTCCTCATGGCATATTAGACAACAGTGCCACTTTTCATTAAATTTTGTTACCCTTCGAAAATCCGGCCCTCATTCAATTGGTCATTAACATCAAAAGCAAACATCATGCAGTGATGTGTTAAACCGGTCGTGGCGTCCAAATACCAGGGCGATGAACACTCACTTCGGTCCTACAAGTGTCATGCATTAGTAATTTGTTTGTATCTATTCGTGACTCCATTGAGAATCAAAAGCAAATAATATTAGACGAATTCTGAATATCCATCTCCGATAAACTCAACCTCTTTTCAGCCAACAATCCTCCCTCCGCCCCCGACTTGGACAAAAAAATAACTTTTACCCAAGTGCGATTTGCTTTTTCTGTGGGACCGTCGAAAGAAAACCATGATGAGAGCTATTCTAATTTGAGCCAACGATAGGAGGGGCTATTAGAGCCTCCACAGATTCATCTCGGACCGACCCGGCTCCAGAGATCCATCTCGGACCGACCCCCCGGGATGGATTTTCGCGTCATCCAGCCAGACTCCGCGGAATGCCCCTCCTCCCTCTCCCTTTCAAACCACATCGCTTTGCCCTCTGTACTCACCTTTCCCGCCTCCATGTGTCAGCAGCTCCGAAGCGAAAAAGTCTCCACGCCGGGCGCTGAGGAATACCGCGATGGGGTTAAGGTCGAAGCACAAAACAACCCTGCTTCCGACAACAGCGAAGGTCCTTCCGGCTTCCGATAAACAACTTCCCTTCCAAAACAGCCGGGCCACCTCACTCCTCCCCCTGACACCAACGGCTCCGAACAGCTGTGTTAGAAAAAATGGAAAACAGTCGTCGAAGTCACCAAGAATACGCACTCGGGGGCTTGTGGGAGGAGTGCACAAAGATTTAGCCCGAAATACGAAATTCTGGGGGCGTGCGCCCAAAAGTTTTGAGTTTCAGGAGATCTCCAGTATCATGAGTCGAGTGAACACATAAATTATCACTTATGAGTTTCCAAAAATTTTTTGTGAAAACGTTGAAATTGCGATTCCCCCGACAAACCGCTCCTCACTTTTTTCGTAAACAATCCTTGGAAACTGAGGGGAGGACCTCGAATTAGTTTATTCGACAGAGAAGTCGCACCACCAATCTCGGCCGTATTTGAATACAGGGGATAACACCCGGATAATCCTTAGGATGCTGAGAAGGTCCGAATTTTCGCCCGAAGAAAAACCGCGGCGCGCGGATCACCTGTTATCGTGACAGCGACGGAACGCTACTTCACAACACGTGAGCACCTTGGGAATATATTCCTGGGACCACTTCGGAACTGGAAGCCCCTCAAGCCGCGAGTGGTACACGCGAACTGAGCGCTTCGCCGACACTCCCTCCACCGGCAGTGAGAGGCGGTGCCAGCGCCGTCTCGCGGGTGTTTTGAAACTAGGAGAAAGCGTTTAAAGAATATTCCTGGAGAAAATAGTTGGAGCACTCACGGTATTAAGGAGCGCATCTTTCGAGATTTATGTTCAAGATGTATTTTTCCCCAAACTATTCACAAAGAGGATATGTTAAAGTTGCCACGCCAATATCTTTTTAAAAAAAACCTTTCATTCTCTTCTTTTGAGGAATAAATATTTAAAATGAAAGAAGCTGCAAATTGTGTTTTAACAAACTTGCCCCGGGATGTGCACAGTAATTATTGCCGGCATTTAAAAAATAGTTTGGTTTTGAATTTAGGCCACTAAGAAAGGAAAAAATAACGTGGAATTAAGGAGAAAAAATATGTAAAGATAATTTAATGGTCAAGTAGGTGTGAAACTAATTTAACGGGGCAAAGAAAGAAAGAGAGAACTAAGAGTTTACACTATAAAATTGAAGCGCTGCCAAGGATGGTGAAGTAACTGTCAGAATGATTAAAAGAAAATCAGCTAACATTTTAGCCCTCACAAGGAAAAATATCAATAATAGAAGAGATTCAGAGGAATGGACAGAATACATAGGAGTAATTAAATCTTTAAAGATATTGGGACAATTAGTTAAGATATATAAATGAAAAGCGATAAAGCTGCTTGATACCAAAAATACCTGTTAAGGAGACTAAAAAGACTAGAGAAACATGTTTCATTTGGTATGCAACTGATATAAGAAATAGAGATAATATAACAAGAAGCATAAAAAGTAGGTTTCATGTAAATTTTGTGAAAGATATTTCATTTCATGTCAATATGAGAACAGAGAGTTTAACCTACCGCTATCATAATAGTGCCAAAACCATGGAGCTCTGACAGTCATCCTCAAGGGAATGTGCAGAAATGTGAAAGCTAAGTTGAGGGCCCATGAGAGGGGGTACCTAGTCAAAGGGAGACAGAAAAATGGCTTGAGAAGGAGGAGAAATCATGTCATGGGAAAGGAGAAGAGGAACCAGAGCCCTATTTGAGAATGTAAAAATGATCCTGAATATTGAGGAACTACTGCTTATACAACACAACCAATTACCAAGCCAAAGAAGATAAACCAAATAACAAATACTCAGAAGCAATCAAAGATTAGAATGGGGCATTCAAACATAGCAGTTTAGCAAAAGACCAAAGGACAATTGTTTAATCAACAGTAAATGGGTTTGAAGATTATCATAAATGTAGATATAAGTATAGAGAGCCATGCAACGTGGCATAGAAATTCAACCAGTTTCCAAATAAAGACAATGAAGAAACATTGAGCACCTTTTTGCATAGTACAAAAGGAAAATAAAAGGAACGTGATGGATCTCTAGGCAGAGATTGAATTGGATGGTCATTGGATGGATAGGCATTGGATAAGTATCAAAAATAGTTTTGAAAATCCAGCATTAGAAAAATTTATGAAGAAATCTTCATGAAGCTATCAAAGTATTTCTAAAGTTTGAGAACTGAAAGATAGCAAAGAAGAAAATGCCATTATGTGCTTCTCTACATCCACATTTCAAACGCATTCAATCAATTTCTATCTTCCTGCTTCAGTGACCATGTTTCTGCGCCGTGCATAACTATGCTCCACATCAAAGTTTTAACGAGCCTCTTCTTAACATCCTTCCTCAACATCTCTATCATCAATTGCCTCCTCCTTGTAAAAGCCTCTTTTGACCATTTTGGTCCAAAACACTTCTGAGACACATAAACTGTTCCACCTGCTCTAGTTTTTACCTTACTATTTTAATGTTTAGCTTAGCCTTTCTCTTTTTGGGAAATCTCATAACCTTTGTTTTATTAATATTGATTCTCATCCCATACCTTTTGCACTGAATTTCCTATTCACTCAGCAATTCTTGCAATCCCTTAGCTGGCTGATAAAACTAGAGCTTAGTGTCACAGCAAACCAAACTGATTTTACAAATTCCCCGCCCACTTTCATTCCTACCTCCAGCTCTTCCCCTCTTTAATCATTTCCTTCACATACACGTTGAACAGCACCGGTGATAATGGAAAACCCTGCCTTACACCTCTTCCTAACACTGCCCATCCGGACTCCCCGTTCCCTACCCACACCTGAGCAGTCTGAGACATGTACAGGTTGCGCATTAGCCTCCTGTCCCTCCAATCTATTCCTATATTCTTCAATATACTCATTAGTTTTTCCCAATTCACTCTATCAAACGCCTTTTTGAAATCAACAAAACAGGCAAATACGTCCCGATTGTATTCCATATTCCTCTCGATTATTGATCTCATTACTGCAATGGCATCACGCGTGCCTCTCCCCTTCCTAAACCCAAACTGATCATCATTTAAGCCCCTTAGCTTTCTTTCCATTGTTTTTACTTGAAGCCAACATTATTCCGTTGAATGTTTAAATGTTTGAGGCTCTTAGGAAGAAATCAATATCTAATCTATAATCTGTGTCAATGGCCTAATCATAATAATATTTATATGAAGGAACATTAGCGCATTTGCAGTAATACCCTTGACAATCCTTCATTACACTCTCTGGCTGCGAGGGGGCTTATAAGGCATTTATTTCATCTAGCTTACACCCCTTATGCCAATTCAATGGATAATCCAAAGGTTACTTTTCTTAAACATTTGTATTAGTGTAAACTAGTGTATTTCATTTGCATCTGGCTCATGTCTTTTCAATTGCCTTAATAGCTTGTATGCCTTCAATTTAATATCTTTTCTTTTTCCTTGGTCAGAAATTCAAGATAAAAATAATCGTTCACTTTCGCTCTTAAGTCTCCAAGTTTCAAATATCAATGAATTACATGTAATACAGAACAACTTAGGCAATTGTTGTCTCAATTATTCATAATTTCATTATTATTATTTTTTTAATATCATTAATTTTATTCTCACAGTAACTCTTAAAGCTATATAAAGTTATAACTGCAGTTCCTAGGCTGTCAGACAAACTATTGCTCATTTGTCTACAAACCTAAGCATTTGTCTTTAACCCGTTAAACAACCCATTTTATTTCTTGCTGGAGCCCTTCCCTTACCAGCTTTAAAATCTCCTCAATATATAGCAGCTCCTATAATAATTGCTAACCCATTCCTATTCCTCAGCCTATCATTGCCCATTCCAACACTCCATGACTCTTATATTCCATTTTATTCATTCTCATGTTTTGAATAAATCACTTATCCCTCCCTCAGTCTACAACTATATTCTTTGATACTTCTTCAAATTTCACTAGTCTGCCCTGTTGGTTGCCTTCTCTAAAGTCTCTAAACCATATTTATATTCTTTATTCCTTTCTATTAAGTAGATGTTATGCTGTTATGCAACCTTTTATCGATGGAACCCACTGCTACTTTTGCTCATATTAAAATGATTTTCCTATAGTCTTTGTATAATACCTTTATACATTTGCTTGGAATGGGGGTCAGAATCTTTGCGATGAAATCTGTCCAAATTTCTTTGCCATGAATACTACTTATCAGCCCAAAAATATCTCCTTTTGCGCTGAAACTCCTTAAAAATTCTGCTGTGATAATATCTGCTTCTATTACCTTGTTCAATATCATTTATCTAGAATGGAGCTTTACATATCCAACTATCAAGTATTCGTTGAGCCATGCCATCACAGTCTATGGTAGTCTTTCCGTTTCTATGCTGGCAGGGTTCATCACCTTGCCATGAATTTCTGCTACGTTTTCTTTCATTTACATCTACACAATACTCTGTAAGGGTGTATGGCAGGGGGTGGTAGATCACCAGCCATGCATTCAAATTTACAATTATTACAACTCTACATGTATTTGTGTGACTATCCGTTAGATCATGCCCTCAAACAAAGTTAATCACATGAAAGAAGGGATAAACATAAAAGAGTAATCAATAACAGGATATTACAAATCATGTGGGAAAATTTTTATAAAGAAGGGTATATTTAAAGATCATCCAGGATATCAAAAAAATATATGCACTAACAATACTAATTATCTCGTTCACATCAGCGGTCTTCCTATTTTGACCTCTAATATTATGGGGAAAAAATTATATATTTATCGATCCATTCTATTCTCTGCCTCCCTGATTTTACGTATGTGATCTGATCTACCATAGTAAGTCATGACCTACAATGTCTTTAACAACCTCAGATAAGTAACCTGCCTCAAATTTACATAGTAAATTTAATCAGTATTTGTAACCTATCGTCAACTAGTGGAACCCATCTCAATTCTTCCAATAGTATCATGACACTGCTACCTTCTTCGAAACAACTTTTCACAAACCTAGCTGCTCTACATTGCGCTTACTCTAGTTCCAAAACTAAGCCAACAATGGATCCCATATACCTGCAGCAGCAGTGAGAGAGGTTAAGTGGGCCATGGCCGATGACTTCTGGAGCAACAAATACAGGGTGATATACTCAGGAGATGAACAGAGAATTGCAGGAGTGGGCAAGAAGAGTCAAATCATGCTGGTAATACAGTGAGAGGATTCTGATGATATGGTTAGAGGGAGAGCCTACAGACACAGTGATAGCACAGGCTTATATGCCAACATCCAGCCATTCAGAAGAGGAAATGGAAGAAATCAGAACAACTGGAATAAGTTATAGGAGCAGCAAAAGGGAAGGAGAACTTAATCATGATGGGAGACTGGAATGCTGTCGTCAGAGAGGGCCGGGAGGGAAGGAGCGTGGGACACTTCAGATTGGGAAAACGGATCCCCGCCGGAGAAAGACTCATGGAATTCTGCAATGAGAAGAACCTTCTAGTGGCAAGCACCCTCTTTGAGCAACATAAGAGAAGAAGAAAAACCTGGAAGATACCAGGGGACAGGACAAGATACCAAATAGACTAACTCCTCGTGAGAATGAGATACAGAAACCAAGTTAAGCAATGCAAGAGCTTCCCCGGTGCAGATATAAATAGCGACCACAACCTGGTGGTCATGGACCGCCAACTGCGATATAATAAAATTAAGAAAGTGATACAGGAACCCAGATAGAGCACAAAAATGTCGGAGGAAAAGCAGGCAAGAGAAAAGTTCACCACAACCATTGACAGAAAAATACAAGGAAGAAAAGAGACTAGCATAGAAGGACAATGGAAGGAACAGGAGAATGTCATAACCAAAGTAGCAGATGAACATCTCTTGAGTAAGAAGGCACCAACCAAATGGCCATGGATAACATCTCAAATAAGATACCCCATAGAAGAAAGAAGAAAATACAAGAATCAAAGAAATGAAACTGAGGAAGCCCTTTACAAGAAGTTGAGGAACCATGTCATATAAGAGTGTAAGAAGGCCAAGGAAGAGCAGATAGAAAGCTGCTGTGAGGAAAACAATGACCATATTAGGAAGGGAAACAGTGAAACAGCATATAAACTGGTGAAGTCACAATTCTGAGTAAGGAAAACAAAATCCCAACATGTCCGAGATGCTAATGGGAAGATACTGACAGGAGATATTGGGAAGAGATGGTCGATAATCATTGAAGATCTCTATCAAGGGCCCAATTTGAAAGTGACTTAATTAGATCAGAAAGCATAATAGAAGAAGATGAACAGGGCTTGGAGATACTTAGAAGTGAATTCGGCCAAGCCGTGAAAGACTTGAAAACCAACAAGGCACCAGGAGTTAATAAAATAAATAGAGAAATTATCAAAGCACTCGGGGCCAATACAAAGGATACCCAATTTGAAATAATAAAGATATCTGCAAATGTGGAAGGCTACCTGAGGACTTCGAGAAGAATGTAATGATTGCAATACCGAAGAGACATAGAAAAGATAAATACGAAGAACACAGGACATTGAGCCTTACTTCTCACGCATCAAAAGTACTTACTTGGATAATCAGCCGATGAATAGAAGAAGGCCTCTCAGAAAACCATTTCGTATTCAGGAAAACCCGAGGAGTAAGAGAGGCAATACTTAGCTTGAGGGTACTGGCCAAAAAATTGATCGATGTAAACAAACCATTATATGTGGCATTCATGGACTTGGAGAAGGCCTTCGACAATGTCAAATAGAATAAAATGTTCAAGATACTAGAAGCACTTGGAATGGACTACAGCAACAAAAGAATAATCCATCACCTCTACAAGAATCAGGTAATAACCATTAAAACGAAAAATGAAAGGAAAACAGAAGCCAAAATAAACAAAGGAGTTTGACAAGGATACAACTCTTTTTATGCGCCATTATTTAAAATAGAGACTATAACCTATTACCACTATATTCATTCTCAATTTCAAAATTCGAGAATTCCATTAGCCACAATTCATTCAATTGATCCCATTTAGTATGATGTTTCGTTTCTATCTATGTACCTTACTTCTTTCAATGTATACAACCATGTATCTCTACAAGAATCAGGTTACAACAATGAAAAGAAAAATGAAAGAAAAATAGAAGCCAAAATAAACAAAGGAGTAAGACAAGGATGCAACCACTTGCCAGCACTATTCAACATACGAGGGTCATCCGGAAAGTAGTACCCGTTCGTGAAATAAAGACACAAAAGTAAATATTAACAAACATAAAAAATTTTATTTGAAAGAGGATACTTTAAACTACTTCTCAACATAATCTCCAAGCAAATTAAGGCATTTGTCATAACGTGTGACAAGTTTCTGTATTCCTGCTGCATAGTCCTTCGCCGCCAGCTCATTGAGATACGCGAGGGACCCATCTTGCACAAATTTTTGCATAATGCAGATGGTGTTTAACAATTTCATGAACAATTGTTCGAGAAACATTGGGAAAATGCTCACAGATGTCATCAATTGTGACGCGCCGATCGTTCCTCACGAATTCGTCAACTGAGCTCACCAGTTGGTCTGTAATGACAGACGGTCTCTCCGAACGCTCATCGTCGTGTGTGTTCCCCCTCCCCATGTTGAAGTTGCGACACCACCGCCGAACAGACGACTCGTCCATTACATTGTCTCCATACACCTCCTTTAATTGGCGATGAATATCACATGGGCGAACGTTTCTTGCATTGAGGAATTTAATCACTGCCCTCACTTCACAACTGGCGGCGTTCTCAATTTTTTTAAACATTGTAAACAATCACAGAAACAACACAGGCAATGCTAGCGTCACGCAACTTGGCTCAGAGAAGGCAGACAAGCCACTGAAGCTATCTGACCTCGTCCAGCGGCTACTCGCGTCGTCAGCACTTCATGCGGCACGAACGGGTACTACTTTCCGGATGACCCTCGTAATATGAGTATCAACAAGAAGAAAACAAAAATGCTTGTGTGTGGAAGAGAGAAGCTGAATGCAGATATCACGATTCGAGGAGTGAAACTAGAACAAGTGGTATCCTTCATCTACTTGGACAGAAGTACAACTTGGGATAGAAGAAGCTCGGCCAACATCAAGCAAAGAATTGCTCAAGCCAAGAAGGCATTCACTGAGAAGAGACAACTACTATGTTCAAAGAACATAAGATTACAAACAAGGAAACAGTTGCTCAAAACATTCGTGTGGAGTATGGCATTCTATGGATCAGAGACGTGGAATATCGGAAAAGTGGACCAGCAAAGAAAAGAAGCATTTGAAATACTACCTTGATCAAAAATTTCCCGGAATTTATTCAGAAAATTAAAAATACAAGTTTATTCATCTAAATCTATATTGTCCCCTTCAAAGTAATCCCCATCGACTGCAACACACTTATGCCAGCGCTTGATCCAATCCTCGAAACATTTTTTATATTCGGTTTTCGGTATGTCCATCAGTGCTTCCTGCGATTTTTCCATTACTTCCTCTCGGCTGCTAAAACGCGTTCCCCGTAATGGTTTTTTAACTCGATTGAACAGAAAGAAGTCACAGGGAGCCAAATCAGGTGAATTCGGTGGCTGTTGGATGGTATTTGTTGCATTTTTCGTCAAAAAATTACGAATAATGATAGCACTGTGCGACGGTGCGTTATCATGGTGCAAAATCCACGAGTTTTCTGCCCACATTTCTGGTCTCTTTCGGCGAATTGCTTCACGCAAACGTCTCATAACGCCCAAATAATACTCTTTGTTTACTGTCTGGCCTTCTGGCAAAAATTCATGATGCACTACACCGTTGTAATCCATGAAAACCGTCAGCATTGCCTTCTTTTTTGACTGAAAACGACGTGGTTATTTTGGTCTCGGCTCATTTGGTGAACGCCATTCACTTGCCTGATGTCTGGATTGCGTGTCGTACTCATAAACCCACGTCTCGTCTCCAGTAATGATCCTTTTGATGAATGTGGGATCGGATTCAGCCTCGCAAATCATGTCTTTTGCGACGTCAACACGGTCTCTTTTTTGCATGAAATTGAGGTATTTTGGCACCAACTTTGCTGCTACACGACGGAAACCCAAATCATTAACCACAATGTCTTGGGCGGATCCATAGGCAATGTTCAAGTCCTCCGCTATTTCTCTGATGGTTAATTTGCGGTTATTGACCAACATTTCTTTTACTTTATCAATTTTTTCACCGACTTTCGATGTCGATGGTCTGCCACTGCGTTCATCATCTTCGATTGACTCACGACCACTTCTGAACCGCTCGTGCCACTGGTAAACGACCGTTTTTTTTAGAGAATCGTTGCCGAAACACTTTTCCAACATTTCCAACGTCCGTGCGCCACTAAATCCGTTTTTTACGCTAAATTTAATACAAGTTCGTTGTTGCAAATTTAAATCCATTTCTGAAATTGTAAAAAATCGCCAACACACACAGAGATAGATGTACTCTTGGCTACGTAACTTTTGCAAATGTCAAGTTATGACACTAAGATTTAAAGGGAATATCAACAACAGATGTACCAATTTAACAAAAAAAACAGAACTCAAATCGGAACGATGGGAGCGCCACACGGTGGTTATTCCGGGAACTTTTTGATCAGGGTAGTATATACATATATATATGCATATATATAATAAATATATATATATGTATATACAATATAACACCACCATTAATTAACCTTCCACACCATTGTAACACAGGATCTTGCGATGAGGAAAGTGTGTGAGAAGCTGGTGCCGAAAGTCTTGAACGAAGAACAAAAACTGTCGCGGTTGTTGCACGGCAGCTGCCGACAAAATTTGGCGTAGCAACGTTGCCCCCCCCCCCCCCCTACAACCCGGACCAGGTTCCACCTGACTTTTTCTTGTTTCCGCGAATAAAACGGGAGCTCAACGGATATCGGCTCGACTCCATCGAGACGGTTCAAGCGGCGACGACATAGGCTCTAAACAGTATTCCGGTAAACCGACTTCCAGCGAGCTTTTGACGAGTGGCAGATGCGCCGAACTAAGTGTCTCGATGCAGGAGGAATGTATTCTGAAGATCATTAAGTAATAACTGCAATAAATTTTGATTTTTGGAACCAGTCCCGAAATTTATTGTATGGACCCTGAATATATATATATATATATATATATATATATATATATATATATATATATATATATACACACACACAAATTCCCTCAACACCGTCACCATACCTATCGCTTCTTCATTTGTTTTCTTTTCTGCCCACTACTCCTTCTCCACCTTCCACATTTTAAAAGCCTTCAACCTGCAGCTATCATCCTGCTTCAATGACCATGTTTCCGCACCGTGAATAACTGGCTGGCTGACCACTACATGGATCATCATCAAGCTGTGATTTAAACCCAACCAAATTTAAACTAGTTTTTCCACTTGTCAACAGTTGAACATGAAGGAGCAGAATATCCCAGAGTATTCTGAATGTTGGCATGAATTTCCTTGGCTTTCATCCTCTTCTTTAGGAAGTATTTAATCATTACTCAAATCTCAATTTTCAAGAATTTCCATCTTCACAAATCACTGAACAAGAACAACAACAGAGATGTGTCTGCACCATCGATCTCTTCCCAGAGCCCTGATTCATTACATATTTACTCACATAAGATTTCTTATTACTGCATGGGAAACGCATTGTGTTAGCGCTGACATTTGGTGGTGATTCCAAGAACCTTTCTAACTACCCTCGTATTTTACTAATTCTTTCTACCTCACTTGAATCTTGCTTGGCCCCTTTTCTTTCTTAATTTCTTATACAAATATTTTGCATGTATTGTACAGTGTACATGATGAGAAATGTATAACTGCCTGTTTTTTGCACAAGATCATAAAATACTGTACAGTAAAAAATGATAAAATGCATTCCTTCTATTTCATCTGTTGCTTGCTTAGAAAGACAGTGGGAATGTTAATAAATCATTATTCAGTGTTGAATTAGATGGTTTCACTTTCACATTTTCACCAAACTTGCGCTCTCACTCGCTAAACTTGTATTGTCTGATAGCCTTATTATGGTTTTGGAGGAAGGCCTGAACCCACCAATAAAAACCCTGGGATTACTTTACTGAACAGTTAAATGAATAGTGAAACAGCAATACTATTATGAAATTTCAAATGTAGGATATGGTGCTAATAGCTGAAAATCCATCTTTGCTCAGAGAAGGTATTCTCTTCATCACTGTAATATTGAAACTCTTCCACAATACAAAAAGCCTCAAACTAAAAAGTTTATTCTTCCACAATAGTTGATTTTTAGTTACATTGGTTGATTTTAATCTTACATTGAAATTCAATGTGCATGGTTAAAATTTTAAACAAGGTTAGCAGGTTTGAATTTAATTCTAAGCCTACAGCCATATGCCAGTTTTTTTCCACTGTCAAAAGAAATGATAAAAATCCCAAAGAAACCCCGGGGGTGCCGCAACAGTAAATTTTAATGGAGTTATCCG
This sequence comes from Hetaerina americana, assembly GCF_022747635.1. NCBI lineage: Eukaryota > Metazoa > Arthropoda > Insecta > Odonata > Calopterygidae > Hetaerina > Hetaerina americana. The sequence goes on along the minus strand of NW_027287427.1, from coordinate 38,400,489 downwards.
TTAATATGCATTTCAATGCAACGATTACAGAGTGAAAAAGTCATTCACCATATCCCAGCCAAGGCAAATGATTTTTATGCTCTGAAATTGTGGCATTGAGTTGATAAAAAGTTTTTCCAAGGATAAAAGTGAACAATTCTTAAATATAATTCATTGAATTGAAAAATCTAAATTATAATCTGGGTGAATTTGATAAGCCATGGATTTTAATGTACAGTAAAAGAAAATATAAAATTGTACCCCCATATAATACTCTAAGCAAATATGGATACAAAATACTTGTTGGGCTACCTCTTTTTCCTTCCTAACTTTTTGATTTTCAACTGGCTTTTAATCTTACTTGAAGAAGGCCTCGCAGAGGGCCAAAAGCTTAAACAATTTACCATGTGAGTGTCCTTTTAAGTGCTACTATTTTATTTGTGTTCTATTGTGCCATCCAAATATTGTACTGCTTGTGTGAGTGTTTTCGTACAATCGATACATATATATATATATATATATATATATATATATATATATATATATATATATATATATATACACACACACATATATATATGTATATATATCTCCTCGAAATGGAACACTCTTCGGCAAAGCACAAATATTTCAAAACACAGATGCAGATTTTTAAAACAGAAACAAAAGAAAGGACACTCACATATGTATTTTTGACGTTTTGACTGTCGTCATCAGATTCTGATGATGATGATGGTCGAGCCGTCGAAACGTCAAGACTACATATGTGAGTGTCCTTTCTTTGTGTTTCTATGTTCTACAAATCTATATCTGTGTGTGTATATATATATAATTATATATATATAAACAAAATTTAATATTTGTCTAAGTATTACCATTGAAATGATTCAAAGATTATAATATTTTTCATCCACACAGGCAGACTCAAAGATTATACGGGTTTCCATCGTCCATTGGAACTCGTAAGAATTGCAAAGTTAAATTTCAATAGTTAATGCATTATATAGTGACTATTGTCCTATTATTTAAAAGATTACCTTAAAATTGATCCTGTCATAATGAACAACACCGCGCAATTGTCTGCTCTAAAAGTGTATTGACTTCCACATCGCCGAAATGATTTGTCCTTTAAGATCGCCAAAAGCAAGAGGAAATTTTAATGCCACTTCCTTACGTATTCAAATATACTATTAAAAAAGTCAAATCAAATTCGATTCTTAATATGGTACAAAAAACTGACATAATTAGCAAACAAAAACCATTTCTTCATGAAATAACAGTATGAGGGCTGAGAACTGTATGATCACATTCTGAAAATATTCCAGTATTTTTTAGTATTTGTAATATAGTTGAGCGACTGACTATGGGGAATGAATTATATCGGAAATATATATATATAAGTCTTGAGTAAGAATAGATAGTGATTAACAAGAATCATTACAGAGTGATCTAGGAATAATCTAGAGAGTGATGTCTATAACACCCGTTGCCTCAAACTCGCGCCATTTGCCTTAGTTTTCTTTGCGTTTTCATTGGATGTTTGTAATCTATTGTCTCTAGTCGTGTCAATACACCTCTTCCTTAACATAATTATTAATTTAGTATAAAAAAGTATATATTTGATTTAAAATTTATTATTTATATTTTAAATAATATTAAGTAATATTTTATTGTATCTTAACCGTTTTTTAGAGTATTCAAATCATCGGATAGTTGTGTTGACTTCTTTCACTAGCGTACATCCGTTTATCCAGTTTCCTGCCTCTTGTACAATTTGGCAAAATGAGTAAGGTAGGAATATCGAGAAATGGAAGTGGGATTTTATAAAGTACCCATGTTGTGATTTGGATGTTAATTTCAACTGTCTTTTATATCTTGCAGACTCCGAAGGAGCCTATTTCAGCCGTGCAGGTGTTCGGCAGGAAGGTATGTTGTTTTTAGAAATTAGTACGTGGGAACTCTGAGCACATGGTCGTGTGCTTATGACATTTTTACAGGTTTTAATGATAAGAGTTAACTAATTAATGTGCGATGGTGCAATTTTTATGAATAATGTATTGCATATTGTTCTAGAAAACTGCTACGGCGGTTGCGTATTGCAAAAGAGGCAATGGCGTGCTTAAAGTCAATGGTCGGCCTTTGGAAATGATTGAACCCCGTGTTCTGCAGTACAAACTTCAGGAACCAATACTTCTCCTGGGGAAAGTGAGTATATTTCTACCGAATTCTTTTGGAAGATATAATATGTGATGAGTTTATTTATCCCGAAGATGAACATTTCTTGATAAGTCGAAGATTAACTGAGTAGTAGTCGCACAGTTAGTATACGCTCAGCATTGTTCGCAATGATCCATTTTCATTATATTTTTCAGGAACGATTTGCCGGAGTTGATATAAGGGTTCGAGTTAATGGTGGTGGTCATGTAGCCCAGATATATGCCATTAGACAAGCCATCTCTAAAGCTCTAGTTTCGTACTACCAGAAATGTAAGTTAACTTCGTTTATGAGTTACTTCTGTGCATTTAATGTATGCTAATTTGATGCCAACCATTTACATTTTGTTATTTAACAGATGTTGATGAAGCGTCGAAGAAGGAAATAAAAGACATCCTAATTCAATATGACAGAACGTTGCTTGTAGCCGATCCCAGGCGTTGTGAGCCCAAGAAGTTCGGTGGTCCAGGTGCCAGAGCTAGGTACCAGAAATCATACCGTTAAATACATTGTATTTTTTGTCAATAAACCCAAAAAATTGATAATTAACTCGTTCTTATTACTTGCAATTCTCATCTAATTCAGTTGGAGATGTGTTGCGTTTCTTAAGGGTGCACCTGCTACTATTTCTCATTCGTTAATTTTTCTATGTATGCACTTATTTTTATGGAAGTTAGTTTCAGCATTGGTCTCAAGTGTTTTTTTATTATGAACATTGTCAGCTTGTTCGTGTCAGTGTCTAATGTTAAATAATTGCGATCTAATGGAAATATCCGATTTGCAATGTTGAAGTTTTGGGGTAGACTTACGCTGTGAGACATTGATTTTCTGACTGCTGATTTTTTAGTTTTCTTTAATGTACGAGTGTAACGTAAAATCGTTGCATTTAGTAAAACAATGTGCAATCGTCCTCAGAAAGACGAGCTGCTGAGTTTGCACCCAGTAAATAGTACATGTCATTAATGAAATATAAATTAAATTGAAATACAATTTGCAGTTTCTTTAAGTTATTGGTAGCTCTCAAGTTTTGGTGTGAGTTGAGCAACCCCATGTAAGAGGATTAAATTAGACTTCTTTGGGATTAACATCCCTATTAGTTAAATGACCGCATTAATTGAAGGTATGAATTTACTGTCCTGCTGGTTTCTGTACTGTTGTGTTAACTTATTAGAAGTCAAATCATGATTTGAGTGACAGCTAGCATGAAAACATGGTCCTGAGTAATATGAAAATTAACTGCTGTTCTCCATAATTGGCAACATATTACCGGCTGTATTGTTTTTCATTTCTGGCCTTTTTTGCTTGGAAATATAGTTAGCGAAACCACTTAAAAGCTGTATATATTGTACTATTACTTTCATTAGGAAAATCTCTATGTAAACCAATATGTTGTAAGTATTGTTTTTTACTGACCTCGTCAGTATTTGACTCCCCATGATGGCAAACATAAATGAAGTCCTGCCCCTGAGGAACTGTTCTAGAAATTTCTTTACTATTGAATGGTTGTCTTCCATATTACAACTCTCCTAGGGAAACCGTTCTGCCAGCCTTAATTAATTTGACATGCGATCAAAAAGCCACGTAGTAGGTGATGTGTACTTGGTTTTGGGGAAAGGATGTGAAGTCTATTGGAGGTTTAAATTACCGTATTATCCCATCGAAAACGCGCACCCATAACTTCGTAGTTAACCATAAATTGTATAGGGAAACGCATTACCGGCACAGGGAAAGGAATTGACCCCCCTACCCTGATGTATGAATTTCACACCGTACCGTCGCCTACCAAACCGACCGAGTTGATAACTGTGTTGTGTATGGATACCGCGCGCCCAGGGCTTCATAGTCATCTTGGACGTGTGTAGATGCCGCGCATCTATATATATATATATATATATATATGCGCATTAAAAATATATAGTGTGTGTAAAAGTGTTAAATTTCGTTGCATAGCGTCGTTTCGCGCATCGTCATTTTTTCGATCTGAACATTTTTGTATAGATATCGCGCGTGTTATCGATGGGAAAATACGGTACTCCATTGACATGTTAATGAAGTATGAAAGCGATCATAGGTTATTAAATTGTAGCATGTCATTAGAAATGACGTTAACCTGAATCTACTCTTCCTGGACATGATGCAGGTACTCCGTAGCGTCATTGTGTTTGACCGTTAATATTTACCTAATAGTGCATGCGCTCTAGCATGGTTGCCTCCATGTAGTGCATGTGTAGATGGAAGAGTTGGGTGCTGGCTCTAATAGGAAGCAAGCCAAGGACAAAGCTCATGGTGTTATAGTTGAAGTCTATCATTCAGGATGCTGAAATTGGAATGAAGATGGGGTAGTGATGCCACTAGACAGGTGTTCATGGGCTACAGGTAACTTGTAGTGTACACAAAGCTGCCTTAGCAGTTGTTAGAATGCCATTTCTCTCTTGTATCACATGGTTAAGGTAGGAAGTAGAATTTTGGGGAGATGCCAACCAGTGAAACTTGCCTGGTGTATATGCTCGCTCACTTTTCTCATCTGGGGTATAAATACCTGAAGTATTTACCTTACCTAATATGATAACTTGTAATCTCCTTTTCAAAACAGGTTTTCTTCTCAAATGCCACAGGGTTTGCTTTGGTCTCTGTATCTCTTATTTTTCCAAAATTATTTAACCTGCTGGTGTTGTTAGGCCCTTGGATTATTCCATCATTGATATATGAAGTCACAGTTTGTGTGAATCCAACCCTGTCCTATTCCTTGAGAAAGGTGAAGTGGACCACTGAAAATTCGTAACCTAATGACTTACTTTTGTTTTTTGTCCACTATTTTTAACTTCATATACTTCATTATTTACACCCGTGAAATTTCCACGAAAATCTTATATATGTGAATTCGTATGACTTGGTGGTGGATTTTTTTTCGCTTAGTCTCCGTGGGTCCCATCCTATCATGCATTATTTGTGTGGTGCTGTGTGTTTTTCTTGGCAGCATATCATATTATTTTGATCTTAATTCAGGAGTGTGCCCCAAACACTCGCTCAATGGTTTTTATGTGATCTTTTAATTGTTTAATTTATGTGTTCTTGCAGAACAATTCAGAATTACTCATTTGTGAAGGGAGGCGATGAAGTCAGTGTGGTGACCTCCCCAAGTTTCACTGGGATATTGACAGAAAGTTATTAGATTATTGGAGTTCACATTAGTTAATCTTTTTAGGAAATTTTTACCACACATTTATTATTGATTAGTTCTAAAACCATTTTTGAATGCAATGTGAGTTACGTAAAAGTATGATCGGATAGTACAATTCCCAGAGCTAGGTTGCCTGTATCTTGCAACTCTTTGATACACATGCGCCAAAAAAAGTTATTCAGCCAAAACGTTATCCAGCTCCATGGTTAACCTCCAAAATTAGGAACCTCATGGCCATTAGGGAACTCCCGAACCTTCACAAACAATACAAAGTGGCTTGCAATCAAGTGCAGCACTGAATCCGTACCGCTAAACAAAAATACTGTTTCGTGCTTTTCCGATAAATGGGACATTAAGTCCACTTGGCAGGAGCTGAGGCGCCTGACTTGGAAAGCCTAGACGTCCCCCATTCAAAATGAACTTCCCCTTGGATGATTTAAATAGCTACTTTCTCACGTCTGCTTTCAAGGATGAAAATGATGTCAAGGATGGTAACCATTCTACTCAAACCCAAAATAATCTCACTTCATTAGATCATGCATTATTCTCTGACTTTGACGATGGAAGGCTTTATTTCCCCCACTATACACCCGAAACGCTGATAACACAAGTGAAAAGTTTAAAATCAAATTCAACAGGTGTCGATGGAATCAGTGCAAGAATGCTAAACGTTATTCTCCCAGTAGTAATGCCTATGATACTAAACATCTATAACTGTTCACTCAATTACTCTATATTCCCTTTTTTTGGAAATCTGCCCTAGTTCGGCCAATAATGAAAATAACTCCGAAAGAAATGTCTGATTACCGACCTATTGCACTTCTTTGCTCTATTTCCAAACCTCTGGAGCGAATCGTTCATACGGTTACAGTAGAGCATCTTACGCAGCACAATTTCTTCGACGAGTATCAGTCGGGCTTTCGTAAGCTCTATAGCACTCAGTCAGCTTTGATAAAGGTAACTGATGATATACGCAGATCCATAGATGCAAGAAAGGTAACAGTTTTAGTCCAATTCGATTTGAGCAAGGCTTTTGATTCAGTAGACCACGGCATACTACTGGAACGTATGAGCAAACTCAAGTTCTCTTACTCTGTCCTTCACTGTTTTCGCTCCTATCTGTCTAATCGTCAGCAAGCTGTTAAAGATGAAGACGGGAATGTATCTGTTTTCCAACCTGTCCTATGTGGAGTTCCACAGGGGTCAATTCTCGGGCCTTTATTATTTACTATTTTTATAAAAGAACTAGCTACCATAATAACTCATTGCAAACATCACTTTTATGCTGACGATCTACGGATATATCTTGAGTCCTACCCCTCTGAATTTAACCATGCCATTGACTTGGTCAACAAGGATATCCAACTCATCTGTGAATGGCTGACTGAAAATCGGCTAAATCTAAATCCCAAAAAGACCAAGTCGATTATCTTTGGAAGCACCGCCAATGTACATATGCTGCTTGCAAGTGATCTCCCTAAAATAAGTGTTTTAAATATTCAAATTGACTACTCAAATACAGTGAAAAGCTTAGGAGTTTATCTAAGCAGCACCTTAACCAGGCGCGAGCAAGTAAATGCCATTTCTAATAAAGTTCACAAAACTCTTTACACAATGAAGCATTTCAGACACCTAATCCCTATAACGTTATGCCAGAAGCTTGTTCAAACGTTAGTATTACCACATCTGGACTATTGCTCAGTTGTCTACGCTGATGTGAATAAGGAGCGAAGTACCAAATTACAAATGCTCCAAAATTCTTGTCTACGATTCATCTTTAATATGCGTTTTAATGAACGTAACTCCTTACTATTAAATGTTGAATTGGTTAAAACTCGATCAGAGGAGAATGCTTCTAAAGGCCTCACAATTATTTCAAGTTCTGAATTCAAAAACCCCTTCATATTTATATGAAAATTTTATATTCAATTCACTTACGACAAAGAGATCAACCCACATTACAAAAACATTCCATCTTCCCAAATACCGCACGGCTATATATGAAAAGTCATTCAGTATTTCATCCTGTAAACTATGGAACTCTGCCTAATAATGTAAAATTATCCAGGAACACATCCCAATTCAATAGGAAAATGTTTGAATATCTGTCTACCACACTACCAAAATGACCTTATTACTGTTCTATCGGGCTAAATATTTAACTATTGTTCTTTGTATTTGTATGAATATATTGTACTCTAAGTTTCGTTCAACTGATGTTAAATTATGTCTTGTTTCACTAGTTAAAAACCAGTTTCACTCCATAGGTTTCAAAACCTAATGTAACCTGTATTCTGCTCCAAGGTACTTCGCTCCCAGAGCAATAAAAATTGTTTATATATATATATATCTTTACATTACATAACTGACTTCAGAAGCTTGGATATCATTGCTCATTTTTTTGGTGTCCCACTTCGATGGGAGACTAAATTCATTTGAATTTAGTTTTGATATCCTTGTTATTATTTCTGTATCAATGAGCCCTATATCATTACCAAGGAATTATAGGCTGCAGATTAATTTAGTAAACACCATTTTAGGATAACAATGCTGCATACTATTGCAGAAATGCTGGCATATACCATACCTCTGTAGCAAAGAACCATTAGCCTTAAAATTGCATTAATGAAAGAATTTTGTAGTGCTAAACGAGATCTGCTGGCTGTCTGTGCGAATCAATGATTTCTTTATAGGAGAGTTATATATTCCCCAGTTTACTGTATCATGTTCACTGATCTCAACCAATGAGAGAAATGACCAACCACAATTCAATTGGTTTATTGTGTTCTGTTTCATACTCTCTTAGCTCTAGAGCAAAGAAAATGAAAGTTAAGAAGTTCATTTTTCTTGTAATATTTGAAACTGTAATGATAAATTAATGTTTAAGAGATTTGTTTTGTTCATGTCCAAGGTACGTTCGGATAAGTTTGAAAATTGATACTTAACAAAAATATAGGTCTTACATCTCACCATATGAGAAACTTCTTCAAATTTAAGGAACCTTAACTGGGCATCTACCTACAGGAAAAGCTCAGGAGATTTGACTGGAAAAAGTCAGTATTTACCTATGTTAGAGTGGGAAAAGTCAGTTCCTGTCATTATGTCAAAATATTAATTCTTACCTAGGTATTTATGCTTTTCTTAGCAGCTATTGCCCTACTTGAACCCTCAATTGAGTTTGCACAAATTGTCAGTGGTGGCTTTGCTATAAATGGAGTCTTAGTTTTCATTTTAATTTTACTGTGGTACCTGCATATTTGTGGTTTTGGTTTCATTGATATTTCGTTTTGTTCATCAGTGATCTAGTTGTCGACAAGTTATTTTCTTGTCAAGGAGGAAGCTGAGCATAACCTTATCTGCCATTTCCTTAGGGATGAGTTAAAAAGGCACCAAAAACAAGCCACTCATCCCTTTTTTGAATGCCGTGATAATATCATGGAAAAAATTTCAACCTTATATCATCCACTTAAAGGTTTAAAGACAAATTAATTGGAAAAAATTATTTCATATGTCTATGATGGCAAATATTTTTCCATATGATTTTTTATGCATCCCATGTATGGTATGTGTTTATATTTATTCAATTTGTTTTGGTTGTGGGGACCATGACGTGTTTGCAGTGAAATTAGGTACTAGTTAATGTTGAGGAGTCCCCTGTCAAGGTAGAATTGTAATGAATTCAGGAAGGATGCCCTGGCATTAATTAAATTCAAAACTGAAACAATCTTCATTGCAATAAATAATTCCTCTGCACCCTTTTCGTTCCTTCCTTAATATTGTTCAATGTGCCTTTTCCATCACTATATGAATTTCCCATTGATCTCCTCTCTATTAGTCATGAGTATTCTAAATCTTTTCTTTGTATCTTTACTCAAGGCCCTTGTCAGAAACTCCTTTTCGTAGTTTTAATATAATTCTTCTTTTAATGTCTTAACTAACTTGCCCACCTTTATTCAATTCAGTACATGTATGGGAGAAATGCTCTTTGTGCCCTATTTTATACCCCTCATTTTTCCGTTTAACTTAGCCTTCCTATTTCATGAAATGTCATTACCTTTATTTTATAGCCGTTAGTTTTCATACTTGCCACACTGACTTTGTAAAGTGCTCTGCCGTAATTTCAATTGCTTGAGTGATTGGTGCTGGCATCGGAAAAATCTAACTTGATCACTTACTTTCATCCTGTCTTCCAGCCCTTCCCATGCAATTTTTTACTAATTCTTTCACGTACAAATATAATTCCATTGGTGATATAAAGGATGACATAGTCCTACCTCAGCTGCTGAAATTGTGTACCAAGGTGTAGTCTGTGAAGAGCCCAATAAAAATGGGTTACATATACAAAACCTTTAATTAATAATAATATGAAGAGACAATTACATGTATTCACTGGAAAAAACTTCATTTCCTTACTCAGTGGTACATCTCTGTGTGAAGAGCATAATTGAGATCACATGAACAATTGGAAGGAAAAGACACTAAGCATCACAGTATTTGCCAATACTGAAGGTTATTTCCTATTCCCAAGAGTGCTCCAGGGTGATTACATCTTGTTTCACAAGCATTCTTTCATTAAGGCAAGGAAACTTACACAGTGATTGATTGTAAATTATACTGTCCGGTACACCATATTCACATGGAGTATTCATAAGGGGGTGTTCTGAAGAAAAATCCTCGACTGCTTCTTCAGACACCTTTGCGACCAATGGAAAGTATTTCCCCAGTTAGAAAGAAAAAAGTAGTTGATGCACGTACAGTATTCAATACTTAACATCCACTTCTTCGAGTTGGTCTTCTGCTCTTGATATTGAGTCCAAGAGTTCCCTCTTGATTTGATTCTGAAACCTCCTTGGTAGCTTTCTAGTTGATTGGCAAGCACTGGCAAAGAAAAGGTCTAAGTCATCTAATTTTGGAGAAGTATTCCTACTTTCTTCAAAGTAATCTACAACGTGATCAACCTCTGCTGTGCTCTTGCGTTTATTAGTTTTTGGACCCGTTTGATGTACTATATCTTCAATCACAAAAGCTTGCCCACTTCCATTCATCTGACCAAAATCACTGGTGGTGCCCTCACAGTCGTGTTGGGAATAGGTGACATGATTCCTGCAAGAAAATCCAAGGGGTTTTTAAAAACTTGATTAGCTTTTCGTTTAATTAACTGCAATGCGTCATACATAACATTGGATGTATATTAAGTCTATAGTAAATCAAATTTGGTTTTTTTACCATATTCATTTAGGCCTTACCCTTTTATTCAAATAATGTACGCATGCAATTAACTTGATTTTGAATTATATACATAATGCCCATTCACCTCGTGTCTGCCAAGGCGACCATTATTTATGATTTTTGTCATCTAGAGCTCTCAAAAGGATTTGAACAATTGAGCCACATCTTTTGCATCACAAATTTAGTGATCTGTAGCCTTGGTGTTTCATGATGTGCATTTTTGAAAGGGAAGGGTGAGACTTTTTAATGCACATTTGTAAGTGATGATGGACAAAATATGAAAGGGCACCCACCTTTTACTACTCCAAAAATGCTAATCATCACACATGTAGAGTAAATGGTTTGAGGTGAAAGTGTGCACTGAGAAAGCCAACTGAAGACTCCGATGAATGTTTATAAAATCTCATATTTAAGACACAGTAAGCTATGGGAATGTGCCAAATACAAAAGAAGTCATAGGTTAGGTTATTATGTTAGAAGTAAACGACATTTTTTTCATTCATAACCTAATATCAGGCTTTTCGAGAGATTACCAGTCCTGAAGGAAAATGGCATGTAGTAGTAAATTGCTTTTATTTCATTTGGGTGGGCTGAATTTACGGTGTAGGGTCTTAATAATTCTCAGCAATATCAGACGATTCATAATTCTGCAAATTCAAAAATGTGTTGGAGAGGAAGGCAGAATAATAGTGGTAAAGATACATTGGCTGGGTAGGGAAGAGATGGAGTTTGATAGTTATAACATATTGATATTAATGGTATCTTCTTGCACAACCTAATAAATGGGGAACCTGGGTTTCTAAATATCCATGATCCTGGGTGCATTGTGCCTGTGTATTTTAAAAGTTGCTCTGGTTTTAAAAAGTAATGTTTCAAGAGAACTATTCAAAGACTTCTTCCAAGAGTTTTAGAATATCTTGACAATTCTCTCACACACGCATTTGATTTTCATTACTTCCCTTCCTCGTCTACAATACCTATCACCCTATGTATGTCACCTACTGCAATAAAAATGAAGTTTGAAATATTCTGCCTCTTTAAGGAATGTGTAGTGGAAGATGCCAAAATGGATATGCTTTTTTAATTCCTGGATATTAATATTCCCTGCGATTTTATTTACTATTTAGTCCTTGAATAGAGCCCACCAATAAAATTAAACTTACGTTCTAGAAGTCATTGATGGGAGCAAGAACTGCATTTGTTTTTCATATCTCCAAGGCTTCAAATTTCTTGGCTCCTGACCATTTTCACTCGTCCGTCGTGATATTGCTTGTCGGAAACAGTCTCTAAGTTTCTTCCAGTTTTTCTTGACGGTGAGGCCTGCAATATCCACCAGGTATGTATTTTGTTAGGCTACTCCGTATTTTTTCAATGATTGTGGTAGCACCCGATGACACCAACCACAACACTACCAGGCAGAAATGGATCTGGGGCCAGATACTAATAATGCATTGACCATTGGTCCTCCCTACCCTGCTGTGGTTTATTTTAAATCAATTTTTCAAAACATCACTTTTTTGGCAGCTAGAGTCGCCGAAGAAAGTGAACACCACAAAAATGTCTCTAATTAGGTATTTTTTAATTTCCTCCTACTTCATCTACTATGTATTCCACAAAATTCATTATAGCTGAACATTTTTTAACTGCTTCCCGCCCCATATATTCGAAGAACACTCATGTCCTCTTGATCAAAGAGATCCGTTCAAAAATCCAAGTGGTGGTATTTTGCGTAGTGTCCGTCGTGGCGCATTGCGATAATCCCTTTCTTTACTATGACAAATTACTATTCTTCATAGCCCAAAAAGAATTCGGCGAACATCCGTTATTACATATTAATTCCACCCAATCATCTTCGATTTCATGAGATCGTCTGCTTAAAAATTTTAAAATGGTTGTAAGTAATAACAAACAAATTTCCCGCCTTAAAACGCAACACCTTCAGTGTGGAGAGCTAATCGTCGCGAAGTTATTCATCGCACTGAAGTGATGGCTCGCTTTTCCCACCCACGCTTCGCATGGCTGGTTTAGTGCGCTTGCACTCATGATATGTGAACATTCGAAAGTGACCGAGAAAAATCAGTGGCGATGAAAGGCATTGTAGTCGCCGGTCTTTAATTCATAAGATGGAATAAACCGTGAACCGTCTTATGGGACGACCATGAGCGAACGTTTAAAAGGAAAAATATTGCTGCTTTGGAAGAGGGCAACGTAGTTTCCATAGAGGTAAATAAAATAGCTCGTTTCCTACAGCGCCGTGGCATACGTTAATATCCACTGAGACTGCAACTCGCGCTGTCTCGTATAGAGGCACATATCTACTCGTGTACTAAATCTTACAGAAAGGCTTGCGCCCAAGAAGATTTGGAAATGCGGTCAAGAGCGGTGAGACACACGGACATATTTGTCACCTTTTCGTGTGTTCTCCAAAAGGACGCTACCTGTACATCGTGACGGACTCTCTTCACTGTAAATAATGGGAGTGTTTTCATGTAAAGCTATCGTTAGTCTAGCACGTTTCTATTGCTTTTCAATCGCAAAAAAAAGGAATATCACCGAAATGCCGAGAACCTCAAGCGCAGGTTACTCGGACCACTGCAGGGATGCAAATGGGAGTAAAATATTTTCTTAAATCTTCACAAATATCTAACGAGAAAAATTTATACTCACAGTCACTATTCAAGATTTGAGCAATTTCTGCCCAGCTATTGTCTTTTTTCCGAATATCTTTGTATTCATCCAAGGAGATGTCGTACAAATAAGGTCGTTTTCGAACTTCTTCAATCAGTCTATTCATTTCTTAGCCCACTATTATCCCATGTTCAAACGTAAATATTGATTTGGTTATATCCCCAAGGTGAAGGCTCGCCAGCTATGCATGGCGTAGCCACGTTGCCAGAGCTGTGTCGCCGTAGCTTGGAACCCGATCACCGTAGCAAGTTGGTCCCTCTTAGAGTAAAAAAATCTGCGAGTGTTGCCATCTAACGCGTAGAAAATAAACTAGGTCATTTATCTCTTACGTGCGCGCGCTAATACGTCGCATTCGACAGGACCAAATTTTTTAAATGGTGAGCCTCACGGGTGCACATTTTTTCCAAACTTAGTGGGTATGAATTCCATACCTATAAAAACTAATTCGTATTTTTCATTTATGTTGAATTTGAAACTATATAAAATTATATGCAATTTTAATGTGCTATTTGACGTTTATTTATCGATTAATTTCCAGGAGTTATTCAAAATCACATCTTTGGATACAGAGTTGATAGATAATTTTCAACTCTCTGATGATTAGCCATGTTGGTATATTTTTTATAGCCACCAGATCAAAATAGGTCTAATAAATGGGCACTCTATATACGTATTCCCATACATCTTGTACATACATTCCCATACTTTCAGCAGCGATTCACCAATAAACTACATCATTGACCAACTTACTCGTCAAATTCTTGGATTCTTCTAACAAACTAAGCTTCATTATTCCTAGTTAATTGTGAAGGATCGAACTCCAGGGGTTAACATTCAATCCTGGTTTTTTTCCTTGCATTGTCAATACTATCTATTTCAACTCAATTATATTTCGATCGTTGTTTTTACTTTTATATCACATCCCTCCCTATGGACTACAGCTTTGATGCGGTGGAAGGGTGTGTGCATTCTGATAACCCCAACTCCTGTGCTGGTGGGAGCAATGGTAATTGCTCCTAGTAGGGTCACCCATGCCAGAGATGCCAAAGTTAGTCCACGCAGCATCTGCTTGTCAAGGAGGCAGCTGCAATAATGTCTTAACCTCAGTGGGGTGGCCACTTGAGTGGTGATGTCAAATTCAATAATATTAAAAGGAAAAGCTGAACCAACAAATTTGGTCCTTTTCAGGTACACATGCCTCAAAGCATTAGTGGTCAGTGTATAAGGGCAGTTATAGGACATAATTGTGGTGTTCCTGGAAGGAAATACTAAATGCTGATGGGATAGGATTGGAATGCAACAATAAGTGACGGAAGATATGGTCGTTGAGTAGGAGACTACGGTTTCTGAACATGAAATGACCAGGGGGAGACAGAAATAGCTCTGCAGGAGACAGGGTACACTGTGTAGAAGGATTAAAGTTCCATCAAGAAATAAGAAGGAAAATCCATGTCAGTAATCAAAGATAGGTCAGAAAAGTTATTAATTGAACCAGGAAAGATTAATGAACGGGTATATGGAGGAATTATATGGTAAAGACATTAAGCCAGCAAGTTAAGACAAAAAAATAAGTAGTATGAGGACAGCTTAGGTCCAGGCATATTTGATGGGAAAATATATAAGGCATTAAGGGAATTGAAATCAAATTAGACCATCAGGGTAGATAACATTCCTGTGGAATGACTTGGTTTAGAAAATCTTGGAAAGAAGTGTTTTTATGGAATGAGTCATATATTTTTCATACAAAGCAACATCAGCACTTGAAATACAAAAATAAACAACTCTTTAAAATAACAAAATAAAATTATAAATAACAATAGAAGTCAAACATTTCTGGAGTAAAACCATATATTTACAATTACCTCAGTGGATTTTTCTTCCAGTCAATACTAAATCATAAACAACTGAGCTTTGGTTAAACAAACATAATCAGTTCTTGAATTCTCATGTATTATTAGGGCACAAAAACCGTAGACATTTATGGAAATGCAAATCAGTACCAGCTGGCCCGAACAATCTTTCCATGCATTTATATGGAACTGTTGGAATTACAAAAATACATATACTATATTGGAAATTGACACAGATTAGCTGACCTTTGAAGTCTTACAAAAAGGTTTTTGATTTCTTTACAAGCCTAGATGATAGTCTACCATCAATGGCACCTTTTTACAATGCTATCCTTCTGGAAATACAGGGTGCGGCAATATATCTTCCTTTTTTCAAATGCAAAACACTTCTGATAAAGGAAGTTATGTTGCCGTACCCTGTACAAACATAATTACTGTTGATTCAAGTTTATTATGGCTTTAAACATAAAATCATGACCATGTCAGGAATTGATATTTCCTTGAGGATTAGCTGTTAAAAAACAATTATGCAAAAGTTTGAAATAATTGGTATTAATCTGAAAATATTCCATACCTAATCGATGATACAGTACAATATTAGTAAGCACTAAGGGCTTGTGAAAAAACCATTCATATTATGGAAGGTCCCATGCATTGTAGTGCTCTAATCCAAAGAGGTTAGCACCTAATGATTACTACTCAGTTCTAGCACGGTGGTAGGTAGATAGTTGTTTCATAGTGGGAAATCAGGGTATCAGGGATTGACTGCACAAATGCTCCTTCAATGTGTACAAATGTGACACAATCCTTTTCCTTCTTGCAAAATACATGACACAGTAAAAGCTGCTTGTTTAAAAAATAGCTGTATCAGTAATTCATATTAATGTAAATTCAGATTAAAATGTCACAATTTTTCCTTCTACTGTCAGCTACCGATTTTAAGTAAACTTATATTAAAGTTTAGGAATTCCAGGTTTTACTGCTCCATTTCAAGTCATTCCTAGGAATCCTCCATTCCTGGTTTTCAAGGATGATTGAGTACCCTTCCGTCTCAACTTTTCAGTTATAGATGCTATATTTTAATGTCCGACAAAATTCTACAGTTTGAATTTCATGAATTCAACTTAATTTATGTAATTATTTCAATTCCTACTTACCATAGAAATTTGCATTAAAATGTCGCACATTAAGAAGAAAATTGGAAAAATTATGTACCATGTCAAGATTGTAGGGCAAAATGCGAACCAAAACAATTGATGTGTTTTCTAGCATACAAAACAAAAATGAATGCTATTATGTGAATGGGCACAGATGAAAATGAAGTAGTTATTTGGAATCACCAACACACATGGGCAAAAGAAATAAAATATGCAATAGTTCTGACCAGCTGGTTATTGGTACGCAGGAAACCAGTGTCCACTATGTTCATACATGTATTAAAGAAGAAAATACTGCTTAACCTAAAGCTCAATCAGTAGCGCATAGATGGAGATGGTCAGCAGTGACTTTTACATGCAAGCAAAGAGATAATTCCCTCTTTTTCATTTCATCAAACTTATTTCACCTTGATGATTAGCCAGAATTTATTGAGCATTTCATCAAACACATTATACATAAGGTGAGAGAATAATTGAAACTAGATTACAATCCTTCATATTGACTCTGTGCTCTTGCAATAGATTCCAATATTCCTTTTTTTATTTGATTTTGCAAATCCTGAGGAAAACTATTTGTAGCCTGATATGCCTTGGAAAAAAACATAATCAAGCTATTTTCTTTTACATAATCTGCAAGAACATCTTTAGAGGCACTACTGTCTCCTTTATCATGACACATAGTAGATTCACTTTCATCACACACAGAAGAATTTTCTGGCAAATCCCCATCAATATGTGCTGAATCCTCATGATCTCCATCAGATTCTTCAATATTATTATTATCGGAATCCCAGTCATTAAGAATATCTTGAGGACTAATTGGGGAATCCCTGTAATGAATGATGAAAAACTACAAATGAACTTAAACCAAAATATATTACACTTGAGCCTTATTCTATAGTCTGAAATGAAATCCCCAAAGTAGGTGCACTTAAATTTTCCATGAATATTGAAATTTTTTTTACTAAGTTTACTAAGAGTGGATATTATACATAAAAATAGGTTTTCACTGTTTCAGTGAAGCAATTATAGATATTTTAATATACTTTAGCTAGTCAGTTAATAAATACCTTAAGTTTTAATAATTTTGACTTTAAGTTTAACAAAAAATAAAAATAATTGCTGGAGAGAAATTTTAATACTGCATCATTAGCAACTATGTGATACCAGATAGGAACTTTTTGAGAACCAGGGATGCAACAGAGTACTTTGTCTCCTTTTTTCATCAAATATGTTTTCAAAGTGAATTTTTTCAGTTATTAAATAATCAAACATGACCATAGGAAATAACACTGAATAATTGTTTCTGAATTCACAGAGGGATATAAAACAGAAGTAATTAGACGCCACCTGAGGAAAATTGACACGCAATATTAGTTCATGTGAGTTTGTACACAAAATTGCAAGGACTTCATTGTTGGCTTGAATCTTCCACATTTTGTAGTTTTTTGGTTTCTCTAGAGTGAAATGTTATTTAGTTTAAATGAAATCAACTGTGAATTTCAACTTTGTTGGTGGTAGTATGAGGTACAACACCTGGATATTCTTATTTTCATACATCATATTCCATTAAATGGCAGAAAAAAACAGGGAATTTGCCCAATTCATTACAAAATGATTGGAAGTCAAAGGAAAAACTAAAAAATAGAATTCAGGACAATTACAAATGTTAATATTTACAAAAAAACTTTACTTGAAGAAGCAAAGAATTACAGAACTTTGTCACACATTTTAAGTTAAATGTTGCTTTTTAGGACGCATTGAAAGAGAATGCTTTACAGGCAGGAAAGGCTTAGGAATTTCACAAAATTATTTTTAGTGTCAGCAGAATGGCTTCACATTTATCATGCATTTATTCAAGGAAAGCAATGATACTTTTGGAAACTATCCTATTGGGCCCTTTCCCTTTGGTCCCTTGAGGTCTTCCCTCCAGGCTGCAAAATGCAAAACATGGATATAATTTCGCTCGTTAAAAGTTCCACTGTTATATGCAACATTTAATATACCAACTGAGTCAATCCAGTAAAAGCAAGGAAAGAGCAAAAGAGGATGATAAACATGATATGCAGAAACATGCACAGTGCATATTTGTAGGTTAATTGGTGAATAGTAGGAAGTAGTAGATATGTAGAATGTATTTGCACCTACAATGTAAAGATCGAATATGATGATGCATACAAACTATGCAAAGAAACGCATATGACAAGAGGAAGAGAAGGTCCCTTCCCTAAGGAGAGGTGAGGTTTTAAACCCTATTATTGAGCAAACAAATGCAGTGTATTATAATCAGAAAATAATTGTACTCATTAATAACTGGACAGTGATATTTGGTCTAGAACTTTTTCAAGTAATCATGTCATTTGATATCTTATGGGAATAGGGGGCACCATAAGAACAGGCAAAAAAGAAAGGATCCATTAAACTCAGGTGAACTATACCAGTGTCTTCATTAAAACCCAATAGCCAATGGAATTAGATTGAAAAATACATAGAACTGACAAAAGATTGATACAAATATTTGACTAAAAACTAGTTTTGATCAAAAATCATAATACATATATGAGTACTCTGCAATACCCTTTAGATCATTAATCTTTGGTTTCATGCACAGAACAGTAATGGAATAGAATTACTAGAAGGATTAAACTGCAAACTATTACAATCAAACCTTGCGTAATGAGTATAATTCATTCTTGAATCTTACTGGTTAAGTAAAATACTCGCCAAGTGAAACAATATTTCCAATATAAATTAACATAAAATCCAATTATGCATTTCATGCCAGAAAAAATAAATTATGTACAAATTATTCAAAGAAAATGATACACATTGGGTAGGATCGTGAATAATCTTCATCTTTTCTTCTATTAATGAGTGAACCAATCTAGAATGCGACCTCAATTTGGAGAAAACAATTCACATTTAGCCAGCTCTTATTGGCATTATATCTCACTGAAGGCTCATGGAGTTTCTGAATGGTTCTTTACTGCCTTCTTGCCAGTAGTTGCTACTCCCCATGCCTCACAATGCCACGTCATTTTTTTCTCTCATGGTTGTCTACTAGTGACTTCTTCGGTGACACTTTTGTAATGGTCATTACTCTTTGCAGAAAAAAATCTCAAATAATATGTCTGAACGCAAGTTTGGAAAAATGTGTGATTACAGGTGACACTAAGGTGCAAGCTGAACGAGTGCTAAACAGAAACTGAAGCAGCAGGCCCACAATAATTCCGGGAATTTCGCTCTCCTTGGCACTTATTAAGCTTTTCTTTTTTTACAATATTTTTTGCTCATTATGCAAATAATTCAGTATGCCAGGTTCCAGTGAACCTGATTATGGTGATTTTTGGAATTATCCAAGAGTTAAAATAAATAGAGCAAGAGCTCTCTTATTATGCTTAATACAGTTATAACGTGGGTTGCAATAGTCCAGGGGTAGAGTGTTGGACTACTGACCGGAGGGCTCGGGATTGATTTCCGGACGAGCCTCTCTGGGCACTATCAGCCGAACTCAAGCGGTGTGATTTTTCAGGGGCCAGATCTTCCTGGGAAACCATAACCGGCACAGGGAAAGGAACTGGCCCCCCTACCCTGATGTGTAAATTTCACATGCCGTTGGGCTTAGTACTGGGTGAACTCTACCATCATCAACCAAACCGACCTTCAGGTTAATTACTGTATCTGTGGTTTTTTTATAGTTAAAACCTGAACTATAATCTCTGATTCAACATATATATTGGTTTGATTAAAACACTTTGTATAAGATGCATTTAGCCAACCTTGTTCACAAGTTATGAATGTCACAAAAAATAATGAGTGACTTTTTGTAATGTATATACCATTATGTTAACCTCATGAATTCCAATAATCATGAAGCAAGCAAAGCTATATACTTGAACCAATTGGCATTGGAAGAAGGGCTTCACATGACTTTTAGCTTACAGGCTTTGGAACAATGAAAGCTCTGGCTCTGGATGTGCAGTATCTTCTCCAATTGGGGAAGAATTTCTAACAATTTGTTCATCTGGTGCAGCCTCAGAATATCTAGAAAATGCTGTCAACACTTCTATGTGGTCCTCTGATGCTGGATCATTTATATCACCGCCTATCTCTGAAAGAAATTGATAACGATATTAACTGCTACATTTGCAACTGTAGAAGACTGGGACACAAAGAAATATGTAAATGAATTTTGTGCCATCAAAAATTGAAAAGTGTATGTGTCTCCCAAGCTTTGGTATACAAAAAAATACTTTTCTTTATAGTCAAAATATTCCCATTATAAAGGGAGGTATACAATCCATAACATTATTACAATACATCTGAAACCAAAATACATGAAAAATTCTGCAACAGCCTTGGGATTGTTTCCTTGAAGGCCAGGATTTTAGAATCCTTGAAAATGACTAAATACACCACAAAATTATTTTACTGGAAAATTATGAGTAAATTTTAAATGAATGCCATAACTACTTGGCTTACTCTACTCTGCATATTATATTGCAAATATTTCTTTTCTGAAAATTCAATAATATCTGGTTAGCGTACGAAAGTTTAAAGAATATTTTTTCCAAGTCTCTTGTCATATTGTCTCATTTTATTCACTTAATGGAATGGTAAACTGATATTTATCAATTTCAACTCAATGCAGTAACGAAGAGTATGCATCATATGAAACTTCAGCCAAGATATTTTTGGTAATTTAACTAGAGTTCATACTCATAACATAGGAATGAAAATATTTCTCCACAAAGTTTTTATTAATAATAACAGATACGTAAAACTAATAGATAAGACAAAATATGAATATGCCATAATGATTAGTATTTGTGTGAACACCTGTACTTCAACAGTGTCAAGGAACAAAAATGAGGTAAAGGGAAAAGAGGTGTGAAAAAATTATTCTATCATTGCGGCATTCATCAAATATGGTAATTTTTTTTCCAAAATTAATACGTGGAATTGAGCAGACCAAAGGTTGGTATAGTTCATTTTGATTAGCTGTCACATTTTCTGGACATAATGCATCAACTCTTCTCAAGAAATGGAATGAAAATTATGTCAATCATTAACTGCAGGCATGCTTTAGGCAATAGCATTAATCTAATAATAGGGCCAGTCAATGTTTTGCTATAAAGGTAATACAAACATGCATCAAAACATAACACTCACCAATATCTTGAATAGTGCAGTGGTCTTTTGAAGATTCTTTCAAGTTAAGACACAGTGTATCATCTCTAACTTTTCCATTTCTATCCTTTATCACTTTGTGGCATTCTATACATTGGAAAAAATTAACATTAATTGACATTTGAATATTTAATTGAAAACCTTTTATATAAGTTACAGTAAAAACTAAAATAAGATGTTTACTCATAATCACATAGAAGCAAACATGAATTCTACCATTTTATCAGCTAAATATCAAGTAACAAATTTTAAGTAACTACTCCAGAAGCCATCTTTTAACTGCCACATGGCTAGAGAGCAAATATATTATTTTTGTGACAACAAAGAAAGCAAAGTTCAACCAACAGGACATTTATGGTCACATTATCTGCCACCAAAAAAAGGATTTTCTGTCTATGACACCAGGTAAAACCTAACAAAAAGTGAAAGGGGGCAGCAACACCATGCCTGTGTTCAGAGTAATCAGAAGTAGCTATTTCATGATGAAAAGGTGAGTGGTAGTGCAGTGGGAGGAGCACTTGACTAATGACTGGAGGACCCAGGTTAGATACCAGGTAATACTGCTGGGCTCCTTTAGCTTCATCTAAGCCGTGTGAAATTTTGGGCATCAGATCTTACTGGAAAACCACAGGGGCCACATGGAAAGTAACTGGCCCTCCAACCCTGATGTGAAAATTTCACACACAGTATACAGGTGCACAGTATTAGGAAAGCTCTGGCCCCACCTATCAAATCACACTTCCGGTTGATGTCTATGGTCGAAGGGTATGTATAAAAATCTCTTGTGAAACAGTTTGGCTAACTTGTTGCATCTGACATTCTCTTCCCTACTGTGTGGAGGGGAAGTGTGTACCCAATTTGTGAATTAGTCAATGCAGCAAGTCCTTGATTTTAGGCCCCTTGTATTCACACATTTTACCTCAAATTGAATATTTCTCTTCATGCCTTAATGCTTGCTTTATCATCATTTTATAATTTGATCTCATTATTTAATAATTTTATAAAGAAAGCCAAATTCCCAATTTATCATGGCTCAAAACAATCAATAAAAAGGAAAGTACTACTTGGCACTATGAGTACAAAAGATAATCTTCAAACATTGAAACAATGAAATGTTGACATAATTTGTAAAACATAAATACCAATTCCAATAGTTAGAGGACAGCAAAAGTGCAAAAAAGGTAGGTCCTCCAGCAACAGTCAAGTAATGTTGCAAACTGCCTAGGAAGGGTAAGCTACATCACTTCCAAGGTTTTGTGGGAGGTAATATATGAGTGTCTGCTGCATTAAGTTAAATTAGTCCAATGACGTGACATGATAACGTACCGCCTATGCATATATCAGGTAGAGCACTCCTTTTCAATTTTGTTGTTCCCATGACAAACCGATCAGGAGAAAAATGTCGTGTACAAATCCTCTTGTTTCTGTACACATACATTGGGTCCAAGGAATTCAACACAGGATTTTGGATTAAGGCCAGCCATTTCCAATAACGATCGTGAGCATCTGCTGTAGGATGAGGAATCCTGTAAAAAAGACAAATTTACAGGTATGTTACTTAACACTAAGATAATTCTAACATTACAGTTCACCTGCTGAGGTATGCCTTGGATAGTTCCTGTAATCTATTAACATCCTTGTGGTATACTTAAGCACTTACTCCTAGGGCCATGGACTACTTTCCATATCTTATTTCCTTCATAAGTTTTTAATACGTCACATCCCCCAAATACTGTGTCTTCATTCAGTGTCAAAATGTGATTTACAGAATAAGAAACTATACCTAAACATAAAATTCTGCTGGGAACAAGTATTAACAACTCCAAATACCAACAGAGGGAATTAGGTGAAAGGGAAATCCTGTCTGGAAATGGTGGAAGGAGAGAGACATCTGGGAATAACGAGATAGATGTCTGAGAATACAAGACAGAGAAAAGAAACAAGTGGAGGGGAACACACAAACAAGGATCGCAATATCCTTATATTGTAGAATGTAAGCCATGTTTTATACTGCATGGGTCTGTCTATCCTGTATTTTCATTATAAAAACCTTGGCTCTTTGGAAATTACCTCAAGTCACTAGTGTTTCACAAAATTTACAAATTTAATAAAAAATTTGAGTTTTATTTGTAGAGTTGCAATTCACAGAGCCACACTAGACACCTTATTACCTCATTAAAATGTGTTTTACATTTCCATATTGCACAGTTACTCATATTTGATGCTAAAATATGGATGGACAGACTGACAATTTGAAACAAATAATTGTTTCATACGGAACAAAATGTTCAACTAAAAAATATAAGACCTTCCGCTAGGGATATGATTAAACTTTGAAAATAGAGACAAAATATTTATCCTTGGCGGCAAAATTACACAAGAGCCCCTTATTTTTTTATATTATTGAATTCAATTAGGTGATTTTGGGGCAATGCTTTCAGTACATATTTTAATTTAGAGTGAAATTTGAATATTGAAGCATTCAAGTTAAATGGTGTAATTAACCTTGCCTCTACAGAAACTTGCCATCTGGTGTTGAGGAAAAATTCAGTCACGTCTATGATAACTTTGAAGCGGTTGTCTTTCTGAAAGGAAAAAAATTATGGTACTTGCTTAACTCGGAGAGATTATTCTCCAAGTGGTAGTTAAATTACTGAAGTCCAATCTTGCATTGATGTGGAAGCTAGATCTGCCTTTATTCATTGGTTGGGCTGAGCAAGTTTAAAGGGCAAGCATATATTAAACGGGGAGGCAGGATGAGGCTCAGTGAGATAAAGCAGGGGAAAGAAAGAAGATATGAAGAGACTTCAGCAGTAAGGGAAGATTCCTACTCTTGAGTGGGGCATGTAGATACATGAGAGTTAAGTCCTTAGGGGTGCTCCACCAGGTCAGTTATTTACCTCCTGATGTTCTGTAGGCCAAATTTTCCCTCATTCTTAGGATGTTAATTATCATGGGAGAGTCAGCCATCAACACTTCCGCAGTTGAATACTTGACCTAGCAGAATGCCCATGTAGGATTCACAAACATCATGCATCGGGAAAGGATAACATTTTTCATTATATAGATAGATGGCAACTTTTTGAAGTCTTCAGAGATGTATTTAAAGTTTCTTGAGTGGAATTTCTTGTTTACATTATTAACTTGAGAGTTACTCTCATTGACAGCAAGCGTGTCAATTTTATTTACAGAATGATAGTGCAAATGATGGAAATCTCTCGGATGCTGGCATTGTTTAATGGCTAATTCACGTGGACTACTCCTTCAGTTTTTGAGGAAGTATGACTATTGACCAATGATTCAAACACAACACCACTGTACCAGATAAAAGGGAGAACTTTTTAAATAACACACTTTAGAAATGACAGGATAGGCAGTCAACTGGTTATATTAGGCATTTCCAGAATATTGCAAATTTATTTGGACAAAAATTTCATAATGGAAAATATATTGGAAGAAGGATTGCATAAGTATTCGTTTTCACTTAAGCTTTTCTTCTTTAAATAAATCAGCATAATCTTTCATACAAAAGTTAGAATTATTTTATTTCACATCAATGTTTTAGCTGTTCACAAAATGTCCAAATTGGTTATTCCCTAACAATGGTGACTGCTGCTATTTGCTTGAGAGCATTGCTTGCAGCCTGTAGTAGTCATTTGCCTTTAATGCTATACAACATATACTTAAAACATGAAAATTCATGAGAATTCAAGGAGTTGATACGGCTGATTTTATCCAATTGCTACAGGTTGTAAAATGATGAGTTCTAAAGAGATCGAAAATAGAAGAGGCCACGAGATCAATCAAACCATTTAGTGTTGTGCGACAAAGATTTTGTCGGTTGTTTGTGAGTTCCCTATGAACAGTGCACTGTATAACTACATACATTAGTGACTAATTTGAGGCAAAATTTAGGTTTCACAGATCTGTAACTGTAATCTCATAATTGAGCCAAGTTTCTCAAGACATTCCACAGCACATGATAATCTGCAAAATTATCACTGCAAAGGGTTACTATTTCACAAATGAAAGGAAAGTTTTTAAAATTCGAGGAACTATAGCTCTGAAACGTAATCAGTTCATTATATTTTTTGCAGAATGGATTAAAAAAACCATTAACACAGCAATCAACCCAAAGTTAGGTTTGGCAGGTGATGGTAGAGTTCACCCAGTACTAAGCCCAACGGTGTGTGAAATTCACACATCAGCCTAGGGGGGTCAGTTCCTTTCCCTGTGGAGCCTATGGCTTCCCAGGAAGACCTGATACCCGAAAAATCACAAAGCTTGGGTGGAGCTGAGGGTGCCCAGAGAGGCCTATTGACTTTAATTATTCGTCGGTAAATTGAAAAAAAAAATGCATTTTGCACAAAAGCAACATTTGCTCACAGTAATATTTATGGCTCGAGATGGCTACAAGCGAGGTATTGGACATGAATCCGAGCAGTCAGCCAGGCATCAGGTTTTTAAAAAAGTAATGAAAGTGACTTAACTTTATTGCCCTAAGTTTAACTTTTATCCGCACTTCCGTAATCAAATATTATTTATTTAATGCCCAGTGAGATGAGTGGTGTTCGCAGAGGCGAATGGATATGAAGACGATGATAGTACTTAATAAAATAGCATTGAGGACTTTTTGTTTCATAATTTCATATCAGACTGCATTATCCATCATAAGCTTTACATGATATAAAAATGATATTCATAACATACGAGGTATACGACTTATAAAAGTTACCCCATTAATGTAGTTTCTAAGTCGTCATTATTGTGCAAATGTGTTTACACAAACAATGGCATGACTCTTTTAAGAATCATTTCAAACAACTAATTCCATAGGTAGGGCAGGGATGCCACCATCCCATTCTTTTTTATTCAGAATTAGCACTTTGTAAAAACAACCGTGCTTGAATTATAAAAAAAACCATACATTCTTGACACATGATGCTTCCCGGAAAATTCATTTCCGTCCCTTTATTCAGAATGAGGGGGCCACGGACTTAATAATTAGATTTCGCTCTGAGACACGGGCCTTTGATTCCACATCAATTTGCTCATAATGTATACACAAGCGTGGTACAACATTAAACATTTAGATGACTTCTCATAAGAATTATTTTATTCGTGCCACATGAACATTAATTTATGAACAAGGGAATTTATCACAAAAACTAAAAAATTATAAGTATTCAAGCATTTCGGCTGTTATACATAGCTGTACCGTTCGATTTCAACCGCATCAGCGCATTCTGAACACCGGATCACGTTACCCTGAAGTTTTATGCATTATAACATACCTCAACCGCCTACTTTTCTTGTCCTTACAACTTGGAACAATACACTTTGCTACACCCATCCCGTTCAGTCAGCTGTTCAGCAACTGCCATTAACGAAGCCTTCAGCCCTCGCAGAATGTCCTCCGGGACTGACACTTCCATCAATGTCTATGAATTTCCATTCAAAATTCACTACAACACTTTTTATTCAGCCGTTGCAGGTATGGCAATCAAATATGAACACTGCTGGAGTGTCATAGAATAATATTATTATGAAAATGCTTCATTTCAAAGAGAGGGCCAGAATAATTCTTTCAAAGATCACAGTTGTTCTTAAACCAACAATTCGTCCAACGGGCTGAGAAAAACATCAGCTGATTACACACGCTTCAATTGGGAGTTACTTCAACGGACACTAGCGCCTGAATCCCAGCTAACAGTGCTTTTCGTTTGTCCGTTGTTGTGATGTACGTCAGTAGTGTACACCTTTCGAGTAATTGGTGGAAGTCGCGCGGTCAATCCAGAAACATCGCGTTGAGTATAGTGGATTCGGCAATTTACGTGTTGTTTTTAAGTGTGCAATACTATCTGATTAGGTAATCCAAGTACTGAAGAGAAGAACTGTGTGTAATCTCTTCGGATATTTTTTCTAAATTTCCATATAAGCAATGAAGTGGGTCGTACAGGATCGGCTAACTGCCTCGCAAGTATTCGAATCTGGTGTAATACGCTGGAATTCATGCCTGCTTGGCCCATAGAGTTATGTTCTGAGAGGGACTCTTATTAAGTTATCAAAACTCTCTCCATGTGAAAAGATCTGTAAAAGCAGCATATTCCAAGCTGGACCACGGGTGGGGGGCATTCGTTATGAATTTAAAATTATTAAAATTGTCGTGTATATACATCCTTATTAACAAAAATGTTTTTATTGACCTAAATCTACTGTGCAAAATCCTATAATTTTGTTACTCCTCGACAGCTACGGCGTAGGTGGATGAAAGGACAGGAAAATTAATTGGACACTCCTCCAAATTGTGTCCTGCATAGTAATATTTTTATTTATTCACTTCACATCATGCAGACCATGTATCGACCAAAATAACAATAAATGCTATTTTATTATATTTTATGCAACTATTTAGTTTTCTCTTGCACACGCATGAAGAAAACTTTTTTAATTGATTAACATCACTCCACTCTTACACGGGCATTGATGGAAAAGTATTGACAAATGAAGGCGACTTATTTTCAACGGATTTATTGGTGGCAGTACTACTGTAAGAAATCTTGGCAAGTTGTAGTTTTTTGTATGCCCTTTTTTCTCGTGCCAACTAATATTTTTAATTTGTTCACACTTCTAAGGAGGCTTCAAGGTATATTTACTTTATTATAAGATTAATAATTCTGTTCAAGTAAGAGGCCGTTAACCATATCTTTTCTCGTTTTAAATAATAATTTAGCTTTGCCAATCGAATTCCTTTATAACCATATAAAATGTTAGTAGTTTATACTGGATGTATTATAAACTTTTCTGCGAACAATTACATTTTGAATTCTCCACATCAACCCAGGAAATCACCGAACAAAATTCATTAACTTAATGGATTCTGTGGAAAAAGTTCACCTAGGTTTAAGTGAAGGTAAACCACTTTAAAATTTTATTCATTATTATTCCAAACGGAAAGAGAAAATTTTTCCAACTCTTCTATCTGTAATACATAATGCATCTTAATCTGCTAATGAGAAAACTTTGACCAGCGTTAAATGCGGAATCTATTTGAAATTCATTAGTTTATTAATCTCTTTTCTGTGAAAACCAATTCGGGTTGAAGTGCTAGTTATCGCAACAGTTTAACAAAGCTCATTAAATAGAATTTTCCTAGTGGATTAAGACAATATTTTCAGCCGTGAAGCGAGGTGGCAAATGAAGATCAAATATTGTTAGTTACTTTTTCATGTAATATATTATTTATTGACCGTTGAGGGTATAAAATAGACCGTTACCAGACAAAACAACTAAAGTACATATGTAACAGTTGTCTCAAAAGACAAGACCATTAACCGTGGGTGAGAAATCTTCATCGACCAAATATAGAGGTTTAGATGCTAGGCACAAGTGCATCACTGATTTGAATTTGTCAGTTTGCCATTCTTGAGGTCACTGTGGATAATTTAATAGTCAGTTCCCATATTTGAACAGAATTGTTGAGATTTTGTTAACCTACATTGATTTATCGAAAGGAATTATTTTTGTGTTGTCATGAGTTTTCAACTTGTTGGGAAACATGGAGGTTCTTTTATTTATATAGAAAATTTTGAAAATATATACCTGCCCCGAACATTCTGCAGGATGACAATTGAAGAAGCAAAATATATGGATTTCAGTGTTCAGATGGAATTTACCTGCCCTGGTCTTTTAAGTTTATGGATAACCTTTGATAATTTATTGATGACCATACTGGAAAGGGAATTCATGGTCATTTTTGAGTCAAAGTAGAATGTTAATACTTAAGCAGGTTTAGCATCTTTGGGTGAGAATTTTAGGCTAAAAGTATTCTACTGAATTAAGTGAAAAACAATAAATCATAATCTATTCATTGGGCTTCAAGTTGAAGACTGTGATGGAAGGAAGAATCTTAGGCAAACAAGGAAGGGGCAGGAATAGGATAGGGATGTTGGATGAAATGATGGGAGGAAGGAAGTATACAGAGTTGAAGACAGGCCTATTGTACAGTAAGATATTGGTTTGTTTGGAGAGACGAGGGAAGTGTTGCTGTACAGTTTGGTAGCTTGTGTTCATCCAAAGCCTACCTTAACCCGTAGATTACCTATAATAATTAATTGGTATGAGTTAGACAACTATCAGCAAAGCTAGCCACAATTGTAGGGTTTTTGCCCTTGTGCAAGAATTTTGTGTTATTGGCATAGACAATGGCATTGTTTGGAATGTTGAGAGGAAGGTCATTGATCATTATCAACATTAAAAATCACAAAACTGAGACCTGTGAGACACCATTTTGGATGTGGGGCACAAGACTGCAAGCCATGTAATCCCTCATGTCAGTAACACTTAAAGTATGACTGGAAAATACTTAATTCAGTTCCCACGATGCCAAGGTACTGAAGTTAATTTAGGAGTATGTCATGGAAGATACAGTCAGAAGCCTTAGTAAGGTCACAGAGAGTTAGTAAAACACAGGATTGCTCTTCAAATGAGCTCCAAATGGTATTGATAGCAAATTGAAGTGCATGATTCATATAGTATACCTTTACAGGTTAAATGGTTTTACCTATCAGGAAGCCATACTATGAGGAACTGAATTTCATTGTCTTCCAATAAGTTTTTGAGTTGAAATATGATTATTGATTCAAAAATTTTCCCAAAGACAGGAATCACAAAAATTAGGTGGTAGCACTGAGCATCACCTTCAGTTCCTTTCTTATGTATGGGAACAACTCTCAAGTGTTAATGTATTAAAGGGAAGGTACAAGATTGCAAACAACTATTGAAAATGATAGAAAATTGGTCAGTAATACATTCAAGCTCTTTATAAGCTGGTTTGAGACATCATAAATATCCTTGCAATTAAAATCCTAAGACTGTAAAAATCATTTGCCTTTACCGGGATTTGAACCCAGATCCCTCTGTCTGGTCGAGTGCTTTAGCCAGTTAAGCTATCAAGGCGTTCTCTTCAACTCTAAAATTTTTGGGGGCTTTAAAGGAGTAAGATGTGACAAAATACCATACATACAATGTCACAGGCACTTGTAGTCGTGCGTGACACGGCACGGTCCACAAGGTTAAAGCCAACTTTTAAACACTTCGGCTGTTTATACCTTGACAAATTCCAAAGAAACTGCAGGAGATGCTGCAACAGTAACTTTTAACGGAGTTATCCACTACTGTGCATTTCAATGCAACAATGTAAAAAAAAAATCTGAGTTTAAGAGTATTCCTTGATAGCTTAACTGGTTAAAGCACTCAACAGGACATTGAGGGATCTGGGCTCAAATCCCGGTCAAGGCAAATGACTTTTACATTCTGAAATTGTTAAAATTTCTTCAGCAAAAAGTGATCCGGTTAGTATGCACTTGGAATTGTTTTTTGTGATTCTATGACCTGGTGAACTACTAAAGGTAAATTCTAAAGCTAAATGGTTGAATAAGATAGGATCAATAGTAATTACAAAATAGGCTATGTCAACAAAGTTGTTAATGATATTGTTAAGACAAAAAGTGAGTCCAGTAAGTTAGTGAATTGTGCAGTGAAGATTAAAGGAACTCACTAAATCAGAGTCAACTGACTTTTTTGGAAACTACAGACATGTCGACATTCAGGTCAGCACATAAAATGATATTAATATCTTTCCCTAGACTGAGTGATAAACATTTGTACAGCTAGAGGCAATGTCTCACCTGTGAGAGAATTTATTGCTTGAAAAAGGTGGAATATTTAGGAATACTCAGTGTGCGGCACACAATTACTGTTAAGGCTGTAAAATGAAAGTGCCCAGCAAATATTTTAATGAGAATGTCATTGGATAGATGTCTTCAGCCAGCACAGATTCCCATAACTAATAATGAAATGCAGCCATTTTCTGCTGCTCAAGCTCAAACAGGTGGAAGCAAGGAAAGTAGCCGCCTGGTTATTTTTGCAGTTTAGAAATAGTTTCAAGAGTTTCAAAACATAATTCATATTATCTAACAACACTGTACACTGATTTAAGAACCCTAATTTCAAAATGGATGCTCTGGAGAGCCCAAGAGAAGGCATGCATAGAATTTTTTGTGCTATGTGGAGGCTTTTTTGTATTCATCCTCTTTCTGCTTCATGACCTTGGATATAACTCTTCATTTTCTTAATGGGGATCAGGAAGGTGCGGTGGCTAAAGTACCGACTTCCCACACAAAGGATTCCATTCCTGGAGAGACAGATTTTTTCAGTGGTATCCTGATCCCTAATTGGGGTGCTTTGTGGAGAGCACACTCAGTGAGTCCATCAGATGGGATGTTAAGCTGTGGACCCCTTGGCATCTTTTGTTTAGATTATGCTAATGCCAAGTTTCTCTTGGCCATTCCTCCATTGGCATCCATTGCTAATGGTTTAAATGGCCTTAGCAGTTGGTTGGCGCCTCCTCTAATTACTACTACTACTTCATTTTCTTTATTCCAGTCTGTTGAATAAATGACTATATACATCTTTCCCCTAGCCAGTGTAATTCCAACCTTTTTCACTGCACTGACTCACTTATCCCCCAAACAGCGCTAAGTCCTCAAATGCAAGGTTTGGTTTTAGTATAGGACTGTGCTAGGCTAAATTATTGGCTGGATTCTGTGAAAGAAGATGGAAGAGAGTGTAGGTTCTGTTGTTGTGGAGATAGTTGATCAACAATAGAGTTGAGGCCATGACATAGGGCCCGTAAAGTTTAATCTCTTGATTTGGCTGGTTTTATATTGTTTTTAAAGAATTTCTAGTGTTTACTGTTATAGTTTTTATGATCGTGTGAAACATGTCCTCAATATGAGAGAGACAAAAAAGTGTCTCCAATGCAACATTTCCATCTACTTAAAAATCTTGCGGGTGTGTTTAGTAAATAAAAGATACATCTAGGAAATTTAACTGCAATGGAAAAAAATCAATCTGATGTCATTCTATTCTGTGATAAAATGAATTACACTAATGTAGACCCTGACATAAAATTGTCAATCATAAAAAAGAGAAGGAAAAATTGCTGGAGTAGAAGGCCCCTTCTCACTCTTGTCTTTTCCAGGAAGTCGGCATTGATGACCATGGTCACATTTCAGATATTCTTTGTTGAAGATGGTTGAGATTTGGATCCAATTGGCAAGTGGCACTCTGGATTGCTGAGCTACTAAGTGGATTGCTGAGCTCTTGGAGCATGAGCAGGAAAATAATATTTCTTTTTCTCTTGCAATTGCATTTTATTAGAGTCCTCTTTGTAACAATATATCATTACATATGTATAAATGAACAAAAAATAATATAATTAAAACAATATTTGCAATGAACTCAGTTGCTAACAACAGCTGTGGCATAGAGTAATGATGAATTAACTGATGAAAAGACACCTTATCTTTGAGACAATGTGTTGACTAGATTAGAAAGGTAAGTACCAGACCAAGGAGATCCACTTTCATTCATTGACATTTAAGCACCGTAATCACAGGTTATCAGCATGATATAGATGCCTAACATGCATGCCATTGTCACTTAAGGATTATTTATTTGAAATATAGGCCGGGACAATACTTTGATAATGTTATAATGGTATGATAAAAATGATGACACAGCCAAAAGAGTATGATGTATCAAATAAGATAAAAGTTTTCATATTGAGTTCGACTTCCACAAAATCCATAAATTGCACTCAGTTGAAAGCCAGTGGAATGTCATAACTTGAGCAAAAGCATCATTTGGAAGAATTGAATAATTTGAAAATTATTTCCATTTTGAAAACTGATGCATATAAATCTGCTCAACTTTTCACCTCTTGTTCCTCATTGATGTGATGAATACTGACGACATACAAAAATAGGATGATGAAACATGCTGGGAATATTTTGCTGTTACACATTAAATATCCATGCTGTTAGGTGATCCGTCAATCTGAAATAAATTGTTTGTGTAAAATTAGATAAGATCGAAGAAAAATATTAATGACACTGACATAATTAAATTAAAAGTAATCTGTCTGTGTAATCCAGTGCCAAATTGATGTATAATAAGGATGTATGTGCCAAGTGTGAAATCTTTGAAAACATTCTAATATAGCTTCTATGAACATTAAATTCTCTGAAATTTAAAAATAATATACACATCACATGTGATTATTGGTTATGTATAACCTTTCCATATATTATATCACATATTTTGGGAGGGCTGGGATGATTACTTCTGGCCATCACTCAATTCTCAAGACATATTATGTAATAAGAAAGGACAGCAAGGAAAATTTTCTCTTTCCCCTGATGTCCTCAAAAATATGCTTTGTAGTTTTCCATATTGATACTAGATACAACTAGTTTCTCTTACTGAAAAAGTGGTTGCCAAATTTTTAAACATTTGAATGAATGTGTACCAAATTTACCTGTGTTTATATGCTCTTAATGAAGTGATCTCATTAAATATTTACTAAAATGCACTAATGTTTATATGTTTACATATTAATGAATACAAGTAAACATGTTTGCTAAAGTACATATAAGTATGATGTGGCAATGGAAAAAAGCAAAAAAAGGGACAAACTTAATTTTGATAATTGATATTTTCGTTGTGCAACCGCCTGTTTAGTTTGATTGTTTTCAATAATTACTCACCATTTATGTCTGAATAAAACTTTTTCAATTTCTCTTGTTGGTGCTTCAATAGTAAGGCATAGGATGAGAGACACCAGGAAAGTCACAAATATGTCACCAGTTGTTTGCCACAGCTGTGAAGATAAATTGCATTATTAAATGTTTTTGTCAGAGATTTCTTATTCAAGATGAGATTAATACATGCTCTTAAAATAGCAGTGATTCTTAGGAAATTCTCAACTGGTCTGAGGTAATCTAGGTTCTAATTTCTCAATCACCCAACAAAGACATAAATCATCCAGGTTAATAAGATGAATGTCAAAATTTAATGTTCTCTCTATCCAAGGTATTAATAAAAATGAACATCATTCATTTCAGTTTGTGGAAATAAATGTTAGAAATTTTTAAACCCTGAATCATAATTTAGAAAATTGCAATTTTTATCGGTCCACTAGTAAAAATGCTGAATATTTTTGAAAATATATTACTACTTAGAGGATTATGAATTTATTTTTCCAATGGGTTCCTAAAAATAAAATTAATTCTGAGAACAGATGTGTCACATAGTCTTTCTTACCGCATTGGGTACTGTCCCATACTCTGGTTTCCTTAAGCTACCAATATGGTAAAGTTGGACAATTGTGTGCACCAAGTATGCACAGTATGTAAGTCTGCTTAAGGGTATAAAGGCCTTCCATTCTACAACCTTTTGTGCAATACCTATGGAAATTAAATGATGAAGTTAATGTCTTACAATCATTCATGTTTATATGCATTGTTACTAAATATATGTAATACAATCTAGTATAAAACACTCAAGGCAATTATCTAATATTTTTTTACTGTCAAACCCAAAAGTATCAAAAATAGTTATGGTCAACCCTGTTGTTAAAAGATCTTAATATATGACCATAGGACAGTTTCCGAACAGTTGTTAATTCATGTCCCACCTCATCACCTTAAATGTTTAATGACCCCTTGAGCATAATAGACTATCAACTACTGATAAAAATATTATATAATTAGGGTCTTAAAATTAGAAATGAACATGATAAAACTTCTTCATCTGACATTCTTCAATGAATAAAAATTTTACTAATAGTGACTATTTTCATTGTATCAGCGATAAGGTGATAAAAACAACATCATCTCCTCATTTCCCCCTGAATTGTTCAAGTTGTCTCACGTGGAGCGAACAGGCCAAACCAAAGCTCTAGGGCCCTTTTGCAATCAGGGTCATTTAAGAATGGAGACCTCAAGTCACAAAAATGGGCAAAATTTTATTTTCAAACTTCCTTGGAGAGGTATCCTGGGTAGCCAACTTGAAAGTTTTGCTTTGCGGGCGGAAAGGGTTAGGAGAAGTAGTCTTGGAGGAGAATATGGCAGGGACAAGAGAAGTGATTGAGCACATGGCCCAGCAAGTGTTTCTCTTGTTGGTGCCATGCCAATCACTTGCCCTTACCTCCCATAATCCCATTCTTTCTCCTTCCTCTATGCACGATTTCCATGCTCCCATGCACATCTCAGTGCCTCAAAGTTTGGTATTATCTGCATGCTCCACATTATAAAACTGTGATGGTAGATATATTGGCCCAAATTCATGTCTTATATTTCATTATGTTAATAATTTAATTGGTAAATTGTTATTGGAAAATTAGTCAAATAGAAGGAGTCAAGTCAAAATTGACTATTTACTTAAAAACTACTGGTAATGAAAGTGGAATTGTATTCAATATTTGAAAAATGATAGATAGGATCTGTACACAGTATTATGATAGGTTTTCTATTCTTGAGAATCATTGATTAATTTAGAAAATACTTTTTTAGCTTATGTTGCTCCTGCTTGTCTGCAATAATAATGCCTGACCCTGCAGTAGTCCAGAGTAGTAAAGCATTGAACTACTGACCAGAGGGCCCAGATGCTATTCCCGGGCAAGCCTCTCTGGGCACCCTCAGCTCTACCCTAGCTGTATGATTCTTTGGGTACCAGATTTTCCTGGGAAACCATAACCGGCACAGGGAAAGGAGCTGACTCTCCTACCCTGGTGTGCAAATTTTGCATGCTGTTGGGTTTATTACTGGGTGAACGCTACCATCGCCTACCAAACCAAACTTCGGGTTGATTACTGTACAAAAACTACATTCTTTCTGTTTCTGCATTCCTTAGCTAGGGAACCAATCTTAATCTAATTTTTGTCCCATTTTAAGGCACCATTAATATTTTTGACATGCTTATTTGCCTACCTAACTCACAGGAAAATAAATATATTGGCTCACCCAAGTCTCCCTTGGTGAAAACAAACAGTCCGAATCCAATAGCAGCAGCCCAGGAGATACGGAAACAGGATCCATAAAATGCAGACTCAAGAGCATTATAGTGATTGCCAGGGTAATAAAACAAATAACCGGATATAAGGGTTGCAACAGCCAAAGTGAGACAACTGGTGAATGCCGCATGTGACTGGATCTGCAAGATGAGTCAAGATATATCATTTTTACCATCTGGCAATGATTTTAATGTCATATAAAACATGATAATCAATGATTTCCTTTGTCATTTCATTTAATATGAGGGCATTGATTTTTTGTTTCTGTACTTAACACAAGGAGCATGTTGACTTTTTTTTCAGTCTTGTCGGTGTGACATATGCTCATCTTTGTACAGAATATGCATACCAGGAACTGGAAAAGCTGGAGAGGTATGATGCATTTTGTCAAAAAGTAGCAGGTTATATTTAATCATAAATAACTATGTTGATATCATTGTAAATAATATCAGGTATATATTGTAGAGCAAAGAAGCTTAAGCATGTGATGCTTCATGGAGTGACCAAGGGTTATCGTAACCCTAAAATCCTTGTATTGTGCATGAATGTAAAAATTTACAATTTGTTTATGAAAATTGCCAAAACTATTGGGAAACAATCTCAGTTCACATATTTTTTAATGTGTCCTTATGAACCCAAATTAACTTAATTTCATATGTAGTGCATGAAGAGATATTGAAATCAGTGCACACTTAAATTTCTTTGATATACATACATCATGAAACTTTTCATGGACGTACACATGAAGGTATATATTTTATACGACAAGGTATCCCTTTATTTTTGATTGCCACTCATTGCATTACTTGTAATATTACCTTATAGAGAGATTTATTTCAAAGTTGTACGAAGTATCTTTTATGAAATATTTTACCAAACTTCAAGAATATTCAATGATCATTCATAAATTTACCAGTTCAATTCCCTCTTAGGTGTGCTTTACTCCACCTAGGCCATGGCTGTTTGTCTTCATCTTCAACGTAATGTATAGGAATTAGGTAGAAGAAGGGACTATATAGTCTCAATCTCACTCCAATGAAAAAAGCAAGACAATAAATAAATGAAATATCTTTCTTGTAGATAAAGAAAAAAATCAGGCCATTGTCCAAAATGTTTCTGAGAATAGTAATACCTAAATATATTTTATATATAGCAACATTGGTGGAGTGTGGTTATTTTGATATTGTAAAGAGCTAATTACTGCATATATATATATATATATATATATATATATATATATATATATATATATAAACAGAGATGTAGATTTTTAGAATATAGAGACACAAAGAAAGGACACTCACAATTTGTTATTTTACGTTTCGACAGCACGGCTGTCGTCTTCAGAATCTCTAAATCTGTCTCTATATTCTAAAAATCTACATCTGTGTTTTTTATATATTTGTGTGTCGCCGAAGAGCGTTCCATTTCGAAGATATTATATATATATATATATATATATATATATATATATATATATATATATATATATATATATATATATATATATATATATATACAGAAACAGATATAAGGATATATATCCTCGATAGCTCAAGTGGTTAAGAGCATCCGCCCGGCAAGTGGAAAGATCCGGTGTTCGAGTCCCGGTTGAGGAAATATTTTTACTCTTGTGATCCGTTCGATTCCGCCTTCCCCACCTCTATTGTGTTCGTCCTTTATATGTGTTCCTATCCCTTTTCCTTATATCTGTTTCTGTATATATGAGTATTTATTCGCCGTTTGGCGGGATTTCGTGTTTGAATGTGTATTTGGCCAATGTGGCTCATCTCTTTCTTCTGGCTATGCGTGCCACGAAACGCACTGTTCCTTTCCTGTATGATGTTGTATGAATTCTAACCCACTGTCCTTTCCTTTCCTTGTGTATTGTCTATTTCTCCTTTGGTGGGTGAAACAGCCCCCTGACGCCATCTCTTGGCTGAAAAAATCGGGGCGCTTGGCGACATATTAGACCCACGGATCTCAGGGTAAATTGACTATCCTCGATAGCTCAAGTGGTTAAGAGCATCCGCCCGGCAAGTGGAAAGATCCGGTGTTCGAGTCCTGGTTGAGGAAATATTTTTACTCTTGTGATCCGTTCGATTCCGCCTTCCCCACCTCTATTGTGTTCGTCCTTTATATGTGTTCCTATCCCTTTTCCTTATATCTGTTTCTGTATATATGAGTATTTATTCGCCGTTTGGCGGGATTTCGTGTTTGAATGTGTATTTGGCCAATGTGCCTCATCTCTTTCTTCTGGCTATGCGTGCCACGAAACGCACTGTTCCTTTCCTGTATGATGTTGTATGAATTCTAACCCACTGTCCTTTCCTTTCCTTGTGTATTGTCTATTTCTCCTTTGGTGGGTGAAACAGCCCCCTGACGCCATCTCTTGGCTGAAAGAATCGGGGCGCTTGGCGACATATTAGACCCACGGATCTCAGGGTAAATTGACTATCCTCGATAGCTCAAGTGGTTAAGAGCATCCGCCCGGCAAGTGGAAAGATCCGGTGTTCGAGTCCCGGTTGAGGAAATATTTTTACTCTTGTGATCCGTTCGATTCCGCCTTCCCCACCTCTATTGTGTTCGTCCTTTATATGTGTTCCTATCCCTTTTCCTTATATCTGTTTCTGTATATATGAGTATTTATTCGCCGTTTGGCGGGATTTCGTGTTTGAATGTGTATATATATATATATATATATATATATATATATATATATATATATATATATATATATATATATATATATATATATATATATCTAATTACTGCATGCATATATATATATATATATATATGCCTGCAGTAAGTTAGTTTTTAAAATATTACTCACCTTGTTTAATTTGTATTTGGAATCACGGATTTTATACAAAACGAATCCAATTATGATTCCAACCATGTAAGGACCAGCTCTGTTGTGAGACTTTATGTAGAATGATACAAAATTATCATTTGATTGAACATCCTTCAAATTTCTGAAATAGGAGTATGGTGAAGTTGTAAAATTAGTCCTGTTGACACCTATTCATGAACTCGTTATTATCTATCATTAGTAATATACAACAGCACATTTGCCAAATGCTTAATTCAACTAGAAAACCCATTTCTTTTAATATTTTTGGAGAAGCATCATGATGACAATTTCTCATGTCTAGATTATGGTTAAAAGTAGAATCTCATTTCATCATCTTAAGATTTAGTGTAATCAGCTGTGAATTTGAAGAATTATTGACATTTTTCAATGCAGTAGTCAGATCTTTGTTTATTAATGGCTGCATGTATATGTCAATAGGAGACAAAAGATTACTGAATATTTAATTTCATATATGAATCTTATTGATGATGATGATGCATGGGTGTGCATTATCATCATCAGTAATAACACATCAACACATCACCCTTCTAAATATCAAAATTAAAGGCTTTTGTTCTTTTTCCATTGAAAAAAGTGAATGTTAGAAATATATAGATTATCTAGGTACACTTACCGTAAGTAAGGAAGAAGAATTGCATCCTTCTCTTCCATGTAAATGATCATGAATGGAATTATAAGGGAGAGGAAAGTTCCTATTCCCACCAAAATAAAGCCTATTCTTGGCTTCTTCCATAGCATATAAACTATAAATAAAGATAGGAGGAAGAACTGCATGTCACAAGACATATACCAAGACTGGAACATGCACTGCAATGAAAAATGGATCATGAATTTCTTTTCTTATGATGTATAAATATGTATTTGTAAAATTATTTCTTCATAGCAACAAAAATACTGTTACCTGATCAATATTTTGATTCACTCACCATTTTATCATCATTTACATAGTTATTGATGTAGAGAAGATTTGCCCACCAGCTGCTCACGCACCTATCTCTTTCCAGTCCTACCTTGGAATTCCACAGTGGACCTGATCCGATCTTATAGAACAGGGTTGCATGGAAAATAACAATCACTGCATAGACAGGAGTTAACCTGAAGCAAATATAAGGATATTTAATGTCCTTGGTTTCCAGTATGGTCATATGAAGTAATAAATTTATTGAATAGCACAAAAATGAACTAGTAGTTGTAATGCCCAGAGAATTGCATTTACCTGATAAAGCGAAGGATGAAAAGTTTTACAAAGTTCAGACTTTTTCTCTTGTCAAGCTCCAAGAGGAGAAAATATGTCGTTAACAGTCCTCCAAAGAGGAAAAAGGTGTCTACAATAATCAATCCATTGATGAGAAATGAACCTCCTGGTCTGCGGTAAGCCTGTAAATATGAATGTTGAAGTTTTAACTAATGAGCATCATGCAATTACAATTTCGTCAATTTAAAAATATTGCAATGGGTAAGTTCCCTTTAAGCTAATATTAAATGTAACTTTAATTAAATTTTTAATCTGAGTTAAAGCATTTCTCCCTGGGTCATAAAGGCGTAACTGCATAAATAGTTTTAATCAATGTGCTTTACATTTTATTTGTAAGTACCTATTTAATATGATTAATTTGCTTGAATTGGGACTTATCAACTAAGACCCTTAAAAATGGATGTCATGCAATGCCGTGAAATTATAAAGGATTCAGAACTTGTTATGTTCATTTGGAATAAATGATAGATTCAAAGAAAATAAAAAGACCAAAAAAAAAACAGAAATAACAGCTTAAAAGTGATGTCCAGAGATGAAAGTGTTTGAGAGCCAAATGAAATAATATGAGTATATGGAATGTTGTTTGGTGATTAATTATTTTCCTAGATATTAATAAGGAGCATTTATAAACTTTTTCCTTAGATTACCTGTTCAACCACCTCTGGATTAAATAAAGGGCCGCTGATGATTGCTTTAATTCGATGACCCATGATGATCAGCAGCATTGATAGGAATCTTGTGCCATGGATGCTGTCCAATCTATGATCTGAGGCTTTGATTTTAAATAGATTCAGGAAATTTCTTCTGGCGGAAAAACAAAGCACGATCTTCTTCATAAAACCTGTTGGTGAGTAATGGATATTGAGGCATAACAGAATACTGCATTTTTATTGAAACTTTGATTTGTTCAATGTTTCTGCAGGTAGCTGAGGGTTTATATGTTATGCTATATTGGGAGCATCTTTTCGAATGAGTCATGCATGTTGCAATAATCATCTAATGTTGAGCTTGTAAATTTACATTCTCCCAGAATGTTGATTAGTTTCCAAAATTTTCCAAACAAGATCCATAAAATGCTGGCAATTAAATAGCTCTAGAGTGAAATATGTACAGTGGTGTAAAAATGACATGTTACTCTGTGAAACCCTTATCATACCTAGGTATTTATTTTATTTGTTTTTGTATGTGTATTTGTATGCTTGCAGCAATTAGACCGCTGTACTTTTGACGTACATAGCTGAAACTTGATATGTTTTTTAAGAGTTTTTTTATTTAGACAGCTAGTCGTATCTATTAAGAGGTACCTAATGGTCTATGCATGTATTTGGTCACCTGCAGACCAGAGCATTTAGATGTAAAGACCATATGCATCTACATAATGCATGCCATTGCCTTCGTTGTCAAAATAAAGGAAATATAGTTCAAGATAAAGGAAGCCAAAGTTAAATATTTAAATTGGAAGGCATAAAGTAGAGCCGGCAGAATAGCCCATTTGTCTCATAGAGGGTCAAAGTGTGGAAGGAAAATTGGTTTAGATAAAGAAGCTTTTCCATTAGGGGTGTTGTATGATAAGGACCTTGAGTAGGAATGTGAAGAAAAGATGATTCAGAGTGTAGTTTTATGTAGTTTGAAAACTTGGTTGTTAGGTCTAGATGATAGGTCTAGACTTAAGGTTTTTGAGATGTAGATTTAGAGAAAATTAGAAAAAAGTAAATGTACTGGAAGGAGAACAAGCAAAGAAGTATCAAGTAAGTAGAAGAAATAAGTAGAGGGGGTCACATGGGAGAAATCTAAAGAAGGCAAGAAAAGTGTATGCAGAGGATTGATGATGAAATGTTGAAGACTGATGGAGGGGAAAATGTTGGCCTAGCAAGTAGGGGGAGAAAAAGATTATGAACGGGGTTGGAAAATATGCTGAGCATGTAAAAGTAAAAAGGAAGAAGGATTTATTGTAGCATGGAGTATTATTTTGTTAGTGTCATGATAGATGAGGCTTAGATTTGTGGTTAATAGCTGTATCCATCCAAAACCTATCCACTGGTAGACTATTACTTAGAATGATACATGCCATGAAGACGGATGCATTAATGATTTGGAGGCAATCATCTGTGAAGTAAGTAGAAGTAATATCAAAAATGATGTAGTGGCACAGTGAACATTTTAGCAGCCCCTTCAAGGGGAGGGCACAAGATGTTTTTAGAAAGAAATATTGCTGAAAGATTATAGTTGGAAGAGATTACAGAAAATAGATGTTATGAATCACAATTGAGAAACTTGAAATTGAACATGCACATGAGAAAAGCCTTATAGCAACTAAATAAGCCTCTTGTGTGTCGTTGAGAGGGAGGAAAGATCAGTTGAGATTGTTATACAAGGGGCCATTCTGTCTCTTCTTCATCATTGAGGAGACTCATTCATAAAAATTAAGAGGATAGAGAGAGAAACAAAAGTATGTTTACCAGATGTGTTCAAGTATATTGAGATGTGTTTGAGATAATGTTGTATTGTATTTTTCAGCTTGGCATAAAATCTTTGGTTCAAGAATAAAATAAAGATGAGAAAGCTAGTAAAAATTAATCCATAATTTACAATGAACATGAATCAGTAAAAAACCACATAAATAATATGCATTTACACCGAGTACCTAAAAATACTTTGGAAGATATGAAAGTCAATCAGAATAATTTGCAAAAAGGTTAAAATCCATTAATTACTTGAATTTTACAATTAACCTGCTGCTATGTGGAATTTATGACCCTAGTCAGTTAACAGTATTTTGCTGCTCCACTAAAGTCAAGCTTCATCAGATTTTTCTTAACTTATACATTAACATGTATGCAACATAATTGAAAAGCACACACTGCCTTTAGATGTAATGCTACAAAGTATTCTGTCTTGATGTTTGATAGCGATATGATGTAGGTGGCATGTTTCAAATAGAGAGTCTTAAATATGTTTTTTATGAGAAAAATTACCTTAAATTTTGATCCCTGTTTGTTTGTAGGAAAATGATCGAATGAATAACATTTTTATTGATATTTTAATTCTATTTTAATTACAGCAGCAAACAAAGTAGCATTCAATTTAATTACCAAATCCATATCATTGTCATTTTAAAATGTTTATGTTGCCCACCTCTACATGTAGTGGATGAAGACATTTCCCCATGCATCTATGTACTTTATTTTAAATGTTTATTGTTAATAACTGACAATTATCCTAAATTTATTTTGGACGTGGAAACACTTGCATCTAAATGAAGCTCCATGTTTTAGGCCTCTAAAAAATTAATCCAAGGAAGTGTTAAAGACATTTTATTAATTTCTTATTTTATGAACCTCAATCTTTGGTTTTTACCGATATGGAATAGTGTCATGGGGTATTCATGAAAAAAGCTTGAATTTCATATTTAAATGATAGAAATATGTTGAAAGAATATTCGCAAAAAGTAAAATATCCAATACTTCTATAAACTTCCATAAAGAAAAATACATGGACTGTTACTTTATCATTTATATGACATAATATGAACAAAATATGAAAAAATCGGAACAAATACAACAAAAAATGATATTCTAATTCCCAAGTGTTGAAAAAACATTAATAAACGACCATTATCAAATTGAATTTGAATTGTAAAATG
Organism: Hetaerina americana; assembly: GCF_022747635.1. Lineage (NCBI taxonomy): Eukaryota > Metazoa > Arthropoda > Insecta > Odonata > Calopterygidae > Hetaerina > Hetaerina americana. Next base: position 38,356,307 of record NW_027287427.1, on the reverse strand, counting down.
AGAAATAATTTATGGTCTAAACTTTCTTTTCGGATTCACAGTGCTTTCCTGAGTGTTTCCTATTCATTTAGGCATCGTATTTGCCATAAAAAATAGAAAAATTCCTGGAAAATTTGAAAAACTCATTTTTTCAATTCCTTTTTAAATATCTCCCAAACTTGTGCCATCAAGAATAAATTAATTGCCTTTGGAAGAGATTATTTATCTGTAAAGTTTACCAGTTTTGGTGGCTGCATTATCTTCTGAAGGCGTTTCAAAGTTGACATCATATACTGTGGCAGCAAAGGCAATAATCGCTAGAGCTACGAGAAAAGCACTGAAACAAATAAAAGAACATTGGTTAATAATATTAATAGATATCTTAAATGGAACTATTACTTAATTAAAACTGGTAAAACTTTATGGAAGTTGAAATGGGGTTTTATTCCTATTGAGAAAATCTTGTTCAAGTAAATTTTTAAGTGAATGCATATATATTATTGTATATTTTTGTGTACTTTCCACAGCAAGAGGTATTTCAGTTATTAAATTAAGGTGAATTCTACCAATTTGAATTGTTTCCTAGAAAATCTTTTACCATATTTTTGTGATAGATTATCATGAATATGTTTTTGCATTTGGCTATCTCATATGCAAGAGTGCATGTAAGTGTGATAGACTCAATTCGTCCTGAACATTTCTTTTGAGGATTCCCCTCTGAATGGGTCAAAATTACAGGGAAACATATTTGCCATTTAATTGGGTATTTCTCATAATTTTTTGTAGTTTTCAACCTCGTTTTACCCTTCATCACACTCGGTCAAGTCCCATATACCCCATATCTCTCCTAAAATGTCATTGCATTGCTCCTATAGCTTCCCTCCCCTCCCCCATCTTTATTACGTTTTGATATTTTCTTAATTCTACTATCTCTGTTTGCATAAAATAGTCATGCCTAAAATTCAGACAGGATAAGTGAAATAAATGTGTACAAAATATTTTATGTGTCATTAAAAATTTGTGATTTTTTTGAGCTGAAAGAGCTTATACAAGGGCAGGGTTGGATGTTATCATCTCCTTCTTGTTTACTCACTGAGCACCAAATGTATCTTGAAAATAAGAAAGCTGAAATAACTTGCCTGTAAGTGATGTCATATGCTGTCAGATATTCATCTTTTCTATCTGTTTGGCACATTTTATCCGGAATTCTGACTTTTATGTTTAAACTCTTTCCATATACTTCATTAATCCAGTTTATTGCTTGCACTAGTGCATCTTCCACAGCAGCTGGTGAACATGAAGCGGGAACACATAATGACCAATGAATGACATCACGTCTTGATTTTGTTGGATCACCTACATGCTGAGGAGTATAAAAACATCAAGTCCTAGTGTATTGAAGCTAAAAAAAGTCAAATGAGGTTAGTTTCTGTGGTAATATTTTACGTATGATGAAAAATGAGATCATCTCTCATGAGTATCAACCCATACTTCTACTGAAATATTTCTCTTCACCCAAACAATATTACCGTAAAAATGAGTTTTTTCCAAACCTACCCATTAAGTAGCGTCAATTTGGCAATCAGATATTTCCATTGATCCAAGGATTTGTTCCCTTTACCACTACAACTCATAATAAAGACCATTCTGTTGGAGAGTTTTTAGTGATACTATCACAGGTTCCATTTAATTCAGTGAATTTATTATAAAAATATTTATTCATCCCATGTCAGCATATACATGAAGGATAAGAAAAGTAAAAAATATGAACTTATGTGATGATAACATTATGCAATAGTCATTGCATAATGGTATCATCAAGGTACTCAATAATCCAAGTAAAAAAAATAAGTAATTCAATCTATGCCCATTGAAAACCTACCTTAAATGATGGGGTACCAATAACAATAAATTGAAAGTTTTGATACATATGCTCCTATATGCCTCAATTCCATGAACAGTTGATGTCAGTTAGTAATTAATAGCAGTGTACAAGACAGACTTAGTAAATAATTTGGCTCAACCATGTTACTCCATATCTAGAATTTTTTTGGCTCTTAGAAAGTTTGCAAAAATATTCTCAAAAATCTTTGAAAATTTGTTAATTAAGCTAATTGGTCTGTATTTTTGAATCTCATCTGCCTTGCCTTTTAATGAATTTTTATGAATAGGCATTTATATTTTGTATTTGGATATCTTAAGACTGGATGGGAATAATCTTAATCTAAGAGATTCATTCTATATATCTGACAGTGTAGAGTAAAAAATGAGGGAAGTACGAGTATAGCATGTTTTTGAAATAGGGGTTTACCTGAGGAATAGGAAGGGAGGTTAGGAGGAAGAGAGCTTAACATAGCCTCAAGGGCTCTTATTGGGAGTGAGGATGCCTTTTGTAAGGCTATCATGTCCTCTGAACATTATGCCCCCATGACGTCTGAATTTTTGCATAGAATATAAGGGTCAGGGTGTCTTAGGAAACAATTGATTCTTTGCTTTGGGGTCATTCAGTTTTCATGGAGAATGGGACAGGAAATTTGAAACTCATCAATGGGGGCATTTTGATTAAATAATACCCCTAGTTAACATTTGATGATAACTACATTTTGTCAGGCCAAACTCATCAAATATTTATATTTTTTTCCCCTTATATTTTTTGGTCTGAACAGGTCTGTCCAGTGTCCAGAGTATAAATATCCTTAGCCCATATTTTGAAACACTTGCAAATATTTTTTAGAATAAATGATATTAATTTTTATTTTTTTAGATAAAGTTGTGTAAGTAATTTACAAAAATATATGCTGAAATGTGTAGAAAAAGGATTAATTTAAGATAATAAACAAAATATACGCACGTTTATTCTGTCCCATGCTGTTTGCTTGGGGTTGTAAGTCATCAAGTAAGGGTCCAGTGTGTAATTCCTTATTTGTTGCTGCCCCTGCTTTTCAATGATGTTGATTTCAGCCAGACAATATTGCCCATAGAGCATGTTTTGTGTAGAGCCATGCTCATCATAGTTGTTGCCGGAGAGATCAACATTGATGGCCACACACTGGTCAAAGTTACCCATGTGATATGAATTTCCACTCACTATACCATCTGGGAATTTTGTGGATGCATCAAACACTAAAAAATAAGCACATGGTTGAGAAAATAATATTCGATTGATAAAAATTGATTGATACATGAATTAAATTAGTGCTTGTATGCAGATGATGATAATCTTCCATTAAGATTCAAATAAGCTTATTGGTATGTTAAATAAAGGAAATGCTACATATTATTTAACTATCCATAAACTGAAAAAACATATAGGTGGACTTTATATGTGCCCTTTATTTTATTTATATTTCATTATTTCACTGGCAGCTACTTATTGATAGAAAATATTATCATAGATTTCAACTATCCAGTAATAACAATAATAATAATTTATTTCTTCCTGTTTGTCTTGATATCCAAGAAGATCATCAAATAGCAATTTAAATAAAATTACAAATAAGGTATTAATTCAAAAACTCTTAACTACTGTAATAGCACTTTTGTTGGATAAATGCTTTCAATTTTGTTTGGAAAGCATGAATTGCTTGTACTTGCTTTATTTTAATAGTTAATGTATTATGTACAATTGATGCTGCATGTTGGGATCCTTTGGATATAAAGTCACTTTACAGTCATTTAAGTATCTCATTTTTTAATTGTAGCGACAAAAAGCTGAATTATCAGGGAAATGATGGGGATATTTTTTCTCAAAGAATGTAGAATTTAGTACATAAACACACGGCAAAAGAAGTTCCCCCATACATTTATACATTTACAAGTGAAAAGTGGACTACCAGGGGTACAAAATGAAAAGCAGCAAATAATTGCGCAAAGAGACCTGACTTTAGGGTAACTTGGAATTAATGCTAACGTTATCATGTTGAATAAAAAATTAAATTTTTTAATTTAACATTGCCAGATTTATTATTATCAGTATTCTGTGGGTTAAGGTAGGTTTTAGATGTACACAGTATCGGACAATATAGTAATTCCCTCTTCCATTCATCCTTTCTCCTTTTATTTCGTAAAACATGCCTATAATATTCCTACCCCTTCCTCACTTGCTCAACATTCTCCTCTCTATCATAGTCTCCAACATCCAATTGTCAATCAAAATAGTCTGCATCCATCTTTTCTGCCTCCATTGGATTTCTCCCATTAATTCTCTCTTCTCCCATAATGCTTAGCTTTTCCTCATTTGCTTTTATTTCAGTGCATTTCACCTTTTCTTTCATCCTTTTCTAAACCCATATTCCAACAGCCTTCAAGCTTATAATGTTGCTTCAATGATCATGTTCCTGTGCCACATAAAACCATGTGCTGAGCTATGGCTTCATCCCAAGAAGAATTACTCTTGGGAAAACTCGTTCTACACCCCCCTCCCTCTCCAGTTTCTCTCTCCCCACCTGAAAGGTGTTGTAAGGCCATTTGCGGTGAAATGTGCTCTAGCACTGGCTCTATGTGAAAGGGATGATTTTTGTTGACATCCCCCAAAAATCTCCTTTTCTGTATGCTGCCTTAAAGATACCATATTTAAGTGAAATCTAATATAATTTTTTTTGGATTCCAAAGGCAGCTTGCTCACTTTTTTTGTAGACATATCCTTTAGTTTGGCATGTCTCACTCAACCCTTGACATATCACATTATAAAATCTGGTAAATTCGAAACTGTTTGGTCCATAATTGTGATCTATGTATTGCTAAAACATGGGTATTGGCTAGCATTCTAAGTGTGGGAGAGCATCTGGAAGAAGGGTTTATTTTAGCATGGTCATGGTTGAGATGTGAGAAAGTACCCTGCTTTGATGTTGTGTTAATATATAATTGACTGAACTTTAATCTAGAAAGATAACATTTTTTAAATTTAAGGTATTAATGCACATGAAATTTTTACTTGGTATTTTTATTGTTCCACATTAAGATTGAATGCACAAAGTTTTCTATGGTTAGCTATTTTTTCAATTATTTAAAGTGTTTCCAAGGAGCTCATATAGCCCATCGAAAATCTTTTGGCGATAAACGCATAATTCGGTAGGTTCCATCTTTTCACCCAAATTTTGGACCTGAACCTTTTGGTTACTTCCTAAGAATGGTACTCACTCTGCACGGCCCAGAGGGTGAAGTTCCGAAGCTCTCTCAGGAAGATCTCGCTATGGTTCCTGCACAACTCGTCCCCGCCCGAGGACGCGATCTGGCTCACGACCAGCGGGAGCACCGGGAACAGTGGAGTCTTGGATAAATCCGACCACTCGAAGTGTACGGTACCGTCCCTGCCTGCAATCCCGCTGTACTCTTCGTATATACTCCCGGCACCGAAGGAAACATCCGACATCAGTGTCACCGAAAAACACAACACCAACAGGGTACGCTCCCATGACCAAAACACGCCGTTCGGTCGCATCTTGAAGAATCGTCCTTCGTCACTTGGTGGTCATCCACAGTGTGAAGAAGCACGAAGAATAGTTTTCTTTCTGCGAGAGAAATCTTATTTGTCACGGAACAACTTTGAACTAGCAGAACGTCTTCATCAAAGTCCCTTTGCAGAGCGGCGCAAAGAGACAGAGAGATGTTTTCTTCGGAGTCCAGTCGCCCGGTTGACACCCGCGCGTCGCGGCAAGCTGAGTGGCAAAGAGTGGCCCACGTTGTTTGTTCTAGTATAAATAGTAAGACTGCAGCGGGGATGAAGTTGAGGAAATGGTCACCGGGAGAGGGAGGGGGGTGGAGGAGGTGGCGGCGGGGGCTGCAGGGAGGTCACATGTCTCTCGGAGTTTGTGGAATCAAGGTTTCCTTTACATTTTTGATCATCAGGGCCTTCGCGGTCGGTTTGCTCCCCTTTGAACGCGAAGTGGAAGAGAAGTGGTGGTAGTGAGAGAAGCAATCGCCCGACCGGTTTTTTTCCCCCCTTTCTCGTGCGAAGCCTCGAGCCTCCGTAACGGCCATGCGTTGCATAGTGGCCGTACGGACCAGGAATGAGAACGTTTTGTTTATCCGCGTAAAGGGATTACAAAATCGCTCGGAGGTGTGATTGAACTCGGGTCAGTAAATTTCTCAGCAAAAACATTGCGTTTCCTCGGTCGCGCGTTTTCCCAACGCTGCAGCCAGAACCTGAATGCGTGAGTCAAGCGGATTATCTCGCGGGATTGTTGGTGCAACGTTCGTAGTTTCCATTTTGGCATGGAATTGACATCGATTAGGGAATGTACTTTAGCTTGATGACTGACGTAGTGGAAATAAAGTGCTGTGTCCGACCAACGGTCCACCCGTACCTAAATAAATAAATATAATTATTAACCATTTTGGCATAAGTTGCCTCTTGGTGTCCAGCGTTGAGGGAGGATTCATACGTCGTCGAAAATTGAATGCAGTAATAACCTAAACTATAGAAATCCATGACTCCGTGTTTTTATTCTGTTGGCTGTGATTACGATGTATATAATTGTGAGCTACCTTGAGGATTAGGAAATAAAAATGCTTCTCTATCTTGCAGTTTACTTCCACTATTGGACTCCTTGTAATGAAAAAGTTATACTTATCGGTGGCATACCCTTTGTGTATATTAATGCATCTAATAGAGAGTTTTTTTCCGCTTAATCTACTTTTTTCTGGTCTGAGTTGTGACGAGACGAAGACATCACCTGCTAATTCAGAGGCCCGTTCCTCAAATCTACAAATCCTCTGAATGTATGCTGCAAACCTTAAATGCATTAAAATTTCAAATAAAACAGAATAAACTGCAGTTTTACTGTTATCTCTATCCAGGGGCGGTTCTAGACTTTCTATTTCGAGGGGTTTATGGTATTGCCTGGGTTCATGAAAATAATGTTAGATATAACTATTATTTTCTATGCACATCATGGAAGGAACTGGGGGAGGGTGACAAAATTCAGATTTAGTTAGCCATAGAACTTCCTTAATTGGTTAGCGCAAGGAAAATAATAAGGGTGTGGCACACTTGAGAATATATGTTTGCACAATAGCATAATTCTCATTTACGTATAGGGTTGATTTTTCTTCTTGGAATATCAGCTGGATATTTTTGCAACGCAATTTTCGGGAGAGTCCTCAGACCCTCTGAATCCACCGATGTTTCTTTTTGTGTTCTTCGGTAATAGATTGAATTTAAAAACGTATTTTGGGACAAGTGTATTTGGACGCGTCGGTGGAAGTCTTTCGTTCCCTTATGTAGGGAAACTATTGGTTGACTGAATACGGATCTAAATAATGAGTTTCCGTCATCATAATTAATTTAACGTCAGGGCTTCTTCGGGACCTAATTTCCGGATAAGCTAAGGCTAAGAGCCTTTCTCTACCTTGAATTCTCATTCATCGGGACATATTTAATATGATCCGGTGTCTGAGAAAAGAACTTTTCAAAGAGGTCTCAGGACCGCCACAATTTATTGAACGTACTTGGCACGCATTATGTTAACTCAACTACGGGATATTCAAAACAGTGACTCGGAAACTACATATACCGGCGCGTTAGAAATATTCTGCATTGGGAGAACGAATTGAAGAATATTAGAATATCGGCTCAGTGTTTTTAAATTTTGTTTTCTTCCGTACATTTATTTATCTTTATTAAAATGTTAATATGCTATGTTGATATTTACGACACATCTATTGAGTATTGGTATATTCTTACGGGGAGAGATAATGCCGCGGCCATGGTGCATTATTTTTTTGTACTTCCGTTAAAACGTCAGAGGAAGGAAATGTACAAGTAATAGAAAAATAAAATCATGAGTGAGGCATACCTCACTACACGGGTGAGAATCCTGCACTATATGGACGGAAGAGAAATAGAGATTAAAGACCTATGAACAGTTGTGGTAAAGGGTATTGCTCAAGATCTGCTCGAAGAAGAAAATAACCAATTAGGAAGTTTTTCAGAGGGTACCAAGTCTAAGAAACAGGAGTACTATTCTGATAGGAAATTGTTCACCACAAAACAATGGTGACATTTAAGTATTATTTTGATGATGTTGAAGGGATAGAGATGTCGTGGAAGACTCTGCATACTTCGATACATAGAGCAGATGATAGAAAATGCTAATTATGCGGAAGTGATATGAAGAGGAGGAAATAAAGCCGACTGGAAGATTGCTTTCGAGCAATTCGAGAATTGAGCACAAATTAAGGTAGTGTCATCCGAGTCCTGAGGCCTACATTTGCAATGAATTTCTTATCTAATTAAAATATATTCCAATTTTCTTTCTACCGTCTCTCGTTTTACATAAGCTTTTCTCGGTAAAACGTGCAACCCTCCGTTGTACAGTATCACTTCCCGCCAGCGTTAGTCATGCTTCAATGTTTCCTCGGTGATTGCTTCACCATTAATTCCTTTTCGCTATTTAAAATTCCAAGTTTCATCACTCGTAGAAACACGCGACTCATTATATATTTACGACATTTAATGACCCCACGGCAATATTCCGTTCATGCGGATTAATTTAACCATCAATAAATTTCAAGTTGATATTTTTAAAATGGATTTCATACGTTTCTTATTTTTATTCTTCCATTTGAAAGCATCGCTAAATCACTTGAGATGAATGCAAAATCACGACGTCTAATTGCTAATTATTCGTTCGCATTTTATCTCCTAGAGACAAATATAGTACACGCCCGAATGTATCTTATGAGTAACATTACAACATTATTACCATTATTATCGAGATTAAAAAAGTATATAAAACATTCTTATTTTTCCGATTTTAGTAATCACCAGAAATAATTACGTGATCTTCAAAGCAGCGAATTGAAATGACTGGGTCTACCAAAATTACTCAAGGAAAAGTAAGAGAAAAATCTGAGACAAGTGAAGAAAAAATTCTTGTTCCCAGGAAGTCAATTTTGGAATGGTGGGTGGACGACTAAATATCACGAGTGAATGTTTATGTACTGACGTCAAACTTTGAAAGAATTGGGCAGCCGTAAAATCAAATTTTATAGCTTAAACCTAAAAAGTATGATGCTTTCTTTTAAAAAAATGTCATCGAGTTTCGATTTTAATTTCTGTTCTTCATCGAACGGGGCTGATTTATTATCACTTTTCCCTCGTCATATGTGGGAAGAAAGAAATATATCTTCCGTTTCTTTTTTGAAGGGGGTAATTAAAATTGTTAGCGTATAATCGGTTAATTATGATACCAATGATTGAATGGAACATAACTGCAATCAGGTGAGGTTATCTGTGCTCAGGTGACGTTTTGAATATTTTCAGGACCGGGAGCAGAGTGTAACTAAAATTTCCCTTGAAACAAAATGATCACCTTAAAAATTAAAAGCAATGACTATAATTTAAATGGACTAGATGCAATTCTGTTAGAAATACATCTCGGCAAATATGAAAAAAAACAAAGAGGCTTGCGGCTTAAATTGAACTTGAAGCAAAAAGCATTCATAAAGCATTTAGGGTATCGTAAATTGAATTGATAGTCACGTTATTTTACGTTTTTTTCAGAACGTGAAAGAAGATAACATAAATACTAAATGATTAAAATACATCCAATGTGCTCACGTCGGTACTTGCTTTCCGTATCGTCTCGACCTTTCTTCTTCATTCCTCGCATTTCACTCCACGTGAGTGATGGATTGTGTAACTTTCCGTTCACTTCTGCCGAGTGCGCAGTTAACACCCCTGCGTTGAATTTTCATGCGTTTGTCATTATTTCCCTGATTCTTAGTTTGGGACCAGCAAGCGTTGCACGGCTAAAAATTAGACTTCACCCTTTTCCATCGCGAAGATGGTTTTATTTTGACTTCCAACTCATTTCCTATGCCATTGGTTGAATCATATCTCTGGGCCCTTACATAAAACTCTTGACTCGGTTTTTCACGTAATTTAAGTAGATATGTTTGCATTTGAGTGCATCAAGCTGTGGCGAAAAGTGTGATCCAGAGTGCAACAACATCTTAAACCAAAGTCATGGCATTGTTTACCCGCGCATCATTTCTTGGAAGCACATTCCCTCTCGATTTCCTCTGGTGTAAACGATATTACGTTTATCGAAAATAATTACACATTTCATGACAATTTTACTTACATGTCTTTAGATTAAAAAATTCCTATTCATTTAGGTGAAACTTACAACTTCGTTATATTCTCTAATTTTCGTAGTGATCTAAGCTTGAAGGTAAAAAGTTTCCTTAGAGAGTAACGTAAGAAATAACGGAACATAGCGCTTAGAACGCGAGATTATTCAGTATAGACGGTGCTTATGCTAGGTGCGAACGTACCTAAAGGTACGAACCATGATCATTTAGGTATGTGCAACCTCTGGCAATTTCGATCCGCTTCCTTTGGTAATTTTTGTCATGGAGTTTTTTTTAAAATCTTTTCCAATCAGTTGGCAGTTGAACAGTGTGATTTTTTTTACAAAAATCCTGGAGCTACTGGTGCTGGAGTCACACTTTTTCAGTTTAATTATTTAAGTATCTGCAAACTGTGAAATAATCACTCAAATTGAAATGGTGGCTTCTAATGCGACTTCTCTTCTTGTTATAGCTAACCTGCTTATATCTACGAGTATTGAAACGACTAATAGACAAAAAAATCAAAATCGCTTTGCCTCTGCTTTCGTAGACAAATGAAATACTTGATCCAAACGTTTAAAATTTTCGTGGGAGAGGTCTTTCCTTAACCTCATGAAAATCGAACATTGGAAGATTTCAGAGTTCTAACTCGAAAGAATATCGAAAAGCTTTTGTTTCCAATGGATGAGACGGCGTAATCCTATTTTCGTTAAACTGTCATGTAAAGCTATGAAATTGTTTGCGGATCTCGTCTTGATTCGCACATTTTTGATCAAGCATAAATTATTCAAAAGAAAAGATCTACCAATTGTGTTCTTCCTTAGTTGATTGCCTAAAAATGGCCATCCAACATAGAATTAGTACCCGCCGTTGATTTCAGTTACTGCTGAGTGATCGCAATGAGTTAATGATAGGTAGTGATTGCCTATCAAGTGACTAAGAAGCAGGTAAAAGTTAGTGAAACTGGGCTTAAATAACTCCCTTATTGTCCTAACCCGTTCTTCCTTATCAGTGCAAAAATATAAAAAATGTGAATTCAAATAAATTTTAAAAGATTTTATGGTTATTTTCCATTCAGCTGCTGTACCCGCTTTTTTCGCCCATATTGGATTAGAGAGAGAGCGTTCTGCAGATCGCCGTACCGTTAATAACTACTGACCATTTTCAGTGCTCCATTTATGTTTAAATAGATTTTAACTAACTTAATTAATTTTAAACGTCCAAGGAATAAATAGGTTTGGATATAGGAGTATAAAATCCATTGCCAGCTGAAAGGATTTTGAAATAATGACCAATACCTCTCCGTAATCCACCCAATCCATGAGGGTACTCGATATCGTTCCACGTAAGCTCTTTTCAAAGTTTTCAGTCTATCCTTATTTGTTTGAGGATCACATACCTAGATGTTCAATGGTTCGTACCTTAAGCATACGCACCGAATACTAAGTAGTGTTGCGATCTAAACAAGATGTACCATTATTTCTTACGGTCTCTATAAGGAAACTATTTTCCTTCAAGCAGAGATTGATACGAAAATTAGGGAAAATAGCGAAGTTGTAAGTTTCACCGAAATGAATAGGAATTTTTCTATCCAAAGGCATTTTAGTAAAATTGCATTGAAATATGCAATTATTTTCAATAAGCGTAATTTCGTTTACACCGTAGAATAAAATCGAGAGGGAGTGTGCTTCAAAGAAGTGATGTGCGTGTAAACACTGCCACGACTTTGGTTTTAGATATTGTTGCACTCTTGATCACACTATTCGCGAAAGCTTGATGCACAGATTCTAAATTCGTCCTTGAAACTTGCACGTGCAGAGATGTTTATTGAGGCTTCGTTAAAATTCTCCCATTATGTGGTATGTTTTTCTGACATTGCACGTAGCAGCCCATTAGTCGAAGGAAGTTTCACTATAACCTTTTATGAGTTTTCTGTTTAAGGGATTTTTTTGCTTATTATTCGCACTTAAACTAAATTCCAAGAATATCCTTCTTTACATATGAATCCCAAGAGCCACTCTATGGTGTATGTGGTGGAGATTATATGAATAACATGCAGTGAATGGTGAGTGGGAAACCTCAATGCACACAAATGCCACACTTTTTTTTTGGTCGCTCATTCCTTATGTTTACGAGTTAGTAGTTAAAAATATATAATACTTATTAATTTACCTGATACCTTCATTTTCTCACATTTCCTTTTCTAATTAGCAATTCCAATCATGTTTACCCCATTGAGTTTTCTCTTTCCATTAATTTCCCTTCCCGATTTTAAAAAATCCTCGATTCACGGTCGGATGACGGCAATGAACTCAACCCACTTTCCAGTACTTGATTATGACCGTTACGTTGGTTAATAATCTGCTCATTGAGTTACTCACGTGTTATCCTTTTCTTTTCTTCTATCGCTGAGCTATTATGGCGAGCTCATGTAATATTCATTTTTAAGCTATATGCCTGTTTGACCGTTCTAAACATTAAGTGATTAATTTTCTAAATATAATCGTTTATCGGTACTTTTGAATTTCCTCCTACAAAAATAAATTTCATGGTAGCTGTCAAATTGATAATTTTAATATTATTATTTTGATGAAAGCTCATTCTAAACCTCAGGTTAAATGTGAAATTGCCGGTAATAGCGCGGTAAGATCCTATATTTATGCCATTCTATGAATGTCCTTCGCTAATAAGGAAGCGATGCCAAGTTACGCTGACAATTATAAATAGCAATCATTTGTTTGAGGTTAGCAGTATGAATTAACCACTCTTTACCTATTTCTGCGCATATATATCTGGAATATTAAGGGAAGATCTCTGATAAGCTAATGATATAATCTCTTCCGCTGGTTAATTTCAGCGGGAACTCTCTCTGTAAAGTGTTTTCAAACTCCGAGGATGTTCAGGAAAATGCCGGAAGTTCCTTGCGTTCGCTTGCTCTTACAAATCGGAAATGAACTTCCTTTGACCCAGAATATTTAGCAGTCATAAACCCTGCCTGCTTGCTAAATGTATCTCTGACAATGGTTGAGATGTTAGATGGCAACATGTTGTTTTAATGTTCGGAATTATTGGCACAACATTTCACGTGCATAGTTACGACGAAAATACACGAATCAGGTACCCTTGTTCTTCACGTGATGTCTTTTGTAAATGTTTGCAATAGTGCTACATTACTGCTACAACTACTGCAAGGGTTGGATGAAAACTAATGCACACATGCTTGTAGAGCGCGAATATAAACAAATAGCAAGATCAGGTGAAAAGTGCATTTAAGTACGATTCTTAACTTTTAAAATCGTATGTTTATTTTTCAACATAGTCACCATTAAGGCTAACACATTTCTCCCAACGTGGAACAAGTTTTTTCATTACGTCACTGACAAACTCTTCCGACTTTTCTCGAATCCAAGACTTGACAGCTGCCTTCATTTCATCGTCCGAGGTGTAATGATTACCCTTGAGGTGTCTCTTGAGTTGAGGAAAAAATCGGGAGAATTAGGAGGTTGTGGAATCAGTTCAAATTTCAGGTTTCGCAGAGTCTCTCCAGTTGCGCGCCAGGTGTGTGGGCGAGCGTTGTCATGTTGCAAGATTATAGGCGCCAGGTTACCTTTAACACAACAAACTTCTGCCTTGGATATTCCAATAAGGTTTGCGATGCAATTTTGAGTGATTCGCCGGTCATTTTGAACTAAATCTTTGACGAGTTTGCGATGTTTATCGTCTAAGGCTGTGTTCGAACGTTCGCTGCGTATTTCATCAACAATTATGGCTTTTCCAGGATGAAACCACGAAATTTTACTACCCATCGATTTACGGTAGACCTATCAACAGCATCGTCACCATAAATAGCCTTCAAATGACGATGAGTCTCACTAGGAGTCACTTTTTCAGCAGTTAAATATTCGATAACAGCACGCTGTTTAATTCGCGTTGACATAGCGCTAGAAACACGTTTCCATACTTCCGTTTCTCGAAATACACTGGATGAATAAAACGACCTCAAACCTACGCGTGCATGTTTAGGGGGAATGTTACTTCCATATGCCACCAAGAGTGCTTCTAAAGATTATTTTGTTTGTGGTCTACAAGCGTGTGTGCATTAGTTTTCAGCCTACCCTCGTACATGCACTTTGTCATTCATGTAACTTTGTGCATACGAGTAGTTTCGGCTTTTGGAATATCAGACCATCTGGAGTAGTTTTTCTCACAAATATAAGCTCAAGGCTCAAAAGCTCCTTAAGCTCTCACCATGTGGTCTTTCAGGCCAATGGCCTGAAAAATTATATTAAATCGCATTTCACTTCACTTACAATCACATTAATAAGCAAGATGAGCTCGCTTACCTTCAATTTATTTGCGAAAAAAATCAATGGAAGATTTATTTTTTTTCCAATTGCCTTCGCAGCGGCTTCATCTTCTATTTCTATTTCATAATTTACTTAAAAGAAAGTTAAGTGTTGTAACTGAATCATTAATATAAGAGTGAATGTTTCAAGGACAAAAAAACTTGATCTTGATCAGTATCCTTCCACTATTTCCTGAAATATGGTTGGGTTACGATTGGATGAAGGACTCCTGTAGCAATGAAAACCGGCGGAAAAATGTGCTTCAAATGTTAGGTAGGGGCGCAAAACACACTTAATTCTCTCTGTGGTGCCTGTTATTAAATAAGTATAGAAGCTCCAATTTCCTCTTCAATATTATTTTATTTATTATTTTATATATCAAATGCCATTTCTATCGCCTTGTCTTCGAAATATCTAGCTCGTCTTTACATTTGATTTTGCTTGGCTCTTTCATTTACCTCTTGTAGTTGAAGGATTTAAATCTAATTCTAATTCCAATCAAACCTCATTTGATATTTAGACTCACCTAAAGATCTTGAAAGAGATCTTGTTAAGAATTTAGTGAAAGTTTTGAAAGGAATAACAGTAATTATGTTTGATGATTCGTCATCTTCACTTCTCATAACTCAGGATATTTCCCGCGATTTCAAAGTATTGCACTTGTGCGTACAATTCATATTTTTTCGGTTTGTGAATTTTTTTCGTGTTACAGTAGTAAAGCTTGCCTAGTCCCTCTGTAAATTCTCTATACCCTTTACGATTCGTATCCTTGTCTTCCACGTCCGTCATTACCGTTAGCGCTCCTTGAAGACCAATAAAAAATACAGTTCATTCAATTATTGACAGGCATTTTTGCGAATTTATACAGGGGGAATATGCTGATTTTTTAATTTCCATTTTGAGAACGCAATGTTGAACACTTTCTCACCAGAGCATTTGTTGTGTTTCGCATCATGTCGATATTCTTGCTTTGTCTTTCCAATAAACAATTAGATCTTCAGTTGTATTTTCAGATCTTTCATGGCAGTTTCCCTTATAGTTTATTTTCATGGTTTACTGATGAATTATAGTGAACACGGTACCGGGAAGTATGTTACGGTTCAAATCCGAAAAATTGACTGTACTTCTGAAACATGAGGCTCAGCTCTCGCACACTTCATGTAAGGTTTTTTGACACGTGCGGATGAGCAGACGTCCTGGTACACGTACTCGTACGTTATCACGTATTGATCTTATCGGTAACACGCTGAAAGCTGTGCGAATATTAGCTGTCGAAGCACTGTTACATACCTTTACGACAGACCACTACGCCTTAGCGGTTGCAAAGTCCATCGCTTGCCTTATCTGTGCAGGTTTGCGTATTGATCTCAGAATCAAGATTAAAGCGCAGACACTTGACCGTTTTAGTTGAAACGTTCCGAATTAACGCCGTCAACTCAAGACGTGTTAGAGAAATTTTGAGTTTTAAAATTCAACTCCTCTATAAGGACTACCCAGCATATGGTCATTGACTAACCTCGAACTTATTTTCGTGCGCTTATCCCGTACTCATTTACTTTGACATTGAAACAAAGTCAACACTTTTTCCATGATCTTTATCTATGCGTATGCATATTCATGTATCTCCATCTTTCTCTCTTCTTCCTCGTTTTTCTCCCGTTTCCATCTACCTAAGAGAATTCGCGTCACGTGCGAAAGGTGACTGTTTACGGTCGTCTGTTACCACATTGCGAAACGTTTAGTTAGTTGCCTTATTAACTCAAGAGGAAACGTTGCACATGATTCAGTTCACTTTAAATAGAGCGTGTAATAACTTTCAATTTTGAAGGACTTGAATCACACTTCCGAAACATTTCTCGTGTACTACACGTGGGTCACGGTTTGGGATACCGCTGACCTCGGTTCCTACCGATACGATTGCCGTGGACATTGAAAGGGAATAAGCGGTTTCCCATAGAGAGTGCGAGATGATATTTCCTTCTTAAAATTATGGTAAAGTGGGCAGCATTAAATTAGGAGCGGTACTCTCCTCATATGCTCAAATGTTTGTCTAGCTAGAAGACCTGTCTCAGGGTTGAGAATTTAATGGGCATGGGGTAGTATAGATTTTGTGATCCGACCAATGAACCAAAGTTGTCAACCCGAGGGTCTTTGTATAGGTGAGAGTGGAATTCACCAAGCCCAACGACGAGTAAAATTCGCATAAGGGTAGTAAGCTCCTTACCCTCTGCCACCAACGGAGAATCTGGAAGAGAAACTCTCACCCTGGGCAGATCTGGTACCCGAAAAATCACACAGCTTAAGTGAAGCCGAGGGTGCCCAGGGGCGTCCCCGGGAGTCGAGCCTTAGCTCTTTACCCTCTGGAGTACTATATCCATCATCTTGTGATCAGTTGATTTATAAATGAATTTTTCCCGTAAAAGTCACGAGGGTAGTTATGAGTATTTAAGTTATACTTTCTGGTGGTGAAAAGATAAACTTTCAGTGTTTATTTACGCTGAAAGTATCTGGTTATTGAAGTAACAGTTATTAAAGGGCTGAATTCATTGAGTTTTTGGAGAACGGATGTTGCTTATCGACGAAGAATCACCTCGTAAATGACTAAGAGCTTTCGAACCTAAATACTGCATAATTAAATGCCAGCCTAGGGTAGCATCTTTACACACTTTTCCTTACCTTACACATTTTTGTTAATTTCCAACTGATTGAATGATCCAATTGAGTTTACCTTTGCCTGTCATAAATAAAAGAATAGCTTTATATTCTGGTTCTCACATGCATGAATCCAAATGATAAGTTCGTCTCAACGACATGTGATGTCCCTTTAATTGCTTTGAAAAAAATATAAAATAGTTTTTCTATTTTACAAGGAATGCTATTTGTAAATTTTGATGGTCTTTATGGCATTAAATGCGCTCTGCAGATAGCCTAGGAATCAAAGGAGAGCGATGTTTCTGCAAATATACGAAAGCAATACAATTATTTGCTACTTGGAAATATTTTGGAAACTATATTTTCCTGAAGAAAAAAGTGACGCAATGATAGAAACTACTTTGAAATTCTTTGGCTCTTGGAGGCTTAGAACGAACAAAGTTTTACAATTTAGGCAACCATAATTCTTCTCTCAACTATCATATCAACCCACGGATGTATCAGAATGTTTGATTAAAATTTAAAAATTAAGTTATAAAAGTCACTCGGCGGGCATATATTTTCTGCTTCGCTGGCACGTAAACTCATTCCGTTTATTCGAATCCTCTGGAGTGTAATTCTATTTCATTGCCTTTTCTTAATATAGAAAACTCTAATGCTTGTGATTTCATGTTTTAAATACGTTGTGTTAAGTCTCTATGCCATTAACATAACTTGAATCGCAATAATACCTTGGAAAGTATCTTGAATAGCACAAAGAAGTTGAGTAAGTGGCTGGTTGCTAATAAAAGTGAGGAAAAAGCATACACTACTAAATCGTGCTCTCAATGCGCCTATTTAGTTTATCCTGCTATCCGGGGTATAATGATATGTAAATTATTCCAATGCGGAACTCTATGCGAAATCAACATATTGAATTAAGGCGAACAATAATCAAGGATTTGGATTGAGTTAATCGAGCAGTCCTTAGGTTCTTGAATTGTTTCAAAATAAAATTTTATTTTCTTCTTGACTGATTTTTCGTAAGGCAGTTTCTAAATTTTTAGTAACTTGAAATTAAAGATGTAATATATAATTAGAGTCTCAAAATAATAAAATATGGCAGCACATTAACATTTTTGAATACTTATGTTTCCTTGACTCTTGTAAACTGTTTCTGCGGTTAATTTATTGCTGCACGATGGAATATTTTTGGAGGGCAAACGAGTCTTCGACATTAATATTAGTCACACTTTGTTCGAGCATATGCTGGAGGGAAACGAGAATACTTTGCTATCGTTTTCTTCAGTCATTTTTTTTCCTTTTTATGGACTCAGAGTTTATGGGCGCATCTGCTATCGTTTTTCATTAGAATCTGTCGGATTTCACAATCAGAATTGAGGATTCACGGCCGTGAAATCCAAAGAATCCTTACTCGTGGCGTTTTAATTACACATTTATTTTTAAAGAAAAGTCTTTGTATCCATTGTTGTCTTCATAAGCGTTCATTATTTTTTGCTGGCATTGCCATCTCTGAATGAATACAGTACGCACATGGCATTGACATTGCCCCTATCTTCCGAGTTCTCGCAGAATTCATTAGACGATTAGTAATGGCGAAAAAAGTACTTGGGAAAAATATCGACAATGATTTCTATGAGTTAGGTCACGCTTTTGTCAGGTTCGGCTGCCAATGGCGAAGTTTATGTATCTATTTTTCAGTCGGTTTGCTCCAATTACACAAATAGACTAGTTATTAATAGTACTACTGATTTGAAATACATTTTTTGCAAATGGGTGGCGTTACCAAATAATACAAAGTTCACGCCAGTATTTGATTATAGAGACCCAGTGACTGATTTCAAATGTATTCCCAAAGTCATCCCGCAAGTCCGCTTATTTTGCTCACATTGTGGTTTTCTAGCAATGCGGTAGGTTTGCTGCAGCGCTCACTAAAGTTTCAAATTTCAAAAGGTGTTAAACATTAAGTTTTATATTTACGTAGTATCTTTCTGTCTGAGTATTCTTGTAGGGATTCACGTTGGTCTGCCTGTAGGACTGGCTTATATCGGAGACCTGGACGCAGGTACTATGATACAGGCATAAACGTTGGGGAGTCCAAAGCCATTTCCTCTCCGGCTTTTGTCACAGCCTTACTTACTAACTTTCGGACGCATTCTGTTGACCCTAGGCGAAAATAAGTACTTTATGGAGGATGATGATGATTCTCCAGTGAGTCAAAGTAACATATGACAGCGGAACACTCGACTTGCTCCGAGCGTGCCTTTTGAATCATTGATGTTTCCGCTGCCCGTTCCGAGGTGAAACAAGCTCTACGGTCCGCAGCCCCCGAACTTTAATGTGTCGTTAATGTTAGAGGGACGGTATTTTCGCATTTTTTGAAGGCATGATATGCGTTGGCTGGAATAATTGAGAGGATTCATGGTTTGTGTAAAGTTCCTACTCACAAAAGGTATCAAAATAATTTCCCCATTTCTTTTGTTTTTTTAGTGATCGTAGACCAATTTATTAATTTATATTCATTTGTTTATGACGAAGGTTTTATTGCGATAGTTTAGTTGGTTTGAAATGCTGACTCATCATAAAATCTTTTGGCAAAAGAGTTTTAAATTGCATGGCTCCTGATTTTGTATTTTGTCTTATATTTTTATTTTCCCTGGTTTATTTGCTTTTCTAACTCATCTTGTTGTTTCTAATGGTTCCTTCCCAGAATCATCAATCCTTTTTCGATAATTTCTTCTATTTTCCCTATGAAGTTAAGCGTATTCAAATGGTTCGGAATCGTACATAGCGGATTATCTCTAACATGTGTTCATAAGTTTTATAAAATATATCTATTTACTGCTGACCAGAAATACCGATACTCACGGTCCGCCCCTTTCAAACAGAACTTCCTTTCATATGGAGGTTTGAAATCCCATTTGTAAGCCCTGTGGTCCTTGTCAAAATTATTATATAGCAGTCAGCTTCCCACATTATACGTTCAATAGAGTATCATTTCTCCTCGCAATCTTTCTCGAATACGAGAAAGATATTTCACGGTTTGTTGATCAACTTTTAGAAGATAGATAGTCGTCTTTATTTTGGGGCGAGACTGAGAATGGAGTATTTTCTACCACCTAATCTATAACGTTATGAGTAACGTTTTAGTGTTATGCATAAGTGCACTGGGCTCAGGTAATCAAAAGTTCCTAAAAAACCGCCCTTTTTGTGAAGCAATACCAATTATCTTTGGTTTTTATGAGAAAGGTTACACTTCACTTCGAAAAACCCCTATGGAGAGTGAAAGTTGGGAGATGGGGGTGACATATGATTCCTGAAATTCGGTTGTGATGTCCATAAAGTCACACCACTTGAATTGTATGGAGCCATAGCGTTTGGATAGTTACCGGATACAAATTTGGCATACCCTGTAAATTCTCAGCCCCACGCAATGGGTGTGATTTTTTTGTTCCCGGATATTCCTGGGAAACCGCAGGTGGAAGAGGGAAATGAACTGCCCCCTTCTCCTTTCCCTTCAGTTCCAATCTCACACGCCTGCGCCTTAGGGCCTGTATCATTATTTCTTCCCATTATTTTCGATGACATGAACATCATTTTTTTATTTTTTTCAATCTACCTTCCCTTCAGTGATTCATCTTTGAGAACAGTCCCTTCTCAGTACGTGCCTAAGGCACGTCTTTTTGTTCTGAGCAGATGAAAAATGGATGCAATAGACGGAAAATTTTGAAGGGCCAGTCGATATCTGTATTAGGATATTTATATTACTGAAGAAAAAAGCTTAGTACGAGTTGCTGGGGAGGTTTTGGATTTCAGATAGGGTTGTCTAAACTATCGTAATAGATTTGTATCTTAGGCGCTCTGGTCAGTAGAGTAGCGCTCCTTTTTATCTTTTAAAAATAACCTTTTATTTTACCATTTATTTAATGCAGTTTTGATGAACTTTTTTTAAATTGAAGATTAAGAAAATCATATTCTATGTACAAAACTGCAACGCATTTAACACAAATTTTGAAGCTATTTTGGACAACTAACTGCTGTTTTGGCATTCATGGTGGCAACATGCATTTAAATTGCAGCGATGACATATCAAACTGGGAAATTTCAACGACCGGCAAAAAATTCGACACCGCATTTACGGCCGCTGCCAGCACTCGCGACCTTGCCTTGGACGACCTTACGACCGCCGCAATGCGTCCGTTGCGAGTTCGTGGCGCGTGTTCGCAATGTGAGTTTTCACGGTCATCCCGTTTATGAGTTGACTAACGGTCATTGCATTAGATGCGGAAAATGTGAACGTGAGGGTTCACAATGATGGCAACAAATCACAGCAGGAATATTGCGTCGGTCTTGTGAAATGCACGTTGTGACTTTCTTGAACAGAATTAATTAGCGCCTCGACCGAGCCCTATATGGTGGCTTGATTGTAAGAATAAGTTGTAGCGCTGTTTGCTTTAGCCATTGTCTAAATGCTCTATTTTGTTTGCTCCTGCATTTCCAACATTTTTCCAATAACCCTAATGAAGATGGCATCTTAAGACCGGTCAGTTTTCCACCATATTTAAGAATAGCTCAGCAGATAATTTAGACCGTTTATAAAGAATTAAAATTAATACATTTCTATATGCTATCGAAATTTAAAGAGTTTTTTTCGTTTTGTAAAAATAACTGATTATGGTTAATATAGTGTACTTAGGTGAATAACTTTCCCTTTCAGCGGGGGAGTAAGGCTATTCCACACAGCCTTTTTGGTCGGTCGCACTTCCCTTTTATGCAACTGGACGTTTCAATAAGGCGATTCATGAAAAAGTTGGAGTGCATGAGTCAACAGTGGTTTGATCATTGCCGAGTGTTGCTCGTGCTGTTTGAATGCTGTAAGAGAATTTAATTACGGTTCCCGAAGGTAGTTTGTGAACTGACCGGAATTTCCAGACGTGTATTTCCAGACCAGGATAGTGCAAACTTCGAGGTATGTTTGATTTGAATCAAGTTGAAATAAAATTAAATTTGAATTATTTCTACTGTAGTATTGAGTTGGTGCTTGCTATTGCCGCGCAGTGATTTTTAGATATGGATATGGTGGTATTGAGTAGAACCGAACCGATTATACTGTGTATTAAAAGGTGGTGTGGTTTCCGTAACAATTGTCTTGTGTTGGTGTTTCTTCCGCGCCCTCCAGACGTCTACCTCGATAACATAGATATTTCAGACTTTGCTTACCTACAGTACAGATCACGAAATGGAATCCAATGAATTTGTTTTTTTTTCATATTTTCACCTCGGGATGGTGGAGAGGAGGGGAAGAGAGGTGAGGGTGGGTGAGTGGAGGTTCCGTGGTAGAGGGCTCGGAAGCATAATCCACAAGGTCTCGTCAATATCCAAATTTGTTGGAAAATAATATATTGTAGATGTATAATCAAATTAAAGTAATGGAAACGTTTGTAATATTTAAAATAATTATAGGATTAAGTTTGAAGGGCTTAAGAGACTGGGAAGGGGAGAGAGGGAACTGCAGTGAGTCCAAATGGCTCCGAATCAAATGTTTGGCAAGAATTCGTGTTCCCAAACATTTCCAAAAAAGACCGATTAATTTTAAATCTCTCAGGAGTCGAAAGACAATCCATAAAGAGAATTTTCAGATGCAGTGGATTCACATCCACATACTTGTACGAGGGTCATCCGGAAAGTAGTACCCGTTCGTGAAATAAAGACACAAAAGTAAATATTAACAAACATAAAAAATTTTATTTGAAAGAGGATACTTTAAACTACTTCTCAACATAATCTCCAAGCAAATTAAGGCATTTGTCATAACGTGTGACAAGTTTCTGTATTCCTGCTGCATAGTCCTTCGCCGCCAGCTCATTGAGATACGCGAGGGACCCATCTTGCACAAATTTTTGCATAATGCAGATGGTGTTTAACAATTTCATGAACAATTGTTCGAGAAACATTGGGAAAATGCTCACAGATGTCATCAATTGTGACGCGCCGATCGTTCCTCACGAATTCGTCAACTGAGCTCACCAGTTGGTCTGTAATGACAGACGGTCTCCCCGAACGCTCATCGTCGTGTGTGTTCCCCCTCCCCATGTTGAAGTTGCGACACCACCGCCGAACAGACGACTCGTCCATTACATTGTCTCCATACACCTCCTTTAATTGGCGATGAATATCACATGGGCGAACGTTTCTTGCATTGAGGAATTTAATCACTGCCCTCACTTCACAACTGGCGGCGTTCTCAATTTTTTTAAACATTGTAAACAATCACAGAAACAACACAGGCAATGCTAGCGTCACGCAACTTGGCTCAGAGAAGGCAGACAAGCCATTGAAGCTATCTGACCTCGTCCAGCGGCTACTCGCGTCGTCAGCACTTCATGCGGCACGAACGGGTACTACTTTCCGGATGACCCTCGTACCTACCGATCAACTAAAATTCCATCGTGTGACGTATTGATGAGATCATTAAGAGGTACGAGGGTCGTTCCATAGATAATGCCTCCCTTTTAATTTCATTGAAATTAGTACATATACAGAGAGCATAATGCCAGAGTTGGGTAGAGCAGGATTTCAGCTACGAAAGCAGGCAGATAGCAATGTCGAGATTATTTTCACCCTTCTTCCGTATCCGGATAACTTAAGTTATATTCTCCTAAATAATATGCCTAAAGGAATGGCGCAAATGGTCTCTGATTCCACAAAATTCTTGAGGATATAATCGCGTGTGTTCCTGTGGGGAAACATTTGAATGTGATGGGGGATTAGAATGCGACGGTAGGTGAAGGAAGAAATGGTGATGGGGTGGGGGATTACGGTTTAAGTACGAGGAATGACCGCGTGGAGAGGGCAATGCAATTGTGCAAGAGATATGGGTTAGTCATCACCAACACATGATTTAGACATCACAAAAGGTGTAGGTATACATGAAAAATGCCAGAGGACTCAGGACGGAATCAGTTAGACTCTATTATGGTTAGACACAGATTTAGGAAGAGCTTGATCAATTCGGTCAGTTTCCCGGGAGCGGATACGGACTATGAATTCGGTGGCTACGAGTGTAAAGTGTAGCGCCCGATTCAAAAAGACAAAGCAGGGAAGGTGGTTAAGGAAATGGAATGTAGAAGCATCAACTGGATTGACAGGGAAGGAATAAAAGCACGCTCCAGAGAAAATCATGTGTGAGGGAGAGGAGCTGAGTACTACCGAGGAAAAATGGGGACATATCCAAAAAGAGATATCGGATGCCGCAAAAGATACTTTAGAAACTGTTTATAGGAAAAGACAAGGAAACAATGCATCGCGGATGAAATGATGATAAATATAGGTGAGAAAAGGAAATGGAAGAATGTGGGAGTAGCTAGCATTCTTGCGGAGCTACTAAAAGTTGAGGAAAATGTGGGATAAAGGGTCTCTATGAACTAATTTGTAGCATTTATGAGAGAGGAATCTGGCCGGTAGTCTTTGTGAGATCAGTGTTAGTTCCTATTCCAAAAAAGGTAAAGGCTACATCATGTGAGGACAATAGAACAATGTTTGATTTTGCACGCAGCTAAAGTTGTTCTCAGGATCATAAACAAAAGGAGAGAGAGTAGGGCAAATGATTACTTAGGGAATGACCAGTTTGGGTGTAGGAAGGGGAGAGGCATGCGTGATGCCATTGCAGTAATGAGATCACTAATCGAGAGGAACATCACGACGCATTTGCCTGTTTCTTAGATTTCGAAAAGGCGTTTGATAGAGTGAATTAGGAAAAACTAATGAGTATATTGCAGAAAATAGGAATAGAGTGGAGGGACAGGAGGCTAATCCGACACCTGCATATGCTCAGACTGCTGAGGTGCGAGTGGGGAACGGGGGATTCCGGATGGGCAGTGTTAGGAAGAGGTGTAAGGCAGGGGTGCCCATTATCACCGTTGCTGTTCAATGTATATGTGGCGGAAATGATTAAAGAGGCATGGGAAGAACTGGAGGTAGGAATGAAAGTCGGTGGGGAATTCATAATATCAGTCAGGTTTGCTGATGTCCAAGCTTTAGTTTGCCAGTCAGCCAAGGAATTGAAAATTTAGTGCGATAGATATGGAATATGTACCACAAATGTACTATGTATGTACTATATATGTATATGTAGATATGGGACATGATGTGCGTATAAATGTAAATAAACCAAATGTTATGTGGGCGTTTAGAAAAAGAAAGCCTAAGTTAAACGTTAAAATAGGAGAGAAAAAATGAGAGCAGGTGAAACATTTTACATATCTCGGAAGTGTTTTGGGCAAAAATGGTCAAAGTAGTAAGGACGTAAGAAGAATTGAGTTAGGCAAATAAGGTTTCACAATGAGAGAATCGATGGCGGAAACGTTGAGTAAGGATGTTAAGGAAAGGCTCGTTAAAACTTTAATATGGAGCCTAGTTATTCACGGTGCGGAAACATGGTCATTGAAGCAGGAT
This sequence comes from Hetaerina americana, assembly GCF_022747635.1. NCBI lineage: Eukaryota > Metazoa > Arthropoda > Insecta > Odonata > Calopterygidae > Hetaerina > Hetaerina americana. The sequence continues at coordinate 38,330,799 of NW_027287427.1, read as the reverse complement.
GATAGCTGCAGGTTGAAGGCTTTTAAAATGTGGAAGGTGGAGAAGGAGTAGTGGGCAGAAAAGAAAACAAATGAAGAAGCGATAGGTATGGTGACGGTGTTGAGGGAATTTGTGTGTGTATGTATATATATATATATATATATATATATATATATATATATATATATATATATATATATATATATATATATATATATATATTCAGGGTCCATACAATAACTTTCGGGACTGGTTCCAAAAATCAAAATTTATTGCAGTTATTACTTAATGATCTTCAGAATACATTCCTCCTGCATCGAGACGCTTAGTTCGGCGCATCTGCCACTCGTCAAAAGCTCGCTGGAAGTCGGTTTACCGGAATACTGTTTAGAGCCTATGTCGTCGCCGCTTGAACCGTCTCGATGGAGTCGAGCCGATATCCGTTGAGCTCCCGTTTTATTCGCGGAAACAAGAAAAAGTCAGGTGGAACCTGGTCCGGGTTGTAGGGGGGGGGGGCAACGTTGCTACGCCAAATTTTGTCGGCAGCTGCCGTGCAACAACCGCGACAGTTTTTGTTCCTCGTTCAAGACTTTCGGCACCAGCTTCTCGCACACTTTCCTCATCGCAAGATCCTGTGTTACAATGGTGTGGAAGGTTAATTAATGGTGGTGTTATATTGTATATACATATATATATGTATTATATATATGCATATATATATGTATATACTACCTTGATCAAAAAGTTCCCGGAATAACCACCGTGTGGCGCTCCCATCGTTCCGATTTGAGTTCTGTTTTTTTTGTTACATTGGTACATCTGTTGTTGATATTCCCTTTAAATCTTAGTGTCATAACTTGACATTTGCAAAAGTTACGTAGCCAAGAGTACATCTATCTCTGTGTGTGTTGGCGATTTTTTACAATTTCAGAAATGGATTTAAATTTGCAACAACGAACTTGTATTAAATTTTGCATAAAAACGGATTTAGTGGCGCACGGACGTTGGAAATGTTGGAAAAGTGTTTCGGCAACGATTCTCTAAAAAAAACGGTCGTTTACCAGTGGCACGAGCGGTTCAGAAGTGGTCGTGAGTCAATCGAAGATGATGAACGCAGTGGCAGACCATCGACATCGAAAGTCGGTGAAAAAATTGATAAAGTAAAAGAAATGTTGGTCAATAACCGCAAATTAACCATCAGAGAAATAGCGGAGGACTTGAACATTGCCTATGGATCCGCCCAAGACATTGTGGTTAATGATTTGGGTTTCCGTCGTGTAGCAGCAAAGTGGGTGCCAAAAGACCTCAATTTCATGCAAAAAAGAGACCGTGTTGACGTCGCAAAAGACATGATTTGCGAGGCTGAATCCGATCCCACATTCATCAAAAGGATCATTACTGGAGACGAGACGTGGGTTTATGAGTACGACACGCAATCCAGACATCAGGCAAGTGAATGGCGTTCACCAAATGAGGCGAGACCAAAAAAACCACGTCGTTTTCAGTCAAAAAAGAAGGCAATGCTGACGGTTTTCATGGATTACAACGGTGTAGTGCATCATGAATTTTTGCCAGAAGGCCAGACAGTAAACAAAGAGTATTATTTGGGCGTTATGAGACGTTTGCGTGAAGCAATTCGCCGAAAGAGACCAGAAATGTGGGCAGAAAACTCGTGGATTTTGCACCATGATAACGCACCGTCGCACAGTGCTATCATTATTCGTAATTTTTTGACGAAAAATGCAACAAATACCATCCAACAGCCACCGAATTCACCTGATTTGGCTCCCTGTGACTTCTTTCTGTTCAATCGAGTTAAAAAACCATTACGGGGAACGCGTTTTAGCAGCCGAGAGGAAGTAATGGAAAAATCGCAGGAAGCACTGATGGACATACCGAAAACCGAATATAAAAAATGTTTCGAGGATTGGATCAAGCGCTGGCATAAGTGTGTTGCAGTCGATGGGGATTACTTTGAAGGGGACAATATAGATTTAGATGAATAAACTTGTATGTTTAATTTTCTGAATAAATTCCGGGAAATTTTTGATCAAGGTAGTATATGTATATACTTAGTCCCTATTTCGAAAAAGGTAAAGGCTACATCATGTGAGGACTACAGGACGATAAGTTTAATATCAGACGCAGCTAAAGCTGTTCTCAGGATCATTAACAAAAGGATAGAGAGTAGGGCAAATGATTATTTAGGGGATGATCAGTTTGGGTTTAGGAAGGGAAGAGGTACGAGAGATACCATTGCAGTAACGGGATTATTAATCGAGAGGAATATAGAACACAACCAGGAGGTATTTGCCTGTTTCGTATATTTCGAAAAAGCTTTTGATAGAGTGAATTGGGAAACACTAATGAGTATATTGCAGAAAATAGGAATAGATTGGAGAGAAAGGAGGCTAATCCGCAACCTGTACATGTCTCAGACTGCTCAGGTGCGGGTGGGGAACGGGGAGTCCGGATGGGCAGTGTTAGGAAGAGGTGTAAGGCAGGGTTGCCCATTATCACCGCTGCTGTTCAACCTGTATGCAGAGGAAATGATCAAAGAGGCGTGGGAAGAACTGGAGGTAGGAATCAAAGTCGGTGGGGAATTCATAATATCAGTCAGGTTTGCTGATGTCCAAGCTTTAGTTTGTCAGTCAGCCAAGGGTTTACAAGCATTGCTGAGTGAATTGGAAATTCAGTTCGACAGGTATGGGATGAGAATCAATATTAATAAAACAAAGGTTATGCGATATTCTAGAAAGGAAAAGGCTAAGCTAAACATTAAAAAAGGGGGGCAAAAACTAGAGCAGGTAGAACAGTTTACGTATCTCGGTAGTGTTTTGGACCAACACGGTCAAAGTAGTAGGGACGTAAGGAGAAGAATTGCGCTAGGCAAAGAGGCTTTCACAAGGAGGAGGGAGTTGATGACGGGGACGTTGAGTAAGGATATTAAGAAAAGACTCGTAAAAACTTTCATATGGAGCGTAGCTATGTACGGCGCGGAAACGTGGTCATTGAAACAGGAGGATAGAAGTAGACTGGAGGCCTTTGAAATGTGAGTGTGGAGAAGAATGGAGAAGGTGAAATGGAAAGAGAAGAGAACAAATGAGGAAGTACTTGGTATGGTGGGCGAAGAGAGGGGTTTGTTGGGAGAAATCGTATGGATGCAGGAAAAGTGGATGAAGGTGGTATTGACCGGCAGCGGGATGTTGAAGACTGTGATAGAGGGGAGAATGTTGGGCAGAAGAGGAAAGGGAAGGAACAGGATAGGGATGTTGGACGGGATGAAGGGAGGAAGAAAGTACTCAGAGATGAAGAGGGACCTGATGTAGAGTAGGATGATGGATGTTGTGTTTTGTTAGGGGTAATAAAATGTTTGTTTGGTAGTTGTGTCCATCCAAAAACCTACCTTAACCGGTAGATTACCTAAAAAAAATATGTATATACATACCTGTATATACCCATTCAAAAATGAAAACCCGAGGAACGAGGTGTGTTCGTCCTTAATATGTGTTCCTATGTCTTTTCCCTCTTTATGGATGTTCAAGAACCATGAGGATTTTTTTCACTCAGATTTAAAAAAGATTCGCGCCTTCGCTGACAGTATGACACAGGGCTCCATAACCTGTCTCTTATTCCTTTTTGGTGCGGGTCTCTTCCCTTAGAAAAAAATTTACGCGTTGCGAGATTCACCAGGCCTAAAATATTATTAAATTTTCATGCCTTTGCTGGGTCAAATCAGGCCCTCCTCGGGAAGTCTAGGTACCACCATGTTATAATTAAGTAATCCACCTACTTTTTCTCTCTGTCAATTTTTAATATCATATCTCTCCTAATATCTTTGTCGTGTCGTTCTCATCCCTCTTATTCACTTCCACTATTTTATTACATACGTCTCTTATTTCTTCAGATTACGTTGCTTATTTCCCATATTATTTCCTTTCCTCGTGCGTTCTTAGCAATGTTGTCCTGCGTCGATTGCCACAACTCTTTAACATGCTATTTCCATGCGTAAATTACGTCCACGTTCGTTTTACGTTGCCTTCGAATTCTGCATACATACTCTTGAATCAACTCACACTTCAGCGGTAGTTTCCAGCATTCGATCTTTCCACTGCATGCCACGTTTATGACGTCCTCCCACCAGTAATCTATCTTAATGTGAATGTTATTCGTGTGAGAACGCGTTCGGAAACGTTCCTCTGGAAAGACATGTGCATTACTGTGGGGAGGAAACTTTTCACGCACAAAAGATGGAAATCGAGACTTGGCGGAAATTGTTATTCAAATCAAAGCAATTAAAAGCCAAGGGCACTGATCTGCCCTCCGATCATTATGGAGGCAATGTGGTTCCCCGTCTAAGTTAAAAATCCAAACAGCGTGCCTAAAATGACGAATTGGAATTTAGAAAATATAATACAAGACAAAAAAAACTGGATGGCCTTGACTCTTATATGTGAAACGACCCGCGCTATCTGTGCTTATGGGGAATGAGAAGTGACCATAACAGAATTAAGAAAAAATAATTTGGAGGAAAACACCCTGAATTAAATATTGCTTCCAGGTGGGCCAAGGAGTTTTGTGCCCCCAGGGAATTGCTTTTTTTTCATCTACTCCCAATTCTTTTCTTTTCTGGTGGCGCCTTCGCCTGGTGGCCGCTGAAAAAAGGCACCTTTCCCAGTCGTCGAACTTAATGTGTAGCATTATTTAATGCATTAAATAAGATAAGAGTTGACTGGAGTACTAGACAACTTATTGGAAACCTGTATATGATTCATACTGCACAAGTAGTAATTGAAAGTGAAGGGACTAGATGGACAGTGCTAAGCTGGGGAATGAGACATATATGTCCAATATCACGTACTCTTTTCAGTATACATGTGGATACATGGGAAGTGTAATGAATAAAAATAGGTGGGAACTCATAAAATCAATCTCATTTGCGGATGATCAAGAATTAGTGAACTGGTGAACCAGAGGGTGTTAGTCGTTACTTGGCGCATTGCAGAATCAGTTAGTTAGACATTAGATAAGAGTAAATTATAAACAAACGAAGGTGATGAAGTTCTCAAGAAATGGGTGAACTAAGACTAACGTGAAAGTTGGGGGATATAGAAAAGAGCAGGTAAAATCGTTGTAAATTGGAAGGTATTTCCTAAGGTGGGAAAGATAGTGAGGACATTTAATGAAGAATTTCCAAGGTAGAGAAGCTATTACAAAGAATAGGGAGTACATCACAGGTACTGAGATTAAATATAAAAGGAAAAGTCGAGCGTAAGTTTTAATGTTGAATTAAGTATTTTTTCGGCTCGGCAACTTGAATGTTACAGTTATTGTTTTTTTCAGGTACAGTTACAGTTATCATTAAATCATCCAATCTCTGATAATATGTTTATTTAAATTCACAATCACTTACTCTGTTTTCACATGTTATTCATTCTTTCTCAGGCTTCATGTCATACTGTTTATATTTCACTTGATGGCATTAGCATAGTAAATGCATAATAAGTATTCATTTTAAGCTAACACATACTTCTTTCTTTCCTAATAGAGAGTCATTAGAGAAGAAAATTGTTAGTAAAGAGGGAAACGGCGTTCCACTGCATCACTTATTCTTAGAAAAGGTAAGATAATTTATTCATTGAAATTTCGCTAGTGAGTATTATGGACAGATGTAACTCACTCCGTGGTATCATACCCCATTCACCAAATTAAATGCATGAAAAACAAAACTAACCTGTAAATATCGTAAAATGGGAGTGCAATGAATAATCCCTTGATTATTTCGGATGTGCCGGTATATTATTTTCTCTGTTCTGTACCAAATGATCAAAGATTGAATTCTATCTTTACCGGAAGTACGAAGGTAACCAGACATATCCAATATACGTACATACATAAAGGTGTTCAAGATTATCCAATATATCAATAAAGATAAGAGAGTAAGCTAAAGGCACAACTTTCATATTCATTTGGGAATTAGAGAGCCTTATAACGTATCCGTATATGATCCGGGGTGTAAGGTAGGGTTGCCCATTATCACCGTTGCTGTTCAACCTGTATGCAGAGGAAATGATCAAAGAGGCATGGGAAGAACTGGAGGTAGGAATGAAAGTGGGCGGGGAATTCGTAAAATCAGTTAGGTTCGCCGATGACCAAGCTTTAGTATGTCAGTCAGCCAAGGGGCTGCAAGCATTGCTTAGTGAATTGGAAATTCAGTGCGGCAGGTATGGGATGAAAATCAGTATTAATAAAACAACGGTAATGCGATTTTCTAGAAAGGAAAAGGCTCAGCTAAACATTAAAATAGGAGGGCAAAAACTAGAACAGGTAGAGCAGTTTACGTATCTCGGCAGTGTTTTGGACCAACACGGTCAAAATAGTAGGGAAGTAAGGAGAAGAATTGCGCTAGGCAAAGAAGCTTTCAAAAGGAGGAGGGAGTTGATGACGGGGACGTTGAGTAAGGATGTTAAGAAAAGACTCGTATAACTTTGATATGGAGCGTAGCTATGTATGGCGCGGAAACGTGGTCATACATACAATACTATTTGCTGATGATACTAACTTAATTTTTAATAACCATAATCCCATTAAGTTAATGAACGAGGTAACAGAAACTACGCACAATTTGATGAACTGGCTCACTGACAATAAGCTATCTTTAAATGTTAGTAAAACACATTATTTAAATTTCAACCTCAAGAAGAAGTTAATAAATTATAATCCAATAATTAACGGTTGCCCCATAAAAGAACTAAAGGTAACAAAGTTTTTAGGTATTTGGATTGACTCTAATCTTTCATGGGAGGAACATATTAATAAATTAACTCAAAAACTGGCACAAATCTGTTATGCATTCCGTGTACTCAAGGAAATCATTTTCATTAAGGCATTGAGAACTATATATTTTGGCTATGTGCAGTCACTTCTCAATTATGGTATTCCCTTTTGGGGCTCCTCTATCTTCCTTCCAAAATTATTTAAAATGCAAAAAAAGATTATTCGCATAATAACTAATTCTAATAATAGAGCTCCCAGTAAACCTATTTTTGAAAAACTAGAAATCTTACCTCTTCCTTGTATGTACATTCTTGAAACAGTGTCTCTTATTAACAAAAATCAAGACATGTTTATTAAAAATTGTGACCTTCATAGTCATAATACGAGAAGCCAAAATGCATTCCATGTAAGTCAGCACAGAGTAAATAAAACGATTAAAGGGATAGATCATCAGGGAATACTTATGTACAATAAATTGCCTGCTTATATTAAAAATATCAAAAGTTCCTTTAAATTCAAGTATGCCGTGAAAAAACTACTTTCATGTAAATTATTCTATAGTGTAGATGATTTTCTAATGCATACCATTTTAAATGTATAATTGGAATGTGTTAATCCCAAGAAAATTGTAAATTGTATGTATTTGTATTTTTCATATTGTTTTAATATTTTGCATAACGTCTTTTATCGATATGAAGTGTAAAACATGTATTGACAAAGCCATGCATAATTCTATGCCTATGGTGAAGAAATAAATTGAATTGAATTGAATTGAGGCAGGAGGATAGACGTAGACTGTATGTAGGCTTTCGAAATGTGGGTGTGGAGAAGAATCGAGAAGGTGAAATGGACAGAGAAGAAAACAAACGAGGAAGTACTTGGTATGGTGGGCGAAGAGAGGGGTTTGTTGGGAGCAATCCTATGGAGGCAGGAAAAGTGGCTGAAGGGGGTATTGACCGGCAGCGGGATGTTGAAGACTGTAATTGAGGGGAGAATGTTGGGCAAACTAGGAAAGGGAAGGAACAGGATAGGGATGTTGGACGGGATGAAGAAAGTACTCAGAGCTGAAGAGGGACCTGATGTAGAGTAGGATGTTGTGTTTTGCTAGGGGTTACAAATTATTTAATTAGTAATTATGTCCATCCAAAAACGTACCTTAACCGGTAGATTACCTAATAATAATAACGTATATGGCATTTGATTTCAATGAACATCAGCGGATGTTTCCGCTAAAATAACTACCGTAGCCCATCCCGCAGTTCTTTTGAATTCAATCGGAAACTTGGAGTAAGTTTTGATACTCCCGAGGGAAATTACGTATTAATATTTTCGTGGGTTATAAGTTTTATCCGATAAATAATTTTCTGTCTCGAGACTGTAGTCCCAGGGTTCATTAAAAGCCTACCCTAAGCTAGTAGATTGCTACTAATAAGCATAAAAAATAATATTCTTGTCATGATTTTACCTTATTCCTATTAGTGCAATAAGCTTGGTGATGAACACCCCAAGATCATGACTCATGACCCGAAACTAAATTTTTAATCTGAGCAGTCGAATCACGAAGTAAGTAAGCTCTACCAAGCCTCGCAACAGCCAGCCGAGGCGCGCTGCCTACCTCCATCTATGCGCTCACCCCCTCCAGTCCTCCCGGCGTCTTCCCTACTCTGCCCCAACTATTTCATTCGAAAGTTTCAACCACAACAGAGCCTTGTGCGAATGCTGTGCCGTAATAAATTATTACTGTCAATAGCACGGAAACGCTTTGCTCTGTGTCACTCATACAATCACTGCTTGAAGGCCGGGACACTTCAGTTGAGTTTGATATAATTGGCATGGAAGCATAATTAGGAGAGGAGAAGGAATTATCCTTCCATGGCATTGGGTTACCTGTATGACTATAAATTCACAGAGTATATTTAGTTGCAAGGAAATGTTAAAGGCTGTGATGGATGTAAGAATGTTGGGTAAACGGTGTAGAGGGAGGGAAAAAAAGATAAGGTATGTTGGACGGGATGCAGGGGATTGGAAATCTTGTGGCGTTAAAAATGGTTTATTTCAATCTAGGGCGTTACAATATTTGGTGTTGTGTTTGGCGGGGCTTGACGCTAGTGTTCAAGTGTAATGGTACTTTTAACCCTTGGGTTCATCAAAAACCTACCTTGAACGCTAGAATGAATTAAATCAGAGATGGGAAGGACACTTAAAAAAAATCAACTGGGTTCAATTTCAGTTATTCCTTTAAATTTATAACAATTTACCAGTATCCGTAATAGTTTTAAAGTAACTAGCTACAGTTAAGTGTGGATTATATTTTATTTTGATTACATTTTTAAAAAGTTGGTGGTTCTACGTGATGAGCTTATGCAGCTATGAGTTAACGTTGTTACCTTGGTTCTAGAACAAAGCTAATATTTTTACACAGGCTAGTATTTGAAAATCCGGACTATAAGAAATTTTCAAAACTAATGCAATGAGCTTCATGAACGGATTAAAAAATAACAGTATTATAAACTTGCATTTTGCTGGTTGTAGTATTTAAAGGTTTTATAGTAAGTTAACATTGAAACTTTCAGACACGATAACAATTGCGCTCGACCTCCAAAAGCAGAAAATAATCACATAAAACTAATCATCTTATGATATTGAAATATAAAGGCTACGTTTATTTAAATGTAAAAATTACAAGCACAAAAATCCTTCAAAGGAGTCGTTACCGATAACTCAGTTCTCTTAAAATTCGAGCTCTTAATATTAGAAGTAATAATACACTTATGAAATCCCATTCAAGTCATTAAAAATTGGGGATTATTATATTAAGAATTCATCGGCAATTTTCAAAGGTGGCAGAATTATAATTTGCTAAATGGGAACTAACTCACAATATCATCGTTGTCTTCATCTTTCAGTAAGGATAATGCAGTAAGTAATCCAAACTTGTTGCACTTTTCGATTGAAGTCAAAGATGTACACTGCATTTAGAAATGTTTATGTCACCTTTAATACGCACAATCGGACAGCTCGAATATTATGTCATATATTATAAAAGGTGTGTCCCAAAAATAAGTAGAATAAATCTGGAGAAAAAATTTATTGCAGATCAAAGTATAAATTGCTAAAATTCTTCGAGAGAGCACACTTATGTATCGATACACCTATGCCAGTGCTTCCACCAGTTAGGTATGCTTCCTGTAAGGCATCAACAGGATCATCGTGCAGGCACCTCGTCATGGCCTCTTAGACATAATCCAGTGGTCCAAAATGGTACTCAAAGGGCTTAATACTTGGATCGTACTCAAAGACCCACGTCGCGTCACCAGTAACTATCTATTCTGAAAAATTCGAGTCACTTTTACAGTGGTCCAAGGCGAGATTGTCACATAAGCAGTCTTCTGACAGCACCTTGGGGACCATCTTGGCAAACCTTTCTCATGGCTAAATCTTCTATAGGAATGCAATGCACTGTGTTTTTCTGAATATAGCATGCACTCTTGTGCTAACATCCTGACACTTGGTAGTCAATCAGATTTGAGCATGTGTCTCACCTTTTGCACATTTTCATCACGCTGTGTTTTTTATGGATGTCCAGGGCATTCCTCATCGTCAATCTCCTCTCAACCCTCCCATATCATCCTGTGCAAGCAGAAAACCATCACTCGGGACATTTATTTATTTCCATAAGCATCCTTCACCATGGTCATGGTCTCCGAGCCCAATTTTCCAAACTTGATGTGCAATTTTATTGCATATGATTGCACCATGGAAAGTATCATCGTGAATTCGTGGCGTGGCCGTCGAACAGTTTTCCAGTCGTGCAGCAATTCGCATACTACAATTGACCACGGTTAACAAACGTGGGTCTTGTTACTTTTCCAAGATTTCCCGTTACCTTTCCCACCACGAATCACCCTACTCAAGCCATCTGCATTGGTGGCAAAAAATCATTCCACTTATTTTTGGGACACACCCTGTATTTCTTGTTTATTTAGAGAATAATTCGGTGCAGAGTCGAGAGAATCACAACCAACAGGTTGAAGCCTATCAGAGAAATAACAATGCCTTCTCGCTAAAATCGAGAGAAGCGACAATAATATTATTACGAGTAAGTGATTAAAAGTGAAAGATTCGTTTCCTCATTACAAACAGCTTGGTAATGCTAATCACCCCAAACGTAGATATACTTTTCTTATCAGTTTAAAAAATTTTACAATTGATTATCAGGTCCCTTCTACATAAGGGGTTGGTAAAATTTAGGGCACAGCAAATTATGTGACTTATCTTACCAGACCTGGTGGGGGGATCCAAGTTTGTATTGCGAATAAAATTAGGACGCGGTGTGAAATGTCTGAGCGCACATCTGCCCTTTTCTATGTTTTTGGCGACTGTCACGCCGAGGCGCGAATAAACGTATTTTCTAATATCTTGAAGATTAGGAAATTTTTGGTGAAAATTTTCGTGGAATGCTGGTGAAAATAAAGAATGAACTCACCTATGGACGAAGTGATCTGAGCTCATTCGCTGAAACTTCACTCCAAATTTGCCTGACCTGCAAGCGATTCTCAGCAACCGGTTTTTAATCTTACCAAAGTCATTGACCACTTACCAATGCATTTATATTAATTGCCACTTCTTGGATTTTTTGTGGTTTGATATCCCAGTATCTGCGATTTAATGGTTGGCTTCCATATTATATCTTCTGCATAGTAGGACCCGAAAGCTACTCCGTGCAAGAATTGAATAATTTGCACCTTTATCTTTATCATGAGATTACATGCATCCCCACATTGACTTTGCCATTGAACCTTGAGTTCTAAAACCATGTGTAGCCTGTGAACGCCTCCCCGTCCAATGAAATATTATAATAAGAGTTCGAACTAATGAAATACTGCCAATATCGCTGCAAATATTCACTAGAAAGTGTAAAATTTTCTATTAAGGGATGTTTAAAGAAATTCAAAGGAGGCGGGAAAAGTGGATGCAGAGCATTTTGATTAAATATGAAATGTTGATGACTGTGATAGAGGGTAGGACGTTAGGAAATCGAAATAGGAAGAATTGAGAGTAGCGACGGACGACCTGATGAAAGGAGGAAGTAAGTATGCGGAGCTATAGAAGGGTTTATTGCAGCGTAGAGTTTCACGTTGTGTCTTGGTAGGCGAGGTGTAGAAATGCAGAAGTTTAAAATTTGTGTATCCATCTAATGTATCCCTTAAATAGTAGACAACTATGAAAATTAATTAGCACTCATAGGGACGCAAATATCACATTTTTTTCTAAGTAAGAGCTCGTATTTCTATATTTTAAATGACTTATCTTTGAAGAGTGTCGATTTCCGCACAGTTGCAGAGCAAGCATGCATTATATCACCCTACAATGGGACTTACTGTAGCTAAGCGAATAAAGTGCCTGCGAAAATAGTTCATCGCTTACATAGTCGTATAAATCCTGTTAAAAGAAATTTATATTGTCATTGTATGTAAGGAATTTGAACTTGATAAATAAACTCGACTGCTTCACTTCGTTGGAGTTTTGAATGTTCATGTTGAAACACAGATACCATAAAACGTTTCCATAGATGTTTTTGAAGCATCTGTGGAAAAATTCTATTGTATCTGTGTTTTAATATGAACATGAATTTCCTCCGTGGTGGTAGACGTGATTCAGTGGAAAAAATCAATATTGAAAGGTATAAAACCTAACAGTTGTCCACTTTTATAGAGCTGAAAGGCGCTAATTTAGTTATCCTTGATTGTTTAACCTTCATTTCTCCGGTGCTGAAGCGTTTTTTGTACTACACCAATTATTTCTCGTATCATCAGATATAGCGCCACACAATACACCTTACGGATACGGTACTCAATCATGCCGCTGCTGCCGGCTTAACCAGTGAGCCAGTTACCCACCGGACTTGCTGAATTGCTGGGCATATACGATAATTTTTACCATTATACAACTATTCTGAAACGTGCAAAGTAAAAACAATCATTTATAACTTCTGAAAAAACAACTCCCCAGTCATTGTAACATGGTCAAAGACGCTTAATTTACAAGCTTATCAAGTCAATGAATTTCCCTTAATTTTCGCTGACATTGTCCCTGTCATCATCTCTTGCTTCTTTGGGCTTCTTTCTGGTGTGTTAGATGTTGAAAATTTATACCTATCTTCTTCATAGTTTTATTCTGTGTGTGCTCTTCAAACTCATTTCAGATTACGGGTCAAAAGCTAATGAAAAATATTTTTTAGTTCGCACGTGAACAGAGATGTTTACAAAATTATTTTGTCTTTCCACAATTGGGGATCAATAGACTACTCCATTTTATGAGTGAATGATTGTTATTTATGTGTCGCAGCTGAGGCAGAAACGGTAGAAGCATTAAAGGAAAGCAGGTGAGAAGCGGTCGAAGTGTGATATTTTGGTAGAATTATTAAAATACAGTGAATAAATCGAGTAATAAAGTCAGAAGTGGGTGGGTCAAAGAGTGGGTGAAGTACAATGTATCTTTCCACTGTCTTTTATTCACGTACAACCAGTTTCAACCCTCGAGCGTCATCGTCAGGCACCTTAAAATAGTAATGCTAATAGAATACCTTAAAATAATAATACTAATTAGAATGAAAGACAGTGGAAAGATACATTGTATTCTTCATTTAATTAAAATGAATTTCCACAAAGTTGAGCCGGAAAAAATTGAAGTAAAGCCTATTAAAACAATTGAGGGGGATATAAATTGAACACATTCTGAGCTATATTAGTTTACCGAAAAGCATAATTGAAGAAACAATAATAGACGAAGGGGAAAACAATAATAGATGAAGGCCAAGGACAGATTAGTAGTAGCAAGTGAAGGAAAACGTGAGAACTGTGGACGAATGGGGAGACAGGTTGGTGAGGATGACTTGGAAAGCCGCCCGCTGCAAACCATTCTCGGCCCGATAGGGCAGCGGTTTATGATTAATACACAATATCATAATGGCAGTAATTGGCATCTACTTAGTCTTCTTATTTTTAGCACTTGGTTGATAGAAATCGACACTTTCACCTCGATAATGTTAACTTGCTACCCCTGGCCAAATAAGGAAATGATCAACATGATTAAATAATTATTAAGGAGAGAGCTTCGTAGCGGAACCACGCCTAAATAATATCAAGACGTCGTCTTACTTGAAGGAATCTGGCATTCGAAGACGGAATACCCAATTTCATTACGGTTATCACTGGCATGCCCATCATAAAGAACTTTCAAGCCATAAAGATGCATTAACTTTGCTGCATAATTACGATCGATTCTGTGGGCGGCATGAGCGGACACATTTTTCCAACCTTTCAACTAAATAAATAAAACAGTTTCTGGCGTCACTTGGTGGAAATTCTTCATATTGAAATTAACTTTAAAACACTTCGCCTTTCCACATAAAAAAACTTTTATTTACGACCTAGGTTTCGTTATGGTATAACATCGATGATGATGTTATACCATAACGAAACCTAGGTCGTAAATAAAAATTTTTTATGTGGAAAAGCGAAGTGTTTTAAATTTAATGTCAACCTTTCAACTGTTTTTTGTCTGAAAAAATATCTAGTTAATTTATTCAGCGATCATGAATTTCCACAATGTACGACCCGTAGAGCCTCAAACCATCGCATTCTTCCAACTCATTTACCGATTGTTGGCTATCGTGTTACCAAGGAAGTCATTTCGAACGAAAGTCAGCAATAGCTACAAGAAGATCTCTCCGTTTATTATTGGCGACTTACTTGGTTTGCGTGCTTTCAGTAGTCATTATCATGAAATAGCCTTGATTCCTTCTTTTCTATAGGGATTTGATTTTATGTAGCATGGAATCACGTCAGCGAGTTTCCATAGGGGGAATATGGACTGGGAACCGGTTATCCATCCGCAGGAAAGCCATGCTAGTCTATCATGTGTTTAACACATGACGTCATTTTCGGTGCGTTACTGTATTATTGCATTTCACTTTTTCAGTTATATTGCGAAAACCGTTCGAGCTTGTATCCGAAGTAACGCACTTAGGGGTCACAATCTGGCGTCTTACAAATTTAATCCTCGCGTGTCATTTTTCGCAACATGACCTTACCTTGCTCATTCTAAGACTTATGCCGGCGGTTGCCAAGCAGGAATTCTTGCTTCTAAACCAACCCTGCGAGCTCTGTCGACTTCCCACTCTGTCCTATTCCCAGATGTCTTTTGTCGATCATCGTCACGAAAAAGTATCGACTATAAAGTTACCAGTCAGGCCGTGAGGCAAATTGTCGACCCAAATTTCTCGCCAAATACTGCTGTGCTACTGCTGTCAAGAATGTTGCCATGATTTGTTTTCTTTGTCACACTCTGTAATTTTATTTTCACGAATATTTTTTCTCTTCCTTCTTGCTAAGAAATCAATTCATTTCGATATTTCTTGTATATTCTAACAATATGGCACGAAAAATACGGAATATACGCTTTTTAATGCTCGAGTTTTCTCCCTTGGTAACTCACTACAGGGTTCGTCCGGAAAATAAGTGTACTGATTTTTTCCCGCCGCTCCAGGCGCGCCCAGCACCGCTCTGACGGGCTGCGATTGGAGGGGGGTATGTTGGCAAGCGACGCTGAAAAAGGCAGTCGGCTCTGAGCTGTGGTGTAGTGAGGAGCTCTGTTAACGCGAACCTCCACGCTCGACCCACGTCACGGAACGCGATGCCGAAGTTTTTGGAGCAGCGTTATTCCATCAAATTTGCGGTAAAGCTTGGGAAATCGTGTACCGAAACTGTCGGTATGATTAACCAGGCTTACGGGGAGTCAGCCATGTCCAGAAACATGATTTTTCGGTGGCACAAGATGTTCGTGGAGGGCAGAGAAGAGGTCGACGACTAGTCTTCGAGAGGTTCCCGATGATGCCTTCGCGGGAGCGTTCCAGGAATGGGAACGCCGCTGGAACAAGTGTATCGACTCACAAGGGTCCTATTTTGAGGAATATTAGCTTAAGATATGTAAAAGTGTAATTAATTTTTTTTCCTGAGCTCAGTACACTTATTTTCCGGACGAACCCTGTATGTATTCCACACACACAAATATATTGTATTACTTTTTATATTAGGACAAGTATTTCTTTGTAATATTATCGTCTTGGAATACGGTCATATTATTAACTTACATTTGTCATTCTAAATGTATACTTGAACCACAAAGATTATTTTAATAAGTTTAGATAATGCGAAATAGCTATCATTAATCACGGATTAGCATAACTTTTTTAAAGCCCGTAACTTGAACGACGCTTCCACGTTAGATGGAAAAATAATTATTGCAATAGCTGTGCTTGGATTATGGATGGTCGTAATCGGCAAGTTAGGAACACCAATTTACTTAACATAAAGCCTTTGTATTTATTTCAACAGCAGATGATAGATATCGAAGTCTCACATACTTCTGGAATTCGGCAAGACGCGTCTATGAGTTCATATCCGTGTCCTTAACACGTTCACTAGGGCTAACATTCAAAAGTACCACATTTTCACGATTAATTCACCGCATCATATTTTAGAGAACAATTACAGCTATTACAAGAATACTGTTACGAGTGATAAAACCTATCCATTCATATATACGGAAGATACCACTACCCATTTGGTTTTTTTATAGGTACTCTACGGGTTAAGGTAGGTTTTGGATGGACAAAACTACCAAACAAATGTCATGTTTCTCCTAAAAACACCTAATCCAATTTCCTAATCTACTGCAAACCCCTCTTCATCTCCGGATACTGCCTTCCTCTTTTCATCCCGTTCAACATCCCTATCGCATTCCTGCCCCTTCCTCGTTTTCCTAACGTTCTCCCCTCTATCCCACTCTTCAACATCCCATTGCCAATCAATATGCTTTACATTCATTTTTACTGTCTCCTAATGATTTCTCCCAAAGATAACCTCTCCCTTCCCACCATACCTAGCAGTTCTTTATTTGTTTTTCTTTCTGCCCACTTCGCCTTCTCCACCATCCACATTTTAAAAGCCTCCAAACCCACAGCTATAATCCTGCCTCAATGACCATGTTTCCGCACCGTGAATAACTAGGATCCATAATAAAGTTTTAACGAGTCTTTTCTTAACATCCTTACTCAACGTTTCTGTCATTGATTCTCTCATTGCGAAACCTTATTTGCCTTACTCAATTCATCTGCTTACGTCCCTACTACTTTGACCATTTTTGTCCAAAACACTTCCGAGATACGAAAACGGTTCCACTCGCCCCACTTTTTGCCCTCCTATTTTAACGTTAATGTTAGCCTTTTTGCTTATTGAAAACAGAATAACATTTGTTTTAATTGACATTTATTTTCATCCCGTACCTATCGCACAGTATTTTCAATTCACTCAGCAATGCTAGCATCCTCTTCGCTGACTGACAAACTAAAGCTTGATCATCAGGTAACTTAAGTGAGTTTATGAATTGTTCACCCAACTTCATTTCTATCTCCAGTTCTTCCCATGCCTCTTTAACATCGCATCCACCAATGCGAGAACAGTACAGGTGATAATGGACAGCCCTTCCTCACCCCTCGTCCTAACACTGCCTATCCTGGCTCTCCGTCTCCCATTCGAACCTGATACGTCTGTTTACGTACAGGTTGTGGAATAGCCCTCTATCCCTCCAATCTCCGTATTCCCATTTTTAACTAATATTCATTATTTTTCCCAATTCACTCTATCAAACACATTTTCGAAATCTACGAAAGAAGCAAATACTTCCTGATTGTCTTCTATGTTTCTCTAGATTAGTGATCTCATTGCTGCAATGGCGTCACGCGAGTGACGCAAACGCAACTGATCATCCACAAATTAATCATTTGCCCTATTCTGCATCATTTGGTTGATGATCCTTAGAACCACTTAAACTTATGTTGGAAATCAAACTAATTGTTCTGTAGTCCAGACATGATGGGGTCCAAGCAGACCCTCGACTGCTTTTCATCGTCCGTGAAGAGCTTTCGGGACGATTTTAGCGCTCGACAGCTGTCCAGCGCGGTGCTCGTCCTCCACAGTCTCTCGGCCATTTTTGAAGAGCTTGAGCCACTTAAAAATTACCCAATTGCCCTGCCTAAAAACATGCCCAACGTCTCCGTACCCGAATTCCCCAGTCCAGCACAAAATATGATGGTGTACCGCTGTTAAATCGTTCGCTGAGTTTTGCGCTTGCACCGAGTTACTCGACAGGGGTCCACTAAAAACACGATCTAGCCTGAAAGAACTCTCGCAGTTGATTGGCGCTTACTGAAGGCCAGACCTCCACCATGAAGCCTCCGCGGTGCTACCTTGCTACCCTGACAGACCCAACTGGTCTGCAATTTTTTCACTGGTTAAGCGTCGGTCTGTGTTCAGCAGTGTCCTCACTCTGTCCACATTCGTGTCGGTTCTTGCCGTCGACGGCCGTCCGGAGCGATGGTCGTCTTCAACGAGCTCCCTACCCTCTTTAAACAACTTGTGCCACTCAAATACTGTGGAACGGCTTAAGGCAGTGTCCTTATAAGCCTGCTTGATCATATCGAGGGTCTCAGTTGCAGTCTTCCCGAGTTTCGTACAAAAATTCACGGAATAACATTGCTCTAAATTCAGATTCATTTTGTTTTTCGACGCGGACAAAAAACTTGCTTCACTAAAAACGGTGTCCTCACTCAACGACAGCCCGCAGGCGACTGAGGTTGGTGTCGGTCTATTGCTAAGAGCCCCCTCCACCTTACCTGCCAGGCAGATCCCCTCCACCGCTCCGTTAGCGCCAGAGAAAATCAGTCCTACCACTTTTGGGTGCGACCCTGTATGACGACCGCGGAAGCCTTGCTTCTCCCGCTGCTGGGCACGACAATCGGCCGATTGTGCCGAGTCTTCATTTTCCGCCGCCAGCACTCATTTTTTCTGTACTGTTAATCATATAAATATTGAGAAAAATGTTTGAGGTAGATTCCCGTGCTATATTCAGTAGTGTTTTTAATGTGACGCCATCACTCAATGGCCGCCCCACTGGGGCCGGACGCCTTTGCAGCCACCTCACTGAGGAACAGACGCTGCGCTGAGTATCTTTCGTCTGGCTCCTAACCTTCGACCTATCTGGCATGGGTGGCCCTACCAGGAGCAATTACCATTGCGCCCGCCAGCACAGCTCTACGGGTTAATCGGAACGCGGAAGCCCTTCCACTACGTCAACAATGCAGTGCATGGAAGGGGCCCATTTAGTTACCGATCTGATAAACAAATACCTAATTCGACATTTGATTGAGTCCAGAGAAAATCCGCCAGATCCGTTAAAAAGTGTAATGATAAGAACACAAGTGTGACAGGTCTCTTAGGGGATTTAGGCTGGTAGCCACTTGAAGTACGAATAGAACAAGCGTGACCTAGACATTTAGAAAGGTTCAGAACAAACGAGTTTAACGATGACACTAAAGGGATTATAATGGCCCCACATTACTTAGGTAGATCAGACCACAAAGATAAAATAAGGGAGATAGATTCCAGTACAGATAGATACAAATACTCATTATTTCCCCGAACAATCAGAAATAATAATAGTAAGAAACCGAAGTCACTTTAGAAATATTAAAAACATTGAATTTACAAGGCGGAACAAAATTAGACATTGCAAGAATATTAAGTGTATTTCTAGGTGCATGTGTATTTTAGTTGGTAGTTTGAGTGTTTGCATGTGTCTGGGGTGTGTGTGATCTTGCATGAGTGTATGCCATGCTTTGTTTGCGGATGGTATAAATTTGTGGCTTTGCATGCGTTTTTTTCTTTCTTAATTACGGGTGGTGTCCTAACACCCCCCGCCATACACCCTTGCGGCGGCTTGGGGGGTATTTAGTAGGTGTAGTTGTAGAAATCAAGTATCAATGGCTGGTTCATTTACAGCGATTTTTGCCGCAGTTTTTCATGCATTATTCAAACGACTCTGAAAAACGTTGACAAATTTGTCTACGCTCAATCTTAAAAGAGCTTGAACTAACTTAATGTGTTAAAATTCTCACAATACATGCATTGTAATTAATAAGTTACATCGATTACTTATGGTTTGGTTTAAATATTTTCAACCCTTGAAATGTAACCAGCTTCTCTGTAGGTAAGGTAGGCTACATATTTTTATTGGATACAATTTTTAACCTTTAATTCTTCTTTTCAGGGGAACCTGTACAAAGCTGAATGGTTTCAATTGCGATATCACTTGCCACCACATCAGGTCGACAAGGCTCCATGAAAGAAGCATTGCAACCAGAGGAATGTAGCCAAGCAACGACCTGATCTGCATGCTGCCATGCAATGCTTGTGAACACTAATTTGTAATCTTGCTCGTAAATAAAAATGTCAATCTTAACTCTAGATTTTTATTAAACCCTGATGAAATATTTTTTGTTCACTCTCTTGATTTCAGTACGATTTTCTTGTGAACATTTTTGATTTAGAATAATATTTGCGACTCATCTCGATGAACTCGTTCACATGTCAATGTTTTGTTATTTTTTGCCTTTGCTTAAGAAAATAAAACCATTTCAGCCATCCCATGAGAATTAAGGAAAAGATAGAAATGACCACTGTAAGAAAGCATCCCTTATTTCTCTATTCCCTTAGCAACTTTAGATCCCGCAATGTAAATTAAAATGGACTGGTGAACAGTTATGAACACAATGTTGCATAAGTTGAGATTATTAATTCAAAAATGACGAGGACTAATCATGAATGGATCATTTTGTCGACATCTTACTCTCCTGGAGAACGTTTACGTGCCAAAGGGCAGGCTTCAATATCTCTTATTTACTAAAAATCATGGAAGACAGAAAACTATGAAGGCGCGAACACAAAAAGAAAACCTTTACAACGTAATTTGAACGACTGAATCAGAAGATCCGATGAAGAAGAATAGGAACAATTTTCAAGTAGTATCAATGGTGTTCACCAAACATGCATAAATTCGATGACATCTCACAAAATAGCCCCTAATTAAGCATGGATAAAATCGGCTATTACAAAGCTAGAGCTGTTGAGATGTCCGAATTCCGCTCATGCAAACATAATTGCAAAACAGACATCTCTAGCTGCGCATATAGGTCTCACATCTGTAAGAAGTGCTGTGCCTGCATGACAAGAAATGAACGTAGAAGAAAAATATGAACAGAGAAGTGAATATATCCTACAGCGCAATGGTAAAGGGGCAAAGGAGAGATGTGTCTTCGTTAACCATTCGCAGAATCTGTTTAGATAACGATGCAGAGTTGCTTGCCATATGACCTCACCAAAACCGAGTTTTCAGGAGAGGGAAGGGCTCTACATCCTTAACACACGAAAATAATAAAAACCCTTAAATCTTTAAGAATCCCTTGCTTTACTTTTCCAAATCATAACCTCAGTCACACAAACGCAGCCGTCACCGCTCGTCAATTCATATTTCCCAACGCCTCCCCAATCCATCATTTATTTACCTTTTCATTTTCCTCTGCTAAACGTTATTCAACATTACACCATTTCTAAATGATGGCCCCCATCATTTCCTTTGACTATTTCTTCAGGATTTTACCGAAATAGGGTAACTTCAGTAGCTATTGGTCACGCCCAGGTGAAATATTTTCTTTCGTAAAATCTCAAAACTCTAACAAAAACAAAAAATCATTTGGTCATCGATTTATTGCTTAACCAATGATTATTAAGATGTTTGTTTACCTTTGGAAATTATTTCATTAATGGGAAAGTATTGGAATTCAAGGTGACATTAAAAAATAAAAATAAGGCAATCCTCACTTCATAAACTATGCATAAGAACTATAGTTTTGGCACTCCAATTCACCCGCTAGATATTACATATCCCTGACATAAAATATTGAAGGAATATAAATAATATCGAAGAGTTTAGAGGGATATATAACGATTCTGCGATAAACACGAAGGAATTCGAGGAAAGAGTGACTAAAGAAGAGCGGAGGCAACCCTCACAAACGCTGAAAAACCGCAATTTTCGGAGATTTGTATCCGGCGAACATAACACGCCAGGAGGTATCCTCGTGCAAGGTTCCACTTTACGCCTGCTCCTGCTACTGCGGAAAATGCCTCGCGCGACTCCACCAATCACAGGCGGCCTATTAGCCCTACAGTCAGGTAGGCTCCACCCTCCCAAGGGAAAACTGACCAATCAAAATTTTTTTCCGCTCTCCCGAATGGAAGATATCACCAGATTGGCTAATGCCCTTTTACATTTTCTTTAAACTCCGCCTCCATGTTTTTACTGCCAATAGAATACTACCGGGCGTGAGCGAGGGGGGAGAATTTTGAATTTTCCTGCGCCAAAAATTATGATTGGCCAGTTTTCCCTTTGAAGGTGGAGCCTACCTGACTGTAGGGCTAATAGGCCGCCTGTGATTGGTGGAGTCGCGCGAGGCATTTTCCGCAGTAGCAGGAGCAGGCGTAAAGTGGAACCTTGCACGAGGATACCTCCTGGCGTGTTATGTTCGCCGGATACAAATCTCCGAAAATTGCGGTTTTTCAGCGTTTGTGAGAGTTGCCTCCGCTCTTCTTTAGTCACTCTTTCCTCGAATTCCTTCGTGTTTATCGCAGAATCGTTATATATCCCTCTAAAACTCTTCGATATTATTTATATTCCTTCAATATTATTTATATTCCTTCGATATTATTTATATTCCTTCAATATTTTATGTCAGGGATATGTAATATCTAGCGGGTGAATTGGAGTGCCAAAACTATAGTTCTTATGCATAGTTTATGAAGTGAGGATTGCCTTTTTTTATTTTTTAATGTCACCTTGAATCCCAATAGTTTCCCATTAATGAAATAATTTCCTAAGGTAAACAAACATCTTAATAATCATTGGTCAAGCAATAATTCGATGACCAAATGATTTTTTGTTTTTGTAAGAGTTTTGAGATTTTACGAAAGTAAATATTTCATCTGCATGTGATCAATAGCTACTAAAGTTACATTTAAGACCATATTTTCGTAAGGTATACCTACATAAGAAGTAGGTAATATTAAACGAAATACAAGGTATTAGGACTCTTATTTTATCGTGAGTTTTAAACAAGAGTTTTTTGCACAATCTCCTTAAAGGGAATGATTTCTATTTAATGAGAAGTTATAATAATGATCATACTATTAAATATGCATTGCTGCTTTCAAAACTGCTTTCAATAGCGTACCTCTTCTATTGCTGCTGTTATCAAGGGGAGAGTAACAGGCATTTCGGAGCAATCCGTGGTGACTTGGATAAGAAAAAGAAAAGGAGGGAAATACCATATCAGATTGAATAGGAAAATACACCAGGATAATACCATGCGTCTATGGAATATGAATTAGTCAAAACAAATGTAATAAATTTAATGACAATTTAATAAAAACCCAAAGAACCATTAAATTTTGAGTTTAGCATGAATCAAGACAAATTATTATTAATTGGAGGTTTGTATTAACTAACCCAGGTGGATAACTTATTCTCATGGCGTATTGGGAATAAACTGGAATTGATATATTTTAACAATAAAGGGAGCACTTCATAACTATTTTTTCATAAATGACTTTTGCATTTACTATAATCCATAAAGCATTGAAATCAATGTTTCTTAAAAATATTCAGAGTATTGCAAGCGAAAACAAGTGTTGATGGTAAATTTTAGAGCCGATTTAAGCAATTTATATTGAATACTGGACTTCAGAAGGTAAGAAAGGAGGTAAAATTCTGAGGAATTATTCAAAAGAAATAGGCTGAGGGCCATCATTGGCATTTAGTTGAATATGGCAACTAACCACACAGTAGAATATTTAGTTGAATGCAGAAGTGAAATTTGAACTTAACGAAACCATCTTTGCACATACCTTCAGTGCCTTTTCTATACATGGTCCCAGATGCATGAGAGAAGAAGATTTGAAGTTAAAACGCTTATTACGCATGGTCTAGTAACACTATGTGTAGACACAGGAAAATTCTCCCCCCTTGCTCATGCTCTGTACAAGTATAATCTTCTCTCAATTCATTTTTCTACTTTTCTTTTGATTTATCTTCCTCATTAAAATCACCTTGCCCAGGACTTTGTAATTTGCCTACTTTTCCATCCATTTTGTTTTGCGGAAGAGGAAAAGGTTTATTTAAAAGCTAACAATTTCTTCATTTGAGCCACCCATCTTTAATGTCTGAGGATCTCTGCCAATCTGATCACTTGAGAGGGGTGACAAGAGGAAACCACAATACCTGCAATCGAGTTGTCCACAGCAATCTTTCCCACCATTCTACATGTGTTGTCATTTCTCTATAATGCAAATTACATTCATTTGACAAACACATTTTCAAAGTGGCTTTAAATCCTTTCTGGCAATAACAAGATGAAACTATTACCCGAGGATGACCAGAGGTCAGGATTAATCCAGTTATGACCTCTTTCTCTTACATGCCTCTGATGTTGAAGTGGATTAAAACTTATATGAAAATTGCCTTTGTTTTGGACACAATGATTATATTTGAAATTTTCTTTTTCCTGCTTTTTAAAAGCAATATTTCATCAGTAATAATGGGATGCATGATGTGAAAGATACAGTACAACTGGGCTAGTTAAAAGCCTGCGCTTTACAGGGTTGGTTGACCATATTCTATCATTTACTCACTGCCCACTGCCAGCCAAATTTGTCATTCACCTGCTTGCAGTTCAATGCGAGTGATTCCGATGGTATCACTACCACTAACTTCACAGGAGTAACTCCACCAATGGTTGGCAATGACATAAATTTTTCATTGAGTCAATGTGGCTTATATTAATTGTGCACTTGGCCCCTCTGACTGAATGAGGAGACAAATGGAATTATTTGGCAAAAAAAATATTTTTTTAGCAATATTACCTTCCACGGACCACAACCTTTGAATGGCGGAAAGGCTTGCAATTTTTGATGACCATCTAGACCTCGAGGAGCATTGACAGGACTAATACTGATAGCTCCTTGTAGGGTCACCCTTGACAGATAGGTCAAAGAGTAGAAGCTTTTGTTTCCATTGGTTTTGGAAATGAATACATTCTTTTCATTTTACTTCCTCCATACTTCTGTAAGGAACCACAGTATTCCAGGGGTAGAGCATTGGACTACTGACCAGAGGTCCTGGGTTCGATTCCCAGGTAAGCCTCTCTGGTCACCCTCAGCCACCCAAGCTTTGTAATTTTTTAGGAGCCAGGTCTTCCTGGGAAACCATTACCATCACAGGGAAAGGTATTGGTCTCCCTATCCTGATGTGTGAATTTCACATGCTGTCGGGCTTAGTACTGGGTGAATTCTATCATCACCTACCAAACTTACCTTTGGGTTGATTACTGTACTTAGGGTTTTATACTTGTGTTACAGCAATAGGAATTGTAATTTAATTGAATGGCATCTACAGATAGTAAATTCTCTCCCATGAGCTTTTATTAGTTTCACAATAGAGATACATAGCATATTAACCTTGATTTCTCACACAAATGAGGGCTTACAATACTTGTTTTTGAATATCTGAGGTAATTGACTGTAAATATGATATAACATATTTTCATTTTTCCTCTTTCATTCATATTTATTTTTCTCTCAGGATGATGCAAAGAGCTTCCATTCCATAATATGTTTATGAAAAAACCGACGAAAGTATTTTTTAATATGGACTATTAAATAACTGATCCCAGCTGTCACTCTTAAGGGGTAGATCCCATTTCTGCAATGGCCCGTTTCAGGAGAGCATTTCTGTTTATTTTCCCTCCAGCAGTAGTAGGCAGGCTGTCAACAAATACCACTCCCCCATGAAGATGCTTGTAGTCCTCTGTTTTTCCTATTGATAAGATGAAGAGGATAAGGTTGCAATAAAATTAGGTGCTTCAGATGACTATCAACACATTTTCTCATGAAGTGTAATCCACTTACATAAGTTAAGTTATGCCAATTACCAAATTGTGTACAGTATTAAACTACAGAATTTAATGCCACAAATAGTAATTATGTGTGGGTAAAACTCATTATAATATCAAAACATATGATAAAATATTTTCTGAACTCTATATAACTGGAAGCCATTGGTTCCATGAGGCTTTTTAAAAAACATTATTTCCGACAGGAAATAAATTTTCTAAATGGTTTTCAAACAAAAATTTTTTTTATTAGCAGTTATCTCCCAGCTTAGGGTACCTTAATGTCTCATTACACCCTAATGTTCACATAGGGCCTAACTCTCAAGACAAAAACTATCCTTCAACCCTATACTTTATATTGCAAGAAATTCATTCCTCCAGCACTGCATATTTCTGACTCTCTTAACTTAATCCCAAATACCAATTCTTTTTTTTCCCTCCCTTTTCCAACATTTTCTCATTAATTAAAACCTTCAATACCCAATATATCTCAGTATCTCCTGCATCCACAATTCCTACCTTCTCTGAATTTCTCCCAACAGCCATCCCTCTTTTTCTATGATGCCCAGAACTTAATCATCATTATCCTTTCCAAATAATTTATTTTTTCTGCTCTTGTCCACACCCATATCTCCAAAGCCACTAATCTAAATTTATCCTCCTTCCTAAATGACCAAGTTTTTAAACCATATTAAACTACCTTCCCTGAATTTCTCCCAAGAGCTATCCCTCTTTCTCTATGATTTCCAGAACTTAATTATTGTTATCCTACACTCCATTCTATGGTTTTCAATTATCTTTTCCATACATCTTTACTTAATGTGTCTGTCATCAACTTACATCTCTTTGTAAATGCTTTAAAACCTAATGATACCTAACGAAATACCTAATGAAATTCTTCTTTTAATGTTCCCACTACTATGCCCACCTTCATTCAAAGCACTTGCTAAATAGGAGAAACTCATCTACCTAATGCAGTTATGTCCCCCTAGTTTAATAGTCTTCTTATTATGTATACACATTATGAGTATGTATACATGCATATTTATGTGTACTTGTGTGTGTATATATATATTTTTTTTGCAAGGATAACATCTTTATGGCATTTACGAATGTTCAAAGCCTATACATGTATACAGATAAAAAGTTATTTAAAAAATATTAGCCAAAATCGAAAGGGACTCACTTTAACATTTCAGTGGTCACAGCCACCTTTGTTAGAGCATAAGGATTAACTGATGGGATGATAAGGAGAAGAGGGAATACTGGAGGGGGGGAAGGGTTAAACAGGGGGGCATATGCTTCATTGATTGGTTGTTGAGAGAATAGGAAACAAAGGGTGTAAGGTAATAGAAAAGGTTTATCCTGGAGGTTGGCATGTTTTTTAAAAAGCCACACACATACAAGCTAATTCTAGGGTGCTAACTTAGATTGGTGTGGCTGTTGGCGGGAGGCAGGAATTATCAAAACTCTCTGGGGGTGGCTGCATGTTTGGGAACCAGGAGGGAGTGGATAGGGAGGAGAGGTTACCGGATGCGCTGTGCTTGTTAATTCTAATATTGAGGGGTGTGGTGCATCGGCCGATATATAAAGCTTGGCCTGGGTAGAGAGTATATTGTAGGAGGTATAAGACATTTTTAGAAAAATGTAGGAAGAAGTCAGAAAGGATGGGAGATATTTGAGTAGGTGCTGTTGCAGAAGGGAATTTGTGACAATGATGAAGCAGGTTTTCCAAATAGCATGATTGTATGGAGTCAGAGGGGTTTTGGGAATTTTAATTGATTTAGCCAGTTGGATATGAGAATATTTGAAAAATTTGCAGGACGTTTGAATGTTAGTAGTTAATGCTAGTAGAGGGGCATTTGGAAAATAGGTTGGCAGTGGTTTTGTTTTGGAGAGGATGGGATAAAAATCTCTAAGAATAATTTTTAGGGTCTAGATGCCAGGGAAGTAGGTTTAGCAATTAAACAGTGTCATTTTTCTTCTCATGGGATAATTTAGGGGTGTATATACGTTTTAGGATTTTTTGTGCAGAAGGAAGTCCAGATAACCATATCGGAGAAGCAAGAAGTCTTGACAGGAATTTTTACAGGGGAATTCAGGATTGTTGCAGATGCAGGGGCCTGAGATAGAAAGAGAGTGCAGAATTGACTGTCAAGTGTGGAGAGGATGACAGCAAATGAAATGGGGATATTGTTGTTTGTTTGTGGGCTTGATATGGACTGAGGTATGGAGTTTATTATTGTAGAGGGAGATTTGGATAACCAAAAATGTGATTTGAGCGGAGGAAATGATGGAAGTGAAGGAAACAAAGGATGCTCTATTGAGGGGAGACATAAAAGCTTTAATGGAGTCTACATGCCATGTTGCCAATGGAGAAAAATATTATCAATTTATCTAAGCCAAAGTAAGGGTTCCAGGGTATAGGGGGAGATAAAAATTTTGTACAAGGAGGCCAAGGTAGGGATTGCCATATGAAAGACTGAACTTACTTCCCATGGCACAACCTTTGATTTAAATGTAGTAACTATTGTTGACAGTGAATGAATTACGTGTAAGAATGACTTTTGTGTGTTGTAAAAGGAAATCTGTGCTAGGGATTTATGGAGCGGGGTGTTTGGAAAGGAAATGTTGGAGAAAGGAGAGACCTTCTTCATGGGGGATAGATGCATATAGGGAGGTCACATGAAGAGTGGCCATAATTATGTCAATATTATTGGAAAAGGAGATTGAATCAAGTTTTTATAGACAATGGCGTATTTTATGTATGATGCAGGGAGTGAAAAAGTGTCTGGAGATGGTAATCAACAAATTCAGAGATGCATTCTGTTGTAGAGTAATGGGAGGAAATGATTGGCCAACGAATAATGTTAGGTTAATGAATTATAGGGAGAATATAGAACTGAGGGTTACTGGGATTAGGCGGAGAGAGAGTTGAGATGTCTTCCATGTTGGACATAGTTTATAATGATATAATGGTATTTAGTGTCATGTTAGGCAGGCTTTGTAGAGTAGCAACAATCCTTAGATCATGAGTCCATAAAAAACCTACTGTAGCCAATAGATCATTGTTAAGTTATTCTAGTACACTTATCATTTCTTGGACTTAAAATTAAATGATTTGCCAAAAGTTTTTCAAAGTGACCTTTGATTTACCAATCAACCATTTGTTACCTGCAACATGAGATTTAATGTCTTCTTCCGATAATTTCTGTCCAGGTTTGAGAACTACAAATGCCTTTGCCAGAGATGTTGTCACAGGGTCTGGCACGCCTACAACTATAGCTGATACCACAGCTGGATGTTCCAAAATTATGTCTTCCAGCTCTGTTGGACTAACCTGTAAAAACCAGTGAAAATTGCAAACCTCTTAGATATTTTTGGGATAGGCATGGGAGAGGGGCATTGGTATGCATTCACTGAAATTGTATTAATATTTTCAGAGTTTCAAACCAATAAAAATATGCACCATTGAATCTCCATGTTTCTATTTTCTCCAATATATTTTACTGTTTACTCTCTGTGTGACTCAACTTATCACTAGAATTCACTTTTAATATTGTCTTTATTATAAGATTTTGATACTTCTAATGACACATTTCATACTGAAATCTTACCCAGTGCATGTGGTACTTGAAAGTGAATCGGCTTCGGTCCACAACATACAGGAAATCATCTTCATCAAAAAATGCTACATCTCCTGTGTGAAACCAGCCATCTTTATCCAAGACAGCTGAGGCATCCTTTGTGGGAAGAGAAACAGTAAAAAGTTGCAATTTCATGTCACCAAATAATGGAATAAAAGAGAAAATTTGAGCCATATGAAAACTTGGGCTTAAAAAACTGTCTTCATCTCCATTAATACTCTTAGTTGAAATTTATGATAACTTAATTTAGGCATATTCGAATCATTTAAGTTATTTAACTCTTGGAATAGCAGTAACAGTGCAATAGTATTGAAGTTACTGTCAGCAACAGAATAAGCAGTACCAATATAAAGGAAAATATTATTTTTGCAAATAAATATGCATTACCTCATCAACGCCTTCTTTTATGTAGCCCTTCATGAAGCAATGAGTTTTGATTAAAAGGCTTCCTTTCACATTCCTACCTAAAGAGCAACCTGAGACTGGATCCACAATCTGAAAATGTATTGATTTCATTTGATAAACCAAAATAGGATATTTTGCCAATCATTTTAATTGACTCATATACTACGGAATATGTTATGGCACAAACAATAAATTTTAATTATATTAATCATAGCCAGTAACAACGCTGCATCCACCTATGCTGGATGATCTACACAAGACTTTGAACTCACAAAATTGTCTCCAAATATTTTTCTATGCATCATCAATTTGGAGGAAAGCATCTATGTTTTCACAGCACAGGAGGATGTAATGGTATAATTCTCTTGAAATATTGTCTAGGGATTGATATATTTTTCCTTAAAATCAGTTCCATCATTCCAGAATTTTTAATTTGCATGAAAAATTTCTTGTCAGAAACTATTGAATTATCCAACTCCTAATTTGGTAATTGCTTGCATGAGTGGACAATTCAGATAAAAAATAGTTTCATGGATGAAATTTTTGTCTACCAACCTTCGCTTCCACCAGTGGATCTAGATGTCCACAGGTCAAATAAGTATCTGAAATCAAAGATTTATATTTTATATATCATCCCATTACAGAGTGCCGTGGTGAATGGACTTAGAATTGGGGCCCGAGAAGAATTGGCTGATATACATTTTGAAAAGAAAAATTATTTTGTAGGTGAGGATATTGCATTGACCCAAAAAATGTTAATTTGTAACTATACATGGATACTTACCACCTTGAAGAGTCTTGAATTTGATTCCAGCCACTCTATTGTCAGCATTGGGTTTTTTTGTTGGCGGACATATATCTGTCCCAGCTACTTTATTGGCCTCTGATATACCATACACCTATGAAGTGTTTTGAAATATATTTAGTAAAGCAAGTTTCTAGAGAAATAGTCCCATACATGAATTCAAATTCACTTGATAATCAGATTGGTATAGAGGTGAATTATTTGGACTAGGTTCTGGAATAAATAGGCATCAAAAATTGCATTTCAATTTTCATAATTTTAATACTAATACTCCAGATTGGATTCTCAGAGGCAACGGATTAAGGGAAATTCATGCACACACATAGCAAAAAAGGCATTATTCGATCTAGATTCGGAACTAATAACTTCGAGGGGCCCATTCCCTGGGAATAATGTTGGAATTCTTTCACTCGATCTATTAACACATTTGTTTAGTATTTGAAATCAAGTAAATTTTGAAAATAAATCGAATAACTGATACACATTATCGGCGCTAATGCAACATTAAGCTAACATTCAATTGTTGAACAATTGAACCTATCCAATTTCGAGTTACTTTTCGAAATGAGAGAGCAGATTGTTCTTTGTACATTGATAATAATTAGCAGGGGTATCTTAAGATTATCTGTGGGAATGAAAAATTAGTCATTCGAATTCTCACGCTTTTATTGCTACTGTATACATCATATATTCATTCTATTCTTCCCCGCAGACTAACTTAACACTTCATCGCGGATGAGTCCAATGCGTAACTATGGATGTGTGTTCACATGTTTCCATCTATGCCAATTTTCGCAGGCTGACTGGGAGGCACCCATTTGTGACTTCATAATGAAGAGACGAAATCAGATGTGTAATATGACGGTAAAAGTAAACAACAAAACATATCGTTGTGTTTGCTGTAAATGGTGACATGATAGAACCTGAAAGTACCAAATCACGTATCTCAGCTGCTAATTTACCAGAGACATTACCCTAGAGAATACGACAATGTAATCAAATAGATTGAATTGTATGCACAACAAAAAGCAATAATACTGAACCAGAAGTTTGGTTTGAGAAGTGAGGGTAGAGCTCTCCTAATACCAAGCCCTATACGGTACGAGCAATTTACTCGTACACATCAGGGTAGGGGGCCAGTCCCTTTCCCTGTGCCGCCTGTGGATTACCAGGAATATCGGGTCCCCGAAGAATCACACAGCTTAGTCGAAGCTGAAGGATCCCAGAGGCGTTTATCGGAATCGAACCCAGGCCCTCCGGTCAGTAGCTCACCGGCGTATTTACGGGAGTACTGCATCCCATGGGCGTGTATTTAGACAAAAAATTAAAGTTATCCGACAAAATTCAAAAGAAAAAATATCAGCTATGATTAAAATCGTCACCACGGAATCAATAATAATCCAGGATAATTAATTTGTTTTCAAACCTCGTGGGATAGACAGTTAGTAACCATCACTTCACTGTACTATTATCCGGAATAAATCTTTCGAAACATTTGCCTCATAAACCTGTCGACAGAGGCACAGAAGGGAGCATTTTCGGAATTGGATGGAAGTGGTATTACCAAACGAAAACATAGAACATAAAAAGTAGACGTGTGTCTATAATGAAATTTTCGGTAGCGCGGACACCTTCGACGGAGGAGAAAAGGGGACTCGAAGATTACCCTTCCTTCGCCATGTAATGCAATTTTCACATGATAAATAAACAACGAGCTCGCTACTATCTACAATATCCGCTTATCACTCTTTATTATTTGGACATCCAACAGTAGAGAATGAAATCGTGAGACCGTGGAATGACTAAGTGATTCCACGTAATCTGAGTATTTCGGTGTTTACTATATACCTTAAAATTTACAAATGAACTATGTAACACGCACTTAAAGTCATGGGGATCGATCATCGAGTCATGGTGAGGTGGCTATCGTACTGGCTTCCCACCTAGGGGGCCAAGGTTCAAATCCCGGCGGTGTTTAATATTTTTCAGAGGTATCCCTACTCGAGGTGCTTTGAAGAGGGCTTTTTGAGTGAGTACGCCGTCCGTCGGATGGGACGTTAAGCTGCGGACCCCTAGGCGCCTTTCGTTAAGAGTAGGCTAATGCCGACGCCGGGTTTCTCTCCACCCTTCATCCTTTCCTGTCCATCCCCTATGGCGCAAATGACCTGAGCAGTCGGTCGCCTCCCCTAAATATTACTACTACTTTAAGCCATTATAGTCCCCTTTTTCAAGCAAGAAAATTTTTTCCTTTGGGTTTCTTATTTCGGACCCCACATATGGATATCTTAGCATTTACTGCTCTTTGGTTACTGATTCCTTTAATAGTTTCTATATTTAAGACTTTTCCGGCTGTGTTCGTTGATAATATATATCAAGAATATTATCGCCCCTAGTTGGTGAAGTGACAGGTTGATCCATGGAATCCAACGTAAAGGAATGTAATTGTGACTCACATATATCTTTACTCCTTGTTTTAAAACTATGCGTGCTCCAATCAATAGATGGGACATATAAATCTCCACCAATTATAATGCCACGATCGTTGTATATTGAGATTTGAAACTTTTGATTTGCCGGTCTAATTCTAGTATTGAATTATGTGTGCCGTCCGGTGGCCTGTAAAATGCGCATACAAAATTCGAGTGTGTAATGTCAGGGTCGGTTGTAAACCTACCCTGACAATCGCTAAAACGACCCATGAAAGTAACGGCATGATTGTGTGTAATTATGTGATTAACGAAATAAAATTTTCGTGCTGTTTAGCATCGACATATTTTGATATGATAGTGTACATCCTACTTATCTGGATGTTTGGTTTCACGCTCATTTTTCTTTTAAAGTTAAAATTGTTCTCCATAAGGAGTATGTCTCAGTCCCGAAGGACCATTCAGACAATTAAACCAATATTTTTAGGTGGTGGGTAATATCAGGTGGATCTCGCAAATGAGTCTGTTGCTGGGTCTGTGGTCGCCCATCGCCACATTCCCCATTGGTGAAGACCAAGGATTTGGTAGCCGGAGACCAGCCTTGGATGCAAGAAGAGCACCCGAGGTAGCCAAAGAAATGTTCATTTTATCCTTCTTTTAAACACGATCCATCGATTTTCTCCGACTATATATATTCTTTAAGCACGGAGGGTTAGTATTAGAAGAAAATTACTCATATAATAATTCATTTTCTTTTACGAATTATTGCTTTAATTAATGCTTACAATTTTAGGAAAATCACTCACCAAAGTCAATTTTGCATGTGGTAGTTTGGTTTCCAAAGCTTTTGCCGTGGCGTAATTAAGTACTGAGCCCCCGGAGAATACGATTTTTATGAAATTCATGTCATATTTTTCTATCTCATCAGACTGAACAAATGCATGTACTGCATATGGGTGTAGGAACAAGCAATCAGGCTGTAAAACAAATTAAGCTGTTTCGAATTTCATCAAATGAGAATAGCAATAGATAAATGGGCTAAGAAACTTCAATGAGTATCTTGTTTGCTGACCTTATACTTTGGAAGATCCTGAATGAGTAGCTTCAGGTCAAATGTTGATGCACAGTAGAATGTACTACCTCGTATAAGGCTGCTTAGAGATAAAAAGTATAAGCTGGAAAAAAAATTTCCCACAGCTGCGAGCATAGAGGCACCAGCAATACTAATGCGTAAAGGAAATGATTAATAAAATTAAAAATTATGAAAGCCTTAGAACCTCAGCCTGAAATTAATCGCGTCTCTCTTCCCTTCTATCCGCCAGTTAAGCGGATGGAAGGCAGTAGTACAGGCACAGTATAGTATTGGGCATAGTACATTCAATTGGAAGAATAAGTATTCAATTTATTTTTACTTTTTTTCGGGAAAGAAAGCCTCTACATCTATTGCTTTTTGGTAAATCATTCTCGATTTTTCAATTAGTAACCATTTCTCCATGTAGAAACTAAATTTTATCCACGAATAACAGAATTTCATATGTAAACATACTCACTTAATTTAAAAGAATAAATAAAGAATAACTATAAAATCATTTGTTCTCTAATGATTCCAACAAAGCTGTAAACATGTTTTACAAGGCCCTTTGGATCAAGCTAAGACTGAGGTTATTACCAAATCGAGGGTGTGACCTTTGAGCTCTAATGAACGAAGATATTTCTGGGAGGCAACGTACAAGTGTACAAGGACCCCAGTGCTGCTTAATGAGATACAATGGTCACAGTTTTGGTATTGGAAGAAATCTGTTACATTTTAATAAATATTCAGTCTAGAAAATCCGGTGGAAAGGTATTTATATTCTAAGTTACATACGATAATTAGGACCATAAGTTAAATTTTGTACACAGTAAAGGTTAGAATTCAGCATAAACGACATAAGGGTGGAAAAGAGAACAGATTACTTAGGATAAATATCAGATTGAGTTCATAAATGGGTACACAGGAGTTTATAGTACGCTTGATGTCATAAAAGTAATGAAGTCGCTAGTAGAAAGGAAGATTAAGTATAATCAAACTGTGATATTTTATACGCTTCCTTAATTACGAGAAAGCATTGTATGCAGAGTATTTGACTAAATTAATGAACATTTAGTATTCGATAGGAGTAGACCAGAGGAATAAACTAATTATCCAGAATCTATTTATGCCTGCACGATCCCTTTGCCCCTTTCTTCTAAAAACTTCCTAAGTATGTGAAAGATTCTAATGATTCACATTATGATCCCTAAATTTAATTTTTATCTTAACCTTCCTTTCAGGCAAAAAACTCGTAACTTTCGTGTTTTTCTCATCGATTCTCATCCCATACCTATCATAATGATATTCTAATGTACTCAGCAATGATTATAATCCCTTGAATGACTGGCTAACTAAAGCTTGGTCTTTCACGAATCTGAATGATGATTTCCCCGCCAGCTTTCTTTTCCTTCCTCTCCCATTCCTTTTTGCCATGTCTTCCTCTCCATGTCCGCCATATGCCTTTTTAACGATCTCCTCCGGGTATACGTTGAAAAGCACGGGTTATAATGGATAGTAATCTTTTTTC
Source organism: Hetaerina americana (assembly GCF_022747635.1). Lineage (NCBI taxonomy): Eukaryota > Metazoa > Arthropoda > Insecta > Odonata > Calopterygidae > Hetaerina > Hetaerina americana. Next base: position 38,295,256 of record NW_027287427.1, on the reverse strand, counting down.
TTCGGGAGCTCTACTCTACTAAAGTACTCTAATCTAGCCCATACTCAAGTAAACCACCGTTCACTAGAGTTTGAGATGTGTACAAGTTACAGATGAGTCGTCTATCCCTCTAGTCTACTCGTAACTTCTACTATAAGATACACATTCATGACAATAGTTACAATTTTTGAGTTTCTTAGTCTCTTTTCTTTATGGGAAAAAAAAGAATGTCAAAATGCTTACCCTTGAATCTTCTTCAGCAGTCCTCTGTTCGTGAGACTATATACATAGTTAAAATGTGTGTGCCTTACACCCTTCGAAGCGCCAGTACTTCCACTTGTGTTGATAATTACCAACGTATCTTCTTTCGGATTAATTATCAAATCATCTGGGAAAGCTGGAAAGGGTAATAAGAATTTTTTTATATCTAAGACTGGTAGAAAGAATTTTTTAGCTTTTTCATATTGTTCTTAAAATTCTTTTCAAGACTGAAATGCATTACTTAGAAGGCATTAAGTTCTTCAGATTATTGACACGTTTAGAAAATCTAAAACGAAAAAGTACATTCAATATGCTTTCAAATTTTCGGAGAGGAACGAGCGAAATGAATCGACATGATTACAATTTTCATTCAATAATCATTTGATAAATTGGTACGCCATCAGTTGTGAGGGCCACGCCTCAGCACCACGGATGAAGGGTGGGGAAGGGCGATGGAATAGGATATCAGGAGCTCCCCATAAATTACGTAAGGCTTCTGGTGGTACGGAGAGTGTGATATTTCATTAGGTGTCCTAACCGAAGATGGGGCGGAATGTTCAGGAGAAATCTTACGTAAGTATTTTATCGCATCATTTCAGTCATCATTTGCAAAGAAATTATTTTCATTATCCTTACATTCAATGAACTCAATGCGCAAATTTCTACCAATGAAAATGTTTCAGAATTATTTAAATAGAAATTTTGAAATATTTTCGAAGTGTTTTTTCATTTCCTTGTAATCATTCTGACACCGCTAAAAAGGGAATGTGTTCACTGATGGTACCACAGTTATCAATCCGAAGAACGGCTCGATAAGTAAGAATAGAATTCACCCAAAATTAAGGCCAACGGCGTGAGAAATACGCGCATCAGGTTAGAGGGTTTCCTTTCCCTGCGCCACCGATGGTTTCCCAGGAGTGCTTGAAAAATCACACAGCTTGGATGAATATGAGAGTTCCCAGATATGAGGTTAAAATATTCCACCCTCGAATTTCATTCATTAACGAATACAAGCTTTTATTTTAGTTCAATCCTGTTTCTTTACAAGGCCTCTCCTTAAGTGAGGCGGCTTCAAAGGCATATGACACCAGTGCTGTGGCCATTTGAGTGATGGTGTCCAATTAAAAACACTATTGAGGAAGACAACTGGAAACCATCTCAATTAACTCCCTCACGAAACAATGATCGACAAATATCTGAATGTGAGTCTTGGTAACAACAAGACTCGGTCCATGGGTTATCGTATCCGTTAGCGGGAGTGTTCCGCGGTCATTGCACGAAATCCTAGCAAAGCAGCAATCGACATCAGCAGCAGAGAAGAATACAGAAGAGAATAGACCCGGTGACAATGGGGACTCGAATCTTATGACGATACTCATGCCCTTGGCCTTGAAGAGGAAATATAAAACAGAAAATTTTTGATTGCATAGCCCGTGTACCTGGAACAAGAAGGTGAATGTCTTACGAGAGTTAACAGTTGTTTTTTTCCGCCCTTCTCCCAATTGTAGACGAGTCGACCCCTCTTTTGTCAGCAAGTAAAGCGCAGATTGAAATTAGAGGGCGGAGTGTTTTGTTTGCTTGCACGCTCAAGGCTATCAGGCATTCTCTGATACCGTTTCAGCGTCAAATACGTCATATTTACTTCAAATGTACATATTTTTCAGTGGTTATATTGTCAATGCCGGATTCTTTCGGCGATAATTTCCGGAGAGTTCCTAAAATGATTAAGTGCAAAATGTTATGAGGTTTACGTAAGACGAGAAATGAAAATTAGTCGAACGCGCTGAAGAAATAGGACATCGTGCAACAGGACAAATGCATGACGTGCCGGAATCTGGCGAAAAGAATTGAAGAAGGAAATTAATGCACTTCTCAGGAAAAAACAGAGTATTTTGGGGAAAATCTGCCAGTTATACTATCGATGAGCAACAATCAGTCGAGTACATAAGCAACAGACAACAATTTGATTATTCGATATCGACAGGAGGCCGGAGGCTTATGGCAACCTTCCACTTCTCCAGCGGATGACACTGCCCAAGTTATTCGAAATATGCATTGCGATTACATAATTGTAATAATATCTTCATATTCCCTGGGAGGTTAGAAACACCATGATGACATAAATCGCAACTTGGTTTTATTCGCAGGTAACACATCTTGAAGAGCATGCGTAAAAATAAAGCTCGCTCCTTCGAAGCTTTAATGTAATCCACTGAAATTTAGTGCATTATTTTTGAATTTATTATTTATTGATATTTTATTAAATGTTTGCAAACCACGGCTACACAGTTACAGCGAATAATAAAATTCCTTATTGTGCAGAAATTTTAAAAGGAAAATTTCACCCTGAAGTGAACGTTTTTAATGACCCTAACTATATAAATAATGCCGGAGTCACTTTCGAATCACGAAGTACAGTTCACGGAAGTTAATACCAGTGTTGTCACAAAAGTGAAGATGGTACAAAATACGAGGGTCATCCGGAAAGTAGTACCCGTTCGTGAAATAAAGACACAAAAGTAAATATTAACAAACATAAAAAATTTTATTTGAAAGAGGATACTTTAAACTACTTCTCAACATAATCTCCAAGCAAATTAAGGCATTTGTCATAACGTGTGACAAGTTTCTGTATTCCTGCTGCATAGTCCTTCGCCGCCAGCTCATTGAGATACGCGAGGGACCCATCTTGCACAAATTTTTGCATAATGCAGATGGTGTTTAACAATTTCATGAACAATTGTTCGAGAAACATTGGGAAAATGCTCACAGATGTCATCAATTGTGACGCGCCGATCGTTCCTCACGAATTCGTCAACTGAGCTCACCAGTTGGTCTGTAATGACAGACGGTCTCTCCGAACGCTCATCGTCGTGTGTGTTCCCCCTCCCCATGTTGAAGTTGCGACACCACCGCCGAACAGACGACTCGTCCATTACATTGTCTCCATACACCTCCTTTAATTGGCGATGAATATCACATGGGCGAACGTTTCTTGCATTGAGGAATTTAATCACTGCCCTCACTTCACAACTGGCGGCGTTCTCAATTTTTTTAAACATTGTAAACAATCACAGAAACAACACAGGCAATGCTAGCGTCACGCAACTTGGCTCAGAGAAGGCAGACAAGCCACTGAAGCTATCTGACCTCGTCCAGCGGCTACTCGCGTCGTCAGCACTTCATGCGGCACGAACGGGTACTACTTTCCGGATGACCCTCGTACAATAAAGGATTCTCACAAGTTTGTTTTTTGAGTTTTCATTTCGGTGGCACAACGCACTTTTTCACTGAAAGGAAGAATACTGAACAAAAAGCGGTCGTGTTACCGAAATATTTAAGCAACATACAAATGTAGGGATCTTTGTTTTTTGTTTTCTGCCCTCGTTAAGCCAGTCAAAATAATTACAAGCACACATACATACACGCACATCCGAGTTCGATTCCCGATCAAGGCAAATTGTTTTTACCCTACTAAATTTCTGCATTTCGGTGCAGATTAGCGGATGATTCCGATAAAGTAACTGTCACGGCATTTCCCGCAGTTATTTGAAGTGATATCTCTTAGGAGTCTGGAGCTACATATCTTGAGTACCCATAATGCATACCTTAAGTTATAATTCTTTTAACTCTATCTCTATTTTCACCGATTCAGTTCATGGTCTCGTATGTTCAAGACAAATTCAATCAGGATTAACGGAGACCCAATGCTTACACCTAAGTATTACACGATGGCTTCTTACGATTTCTGTTAAATTTAAAAATAACTACATCTTTTGCTTCATTTATTTCGGGAATTTTCCCCATTGCAGTAAAATAATGCTATAAAATGGCAACCGCTTTTATCACTTGAAAATCGCCATCGGATATTATTAACTTAGCGAAAAGTAAAGTCAACAGTCGCTAGTAATAATACTTAATTACAAAACATACTCCTTAAAACTGGCATGTCGATTTATATGAATTTCAATTCAATGCTACACTATAACTTGCATTAATTATGGACTCACCAGAGCAATCTTCATTCTTAATTAATTCTTCAAGTGCAAGTGTTCCTTCCACTTGCCCACCAATCGAGAGAAGGTTGACATCCCAACCAAGTTGCTCGGAAGCTCCCTTTACCACTGCCGAAGTTTTATGATCACAAAGAATGAAACGGGCAGACACTTCTTTCATTTGCTCCACGTACACATCTGGAAAAATAAACAATTTTATTAGAAATGATTTCATTGTTTGCAAAAATCTACACCAAGCTTTGGCTGGCGCATAAGGTCCCTATTTAGTGAGCAAACACTTCGTAGCGAAGAAGACATTTAATCGTCTCTCATTTTTCCTGGGGTAAAATATACTCTAGAAATTTGTATTCAAGCAATGAAATTCATTAATTCTTCTGAAAATAAAAATGTAATCCTCTCCCCGGATGGCCATATTTGATTGTTACGATAAACCCAATGGAATTTCACATTGATGTTGACCGACGAAATATATTGACGACGAATGAATGAATTGGGCTTAAAGAAAACGTCATCCATACTTAGTATTAGTAATGGGATCCTGGTTAAGGATGTTCCATGAATTTGCCCTTAGAATCCCTTTTTTTAAAATGTGCGAATGGGTCCTTTTAGGTTTGAAATTAGTTCCCCCACACCAACTCAATCGGAAAGCGCACATCCCTCACAAACATTACGAGATCAACTCCCTAAATAATTGTTTGCCCTGCTCTCCATCCTTTTGCTGATGATTCAGAGAACCACTTTAGCTGCGTGCGAAATCAAACTTATTGCTCTGTAGTCCTCACATGATGTAGCCTTTACCTTTTTCGGAATAGGAACTAACACTGATCTCACAAAGTCTTCCGGCTAGATTCCTTCCTAATAAATACTACGAATCAGCCCATAAGGGCTATTCCATCCATATTTCCCTAAACCTTTTAGCAGTTCCGCAGGAATGTTGTCAACCCCAACGGTCTTATTTGATTTCATCAGCCTTAATGCCCTTTCTATCTCATCGTAGAGTATGCATGGACCTAAGCTATCTTCTCCATCATCTTCATATTCTCCTTATACTATGCCAAAGCTTGCTGGGAGAAGTTCTTCATCATACAATTCTTCCTTTTCCTTCTTACTTCCCGATAGTAAATTAACCTTCTATCTCAATAAATATCTTCTAAAATAGCGGGCCGACTTGACTCCCACCATAAGTTCACACCCGAAACAGAACAAATTTCAATCGGAAAAAAGCGAGTGACAGGGAAGACGCGCGTAACGCGTTAAAACGTGCGAGTAATTGGTGCGAAGTATCGTACATTGGTAGTGGGAACAAGCATTATTCAATTTACAAGCCGCCACTTTTGCTTAAAATATCCACACACACGCGCACACATACATAAAGCTGGAAATTTAAAATTACTTTTCATTTATTACTTAGAGTAGGGACTGGCAGACCTTAAAATGTATTGCAGCGTGTAAAATCTTTCCGAATTTCCGCGGAACACCAGTGTTTCGCTGAATATAATTTGGAAACCCCTGCCATAACATATAAGAAAAGCAGTAATCTCAACGTTGTGACTGTGTTGGTACATTTATTTGGGTTTAAAAAATCAACAGCAGCAGGACAGAAGACGCAGGAGAAGACGACCACATCAGTTAGAATAGGAACGTGGAATGTTAGGACAATGATGAGGGCAGGGAAATTGGAGAATGTTAAGCAAGAGATGGAAAGGGGAAATATAGATATTTTAGGTCTATGCGAGGTGAGATGGAAAGATAGCGGGGATTACTGGAGTGATAAGTATAGAATAATATACAGCGGCGGGGACGAGAGCCAACGAGGGGTTGCCACAATATTAAAGAAAGAGATAGGAAGAAGCGTAGTAAACATAGAGCAGGTAACGGATAGAATACTACTAGTAGAAATAAAAGCAGAACCGACGAACTTGGTTATTATTCAGGTATACATGCCACCGAGCAACCATAAGGAAGAAGAGGTAGAGAGGATATACGAGCAGTTAGAGGACATAATCGCGTGTGTTCCTGCAGGGAAAAATTTGGTAGTGATGGGGGATTGGAATGCGACGGTAGGCGAAGGAAGAGATAGTGATGAGGTCAGGGACTAGGGTTTAGGCACGAGGAATGACCGCGGGGAGAAAGCAGTTGAGTTCTGCAGGAGACAGGGCTTAGTCATCACCAACACTTGGTTTAGACACCACAAAAGACGCAGGTAGACATGGAAAATGCCAGGTGACTCAGGAAGATATCAGCTATATTATATCCTGGTTAGACAGGTTTAGGAACAGTGTGATAAATTCCCACAGCTTCCCGGGAGAGGATGCGGACTCAGACCACAATTTAGTTGTTATGAAATGTAGCGTACGTTTCAAAAAGATAAGGCAGGGGCGGCGGGTTAGAAAATGGAATGTAGAAGCATTAAATGGTTTGAAAAGGGAGGAGTACAAACAGGCAGTAGAGGAAATCATGAAGGATGGCAAATAGCTAAATACTATCGAAGAAAAATGGGAAAGGATCAAGAAAGGGTTATCGAAAGCCGCAAAAGACACTATTGGAACCGTTAACGCCAAAAGACAAGAAAACCATGGATCAGGGATGAGATGATTATAAAGATGGATGAGCGGAGAAAATGGAAGAATGTAAATACAGAGTTCGGCAAAATAAAGTGAAGAGTTCAATGATAAATTGAGACGGGTATCAAATAAAGCAAAAATAGCATGGTGGAAAATGCAGTGGGAGCATATAGAATGTTTGCATAGGAAGGTGAAATTGGTGCGCTCTACAGCAAGGTTAAATAACTATCGGTAAGTAAGAAATATAGATCTATGCTAAGAATCAGAGATAAGTCGGGTAAGATAATAGTTGGCACAGAAAAGATCCAGGAGAGATGGAGAATAGATAGAAGCACTGTAAGAGATAGTAAAGAACTTAGACCAACAAAGTTAGACGTAGAAAAGGAACATGACGTAGATGAAGATAGCTTAGGTCCAGGTATACTAGACGATGAGATAGAAAGGGCATTAAGGTAGATGACACTAAATAAGGCCGAGGGGGTGGATAACATTCCCGCGGAACTATTGAAATGTTTAGGAAAATGTAGGAGGAAGAGGCTATATGGGTTGATTCGTAGTATTTATGAGGATGGAATCTGGCCGGAAGACTTCGTGAGATCAGTTTTAGTTCCTATTCCGGAAAAGGTAAATGCTACATCATGTGAGGACTAGAGGACAATAAGTTTGATATCCCGCGCAGCTAAAGTTGTTCTCAGGATCATAAACAAAATGATTGAGAATAGGGTAGATGTTTACTTAGGGGATGATCAGTTTGGGTTTTGGGATCAGAAGGGCAGAAGTACGCGTGATGCCATTGCAGTAATGAGATTATTAATCGAGAGGAATATAGAATACAACCAGGAGGTATTTGCCTTTTTCGTAGATTTCGAAAAAGCGTTTGATAGAGTGAATTGGGAAAAACTAATGAGGATTCTGCAGAAAATAGGAATAGATTGAAGGTAAAGTAAGCTAATCTGCAACCTGTATATGTCTTAGACTGCACAGGTGCGAGTGGGGAACGGGGAGTCCGGTTGGGCAGTGTTAGGAAGAGGTGTAAGGCAGGGTTGTTTATATCACTAGTGCTGTTCAACGTATAGGTGGAGGAAATGATGGGGGAGGCATGGGAAGACCTGGAGGTTGTAATGAAAGTCGGAGGGGAATTCGTAAAATCAATTAGATTTGCTGATGACCAAGCTTTAGTTTGTCAGTCAGCCAAGGGGTTGCAAGCATTACTGAGTGAATTGGAAATTCAGTGCGACAGGTATGGGATGAGAATCAATATTAATAAAACAAAGGTTATGCGATTTTCTAGAAAGAAAAGGGCTGAGCTTACCATTAGAATAGGAGGGCAAAAACTAGAGCAGGTAGAACAGTTTACGTATCTCGGCAGTGTTTCGGACCAACACGGTCAAAGTAGTAGGGACGTAAGGAGAAGAATTGCGCTAGGCAAAGAGGCTTTCACAAGGATGAGGGAGTTGATGACAGGGACGTTGAGTAAGGATGCTAAGAAAAGACTTGTTAAAACCTAGATATGGAGCGTAGCTATGTACGGTGCGGAAACGTGGTCATTGAAGCAGGAGGATAGACGTAGACTGGAGGCTTTTGAAATGTGGGTGTGGAGAAGAATGGAGAAGGTGAAATGGACCAAGAAGAAAACAAATGAAGAAGCACTAGGTAGGGTGGGCGGGGGGAGGGGTTTGTTGGGAGAAATCCTATGGAGGCAGGAAAAATGGATGAAGGGTGTATTGATCGGCAGAGGGATGCTGAAAACTGTAAAAGAGGGGAGAATATTAAACAAACGAGGAAAGGGCAGGAACAGAGGGATGTTGTGCGGTATGACGGGAGGATGTAAGTACTCAGAGATGAAGTGGGGACTTGATGTAGAGTAGGTTACTGGATTGCGTTTTGCTAGGAGTCACAAAATATTTATTTGGTAGTTCAATGCAAAAATTTCAGAGGGTTAAAATCATTAGCCTTGACCGGGACCGGGCGAAAAATTTTTACACTCTGAAATTGTTGCATTGAAACGCACATTAGCGGATGACTCCGTCAAAAGTCACTGTTGCGGAATCTCCCGCAGTTTCTTTGGTATTTGGTAGTTGTGTCCATCCAAAACCTACCTTGACCGGTAGCTTACCTTATAATAATAAAGTAATAATATATTTTGAAGTAACTTATTTGACTCGTCCATGAAACACAAATATTAAACTTAAACACAGATAATAAACATATCATAGAAATAAATGCTTGCCATTGCGTTCCCGTTGGTAGCAGGATCGAACAGAGCCACCGCATAACCAAACGCCGATGTTCACTATATAAATGAAGGCAGATTCGTACGTCACCATGTATAGGACGTCACCTTTCTTGAAACCCAATCTAGTCAGGGCACTGGCAATCCTCCTGGCAATCGGCTTTATGTCTTTGAATTTATAAGATGCGCCACTATCGACGTTTCCCTTGAACAAATTGCATGGATAATATAGATATCAATTAGGAACAATCTTGTCAAATATAACAAAAAAATGATTAAGCCCGACGATTAAAAGAACTACGGTCTTATCCTCACCACCCAGACTCTGTCTTTAATAACGTCATAATTCATATCGATGGCTTGAAAAAGGAGTTCGGGAAGGGAAATATCAGGTATCATCACATTATTCAACTCATCATAAGGCATTTTCACGACATTGGTGTCATATCCACTCGTAGAGCCAGTGTTCTCTGTTGGCCCTGGAAATAAATAGAAAGACGTAGTTCGTAATAAAAAATTTTTATCCAAATAATGTTATTTTGAACCATATCCATTCATACTAGACCTTGTGGGTGGATACCAAGGGACGAGTGCGCTCTCCATTCACTCAGCGATTTCTTTTTCGCGTAAACACAGGAGTTCAACCCATTACCTGCCTCACCCGTAGCGTTGATATAATCCTATGATAGCAATATCTGTAGCTGCATTATTAATAAGAAATTTTAATGACAAGCGTTAAATTACTCTCAATCTCGGCAGGTTGATGGTCTCAGATCGTCCCTTCTTCCACGGAATTTCACAAGAAATGTCTCTGATATGAAGGATACAACTATCACCGTATAGTGTCGATTTACCTTGTCCATTGGCGTCCATTTCTCTTCCGACGTATTTAAAAAGCCAGCAAAATTATTTGTGGAACTGTCTAGGAATAAATGGGAGAGTAATTAGAATGGACACAAACATAAACGACATTCCTTGTTTCACTTAAAATCGGTCACCCCTTTGGAGGAACGGTGAAAAAATGGAAATACATAAAGAGTGACCAGTGTCCGTTCTTTTTTCGACCTTATTCCGGGTCATCTACGAGAGTGTTTCCCAAATAAAGAAGCTGACCAACTTCCCCCCCCCCCCCCCCCGGCGTCAAAATTTATCGTCTTACAGGGAGGAATTCTTTTCATTTCAAACTGAATCTCAAGCTCAAAAGTTTCGATCAATCTAAGCACTGTCTATGAGAAAATTATTTCTTACCTCAGCAGAGACAAAGAACTAGTTCAGTAATCACTTTTCGAAACTTTCGTAGGAAAGTGAATTTAAGAATGGAAGGTAATCGCTACCGAAACCATAGATAAGATAAGAAGAATTAGGGGGGTGCAGTATGACGCAATTTTTTGACCGGCAGCAAAAACGATATCCTTGTAGACATAACTTCCAATCTTATCAATGCTAGACTATGGCTGTTTTATGTACTGTTTTCTTCTGTTGTGGTTCTCAAAGCAGGACATGCATCCTCTTATCAGGGATCCTCCCGAGGGTGAAATCTACAGTAAATATTCACTCCTATGTAATTGCTTGAATGCATTGAATTATTGCATCCAAGAATTAATTTAGAGGTTTTTATCAGGCTCTGACTCCAATGGGTACCCGCATTGATACTCATTCTGGCAGGAGGTAGGCACCGTTTTGCAGTGGGACCTATTGAAAATTAGTGGCCAGAATTAATAACGCCGTTCTGTTATTTTACGAGTCTCTACTCTAGTTTTTTGGCACATCAAGTTACATTTTTAAATAAGTTTTTTTAATATCTTATAGATATAGCGCTGAATATTACATAATATCAACTATTAATTCAATGAACATGTACAATATTTCCCATCAGAAAATATTTGGGGATCACATCTCATCATTGTTAACACTGCACTTTTCTAGAGAATACGATCGAGAAGATAAATTCATTTATTAGCATTAAAATATCATTAATTAAAACAAAAGGGGTTGAATTCATAAATATAGTAGACACACTTATCTATTCAATATATCACTTGATTAAACCATAAACACAGCAATCAACCCAGCAAGGCTGGTTTGGTAGGTGATGATTGAGTTCACCCAGTACTAAGCCTGACGGCGTTTGAAATTCACACATCAGGGCCAGTTCCTTTCCCTGTGCTGGTTATGGTTTCCCAGGAAGATCTGGTACCCAAAAAATCACATAACTTGGATGGAGCTGCAAGTGCCCAGAGACTTGCCCAGGAATCGAACCCAGGCCTCTCCAATCAGCAGTCCAACGCTCTACCCCCTGGACTATCACGACCATTATTTGATTACTTATTTTTAATGTTTAACCACTATACAACATAATTTTTGTTCTAAATCTGCTGTAGAATATTCTCCCAAACTTTTAAGCAGAATTTTACTTCGTAATAAATTTGCAATAAATTATTTTATGGCCTCATATTTCTTTGTTTCTTCATTTTCCTTGTACTACCCCGTCAATTAAACTAGCAGAGATTCTAATTCAAACAAAACACACACCAAGGCTAATATTTAATAGTTGTAAAAGTTAATCATCACTAATTGATCTCCTCTGATGATATGTCATTTTCACTCTCCAAATTATTTTCGTGGTCATTTACCAGATATTATTATTTTCACACTTTGGGCTCAAAGTCAGTGGCACACATTTTTGGGATCCCAGAAATTCATGATACTGTAGAGGCAGAAGTTAAGACCAACCTTTGGTAAAAGTCTCCACTCTTGGTAGAAAAATTTTTTTCATGGTGATCACGAAATCTTCGGTTATATTAAGTGAGCTTTTGGGATGTGCAAAAACCTTGAAAATAACTCTTCATTCATCCCTAGAAATGATGACACCAAACTATTTTACTACAGGGCCAAAATCATTTGGTAATTTGAATGTGAATCTCCCTCACTGCAGAACAACATGAAAAATTGCCAGCAATCTTGCAGAAAAAGTTTTCCCTGTATCACAGTACATTCAAAATTCAGTGGATGTTCTCATAAACAATAGCAATATCAATACAATAGCAATATTTGTGAATTGAATTGAAGAATATGGGGAATTCCTAAGAGAAGCGAACAATATAGGGGATGTATAAGGGGAAGTGGATGGTTACAAGGGTATACAACAGGAGATGTGATGAATGTTGTCAACATACATACAGAGGATAAGGTAAGGAGTAGATAGTGGAAAAAATATAATCCTACATTGCGTAGAAACCTAGGAGGGAGGTTGAATGACCTTATGTCATAACAGCAAATTGTTTCCCATCTTTCTGCTAGCCATTGCATTGGGTCACTATAATTCCTTTATGTCCAAGCCGTATTAGGATAATGAACAATCTTAGCAGAGAAAAACTGTTCTCAGCGAAGAAGAAAGTGATAAATTGCACCTTCCTCACTCTTATTAAAGTCAATTGTGCATATCCCCTTTATGCTGATTTCATTCATTCATTATGGAATGGACGACTGATCAGTAGTAATTCCTGAGCTATTATATTTCTTCTATTAATATGCAAGATTACCTACATTATGTTTGCTGCCTAATTCCATTTAATTTGTTATTTATCTCTCATTCCTTTTAATTTCCAAATGTAAAACAATGATTCTGGATCATTTCTTCCATAAACAAGTTTCATACATAATTCATTTATTAAATTGATAATATAGGTATTAAACTTTTTTTGTATGGAGGGTTAAACACTCAAGACAAAGCACTGCAAAAAGGATAAATAAATTTTTATGAACAACTTTTGTGTGATATAAGCATATATTTACCATTGTAACATACTGTTGCATTTTAAGATAACTTACTATTAACTTAGGATTGTGGAAACCAAAGGTTTACTGTGATATGTTTCCATTAACTCTAAGATTAAGAGGGTTGTTTCAAGGTCTTATTCTCTTCTTGATATGGATTCTGCAAGGGCTTGCTGCATGAGAGCAGATCTGTTTATTTTCCCTCCAGTAGTAACAGGCAAACCGTCAACAAATAACACTCCACCATGAAGATGCTTGTGGTCTTCTGTTCTTTCTATTTTTAGAAGGGAAAAAGAAACTGAGAAGATACTCATACTTATTCCATAATACACATCACTCTAAAAACTCAACGAAATTCAGAACCTATCATATAAAAATGTATTTTTTGCAGTATTTACGTGCAAGTTAACTATTGATTCGATGGCCTTTATTTCATCTAGAGCAAAATATCCGCTAATTTGCTTGATTATTTAATAATACAATTATCTGACATCAGTTTTATCTTCTTTATGTTGCAGGTTATTTATTTTAGTTTTAGTCCCTTCAATTACATTATCTTAAAAGTTTGCCATTTTTGATTATCTATCATTCCTCAAATTTGACTTTCACTGTCCACAATCTCTATCTAACTTATTGGGTTAGGCAAGTAAAAGTCAATTTCAATCACTATTGATTTTTAAAAACATGGATATGGACCACCCTCTAATCATCCACTAATGTCACATTGTGCTGAAATATTTAAATATCTTTTTGCACGGCCCTTATTATTTCTATTTTCCCTAATGAAACTGAATCAGTCTTTAAGATTAAAGAATTATATGGAGAATTCTAGGAAAAGAATCAATTACAGAAAACTGATACAAAATACCAAATTCTCAGGGCTTGCAGGTTTAGAGACTTGGTCGACATTAGTCCAAAATCTCTCTCTAAATGCATACAAAAATTATCACAATTTTCAGTAGTGAAAACTTCTCTAGGGGTAGGTGTCCCAAAACTATAAGTGCCACGAGTCAATTTTAAGTGTTTTTCATTGGGCAACTCTGCCTGCTGATGGTAGCAAAAATGGTGTCTATAATTATAAGATGATTTGAAACTTGACTTATAGCTTTAAGAAATGAACCCTGAGTGGGGAGAATGCAAATGGAAAACCAGGACAAATGTATAAATGGGAAATCATTATCTATTAATAGTTTCAGAATACTAGAAATACATTTTTAATGGTTTAGCAAAATATTTAAAGATAATTAGGCATAAAAATCAATAATCAATAATTTTATTCATTGTTTACATATTATTTAGGCTGATTGTTTGAGTTTTTGGTCTCAATGGTCTTGACTTCTATTCCCATTATATTCATGTCATCTATAAGCATGTCCATGTAAATATAAGGCATCTGTAATGCTTAACCACTTCAATGGTAAGTCTATCACAACCATACAAATATGTGTACATCTTGGGTAGAGTACAAAGTGGGCATCATTTGATATAGTTTTATTCAACCTATACTCAGTGACAAGTATTGACAATGCTACTATTTTTGAAGTGTAAAAATCATTTACTTAGACTGGGATTCAAACTGGGATCCCAGAATGTCCAGCTATCTGCATGATTAAGAAATACCTGTGACATTGTATTGAAAATATTTCATCATAAAATTTCATTCTTTTGAAGCCCAGAAAATTTCAGAATGTTAGAAGATCCCTTAATAGCTTAACTGGCTAAAGCATCATCCTGGTCATCAAGGGTTCTAATCCTGGTAAAGGCAAATGATTTTTTACACTTTAAAAATTGTTGGATCATAATGCAAATTAGTGAATAACTCCGTTGAAAGTTACTGTTGTAGCAACTCCCGCAGTTTCTTTGAATTGATTAATGACTCTAAAATTAAAGTTTAGTACATTGTTACTTTTTCAGCATATACTTATGCATTCTCCAATAATTTATTCCATTATTCTTATAACAGAAAAAAGTTGATATCTTCCAGTGATTTTAAAACAAGGTCTATTAGGAATTTTCTCACACCAACCTGCAACATGCACTTTAATTTCTTCTTCAGATACTTTGGAACCAGGTTTGAGAACAACAAATGCCTTAGCAGCAGAAGTTGTCAAAGGGTCAGGCATTCCAATTACTACAGCTGATAGTACATCGGGATGTTTTAAAATTATGGCTTCCACTTCTGATGGAGAAACCTGTGTAAGATACAACACCCATAGAAATATGATGGGAATATTAAACATGTAAACTCAAATATGTATGCAATATTAATGCAACTATCTAGCCAAGCAATATTCTGGGAAAAAATCCTACCTAGAACAATAAGGCCTTAGTCCCCTTCGAAATACTCTCCTTGGGACCTCACACGCGTATTCCAGTGGCTCTTCCACTCTTCAAAACAAACAGCATAGTCCTTTTTGGGAGTGGCAATCAGCTTTCTTGTCACATTCTCCTTTATCTTATCAACCAACTCTTGGGAAGACTGGACTTTTGTTTCAGGGTCATAGCCATAGACTAAGGACTTTTCTTATGACCTCTTTTAGAAAACCTAGGTCATCATTTGTGGCTTGGAGCAAGTCCCCTGCAGCTGTAGCATGAAATTCTTAACATTGACGATATAAAAGAGAAGTGATGAGGCAGCTGATGACCATTCTGTAAAAGTACTTTGACAATTGTTTTGAAAAGTGAAAGAGACACTAGGATAAATATGCCAGGTCCCAAGGGGAGTCCGGACAGACCTTGCATTAGATAATTGACTGTATGGCATTATATTGTCATATCACAAATTAATATTAAATATTTTTTCATTCGGATATTTTTTTAAAACCTGAATAGGTTGACTAATGAAAGATTTTGCACTGAATTTTACAGCCGTTGCATTATTCATAATTCTGTGATTTTTTCCAGACAGGAGACTAAAGTGTCTATCCTTATTTTTAAGTTACTAATTAGATAATCACTTGAAGATCTTTCCACATGATAAATGAGTTTAGGAACACATGAGAAAAGGCATCAAGGACAGCAAAAGAACTCTTACTGCACCGTGATACTTAAATACACACATTATAGTAGTTAAAAATGGTTCCTAGAAAAATGAAACAGGCAACA
Source organism: Hetaerina americana (assembly GCF_022747635.1). Lineage (NCBI taxonomy): Eukaryota > Metazoa > Arthropoda > Insecta > Odonata > Calopterygidae > Hetaerina > Hetaerina americana. The sequence goes on along the minus strand of NW_027287427.1, from coordinate 38,279,321 downwards.
AATCTGCCTAAAGGAAGAATAAGGGAATAAAACTTCCATTTTATAACATTTTCTAAGAGGCCACATTCCATTTCCCTATACTAAAACAGACCTAAATACCTAATAAACTGAGAAACTCCAAATGCAAAATGCATAGGTCTAAAAAAAAGAGAGCAGCGATTTGTAATGGTCTGCACAACTATTGTATACTTTAACAGGAATTGCATGTTCAATATCTTTATGTACTAAATACCTTCATCAAGTTGATAAATGCATATCAGAAACTTACCCAATGCATATAGTACTTGAAGGTGAATTTGCTTCGGTCCACAACATATAAGAAATCATCATCATCAAAGTAAGCAACATCTCCTGTGTGAAACCAGCCATTTTTATCTAAGACATCCTTAACATGGACGCAATATCCAGAGTGAAAGGATGAACAATGCCCAGCAAGAAATCATGAAAATAAATAGAACATGAAAAAATCAATAAATTGTCATTTAAATAAAATACCATCATAAAATAAAACTAATTAGTATGTAAATGAATGACATGAATGAAAAATTATTGGGCAATAAAAATGAATGTAGTTTTATATTACACATTACTTTGCCCTTTTCCCCTGTCACGTATCCTTTCATAAAATATGGAGTCTTGATCAACAGATGTCCAGGTACATTTCTACCCACTGAACTACCTGACTCAGGATCCACCACCTGTGTAAGAACAAGACTTTATAGGTATTTATGATAATGGCATTTATCTTGATATTTGTGCAATTCCTATGCTACTGATTGATTAAGCAAAGTTCATATAAGATCTAAAAAAATTCAGGTTTTAGAAAACAAAGGTAGCGTCATGCAAATGTTATAATTATAAATCATGAGGGAAATACATGGACAGAAGAGCTTAAAGAGCATTACATCTTGACCAAAATTAATCCCAATTTTCTATCACAAGGACAGAAGTCTAAGATTAAATATTGGTGTTTTCATTGATCATCAATTGATAATACTCCAATTGCATCTTCTCCCTCTTTGACCACATACTGAAGTCCCATTCAGATATATACGAGAATAATGAATAAAAACTCTGAAAAGATGCAATTTTATATATTTGTAAATATGAAAAAATTATTTAATCATTATATTAACTATGACAACTCGCAGATTGGCTGGTGGTTGGATGGCTGAGGGTAGAGCCCACCCAGTACTAAGCCTGACAGCACGTGAAAATCACACTTTAGGGTAGGGAGGCCAGTTCCTTTCCCTGTATTGCCTATGGTTTCCCAGGAAGATCTGACTGGAACCCAAAAAATCACACAGCTTGGATGAAGCCAGAGGCATCACCCAGTATCAAATCAGAGGTTCCAGTCCATAGTCCAATGCTCTACCCACTGGACTACCAAATCCCATACATATACAAAACAAGTGCATGAAATAATAACTCCATCTTCTAATGATTTAATTAATGAAGAACATTATTTTCTTCAGACATACCAAATAGAGTAGAAATTTCACTTGGCTTCATTGTTGTGAATAGCAAGGCACAGAAGTCAGATCAAATGGAAAGTCTGATTTGTAATAGAGACAAGTGAATGACTATACGAATGGACAAACCTTTGCTTCCACAAGAGGGAGTAGATGTCCAGAGGTTAAATGAGTGCCTAAAAACAGAAGTGCAAAATAAAACACATTATTAATCTGATGTGGATCAAAATTTAAAATTAGAATTATAATATTTATGTTGATAATAAATACTCAAACAAGGGTAACATGCATGCAGGAAGTGTGAAAGCCATATGGCTTGGATACATAGAATCAAATGCTAAACCAATTTCTAATAGGATTGATGACTTAAATACACACACAAAAAAATAATGCCTATAATTTTAAATTTCTACTTACCACCATGAATATTTTTGTACTTGACTCCAGCCACTTCACCTTCAAATTCATGATTTTTTATTTTGTGTTGTTCATCAGGGTTTGATATTGTCAATGTCTGGGCTTCTGACATACCATATCGCTTTGGAATGAAAAAGTTTATTTTTAAATATGCCATTCATAAGCTAGGTAAAATAAAATTATTTTCTTTGTTGAACACAGGGACCATTGACAGTCAGAGTTTCATAATTGTGAATTAATCTGTGTCCATCCAAAGCCTAACATTAATGCAAGACAACCTTTAAAAAAATTAATCAGGCAATTATGTTCACAGCTAGTTAGAACAGATCATTTGAACTGACAGTATACTCTCTCAATGGGGCAAAAAATTAATGAGTATAATGAGAAAGCAAGTGAGTTTACCTGAATTAATTTCAAATGTGGTAGTTTTGTCTCCAAGGCTTTGGCTGTGGTGAAATTGACCACAGATCCTCCTGTCATTATATATTTCATGAATGAAAAATCATATTTGTCTATCTCAGAAGACTGAAGTACTCCATTTATCACATAGGGAAAGATAAACACAGTGTCAGGCTGCAAAAAACGTTTTATAATTTTATTGAATCTTGCAAATGACAAATTTACTCTAGTAATAAAGGGCCATTAATTTACTCAGAATCTGACCTTATATTTTTGAATGTTTTCTATCAGTGATTTTTGGGTGAATTTTGGTATACTATAGAATGATACACCACTTAGAAGGCAGGCCATTGCAATTGAAAATCCACCAGTTAAATAATTGCCCATTATAGACAGCATAGATGACCCTGTAACACTAAGGATTATTTCAATTTTACCTACTCTAGAAAGTGAACCTACATGTTCCTGTATGGTGAATGAATACCTCTCGAGGATTTCTAATTTAACTAAGACAATTCATTTCTTGAATTCAAGAACACTATGCAATTGAAGATGTTTTATGCAGTGTTTATTTTATTCATGTCACTAGATGATAATTCTCTTCTCATGACTAATATCTCTTCATAGGTTATTTGAGCTATAGGATAAATTTAAGTTTTTAGCTTCTAATTTATTTGATACCAACTGATTTCAGAAACTTGTCCCAAAATGAGTAATTAAATTTTCTTAAGCCACTGATTGTCTATTTTTATAAACATTTCCACATTCCTGAAATCTGCATGATCAACTGATTGTATTACATATGGTCACAAAATCGAAACTAATGAAATTCTTGGATTTGGGAAAAATATTTCAAAAGTACCTGGCCTTTGGCACATTAGCGGATGACTTCATCAAAAGTTACTGTTGTGGCATCTCCCGCAGTTTCTTTGGAACTAAGGATTATAGTTATATTAAGGATGATGTAGAATACATATTGTATCCACAAAAATGTCCCTAAATGAGTAAGAATGTATAGGAGACCATAACCCAGGCCAAATGCCTCGAATTTTTTAAATACTTTTCCCAAATCTAAGAATCTCAATAGTTTAGATTTTGCAACCATATGTAACACAATTGGTTGATCATGCAGATTTCAGGAATGTGGAAACGTTTATAAAAACAGAGTATCAGTGGCTTTAGTAAATTTAATTACTCATTTTGGGACAAGTTTCTGAAATCAGTCAGTATCAAATAAATTAGATGCTAAAACTTAAATTTATCCTATAGCTCAAATAACCTTTAAAGAGATATTAGTCATGAGAAGAGAATTGTTATCTAGAGATATGAAAAAAATAAACACTAAAAACCATCTTCAATTGCATAGTGTTATTGAATTCAAGAGATGAATTGGCTTCGTTAAATTAGAAATCCTCGAGAGGTATTCTTTTACCATACATGTACATGTAGGTCCACTTTCTAGAGTAGGTACCAATTGATCTTCACCAGCCTTACTAAGAAAAACCTTTAAGCAGTCAAGAATCAAAAATCTTACCTATCTAGCTTCTTAGGCAGCCCTAGACTTGAGAAGTAAGCCACTCGGCTAAAATGTGTTTGCATCACACCTTTACAAGTCCCTGTGCTTCCACTTGTATTCACAACCACCAAAACATCTTCTTTTGGGTTTATTTTCAAATCTTTTGGGAAAGCTGCAACATTGCATGTATTATTAATGTAACATTCATCAGTGAACTTACTTTAACAAATTCAGTTAATTATTACCTAATAATTTGTTAAAAGGATTTGAAAGTTTACGGAAAAACCTATATTTTTGCAGTTTATAATGTTAATTTTTTATTTTTGTCCAGTTCATTCATTTAAAATAATATGGTTGTAACTATATACCTGAAAAATCTTCGTTGCTAATCATGTTTTCCATTGACAGTGCTTCTTGTACTTTACCGCCAATTGATAGAATTTTGACAGCCCAGCTAAGTTCACTAGCAGCCAATTTGACAGTACTTGATGTTTCAGCATCACAAAGGATAAAACGAGAGGACACCTCCCTCATTTGCTTCACATATATGTCTAGAAATATGAAGAATGATTAGAAAGTAATTCACAATTTGTAATAATGCCCAAAATTTCATACATTGAAAAGGAATTTGCAATAATGACTCAATCATGGGAATTGATAGTTTCAAGGGCATAACTTACTCAATGGAATATTCACTATCGTAAGTGCTTACATACCTATTATAAATATAAGCACCTAAATACACAATATATAAAAAATTATGAAAGCTAAAAAATCATTCTCAACCATATGAAACAAATTGAAAATCTCATCAAAGAATAAAATAATGGGAGAATATGACCTTGTGATTATAACTAGGTGACAACGGAACAAAGTTTCATGATTAATAGATTTTCTTAGAGGCGCATACAAAGTCATTTTTATCCAATGTTCACAAAATCCACCAATAAAAGCCAAGCCTGTTGATCTCATACAGAGTGAAGTAGGTAATAGCTATAAATAAAGAGCTATTATATTTCTTTTAGCAATGAGAAATTCATCCAGGTGAATCTGAATATACTTTTGATAACTATATGCTAGATGAATGCAGACTATTGACTTGCATTATGGTACATACATATGTACATGCATATACAGCAATATTTACAGGACCCGTACTGATGTGCAACCCTCATTTGTATTCCATGTGGCAATGAGGTAACAACCCTTTGATTTAACCAAATAGCACAAATATTACTCAACTGGTGCACGCCACTTCCCAACATGTAATTTCAAGTATATTTGGGTGTTTATGTATGAAAACACTATCTCTCTGAAAACAATGTTTGATTTTATCATGAAATCTATGAATATTCTTTGTATTTAATTTTCTCGCATGTTGACAATATATCACTATATGCAAAAAGTCATCATACAAAACCAATGTTAATATTATTATCACAATCCCAAAACTTTCCCAAACATTCTCTGGGATGTAGTAGAAAATCTATTGGGTTAATAATGAATCATGGCAAGAGGCATATTAATAAAGCATGGATACTGCAAAATTTCAAATGGGTCCCCACTACGTTAATGCTAGTGTCACTCCATGGGCCAGGATTCACTCTGGTTTCGGATAAAAACACAAAGAGATTAAGTGTAGTAAGTAGTAAATATATTAATCTGAAAGCAAAAAATATAGATACTTTTTTATAAGATATATGCAGTAAAAATTTTCGGTAAAAGAAATCTGTAAATCTGTGAAAGGCATTTTTAATTGAAAACAATTTTGTTTAGTAGGAACCAATTTGAATGAAATTAGTAGTAGTAGTTGAGTACAAAGTAGTAGTTGAGTTGTTCCAGTGAAAAAGGGAAACATACCAAATGGGGTATATAGATATTACATTTAAATAACTTATACTCGTATGTACCATTTGTGTGTAAATTGCATGATAGTGTATAAGTGTGTCATGACACATTATAATTAAAATGCATCTCCTTCAGCACATTATATTCATTTAAGAATTGGCGTTTTGATGCGAGATGGTGCCTTTAAGTTTTTCACGAGAAATAATGTTTATTTGCATCAGCTTCACTTCATTGATGAAAATATGAATTCTAACAAGGCTAAGATGAAGTTCTCTCTTCAGCTCACACAATTCTCTACCCACAGCTACCTTTTTCATATTGCTCTTAAAACACATGTTATTTTACAAATTAAAAATTAACAGGAGCTCAAAATCTTAAGGAGATAAAGGCACCATGTGGAAACTTTTCATTAATGTCCAACTTTTCACTCAGAATGCACCCTTTGATAAATTTATGGCATAACCTTTTATCTTTTGGTCTCCAGCAAGAAATATGACTCATTATATTATGACTAACTACTACTTATACTCACCTTTTTGCTCCTTCTGGAAAGAACCTCTCATAGTTCCACCACACAGCCAAACTCCAATGTGAATCAGAAATATCAAGGCAGCATCATATGTCACAAAGAACAGGACATCACCTTTCTTGAAACCCAACTTGGTGAGGACACTCGCAATCTTTTTTGTCAGTGGCTTAATATCCGAGAATTTATATGAAGTTCCTTTAATAGTGTCACCCTTTATGGGTATGAAAGGAAAAGCAAATAACTTGGAATCAGAGCTGGTAAAGTCTTTATTTCATGGTGATAAAAGTAATAATACTATATCAAAGAATTTATCTCATTTATTAATACTAGAAAATTTCTCTGATTGCAAATAACTCTTGGGGAACCCCACAGCTTCACAGAAGAAACATTTAAACAAAAGAATCCTAAATTCAATGACATTCAAAATCTTCCCCTAGAGTCGTTCATGAATGAATCTGAACAATATTTTTCTTAAAAGCTGCAATGATTAACTAATCAAAACAAATAACAAAAATAAGCAATAAAAATAACTGTTAAACAGAAGGATAGGAAATGAAAGTTGGCAGAAGGTGAAAATTATTCGCCATCTTCAAAAATTAGCACTTAAGAACAAATAAGTGGTAAATACTATGAGAAAGATTATTTCAAAGATATCAAAAAATTCTGTTTTAAAGAAGCAGTACTTCAGAAGCCAAGGCAAAGACTACAAAAGCTCTCTGGGTGCAGACTTCAATGGTGGTCATTATTAACGGATGATGAAATACCATCTTAATTTAAAAAAACATGATGAATGTCATGAGGAATACATCTCCTCCATACTGGCCATCTGAAGGGACCTGAAGAAAGAAATGGAGCATGATAATGATATGGGGACAGTAGAGAGCACATGGCAAAAATTAAAAAAGGAGTAATACCATGTAGAACAAGCTGCCAGGCAAAGTGAAGCCACCCCCCAGTAGAAGATTTGATTGAGGAGGAAGTAATTCAACTCCTTTAAGACAAAAAAGTGAAAGATTACGACTGAAGAGGTCAATGGTTTTACTGAAGAAATTGGAAAAAAATCAAACCAATTGTTTAACAGAAGGATAAGAAAGTAAAGTAGGCAGAAGGCAAAAATAATTCATGAAAGACCTTGATTTTAAATAAATTAGATCAGTTAATTTTGGATACATGTAGAAAATGAACTAGAACTGAATGAGGACAGCTTTGGTACAGGGATACCAAAGTGTTAAGTGAAATGAAGATGAAAAAGGCAGGTGAAATAGATAATTACCCCAAAGAATTAAAAAAGCATCTTGGGAAAAACAATAGGAAGATATTTTTTTTGGGTTAAGGGTATAATATTTGAGTATGAGGAAGGAGCTTGTTCAACAGATTTTAGTAGAACAATTAATTTACACTCTGATCAGGAGTGCAACAGGAGTATATGACAACTATGGAAAAATAAGTTTAATTTCACCTGTAACAGAGGCAATACTGAAAGACATCAATTGAAGATTGCGTTAAAAGCAAAAGAAAAACTTAATGAACAATTATGAGATTGGATTTAGGAAATGAAGGAAATTAATGAAAGATTAGTACAAATGAATACAGAGTTGAACCTTGATGTCTTTATGTGCTTTGTGGATTTTGAGAAGGCATTCAAGAGAGCACAAGGGACAAAGGTAATGGAAGTGCAACAGAATATATCATAAATCAGAGGGATTGGCGATTCATCCATAACGTATAAATGAAGAAGATGACACAAGTAAGAAGACAGATGGAGAATTGGAATGGGCTGAAATAGGTAGCGAAGTATGACAGCTTTTCCTGTTATTGGTAGAGCTGAAGAATTACATTTACTTTGCCTATTATTTAGTATTCACTATATACTGGAGAAATGCTAAGAATTAGCCATGGGAAAGGTTGAGTTGGGAATTAAGATAGGCAGGGAGTTAATTAAGGATGTAAATGTCACAGATAATCAAGTATTAGTTAGCCAGACATCCAAGAGACACGGCAGTTATTTTTTTGTAATTTACTGAAGCAATTCCAGAAATATGGGATGAATATTAACTACAAGAAAACTAAAGTAATGAGATTCTTGAGAAGTAAGAAGGCTAAGCTACTAAAATTGAAGGGTGAGGGAATAAACTAGGGTAAGTGGGCAGCACACTGGAAGAAAATGGGAGTATTAGCAGGGAAATTAGGAGAATAATTATACTGGTGAAAGAATTATTTGCAAAAAGCAGGCGACTGAATTCAAGATATGAGCAGATTATAAGGATTCTGAATATTTAGTAGTATAATAGTAGCTTTAGAGTAGGCAATCAACATTTGAAATAATTTGTGCCATTAGAGATGGATGGGAATGGTGGAAGGTTGGAGAGAAACCTGGCATCAGCATTAGCCTACTCTTAATGAAAGGTGCCAAGGGGTCCTTCACAGCTTAATGTCCCATTCGATGTACTCATGTAAGGTGCTCGCTACAAGGCACCTCTAGTAGGGATCGGGATGCCACTAAAAAATTCTGCCACCCCACGATTCAAACCCAGGCCCTCTTGGTAGAAAGCCAGTACGTTAGCCACCATCCATGGCATGAACAGAGAGGATTCTAACTACAAAGTTCTAAATAAAGGGGGGAATGAGATAAAGGTGTTGGGTAAAATTACCAAAAAAAGGCAGATGAAAAGGTTACTGAGAAATAGTTAGAGGCTGCATGCCGTGAGAAGGGAAAGAGGAAGGACAATTATAGGTTTCTAATATGACCAGAAGTCTTCATAATTTTCTCTGAAGAATAAGCATCAGATGGAAAAAGATACCAGCAATCATAGTTTGGGCTATCCCACGTCGATTAATCCTCACGACATGTTAAAGATGTTTGGGATTGCCCAAAACTTACCTACTATCGATGGGCTACCCACTAGAACTTTTCAATAAATAGTGATTATACATATTTTTTTACAATTACATCTTTACTCATCCCCGAATCTGTATGGCTCTTTTCAAAGTAACTGAAAGCAATGCACTACTTTCACGTTTTCCCCAGTCTTTGAAGGCATGCCTTAAGTCATTTTTCGATAGGTCCTTGAAAATCGCCTAAGCAACCTTCTCCGCTGCTTCTGATGACGCAAAACGCATTCCACGAAGGTATTTGGCATCCTCCAATAGTACGAAGGCATTTCGCGAAATGCTCTTTTCGTCAAGGAATAGAAAAAAAGTCACATGGGGCTAGGTCTCGAATATAGGGCATATGAGAAACCCACTTCAAGTTGATTTTCGCGAGATATTCAGCAACAACATTTGCGATGTTTGGCCATGCATTATCGTAATGCAGCATCCATCCTCCTGCTTTGGAATGTGGTCCTTCACGATTTTTATGGTTTAGGAGAATTTTCACTGCATCCCCCAATAATATGCTCCATTTACAATTGTGTGCGCTTGTACGACGTGCTGATACACCATTCTCCGCATATCGAAAAATGACATGTTTTAAATTTTTCATTTCATTTTTTGTGGATTTGATGATGCCAGAGGTTTCCACAAAGAGCTTTTCTGTTTGACCTCATGGCCAAAGTGATGTGGCTACGATTCGACAAAAACTCCCCATGCCCATTTAACACTACTTCAACTGAGAACAGACCTGCACGCGAACATCGTGTTGTTCAGGTCTGAGCGGTCACGGAACCCACCGTGCATAAAACACGTCTCATACGCAATTTTTCTGTAACCAATATGTATTCGACACCAACAAAATTTTCAATATTTTTTATATTTTTCTTAAAGTCATTCAACGGTCTTCTATCACTACGGCAAAAGCGGTATTAATGCTCGCGGAGGAGTGACTGTAGCTCAGGATCCACCTTCCTTTGAAATTAGATTGTTTCCCCTCTAAACATTTAAAAAAATCTTCTATATATACCATACGGACTCTATAAGCTTCAATACCCTAAAATTGGTCTTAGCTGGCGATGAGTTCCGGCGAAAGCAGTATTTCAATGCAGCGTTATGCCCATCCGTTGCTGTTGGCGAACTGAACATGTTCCAAATGCTCGACTTGCTGACCGAGACTGCTCGCTTTGATGCAATACTGGAGTCTAATCAATGACTCTTTAATAACACATGCAATAAACATTCAGCTAATAGTGTAATTGAAAATGTTTAAAAATAAGTTATGCGAATAAATAAATTACGATAATTCTTCGATGAGCAGTCCTCGTATAATGACATGACAATATTGGATACACTAAACTAAGTTGGGAATTAGTTTTAGCTAACGACCTTCGCATTTTCAAGGACCTAGGGATCGATGATGCTGTATTAGAGCAGTATAAAAATTACCTAAATGAGACTACGAACCTGTACAAAATCATCTGCGACGTACACTCGATTGGGAAAATGTCGACTAACTATCAGAAGAGCATTACAGCCCATATTCTCAAAAACAAGAGAGCCGAGCACGCCTTTGAACTATAGGTGTGAAGAGGCATGCGCCGAAGATGTATGTACACCATAAACCAGTACAGAAGCTGAATGAACGACGGGAAACATTTAACGGATATATTTTGAGACACGGTGAACATAACCGTTGAGAGAAAAGTGAATATTGAGAACTCCATGGCAAGACCCCAAGGGAGAGATACTCGCATGGAACGATTAAAGACAGACGCAAAGAGAAGAAAAGTATAGAAATGAAGAGGTACGCCGATGGAGGAATTGATTGGGGAGTGGGGAGGGCCAATCCAAGCTTAAGACGATTACGACGGCGATTACTTTCCAGAATCAGAATATTATCGAAAGCGATCTATCATAACTTACCACCCAGACTTTGTCCTTGATGACATCATAATTCATATCGATGCCTTGAAACAGGAGTTCCGGTAGAGAAATACACGGAAATTTCACATTTTTAAACTTATCCGCCGTTGGAGATCTCACTATGTTCACGTCATCGTCACTGGTACCTTGAGACTGTTCCGGTAGTTCTTGGGGAATAAAAATATATATAAATAATCGTTTCAATGAATTGATAATTGTGCAATGCAAATAAAACTCACCTTCATTTTCGACAGCGTCCATTTTCCTTGGTAATTTAAAAGTAAATGGCGTTTAATTGGCCAATCAGTCAAAGGGAATAAGTAGTAAGCATTTTAAATTAATTTGTATTGCATTAAAACGAAAGAATTTCCGCGATTGAACCGGAGACCTAATGGGATTTTCAAAATTTAGGAAGACTAAGTTAAACATTAAAGAAGGAGGGAATAAAATAGGAGGAGTAGTTCACGTACTTGAGTATTTTAGAAAAAACGAGGAAAGCAGGGGGGGAATTTGGGGTAGCATTGCATTGGCGAAGGAAGCATTTGTAAGATGAAGAGATTTGATGACAGGCATCCTAAACAAAGATGTGAAGAAAGAATAGGAAAATCCTTCAAAATAGAGTGTAGAGTTCTTGTACCCTGGGCTTCGAGGTATAAGGATGAGCGTAGATGGATGGCTTTTGACACTTGGCTGTGAAGGACTGAGAAAATCAGTTGGACAGAGAAAATTGCTAACAATAAAATGTTTAATATGGAGCAAAAAGAGAGGAAGTTGCTGGAGGAAATCCAAAAAAGGCAGAAAAAGTGGGAGGAGGCAGTATTGATAGCGGGATTTCATATACTATGATAGAAGGGAGAAGGATAGCTATGCGGGGTAGAAGAAGAGAGTGCGCTCTACAGACAGCAGAAAGTGGGTAAAAATTACGAAGAAATGAAATAGGAACTAACGTAGAGCAAACTAGTAAGTTCTCGGGATGTATAGACTGAAATAGTCGTTAGGGACCGTCCAAAACCTACCTTTCTTAAAGGTACTATCTTGAAATAATGAAAGTACAGTATCAGGGAGGAGATTCGCCTCCTATCAAGAAAGTACTAGAAGACAATCAGTAAAAGTTAACAAAAATAATTAGTTACTGTTTCTCGGACACCGACGTTGGCGATGACTGGAGGTAGGATTATATTTTCTGAGAAAATCTCATACTGTACAACGGTTAAGCAGCGGTTTTAGAGTGTAGAGAGCTCACAACGAAGAGGAGCCACCCTATTTGTGAGAGGATGACGACAATCGGAGAACAGCAGCTGTTTCAAATCTCATCCTCATCATATCTCCAAGTTTGCCGATGAGCGTGATGCATTCTCCTTATCACTCTCAAATATTTACCAAACCAAATAAACACTTAAAAGAATTTTGTTTCCGATATTAAGGATATCAGTGCCGTAGCAACATTTACTGAGTGGGTAGTTTAAAGTCAATAACTTATAGTTTTTAAGGTACAGTAATATATTATTTATGACACTTCATTAACGCCCACGTTATCATTTGGGTTAGCTGATGAGGATCACACGAGTTTAGTGAATGCAGAAGGAATGAAGATTTCCTCCGTTGCCTCGAGGAGAAGAGAACTAAAGATATCCTTGAACACAATGGTCGGGTAATCACAGGATATAAAATTCCTTTAAAATAAGGACGTTTTAATCCTCGTATGCCTAAGAGGGAGAGAGAGAAAGAGAGAGACTGGCGGCATATTTATCACAGCGGAGATTAATTAGAATAGTGGAATATTCCATCTATTTCGGAAGCGGTATAGAAAGGGAAGGGAAATGCTTGGCAACATCAATGATAGATCAAGGAAAATCTCGTTGAGGATGACGTTGGTATTACCTATTATAAACAAATACGTAGTACCGGAAAGCAGTCATGCGAGTCGCAGTCCATAGATCAGAGGCAAGAGCCATTATAAACAAATCGAAACCATGCAGAGAACAAAAAGACTTCAAAACCCAGCGCTGGAGGTGATTGTTGAAAATCAAATGGATCGGAACAAGGAAAAATGAAGAATAACAGAACAGAAGAGGAATGACCAAGTACTGAAAAGAAGAACTTTGAGTATGGGATATCTTGAAACACAATGGATTGGTCATCAACTAAATGGAAAAGAAGGTACTGCAAGGCAGACCAATAGATAAAGCACTCTTAAGAGGGATATAAAGAGGAAAAGCAACCAATACGTACGCGAGTAGACATTAGATAGAGAAACGTGAAAGGACTCGAACAATCTTCATATTGAAAGAGTGTGAATGAGCAAATTATCGTAGAATCCCATGGGGATGAATGTTCTATTAGTGGCGGCTCTTAGGTTTTTTGGGCAAATGAAACAATTTTTGATGTCACAAGATGTGTAAATGCGAACGCAAACATGTCCATCACTTCAATAATACACCTGATCCATATCTGCCAAAGCGTATGCCATGTTCGCTTTCATTCCGTACTCTTGAGGGCATCATCTCTACAAAAACTTTTCACCACGTCGCTAACAACAGCCATATTTTCTTAGCCAAAAGGTTACATTTCCTCTACTCACCTCCGCAAAAGACCAATATTTTAGGATAATCGCATTACGATAATAGATCAAATAGTAGTTCCTGGTGACATTCACTCAAGAAGGAATACTGTTAAGTTTGGGACTGGCGACTTATTAGGTAACACTATATATGCCTGACACGTCAAGACGTAGCAATAGTCCAAAATCAATACTCAATGCAATGCAATGGAGATGGGCACGAAGTTACCAATGTTTTGACCAACACCAATCCTCAAATATCTGATTTCGTGCGCCGAGGTTAGCAGCCCGCGACACCACTCAGCTCTTCGCTTATTCCTTCGAGTGAATGCGATAGGGAACGCCTCCAGGCCACGATGGCCGGCGACGATGAGCAATATCCGGTCACGTGACGTAATGTTAGTTGCTGGGAGAGGGAGAAAATTGCAACGACGTTCCTCGGATGAATTAACAGGAACACTTCGACACCTCGTAAACACGGGTGCAGTCACCCGGGGGGGGGGGGGGGTGACTCCCATCTGAGAGCATTGGGGTGACTAGGTAGGGGGACTGTCCCAACCGAATGAGAAAGACCACTGGTGACGACACACTTCCATAGCTACCTTTAACTTCGATTCAGCTTCACTTACTTGGATAGATCACTGTTACCATGACTTATTCCAGAAATTCGCAGATTGATGAATTTAAACAAGTGGGTCAGTAGCTGAACACTATATATTTGGCTACCATGCGAACAATCCTGTATCTGCAAGAGAACACATTCTTGTAATTATGTAAGAATAAAACCACAAGAGTATTTTTACATAACAAATACTGAGTCTATTTGAATTCAACAGCACCTGTACAGTGTTCATATAAATTTACACAATACCTGGTGCCAGCACCAGGTAGAGGGATAAGGGGGAGTGAGGGTGTTTAAGGGGAGTGGGAAAAGAGGAAATGTATGGTGGTGCAGACATATATATACTAATGGACATTTTTTGGAATGGACATGGAATTTAAACAAGTGGGTCAGTAGCTGAACACTATATATTTGGCTACCATGCGAACAATCCTGTATCTGCAAGAGAACACATTCTTGTAATTATGTAAGAATAAAACCACAAGAGTATTTTTACATAACAAATACTGAGTCTATTTGAATTCAACAGCACCTGTACAGTGTTCATATAAATTTACACAATACCTGGTGCCAGCACCAGGTAGAGGGATAAGGGGGAGTGAGGGTGTTTAAGGGGAGTGGGAAAAGAGGAAATGTATGGTGGTGCAGACACTAATGGACATTTTTTAAAAATATTAATGTTACTCAATAAAGAAGTTCCCCGTTAAATTGAATAGGAGGTGACAAAAATGAACAATAACTACTTATATGATCCAGGACCCAGCCACTGATGACACAGGTAGAAATGTGGCACCCTACTCTTGGCATCAGACCACATGAGGCATCACTCCTGAAGAGAGGGAAGTGGAGTAGGAAAGGCAGAGGGTATTATTATTATAGATAATCTACTGGTTAAGGTAGGTTTTGGATGGACGATGCACCCAAATAATTATCTCATCTCTCCTAACAAAACACAACCCAATATCTTACTCTACAACAAGCCTCTCTTCTTCTCCATATACTTCCTTCCTCCCTTCATTCCATCCAACACCCATATCCTATTCCTGCCCTTTCCTTGTTTGCCCAATATTCTCCCCTGTATCACAGTATTCAACATCCCATTGCCAATCATTATATCTTGCACTCATTTTTCCTGTTCCCTTCTTTGTCTAATGCATCCTTCTCCCTTTGCACCTACTACTCTGACCATTTTGGTCGAAGGTGTCTTCCCAGATAGTGCTTTGATTGGTAATGGGACGTTGAAGACTGTGAATGTTAGGCATGTGAGGAAGGGGCAGGAATAGCATAGGAATGTTCACTGTAATGAAGGGATGAAAGAAGCATATGGAGTAGAAGCATTGTTAGAATAGGAAGTTGGGTTGGTTCGTTAGAAGGCAAAATGGAATTGTCGCTATCACATTGGGTAGCTTGCACCCATGCAAAATCTGCCTTCACTGGTAGATTATCTGTACTAATAATGAATTAAATAGCAAAGACATAATGAATGAAGTGAATAACTTATGTAAGTTTGGTATAATAAGGTATTCAAATTAAAAATATATATTTACTACAGTATGAGACATGTATGTCATACCATGTTTTTAAAGTATCAATGCCGACGCCGGGTTTCTCTCCACCCTTCATCCTTTCTTGTCCATCCCCTATGATGCAAATGACCTCAGTTGTCGGTCGCCTCCCCTCAAAACTACTACTACTTGGGTAAGAATGTACATATACTCTTACCAACTTAGCTAAAAGTGGAAAAAAATAATAGCATGGCATTTATTCAAGAAGTTCTCTTGGGTTTCCCACCGGGTCAGGTTGCAGTACACCGACGTTTCGAAGGCTGACTCTGCCATCGTTTTCAGGGTGAAGCCGATGGCAGAGTCAGCCTTCGAAACGTCAGTGTACTGCAACCTGACCCGGTGGGAAACCTGAGAGAACTTCTTGAATACCATACGCCGGGAAAACCTGAAATCCTTCATGGCATTTATTTTTGGATGAAATTTTTTTCCGGTAACCTAATTATCAAGTTAATTTATTTTTATGGACTCCATCTTGAATTTTAAAAATAAATTGAATTGGCAAAGAAAAATCCTGCAACATAATTACTGATTTTGGCTACTGAAGTTTCAAAAATGCAATTGTCTTCAGTATCTACAAGAACCATGAAAACTTCTGATTTAAGCAAACAGCAGCTTAAACAGCTACAGAAAGGTTATTGATCATAGTAACACAATGTGGAAAGTCATATGGTATTTAATCCATTGATTCATAATTTACTGAGGCCCATATTTCAGTCAACAGTGCCAGTAGTAGTAGTATTTATGGGAGGCGACTGCTTAGGTCTTTGCGCCATAGGGGATGGATAGGGAAGGATGAAGGGTGGAGAGAAACCCGACGTTGGCATTAGCCTACTCTTTATGAAAGGCGCCAAGGGGTCCGCAGCTTAACGTCCCATCCGACGGACGGTGTACTCACTCAAAGTGCCCTCCACAAAGCACCTCAAGCAGGGATCGAGATACCTCTGAAAAATATTCAACACCGCCGGGATTTGAACCCGGGCCCTCTGGGTGGGAAGCCAGTACGTTAGGCCTCGCACCATCTTGATCCCCAACAGTGCCAGTGATGAGGGATCTATCTCATCTATGCCACTCCTCGCACCTACATGGCAGAAGTACTAAAAAAAGGTTAAAAAACTCACCGATAGTATGTAACACCAATGTCAAACTACCACATGATTTTTGGCTTCACTCCTGTCAAGTGGAATCACTGTGGGCTGCTTATCCATACATGAAATAAATCAGCTTTCAACATTTCTCAAATAGTATTCATTTAACCTGAATAAATTGTGCACAAAGTTTTAAAGGTGCACAAAATTGCTTCATTGGATTATAAAGCTAATGATGACCCATATATTCATTTCAAACATTGTTTACCTTCTTATCATTAATTCTCTAATCTGATAAGCCCACAATAGAATTTTATGTTCAAATTTGCCCACTATGAGTGGTAATAACTAATTACTAGTTGATATTTATACATACATTTAATCAATTTTCCAGGTACAGGGATAACCAAAAACCTAACTTTGGGCAACCTCCTGACAATTATGAGCCTCCACAAATCTTTGATGGTAAATCAAGGTAAAGAAAGGAATTTATTAAAATAATTTCAGGTTGGCTTATAACAATGTTCACATTTATTTTCAGTCATCTATTATTAAATATACATTTCACTGTACTGACCCTTGAAAACTTTCTCTTATGACAAGAACATACAAAAAGTTTTGAATACAAAACATTGCAAAATTCCTTCGTAATCTATTTTGGAAACTGAAATATGACAGCAAGCCTTTCTCAAGAGGATTCCATTGCAGAATACAAACATTTCCCATAACAGTCTAACATGTTTGTGCTATAAAAAAGGCCAGTTGATCTTACCATTACTCAAATCATGGTAAATTAAATAGCATATAAAAGATCTTTGTTATCTGTTACAAAAAAGTTTGAATCAGGATAGACATTTAAAAGATATTCCCAGGTCATTGCATTAATTATGAATATGATAAAAATCTTATTATAATTTTTTTAACAGCTACATTTAATTTGAATTTAAGGCATTATTTCAGTCAGTATTTATTAACATCACCTTAACTTGAAACTACTTATGTATATCCATTTCTTTTACACTTTTGTTTTATTATTCAAGCAATGTTTTCACGGAGAAAATTTTTAATCAAATAAATGCAAAATGACTCCAGCATCTCCAACATGAGCACATTAAAAGCAAAGACAAGTATCACACATTTTATTGGGTTTTCATGAAAAAATCAATTTTTTTAAATGAAAATTGTAGAGCCAAATTATTACTGAGGAAATGTTACCATACATCGTAAATTTCCAAAAACATTATTGGAAGAAATAAATTGGCATTCCAGAAGATATTTGAAGATATTAAGATAAAAATATGAAGATAATTTGCCATTAATCCTGCCCAATTTTCAATGTACGGTGGTGAAATAACTCATAAATTCTGTAAGGAAGTATCCTTAGACTATCAAGTTTCAATTGCCCTTGAATATAACCCTGCCACACAAGTTTGGATCAAAAATAGCTATCAATTCTGCAATGCCGCTGAAAAACATTTAGCGACAATAAAATGTATTAGCAATATCAATTTCACAATGTCATCATAGCTAATGAAGAAGATGTTAAAACAACGAAATACAAATGAAAAATAATATAAGTATTTAAATTATTTTTGTAAATAATTTCAACATTAAGGTAACTTCTCTAAAATGTAATAATTTCAAAAAAAGAACTATTGAAACTCATGGAAAAAAAACACCATGGTTCCAATGCCAAATTCAACATTAACCTGCTTTAAATCTACGATTGTTACATGATTAATCCAGTTAACTCTTAATAAATATTTATCATAAATAAGATTTGAAAATTAAAAGCACATATATCTAACAGTTTATGACAATATAGGATAAGTCACAGAAAAAAATTAAATAGAGATTGAATAAAATCTCATGAAAAACACATGGAATCCTCAGGATTGAAAATTTTATAACTAATACTTTTCCCTTAAAAAATGTCATTGTTTTGACTGCCAATATATACAAAAATCAAAATATTGGTTGATTAATATTTTCAATCTAATGCAATTATCCATTTCCACAAACCACTTGCCAATTTCATACACATTCTCACACACTAAAAATGAAACCATACAATACATAAAGTCAATTGTAATATCACAATGACTCATGGAAAGAAGTCCAGTGAAGACCATTTTCCAAATCAAATAGTATATACATAAGTATATCAACTACACTAGAAAACTTAACACGTGAATGGTTGAGTTTTACAGAAATTCAATCATGATCTCAATCATATCTTTGTATATATACACATGTGGAAGATTACATTTGATTCAATGATCAACAGCAATAAATATTCAAGAGAATCTTAAAAAGCGAATCAACCACTGGAAATTTTACAGCAAAAAAGCAACAATTCCATAAAAAAATTTTAGAGAGTTCTAGAGACAATAGAACATAATGCGAATGAAAATATCACATTGATTGGACAATGGAAGCAAGTCATTTATGGTACATTTTTACTAAACAAATTCCTAAATAATTTAATTTCATATGAAACTAGAACAAAATTTCACCTTTAAGTTTTGGATATTTCAAAGTACTGAAACTTTCACCAGAATATTTCATCAAAAGTAGGAAAAACTGTTGGTATATTATTCATAGAAATCATTTATGCTCATATCGGTATTGAGACTGTGCACGATTCAACTTCCAACCAGAGATAGAATTCAATTTAATTGTAATCATACTCTGTTTAAGGCCCAATATTCTCTTCAAAAAATTTCACTGACAGGATAGTTATTTTTCACACAGAAAATTTCAGACAAACATAAATTCAACAATTTGGAATTTATAAGTGTGACTAAAAATTAATGAATATAAGTATGCATAATTTTAAAATTCCTGAGAATAAATGTATAAATGGAAATAAATTTATGAGAAGAAACAACTTTTCAGTTAAATAAGTTAGATAACATACATTCAAATAGGAACCTAATTATGTACAAGAATCTATACTAACAAACAAGAGCAATGATATCCTTTAAACTTATTTCAGGTGAAAACTAATTTTGCACTTATTTAAGATTTTGCAGTAGCTGGTAAACTTCAATTACTGGTATTGACAGAGATAAATTTGCAATGTAAAATCAGAGTACTCCTTGACAAGTGCTTATGAACTTGCGGTGGCAAACGAGTAAGTTTTCAGTATTCTCAGCAGCTAATAGCACAAATACATTCATTTTACAATTTTGAATACACTTCTTTTCTAACATTTTAGCATTGAAGTTTAACTAAAAAAACTTAATAACATACAAATTTTCCTAAGCTCTTATTTTTGAGATTATGAATACACATAAATACCTATGTACTTTGAAATCATTGGTAACATAAATGCTGACAAATATTAGTCTTTCTTTTCAAGTTATGCATTCTGATTTTTCTAACCTGGCAAGAGGAACAAATTCACATTCTTTAGATTAAATGCTGGATCCATGCTGCCGTGAAATTTTAAAGGAAATTGGGCATTTGGTAAAACTAAGACTATTTACTAATTTATTTAATTTATCAATCTCTATTTAAATGAATTAATTCATTTTTGTATAAAAAAATTTTCTAGACAATTTATATCATTGTCATTATTTATTGATCAAAAATGATCATCGAATGTTGTATGTAATTGAAATGGAACTAAAATAATTAACCACCCATAAAGCTTAAAAATATAACATGCAAAAATAAAATTACCAAGGTAATGTTTAAATCATGGGTTCTTCAAAATTTGTTTTTGCTAATTTAGAAGTTTCAGCGGGAGATTATTGGTGCATAATTATCACTTGGGTCATATGCTTAATGTTTGCACTTCCAATGACTGGAAAGATCCAAGGCTGAACTTGAGTTTCCAACCGAAAAAAATGATTATTTTCACAACTAAATTACAAATAGCTTATCTTTTAAATCCACATCTTCGGGTAAACAGTGAAAACTGACCATAAATTACAAATCAGAGGCTTTTCATTAAAATTAAAATATTTCCACGAACAGACATATCTCATTTACACTGAAGATAAATATTTTGGTTCTAAAGACACTTCAACAATAAATTCAGAAAAAAACTATTTTAGGTTCACACCAAACAAAAGTTGAGTAACAAAGATGGATTAACAGTTGACCATGCATACTTTGTTAAATAAATTTCTGCAATAAATTCAAAGCATTGCAGCTTTCGATTACCACTACTCCTGCATAGTTAATGCCCCATTTGACATAATGGAAATATCTCCCACATAAATCAAGAACTATGATAATAATTATGGGTGATTAATGCAGGATTGAATCTTCAATAGACAGCATGATTTTATGACGGTTAAATGACCATAAATTATTAGAATAATCACTTCATAAAACATTCTTGTCAAAACCAAAATCTCAAAGCAATAAAAACTACCATTGTAATCTATGAAGGCAAATACTGTTGAACAAAGACTGATTACTTATAATTAATTTTAAATTAGAAAAATGACAATTTAGAACATAAGACACAAGTCACACAGTTTCCTAATTTTAAGGGACATCCATTCAGACTCCCACACAAAGTAAAATTTCATGAAACATTTATGGAGCATATTTAACAACTGTCCCTAAAAATCCATGGGCCCTGCAGATTCCACGCAACACAGTACTATAGTTTGGTAATTTGGAGAGCTTTATAATCCTATTTACATCTCAAAATAATAAGTTGAACCGAAAATACTTTTCATTGATCCCGCAAATAATAGCGGTGCACATTTACCAGTGGGAACCACTCTGTAGTGGTGCTATTTGGCAAACCAAGAGAATCTAGCGGCAGGGAAACACCACCCAGAAACTCATTTTCTTGGAATGAATCATGATTCCAAACAGTGGCCTGAAGGGTGCGTAGCATGATAGTATCCAGTGGCAGGTAGTACTCCATCTGTGTAGAGAGCAGGCATATCTCGCATGAGTGACAGTAAAAAAGTGCCACCATTTGATGGTGCACATTAAAATTATTCAGAGAGGTTAAGCGTTAGAGTAAAACACAAACTTATTAATATACGGTGGACTCTAGTTAAGGCATTCCTTGGTATAATGTTTTCCTTGTTTTCTCGTCTGTATTTTAAGGACCTAGTCCCAACCGATTTCAATATTTTGGTTATCACTTTAACATGTTCAGTTTAAAACCAAAATCAAAATTTGTCCAGACGTTAGTAGGCACACTTCAGTAAAAACAATGAAATTTTAAAGTAAAAGGATACCTTCTCAAATAAAAATGTCAGAATTACTTCAAATGATATCTTGCTTAAGCAAAGAATTACAAAAAAACTCTTTGTATACAGTTAAAAATGAATAACCGTAAACATACTAAGTCCTGTTATATTTTTTGTCACACCATGTCAACCTGCATTTCTAGTGATGCTTGTTTTCAAACTTTTGGTGGCCATGTTATCAAAATGGAGTGAATACATATTTTGCATAATTAGAAACAAAATAAGAGCTGGAATAAGAAACAAGGAGAAATATATTTTTTTAATTAAATTTTAACTCAAGAGTAGAGCAAACTTTTTGATAAATGGACAAAATTACACAAAGAAAGTGGTAGTAGCAGTAAATTTTCCCAACCATTAGAACATTTTTAATGTTTCAGTTTGGTATTATTTATTGTTAATTTTGAATACATACAGGGTTCGTCCGGAAAATAAGTGTACTGAGCTCAGGAAAAAAAATTTATTACACTTTTACATATCTTAAGCTAATATTCCTCAAAATAGGACCCTTGTGAGTCGATACACTTGTTCCAGCGGCGTTCCCATTCCTGGAACGCTCCCGCGAAGGCATCATCGGGAACCTCTCGAAGACACGTCGTCACGGCCTCTTTGACGGCGTCCCAAGTCCGGTATCGCGTTCCTTTCAAACTCCTCTTTATCTTCGGGAACAGAAAGAAGTCCGGTGGTGCCAAGTCCGGGCTCTAGGGCGGGTGCGGCAGGGTTGCCACGCCGTGCTTGGCCAAGAAGTCCGACACGACAAGCGCGGTGTGAGACGGCGCATTGTCGTGATGCAGCCGCCAGATGTTTTTGATCGCTGGCCGGACGCGGGCGACTCGTTTTCGAAGCATGTCGAGCACTTGGACGTAAAATGCAGCATTTACAGTTTGTCGTTCAGGTACAAATTCGTAGTGGACGACTCCCCTTTTGTCAAAAAAGGCAATGAGCATCGCCTTGATCCGAGATTTGCTCATGCGAGCTTTCTTTTGACGGGGTGATGATGGGGTGTGCCACTCCGCACTTTGTCTCTTCGACTCCGGGTCGTACTCAAAGATCCACGTCTCGTCACCCGAAACAACGTTCTCTAAAAAATGTGGATCATTTTTGCAGTGATCCGCAAGTTGTGTCGCGATTTCCAAACGATTGAGTCTATGATCATCACTGAGCACTTTCGGCACCAACTTTGCACAAATTTTTCGCATCTGTAATTGCTCCCTAATAATCTCGTGCGCTATTGTTTTTGGCACATTACACTGCTCTGCTATCATCCGAACACTAAGACGACGATCAGAGTTCAGTACATCGCGAACTTTTCGCACATTTTCGTCGGTGAGTGTCGTTGATGGGCGTCCAGGCCGTGGTCCGTCGTTGATGGGCGTCCAGGCCGTGGTTCGTCGTCGACCTCTTCTCTGCCCTCCACGAACATCTTGTGCCACCGAAAGATCATGTTTCTGGACATGGCTGACTCCCCGTAAGCCTGGTTAATCATACCGACAGTTTCGGTAGACGATTTCCCAAGCTTTACCGCAAATTTGATGGAATAACGCTGCTCCAAAAACTTCGGCATCGCGTTCCGTGACGTGGGTCGAGCGTGGAGGTTCGCGTTAACAGAGCTCCTCACTACACCACAGCTCAGAGCCGACTGCCTTTTTCAGCGTCGCTTGCCAACATACCCCCCAGAGCGGTGCTGGGCGCGCCTGGAGCGGCGGGAAAAAATCAGTACACTTATTTTCCGGACGAACCCTGTATGTGGGACTTGCAAGAAATTCTATTGCTTCTTAGCATTTCCGGCGAACCCCAAAAGTTCTCTACAAATAAATGGCAAGCAGAAATTATCATCAGACATTTTCCAGTAATAAAATTGTATTTTTATTATTTTGGAAATTTTGGTGAAAAATAGAAGTATTTTCCTATTTAACAAGAACTTAACATTGTCAAGCAACTTCATTTTTACATATAAATTGAAATGTTCGCAGGACTTCCAAGAAATGAGACGAGAGCGTGGCATACATGTCATGGACTTGTTTAAGATTAATTCTTCATTCAATATGAACATAAAGTAAACGTTGATATCACTCAATTAATTATAGTGCAGGACGAAGTAACAAATTTTCCTTGTCCTTTTCTAATCAACTCTTGCTTTAGTTTCTTTGTGGCATTAGATATTTTTATTGGGCATTTTATGAGATTTTAGAGATTGTTCCCATCTTTCTTCTAATTTCATCATCTCCCTGTCCCCATTCATCAATTTTTCCACTTGGTCCAAGTAAATTCTTTAAAATTCTATTGATCACCCATGCCCAGAAATTTTGTATGCATATTTATGTCTATCACGGTATTTAAATGAATCTCATAATATTGAAAAATGAAAGGTACAAATGCATAACATTGGTGAAATTAAAGATTTCCCATAAGTATTAGCAACAAGATATGGAGAACAGTAATAAGTTATTTCATCAAAAATTCCTTACAGTTATATTATGCACATTACAACTACACCTTGTCATAGATGGTCAATCCAATTTTCCATGTTTTAATGGTTAATACATTCAGAATGTTGGTTCTCTTAAAAAATGTGATAGCAAGAGCCAACGGCATAGCGGATCCTACAATAACTACCATATTTCCCAGCCTATAAGACTGATTTTACAGGTCAGAATTCACGACAAGTATTTCGATCAGATAGATAAGGTCAAATTATTTTGATGTTAACACTAAATACGAAAAAAATTGGATTACTACATTAAAAAATTAGCAGTTATAAACTATATCAATGGCTATTCATCATAAAATCCCAGAAATTTGTCATTGCTGGGCCAAAATGCATTCCAACTACCTTGTTTCCATTTCCTGAATTGTAATTCATGAATTCAAGTTTAAATGTAATATTGTACGAAAATCTTCTCTCTTAAGATCCCATGAGGTTACTATCATTTTAACTTTTTATGCAATGCTTAGTTTCTATTATTTTGTTATTATCAAAATTTGTATCAAAAGCCACCATTTTCTAAGCCTTCACAAAACTCTCATACTAATTAAGGTTGAATGTCTATAGACTCTGAATTTATCGAGAGAGATAAAATGTAAGTATGTATTAGCAGAGGGGTGAAATCTCTGCTAGCCCAATGTGTAATAAGTTTAATGACAGCACCACATGTGAGATGAAACTAACCATGCTACAGTGTATACATTTACAATTTACTTGGGAATTTTTAATTAGTATTTTCAATGAAATATTAAAACTCTGCTACTTACTACAGACTCAAAATAGTGATATTATAGACATTTGTAATGATGACAACTATTTCCTATGCCTGATGCACGAAAAAATACATGCCATTTGGAATTTTTCTGGCAAATCAGCTAGTGATTATAGGTACAGATTATACCTGCATACAACCAGCCCATTAGCCAAAGGCTGATTTTAGAGCACATTTTGAAGTAAAAAAATACATCTTATAAGCCGGGAAATACAGTACATAAGAATCTTATCAGCAGGTCCCACCAAATAATGCAACCTTCCCTAAACATCACATTGGAGACAATACTAATGATACCTGTTATTCTCAATATTCCAGACTGGGCAATGGGCACACCCTATAACTTATCCCTAATACCTCTATTATTAGCTCAGTCCATTAACAGGACTATGGTCATTTGGGAAATCAATCAAATGATTGTGGGGTAATGGATGAATGGAGATAACAAGATGTGAAAAAAAGTGAGTGCCTAGTGAGAAAAACCATAAGAATTGGGCTTCTGGCTCTGGCAATACTGGCTGACTGTCCAGTGAGAACTCTCCTCAGCCATTCACACACATGAAATGGATTCCACAAGAATTTTCAGATAATGCTGCTTATGAACCCATTCATTTTTACATGCGTTATCTCCAAACAAATCTAACATCATATAATAAAGACTTATACAGGATTAGGTAATGACTAACACCAAAATGCTGAATGATTATCTCAAAGAAACAAGAATAAAGGGAAAAATCTAACTTTGGGGAGAACCCAAGAAAAATTCACTCAAACTTACCATTTCCATAAAAGAGGGATGAGAGTTACGGCGAACAATCTTCGTCTTCCTCTTGGTGGCTTTGCTTGGATCAGGAAGGAGGTAGACTTTAACATATGACGAAGGCTCTTGGTTGGCACCCACCAGCGGAAGTGACCGAGCATGGTGCACCATTATAGACAATGCCCCTCGGTTGTACGAGATGGACAACTTCAGCTGACCCTTTAATCTTGCAATGCTTCTTGCTGCGCCACCAGCTGAGACTCGAGACTCCCGCACGACACCTCCAAATGAAGCCAATCCTGCATTTCCAGGAGAGTCAGGCTGTCTGTTATGGCCTTTTGGTTCTTTTAAATGAAGGTGTATTTGACCAGGGTAAAAATGTGTTATGTTAGTCACAACAAAAATTACTGGCAACCATCATGCAATGTGCGGCTAATATCAGCAAAAACATGAAAATTTATAAAGAAACCTAAAAAAATGCCAAAGTGAAATTCCATGTGCAAGCACTCATGAAAATAGTTGCAACATGAGTATAACTAAACTAAGGAGGTGTTTCTCATCAAATTAGTCCAAGTGTACACATAAGGAAAGCACAGACATTTGGTAGGAAGCAGGGAAGTTTGAAAACCATGGTATATTTTCACATATTTTAAAATAACACATTTTTCAAAATTCAAACACACAAAACCTTTGTTACATGCATAAAAATTTTTTCAACAATCAACAATCAATGTTGATTGTTGAATGATGATAATTTATAAAATGATAAATCAGAATATAATAACATAAATAATGTAATCATGTAAATACCAGCAGCTGGAACACAGAAAAAAAACAGAAAACAAATAAAGAAGTAAACAGTACAAGGCTGAGGACAATAAATTTAATTGAGATAAAATTATTGGAAGAATGGTGAAACAGAGAGCAGTTCATGTTAAATATGTAGAGGAATTAATTTGGCAGTATATACAGCGTGTTAATGCTTACACCATTTTTTGGAAAGAGAAATGAAACTGCCAAAAATACTTTCATCACTTATACTATTTGAATAAAATGCTAATGTGAAAAAAAGTACTAAATAAACATTTCTGAGTTGGTGCAGTCCATGGAAATCAAGAGATCAAGTTTCAATGGAGCTAAGACGGCATAAAAATTCATTGTCCCACATGATGCTACATTCAGTGACCTTAAAGCCATAAATAAATAATATGGCAAAGCAGAAAAGTTACGGGTCAATAAGTGAGGTGTACAGAAGCAATAGCATCTTTTTTTTAATGCAGTGATATCTGGATGGATAGATAAAAATTCTCAAATTTAGTTGAACCACACTAAGATGACTGCAGCACACTGAATTAACTAGTAGAAGCAAAATTAACTTTAAAAAACTGATTAACTAGACTATATATTGTATACTAGACATCATTTCACAATTACCCCTCTAAATTGGAAAGCATTATAAATAGTGTGAAGAAAGAGCTAAAAAAATTCACAAAACATAAAATGGACAAGATACACTAATACCATTTACATTATAGGAAAGTCACATTGCTGAGAAAGAAGATGGAAATCACACCAGTGCACTTGGTTTTAAGAACTGACACACACAAAGCAAACATTTGTGCTAGTGTTTTTCAATGTTCAATTCCATAGTGGTACAACAGGGACAAATAATTATACACAACAGCACCCATCACTTCAACACAAAAATAAATAAAGATATGGATAAAAACACAAGAGAATGTAATTACCAACTGCACTACAAATTGAGGTTATAAAATAATGGCTAATTTATCCATAAATCTAAGGTAATCACGGTTTGTGCTGGTGACCGACTTCTGCCTCAAGTCACAGGCATGCAACCCACTTCCTAAATCAAAGATCCTTAACTGACATCTGACTGTACAAGGTTTGTATAAAAAGTATCAGTGACAATTTTTTCCTGACATGTGTGTAAAGTGCTGAATTCAGACCATTAGTTAAGTGTGCGCATGATCGCAGATCAATTGGTATTGATAAGACATCAATGCACTCCATTATCACTGACAATTTGGCAATGCAAAATATCTGCTATATCTGCTCTAACTCATCCTGAAGGTCGAGATGGATAACCACGAGCAGAGTTTGGTAACTGCTGGCAAAGAAATTCTGCATTGACATTGCAACAATTCCCCAACCTCTTACAGTCCCAAATTGGCACCAGCAGAGTATTTCCCATTCCAAAAGTGAAATTCACCCTCTAAGGACACCACCTTGGAACCCTAAGTCCCATCAAAGATGCTAGCACTTGTACCCATAAGATACCTCCCGGAATCCACCTAGTAGGGAGCTTTTGAGTTGCAGAAAAGCTACTGGCAATGCGTGTGTCAATGCTCAAGGGATGTACTTTGAAGAATATCGAGGCATTGTAGCAATATCAGAAATAAAACTATTTTTCCAAAACTTTTCCCAATACTTTTTATACACACTATGTATGGTGTCTCACAGACATCAACCTTCATAGTACAGTATACCATATACATAATATTTTGGGATATTAACATAATAAAGACACTGACCCTTTTGTGTACTGTAGGATGTGATACTGTAGGATGATTATAAAAAAATCAAGCAGGAATTCTTAAGTTCCTAATGACCACGATTTTTGGAAATACTCAGGGAGACAACAAAATTAAAGTTTTTTAAAAGTTTTAGAAGGATTGCAGTCACCCACTAAAATCTGTCCCCTTTAAAATTAAATATAAACTTGGCTAGATCTTTTTAGAACCCAGAGTTTAGACTATGAAGAAAAAAATTGATGTAGAACTAAACAAAATGAAGATTAATGAATTCATCCATAAATTTAATAGAATCACAAAAATAAAGCCAATGCCAAATTAGTATTACCTTTCAGCTTTTTTGCTTCAATGTCTGCTTCCTGCTGATCTCGCAAAAGGGGATGGAAGAATGTATACACCAGGTCAGAGTGGGATATTTCATCAGCCAAACTCAACACAGATTTGAGAAAGCGCTCTATTTCTAACCTTCTCTTTTCTGTCACTTGCTTGATGTTGGACCTTCCAACATGGTATCCACTGGAAAGACTGCAATTAGAAAGTACCTAGTAAGTATTAGTAAGTATTAGTTGGTCTCAAGATAAAATGTGAACATATAGATAACATAAACACAGCAATCAACCCTAAAGCTGGTTTGGTAGGTGATGATAGATTTCACCCAGTACTATGCCCAACATCGTGTGAAATTCAAACATCAGGTACCTGAAAAATCACATAGCTTGGGTGGAACTGCAGGTGCCCAGAGAGGCTTGCTTGGGAATTGAACCCAGGCCCTCCAGTCAGTAGTCTAATGTTCTGCCCCTGGACTATCGCTACCCACACACCACACACACACATATAGACACAAATATATACACATGTTTGTATAGGACCCATCAAAAATAACATGCTTGATGACTGGAGCTGATATTTAAACAATTAAAAATAATGAACACACTTTTAGGTCATAATAATTTTTAACAGAGGCTCAATCATAAAACTTCCAAAAATCAAAGCATGACATATGTACGAGGGTCATCCGGAAAGTAGTACCCGTTCGTGCCGCATGAAGTGCTGACGACGCGAGTAGCCGCTGGACGAGGTCAGATAGCTTCAGTGGCTTGTCTGCCTTCTCTGAGCCAAGTTGCGTGACGCTAGCATTGCCTGTGTTGTTTCTGTGATTGTTTACAATGTTTAAAAAAATTGAGAACGCCGCCAGTTGTGAAGTGAGGGCAGTGATTAAATTCCTCAATGCAAGAAACGTTCGCCCATGTGATATTCATCGCCAATTAAAGGAGGTGTATGGAGACAATGTAATGGACGAGTCGTCTGTTCGGCGGTGGTGTCGCAACTTCAACATGGGGAGGGGGAACACACACGACGATGAGCGTTCGGAGAGACCGTCTGTCATTACAGACCAACTGGTGAGCTCAGTTGACGAATTCGTGAGGAACGATCGGCGCGTCACAATTGATGACATCTGTGAGCATTTTCCCAATGTTTCTCGAACAATTGTTCATGAAATTGTTAAACACCATCTGCATTATGCAAAAATTTGTGCAAGATGGGTCCCTCGCGTATCTCAATGAGCTGGCGGCGAAGGACTATGCAGCAGGAATACAGAAACTTGTCACACGTTATGACAAATGCCTTAATTTGCTTGGAGATTATGTTGAGAAGTAGTTTAAAGTATCCTCTTTCAAATAAAATTTTTTATGTTTGTTAATATTTACTTTTGTCTTTTTATTTCACGAACGGGTACTACTTTCCGGATGACCCTCGTATATGGTGATGGGTGGTAAGCCATTACATATTAATATGCCGTTTTTGAGGGCACATAAGATGCACCTTTTTTCCAAAGTAAAAAAAAATCACCTACGTCTTATCTGTTGAGTCATTGAATTCTGTGGGTTTTAGAAATCTTAGAAGAACTCTAAAAAAATTACAAGGGACAACGATTAAATACAAGAAGCAGACGGTGGAAGTCAGCAGAGAAAGGAACTAGTGAAACAAAAGATCGACAGTAAACGGAACATCTCGCAGAACTTAAAAAAAACCATCTTTGCTAGAGAGGACCCATGATGATACCTTCCCTCCTGCGGTCTCTGTGTGTTCATGATGTTTTTATTCAATTAATTCACTCTTATACAATCCACATCACAGAACTTTTCCACATTGTTTATTGAATTGCTATTGAAATTTCCATGGAAACTGATACAATCAAAGTGGCAGGCCTCCCCCCCCCCCACTGCGGTAACCCACCCGTGACAAAAGGGCACACGCGTAATCAATAGGCATAATTATAACCATTCCTCTAACCCCAAACCAGCCGCAACCCGCCCGCTGCGCAAAATACCCTGGCATTAACCTGACCTTTCTTGCCCATAAGTGTCATCCGGGTGGGGCAATGTTTCGGGTGCTGAAGTCAAATCCAGTCAATCCCGGTGAAAATACAAGAAAACCTAAAAGAAATAACGTGCTCATAACGGCGAAATGAGAACATAAACATGAAAGAAGATACAGGCGTAATCAATATACGAAATTATATAAAATTATTCAAGGGAATACGCAATAACAACAAACTAATTGAAAAATAATTCATTTATATTGCGTTCCGATACAACTGCTCAGAAGTCCACACTTCCAATTCCGTTCCCTGTTTCATACACAAGAAGGGAAATTCCCGACGCGACATATATCGGAAGGACATTGGAAGAAGTGAAGTGTTCACAGAAATCCGGAAAAAGCTCGAAAATCGTAATTTTGGAGAGACTACCACATTTGAACCCGATGTCTCCGGAGAAAACATCGGCATGCAACGGCAGAGAGGATAAAATGCAGTAGATCAACCCAGAGAGAAATAAATGCTATGAATGAGTCGCAATAAATATTTATCTAAACCGTGATCAATGCCAAGATTATCCGGAATCATTTTCTAAGGCTTTGATATCTCCACTATTAAAGTAAAGGTAATTGGAGGAGCTAATAAAAATGACATAACTAACTAAAATTCAATGAATATCATTCGAGAAACATACATCAGAGCCCAGATCGTGCTACAGCCATACGGTTCGTAAAAACACATATCAGAGCAGAGGGTCAAGCCGCTGATGTTAAAAATTATGGGAAGATTGCAGCATATATTAGGCTGGAGAAACTTAATTGGCACGTCCATTTGAATCAGAAAGTAAAAGGGCAATGAATGGAGTGAAAGACACGAGAGTAAGGTAATTATACTATTATCCCTAATACCATTTAATATGAACAGATATAAGCGTAAGAGAGGAATGGTAAGAACGAAGTAGCAATGAATGGCATATCTTCGGATTCAACATGAATATTTACATATTAAAACGAACTTCCTAGTGAACTACACAACTAATGAGGATGGGGGACAGGGGTAAAGGCACGATAGGTATACGTTTAATGCTTTTAGGTATTAATGTTTCGCCAAATGTTTTTATGTTCTCGCGAATGTGATGATATGCATTATTCTTGGAGAAAATGTTTAAAGTTATCGGAATCTCCATTTATATTATAAATGTTTATATTTGAAAGTCGAATCCGAAGACTTAACCAATAAAGATAAGCAAGGAGTGGATTAAGAGATATTTGCAAATGAACAAGCTTTAGTTAGACAAGCAAGAGATAAGGGGCATTGCAGAGTACGTTACAGACTCATTGAAAAAAGAATAGTATGAATAAAATTAAAGTGATGTAATTCCGACGGTTTCAAGAAGTTTAAGTTAAGCATCAACGTAGGATGGTGTACGTCAAAGGATGTGAAATGGTTTTTTTTGTCAAATTTGGCATAATGATACGCACACACACATCATCA
The DNA here is from genome assembly GCF_022747635.1 of Hetaerina americana. NCBI lineage: Eukaryota > Metazoa > Arthropoda > Insecta > Odonata > Calopterygidae > Hetaerina > Hetaerina americana. The sequence goes on along the minus strand of NW_027287427.1, from coordinate 38,246,900 downwards.
ATATTGCCAACATCATACCAACCCGTGAAAAAACATGTTTAACTTATTTCTAAAAATAATACAGAGCTTATACTGAGTGTAGCTACGACTCCTTCGCCAGAGAATAGGACGAAGAATCACAAGATAACGAAAGCGATGAGATTCAGAAGATTTATACAAGGTAAAGTTAAGCATCAACGTAGGAAAGCATACGTTGAAGGAGGTGGAATTCACGTATTTTTGTCGACATTTGGCATGATTGTGTATAGATAATGAGGATTGACTAAACAAGAAAAAAAACCAAAGAACAGGGAATTAGTGACAAGGACTTTTAAGTTAAGATTTAGACAAAGATTCAGAAAACTTTGGAAACGAACGAAGTTTGGTTTGGACACTTGAATTTGAGAAAATTGGATGAGGGCACATTTAGAGGCTTTCCAGATCCGAATATGGAGTGCCGAAGACCAAGGGGCGGGTGTTAATAATGCTATGAGAGAGAGGAAAGCGTTGCGGGGTACTCATGGAGGACAACAAAAATGTTTAAAGGAAATTAATACGTAGAGAGGCGTTGAATATCATAATAGCCAACAGACAATACGTAGTTTGATCGACGGGGGATAATAAAACAAAAGAAAGATCATTTCGAACGGCTGTAGAGAAGGAAAAAGTGTTATGAGATTACGAATACTGCAAATAAAATGGTGCTAATGTAGTGCAAAAGTGATGCGGAAATAAACGGTACGTCATAGCATTCAGGGAAAGTTCAAAATCTATGGTGAATCCGTAGGCTGCGCGCAGTAAAATATTAGAAATCGGATGAATGTCAAAGTTACCCCGGACCGAAAAGTACCGGGTAAGTTCCCAGGTCCTTCCTGAATCGAACATAAAATGATTAAGGCTGAAATTTCTTCATAAAATAAGGCCTCTTGAGTTTGCCAACTCAATGAACTGTTGGGATTATTAAAAGATCAACATAATGACAGATCAGTCATTTAAATTGACGAAATTGGACAAAGAGGCTGCCGAAACAACAAACTTCAACACTCACTTTTAGCTCTTAAATTTCCAACCATTGAAAAAAAACAACTTCATTCATGAAGGAATCAAATGATAAAACTTTTCTCAAACAAAGATCAAAACCATAACATGATCATGACAATGTCACAGCCTACATAGACAATTCCGAAAAGGCTCAAATTTATGATTGCCAACTATTAGTGACAAAAAAATAATACTTGAATAGATTTATTTTTTAATTCTTCGGCATACGCGAAATGTTGTTTTTTATTGCTCGGATACGGTCCACAACGTTTTGAATTTTATGGGAAATTTATCACGAGACGAATACTGAATCACTTTTCCGTTTATGGGTCTTCAACCCGAAATATCGTGGATATCGAGAATAGATAATGGACAAAGTCGAAAATCAATCGTGACGCAAAATGAAGTAAAATGGCGATAGATTCAAAATACGCAAGAAGGGGTGATAAGAGGGGGAGGAACAAATACATAGCATCAAAGCGCTTCGCAATCCATGAGATAAGAACTCTTGGCATATCACATTGGGGGACAATTCAGTTCCATCAGCACATGATAAACATACTGAGGCGGACTGTCGAGATATAGAGATGACTTGAAGAACTCTTCTGTGTGTTTATTAATTTTGGAAAAACAACACGGCAGAGCTGGTTCTAATAACCTCTACAACATGGGTAAGTATATATGAACATTTCTGAATGAACATACCTTATGTTTTCGACTATGCTAATAATAGGCCATTGGTGGAAGGAGTTATTTAAACAATTAATTATTAATCAAAATTTATACAAGAAGCGAATAAAGGAATTAGAAAGAATGTTTTAAAGAATTCCGAAAGACAAATAATCCCCAAGTCAGGCGCAGGACACTTTCAATGACCACGTCAAGACAATTCAGTGCGCTCGGGAGATTCAAACCCCGGAAAATCACTAAGATCAGCTAATTGACCTCATGAATAGCAGATTAGGATAAGACTATCGAGTACCGATATTCTCAGGGAGAAAAATTTGGAATTGCCGACAATCTGCCTAAATAAGAACAATGGGCCACGTGTAATTGTCGATTCTCAGCCACACATAGTACTGACGTCAAAGTCTCGCCCTTATCAAACTTTTGTGATATCTTTTTCGGCGCGTAATATAAATATTCGCGAAATTTAAATAAGGCAGGGAAAATGGATGCAGAGCATTTATATTGGCGATGGAATTCTTCATATGGTGACAGCGGAGATGATGTTAGGCAAATGAGGTAGCGGAAGGAAAAAGATTAGATCTTGGATGGAATTAAGCGAGATAAAATATCTGCGGAATAGTTTAGTGTAATGTGAGGTTTCAGGTTTTTCCATGTTAGGCGAGACTAAGAATTGAAGGAGTTTACGGTCTGCGTTCATCCAAAAAACTACCTTAAACCGGTAGCCTACCAAATAATAATAACTAAATCCAGGAGGGAAAAAATTGAGTAGTTTCAGGGGTGAGGTGGTAGAATTCGAACATAATAAAGAAAATATAGTAGCAATTTTCCACTAGATAAGTTTAATAGAACAACCTGGTTTCGATAAACATATATATTTAAATAAACACATATATTTAAATAAACATATATAAAATATACATATATAAAATATACATATATAAAATATACATACATATATATATATATATATATATATATATATATATATATATATATATATTCATACATACACACACACACATTCATAATATCTTCCACCTCGAACGTCTTCCCTTCGTCCACTGCAGGCCTGTTGACATCAAACGAGATCTTTGCTTGTCCACTTCATTTAATCATTTTGCGCAATAACGGACGCATGTTGATTTACCAGAGGGTACCTCCAATCACCATAAATCTTGAGTCTCGCCAAAAGTGGTTGCTTCTTTATTTCGAAGAAGAAGGTGGGTCGTCTATGCTTTGAAGTATGCCTTCCTATAATCTTTTCAACAACTGCGGGTCTAGGCACGCTAAACTACCTTGCAAAAGTTCGCGTTCATTGTATAGAAAGCATGGAGACAAGAGTAGGCGGCATAACTCATCCAAATGCCATCATGTCACTGCCGACACGGCAGGCTATTACCTAAAATAAGCGTGACAATCACTTGACCGATCTCGCGACAAAAAATAGTAACAGTATTCCGCTTCATCTGAATTTAGCTAGCAATAGCCTTCCTGTAAGTTCACAAATACCAAAAAGGGGAAGAAAAATTCACCTTATATCAAGTTACCTCCACAAACACCATGCATGCCGCTCGAGGTGCCAGTCGAGCCGGATTGAGACGTTCTGAATCACTAAATTGCGTTACAGCTGGTGGAATATGCGACGTACAAGTGGCTGACCTTACCCCCGTCCGACCATTACCCACTTTAGGGAGTACGATTTCCTTAACAGTCGATTCCTTTTGCAAAGTTTTGTTGCACTTACTAAGTAAATATCTGTAATTACCATCAATGAGATCAAAATTTTAGGTTTAATACAACCGATGGCAATCTCTTTGAAAATATACTCCAAAAAACACAAATTAGCAAATTAAAGGCTCGAGTATTTTTGCATTTTTTATTGAAACTATGTTCAAAAGTGCGTATTCCCTGAAAAATATATCATTATAAACGTAAGGCTACATGAAATATAAAACAGGAGAGCAACATTATCATAAACTTTAGTACATGGTTGGGGTATTGCGATTCTTTATAAGCGCCAAAAAATAAAATTTCGTACGCCAACACAATGTCTTCAAACACATTTTGGGATAATGTGTAACACCAATTAAGTGGCTTCTACACCATTAATACGCTTCTCGTTCATGGAAACCCGAGTAGAGTGCTTCCGCACACGTAGTCGACTGTAAAAATCAAGGAAAAAACCCTATGATTTCATCGATTTGTTACCACTTAGCGTGATTTCACACTAGGATATAAAAGTGATCATTCGCATTGATAACTCGACAATGATAAACCATACATGGTAAATTAAAAAATGCGTTTCCAGTAGGAGTTTTGGATTTTTTACGGAGTTGTGACTTGGAGCTCCGACCTTAGCTAAAAAAAAACAATACCTTACACAAAAATCATCACAAAGAAAAGTTTAGGACGAGGACATGATTAGGACACGTTTGGCAATCGCTCAAAAGCGAAACAAATCACGTAGACAAAAAAGTATTAATATTGTTTAACGGGCGTGCAAGCAATGGTTAAAGCTTAAGACTGAAGTGCACGTTCCATTACAGGGTACGAAATCTATGTGATAATAGTAGTCTGCATGGGGATCCTCAGCCTTGCGTTGCGAGTAATCCTGATCTTGCACAGAAGGCAGCGACTCAAAAGAGCCGTCCAGCAACTCAGAGTCGCCCAAGCTACCAGGGTTGTCGGCGTAATCACCGTCGCATCAGCACCGAAGATGGATGAATCTTTTCATATGATTCAGAATTACAACTATCAGCATCCTGGAATGTCACCTCATCAAATGCCTGGTCCTAATCGTGGACTCCCCACAGATTCGAATGGTCACCCACCACCAACGGCAGACTACAACGAGCCGAGTGCGGCTCCCTATGGATTCAATCCAGCGCCACCTAATTACATCGAGGTTACTTATGGAGCGTCGGCTCCTTATCCGCCGCCGCCGCCGCACGTCCATTACCCGCAAAAGTGACTAACACCCAAGAGGGTCGTGCAAAAGAACGCTTTTAATTTTTCAAATTTTTATCCAAGGAATACGCCTCGGCCGTGCATTGGGAACTACTCCAGGTCAAATTGACCACGTGGCCAGAGGTCAAAACGCGTAGTATGACTGAATATCCTTCCCGATTGGAGTGTCACGGGTAAATATTGTTCTGTGCCAACAGTTAAAAATCACCATGCTCGTTGTTCCTTTTGGTGTCTACATGAAAATAAAGTAAATGCACAAAATGCGATGCCATTCTTTTATTCCATAATTTCAATTCTAATCGCACAAAGACAACCACAACCTTTGACTCTGGTTTAAATATGAGACCCCTGATTAACTACTGGCATCTGTTCAGAAAACTTGAGTACCCAACTGTTTATGCATACTGGTTTATATATAAAATCGTACACCATAGGACAAAGGGATTTCTGATGTCTCTAAAATCAGAACGCTTGCTATCCATAACAGATTTCGCTTAAGATATGCCCAGAAAATAGGTGGGGTCCAGAATCCTCATCCACAGAAATGGCCTCACTGGTCCAATGTATCTTAGGAGTCATAAAATTAAAAAAATTCGGAACTTAAAAGAGCAAGTTGAAACGCTCAGCTCGCCAACGGCAACTATGGAGGTACCACGCGAAGAGCAAAAGTTTGCACTGAAATACTGTTTCCGCCGGAACACAACGTCATCCGAAGAGAATGTAATGCAAGAGGAGGCTTGTCGCCCCCTATTGTAAAGATGGTTCAAAATATTTAAACACGGGAGGCAATTTTGAAGGAAGGTAGGCCCGGAGCTTCAGTAACGACTCTTAAGAAAGCAAACATAAAAATCGCTTTTGCCATTGTGAGAGATGATCGTCAAATAAACTTATGAGCACTATAAAAAATTCACTGGTGCCACCAAATAAAACAAACAAAAACTGCAAAATAGACGTGTTTGTACATGTTCCTAAACCGCTAACACTCGAACTACGGGCCTTCGCGTGCAGATTTGTTCGCAGTTTAAGTTAAAAGAAAATGAGTTCTTTCAAAGGTTATCTTGGCTTCATCATTTTGACTATGGGAGAAAACAGAAAGCTGTGCGTGGAAAGCTCAAGAACACCAAAGAGTGGTTTCTTATGCCAGGAAATTCAGAGTCACATCAATTTACGATATTCAGGGAATGGTCTACCAGTATGTCGTGTCAGAACACAAAACTGTAAACAGAGTATACTATATGGGTATGCTGATAATTATCCAAGGCAATATCAATCGCGAAGGACCAAATTTCAAAGTTATATGTTAGACGTTGCACTTCAATAACATACGGTCGAACATCGCAAATGTTTTTGCCAAATATCTCGTGAAAATCAACATGAACTTTGTGCCTCATTCTCCCTATATTCCAGGCCTAGCCCCATTTGATTTTTTCAAGATAACCTAGTTCAAGAAATAAGTTCGTTCGAAGATGCTTTTAATCATCACAAGCAGTGACGAAGGCGGACGAGGGAATTTTTGAAGGACCTTTTGAAAAAAGGCTCCCAGCATGCCTTTTGTAAACTGGAAAAAAGGTGGAACAAGTGCCTTGGCACTTGGGTAAAAAGTAAAATTGGGAGTACGAGTAAACACATACTTTAAAAAAAGATGAATATTTTTACTTAAAATCCCTTGCATTGATCTGCGAAGACTACAAACCAGTGCCTGATTATTTCAGTCTAGTAATCAAACCCTCTCAACGGTAAGCCTGGATACTTTCAGACGTTTTCGTAAATCCAACGCCTTCCTCCATAATCAACATACTTTGTCTCATTTACTCGCTTTGAAGTCAACAGCTAACCCAAACGCGTAAACTCGAAAAATCATACAGGCCAATTGAGGAAGAGGTCAACGCTAGCAGGAGGTAAAATGAGCACAAAAGGTGATGAAATGAGAAAAGAGCAACATGAATTTGGTAAATTTCACTTGGAAAAAAGTATCCCTAATATGCATCAAGTTACTTCATCGGTATTTGTTTAATCTACTACCCTCCTAACGGAAGACGTGTTGACGGGTACTAACCGTCGGAATCTGAGTCAGTACTAACTTTAATTCCAGCCTTATCCGCCCGCTGTAGAACCGGGCAATACGGTGCCGTGTTTCCTGTTAAACAACCCGCAAGGGTGGCTGCAGCTGTGAGGGGAGCCCGCCATTGGGTATAGAAGTCAACGAATATGGGAAGAGAACGGAAGAAAAGCGTTGGAAAAATGACAAGATGTAAGGGATCGTGAAGAATTGAATCCAATAAGTTCGCTTCGGATCGAAAAGTGGCGGAAAACGCCAACCAGTTAACGAAAATTCGAACCTTCCAATGAGCCCATTTAAATTTTTTTCCCCATGGGAGTGATAACATGCCTCAGATTACTTTATTTGTCTTTTCCTACCGGGGCGTACGATATCCCTACCATATCCAGCGTTATGCAACATGGATGACGGACATGGTAAAGCAGCACTTTTTATTTCGATACGAAAAATATAGTCTCCATTTAAAATTAAAGCCAACTCTGCTTGCGGAGGAGATACATATACATAAAAGCCAATACTTAGAATGGTGGGGTTTCAAAAAATCGCTTCCCTTATGTTTATAAATTCTTCTGAACTTTTAGTCTTATTATCTTGAGGTGTATGTACGATAATGAGTCAATTAAGTAAGTCAATAAGTAAGAAAATTAATTTCCCTTTGGATCGCAAATTATAAATTTTATATTTCCCGAATTATTTGATCGGTAGCAAGGAATCAATGTAGGTGCGTACACGTTCATCGTTATAATTTTCTCCATTACTTCCTGAAAATATCTACCATTAGAATCACTTGACAGTAATATTACCGTGATTTAAATAATTTCGATTTCACAACCTTATTCCACTTGCTGACGCCACGATGGGTGGAATGCAGTCCATTGGGTAGAGCAGTCAACTTCCGACCTGAGGGCCCCGGTCATACATTTAGAAGACTCCTTTGCATACCAATGGCTAAGCCAAGGCTGCAAGCGATTTTCTGGGTACCAGAACATCCTGGGAAATTCAATGCTGCACAGGGAAAGAACCTGCCCTTCGCCAAATACCCTGAATGTATGAATTTAACACAGCCTAGTGCTTAATTCCATGCAAGATCGGGTTTAAGACTGATTTGAAGTCAATATAGAGGTACTTGTTTATACAACTCTAATTATAGAGCTGCATGCGAGAAAAATGACATCTTAAACAGGACAGCAAGAAGGATTCTAGAGTATCGAAGTGCATCATCACATATTTCCGGGTTGATGTGCGATTTCACGGGTTTCTTCTGGATTTCTGTACACCCTGAAAGTTTCTTATGGGCACCATGATGGTAGAACGTGAAGTAAGCTAAGCATCCATCTCACTCTGACTAAGATCACCCGCAAAACTATGTGGAAGGGGTCTTAAGGCAGCAACTTGACTTAATTAAATGATTCATTCATCCACCCACCCACAGCGTGACAATGAGCTGACAGGAGTAAAAACTGTGCACAAAATAAGGTGACATCATTCATATACAATTCCGAAGTATGGGTGCTACGGAGCCAAATAGCGACCCTCTTATAGACCACACCGAAACGCTGGAGCGTCGATGTCGTAGTATTTAATAAGAGAATTCAGGACTTGGCAACTACCTGCGAGATGGTAATGAATCTCAACATCTCTGCATTTCAACGCTCTTCAATCAACTTCGGAACATTTTTCCAACACATTACAGCGGCCAACCACGAAACCCAGTTTTTATAAATCATAAAACATACCGAGTAAAACTATTATAAGAGCACACTAGAATTGACCACACTGCTTAATTTTCGCTAAGGTCGCTCCATATTGAGGTCCACGCACCGACTGATACGGACGTTTATTACCCCATTTTTTATATAAATAGCCATGCCATACGTTCCTAATATTTACGTATCTTTACACCATTGTCACATTAAGTACACCGTCTATAGAGGTTTTTGTTCACATCTTCCGAAAAGGATACGAAATATCTGAAACTTCACATCCAGGGATTACAAGTACTTTATGATTTGACTAAGCATCATTGGTACACACAAAGATACTTGAGACTACAGCGGTCATTGATAATAAATTCACATTTCGAAAATACTTTGTAATTTTTGGCATTAATAACATTATACCACTCACAAAAATATCCATTAGAATAGGAACAAGTTGTAATTCAAAACTCATGTGAAGTCTGCAGTAGAGTTGCTCGAGTTGCAAAAAATTATTCATAACAAAAAACTCTCAAAAAATCTCGATTGAGTGTTCCTCCACGAATAAGTTTACAAAGTATGATATACTTTTCCTAAGCACATAGCACTTTATTACACATAGTATAATTTAGGAATGGAAAAAATCATCAGGACGGTAATGACAGTCGAAGCAACTAGGACGGCCAAGATAAAGATAAAGGAGGAGAAAGGGAAAACCAAGCTAGTAGATTAAAACGGTCACCTTTAGTTAAGACGATTTACCATTACAATAAAAACAAGGTAAAACTAACTGAATTCCCCTGCTATCTGCTCAACGTTAACTCCAAAATTGGTAAATACGCTGGAGAAAATTCCACTTAATGCGAAGAAAAATCACTGACTGCTGACAAATCTAAACCTTTCATCCTAGCCATCCAAATAGCATCTCTTAAAGAATCCTCCCTATAGAGGAATTTAGTCCATCACTGGACTGAATGTAAAATCGCTTATACCTTTCTGGACCTGAAATACCAACATCCTTAAATAAGATGATTTAGTGTAAAATAAATCGCGACGCAAAATTAGTTAGAAAGAGTGATAGATGCACCGTGCGCAGTTATGGGGGGATGGGAAAGGGGGGAAACACCGTCAACGCCTTTCGAAACAGATCAGATAAGAACACTACGAGTATCACTTTGAGACACGACTCTGTTCCATCGGCAAGTGATAAATATACTGACGTGGTCTACCGTCAAGTTATCGATGTCACTTGGACTACTTTTCAGTGCCATTATCTAGAATGAAGCCCCAATAGAGTCGGCCGTGTAACACCGGAGGACCTCTCCAATATGAGTAAGTATACACGAGGCACTGTCACAATATGCATTAATTATTTACATTTAAACGGTTTTATACGGTCAGGTGATTATAAAATTAGTTGAAAAGTGTGATCAAATTTAATCATGTGAATTACACCCGAGACACCTTTCTAAAACTAGAATTTCATGCACTAGTCCCATCATTTTGCACCCGCATAACCTTATGGCAATACAAAAATTACTACAGCACGCATAACCTGCCGAAAGTTTTCACGGTGTGATTTGGAAAGTTTTATTTTACTATTATAACTGCTCTAGGAAGATTCGTAAATCGACTTGCAGTTTCAGATATCAGTTTCAAATTCAAAGATAAATATTTTCAATAAAAACATGGTACTAAACTGTTAACCAAATTCATAGTTTGCAATTTGCACATCACTCACTGAAAACTTTACAAGAATAATAAGATATGGATTAGAAACTATGCAATCTTAGATAATAATGTTATTCAGGGCAAACAAGCGCGAACTGTATACCAATGACACAGTTTTTTCGGTTAAACTGTTACGTTTTTACTCCAGAAACAATTCTCTGGTAGCTTATACCGGTCGAACCATACCATACCATAGTTTCTTTGTTGACAAATATTTCTTCGACTTCAGAAATCTTAAATTACGCCTCATACAAGGTCTGTCCCAAAAGTAGTTGGAATGAATCGATAAAAAAATTCATCGCCAGAATGCATGCATTCACTCAGAAGTCTTCGAAGAAGAACCCTTGCGCTCCCACACACCGCTGCCAGCGGGGATAAAGGGTTGCATTGCAAAGAAAAGCAGAGGTGGTTGCATTAGGAAGAAATACTTACATCACAAAATGCGAAGACTTCATCAACGACAATAATATAGAAGTTCTTCGTTCAGACCCAAACCCCAAGGTTCAACAAGAAATTAAGAAAGTGATTAAATTTAGTGATACGTTATTTAAAAGTTGTGAAATGTTCAAACTAGTGCAAATGAATCCCTCAGCACCACGGTTTTTCGGGCTATCAAAAGTTCACAAAAATGGGATTCTAATCAGACCAGTAGTATCAAATACAGGTTGGGAGCTGACATACAAAACCTTTATGTCAGCTCCCAACCACATGCTAGCGAAAAGACTTTATGAACTCTTCAGAAGGGTTTCTAAATTTCCCACGGAATACAGTGTACTGAATTCCTTGGACCTTGTCAACTAACTAAATACAAAGGTCATCCCAAAAAAGTGCATGTTTGTTCCCTTCAATGTACGCAACCTTCGCACCAACGTGCCACCCATGGAAGCTGTGAACCTCGCCGAGGACATCCTCCTCCAGAAATCCATTCCAGTGCCAGTTATTAGTGAACTCTACTTATCACTAAAGACGTGTGTTTCCCAAAATTATTTTACTTTTCATGTTACATATTTCCAACAACCCAAAGCTCTTGTCCCCACTCCTGGCCGATATTTATTTGGACAATTATAAAAAAGTTTTGTTCTCCTCATTTCACTCTCTCATTAATAATGGGCTTTGCTGGTTTAGATATGTAGACGATGTCTTCTGTGTGTGGACAGGTTCCGACAGGCAACTAGATCAGTTTCTAGCACATTTAAATTCTGTCAAATCCAGTGTACAATTCACATGTGAAAAAGAGGAAACAGGTTCCCTGGATTTCCTCGACCTATCCATATGTAAAGACAAAGACGAGTTCAGTACTCCATTTTTCAGAAGGAAATGTATACGGACCAATTAATTAATTCCTTCGTCCAAAATCTTTCGGAATTTCATGCAATGATCAACCGATTAGCCTCTATCCCAATGTCAAAATCCAATATAAATAAGGAACCTAATGTAATTAAAACATTAGCAGTCAACAATGGCTATTCATAAGATCAAATTAATAAACTTCACCGGAATAAAGTTACGAAAATAGCCTTACGCCACATTTACAACCGCGAATATTTAAAAGATCCCACTGCCAAATGGCAACGAATTCTCTATCTAGGGAATATTTCTCAAAAAGCAATAACAATTTTATCTAAAGAAAAAATTAAATGTGCCTTTTACAGTGGTTATGACTTAAGAATCTGATCTCTCACGCTAAAGACAAAGTTCCCAAATACGAGAGTAGTGGAGTGTATGAATTTGTTTATTTTTACTTTACGTATTTGTACCCTGTAAACCACCGCTGGGATGTGTGACGGGGTGAATACACACCAGAATAATTTTACCCGAACATGACCCTACCGCGGTCGAGCAATGTTATTATAATCCCCAATCGTTCGTGGAAAAAATGACATCTTACATACGAGGGTCATCCGGAAAGTAGTACCCGTTCGTGCCGCATGAAGTGCTGACGACGCGAGTAGCCGCTGGACGAGGTCAGATAGCTTCAGTGGCTTGTCTGCCTTCTCTGAGCCAAGTTGCGTGACGCTAGCATTGCCTGTGTTGTTTCTGTGATTGTTTACAATGTTTAAAAAAATTGAGAACGCCGCCAGTTGTGAAGTGAGGGCAGTGATTAAATTCCTCAATGCAAGAAACGTTCGCCCATGTGATATTCATCGCCAATTAAAGGAGGTGTATGGAGACAATGTAATGGACGAGTCGTCTGTTCGGCGGTGGTGTCGCAACTTCAACATGGGGAGGGGGAACACACACGACGATGAGCGTTCGGAGAGACCGTCTGTCATTACAGACCAACTGGTGAGCTCAGTTGACGAATTCGTGAGGAACGATCGGCGCGTCACAATTGATGACATCTGTGAGCATTTTCCCAATGTTTCTCGAACAATTGTTCATGAAATTGTTAAACACCATCTGCATTATGCAAAAATTTGTGCAAGATGGGTCCCTCGCGTATCTCAATGAGCTGGCGGCGAAGGACTATGCAGCAGGAATACAGAAACATGTCACACGTTATGACAAATGCCTTAATTTGCTTGGAGATTATGTTGAGAAGTAGTTTAAAGTATCCTCTTTCAAATAAAATTTTTTATGTTTGTTAATATTTACTTTTGTGTCTTTATTTCACGAACGGGTACTACTTTCCGGATGACCCTCGTATATCTGTTCTAAACTTGATCTCTCTAATTTTATTAGCATGATCTCTACTACCTTAGTACGATGGGGGTAATACACTTTCAACATCATTCCTAAAGAGATACCTTCCAATGTACGCAGGAGCTTTAATCTGTAATTTAGCCTCCACTCCGTGAGTGCTTCCCAGCTTAGCTGCTCTAATATTTTGGATACGCTACTAAGTTTATCTTAGCAACGTTTTACAAATCTAGCTCCTCTACGCTGCACGCGATCCAATTCGGCAATTAATCCATCTTCGTGAGTATCCCATATACTTGCAGCATATTTTAAAAGAGGCCTAAGCAACGAAAGTTGGTTCGGCATCATTTAGAAAATGTTGGCCCTCCCTGTCGCGATGCACACCTGCGTCGGTGAGTGCGCGGCTCTTAAGTATTGCTGCGTTGGAGGGCATCGTGGCTGAGCTTCGGTCTAAGGTTGACGGGAAGGTTGCTCTTCCGCGGAAGGGCGTGACTCGGGGTGGAGTTGCGAAAACTCACCGAGCCAATGGGGCCGCACGGATTCGTCCGGATGCGCCAGAATGATCGAGAGGCCGCCCAGAGTCCGATCTTTAGATGGGGGAGAGGTGTCGTTCCGGAAGCAAGAGGATTGGAAGGTTGTCTCGCGCAGCAGCAGGGGAAAGTTAACGCTGCGGCGAGGGATGGGAGATGCGCAGGGACGTAAGATGTTCCTCAACCCCGTCTCCAACAGGTATCATGGGCTATCGGAGGATAGCCCAACGGTATCTGCAGCCCCTACCTCCGCCCCTGGGAGAGCACCACCCAGAAGGAACCGTCAAAGTGGGAATGGGGGGGTTCTAGTGATAGGCAGCAGTAACGTCAGACGTGTGATAGTCCCATCGCGGGAGAGGGCAGACCATGAGGATGTAAGTCAGCGCCTCACAGCATGGTGTATTCCTCGTGGCGGCGTTCCACAGGTGAAGAAGGCGGTTGGAGCGGCGGCTGCGGACACGAAGTGTTTCAGGCTGCGGGTCGTGGCTCATGTTGGCGTCAACGATGCCTCGGGCATTGAATCTGAAGAGATTCTCAATTCCTTCTGGCGATCGAACTCGGAAGTGAAGCGGGTGGGTGGTGTCGAGGAGGTTGATGTGGCGCTCTCGATCTGCAGCCTAGTCCCGAGGATTGATCGAGGACCTCTGGTTTGGAGCCGAGTGGAAGGCATCTATTAGAGGTTACGTGCTTTCTGCAGGGCTATCAGGGCGTCCTTCGTTGACCTTCATCCGGCGATTCAATCGTGTAGGAATCCCCTGAACCGTTCTGGTATTCACTACACGTCTGTGGCCGCCAAGTGTGTAGCGGGTAGGATATTCGAGCACAACAGGGCTTTTTAGATTAAAGTGTAGGTCAGCGTGTAGGTCAATTAGTGGGTGGGTCTCTATAGTCTTCTTTGCCAAATTATGTAGCTTTAAATGAAGTTAGGTTCAGTACTAGCAATAGTTCATTTAATACCAATCAGATAGAATCAGACGGAAAATTTTATAAGGCATTCAATATTAATAAGAAGACGATCAGCGTTAAAAATTCAAAAAACCTTAATGTCACGGGAACTTCATTTGTATTGGTCAGATACTCATTTGCCGAATTTTAAAAAACAAAGTCGCACAATACCATCACCTCATTCAAAGCAGAGAGCAGATATAATTATTGGGACAGAAAGCTGGTTATCCACTGATATACAGTGAAATTTTCCCAAAATCCTTTTCCATTTACAGAAATGACGGAACATATAGAATCGGGGGCGGTGTCCTTATTGTAGTTAAAAGTTCATGCATCAGCAGGGCTGAGGTAATTACGAGTAATGGTTTGGAAAGCGTTTGGTGCTCAATTTAAAGTCCTCAATCCAAAAGAATTTATGTATGGGCATTTTACAGACCGCCAGTCGATGGAGACAATTCAATACTTGAATTAGATCAGCAAATCAAAGGTTTTTTATCCCAACACAATGATCGCGACGTAATAATCGGAGGACATTTCAATTTCCTATATATTGATTGGAGCACATATAGTTTTAAAACGGGCGGTAAAGACAAAGATATCTACGAATCGCTTTTGAATTCTTCTACGTTGAACTCATTGAATCAACTTGTCACTTCACCAACTAGGGGCGATAATATTTTTGATTTGTTAGCAACGAATATTCCCGAAAAAGTCGTAACTATAGAAACTATAAAATGATTTAGTGATCACAGAACAGTAAATCCAAGTTTTCGCTTCATGGGGTCCGAAATAAGAAGCCCAAAAGAAAATTTACTTCTTTACAGATACAATGGCATTAAGGGCGTGCTATAGAATCAATTGGCTGGTTTTAAGAGAGATAATAATCACCAAAATATTGAGGATACGTAGAATCACTTCCTTGAGACCACGTGCTCAGCAGTCGACAAGTGCATTCTCAGTAAATTTATACAAGATAACACGGAACCTAGATGGTACAACGCGGATGTTAGAAAGGCATTACGACGTCAAAGGCTATGTCGTGCCAAGATGAAAAACATTAGGGATGATATCTCTAGCGACAAAAAGAATGACATCACTTATCATTACAAGACATCTAGGGCGAATGCCAAGAATGACTTTCGGAAAGCGTTAAGGGAATACAAAAAGAAAAGGTTAGCGAAAAATTTGAAAGAGCATCCAAAATTATTTTGGTCATTTGTAGGAGGAGTTCAGAGAAATAAGTCAACTGTTATTTCACTCAAAAATGATAAAGGCGAAAGAATAAACCGCAGTTTGGAAAACGCTAAATTATTAAATTCCTTCTTTCGAAGCGTCTTCACTAATATCTCACAAAATACCTCCGACAGCTTACCAAATCACGCCGGTCAACCGATGCCCAAAATGAAATCTCATTTTATGGAACAGAACGTTTGCTGAAAAATATTAAGCCTAATATATCCTTCGGGCCCGATAAAATACCCGCTTGTATATTTTAGGATCTAGCTTAGGAAATTGCGGCGTATCTTGAAATAGCAATCGCGGGCAGATCACAAGGTTCCCAGAGATTGGGAAACGGCTGATGTGACACCAGTATTTATAAACAAAGACAAGGAGGAACCGTGCAATTACTAACCTATTTCCCTCACATCGACTTATTTCAAGGGAAAACGCCTAACGTAACACCAATATTTAAAAACGGAGACAAGGAGGAACCGAGTAATTACAGACCTATTTCCCTCACTTCCATTTCATGCACGGTTATGAAACATATGGTTGCTAGTTCGATCGTGAAACAACTCGATAGACAGAAGTTATTGATGAAACATCGGCGCAGTTTCCGAAAGGGTAGAACCTGCGAGACACAACTTACGCTTTTTGTTCACGATATTCTTATTTAAGGAGAGAGCAATGTTCCCGTGAACGCGGTTCATCTAGATTTTAAAAAGCTTTCGATTAAGTACCTCATATTAAAACACTTACAAACTGGAAGCACATGGCGTAGATCAAAATATCCTTGGTCGGATTAAAGACTTTTTGAAAGGTCGGGTTCAAAGAGTAGTGATAGCTGGAGTTAGCTTAAATGCAGTAGAAGTTACTTCAGGTGTTCCCCATAGAAGGGTCATTGAACCTCTTTTATTCCTACTTTACGTTAACGACATTGACCCCATAGTCACTAGCTCATTAGCAATAGTCTACCAGCTTAAGGTAGGTTTTGATGGACTCTGGGACTGCACACTACGGCGCTCCCAAGCCCTAACTAACGAGACACAAAATTATTTTAGAACCCAAGCTACATATTACAATAACATAAGGATATATTATTATTAGGTAACCTACCGGTTAAGGTAGGTTCTTGGATGGACATAATTACTAATTTAATAATTTGTGACCCCTAGCAAAACACAACATCCTACTTTACATCAGGACCCTCTTCAGCTCTGAGAACTTTCTTCTTCCCTTCATCCCGTCCAACATCCCTATCCTGTTCCTTCCCTTTCCTCTTCTGCCCAACATTCTCCCCTCTATCACAGTCTTCAACATCCCACTGCCGGCCAATACCCCCTTCATCCACTTTTCCTGCCTCCAAAGGATTTCTCCCAACAATCCCATCTCTTCGCCCACCATACCAAGTACTTCCTCATTTGTTTTCTTCTCTGTCCATTTAACCTTCTCCATTCTTCTCCACACCCACATTTCAAAAGCCTCCAGTCTACGTCTATCCTCCCGCTTCAATGACCACGTTTCCGCGCCGTACATAGCTACGCTCCATATCAAAGTTTTTACGAGTCTTTTCTTAATATCCTTACTCAACGTCCCTCTCATCAACTCCCTCCTCCTTGTAAAAGCCTCCTTGCCTAGCGCAATTCTTCTCCTTACGTCCCAACTACTTTGACCGTGTTGGTCGTAAACACTTCCCAGATACGTAAACTGTTCTACCTGCTCTAGTTTTTGCCCTCCTATTTTAATGTTTAGCTTAGCCTTTTTCTTTCTAGAAAATCGCATTACCTTTGTTTTATTAATACTGATTTTCATCCCATACCTGCCGCACTGAATTTACAATTCACTAAGCAATGCTTGCAACCCCTTGGCTGACTGACAAACTAAAGCTTGCTCATCAGCGAACCTAACTGATTTTACGAATTCCCCGCCCACTTTCATTCCTACCTCCAGTTCTTCCCATGCCTCTTTAATCATTTCCTCTGCATACAGGTTGAACAGCAACGGTGATAATGGGCAACCCTGCCTTACACCTCTTCCTAACACTGCCCAACCGGACTCCCCGTTCCCCACTCGCACTTGAGCAGTCTGAGACATGTACAGGTTGCGGATCTCAGACTGCAAGGTACATTTATTTGCCGACGATGCAGTGTTTATTTTTATTTATATATACCCTGAAAGCCACCGCCAGGGTGTGGTAGGGGGTGAATACACATCAGAATAACTTCACCCGAACATGACCCTATCGCGGTCGAACAATGTCATTTTGATCCCCAATCATTCGTGGAAAAAATGGCATCTAAAATCTATCTGTTCTACCCTTTAACTTCTCTAATTGCTTTTGCATGATAATAATACATGGGTAATAATACATTTGCAACATCATCGCTAAAGAGATATCCATCCAATTTATGCCACAGCTTCAATCTGTAATTTAACCATCGCTCCGTGAGTGATTCCCAGCCCAGCTGCTCTAATCTTTTGGATACGCTACTAAGTTTATCAGTCAGGTTGAATCTTGAACGAGGCTAACATATGCAGGATTGTTAGGTTTGTGTCCATCCAAATGCTACCTCAAGCGGTAGACTACCAAATGAGTGAAAACGACTCCGTACCACTATACATTACACTTCAAAGAGGCATTAGACATTCATTTAAACTGTAACAAATTCAGCAGTACAAATCTCTCTTCTCTGTATTCAAAGTATTACTACTTCAAATCCACCAAACGGCAACAAAATGACGAAACGGAATTAATTAACTAAATTCTAGTTCACGCGCTCACGTTACCTATCCAATAATTCACGTTTAAAACACAATTATGTTAGTTTGTAAGCATTCTAGAAAAAAATGAAGCCTTAATAAAAGCCTATTCGTTGTTTCGCAGGCGTATACATCGCTGTGATATTTTCGTCCACCGGTGGCATCCTTGGCTTCGTCTTGCTCTTGCGGCTAATCTTGGCCTTGCGCAGAAGGCGGCGCCGACGCACCAGAGTAGTCCGAGCAGTCAGAGTTGTGGACGTGATCACCGTGGCACCAGCACCAAAGATGGACCAATCTTCGATTATGATCCAGAATTACAACTACCAGAGCATGGGAAACACACAGTGTGAAGTGGCCGGCTGCAATGTGCGAGACCACACCTTCTCGAATGGCTACCCACCGCCAACGGCGGACTATGCGAACGAGCCGACTGCGGCTCCCTACGGATTCAATCCAGTGCCGCCGACGTACACCGAGGCCACTCGGGGACCATCAGCTCCTAACTACCCACCCGTGCATGTACATTATCCGCAACAGTGAAGAACCAAGAGGAATATCATAAAGAACATTTTTCAATTTTTCTTCTCTCTTTCCCACGTAATGGTAGGCCACAGGAATTAAAATAGCCTGTGACGAAAAAAATCTCTACACTGAGTTTCCTTAATCAAGTAACGTCCCGCCGTATTTTCGAGTCAAACGTTGTTCTCCTCAAAATTAATTTTTTCAACCCTATTTTCCCCTTCAAAATAAAATAAATAGATAAAAAAAGCGAGTCACTTTATTTGCAAAAGATGTTAGTTACCAAGTTACGCGGGCATCATCCATTCAGAATTGATCAACGTCTTTTCTCTGGTTCAAAAAAATGTGGATCCGTTATGACAGGAAAACTAAACCACCTTATCCAATGTACGGACCCACAAGATCGCACATAATTTTGCTCGTTAAGCTCTAAAATGTGTCTATGGCCCATGACACTTGTACATTTTAAAGTAATCTACCGGTTAATGTAGGTTTTGGATGGACACAACCACCAAATAAATATTGGGTGACTCCTAACAAAAAACACAATCCAGCAACCTACTCTACATCAAGTCCCCACTTCATCTCTGAGCACTTCCATCCTCCCGTCATCCCGCACAACATCCCTCTGTTCCTGCCCTTTCCTCGTTTGCCCAACATTATCCCCTCTATTACAGTTTTCAGCATCCCTCTGCCGATCAATACACCATCCATTTTTCCTGCCTCCTTAGGATTTCTCTCAACAAACCCCTCTCTTCGCCCACCATACCAAGTACTTCCTCATTTGTTTTCTTGTCGGTCCACTTCACCTTCTCCGTCCTTCTGCACACCTACATTTCAAGAGCCCCTAATCTACTTTTATCACCCTGCTTCAGTGACCACCTCATTTGTTTTCCTTTCGGTCCATTTCAACTTCTCCATCCTTCTCCAAACTCACATTTCAAAAGCCCCCAATCTACTTCTATTATCCTGCTTCAGTGACCACGTTTCCCGGCCGTACATAACCACGCTCCATATCTAGGTTTTGACAAATCTTTTCTTAACATCCTTACTCAACGTCCCTCTCATCAACTCCCTCCTCTTTGTAAAAGCCTCCTTGCCTAGCGCAATTCTTCTCCTTACGTCCCTACTACTTTGACCGTGTTGGTCGTAAACACTTCCCAGATACGTAAACTGTTCTATCTGCTCTAGTTTTTGCCCTCCTATTTTAATGTTTAGCTTAGCCTTTTTCTTTCTAGAAAATCGCATTACCTTTGTTTAATTAATATTGATTCTCATCCCATATCTATCGCACTGAGCTTCCAGTTCACTAAGCAATGCTTGCAACCCCTTGGCTGACTGACAAAATAGAGCTTGGTCATCAGCAAACCTAACTGATTTTACGAATTCCCAGCCCACTTTCATTCCTACCTCCAGTTCTTCCCATACCTCTTTGATCATTTCCTCTGCATACAGGTTGAACAGCAACGGTGATAATGGGCAACCCTGCCTTAGACCTCTTCCCAACACTCCCCATCCGTACTCTCCGTTCCCCACTCGCACCTGAGCAGTCTGAGACATGTACAGGTACACGGATTAGCCTCCTGTCCCTCCAATCTATTCCTATTTTAAGCAATATACTCATTATTTTTTCCAAATTGACCCTATTAAATGCCTTTTCGAAATCAACGAAACAGGCAAATACGTCCTAATTGTATTCTATATTCCTCTCGATTAGTGATCTCATTCCTGCTATGGCATCACGCGTGTCTCTCATCTCCACATACCGGCCGGACGTTCATATTAGATCAGCGAAACTGTCACGAAATGTTAGCAAAAATTAATCACTTTCACATTGAACATGTGAAGTTCAAGTTGCCGAAGAGCAAAGTGCTTCCAGTTGCCCAACAAATCTGCCCTTCAATCTAGTAAAACCCTCACCGGACAAAACAAATATTTTCAGCTAGCTTATAAAAATCATTGAGGAAATGGCAGTTACGCTTTGCACGCACCAACCTGTGGGACTTCATTATTGACGTTATCAAACGTACACAGTGTGCCTATGTTCCCAGGCATGAATAAATTTATATTTTGAAGATTTTCAGATTGCAAGGTCGTCTCCTTATTCTATCGCGAGAACAAGATTTGTACAAGACTAGTTAACTCATGATTCATCTGTTGATACCAGTCTATCATAGAATGCCTACGTTTTATTCTCATCGGAGTGAAGGGTTCCGGAATTCTTCCAACGCATGGTCCTCTTATCTGATCGGTTGCCAGAGGTTCCCGCAGGTGGGTCCTTCTCTTGTCGGTCGAATTCACACATTATGCATGTAATCCGTTATTCAATGTATGTAATCAATTTTTCAGCACCGTACATATCAGGCCTCCAAAACCTCTTAATTTCTTAAGGATTTCACTGAAGAAATTAAAATTAATTTCATATATTTAAGCCACAGCTTGCCTTTGTTTCTTTATTTAACGAGACGTACGCAGACTGTAAGCATTACACAGAGCGGAAATCATAATGGAAGGACTCTTTTGGTGCGGGAGGGAGGCGGTGAGGGCGTACACTCATAACTGGAAGATTGCACAGGGATTAGGAAATATAATTAACGCATTAGGATATTCCTGGGAACCTTGGAAAGGCTGTTAAAACCAGGAACTCGAATCTAGAGGATTCGTCGCTGACGCGTTTTTGAGTGACGTTTAAAATTCAAATATTAATCTGCAAGCCAAACTGTTGCAAAAAAGTTATTTCAGAAAATCTCGATTGTCGTACAATCCCTTCCTCTGTAAATTTCATTTCCGAAAACCCCTCAATTTTTTTTTAATTTAACAAGAGTGAATATATTCAAAACTTATATTAGAATTCAACACTTTTCTGTTACCATTGTTTCCAAGTTATTAATAATGCCGGTCGAAAACAATGACAGCTACGGAAGCGCTTTGATTGATTAATAACGCGCTAAAGTCATATTAAAAATGCCGACTTCACTACTGTTAAATTTTTCTAAGATGATTATTTGAGGGTGAGAATATTCACCGATAAGGCTTGTCACTTGGAATAAAATGTAGGCAGTAAATTGGAGTCATTGGAAGTTCTATGGACCGCTTTTCCAAATAAAATGCCGAATTTGCCATGAATAACTCCGTTGGACAGCTCAACAACTACCATGCCATTATTAGAAAGAGCTATTATTTTTGATAAAAATTTTCTCATCAAAGACTATAATAAAATGGAAAATTAGATAGTACAACAAACGAAATCACACTCACCTGGATGATGGCCTTCATTGAAATTCAGTCAAAAGAAGTTTATTGGAAAATCGACTGGCATTGGCGAAATTTAAAGAAGATATTTTTAAGCATTCGAGGGAATGAGCGTACATAGTATGTTCATTTTATTTAAAAAAATGTATTTTAAGTTAGCTATACTATTGCCACCGACAATGATCTTTTTCCTCCATTATCACCCGAGCCAGCGTGTTTATTCTTATAAATGAGATAAGTGCATTCAAGACAATAGATTATTTATCCGGGCGACGATCATGAAATATTCCAGCGGTGGAAGAAACAATGAGGACACGAAGAGAAATTGAATGGCAAATTTTCACTATATATTCCTGTAGAGAGGTCCTGTCTTTCCGAAGTTTACCGGCGATAAGGACAGTTTTCTTAATTGGTGTGTATAGCATCTCACTGTTGGCAACATCTCCAGTTGCACAACGTTGAGCGCATTCCAAAATAAGACCAACGGAAGAACCGACCGAGCTGCTAATCAGCTCCTTACCGAGAATTGTGACACATCGAAGGAGATCAACTTAGAAGCATGGCCATCCTATCGCCAGTCTCTCGACGGGAGATAACGCAGCGGAGCAATGATGTGGCATAGGGAACAATGAATTATCTCCCGACGCAAAGCACCGCCGACACTGCTTGTCATAAAATCGATCGAGTAGGTCGTCTTTCGACACCCATGCTGCGGGATTAACGAACCACGCTCGCGGGGGAAAATAGGGATTTCAACGAGGTGCCCTCACCCATGGGGGTCTCGAGAGCGGGACCGAGAACGAAGAAGGGATACGGAGGACGTCAGACGGTCGTTTGCCAATGACCATACCTGGCGGCGGGATCGCGCTATGAAGTGAGGCCGAAAAGTGAAGCGAATCACTCCTTCACTTCCCAACAATAAAGAAAAGGTACGACTAAACCTTGCAACCCGAGGGGTTTGCAATACTGTCACGCACCACCACTATGGGCGCTGTGGTCGCTTCAAAATGGCCAAATTCTGATTAGCTCAAGGATTACTCGAGAAAAAATCAGAACTGTCGACCCTCGACAGAGATCTGACGGTCGCGGCTTTGTTAAAAATCTCGATGTTTACGTGCTACAACATGTCGAGAATGTGATATCTGTGACGTGATTGCTATTGTCGAGATTGGATAGTTGTGTCCTCCATTATTTAAACTCCGATTAGAGAGTTTCCGTGTTCGGTCTTTGGGAAAACTTCCATCGCTGATATTAAATTTAGGCCACACTTCTACAGCATTAGTTTATCTATCACAGATCTGAACGCCAGGAATTTCCCTTGGAAATACCGCAAATATTTCGGGATCTCCTACATAAACTGCAGTGTAGTATCAGTGATTGAACTACGAAGAGAAGAAGAGAAAATCTACTAAAGAGAATATCTGCCTCATTTCGCTACATACATTTCCCTCATACACACACTTATATTGCGAGGAAAAAACGTGACAACGGGAAAAAAATCTCTTTCAGAAATATAATATATGACAATAGCGTTTATTAATATTAAAATATCGTCTACAATGTCCGTTGTCCCTTCATTTGAGTTACAGCGTAAGGCCATTAAAAAATTCTTTCTGTGACCTTACCACTTCTGTTATCATGCCCCACCCACAGTTGCGACATCACGTGGCAGAAATCGAGCAAAATACATACGAATTCATGTGCTCGCTTATCAAAGTGTACACCAAAGTGGGATACAAGAGTTTCCTTACGTCTCCATTAAGAGTCTGATAAACCCATGATAGAGGGAGAAAAGATCTAAAACCTTGATGCATTTTTTTGAAGCTATAACGAGACTTTTACGTTTCATATTTATAACTTATCACTTGAAATGTACGGTGTAGCCGTAGCTTGGTGGGTGGAGCGTTCTACTGCTGATCGGAGGGTCCGGGGGTTCAATTCCCGGATATATTGGATCCCCCCCCCCGGTTAACCACATTATTTCTATTTTTCGGAAGCCATATTTCCTGGGATACCACGCCAGCGGAGGGAAAGCAACTGCCCCTTCTACCTTGTGCGAGAATTTCACTCGCCATTGGGCTTAGTACTATTTCGAGCCATCAAACCAAACTTGATGGGTTGATCAGACTGACCTTCCGGAATAGAAACGTACCGTTTCACGCTTTCTATGGCACCGAATGTCTCATTTCCTCTCGCCACTTTCCCAACCAAGCTTAAGAATTAATATTTGAAGGATCAAATTTTCCTGATTAGTTGGTTAATCACGTATGAATTTACGAAATATCTAATACTCATGGTCGTAAAAAAAGGACTCAATCTTTCAGAATGTTGATACATTAAAAGGATGGACAATCACGCTAGAAGCAAGAACACGACAACTAAGAAATAGCTAACTATTAATTATTCACCACACAATTTACAACCTAGCCAAAGGTAATAACTTAACTTAAAAAATTCTATTTCCATATACCCTCAGTATGTCGTAGTGCGTGCATAAGTAAAATATATGACAAAATAACTTTTGAAATAGTATTTTCAGGATATGAATCGCTTGGGGATAAGAAAATGGCTGTAGTATTTAGTCCGGTCAACACATAAAAGCAGGAGTGCCAAAATATATTTACGAGGTGCTTTCACTGATGCTACAATGTCCTGTTAAAACTCTACTGGCAGTTGCCATTGCCTTGCCTAAGATATACAATTATACACTCATATTTTCAATATTACCGTGAATTAGATTTGGTGTATTATTTTGTGTGTTCATGCCGATCTCTCTAATCATATTTTCAGAAGTATTTAAAATTCAGCGGGCATTAAAAGCTAATAACTAGCATAGGCCACAAGTTACCCGAAAACTGTGGGATTTTGATGTTGAAAAAGTATAATTCCCCACCATAACTCAATCCATCAGTCAAAAAAAATCCAGTAAAAAAATATTAATTTAACTAAATGCATCAGGGATGGCTCATTTGCATTGGGACATCTGGCTGATGGGATAAAGAATTCCTACCAGGAAAAAACAGGGAAATTGTGTGTTTCCTACAACATAGGCAACCTGATGTCACGGCTTGTAATAAGGGGCTGTCGATGTACTAGGGGCCTTCTTGTGAACAGGATGAATTGGGGATGACAATTATTTCAAACACGGAGAGATAGGTACATGATGAATAGCTTCAGGATACGTTATGCATGCTTGAAAGTTGCGATTTGATGCCCATAGGATAAAATACTTTGGTTTCAGTATTATTGCGGAGAAGTAGAAATAGCTTGTTCGCAATGCATGTTGTTGATCACCAAATTCCCGTTCAAGCGGTAAAATTTATCACAAAATTTCGTCCAGGAAATTTGAATGAAAGTGACGTCATAATCGTGACAGCATTTTACTTTAATCGAATTGGACGGTTCAGTTTCAACTCAAATCCTAGCTCTGAAACTTGCTTGCCATGTATGTTCATCTTAAGAGTTCACGTTTAAGTGTTTTACCCAGTTTCAAATCACTTTCTGTCCCTCCATTTTCTCGAATTCATTCGTGTTCACAGACTCCCTTCAAGAGGACCCTCAAAATTTAGACAAAAGTCATAAAAAAGGTGATAAAACATGATAAAACTTTGTATTTTAAATGAAAATGATTCGAATGTTCTCTCTGCATTTCTATTAATGACTGAACTGGATGGAAACGGTCATAATTTAATGTTAGGACTGAATAACTGAGAAATCGGAAATACTTTCATTGTGATCCACTAAAATAAGTTATTGATTGGAATGGTTCTAAAACCAGGGCCACTGCACACAAACCTGATTGAGAATTTGCGCCACAGCAAAAGGCTAATGAAACTACGCAGGAAAATTTGGAATACGGCGATCCTAAATTCTAATTAATTAACAATTTGTTTCTGCTTAAACTTTTTCGAACCTTTTCTCACAAGACAGACTTGATATAAAATTAAAGAATTTGAATCTGCACTTTTGGAATACAGTTTACATTTCTCCATAAAATATTATCCGGATATTGACGTAACCTGCGTAAGCTTCGGGCGAAGAAAATTATCCGAATTATCAGCACACTCCTACTGTGAACCAAACAGATACTATGTTTCAGTTAGAAAAATATATTTCCTGATGTTTAAGTTGGCATAGGCAAAACTAATTATATTTATGCGCGTAAGTTGGATGATAAATAAAAATTTGATCTTCGTACTCAAATGGTTGGAGTGAAGAATACGGAGGACAAGCTCAGCGTGTGGATCAGTTTACTTATTCGGATAGAGATGGGGCCCAATTCATGCATGGAGTGAAGGGACGAGGGGACTGGGTAGTTAAGTATCAATATTCACGTTAAGGGCGATGGGTTTGAAAAAGTAGATACGGAATCCCGAGAGAGGAAACAGGGAAATACGAGGGCTAATGATATCTCCACACAAAACATCTCCCCACTCTGATCAGCTAAAGCGGGGAGGCAACGGCGCCAGATAAGAAGAAGGCAGGTCAAGTAATGCATGCTGACAGACAAATGAGGACTTGTCCAGTCCCGGACAAATATTCCCGGGACGATCCCACTATCCCTCTTCTCGGCACTCAGTTGCGCGAAAGGGCGAAATACATCGATTGAGGGGGCACACGGGGGGAGGTGGGTCCATGGGGTACATCTCGGTCAAAGCCGTAAACACTGAAGTGTATTATGCGCTATGAACAGTCCCGGAGCGTGACAAAACATTTTTTTCTGAATTCATTCATTCATTATTTTTCAAGAGCAACAAAACGAAAAGAACAATAAACAAAAAAAAACAGAAGGGACGACTGTGACAATCAACTCTTCTTGAACTTTCAATAACACATCCTATACCCAAAACTGAAATAGGAATAAGTAAAAACATAGGACAGGAGAGAATACACCCTAATCACACACCATACATTTGATTTCACAGCCCTAGCGAAAATTATAACGTAGCGTAAGGAAACATTTGGTATTAGTAGAGGAGCTATAGCAATAACGGGTTGAAAGAGATACTTGAGCTACGAAGCAAGGCCAGTTGCATCAGTAATAGCAATAGTAAGGAAGGAATAAGAGTGCAGAGAGACGGGGGTCATGCATTGTATTGAATACTCCTTTAAACCAGCAGAGTTCAATATGCGATACATGCTCCACTGGGAGGTCCATTTCGAGAGTGCGAGACACGCGAGTTTTGAAAACAATGAGTCAACGAGTAATGCACGTCTGCGACGTAATTCCGAATCGCGATTCATTATTCTCAAAGTCATAATCTTTTGCAGAGTGAAAAGGTTCCATCAAACTTGATCAAGTTGTATTTCACCGTAATTATGTCATACATTTTGCTATTGAATTATTTACCGCTAAAAGAAAATAATACACTCTGAGGGTGGTGTCCCCGATAATGACGCAGTTCTCTAGAATTTTCGAAAGCCTTTAACCTCATAACTAGACACTTTTTGAATGGTAGACCAGGTATTATGTAGTCGACTTACATCAAACGTTCAGTCCGTCTAGCGTTTACTAAATTCTTAAGGCCAGTTTCTACCTACTAAAAACGTAGATGATCATTTATGTTGCCTTTTCGTATGCCTATGTTGTTAAAGAATATCATTATTTTCGTTCTATGCCGTTTACGTTTTAAGCATCATCGGGTTTTCAATATTTTATGCTACGAATTTACTATGCCATTTAAATACCATTATCATGTTTGACAGTTACTGATAACGTAGTATTGGCTTATTTCAATGCCAAATATTTGTATTTGTCAGATAATGTCTTTTTAAGCTTCGTGTTGACAAGTTTCTATTTCTATTACATATTAATGTTCATGTCGAGTCTCTACCGTATTTATCGGCGCACTACCTGTAATTTAATTTTTTAAGGTAAGTCAAAAAGAATATGATGCCATTTATTTAATTAAGATTAAATGAATAAGTAGTAAACGCGTACAACACGTAAGTGGATTTGTCCTAAATTTTAGGGAAAGAAGTACGTGTTATATATCGATAAATAGAGTAAATACGATTACTACGAGAGCGCACAAACATTATAATCATATTGAACGAAATAGTGGAGAGCGACAGAGTTGGTTAAGGGGCCACTGACATAAGAGATTCCGCCATTTGCAATTAATTTCCTCGTTCGTAATTATTTCAGGTTAAACTCTTCGAAAAACCACGCCATCAAAATGGGTCTCAAACTCCACTGGTTTCGGGCCCACGTGAAGATCGCCAAGCCCAAGTTGCACGGCTTGAGAGCAGCCAACGTGGCCACGTCCACCGCTCCCTCCACCGTCGCCGTCAATGGTTTCTTTCGTCAAAGGGATTTCGAGAATGCTGAGGAACGCATGGACCTCACCACGGTTCATCGCTCCCTCAGCGAGGTCGCCCTGGGAACCCCGGAAGACGATGCCGCCGCCGCCGAAGCCCCCATGAGACCCAAGTCCAAGACCTACCTCGGCCACCGACGACCCACAGGCGTGGGCCCGTCCACCGCGCCGCCGCCGAAACCGGCCAACGGAGAGGCCGGGGGTCGCTTGGAACGTCGGGGGAAGGAGACGGGAAAACAAGGGTTGGACACCAGGGACCATACCACATCATTGGGACAGAATGAGGACCCGTCCAACAAGACCGTGAACCCTCTCTTCGCGATGGTCGGGAGGAGATACGCGACCCCGCGGGAGGAAGCCAACAACGGAGAGAGCCAAGAGGAGTCGCGGAATGAAGCCAAACGGAATAAAGCCTCGGAAAGAGAGGTGACAGTGGCAAAGAAGAAGAAAGATCCCAAGGTCAAAGGCAAGAAGGAGGCGAAGCAGGCCACGGAGTTTGTGAAGAAGCAAGACAAGAAGGTCCGCAAGGCCGAGGAAGTAAAGCCCGAGCCGCGGGAACTGCCAAAGGTAGACGCCGACGCCCCAACCATGAGGAACCCACTGCTCTCCTATAACGCGGATCCCGGGGTGCCGAAGCCGGCGGCGCGTAGTGTGCATAGAAACGCGGTTCTCCTAGACGAACAGGGAGACGAAGAAGAGTTCTTGAGGACGGGTAACATACACGTGAAGGCTCCCGAAGGGGCGAGATTACAGGGGATGACAAAGGTGAAGGTGGACAGGAAAGCGATTGACCAATATGACGACGACGACGAATTCGACGCCTGACAGTGTTTCGTCGTGGAAGGAACAACCGTGGAAAGATTACTGTGACTATGATAACATGGGTGAAGTTTTATCAAGCGGGGGTTAAAAATTATGGTGCGGAAAACGGTGGAATAATCAGTGCCCTGGATTGTGAATTCCGGGATTGATGCATCAAGACGGTACATGAATTTGATGAAATCAGTACAATGATTTTCTCCAGGAAAAGACAAACAAAAGTGGCAAAGTAATAAGTTAGCAAGGTCCTCATAGAATACTCTCTCAAAATCCAAGCTCTTAACCATGTTTGCCAAGAGCTCCAGAGCTATTCCAGTAATTTTATGTCTATGTGGTACATGTAAAAAAGACAATTGACTCTTTCTATCTTTAATCACTTAGTGGCGTTTGAGGTACACTTCAAAGGCAAGCCTATAGAACTGCTATCATTAAACAAATAACCGTCATTTCAGGAAAATAGAGCATGTGCGGCAATGAATTTCCTTTCCCTCTGCCTCAAGATAATTCAAATGTTGACAGTTCTATTTAATACTGTACGTAAATTGTAAATATGTTTAAGTAAAACTGTAAGACGTATGATAAATTCGTAATTTTCTTAAGATATGCCAAATGCCACTGTTTTTTATACATATTCTAGCGACTCTTCGAGTAATCACCTAATAAGGTTTAAACCATTGATGAGACGGAACAAAAAAGAGCGTAGATATGCAATCTACACACAGAAGCTTTAAAGGATGATTGACCATTAAGGGGACACACAATTCAATTACGAGATAAGTAATGAACACACTTCACTGAAGGAGGGGTAAAAGATCAATCGGGAAGAGTTGTAGTGCGCAATCTGAAAACCACTGATTTTTAATCTTAATTACATACACAGCAAGCATAAAGTAATTTCGTAATCCTCTTAACTCAATGGGCAAATGGCGAAGCTAGGGCATGTCACATTCTTTGCCCACTTTCCCAATGTGAAGAAACGCTTCCGAGGGTATCCTTCTTTATAATGAAAAGTAGTGGCCTAAATGGATGAAGGGATCTTGAAGGAACTATCAAAAAAATGACTACAAGCATGTCTCATTTATTTATCCTCATTATAAGCATGCCTTCTACGACTGTAAAAAGGTAATCAGATGGCCGAGTAATCGAGACTTTCCTTTATTGAACAGCTCTCGTGTGTACGGCCATTTCTTCCTCATTTTTCTTAACCCCTCCCCTACTTTCCTTGAGATTGAACTCTCCTCCTCCTACCTGCAAGGAAACTAATCCACCTACTTCCCCTGCAAGGAAACTAAATGAAATGGCGCCCTATCTCTGCCTTAAAAGCTTTACGTAATTTAGGTACAGTCCCATAACATTTGGGAAAACATTGTCCGAGGAGAAAAAATTACGACAATGAGTAAATTAGTTCGTCCATTGATTTGCGGGGGGAGGGGTCCTCTTGCGTATTTATACACGAATTTAAAGAGGTTTTAAGTCAAATCTTTTGATACGTTTGCAATTTTAATGAACTGACACGCTTATCAAGGACCAGATTGAGGAGTGGGAATCTATCAGGAACATTTGAGTTCCGGTCCTAGGTCAGGAGTACACCTTAAATTGGACCCTCAGCGAATTTATCAGAAGCCCGGGACCCTTCGCCTTCTCTCCAAGTCCAAAAGAGTGGACGGTAGCTCCTGGAATGCCCCACTTTCTCGACCTTGCCGGCTATTTTACTTTCAGACCACTACGAAGTTCCACAGCGAAGAAGGCATCAGTAAGTATCGGAGAGGTAACAAAAACAACTTCAGCTCCCCAGTTAATCTCTTAATGGGTCCAAATTTTCACAGCTACCTTTTCCGATTCGAGAAACACTTCATTGTTTCCAAGTTCTGTTATCTCCTTAAGGTCCCATCCCAAGGAAAATTCTAAACATATTTGAGATCTTCCCTACAAACAGAAGAAGAGGAAGAGCACGTGTTCAATCAGTGGAGAGAAGTTCTTAAGAAGTCTGGCACGCACGTATATTATTGCCTTGAACCTTTCCACAAATAACATGAGTACAAAGGGAAGACCTTGACTAAAGGGATCCTCGGATATCATTGAAAGGAAGGATTAGATATGCTCAAAAATATCATAAAAGACGAAGAGAAAGAAGGTGCGGAGCAATAAGAGATTGCTCTTGACTTTTAATCACACAATTATTCATTTTAAATTAGCCGGAATTAAAATAACAGGTGAAATTAAAAAATATTATTTTATTTTTAAAATAATCAGTTCTATTTTAACGACTGTTTTCAAGAAGCATCACGAGAAGATCTAGATTGATTGCATGTGAAAACTTAGGAGATCAAATTTTGTTTAAGATATTTATAGATTATACCAAAATTAAATGTGTTTAAGTAAAATATTCTGTCTGGCACACACCAAGTAATGAGTTGATGAGAAGTGCATTCTTTTAGAGTTCATTAGCGTTAAATCATGACAAATTTCGTAATTTTCAGAAATTTGCCCATTTGCTTCGCGCTCAGTTTGGCGACGAAATATCATATCGCTATCACTTGGTGACGCGACAAATAAATCTCGACAGCTAAGAACATGAACATTCGTTATTGACGACAGACCACTTATCCACGACGCAAACTCCTGGACGCTCCTCAATACAGCCAACTCACTATCTTGCCGTGAATACTAGCCAGGACCAGGCTGCTCTTATGAACTACTACTCAAGATGAAAAAAATATTTTTTTAAACATATCACTACCCAAATCGTCATCTGGTAAAATCTAACAAAATTGGGAGCCGGTCAAAAAAATGAAATGATATGAACGTAGCGTCATGTTTCACATTTATGAGTGATATTTTAGGGGCCCTTACACACGTAACTAGTGCCGTCATATTTCGTATCTCTTTTATTTTTCTCAGTTCCATCCCATTATCATCATTTCCATTCCTGCCGCCCAAAATACCTAATCTTTTTCTTCCTCTTCCCTACTCACAAACTGCTCCCTTCAATCAGGCTTCAGCATCCCACTACCCTTTGAATCCCCACCTCCCCCATCACATAATCTCCCTTCTGCAAATTTTTATAAGCAAATCCCTCTTTGTCCCATCATTTGTCTTCATCTCTGTTCAACTTATTTTCTCCATTCTTTTCCACATCGCAAAATCCTCTATTCCATGCTCATATTTTTTCGTCAAATATCAGGTTTTTCAACCCACAACCCTGTATTAATATTAAATCCCTCCCTCCATATTGAGCTCTTCACTAACCTTGTCTTTTCGTCTTTGTATAATGTACCCCTTTATTCCGTCCATCGATTCTATCCACTTTTGCTCCCCAAATATCTAAATTTCCTTATGATGACTTCCCAAAACTTCCCCACGACACTGCTTAAATGGTGTGAACTATTCAATCTCTTTCAATTTATTCCTTCCTGCTGCAATGATCAACTCGGTATTTTTATTTTTTGCGAATCTCCAAAAGTTTGTCGAGAAAAGAATGTTTTCTCTCTTAAGTTGGCCAACTAATCGGTAATACCTTTTATAAGTTGATATATTTCTGGCGATTGAATGTATATTGTAAGATCAACAAAGCATACACGGTATACGTCTCCTAAATTGACTCTAGGCTTGCCGGGTTTCACTGGTCGACTTGATAGTCGTCTATGAATAGTGACACTCAAAATACATGATTTGATTTCTTAAGACGATTTTTCAATCACCAACGATGAATGATCAAAAACTCGTCCGAGAAATCATATTCCTAAATGGCCAATATTTGAGATCTTTTGAACATATTTCATTATGTACTAATACTCGAATCGTGAAGTGTATTCGAGGGGAGCAGTAGGCAATTGGTCTCAACTACTAAGAGTGACGAATTTTAAATGTTTACAAGTTTTTCAATGCAAACGGAGAAATGGAAGTGTATTCACTGTTTTTAGGTTTTTAATGCATACAAAAGATACTATAAGATACTATTATTGATGGCCTCATGGGTAGAGAAAACGTGAAGCTGGAGAATCCATGTCCCATACTCAGGTAAGGTCACTGGGTACGTCGATCAACTTTGTCAGGTTGAGTGTCTTTCTAGGGTGCATTATTATCCGAAAAAACCATGGGCAGCTCACGTAAGATACCATTCAGAGAATATCGGTAGTTGTTAATCTTTCATTTACGCGTCCCCCCGCCCTAGTCAGATTTCTCAGATATTGCGCTCAAAGAGGCGTCCACATTTGCGATTACTCTTCACTCCCCTCAATGACGTAAAATGATATTTAAAAGTTCCTTATTTTCAAGGTAACCACTCTTTTATGGATTCCTGTCCACGACTTTTCCCCGACGAACATACCTTCCCCTCTTCCGATGTTTTTTCCGAGTCTTTGGAATCTCTTTACTTATTTTTTTGCAGTTCATACGTCATCGCTTCGCGAGCCACCGTCATAACTCAAATAGGCCGGACTTTTGTTTCTGATTTTTGCAGTATTTACACGCGTGATGACCTGCAGAAAACACACGCTGATGTCACAATTATAAGAAACGTCGGCCATTTTTCCCATTTTTTTAAAAGTGAGAAATACCTTTTCTCCCCAGATTTGCCCAACTGAAGTGGAAATTCTGTTTTAAAAGAATAATAACTGGTAACTATTAACTCCAAATTACAACTTAGAAGAGCATTGAATGCCACGGATGATATCTTAAATGGCATGATAAATCCAAATATCACACCATATCAGCAAATTGTTTCTCCAATCGCCATCACCCACCCTCGCAAGAAGTGTGGCGTAAAATATAGCAATAAACTTCCGTAAATTAATACTGAAACACATCTAATTCCCTTTGTTAACTTTCCATACTCAAGTGGATCATAAAAGTTTATAATTTCCATTTAATTGGTGAAGTAGGGGGGTCATTCGGAGAGGAAATCAACAAAGGACGACATTCGTGGGATTAGAAATACTCGGATGATTTTTTAAGAGGGGGGTTTTCAGGAAAGTTTTCAGGAAAGGAAAGGTAGAGGAAAACCCAGCGCCGGCATTTGCCGAGTCTTAACGAAAGGCAACAAGGGGTCCACAGTTTGACGTCCCATTCGAAAATGGTGTACCCCGCTTGAAGTGCCCTCCACAATGCATCCCAAGTAAGAATCGGGCTAAGTGTGAAAATTCTTCCTCCGCGGGAATTTGAACCCTGGCCCTCAGGGTCTGAAGCCAGTACATTAACCACCGCACGAACCTGATCCCTTTTGAATAGGAATAGCACATGTTTTCATGGTTTTTCAAGTAATGTTAATTGGAAAGTGTATAATATACTAGGCAGGGTCGGGGAGGAGAAATCCAAACAAGGCGAGAAAAGTGAATGAAGAGAAATGGATTGGCGATGGAATGCTGAATAATCAGATACGAGGGGATAATGCTAGGCCAGCGAGGTTGGGGAAGGAAAGGGACAGACATTTTGGATGGAATGAAAGGAGACATCCAGCTTTAAAGAAAGGTTTATTGTAGGGTGTCACTTTGACTTGACAGGTAATGTTTAGAAATTTAGCCGTGGTTAGCCTTATGTCCGACCAAAATCTCCCCAAAGTGGCACACTGTCATAATAAATAAAAAATGAGATTTTAGCGATCAATGGATTTGATAGCAACGCAGCACAAAAAGCTTAAGACGTCGACGCTCCCCAAAACACCCTTTATTCGTTTTCATCTGACCTCACACACTCCTCCCACAGCCTGCGGAACGTTTTTCATCGATGCCTACTACGCGAATTAGCCCACCTACCAAGGAAACGTAACTCTTAGGCAACCCGCCATCCAGAGATGAGCCAGGATCTTTGCTTAAGCACTTCCAATTGAAACCAACCTCTTTCCTGAGAACTCAAGTTACCAAAGGGTTAGTTGTGGTTTCCACCCGGGCCACACCCTCCGAGCACGTGGGACGTAAAAAAGAACAACATAACAACGGTTTCGATGGTGATAGAACTCGCGGCCGAGCGGAGGATGCCATATCAGCCGGAGGACATCGCGGAGGAAGAGAGGGGAGAGGAGTGGATTAACTGAGAAGTTGCCGGGTGAGGTGGAGGGAGGAACGGCTGAACCGATAGGCAAGATCCGATAACGAGGATTCTCGAAAATAAGCCGTGCGATATCAGCGGACGTTTCGCCTTCGCCATGGTGGTGGATGACGGTAAGTTGCAATTTTTCCCCAAATCACATCACCGTACTGTGCCTGATCACGCCGAAACGCTAGTTCTTAAGTGGTCCGTGGGGTTAAACTACGGACTCAGGAGGAGGCAGTACCGCAAGTAAACAGTTACGTAGAGACAACCGGATAATTCACCGTGCAAGATCTAAGGGTTACTTCTACTTCTGCGCATTTACGAATTAAAGGAGTCCTGCAGTACCTCTCCCCTTCTAGCTTGATATCTGGTGACGGGTCACATTTTTTAAGGCTGAGACGTACACAATACATTACTCAGGTGGCTGTGGGGGTATTGTGTTTAGGTTATCTCGTCCCTAAACCTATAAATCTAAAAACAGTGAGTTTCATAAATTTTAGATCGTAACTCGTAGAAGAGAAAAAATGCCTAATATTTTAATCAAGGGTCCATCTATTAAACGAGTTCTTTCGAGTCCATTCTTCAACTACTTGTGCAACTTAAAGTAAGAATAAATTATGACTCCCCTAGGAAATACTCCACACCTATTTTATCAAAACAGTTTCATTCCAGTGTCTGTAATTAATAAATCCTGAGCACTTCATGCCTAACCATTTCTGACCACATTTACCATCCTATCTATTTCTCATTTGAATTCTAAAATTTTTAATGATTTTTCAGCACAAATATAAGGGAAAATATAATGCAATGTATGCTCTAAACGGTATTTTTACATTCCTTATGATACCCCTTGACTTCCACACAGGTTTCCCAAAATGTAATTATCCAATTACCTCATGCTTTCCTTAAACAAATCCTCACATTTTCATCAAAATCTGAATCAAATTTTGAATTAATTGGAACAACAATTTAAAATAAAAACCTGAATGATTCCTAAGTAATCATCAGGCATATTCTTGATTTCCACTTCCATCCTACATGAGAACCCTTTGATCTAAATTTTCCAGCAGCAGACACAATCCTGATCATCTCGCTTGTGCTCATCTGCTTCTTGCTACTCCTAGCAACATGCACCTTCTGGTACCTTGCTCGTAGGAGGCTAACAAATTTCCTGACGAGGGGCAGATCAACCAGGCCCCAGGAATTGGATGAATCACCTATCCCCAGCATTTATGGCTCCAGGCAGAATTCAGTGAGGGGTGAGGACGGAGAGATGGTGGTAGGGAGCAGTCCAAGTCTGGCCATTGTGGCCACGAGGCCGATTGAAGGCCCACCACCTACCTATGATGAGGTTTGCACAGAGTGGAGGATCAAAGACAAGAGGTGATAGTTACCCCAAGTCATGTGGCCATGAGGGGTCGCTTGCATGGCTCATTTTCTGGTGGATTTAACGTTTAAATATTTTTCAACATGACTGAAGATGAATGTGTTTGATCAGAAGAATAAGGATATCAAGTGCAACAAATCCAATAATATAAGGCAACATGAGTTTCCACATGGAGGAAAAAGTATTTTCAAGGTATGATGACTTACTTGGAGCTTATAGGTAAGGAGGTGTTCTTACATTCAATAGTGCATAAATCTACCTTGAGTGGTAACTACCAATAATAATAATAATAAGGACAATGCACAAAGACTTTGAGGAGAGCTAAGATTCTACGTAGCAGAGACAGTTGATGCACAACACTGCCACATAAATGCCTTTACTTCCGAGTGCCAAGGACTGGACCAGAGAAAGTGCCAAGGGTTTTCTTATGTTGACAATAATGGAAGAAAAGGAACTCAGTTTATAGAAAGAAATATAGATGGAGAACAGTGATAGAAAATGCATTAAGTCTAATAGAAATGACACAAGGTGGAAGTCACATGAGCACACAGAACTAAAATCATTTCACACGCAGACAGAAGTAGATGTCACATACTATTATTTAGCAATGGATCATAGCTTAAAATACCTAAGGGTTGTATTGACAATACTTATTGAGATTAGTTACATTACTTAATAAAATTTAAAACACACTGAATTTAATATGGCAACAAAAAAATTGCTAAGATAAAAAATAAATATGAATCAACTTTTATTTTGCAATACAAGAGCACATTATAAGTATCACTTTTTTCTTTTTTATGAATTTTCTTCAGAAACTAGCAGCTGAAGATTAAAATCTCCACTATACTCAGATTTTATTTTGAGCGTAAAAAAATGACTGATAAGAAGGTAATGTACAAGGGCTAACTGTATATTTGATGTTCGACAAAAAGTGGTGAAATACACTTTCTTAATTTATAAAATGCTGATGCAAACTATTCACAACAGTATAGAAATGCCATACAAATGCATCCAAATAAAATACGGTGTATTAAATATATAATTTACCATAATTAATATTACCCGTCAAAAAAGAAAATAAACTTCTTTAAAATCTTTTATGAGTCATTTTATGTAAAAAAATAAGCATTAAAAACAGTGAAACCCTATATCATTTCGATGTGATCCGCACGAAACTTGATATGATGGGAAAAGCAGTTAATGCTAAGATGGTATGTATTCAACAACAAGCAAAACTACCATTAAGAAGCAATCAATTTCTTAGAGGGAATAAAACACTACCTAAGAGAGTACATAATATTAATTTTATGATGCCAATTGTTCACAAATGCCTATTTTATGTAATGCACAGAGAGACTCGAGGATATAAAGGAGAGAAGAAAAGATAGGCAAGAGCTAAATCAATGAGAATAAAATCATCAATCAAAAGGTTTGTCTTTAAAATATTAACTTAAAAATTTCTTATTTATTATTCCCTAATATTCAACCTAAAGGTCACTTAATTCTACAGGTAACTGTCTTCATCCTCTCCCCATAAACCTTAGTATAAACATACAACTCCTCACAAAAAAATTGTAAATACATATATCTTCCTCCACAAAGATACTTGAGATCCAAATATGTATCTTAAAAATATGATAGCATTAGTATTGGGCAACACTCTCAACTTGTATTTTGATATATCAAATTCATCTCTAGTTTGCCTCCCCTTGAATTTAGAAAGGGGTAAATAGAAACGGTTCCATTGGCTCCAACCAGGATACGTATAATCCCTCAAAGATTTTTCATTTTAAGGCTGATCTTCCAGGAAATCAGTAATGCAGGTGAAGTTTTTGTGGAATTCAAACAGAATATGCCTTAAGTTATTGAACAAAAATCATCTAGTAGCAGTTTACATTCTTTAAAAAGCAAATGCAACAATTGTATGGAATGAACCTCAAATGTTTAATGAACGAAAAACAAAGTTCAAGAATGGCATACAGAAAATTGACTTGAGACATCACTACATACGGTAATATTGGAGTAGCCCACCCTGTAACGTAAGTATTTTGAGTATGCTTATCTGTAGTAAAACATCAAAAGCTCAAACTTTAGAACACTTAAATAATTGAAGCTATTATTATTATTGGTATTCTACTAGCAAGTTAGGTTTTGGATGGACACAGCCTAAATAACAGCATAACAATACATATACTTGCCTCTCCTAACAACATACAAAGCACCCAAAAATGTTACCATGATGGACATATAGATAGAAGCAAAGACATTATTTACTGTTGAAAGTTATTAGAATGAGAGCATATGGAAACACAATACATTCTTAGGAAAAAGCATGTGAATGAAAGCTAGAACTTGAGATGTCCTTGAAAAGCTGATAGGATGCATAATCCTTCCCAACCTTATGCTGTGCAAGTACCTTGATCCAGAAGGCAGAAAAGGAGAGGATAAGAGGAATGACTGACACTCCCTGGTCTTAGACCAGGTGTCTTCCAAAGAAGGCAGAGATAATGAGGGATCTGAACTCATGCAAGATATGCACTCTCTCCTTTAGTGGCTATTTCAGGGCAAAAATTGTACGTGGTACATAGGTTCATGTGGGCATCTCAAACACTATCTTCCCTGCCAAATGAACAAATTGATTTCATTTTTTGTCTCATTCACTCAAGATATTCCACCAGTTAAAATAGGTTTTTGGAGGATCCCTAACACCTAATATCTTCTACATATTGCAAGATCTTCATTTTGGTTGCCCTGGATTATTTCCTTCTTCATTTCCTCGTAACTTCTGCCAGCCAAATTGCGTGGTTTCTAATAACTACTTTGAAAACTTTCCTGATCGAATGACTTCTCAGTATATTTCATCCAGTGATTCAATAAAATTCATACAGTATGGTATCACAATAATCTCCCCTTGTAAAAAAGGTTCATTGCTTGGTGCACAATTAAAAAGAGTTCACTCAAGCCAGGTCCTTTCATATTCAATTGAGATTAAGAACTTGAAGGTGCGAGAATTGCAAGGTGCCAGGATGACTCTGATGCTTGAGATACAACATGAATCTAGAGAATTACAAAATCCATTGACAGATGCTGATGAAAGTATAAAATATTTCCTGAGTGTTCAGAGATTCAAATTTTATACGGCATATGATGAGGTGCGTATTGTGGAAATTAAGAAGACTGATGATTAAGTATATGCTGACGTAAGTGATGAAGTAGACAGACACCCTCAGCCTTCTACTGAACAATTGATGGTCAGATCATACACTGATGCTTTGTGTCAACTTGAGCAATTAAAGAGACCCAACATTTCAAAAGCCAAAAATGATTCACTTAACATTTCAACAATAAGAAACCATTTATAATGAAAAGAAATACAATAACTAAAATGGGGATCAAGATGGCATGGTGGCTATTGTACTGGCTTCCCACCCAGAGGGCCCGGGTTCAAATCCCGGCGGTGTTTAATATTTTTCAGTGGTATCTCGATCCCTACTTGAGGTGTTTTGTGAAGGGCACTTTGAGTGAGTACGCCATCCGTCGGATGGGACATTAAGCTGTAGACCCCTTGGCGCCTTTTGTTAAGAGTAGGCTAATGCCGAATTTCTCTCCACCCTTCATCCTTTCCTGTCCATCCCTATGGCGCAAATGACCTAAGCTGTCGGTCGCCTCCCCTAAATACTACTACTAACTAAAATCACATATTCCTTCAAATTTGAAAATATGTTTCAAACTATTTATTCTCCAACCTATGATTAAACTATAAATGTAATTGATAAGATGGTACCTTTTATGTGCTTGTAATAATTTTAATCTC
Source organism: Hetaerina americana (assembly GCF_022747635.1). Taxonomy (NCBI): domain Eukaryota; kingdom Metazoa; phylum Arthropoda; class Insecta; order Odonata; family Calopterygidae; genus Hetaerina; species Hetaerina americana. The sequence goes on along the minus strand of NW_027287427.1, from coordinate 38,206,496 downwards.
ATTACAATCATTTAGTCTTGATTTAAAAATGAAGAAATCTTTCTTTGCAGCCTACAATTCCTACTACATAATTCATATGCACAATGGGTGATATATGAAGGATAAAAGTCTAACCTTTAGCATACAGACACATTTTACCATAGGATGAATTCACTTTGACCACAACTGTCTATAAGCAGGTTCCACTGTAACTTTGACAAAAGTATAAGCGAAACCATGAATAAAAAGAAAAAAAAATGAAAATTAAGTGTTAGTACTCACTTGTAAAACTTAGCAATGGGAAACCTCAGGCACAATTTTTGGTGAAGCTCGCAGAACTCTTTGTATGAACGAAACAGGTACATTGGGTCTGGTTGATTATCCCTGTCGACCTTCAAAATGTAGACATAATATTTTTCTGGATCATAGCGCTTCTGGTAACTGTACACCTCAACATTCCGTATGCGCCCCTCCGAATGCATTCTAAAAGATAGGAACAAATACTTGTATGAATACAATTAGATTAGAAATATTAATTCAGCATTTAATAAAGTACGACAAAAGTATAACAGCAATGATAAAAAATGACACCCATAGTGATACAGTGAAGTTTGTTTAAGATTGCAATCCTTTTTGTCAGCTGAATAGTATGCCACTCACTTATGTAATGATTGCTACTGAGTGCAGGAAAGATTAAGTTCAGAAAGGAGAACACCCATTATTTTCCATGCATACTATGCATTTTTTTCCATGAAAAATTTTTAAAAAGTTAGCGGGCATATTATACATGACAACCACAGGGAAGTTCTTTTTGTAGATTACAAAAATTTACTTGGTTCCACACTGAAAGCATAATCCAATTTTACAAATCAATTAAATACTATTCATATTAACATGGCAAGATTGTTATTTATTTTTAATATTTTTTGGTTTAAGGTAGGATTTGGATGGACACAAGAAAGTACCGCTACATTTCTAAGGTTTGTCAGGCAACTTCACATTTTATTTCTATTATTTAAATTAAGTATCAGCTAATGTGGGTATTTATAAAAAATAAATAAATTAATGTCTAACTTCGGGTTAGGTATTCATTTCTACATTCTGAAACATCCATTGTAGCAATGGAAAGAAATCAGTATAACTAATTTTTCCAGACCAAACAGTGAAACTGTTTTTTTTTCAGCTCTTTCTTTTGCTAGTCTCACTTCCATCAAAGTGGTCTGAGAAGATCAATGAGCACCTTGAGCTGTGGTTAGATTCTCCTTTTCAATGCATATTCTATCCACTATCATCCCACTTAGGATATTTTATTCAAGTATCATAAAAGCTCATTATTTGTAAATTCAAAAGAACCAAGAAATTGGATCTTTCGGGGTTCAAAATAAGAGAACTTAAACAAACATTTATTTGGTTCCAATCTAAAATCATAATCCTTTTTTGCATATCCATCAAATACCATTCATATTAAAATGGCAAGATTGAAATTTATTTTTACTTTTTTTCTGGCTCCAGGTAAGATTTGGTTGGACACGTTGGTTTAAGCAATTGTAGATTGAGTTCGTCCTACCATTTGACTTTAGCCTTTTGAGTACCCTAAAAACTAAAAAAATCACTACTGCAAGCACAAGGTTTACTTATGCAGTATTTAGTATGCAGTGTTTACTTATGTTTACAAGGGTTTACCAATATCTACAAAAAACACTTGCTCATTCTTTGCCGAAAGCCATACATATTCCAAACCATTTGAAAAATGCAAATGGTATTATTGTGTTTAAATCAACAGCAATGGCTTTATAAGGGACAAACACACTTGACACACATAATTGTGCAATCAAATGGTTCAAGCACTTTCAGAAATCTAATATGTCCTATGTATAAGATTTAAAGAAAAACTGCATGAAATAAAATAAATATGTACGGTGAGCAACATTACATTTTGCTTGTACTCTTTTAGGTGGCTTAATAGCACATTTAAAGTATAATAAATACATACTATTGCTCCCAAATGCCAAATGAAATTTGAAACTAGATTCATAAATAATAAGAGACTACCTTCAAAGGAAAATTTAACAGGGAGAGCTGAAAAATGTCATACCTAATGCATTTGAGAATTCACCATCGCCATTAACATTAAAACCAGGTAATATATATGTTACACAATACTTTTCAGTCTAAATGGCAACATAAGATTGAGCTCAGAGAATACAAGTTAATCTCTCTAAACATTTAAATACCCTAAATGACAATGAAAAGAAATGACAAGATGCATATACTCACGTGTAGGTCTTTGGAATGAAGCTGAGCAATTCCCCATCATTGTGGTCACCTGTGAAGCGTAACTGTGCTAAATTGTGCAGGAAAAAATTGAACTGAGTGAACCATGAACGAAGGGAACTTTGAATCATTTTAGCAAATTCTGCTGCAGCTTCATCCTCTGACAAACCAGGTAGCAAAGACCGCTGAACATAGCTCACAGCATTACTCACTCCAGGAATTCCTGAAGAAGCCATCTGAAAAGAAATTGTACTACACATGCCTTAAAGAGCCAAGGGTGAAAATCACACAGAGCATAGGGTAGAATGAAAAATACACTAAAATGATGAAATATCACATATTATTCAACCATTGAAAATAGAAATATAAAGCCTAAATCAGCAAGTATTTCAAGAGATACAGCCAATTTTACAAACTTTATTTCCTAAATTTACAATTTGTTGTGATTCATGACCTGTAAGACATTGAATAGTTAAACATTTATTTAGGAGTGATGACTTGGTTTGTAGTACAAGCATCTTAGATCCCCAACCCCCAAAATTGGAATCTTTTCACAGGAGGAGAGGGGGGAACCACCTCTCTGAACAGTTGTCCCCATCCCTACCAAGCTAGCAAGGGAAAGCTACCCCTCTAGACAGTCTGACCCCATTGCCTTCCTCTACCCTGAGGCATCTGCCATCACAGCAGCAAGATGCTCACGCCCCCCCCCACCTTTTATCTTCCCCACCTCCTTTAGAATGTCTAAGGACAGTACGTACATCTTGTAATTGTACTGGGATGATAGAAGACTATACCAAACCAAATCACATGCCAATTTCACTCGGTCAGCAGTGAATTTAATTCTAAACTAAGCTTTTTGATACCAACCAGCATAAAACCACATTTGTAAAGCTAACATTTCAAACATCATTTATTTGAGAGATAGTTGAGGCCAATACTTTGTGGAATTCCATTATAATGAAAAAAGTAACAAATAACTTTGTGCCATCACAAAACAAAATATAACTCTTATTAACTCACTAAACAAAAACATTCAATTCACCACAGAGATTCAAGAAAATGATATTCTAAATTTCCTTGATCTAAGCATCTCCAAAAAAGAGTTTTACTTTCAACTGCAAATCCACATGCGTGGACCAGGTCATCCACAACTCTTCAAAACATTAAAAACAAAAAACTAGCACTTTTTCACAGCATGATACACCAGGCACCCATTAACACCCATAGCCCTTATTAGAGAAATAGCAACCATTAAAAAAATAGTAGTAGCCAACGATTACTCAGGACACTTTAGAGATGGCTTACTGGCAATATAACAGAGGAAATTAACACTTTGAGAAATTTATACCACCCAGCTAATAGAAAAAGTGTTTGCATTGCATACAGGGAAAGCTTCAATCAGAATAGAAAAACTCCTCAACGAATTTGACAAAAAAACAGCCTTTTGCAACAAACAGAATCTTTAAAGCTTGCAGTGAAAGAGCACCCCTAGATGCCATTCAGCAGAGTGGAGTTTACTGCCTCTAATGTACAAATTGCATGGTGTCATACATTGAGCTGACTGGAATAAGCCATAGGCTGTGGTCAGAGTAACATCGCTGGATTTCAACAAGTAAACAGGAACATCATAATTTGCAGCCCACCTCCTCAGTGAAGGTCACCAGGCGGATTGCATGTCACAGATGATTAACAAGGAGAAAAAATTGACACAGATGGACATCCTTGAACAATGACCACAATTACCTGCCTAAGGCGAAAGGAAACCATTACCAATGGCTACCTTTTACCTCTCCGTTTCCCCCTCTTAGACATTCTGCAATTACTTCCCAAAAGACCTTCAGAGAACCAACTGATGACTTCCCCCTCCCCCACCTGGGACCCAGTTACTAGTCACCATACACCTACCTCCCTCCTCCCCTCTTTCATTACATATCAACAGCCACCCCGGTCTCCCCCAACCTCCAACCCACCTCAACTCTCGATGATATATAAATGTGCATAACCTCTCTGGTACCACTAGACCAGATGGCACTACAGTGTAGTGAAACTAGTCAGAGATAAAAATTCAATTCTGTAGAAACGCAAACTATTTTGAATATTCCTTTTTATCATTATCTTTTACTTACCCAAAGAGTCTGAGTACCATGTTCTCTAATAGACAACATGTGAAGACACACAAAAACAAAGTCTGGAGTATGGTTTCCAAAATACAATAATTAGGGAATGGACAAAAATAAGAGGACCTCAAAATATGTACCTGCATATTTTCAACATTTAAAACCAATATTTTTCATGGACATCATACTTTCACATATTAAATGCTAAGAAACTTAAAATTAAGGCAAACCAACTACAGAGACAATGAGCAAACAAGGTTTGTATAAGAAGTATCGACAACAATTTTTCCTGACGTTGTGCACTGAATTTAGACCATCAGTTAAGTGTGCGCATGATTGCAGATCGTATTTGTATTAAGATGATAGTGGACACCATTATCACTGAAAATTTGGCATTACAAAAGATGTATGCTAAACTCGTCAAGAACGTCTTGATGGATGACAAAAGCAGAGTCTCATGTCTGCTTGCAAAGACCTTCTGCTACAGCATCACAACTATTCCTCAACCCCATTACATTCCAAACTTGGCACCAGCAGACTATTTCCTATTTCCAAAAGTGAATTCCTCCCTCAAAGGACACCACCATGGGACCCTAAGTATCAGCAAAGATACTTGCACGCATACCCTGAAGGACCTTCCCGAATCTGCCAACTAGGGAGCTTTCGAGTCGCAGAAAAGCCACAGGCAAAAGTGTGTTGATACTCAAGGGATGTATTTGACAAAATTTGAGGCATTGTAGCAATGTTTGAAATAAATCTCTTTTTTTTTGAAACTTTTCCCAATACTTTTTATACAAACCATGTCATGATTTCTTTTTATATATATATCCTTAGACAACTCAGAAAAATGGTCACTCACCAAGGCAAAGAGATTGAGCAAGAGACTTCCATTGTTTCGAATAATGTTAAAGGCCTGACAACACATATCAACGAAGTGGTGAAATTTTGCCGTTGGTTTATCCCCTCCATTGATCACATACACCATGTCTGAAGTGAGCACAAAAGGTGTCCTGTCCCTGTTGGGAGATAAAGAAAAAAAATCAAAGTTCAATGCTGACATTGAATTGTCTGTGATGCAATGACTATTGATGCAATTCAAAATGGACAGAATGCCATTTTTGCACAAGCTTAGATACACACTACATAACTTGGATTACCATAATATTATTCATGCACAATTATAACACAACTTCATGATGTTGCTCAAATCAATTGTTGCATAGTGTTATTTTTATTAGGGTCTAGGATTAAATTTTTATGTATATTCGCACACAAATAATCTTAGGCTCCAGAAAAATAGATCCAAGACAAACAATTCAACCATCAAAACTATTATCATTGTTTCTACCTGTGCTTAAAGTAAAAGCGAGTGTCAGGAAAATAAATATCAGCCATTTTTCTGAATCCAGTTTCTGAAAGCTGTTTTCCTGGAAGTCCATTTCCCTCTAAGTATATTTTTCAATCCTTAAATTCCTGAACGATTAGTTTCTTGACTGACAAATTTCTCAAACACCTCTTTCTCAAATTAAAATTTGAAACTCAAAATAATTTCATAGCAATATTTTGACACAAATAAGCAAATATCATCCACACTAATGATATTTCTAAAAGGATGGTCGGATATGGCACTTGTCATAATGGAAATGAGCTTAGGAAGACAAAAGGCAGCTCCAAAAAAAGAAATGAAGACCTCATAGAACAATTCATATATTCAAAAGTATGAATGAGAATGATTCAGGTTATTTACATAAAATAACACAATATTTTTTTATTGCCGTACCCTTTTGTTATCCATACAGCATTGTAACAATAAAATTTTCTCTTTTTTTAGATCATTTTAGAACTATAATGAGGAAAGTGGTAACTTATGAAAATATCCTTAAGAAAATATTTGTCTTTCTAAAGCTCTCTAGAAGTGTCATATTTCTGACTACTACATCATACTGATCACAGCAAGTAGGATGTTAGTTTATGGCAATTTTTTTAGAAAATACATTTTTATGCTAATTTACATGCTCATAGAGCATTATTTTCATCCATAATTGTTTCACACACTTCTAAGTCAAGATTTCGAAATTTCATCATTATCTTTAGGCTGAATGATGGAAACTAATTTAATCAACTAACTAATACTAAAACTTAATTACATATGACTGTTATAGCTTACCTTTTAAAGTTACCAAACATCTGTGCATCTCCCAAAAATTTTCCAAAGTCAATATGAAACAAATGCCCTGAAGTTTTCAACATAATATTATCATTATGTCTATCACAGATACCTAATATATAAGTAGCTACACTGTAGCCAGCACATGATGCTGAAAAAAAAAAAGAAAAATATAATTTATCTGGCCAAATGATATGAATTTAATTCAATTGCATCAGTATAAATTAAACAAACAGCTAATATAACAAAAAGCTACCTGTGAAATTCTCCACAGCTCTTTCATAGTCCAGAGTTGAAGGATTATGCTTTGCTAACCATTCCGCGATGGGACTATCTTTAAATGAACCGGTGAGGCCTAATTCAACTTGGATTTTCCTCAGTGTTTCTGCATTGGTGATCATTTCTATCATCCCTAAATGGCAAAAGAGAAATTTAAACAAAATATTTAATATAATTACTAAATAAGTAGGTATATAATAAATCAGTATTTGCTGATATGACTAACCTCTTCGATGTCCAGTGGGAACACAAGCAAATGTTACCATTTTTAGGTCTAGGCCTTCTTTTAACCACAATTTATCCATAATTCGAACTATTTGAAGGGTCAGCATATCCTGTTGAAGATCATCACCAACCTAATAATACAATGGAGATGAAATAAAAAAAAGAGTCAAGATACATTTCAAGCTGCATTTGATAATGACTGCTGCAGAAAAAAATATTATGCATTTTTGCAGAATGGCGCAGGAAAAATTCTAGCCTCTTTCGCCTGAGTGAAAACTTCTTTGCCAAGTGCAATTCTTCTCCTGTCCCTACTACTTGGACCATTTTGATCCAAGACACCGCTGAGCTAGGTAAACTTCTCCACCTCCTAGTGGTAGTAGTATTTAGGGGAGGCAACCGAGGTCATTTGCACCATTGGGGATGGACAGGTAAGGATGAAGGGTGGAGAGAAACCCGGCATCGGCATTAGCCTACTCTTGACGAAAGGCACCAAGGGGTCCGCAGCTTAACGTCCCATCCGACGGACAGCGTACTCACTCAAAGTGCCCTCCACAAAGCACCTCAAGTAGGGATCGAGATACCTCTGAAAAATATTCAACACCCCCCGGATTTGAACCCGGGCCCTCTGGGTGAGAAGCCAGTACGGTAGCCACTGAATCATCTCGATCCCCTTCTCCACCTCCTATATTTTATGACCATCTATTTAACATTTAACTTAGCCTTGTTTCTTGAAAACCTAATTTTCTTGTTTTGTTAACATTAATCCTTATCCCAAACCTGTCACACTTATTTTCTAATGTATTCAGCAATACTTCCACTTCTTGGATGACTGACAAACTCAAGCTTGGTCATCAGCAAACCTAACTGATTATATGAATTCTCTACCAACTTTCTTTCCTATCTCCAGTTCCTTCCATGCCTCTTTAACCAATTCCTCCACATTTACGTTGAACAGTACAGGTGATAATGGACAACCCTCCCTTACTCCTCTTCCTAACAAAACCCATCCGGACTCTCTGTCCCGTACTCCCACCTGAGCAGTCTGAGACCTGTACAGGTTATGGATTAGTCTCCTATCAATCCAATCAACTCCTAATTTCTGGGATACATTCATGATTTAATAACACTCAAGTATTTATAATAGTCATTCTTTTTCATTTCTTTATAATCACAGTCTATACTCCTGTGCTTCATATTACACTCAAACACTAACAAAATTATAATTTTTCTACTGCAGGACATTGACATTTTTGAATGGATGGATGTATTCAGCCTTTTGCATAATTTTAGATGATTATTTTCAGTACGATGATTATTTTCAGTACGATGATTATTTTCAGTACGATGATTATTTTCAATATGATTCAGATGAAAAGAATGTTGACTCTACCTCACTTTGAAATCATTAAAAATGAAGCTTCACATACCATTAGTAAACATGGAAAACAGGAGACCAAGGACTAAAGAAGAGTTGAGTCAGAGGAGGAAAAAGAGAGAAAAATAGAATAAAATAACCTTATAGTCTGGCCTCCTCAGTGCGATGCTATTTAGTGATACTTCTCTCAAGATTACTATTTTGCTTCTTAAAATCAATTGAAGAAAAGTATGCCCAATCTATCAGTGTGACACATTATATAGAGCATATCCTAAATAACTTTAAAATTTGTCACAGGCCCTAGTACATGAGAGACAAATGTATTCTCAATGACTATCAGTTGTGAATTAACCAGTACCTTAAAGATAGCAGGCACAATGCTGCCATCCCCATCCTCCTCAGAACTAATGAAGTTAAGCTTTAGGGGCAATGTGAAGGATGGGAAATATGAACAGCTCTTCACTTGAACACCCACAACCTCCAGACTGGGATCCAAGGGTAGGCACGTAGGTGACTCCTGCAATTCGCCATGGACCGAGACCAGTTCTCTTGACAGATATTCCAGCCTCAATGACTCCTTGGTGGTCTTCACACCCTCTGCCACTTCGCACAGCCTCTGTTGAGTATAATAATAGGTAAGATAATGTGAGTATGGTTGGTAGGAGAGTTTTCAAGATGACTTTGAGGACTTTCTGATCTGCCTATTCATGTTGGTGTGAATCCCACATTGAGTGAACTCATTTTCACAGTTTCTTACCAATGCTTCTGATGTACCCCCTTTTTTATCAATGGTCAGTGATGTAGCCCTAATATTAACTAAATATTTCTACAGAAAAATTTGGCACACTTGTAATTGTTATCACATAGATGTCCAAATTCTAACTTTTATAACCCATTTCTGAATAAATTATGCACACCTAATTTATTTTGTTGACTTCATGTTAAGTATATCCATTTATTTATATTTTTGAGCAACATATACTTGTCCTAATTCAGATCTGATTTATATAAACAACCATTCACTGTCATACTAAACAAATAAACATGAAAATGGGAGTAACCAATGATCACCACCCCATCTTAAATGGTAATTACTTCATGGAGTCATCCCAAAGTGAAGGCATATAGAATCAACCACAGGATGGTAGAATTTTAACATTATTTTCCCTGTATTTGCAAAATTTCTTGGGAATAAATGCCATGAAATGTTAATGTGTAATTGTAAAAATTAGCAAAATTATGATAAAAATGTTCTGTGGGGAGAGGGATGGAAAAGGTGATATGACCAGAAAGGAAAACTAACAAGAAAGTGGGGGAGGAGTGGGAACTGCAGGGTTGCAGGAATGAGGAATACAAAGTGTTTTCATATGTGATTGGAGGTTAAATATTGTGACAGAGGGAAAATATTGGGAAAGTGAGGAGGGAAAAGGCAAGTGAGGAAGGTAGGCAAGTTCAATGGAATGAAGGAAGTAAGGAAATATGTAGAATTGAAGGGTTTGTGGCAGTTCTACATGTCAGGGTTTTTTTTGTTAGAAAAGGCAAAGAAATTTACTGTTATTCAGTCATTATCCATTTAAAACCTACTTCAAACAGTAGAAAACCTATAGTAATAATAATTATTATATGGTATGCTAATTTTTATTAGCATATATATTAGTATATACTTGAACGGGGGATTTACTGTACTAAGCCATTAAGGTTACCTTGAACAGTGCCATAACTTAAGCACATAAACAGGACATTTTTCAAAAAATCATGAATAACATTTGGCTAAAAAATATATTTTACCTTAACCAAAAGCTGCTGGGAGAGAAACCTCTGCTCTAAAGCTTCACCACTAATAGCCATCAATGCCCTGAGCATAAGTTGAAGGCGTCTGTGATACCGTGACTCTCCTATTGTCTTTTCATCCATCAAGGGACTCTCCAAGTTATTCTAAATGGTAAATGTACAAGAACAATGGAATTAAAAACAATTACTCTGTTCAAATTTACAATTTCACATGAAAAATGGAACATAAATTAAATAATTTGCATGAATAGAACCATAACTGTTTTCTTGAAAGGCTCGATACTGAATTATTGAGGTATATTTGTTAATGTTAACAACCATTTCAACAAAAAAACAGTGCATACTAAATTATAAAAGTAAACAAAATTCTTGAATGTGTACTATTTTATGATTAATGGATAATTTTCTCCCCAATTCTGAGGAGGAACAACAGAAGACCACCAAACATTTGCTAATAGTTAAAGAAGTGATCACCTAAAAAAATCTATAAAGATGAGCAATAATCTTTAGCTGCCATCCAAAAGTCACCTCTAACGTTTTAACAACCTAGAACTGTTAAAAAGGACATCTAATTTTGGCCAAATAAAAATATTACTTTTGGAGGGAGGGTACTATAACGGCCATTGAAATATCGCCAAAAAATACCAGCGATAATGGTAAAAACTACTCATGCATGAAGGTTGCTAAAACAACATTGATGACAAAATATTTAGAATAACAATAAAATAAGACACATAACTGACATGATCTAAGAATATGAATGTAAAACTATACGAAAATGGACACCTAATTACTCACATGCAGTACATTTCACTCAAGTTTAAATTGGATAAAAAATATCTTGAAAAAATCCTGGTTGAATTCATCACAGGTACCTCATACCTAAATAGATGAAATTTTTTGGTTGAAATAATGATACCTCACTTTAATAATAAATACTTACTTTACAGCATGGGTTGCATATAATCAAGCCTGCGTTACAAATTTTTAGGGGCTAGCAAAAATGACATACAGAGAGATAATATTGTATGGAGGTGGACCAACTCTATCATAAAAAAGCAGATAGAGCAGATGACAGAATAAACCGCTGCATAAGAAATTACTCTATTTGTGATCTCAATCTCAGAGAATCAAAAGGAAATATGTGATGTCATCCTATAATGTTTTGAAAAGAACAATTCCCTCACGGAGCCTCATGAAGAAGGTCATATCAAAAAACTGGAAAAGGTGCAAAGAAAGGCTGCCCCATATGTACTGGGGAAGCATAGGAGGATGGAGAGTGTGTCTGACATGCTAGAAACGCTTGGCTAGGAACCTCTACAAACTAGAAGGAAAGTAAGCAGACTTTGTGGAATGTTCCGCATTCAGAAGGGGGAGAAAGCTTGGGCAGATCTTAGGAAAGAGGCAGGAAACTCAAATTTTATAGGGAGAAATGATCACAAATTTAAGGTAAAATGCCGGGCACAGAGAACAAATAAAAAAAAATTTCTTTTCATAATAAAACAATTGTTGATTGGAACACCTTAACTGCAAAAATATTTGAGCCCTTTCCTCAGAGTGTATACTTTTAAGAAAAGATATAAGGAATATATGTAATAATTTGATTGATGTGTAGTGTATTGTATTATATGTAATAGCTTAATTTTTTTAATTCATCTTTTTTTTGCTGACTGATGGATGTAAATAAGATGGGAATTCGCTTGTTTTGTTAAAGAGATTTGTGTTTTGAAGTCTGATTTTATCTATTATCTTTTGTGATTATTTGGGACTTGTGTGCCACCTGACACTGTCTATCAGCACATGTGTATTTTTAATAATAATAATAATTTTAACTGGGCATCAATTAAGCTACAAAAGTACTATTGAATTAAAACTAGTCTTGGATTATCAAACTTGAAATCATATCCATGTTTTGACTAGAATAAAATATTAATTTTCTTAAAAATATTTTTAACTGTAGGAAATCATATTCATTAAATTGCCTTTATGTGAAAAAATAACGTATGTATATACATGTATAGCCACCCATGGTTTTGCCATCAGAAAAAGACACTCCATTCCACTAAAAAAGCTTTGATTTAACACTTTCGAAAATGTTCAAACATTCCTATCTCTTCTATCTTATAACCTTAATTATGGTCTACTTTATCAAGCAACCAGTTGGAAAAATACACTATAGAAGGAAATGAATTTATTTATACAGCTTAACAAAATAATATTTAATAAAATAACTGAGGTAATTAACCACATCCAATTTCAATGAAACATGTCACACCTCTATCAAACATTCTTGCATTGCCATACAACATGCAAATCAGCCACAAATTACCTTCTGCCTTACAAAAATGTTATTGCATTTTATTTGAGGATAAAAATATTACAGGATTAAAAAAGTCATGCCAATATGATACACACCATAATTAGAAACATAACAGTATACATGGCAACGCAATGTTTATTACCTGGAGGACCATATCTATCCAATTTTGTTGCTACAAGAAGGATAAAAATTTATTATGAAATTTAAAATTTTTTTACAGCACGGAAATAATAGTTTCTGATATTTTCAATGGAATGAAATGATTATTATGCTTTCAAAAACTTTTCAAAGGATTATACAGCACTAAGAACAAAGCTCAGTTTGTATGGTCATATTTTCATATTTCAAATTCACAAAATATAAAATGAAACCTTGTTCATATAACTTTGATATACACAAAGTCCAGACTGTCTCTGTATTAATCAATGCAGTTAGAATGTCAAACTTACATTTCTGAACCCAAATTTATGCAAAATCTCACTTTTATCACATTTTTTCCCCAAATTTTTTCATTATTTCAATTTTAATGATTGAATTTTGAGCAATACCTCATTAAAATCGAACTTCCAGGCACATCAGTGATTAAGACACTGAAACAATCTTTGTTTTCCAGTGGGAGTGGTTTATTTTTAACCGCTGAAATTTTGCCAGCACTCGTGAATGAAAATATTGATTTATACTGCTTTAAAAATGCTGAAAGACCATAAACACATTGAAAAGCAAGCAGAAGCAGGACATACCACAAGAAATAGATGCAAACAATTAGGAAGAAAGGAAGTTTACAATGACTTTTCAAATCTGAGCAAAAAAATGAGCATTCTTCAGGCAATAACTCAGAAGACTGTTTTTCACATCATATTGTTACTTCCTCAACTTAAACATTAGCTAGTCAAAATATATTAGAGATTTATCAAATCCACACAGGTGTGAAACCAAAAAGATGACAAAGTAAAATAAGATATCTTCTCCCTTTCTACATGTCTTCTTTAGTTTTGAAAGGACCTATCAATACATGCATTGCTGGTGGTGAAAAGCATTAAATGATGAACTAATAGTATCTTCAAGAACTAATAGTATCTTAAATTTACATAAATATAGAATGTTCTGTGGCTACTCATTTCCTAAATTCCACTTAGAAAATTTTCCCAATTTTCCTCATGAACCTAACATCCTTTTTCCTGAGGTTTTGTTACCTGATTATATTATTTTTATGATCACTCATCATTTTTAATGCTACTGGTATCACTGAAGTTGCACTCACCATAGCTTTGGTTTTTGCAAGGGACTATGCATGATGGCCTGCAGCAAACAAAAACTGATCCCATAAATAAAAGGAATACCATTCTCATCAGGATTTCCCAATCCTCAAATCACATTCCAGATTAGAACGTCAAATGCCTGACTTTTTCAAAAAAATTACCACTTCAGGAATTTTTACCTGAATATACAAAAAAATTGAGTAACACCCAGCTTTTCTCTTATTTCCTTAAGTTGCCAACTAGGTGGCCACCTTGGTATTATTAACGCTAATCTACTGGTTAGGCTACGTTTTGGATGGACCAAGTTACCAACTGGATAGAAAAATTCCCCAGGCCTTTCCTAGCAAAACACAACCCATCATTCAACATTACCCTAGACCCTTTTTTATATTTGCATACTTCCTTCCTTCATTCCATCCAATATCCCTATTCTATTTCCTACCCCTCCCTTGTTTGCCTAACATTCTCCCCTCTATCACTGTCTTCAACATCCCATTGTCAATCAAAATACTTTGCATCCATTTTTCCTTCCTCTTTTTGACTTCTCCTGGCAACCTTCCCTTCTACCCAAACATAACCAGCACTTAATTTGTTTTCCCTTCTGCCCACTTCACCTTCTCCACCTTCCACACTTCAAAAGCCTCCAATATATGCCTACCATCTTGCTACAATAACCATGCTTCCGCAACCTACATAACTAAGCTCCAAATCAAAGTTTTAACAAGCCTTTTCTTAACATCCTTACTCAACATTCCTTTCATCGAATCCCTCCATCTCATAAAAGCTTCTTATAGACCTCATTATTTCTAAATAAAAATCTGAGTTAGGCTGATTGAACACCTTTTCAAAGGTGCACCCACAGGCAAGTTCATTTGGCATCACCGACTTATATGTTACTCAGACTCATTTTTAACTATTTTCTAGCAAATTAAAACAATTGCAAGAATAAAAATATTATGACACAACAATTCACTTGGTAAATCTACCATTTTTAATTTATATTAAATGAAAATGTTCATCTTTCTTCTTGAATATTAAAATGTGATGAATCCTGTCAGTGGTGCCACCTAAATTATACTTTTGCTGCTTATATCTAGTTTCAAATGGTGAATTTTATATTTAACAAATTCTGCGATAATATTTCCATAGTGAGGCAGAGGCTACAGCAATCACGGAAGGGAGGCCCTTTCAAAGTGGATGGTGTCGGTTAGATCTGTGTGCCTTATCATGAACTCACAATGACTACTACTTCCTCCTAACACCTCCCAAGCAAAGTGATTTATTGCATGTTTGATTTCACAGATCTGTTTCCATTAATTCTCAACCACTGGTCATGGTATCTACCAATCGCTATGAATTTTATAATCGACATTATTTGGAACAAGGCTTACAACAAATTTAATTTTGAGAAGAGCATATTTAGCAGCAGAGTCTCCAACCTCATTCCCTAGCATATCCAGGGATTTTTTTTTTCAATGTGAAAAATTTCAGGGAAAAAAACATCTACACCAGCATTTGAACCCAGATCCTTCTATATCTAGCTGAAGCATCCTCCTCAGTATGCTTTACGCGGAGGTCCTTGAAAGGCTGCAGAAAAGAGTCTAACAAGTCAGGAAGGTGATCTTTTCTAACTGGAGGCTGCACCACGACAACATGCCATCCCAGACCACCTTTGACATGACTGAGTGCCTGGCCAAGACCAATGCGGCAATGCTACCCCAGGCAACCCAAAGCCCTGATGTGACACTGCTTGACTTCTTTTGTTCCCAAGAATAAAAGGTGCTTGAAAGACAGCTGTTTTTGAATGCTGGATTACATCAAAGAGGCCATGATGAGGTGTCTGAAGTTCCCATCGATTCATACTGCAACTGGCAGAGTTACTGGCATAGGTGCAATGATGAACAAGGATGATGTTTTGAATAATTTTAGTAATTTATACTTCGATATGCAATACATCTTTTTCCCAGATTAATTCTCTTTATTTTTTGGAAAGACCCTACATACCCCTAAATATTTATTTCTTTGTGCAGGGGTTAACATAGACTTCCTAACGTTGATGGTAATTCCAAAACCTACATTCATGAGCTGTATGATGCCCGGGACTATAATAAAGATTACTGCACTCATTTCGTGCACAAAATAAATACAACATTTCAATGGATTATGTAGAATTAAGTGATGGGGGCTCAGTTGAGCCTATAATTTAACAAAGTTAGTTTGAAATCAAAGCTCACCTGTGGAGACTGTCCTGGCAAAGTTTGCGTCAGGAGCCAATAAAGATGGTGTGAAACTCTCGGAGAGGTCAATGCCCTTTCCAAAAGAAAGTGGGCCAGTGGGGAAGCCTCCCATGCTTCATGTTTCAGAGCCTGAACCAGTTGAGGAAGGTAATCCACTAGTTCGTCACAGCCAATAGATCTCACCCATCGTATTGCCATCTTTCTAACCTCTGAATCTGGAAAACTGCAAGAAGAATGAAAAATCGAAATTATAAACTGTTTATTTTTACCATACCCAGAAAATAAACACTGAAGTTGTTAAATAGTCAGTAAGATAGAAATTCAATTTTTAAAACTTCAAAGAAAATGAACTGTGATCATTAAGTACACACAACAAATTTTACTTCCTCGCCCATTTGGGAAAAAATTATGGATCATGGGAATTTTTACCAAGGCAACAGCAGCTGAAGGGCACTCAGAGGGTCTATGGGAGTCCAATTATGAAGGAGTGAATGCAGATCAGGTAGGCAGCTCCAATCCCATGATGGAGCCAGAAGAAGTACCTTGTATAATGCTTCTGGCTTACTATGAAGGTAATGTCTGTGCTCCCACAAGAGGAGTCGATTACTTCCTATTTGAAGCATATCATTTTTTTCATATTCAGTCTTATGTTTGTCAGTCTTATCCAATCTTGGGCTCCTATTCATTGTAAAAAAATTTAAAAACAGATGTTTAGAGATGCTATGAATTAATTTCTGTAATTAGCAACTAATACGCAAAGAGAATTATTAATATTATACACATTACTGCCTTAATTTCTGTGATTCCTTTGACATATGATAAGGCAAACATAATGAAGTTCTTTTAAGTAAAAATAGAAATAGAAACCTAATAGGCACACAATAAAATTTGACAGTAAGTAATAGAGAAGTCTGAGACTTAACAGAAACTGCTAAGAAAACAAAATAATTAAGGATTGCATGAACAAAACTGTTTCACATAGGTAAGTTTATAGGGCCAAAATGGAATGAAGGGGAAAGTTACATACATAATTACTGTGCTTGTCTGGATAAAAGCTCCTATTTTTATTTAAACATGTATCAGTTATAAAAACTGACAGGGCTACTTTCAAGCACTTGGAATGCATTAACCATATCCCTAATGATTCCAGTAATGCTGAGTAGTGTGAAGTATTACTGGTGAATATTTACTTTATCACACTCAGAATCAAGTGTCAAGAGAAAGTGACATTGAGAAGTCTAAATTATCGTAGTAACACGAAAAATATCTGCCCCTGGGACTTGAAATGTGAACTATTTTGCAAGAAATAAATAATTGGAACAACCTCTTAAATAAAATAAAAACTACCAATACATAAAATATTTAGAATTATTTGTAAATATCACCTGGTTATCATATCTTGCTCCACAATTTCAATAAGCTTTATTTGAGTTGAATGGTCCAGACAGGAGAAATCATTCATGATAGGCGGTATCTCTGCAATTTCAGAGGGAAATACCACCCTCCCTCCATAGTCAGGCAATTCAATCCCTAAAAATAATAAAACAAACATTAATTAATCCAAACTGAAGAGTATCAACAGGCAACAGGTATGTAAATGCTATTCACACAACTACATACTGTTCCCAAAACCATACCCACAACTCATCATTCTACCATTCACCACTTACAGGTATTTATGAAAACAGAACAGTGCAAGCAGTGTACTGCAAATGGTTCACATTTAGCAGAAAAAGTTACACATGCCATTCACAAGGGCTCAAAATGATTAATTTTATTTACACAAATACCAAATCATTAAGTTGAATACAATGGGCAATTCTGTACAGATTATTTTCTCATTAGTTAACGCAAGGTGTGATGGGAAAAAAATGTAATTATATTTTTCAGGCACTCCTATTGGCTGCAGTGCATTAGGATCAGTCAGGTTAGGAGGGGAGGACTCTCAGCTTTTCAGTGCTGCTTATGTCAGTCTGCTCCAAACTCTGAAAGCATCAGGATGACTCTTTTTATCAACCTCCAGATAGCGTATGAGACACGACACGTGATGGAGCCAGCACTAAAACAATGGTACATGATCAAGCTCTGTGTGAAACTCAACAAATGCCTTGCCGAAACCTATCAAATGATTCAGCAAACCTATGGAGACTAAGCTTTATCATATTATCAAGTTGTACACAAAGGACTGGGAAAAGGTGGACGATGAATCCTGCTCTGTATGGCCATCAAACAGCAATAGTGATGGATATGTGTCTTGTGTTTGTGATCTTTTGACCACCAACCCTCACAAGGAGTGCGCGGATGGCAGGAGAGATTCTCAATATTCCAAAAATCACTGAGCGTAACATCGTTAACCATGATTTGAACATGCAGAAAGTGTGTTCCAAGCTGGTTCCCCAACTACTGACTGATAACCACAAAAACAACTTAGTAGTGGTCAAGAGTGAACTTTAGGAGTGTGTACAAATTGAACCTAACGTTTTGGACTAGATCATTACTGGCCACAGAATATGGGATATTTAAGTAAGACCCTGAGATGAAGTGCCAAAGTTCCAAATGGCATAACCCAGATTCCCCTCACCCCAAGAAGACAAGACCGAGCAAGTCAACACTGAAAACCACTCTAATTGTCTTTTCCGATGTCAAAAAAATTTAAAAGGCAATAACAAACTTTCAACTTTACCCAATGGATAATGTAAACAAGTAACAAGTGCTGCACCAATTATTATCATAAGCAGACTTGTAGTTTTGAAATGAAACAATCACCTGATGGAGGAATGAAAACTCCATCATTCCTATTTGCAGTCACATCATTTAAACTCAAAAATATGCAAACCTCTAACAGTTATCATTGGACCAGAAAAGAGGGATGACATTAGAGTCAAAGTGCTCTCCTAAAGTCAATAACTTTATCATGAATTCACCATAATGCCTTAATTAATATCCAATTTCATTTTAACGACCAAGTATTTATATTTTTCTAAATTCAAAAGAGTATTTAATCATGAAAAATCTTGAGTGCCTTCCACATAAAAATGTTCAAAACAATTACTACATAAATATGAACTAATGTATTAAAAGTATTATTAATTATTTTTAAAATTTTAACCTAGATATAAAATAAAATTTCAAAAAATTAATTATTCAAAAGTTAGTGCTTTTCACAAAAAAATGAAACAAACACCCTCCCCAATAATCAAATACCAAAAAACATGACTCTAGCACTCTACTGTGATATCCTAACCACAGTACCATAGCTAGCAATAAAGTCTGTGATTTCAAGGATCCATTTTAGATACTGTGTTTTACTCTTGCTTTCTTTGACAGTATTTATTTGAAAATTCAATACACCATATGCCAGCTTATTTTGCCAATTTCAATTATAATTCTTCTAACAATACATGTGAATTTGATAGGAATCGGTGGCCCAAGTACAGTGTGATTACATTTTTAGCCGAACTTAACGAGAATATTATTCATCTCAAAAGAAGTTATTATCCATACAACTATGGGATTCGTGAGACAATTAATTAATGGCATGTCTTCAGAGAGCATTGAAAACTATTTTTGGTTCCCCATAGTACATTTATACAATAAAAAAAGTTAAAAAAAAGTCCTAAAAAAAGTTATCCCATGTGATTGCGGATGTTTGAGTTATAAACATGAGTGAATTGATTACTAAAACATATGATGCTATATATGACTAAAAATCTAACTAACAGTTGAAATCTCTCAGCATGATGTCAAGGGTACATTCCAAAAGTAATGCAATTATTTTTTTAAAGTAATATTTTGAACAGATTTGCATAAACACTTAAAATTCTTCAAAGTACAGTCCTGGGGCCTCTACACATTTTTTCCGGTGACTCCGCCATTACCGCATGGTAGGTACCCTAAAAGGCATCTTCGGGGAACTTTCGCAAGGTCTTCGTCATGGCTGATTGAATCTCTTCTATGGACAAAAAACGGGTCACTTTCAGGACTGCCTTAATCTGAGTCACCAAAATCAATCGACAGCCAGAGTCCAACAATTGTCAAACACGAGCCACATTGTTGCCGATTTTGTTAATGGATGGCTGCCAAGAGCGTTGTTCATCATGAAACTCTTACCCACCCTTCTTAAAGGCCTTTAACCACCTCAAAACATATGAGTAGGGCAGAGCAGAGTCCCCATAAGCCTCATGAATCATTTTGTTAGTCTCCTAAAGAGATTTTTTCAGTTTAGCAAAAAACTTAGTAATTGCATAATGTTGCTCGATTGTCAATTCAATTTTTTTTGTGACAGAGATTTACAATAACTGACATCCTGCTCCTTCCACAGCTTGGAGAGCACTGAGACCGGTTTTGCGGCAAAGCTTAGTGTCTCCCCCATCTACTTCTAGTGGTTTGATCCCACTTCGACCAATAGGAGCAGCACGGGAAAATTAATTGCATTACTTTTGGAATGCACCCTGTATCAAGGCTAGCATTTATTTCTGATGATTGCTTCATTTTCCATACTTTACAGAAAGCTTCAAAAACCAGGTTTTTCCATAGCTTTCCTTAAATTTAATGCATTTGCATTATCAATGCTGCATCTGCCAAAAATTAGGAATACTACACAGTACATGATTAAAATGATAACTACCAATTATGTACCTGAAGTATAGGATGATGAATGAAAAATTATGATAAGCCAAAACAAACCTAGAACAGGATGGAAGTCCCCTAATGGATGTGTTCCAGGAGCAGGAGCTGGTCCCAAAATTTTATCTGCTTCCACTGGCCAAAAGGACAGAAGAAAGTTGCCTTGTGCTAAAACACTGAAAAAAGGAGTAAAAATCAACTGTGAGAAAGGTATATATTTTCCTTGTAATGCTCATGTCATCCTGGAGAATCAATGGGCATTAAGCACATGACTTTGATTTCTCACCACAAGCCCTAAATATGGTAGAATGCATTATTGCAAAAAAAAATTAAACAAGCATACTTGTAACATTTAACAATTTTATTTAATCATTACTATTGTGATAAATGTTACCACTTTCAAAGCTAATAAGTATAATCATTGAATTGTATAATTACTATTCAAAATTTCAATTAACAAAAAGCATGAACATGTAGGATCACATGAAATATTTATCTATTATACATGAGGTCTAAAAGTGATGATAAAGATTAGTGGCAAGGCGGTTCTCCATAGTAAGGTTTGGCTGTATTGTTGAAACCCTCAAAAATGATCAGAGGAGATCCAGGAGGCTGTATCTCCTTTGTTCAGTGAAGTCAGAAGTAACAGAACAGATAGGGAGAGATAAAAATCATTGCAAAAGGAAAAGATTTTGACCATGGCACGGGAGACACTGTACGTCAATTTTGGAAAGTAGTACTCAACAAAATGCAAATTCTTAGGAAAATGATTAGCGTTGGTAAATCAGAAGGCACCTGACCAAAGCTGGAGTGTATATATGTAGGCATGGTAGCTTTTGACATAGCTCTCAATATTCTAATTTCAGGGGCAGAATCACCCTTAAAATGGTGAGGACTTCACGTGTAGCATATACCGGGAAAGCACCAAACCCTACACCACTTAAATCTCTAACAACTGAAACAGATGTCAATGTATGCCTCTTTAAGAATCTAAGCCGTGGCCCCAACCTCAGTTCACCAAAAGAAAACCATTGCCAACAGACAATTCAGAAAGTGCTGGAACATTTTGAATGGGCCTACAATGTATTCTGAATAATTCAACAAGATACATAGAGATATGACACATTATATAAGGAACTTTAAATTAATAAAAAGCTTTAGAGCACCATTATTATCAGTTCTTAGTGTATTTTCGTAATCTACTTATTTACAACAATCAAATTTTGGTCTGAAATGAATCAATTAAATACTAGCACATAAAAAATTCATATAATTTTACTGACCCATTATAATTGAACAACTGCACTGCAACCCAGCCTAATTCTGTGGTCTTGAAATTTCTGGCAGCAGTTTCAACATCACTACTCGAGCCTCCGCCTTCTTCAGCTGGCAACAAGGTTCTCCCATAAAGTGTAAGCACCAGCCTTGACTCACGCGGCAACAAGCAAAGCTTCAGATCATCAAATTCCAACCTTATGAAAGAAAATATATGTAGCATTATAAAGTTGAAATTTGCCATGGAGAAAATTCAATTTCAAACACACTGATTTTGATTTCCTTCATTTTATTCACTTTACAAATAGTTTCAATCAAATTCTAATTTAAAAAATGATCAAATTATTTATTCAACTCTAAACTTGCTCAACTTTTCCTGGAAATGAAGGAGAAAATAAGCAATGATGATAGGTAATTAACATAAACAGTAGTGTCTTGTAAGAAATTTTCTTGATGGAAAAGAAGTTGTTTGCAACAAAGACCTATGGGAAAATCTATTTTTTTGGGAATATATAAGTTTTGTACATAAAATATCAGTAACAATTTTCTCCTGACTTTTATGTGAAATGCTGAATTCAGACCATTGGTTAAGTGTGCGCATGACTGCAGATCACATAAGCATTGATAAGATTTCTGTGCACACCATTACCACTGAAAATTTGGCAATGCAAAAGATTTGCAGTAAACTTGTTCTATTAGGTCTTGACAGATGACCATAAGCAGAGTCGAGTGTCTACTTGCGAAGACCTTCAATGCAACGCGACAGTTCCCCAACCCCCTTAAATTTCCGGCTTGGTAGCAGTACACCATTTCCTATTCTGAAAAGTGAAATCCTCCCACAAATGACACCACCATGGGACCCTAAGTACCGGCAAAGGAGCTTGCACGTGTACCCTTAACAACCTTCCAGAATCGGTCTTCCAGGGAGCCTTCTAGTCATAGAAAAACTGCTGTTAAAAGTGTCACTGCTCAAGAGATATACTTCGAAGAATTTTGAGGCATTGTAGCAATATCTGAAATAAATCTATTTTTCTGAAAAATTTCCCAATACTTTAAATACAAAACCATGTACATGCCAAGAAGTATTTCTCAAACACTACTGCCAATAAAATTCATATGTGAATTCCACAAAGGCAAATCCACTAATCTCCTGCAAAAAGACACTAAACAAAACTAGTAGTGACCAACTTGTGAAGATGGCTGCATTTCTATAAATTTTATTTATAGAAAAGAAAATCTAACATGTGCTATTTCTATTTCGTGCATATACTACTTTAATATTAATTCAACAGTCAAGAGTGTTTTGCTTTGACGTAAGTGCTACATGGCTAGCCCAGCAAATTCCAACTCCGTAAAATTAGAATATAGAAGTTCCATATGGTTTTCTTAATAATGCCAAACACTTGGTGGAAAAGGTGAGTGATTGTTTATAAAACGGCACCCTCAAAATTTCCCACTTTCCATATCACACTCCTATGCAAACTCAAACTGTTCACTGAGGATTAAAATATCTATGCAGAAATACTCAAGCTGGCATATGTTTCATGTCAATACCACCTGTATATATGATAGCTATGAAAATTACTCAACCTACCAGCAATCAAAAACAATTCGATCATAAAAGGATGCTGATCGACGAACAGGACTAGTTGGCATGCAACTCATCACTGGTCTTGTGCCATGGTACACCTGGCATATGATGTAATAATCATCATAAGACCAGCATTGCATTAGTCTATGAAGAGCTTCAACATGTAACAGAAGAGGATCTGTAATATCTGCCACTGGCCTAGTCACTGTGAACCAAAAGGAAGATACAAATATTAGATGGTAATTCTGGTGAAAATATTTTTAGGCACATCACAGTGAATACTCATTTTTATACATTTGGTTGTGTGACAAACATGCCTCTTAGTAACAATTAACTAGAGTTTCAGTTACAAAAGTACATACATTTATTTACACGAGAATACACCATATAAAAAAATTTAAGGAAGCTGTTTCTTCATGAAACTTACTTCTTAACTTATTTCATGGTTTACATCACTCACTTCACAAACTTCACATTGAAATTTTGTTCATACTTTTCAATGTGCTTGGATGGCTCAATAAGTCCTACAAAAATCCAAGAGATGCTCTCATAGTATTGGGCAAAGTTTACTTTTAGTAAGCCTCATCTCTCAATAGACTGCAGTTTAAGTTGTCATGTGGTTTCATTTTCATAGTCAATTGAAGCTACAAACTTTCGTTTATTTAGAAAAATAGAAAAAAATGAGTTTCGTGGGGCGATTAAACACTTCAATTTAAAAGGTTTACACCAAAAGAGATCAAAACTGAGTTGGATGAAGTTCATGGCACATCTGCTCGTGTGTTTTCGACTGTTTACGATTGGGTTAATAATTTTAAAGGTGACATTACATTAAAAAATGATGAACATCGTTCGGGACATCCAGTAGAAGTGACTTCCACAGGAATGATATATAAAATCCACTATATTATTCAGAGATATTGAAGAATAAAAGTTCACAAAATAGTTGAGGCCACAGGCCTATCACAAGGTATGGTGTTTTCAATTTTGCATGAAAAATTGGGAGTGAAAAAAACTCAGTAAGATGGGTATCGCATTTCCTCTTAAAGGAGGATAAACGAAATTGTGAAGTTTATTCGGAGGCTGGTTCAGCACTTTTATGTCGCAATCCTAATGAGTTTCTACATCAATATGTAACCTTGGATGAAACATGGACACACTATTACAATCTAGAAACAATAGCATTGTCAAAACAGTGGGTTTCTAAAGGTGATCTGGATATGAAGAATGTAAAGATGGTGAAATCGGCCGATAAGGTGATAGCCATGGTTATTTGGGTTGCTCGCAGAATCTACATTGATCACTAGCAAAAAGCCCACAAAATAAATGGAGAGTATTGTGAGTAGAATTATTGCACCAGTAGAGTGAAGAAATCAAGAAACAAAATCCTCATTTGGCAAAGAAAAAAAAATTCTCTTCCATCAAGACGCTGCACGGGTGCACACCTGCACAGTTTCAATGGAGAAAATTATGGAATTTAAGTTCGAATTATTACTACATCCACCACATTCACCAGATTATGCTCCCAGTAACTTTTTAACTTCCAAATTTGAAAAAATGGCTTAGCAAGAAAACAATTCATATTGAACGAGGATGTCATCATCAACAAAAATGCATATTTCAGGACCTTTTAAAATCCAACTTTTTAGATGGATTGAAAAAGTACAATAAACACTGAGAGAGCTGTCTCAAGCTAAAAGCAAATTACGTTGGTCTAACTGAAGGACTAACTAAACGTCTCTTCTAGTTCTTTAGAGAAAAGTAAATATCATGCGCAGTTATTTAGAAATATCAATCCTTTCAAATGTATTTTCAAATTGAAGCTATTGAATAAGAGCATGTTGAAGATAATGCAATTTAGAGCTCATTGTAACCAAAATTGACTCCTAAAACATTATTCATCGAGTAAGCATGTCACCAAGACATTTGCTAATCCATAGCACAGTCAAAATAAGTACAAAATTTAAGACTAACTTATTAAAATTGATTCTGATTCATTTTCACCCAATTAATAGAGAACACGTTGCTGGAAAGGGTAAGCAAAGGGCTGATGGCCTTGGAACTAGGATGCATTGACCCCCAAGTTTTCATCTTTGGCCCAAGAAGTGTCGGAACAAGGAGTTAGAAAAATGTCTCAACTTCCTGGGTACCTTTTGAGAAAATCAGAGACAAAAGAATAAATGCACCCCATGTAAAATTAGCCTCATTTTTTATGCCAATTTTAGGAATAAAACCTGTACTTGGTTTTTTTGTTGCCCACCCATCTTGTAATATCATAGTGTAGTTTTACTCTAGTGATGCCTAGCATTTGCACCACTCATTGTTATCATGACGCCACAGTTAAGATTATAAAATCAGTCTGGGGCTCTTGGTCACTCATTAACGTAGGAAGGTAATGATGACAATGCAAAGAAACAAATAACGAGGACAATTAACTTATCATATAATGATTAGATAAGTTATGCATTATACTTAGTCATTGTTTCCTGTAAATTAAATTGATATGCCCTGGAGATGACTGAATTTTTTGTTGTTTACTCTAAACATTACTAATAGGCATGAACAAAATAATTGAACGAGGCTCATGATTACTTTATCACTAGATAGAGAAATAGCAATTAAGTATTTAAATCCTTAAGTTATAATTGAATATCAAGATTATGGGGCACACATTGCCCCTACACTAAAAAAACATAACATGTACAACATTAATATAGTTATTATAATAGATCACTTACTGGTAGGCAAATCTGATCTTGGCTTTAACTGGAAATTCACTCGAAAGGCATGGCAGTATGTCTCAATGAGGGCATTCACGGCTTCCCTGATATGTTCTAATCTAACAGCTATTGTCTCGGATAAATTCTCTTCATGAGTATATCTACTTGATTCTGAACTAGGATCACGTCCTCTCAATGTTACAATTGCATAGTCTCCATCTTCTGACATTATTTCAGGCCATGGCGATTCATGCTGAGGCTTGATATGGTCCTTAAAAAATAAAATCACTTGATTACTTCAAATGCTGAAATCACTTGGAAAAAAGTCAATTGGATATAATCGAGGGCGTGCAAAATGTTATTAATTCTTTCAAAATGAATTAGTCAAAATTCTAGAAAATTGAATTACACTTCAAAAAGATTCAATAACAGAAATTAGTGTTCGATACATGCAATTTCTCAAAAATGTCAAATGCAATTATGTTTTAGTGTTGGCATAATATTGCACATGGGAGAGAGTGCCACATTTTTACAAACATTTTCAAAAAGATGAGTTATGGCAATCTTCTATAGAAGATCACTCCAAAAGACCACATGCTTAATGATTGTGCAACCTTTGCTCATGATAATTAGACCAGATTCACTGCATTGTTTTATCAGAACAAGTTCACTAGTAAAAATTGTTAGAAGTTCAGAACAAAGTCATTTTATTCATTATATTTCATAGCTTGAGTACATTTATTATGTGTATGTCACTTTAACTTTAAACAAGTGATGAAGCAGAATATGTTCTTGTAATTTTGGATGCCTAATTTGGAAATACATTGGAATCCCGCTGAATGAGCATATCACACACTAAATAATTCACATGATGAGCAAAAATATTGGTCCCGAAAATGATTAGCTTAACAAGTGACTTTTTGCATAATGAGCGAGAAGGATAAGGGAATTCCTGGAATCATTGCCTGCTGGCGACTACATTTTTTCTCCAGCACACGTTCAGGTAGTATCTTAGCATTGCTAATGATCACACATTTCTCCAAACTTGTGTTCAAACATTTTACTAGAGATTTTTTGTGAAAAGTTCATTAATTTTTTATGCAAAGAATTTAAATCGACTCCGAAGAAAAATCTGTACGAAGAAAGCCATAACAGATTTAAAATTAAAAATAACAGTAAAAATGAAAAGTAAAATCATTGAAAAATGGGAACAAGTTACGAGCATGGCTGACCTAGTATGCTCATCAACAATCGGTCAACATCAACGATTCATCTTTTCTTCAAGAACATGGACAAGACTATGGAGGTAGATGCTTCAAATAGAGTAACAAGAGTATCTACACAAGGATTACGCATTCTCAACCATATTGAAATACTACTTCTCATATGCATAAACTACACACAATTACAATATGACACCATTCACAAGAATACCATTTGTGAAAAGGCAAAAGAGATTTGCGCCGACCTAGTTAAGAAGATGCCAGGAACAAAAGCCAAAGAAGTCGGTAAGTCATGGTATTAGTGAAGTCAAAGATTATATTTGTTCATCTGCTACTCACCTGTGGTGCAGGGGGGAGGGACATTTGCTGACAGGCTTCACTCAAAGATGCAATCGCATAAGTTATATCTAGGGTTTCTACAGAACCTAGAAGGGCAGTGACAGCTTTGACAGTTTGAACAACACCATTTATTGGTAGGGACATTCTACCACTTGAAGTTGTGGGACCACCACAACTATGCAATGCGGCACACATGACCTTTTCCATTTCACTCTCCAATGTTTCTGTAAGAAATTAAATAAACATTTCCATTAGTAACACAAATATGAATCGGTTTAAATTTTCAAAGAATAGTTAGCAGTTACTGGATAATGATAAGTTACCATCAACAAGTATTACTAATCTAACACTCTACTACACTTCATACCAAAGGAGTCCCTACAAATGGTAAAGAGACAAATTTCACTAAATAATTACAGCATGTGATAAGACTCCCATAAACTCTCCATTAACAATGGTAATTTTACATTTCACTGTATTTTTATTTTCGACCAAGAAAAATGCTAGTGCTGAGAGAAATAAATGGAGTGACAATATCTGCTGTCTATCTCCTTTAATTTGGCAGGTAAAAGGAGGGATTATGGTAAAAAAAATAGGCTTCACAGGGGAGAAAGCAAAATGTATAACCCTCCTCAGAACACTCTTTCACTTAGTGAAGAATTGGAGAGTTGCATTAGGAATCAATATCTCATCTACCTCACTTATGTTTTTTTCTATGAGCAGTCCCATTCCAATGTGTCTTGTATTCCTACCCCACATTGCTTTCCAATTGCCTCACAACTTTTCACCATTTAGTGGAACAAAATTTTGAGTAGTGAAGAAATAACCAGAATGAAACTCTTCCAAGGGATAACCCATTCCACCAGAGTCCATCATTATTGCTACAGGGGCCCCTCATTCATGATACTTCATTTACTTCCTTTCAAAGACTTTCTCTCCTCCTTTAGTTTGCTTCTATGAAGATGAAATATGAACCCAAACTATGTCCTATTCAGAACAGTAGGGAAACAATATATTCTGGGTCAATTGAAAACTTATTCATTCCAGGGAAAAATGAGTTTGAACATACTGTACATTGAAAGTAACATAATTTCTTGCATGGCATTTATTTTTACCTTGATAAAAGGAGAATTTGAAAGATGTATTCTCGTTTCATCATGGTTTTTATCAAACAATCAAACAAGTACTATATCAAACAAAAACTATCAGCTGTAATCCATATCCTTTAGGAAATTTAAAATTCAAAGATTTACCCTTTATACTTTTATAAAAATTATTTAGGCATTCAAAATTTTAAAATTCAAATATCACAACACAAGGCAAAAAATTTAAACTTCCATCTGTGAGGAAACATGCATTAAGAGTTTAGTGGTACAAATACATGACCTTAAAAATTATTTTCAAACGTTCACTCTAGAATTTAGTCTTCTATGACTGATCAACAAAATCATATCAAGTGCATCAATTTGAACTTTATGTAATAAAACTTCTGCACATACCAAGGAGAATGAGGAGAGTATCATGTGAAATAGGGTTCACAGGTTCATTTGGAAGAAGATCATCCAAGGTTAAAAGGCTACCTCTCTTATCATCTTGCAACTGAAACACAAAGTAAATAAGTGCACTGAATATCTACCAATACCAATGAAAAATTTAACCATAACTTATTCATTAAAGCCATTCCATTGATGAATTGAATTGATACTCTAATATCCTAAGTAAAAACATTTATGTATTAAATGGGAATAACAAAATTATACAAAGTCTGGATGCAAACTGGAAGGATTCAAATTTATAGTCTGACTTCAAAAAAATGGATAACAGATATAATGTCTACAAACAAAAATGTATGAAGATGTAGCTTCATTAATAATTGAAAAAAAATTTAAAATGTGCAGTTTGATGACTCAATTTTACTCATTCAGAAATTGTTTATTAAAGTAAAACAATGACATATATATTCTCGGTTTACTAGATACCAACATTCACACGCAAAAGTAGATTTTGAAAAGCAAAAGAATTTTCATGGAACATATTTAGGCAAACACATTTCGAATCGAATTCAAAAAACTGAGAATCACAGAGCATGAAATCATTAATTACTTTGAATACTCATCATGCAATTTTCAGAAGTGAACATAGAATTCCTTAAAATCAGAAAAGGGTTAGTATCCACCAATGAATCTCATGATTGAAATTGGGAAATTGAATCTATCAGCAAATAGTTGAAGATTTGAAAGAAAATCTACAAAATTACCCGTGCAGAGCAAGCTGTTAATGGCATAATTGACCAAAACTTACTGTGCGTGCAAGTGGCCGTTTAAGATGTTCCAAAGGCACCAAAGTCAACTCGACATCCTTATCCAGCTTTATGCACTGGTGAACGTATTCATAATCAGCCAGACAGGAATGTGAGCTCAAATATTCAGCTAGGCCAGACACTTTCAAAACAAAATCATCTGCTGAGGCACTTGCTAAGCTCACTGATGGCCCCATTCTCCCCTCAATTTCACAAACAATGTGAAGGATCACATGCTCCACAGTAGATGTCACTGAGAAAAAAGCAGCCATTACATTTCCATTGCCTTGTTAAGGCTATCAAACAATGCCAGACATTTATTTTGATCATCACATTGGGCATTAAACTTATTCAAAATGATAGCAACACACTTTGTTCATTTAACAAATTCAGAGATATACGTACTCTTTTTCTCGTATGCATAAAGGCCAATTAAAAATTAACGGCAGTCATAAAATCTAATGAGTGAGATTAATGCATCATTATTAGGTCTTTACAAGGCCTTAATTTTGTGCTCAGTGCACTAAAATATACCATCCCACACTTCTCTACGGCATTAAATGCTATCAGCCACATCTCAACCAACAAGCTCTACAACACCATGACAATTTGGGAACCTCATTGGTGCTCTTTCGAGCACTGAAAGGAGGCCAAAATATTTCAGACTTGAGTTCACTAGATACACCAATGCAATATCATGACTTGAGCTGATACCATTGCTGTTACATGAAATTGGACATGGTCATGTAATACAATAGGGACCAACTGAAGACGTTGAGATTGGTTATGTTCAAGTGTGGAGCACACCCTGGTTTGACAGGGTTCTTTTACCATGCACAGAGTTTTAGCTGGGATAGAATACGACAAAATAACCTCCTGAATGTGTAAATTCAATTTGGGTCAAGCAAAATTCTATAATATGGGGCAATCCTGATATATATCATATATAACCCCCATACCAATAATGCACACATAATAAAACTTTTCTACTATACATTGATTTAATACATGACCACTTTCAATGTAGTAAATCATCTTCATCAGTTGATAAAAATAAAGGTAGGAGAAGGCATATAATACCTACAATGTCTACACAACTATCACTGTCGACTAGGCAACTCCCCCTTCTTTTCTTGAATCACCCCCAGGTAACACCTGCTTTTTAACCATTCCCTCCCAGCCAATCTGGACCCACCTCATTACTCTCCCTCACCGTTTGTACACATTTTTTGAAATTACAGTACACTGGATCATGACATTTTAACTTTGAACCATGTGTCAAACTGATTAATAAATATATGTAGCGTGAAATTTTATAGTACAGTATCTTTTCACAGCTAAAACGTAAAATCAAGCTTGTATTAATTTTCATTCTTTTTTTAAGAAATTTAAAAATAATACTGGAGAGTAAATGGAATTTCAAAGAGATTATTACTTAGTGGTCATTCAAATTTACATTTGCCATGCAATAAATTTTGTCAAAATATAGCCTGACCCATCTTATTTAATTGCCTAAATATTAAGTAACTGCTCTATCAGCCATTTAGGAGGGTGGCAGAGCTGAAAATAATAAATTACTTACCATCACAGGTAAATGCAATTGGGCCACAAATTTCTTTGACACGAACAATTAGCTTAATACTTGTCCCTTCTGTGTATGTACTTTCAAGTGTGGGACTGATAACCAAGCCAACATTTGTACATATGTCAGAATAAACAAATTCTCCTGAGAAAGAAAATAGTAATTTATAAATGCCATTAATTATTTTCAATCATTAATTCCAATATACACAGAAACAATGGCAATCAAGTTCATTACCCCTTAGTTTCTTCACCATTGCCTGGAAAGCTTTTAAGTCACAGTCATGATGGGCAGACTTCAGCTTCACAACCTGTATGTTCTCATACAGCCGACTTTTTGTCTTTTTCTGAAAGTAAATCATGAAAAAACTTTTAAGTAACCGAAATTCAGTATAAGTTACATTGATAAGTATAATATTTGGACTTCTTGATTCATAGTTAACTAACAAGATTATCAAAGGTACAATAAAGAAATTATATCATTCACTTATTTCCGTACCATGTATACCACCAAATTTATGGAGAGAATACATTGACTTTGAATAGTAAAATTTTATTTTCACAACTTGAGGTTATTTCCATTTTATTCTTCAAACAATAAAAAAACCACTGCTCCATTGTCATTTGCTTGTTTTGAAGAACTTCAAGCACTAATGTAAACGATGCTTTTGATTATGGCCTGGCATTTAAGCAACAGAATAAGCATTGCTGAAGTTTTTTCGATAAATCAAGTGGTGTTTGGCAATAATAAATTAACAAAAACAAAATAATGTCCAACATTTATCAGATAAAATGAATAATTTTCTCCTATATAAGAGTTCGGCCAAATGAGAACTATTGGAACCACTTAATACTGCTTATCTCATATGACTCCTGTGGCCCAGGACTGTTTGCATTTTTATCATTGACACATGGGAAGTGCTGAGTGGCTCATAAATATTTAAAGGGCCTCATAAACAGAAGCATCACCTTGAATTTCCTCACTGCATAAACCATCCTAGCAAAGTCAAGCAATTTCTGTCTACAATCTCTAGATACTGCAATCTCAATCTTGAGAAGTTCTCTCTACACAGTCAAGGCATTAGGCTTAACAAAGCCTTTGAGCCTAACAAAGTAAGCTTTGATGGATGTGCTTCATGTTTTTTCCATTTCTTAAACATAATTGTAGTTAGCGATAATACAAAAATTTTGGGAAGTAAAATTGAAAATAAGCTTCTGGCTGACAGTATTCCATATCAACATGATGAAAATGGTTAAAGGAGAAAGATTGTGACATTAAAGATTAATATAGTTCAGCATAGTCAAAGGAATAGGTGAAAAAGAAAAAGAGATTTTGAATATCTTTATACTTTTACTGAAGGTTAAAGGGGTCTTAACACCTTGAGAGATCCTAGCATTACAACGAGCTGCACATCCATGGAAGTATTTCTTCTTTATTTCAAAGGAATCATTCCTTTGCTCACAGGAACACTAACAGGCACAACTATGGTTTTTTTCCCCAAATAAGATCAAGGATTATCTCCTCTCCCTGAAATGTATACTTCCCTGGCAGTTATAATTCTAATGGTACATGGCATCTGAGACTCACTGAAGTATGCTACAGAACAATAGAACAAAAAAATATTATTTAAGGCTACAGATTACGTTGAGATAGGTTAAATATGCTCCCTGAGATCTAGTGTCCATGGATTTTATGGGAGACCTGCACAACCTATTGCAATACTATTTCCTTTGCAATATTTTCTTCTTTAGCCCTACATGAAAGCCTTTATTCCCCTACATGATACCCTAATTGCCTATTTTCTTCAAATTATGCATTTACCTTCCATTTTTTTCCTTTTATCTAGGCCTTCAACATCTAATACCTATTCATATTCTCTCAATTCACTGAATCTGCCAAAAACTTCCTTTCTTATTCCTCCATATTTAACATTTCTTGGTTTCTGAAGAGTCCAAGTTATTTTCCCCATCCTTTTCCACACCCACATCTTAAATTAATACTTAAATCTATTCTCATTTTCTTTCCCCAAAGACCAGGATTCTGAATCTTTCAACATTCTGATACAAACAAACATTGATGTGAAATAATCTTATCATTATGTTTTTATTCAAGAGTGCCTCTCAGTAATTCCTTCAACTTTGTAGATATGTTCGCTATCACTATTGCCTTAGCACTATAAGTAAGTCCATTCAAAATACTGTCCACATGCATGAATCATTATATTTGTCTCAATTTATGCTTCACTTGCATGAAATTCAGGGAATTACACAACAGTTTTGCAATTAACCTCATCTCATATCTTTCCAACTGAATCTATAAAATGAGCAAGCATGACTGCATTCCTAAAGTTAATGGCAAGGTTAAGCTTAATAATTTGCAAATCTACAATACTTTATACAGCTCCTTGCCTTTGTTCATATCTACTCTGTTTTTCTAATTCCACCCTTCCATCATTTTCAAATCATGGAGGGAGGAGGGAGTTGATGACAGGGACGTTGAGTAAGGATATTTAGAAAAGACTCGTCAAAACTTTGATATGGAGCGTAGCTATGTACGGCGCAGAAACTTAGTCATTGAAGCAGGAGGATAGATGTAGATTGGAGGCTTTTGAAATGTGGGTGTGGAGAAGAATGCAGAAGGTTAAATGGACAGAGAAGAAAACAAATGAGGAAGTACTTGGTATGGTGGGCGAGGAGAAGGGTTTGTTGGGAGAAATCCTATGGAGGCAGGAAAAGTGGATGAAGGAGGTATTGACCGGCAGTGGGATGTTGAAGACTGTGATAGAGGGGAGAATGTTGGGCAAACGAGGAAAGGGAGGGAACAGGATAGGGATGTTGGATGGGATGAAGGGAGGAAGAAGGTACTCAGAGATGAAGAGGGACCTGATGTAAAGTAGGATGTTGCGTTTTGCTAGGGGTCACAAATTATTAAATTAGTAATTATGTCCATCCAAGAACATACCTTAACCGGTAGATCACCTAATAATAATAATAAGTTAAAAACCAAAGAGATAAAAGACATCCTGATCTTTTTTCCTCTCCCTAAAAGGGGCCTGTCCCATTTTCTATCCTTTTCTTCTGAATTTGTGGTCATGTAAGGTGGTGATACTTAAACCAGATTATTTAGTTAAAGCCTACCTCCTGCAAATTTCTCACCACAATCATTTTGTGCTCATAAACAACATGTACAAATTTCACCACAATATTTCTTTTGCAAACCACTTCATTTCAATCCCATGTCATTCTCCAGTATTTTTACCATAAAAGTTACCAATCATTCAATGGTACTACATACAGAGGGCAAATTGGTTTTGACTAACACAACTTGTGACAAAATCTTGAATTTATGCTTTTAACTTAAAAAAACCTCCAAAGTGAATCTTAAGTTGCACTGAATTAATAATAATATTGTGCACCAATATTTCTATGGAAAGACTTTCTGGTTCTTGAGTACTAAAAGTGGATCATGATGGTGCATTGGATAATGTACAGGCTTCCTACCAAGAGGGCTCTGGTTCAAATACAGGAGGCAACAAATATTTTTCAGCGGTATCCTGATCCCTACTTGAGGTGCTTTGTGGAGAGAACTTTGAGTGAGCACAACGTCCGTTGGATGGGATATTAAACTGCAGACCCCTTGGTGCCTTTCGACTAGAGTAGGACTAATGCCGATGCCAGGTTTTTCTCCACCCTTCCTTTCCCATCCATCCCTAATGGCACAAATGACCTAAGCTGTAGGCCGCCTCCCATAAAAAATACTACTTGAGTACTAAGAAAGCCTCAGCATATAAATATTATATTGCATTTATTAACTTAGTCCTACACCAATGCCACATTCTGGCTTTGGGCAGGTACTGTGGAACTCTTCAAATTGTGAGTAACAGTGTTCTGAATGAACAGAACAGTGATGCAATCTTCAAATATTTATCACACTTTTATGGTTTTCATTTGACAGATTCTTCTATGGGTATAAAAATTTTGGGAGGAGTTAAATTTTTCAAGAATTTTTACACAACTTACTTGGTAACATGAATTTTTTTTCAAAAAGTTACTTTACAATTCTCACATTCAACAGTGATACATCATAAAATGTTTCTCATAGGAGTCACAAGATGGAGAGACATATCCATCAGACTATCTCATGTTTAGGCACAAATTTAGGAACAGTATAATTAATTCACAGTTCCCTGCAAGCAGATGTGGAATCAGATAATAATTATCTGCTAATGAAGTGTAACATTGTATTGAAGAGGATAAAACAGGGAAGACCGATGTGGAAATACAATGTAGATGTGTTAAATGAAAGGAAGAGGAAAGAGCACCAGGAGTTGATGGAACTATCATGAGTGAGGGCAGGGAATAGGGTACAGTAGAAGAAACATGGTAAAACCTCAAAAAAGGAATATTGAAAGCCACAAATGAACCTATAGGAACACTTAATAAGAAATGGATCAAGAAATCATTGATTACATGAGATGATTATGAAAATTGTAAAGAGAATGGAAGAATGCAAACACAGCATTATGTAGAACGAAATAGACAGAGATAAACTAAGGATGGAAGTATATAGAATGAAGGTCTCAATGTAAGAATAGAGTTTACAGAGGTAGAGTGTAATTGGTGTGTGGTGCAGTAAAGTGAGATCCCCTAGAGGAAGTATGAAGGAAAAATCCATACACATCAAAGATAAGGCAAGAAAAATTTCAATTAGTCCAGGAAAGATTGAAGACAGAAAAAAAGAATACAGGGATGAGCAATATGGTACAGAAATTAAGCCAAAAAATGTAGACACAGACAGAGATTATGAGGTTGATGAGGATAGGCATACTTGATTGTGAGATATAAAGGGCTTTTTGGAAAATGAATCAAATAATGCAGTGTGATAACTTTGCCAAAATATATAAAAATGTGGAAGGATCAGTTTTTATGATCTAATTTGTAGCATTTATGAACTTATTTGTAGCAACAGAAGACTTCTTCAGATTAGTATTTATTTCTATTCTAGAAAATGGAAAAGCATATGGACTATAGAACAATAAGTTTGATTTTGCATGTAGACATGGTAACTCTTGAAATCATCAAATCATCATAAAAGAATGGAGAGGAGGGCAAATGATTACTTATGGTATGATAATTTTAGGTTCAGGAAGATAAATCATGTGATAAGATTAATGTGATGCCACAGCAGCAATGAGATCGCTAGAAAAAAAGGAACATTAGAGTACAACCAGTATTTGTTTTGTGTATTTTAAAATGTATTTGACAGAGAATTTTGGGTAGAATTAATGAATGTATTAGAGAGAGTACGTGTATATTGGATGGATAGGTGATTTATCTGCAACGTGTACGTCTCAGACAAGTGCACGTGGTGAATGGAGAGCTGGGATGGAAGGTGTTAGGGCAGGGGAAATGGCAGGGCTGTTCTTTGCTGTTGTATAGCATAAACATGGAGGAAACTGTAAAAGAAGCAAGGAATGAGCTGGAAATAGGCATGAAAACAGGTTAGGCATTCATAAAATCAAAATTGCAGATGAACAAGTTTTAGGTATTCCGTCAGATTAAGGTTTATAATCATCACAGAGTACATCATAAAATCAATTTGATAGACATGGGATGAGAATCAATGTAAACAAAACAAAGCTTATGACTTTTTCAAGAAAGAATAATTTTAAGTTAAATTTTAAAAGTGAAATGCATAAACTAGACCAGGGGGGACATTTCAGTTATTTTTTGAAAATAATCAAGGTAATATGGACATAAGAAGAAGTATTGCATTAGGCAAGATTTAGAAATGTAGTAGTGATTAGCCTGTGTCCATCCAAAACCTATGTCAAATGGTAGACCACCAAATTATGAGTTTAAAACTACATGCACTAAAAAAGTTTATAGAAATGAATTCTTACCTTCCTCATATACGTAGACTTTCTCTTTTCTTCAACCAATTTTGATGATCGGGGCGGCAATGGAGGAGGCTGAGAATATATGGTATTCTCCTTTTCTGAAGAATCAACAACAGTTTTTTTCGGAGAATCTTTCACAACCGTGGCATATATAGGCTCCCCTTGCAATGAGGAACATTGAGATGGGAGAGCATTCATGAAATCGAATGGGTGGTGCACATCATAAATGCTGGAACCTTCGGAGTGGATGTCATCCATTCGATCAATGGAGGACTCCCTCCGCCCTCTAAGATGTAAAGAAGAAAAGCCATACTCGGTATAACCCTGGGCAGCCTCCGGGAGAGCAGCTCCTGCACAATCCTCTTCATTCGTTCGTTCACTTTCCACCACTGGGTCATCTTCTGGCTGCACCTGAACAGATTCCTTGGGAACCTGTTCCTCTGAGCTCTCAGCACTCTTATTCACGGCAGGGGGATTTGGAGAGTCTTCAGTGGACTTGAGCAACAGAGGATCAAATGCCTCCAGGAGGCTTGTGCGATTAGAGGAGGTTGAATCCCTCGATTCACTTGACGATTCATCCCTTGTATCTCTAAACGGGGTCAGGTCAATTAAGTTGTTATTGTCCATCTTCCCCACAAACTTCAACACATCAAAACCGGACTCACTTGGACTCAATATGGCTAAGGGCCTCGGAGCTCGGGTTATGGGCATGGGGAAAGCACCAATTTGAGAGGAAGAGGGAATGGGAAGCTGCGGGTAAATGCTTGGTGTGGAAAAAGCTGCATTCCAACCGACATGGTTGTCAATGCTCTGTATGGACATTGGCATATGTGGATATAGCCTGTGCAAAGAGATTTGGCTGTGAGACTGGAAGGCTGAAGTGGGGAATGCGGATGAAACCGGAATTTCTGCCGCCAGAGGAGCTTCAGCTGATGGGGCAGGATTGTTGGATTCTGGAAATAAATTCTGCACAGTTGACTGAAAGAAAAATGGAGAGGCAGGATAAATATCGACCTGTATCTGTGTCCTCCTCGCTTGGTCGAAAAATGGGATACATGATTTAAACTGATTGAAGCCTGTTCCTCCGACAAAATTTACAGTCAAATAAATCTCCCAGCAATAATTACACACATTTCCTAACACTGAAACTGGGATGCACTCATATTATAGGCATTAAAACTGAACAAGTTTCAATTAAATTTCAACATACCAATGGTCTCATTAAAGGCAGACGAATATAATTATGTACAAAGGAATTTGATAGTAAAATGATTTTATGGCAATGCCTGAGAAATGTAACACACAGAAACTACCAGATAATGTTACTCATACACATACCTTAAAATTTCTGTGCATAGGTAAAATAACATCATGTCTAGTTCTTTAGAAAAAAGTAAAATCAGTTTTTAGAACAAAATACATCAATCATTTCAAAAATATTTCCAATTTGGAACACATATTAGATCCCACATCACATACAGCATATTGAAGATAACACAATTTAGATTTCATTGAAATTAAACACAACTCTGAAAACTTTACGGAGTTAGCATCCAAAAAGGCCACTTCTTGTGGTGGCTCCTATGAAATAACCCCAGTGTTATGTGAAAAAGTATTTTCTGCAAAAATTGTGCACCTGCATATCATCATAAGAGTACCAGCCTAAGGGAGCTTCTCTTGAAAGAACTCTCCAACAGCCAGGAGTGAAAAAGTTTCAAGTTTTAATTCAGCAAAACATAACTTCCAAGAGAGAAGAAGCATCAGATATGCTTCAGCTTGTTTCATCAATAAAATTGTGACAGGCTTAGATAATAATGGATTCGTTGAGGGAATCTTTAATAATCTCTCTCTTGAGCCTTTGACTGTATAGACAACCTTTTGTCGCTGGAAAAACTAGAACACTGCAGAATAAGGTGAATAGCAACAGATGGTTTAAATCCTACCATGAAAACAGAAAGCATGTGCAGGGTGCGGCGCTTAAATCTGGACAAATTTCAATTTGAATTTCCCACCATATTGTAGTTCCACTGGAGGTCGCGATTGGCGTTCTTGAAAGCTACAGGCATCTAGTAAGCAGCCATAACCTCAAAATGGACAAGATGTTACTTACAAGTACGGAGAACAATCGAAGAGCCACTGTTGTCGAAAGTGTTCCTGCTGGCCATTATATTTCAAAATAGTTCAAATCTTCTGGTACCCCAGATCAACTGTTTATGACATTGTGGCCAAGTTTAATGCTTCAGAGAAGTCTGGGGAAGGTTTCGCTAACCCAGCGAGGAAATCTCATTCGAGAAAACGTGTGCTTGTCTGGATTTAAGTGCCCCACCCTGTATTGGAGGTTATAAATACCTACTCCAACAATATACAAAGCATTACTTATCCACTACAGAAACAGCTAATTTCCATCTGCTGCAAGGAAGTTTACTAAATATAAGGTCCCATACTGTTCTTAATTTATATAAATGATTTAACAACTTAGGTAAAGAGTGATGAAATATTTCTTTATGCATACGACGCGAATTTAATGCTAAGTAACAAGAACAATGAAGTATAATTTTAATAATTCCCTAGCACTCTTAGGAGGATGGTTCACAAAATATGAGCTTCTTAGAATGAATTTAAAAAAAAACGAACTATATACAATTTATGAAAAAAAAGAAACCCCTGAAATGGATCTTTACATCAAAGATAATCTTTTGAAGAAAGTTAGCCGCACTACTTTTTAGGTTTGATAATTGATGAAAGCTTAAACTGGAATTAACATATTAGACACTTATTCAGTCAAATTTCCAGAATTTTCCATACCATAAGAAACCTAGCAAAGGTTGTAGATCAACCGGAGTTAAAAACAGCATAATTTGAGAATTTCCAATCTCAAGTGCGTCATGGAATAAACTTCTAGGGCTCTGCTACGGGTGTTAAAAAAGTATTCATCATGCAAAATAGTTATTAGATATATGGCCAAAATTCCAAAAAGAGAATCATGTAGAGCTAATTTTATAAATCTTGAAATCTTACCTATAACATGTTTGAGTATATATCATGCCTGTGAGTATGTTTGATTCTGATTTCATAAAAATCAACATTCATGTTGTTTCCAAATGCATATTCTGATAAATTCACCAAGTGAAAATGTTCTTGTTTAATTTCCACACCTCTTTGATTACTTAGTTTTAATCCTTCTCCCAAATTTCAAATCAATTTAAATTTTACCGATTCAAACCTCATTCCTGGGGAATTTTTTTATAGTTAGTTTCCATGATGACATCGAGTATTTACTTGGGAGGGGGTGAGTAAAATATTGCTTAAAGAGTGTGGCTGACAGAAATCCTACGTTCCAACAATATAACCTTAAAGCAAATTTCAGCTGGGGTCATTTAAATACCTTGAAGACATAGATGTTTCCATTGTCAATGAAGCATTACTCAGCCAAGCATTACATAATAGGGTTAAATAGACTCAATAATTCCTCAATATAAAGTCTAATAAATAATGGGAAAAGAATGACAAGATGGCAAGTGACTAACTAGATTTTTCTAAAATGATCAGAGATATGGCCTGCACAAGCAATCAAGGGTAAAATCTTATTTCATCAATACTGTGACTTCAGAATTACATGTGCTGGGTTATTTTAATTAAGTCCAGTTTTCTGGGAATGAGAACTGAGATGATTCAACTTTAGCAGAATTCGTACATTAAATTAGGTAAAAGTATATGGATACTTAAGTTAAAGTTCAGTACCACAGTTGTACAATGGTGTAAGAGGGATGGTCATACAGAATACAGCTAAAAACTATGTCAAGGCCCATCATCCGACCAGTGTGACATCCAGAAACAGATAAGTTACCTTTTAATTAACATGTGAGATACAATCGTCAATGAATAATTGCATTTGCTGGGCAATGAAACAAGAGTACTGGTTTCTATAAGAGCACATTTATGTTTAAGAATAAATCAAAATAGCATCATATTAATTACCTGAGACTCCAAAGCCTCATTTAGCTCTTCATATGTTATTCTTGCCTTTGTTGGTCGTTCTGGAGGTGATGTACTACCAAATGACATAAGATCTTGGCTGACTGCATGGTTGCTTTTAGAGGGTACAGCAGCTGATGAACTATTCCTACGTTGCACTGCTGGTGGTGGTGCAATTATTTGCGTTGTGCGAGGTGCCCCAGAGTTAAAGGAGCCTGGACGTGGCCTTCCTTTAAGCTGTAAGCTGGTGGCCTCCTTCTGACTAGAAGCACTTCCATTTTCACCTTCTTCTACGACTGCAGCTGATGAAAAGAGTCAGATTATTACATAATGAAAATTATGTTGTCCATAATGTATGACTCTAATAAATCTCTTACTAATTTGACTCCTTCGCTTATGCAGGTCAATATTAACAATTTGCCCATTATCCACCTTCTACACTAATGGGTGAAATTTAACAATGTTTTGCATTTAAATGAGAAAGTTTAGCAGATAATGAAGAATGCAACTTATTATGGGGAGGGGTTTCATATGATGATCATATGGGTCAACTGCTTTAAATGCCCAAGACAATAGAACGAAGAATATAAATTTAGACCATGAAAATATTAATTTTCAATAGTTTTTGGTCATCCTTAACCTCAGGTTAACTTGCTGTGTAATTGAACTTTCATATTA
The DNA here is from genome assembly GCF_022747635.1 of Hetaerina americana. Taxonomy (NCBI): domain Eukaryota; kingdom Metazoa; phylum Arthropoda; class Insecta; order Odonata; family Calopterygidae; genus Hetaerina; species Hetaerina americana. Next base: position 38,164,269 of record NW_027287427.1, on the reverse strand, counting down.
TGGTTCAATATGGAAGTTCAGGATGCTGAATTGCAGACTAATGTTTTGATAAAAAAAATAAATGTTTAAAGTGAGTTAAAAGACTAGTAATAAATAATGATAAATAACAACATTAACAATAAATTGAAGAACTTTGTTCACTGAGAAAGCAGCATTCAAGACCCATCACATAACTTCTCAACTCATGGAATGGTTTCAATCCACTAGTAAAGTTATACATAGTATTACATGCACACATTTATTCGGTGTGCTTTCACCACGAGAGGTATGTGAACCTCTGACTATCAGCCAAAGAATATACTTTCAGATGAAGCATTTAGCAAATATTACTTTATGATGCACGTACTACACTTTAGCATGTCATTCCACTTCTCAGGAGTTTCACGAAGGCTATAACCACAATAAAACTATACAGTGTTTAAAATCTGAATGTCAGAGGGGTGAGTAGAGTCGAAATTCGTATGAAAGATATAAAAATTAGCACAAGTCAATTTAACCTAATTTTGAGTAACAGGAGAAGTTTCTTACCAATTGAAGAATTAATGTCTCTTGCACTTAATCGCTCCAACTTCTGCAGACGAAATTTCTCAAGGGCTAAACTTTCTAAACTAAGTGCTCTAGCCCTTTCAAGATCTTCCTGAAATTTCAAATCATAGTCTGTGGGGGATGCTTGCCCCATTTCGTTATCCATCTGTGAAAAATAATCTAGTAATGGACATACATCAAATGAAATAGATAAAGTGAATACACAAATTCGAAAATTAGTTGTACGCAGGGCAAAGCACATCCGAGGAAGTGCATGAAATTCATAAAAATGACCACTCTCGTCATAGTCTAATTGTCATCCGTTGATACTAAATGACAACGGTAAAATTGAATACAAATGTCATTTGTGAACATAATGAAAGACCAGTACCTTCTTTTATGTGTATCAAACATTTCCAATCCGTTTGGAGTATAAAATAGATACTTTCACAGCATAACGTCGAACATGTTTATGTTTCGGTCCGCAGTCCTATAAGTTGATAACAGACCTGTCACTCGATGACATCAAAACCAGGGACAGCGAAGATGCTGCCACCATTATAGAGAACTGAAACTGCTTGCCGAACATGCGCAGGACGCGCAAATTTAAATAGCAATAGTGTGCTCAGGAAGAAGGTTTCAATGGAATTTCAGTAAAAAAGAACGATTTGGACAGACTTAAAGCGGTTTCAATATCAAATTGAACTAATTTATTGCGGAAAACTATTTTATAGCGAAATGAATACAAATTATCAGTTAATAAAAACATTTTCCGAGAAACGCTTCAAGTAATACATTTGATCATCGATAATGCATGAATGAAATAAATAACTATTTTCTGATATGCGTTCATTAGCAGATAGATGATGCAAATGGACTGGAATATCATGGAGGCCACCACAATTCTTAGGAAGCTTTATCGTGCTGCGATGTGTTCAGATCAAATTCCAATCAAAACAATCAATTTCTCCCGTTCTTAGATATCAGAGTAAACCGGACTAATACAAATTAATTACCCTTCGACGTGAACAGAAAACCCACATGCACCAACAAATATATACATCATTCGTCTTTTGAACATTATACACACAAACACACGGCGTTTCATTCCCTAGTCCATAGACTCGTTAACGTCCGTCCCATTGAGCTGAGCAAAATTTCATTCAGAATTGGAGTACATAAAACGAACCGCCGCTATAAATGGTTACAACCCAAACATCATCGATAAGATCCTCAAGAAACAAAAACACAAAAAAACTAATTCAAGACAGCTACACATTATTACCTCGTGATGAAAATAAATACCTAAAATTACCTTTCTATCCCACTCTGACTTAAGGACTCGCTCCGATTTTCAAAAAAACATGGTAGGAAATCTATAATCGTCACCCACAACAAACTCAAAACACTTTTAGGAAACCCAAACGATGCAATTGATTCACTGCAAAAATCAGGCACGTACGAGATAATTTGTCCTGAATGTGACCAGTAGTGCAATGGACAAACACATAGAAATACTATATTCTCACACGATTTAAAGAACAAATTTTGCTACAGACTAGATGATACTGAAAAATCGGCAGTTGCGGAACATATGCATCAACACACACGACATTCATTTGAAAAACTTAAAAACTCATTTGCACAATCCCGAAGCACTTATTAGACTATCATGAAAGCATCCACATCCACTGCTCCAAATATAAACTCATGAACCATGACCAGGGTCCCACTTCATCATCCTTATTCTCCTTAGCAAAACACCAGAACTACCCTACTTAAAAAAACACCTATAATAACATAGGCTTGCATTATACTTATATTATCATAATCCGCGCAACGGCTTCCCACCTCTGTCCCATTCCCCAAAATAACAAAAATCCCCAACATGACCATTCCCCACACCTTCCCCTTCTACCCGACATTTCCCAACAACTCCTCCCCCGCTACTTATGACCGTTACAATGCATTTAGTATATATATGACACCACACACGGGACGGCATCATTCCTTCTCTGAAGAGGACTGCTTGGCAGTCGAAACATAGTGACAGTTTCTGGGCACTTCTCTTACCTTTCCCAAAGTGCGAGTTACAGGACTAACGTCGGAAGAGATTCCACGGAAGACCTGTTGGGTGATGGAGATTTGCAAGGGTTAAGGCGTTTACGCATACCCAAGCAAGTGAGTGATTGGCGGGCCACTGGCGCAAGAAGAAATCTCTCGTAAGCCCTGGGTGTGTATGCGCTTGATACTAGCAAGGATCAATGCTATTTAGTACATCCAAGCTAGAGAGTGCGTGATTAATTTGAATTTATTTTATCGCGTGTAATTGGTGGGCCGCTGGCGCAGGGAGAAATCTCTCGCAAGCCCTGTCTGGGAGAGTGCTTAATAAGGGCGAGGGTCAACGCTATCTAGTACACCTTAGCCAGAGCGTTTTTGTTATCGTATTTTGGTTTAATCGTTTGTTATGTTCTAACCCCAGTATAATTTTATTTTTATTTATTCCATTAATTTATTTATTTTTCCTCTCTAATTTCCTTCACCATATCCTTTGCCCACTATTAAGAGTACGGCTGGGGCTGATTCTTCCCATAATATTTATACGGCCGTAATTACCATTTCTTTTAATTCATTGATTAGTTGAATGTTATTTAATGCTAGGAATTATATATCTTAAGTAAAACTCATGAACGCAAAGTTATTGCAAATTAAGTAGATTTAGGCAAAAAAATGGGAAGTTGATAAAGCAAATGCGCACTGATAAGTTGAATGTTGCTTCAATCCTTCATCACAAATATTCCAATATTGGGATGGATACGAAAATAGTAGCATATTCACATTGAACGTATAACTAAAGAAGTAACAATGGAAGGAACGGTAAAAAAGTAGAAAAAGGATCTGCTATAAATGGCGGCTGACATGAAAAATTATTTTAAAAACAAATTAATCGGCTTTTTGGATCCTATAAGCCAATTAAATGCATTGGTGACCTTAAAAGTACCTTCTGTCTCCAAGAAATCAAAATCTCATTAAGTCTACGCGAGCTGTCAGTGTAGCCAGCGTTGTGCCAGTTGATAAGGGTGTTCATACTGGGTGCTAGTCTTGATTTACAGGCACCTAGTATCAGTACCTGTCGCCCCTTCTCATAAAAATGAGCAGATTAAGATATAGAACTTATGTCAAGGTAGAACATTGGTTCTGCTGCCATAAATATATGTTGTATTATATGGACACACCAACGAATATGATAAAATATTGAACATAATCAGACATGTGCTTCCCTATAAGCAATGTTTATTATGCACTTTTCATGCCATGCACTTTTGCTCAAATTAATTTAAATTGAGGAATTATGAAAATTTTCATGAATCGAAAAAGATCAATTCAATTTTTATTAATAGTATAATCCAATAAAAGTTAATGTATAAACGAATAGCCTTGTGAAGCACTTGGCAATGCCTTTGGGATTAGGGCCCCTCGTGCCCTAATGGTGACCAAATAGAATAAGCTATTTCGAAGTTAAGAAGTGGAAAAATATCTTCTTAACTGTACTCTTTCCCATATTATTCCAATAGCATGATATTAATCATATATCCCATATTCCTCATATTATTCCAATAGCAAAATATTATTCCTCCATTTGATATTAATTCACTAATATACATTTGGTATTGCGGTTCAATTCAGATGGGAAAATGACTCAAAACTCACGAAATATTCCTATTGAATTTTTTCCCTTTACATAAAAAAATATAATTCCGTCAATATTAATTTATATTGTAATTTGTCTCCAAGGGGGCTGCAATCTATACAGCAACCGTGATGCAGGTGAAAAACGGTCAATGTTGTTCGCGATTAATTCGGTCAATCCTTCAACGGATGGGGATTACCAAAGACTCTAGAAACAAAGTTGCTCATTTCACAGTAATGGGCACAGTAAATGCTAGTACCTCTATTTTATTGCTCGACACTAAATTTATTTTTATTGAAAATAATATGATAAAATTCAATAATGTTTACTCTTAACCTTTTCAGCCTGGAAAGCATTAACTATGAAAAGCACCATCAATACAGTATAAAACCAAAGAACAACAAAGTCGGAATTTTAAAAAGTCTTAAAAGTAAATGGTAGATGAGCAGATTCCAAAATATGTTGCTGGTTAAGTAGACCGTTCCAAATTTCAGTCACGCTATCGTTACCAGCGTAGTAATGAGAGAGGAAAACAGGAAACAGAGCTACCTACACCTAGTTTCAGGCCCTTAGTTTCAGGTAGTAATACGAGTAATTTGACCAGTGCCTAAGTAAAACTTATTTTTCTATGGTGTTTAAAAAATAAGTGCAATTTGTCCTGACAATGGTCATTCCAATTGAAGTTTACACGTGAATGGCCGCCTATTTGAAACGACCATTGTTGAAAGCATCGACTGTATCCTGTGCACAGCTGTCATGCATTCAATTCTTCATTGTCAAGCATTTTATTGGATCGCATCGATTTTTTCCTATACTTTTAATATGCGTTTGCTTTAAACGGAAAAATACAAAATTTAATAGACGCTAAATTTTGAAGCATTAATAAATAATACTAGTAACACAGAAAACTCTCTGTGTAATACTCGTTAGCAATAACGATACTAATCGAAAAAAATAAAGAGAGCACCAAGGGTACAAGTACCTTTACTTTTATTTCAACTATAAATTAGCGTTGAAAATAATGTCTTAAAATATCTCCTTGTTGCCTTTGATAGAGTTTTAGGAAATTATAAAAGTGTTTACGATACATTTGAGCACAAGCGCATTCAGAGAGCAGAGATAAATGCTTAATAAGATTCAATAACATCTGGCGAATTGTTCTGGCGCATGAAATAATATGTAATAATTATGGAATTCATAAAAAACAAGATACGTAAACATGGCTGCCAAACAGATTCATAGAACAAACTTCTGCTTCACATCGCAGCGATAGTAACGTTCAACCTTAGTACAGCGCTGCCACTCATTTCACTAAAAATTTGTACGGGGCACCCTACGTCTACTGCCTTGGCTGAATCCACTCGCAGTTTCTGTAAACGTTATTTTGAGTTCTTCCTACGATACTACTCCGAAATTTTTTTCCATGGAGAACCCATGAAGATGCCCAACGTTTTGTGCTACTTCCCACCAAGTTAAGATGAGTAATGAAATAAATGCAAAAAATAATATTGTTACCTATCCCAACGAAAATAACAATGTTAAATATAATTTTAGTTCCAAAGCCGTGCCTTTATTCCGACCTGGGTTAGGCTTAGGGGAAAGTTTAGCAAGAATTGCATTGTCCCGCTAGGATCTCGGCTCAAGTTAGTCGGCTGAAAATTCAGCAACCACGTAAATTTATGAGACTTCCAATGATACTTCGTCATAGTGAATCCACGAAAAGTAAATATATTCTTTGGACAAAGTCACAAGGTAGTCATGACGAGGCGCGCACATACTTTGGGTATTAGTCATACGGATCGTAGCGCATATTAAGTAGGATAGAATGGGCCTCAAGTGTCGTGACACTCGTTTTGGAGAGGACTGTCGCAATGCATTCATTCATCGCCGTGCTGGCGGGTGAGTCCGTTTCTTCGTTAAGAGTCGTCCGTCCAGCGAGGCGACCTTGTACTCCTCGCGCTCATTGCCGATCCTTCGACAGGCAACCGAACGCGTTTACCCCCCTCGAAATTAACAAATCTCAATTAAGATAAAATTTCAATTAAATTTTCCACGCTCGTGAAATAGGATATGCATAAGAAGAGATGTTTCCTCGCAAAATTGGAACCGAGGAATTTATGAATGACGGTTCAAGAGCCTGGCGTAAGCGCCACCAAAGCGTCCGCATAGCGGAAGTGTAACCTGAATCGTTTCATCAACCTCTCCTTCTAATCCGAAGCAACTATCTCCTTGTATTATCGTGCGCTACCTACTTAAAGTCACGTATCAAATACGGATTCGAATATGCTATGGCATTACGGGCCAAAAAGAACAAGAAACAAAGAAGGAGAAGTTTAAAGAAAGTTTAACCACCGCCATTAAGTTATTTATTGTTCCGGTCAAACGGAGCTGTTGCTGTCGAGAGAGTAACATACGGATGTAATCCCATGTGTTTGGAGGAAACGTGTTAGTCGTACCGAGGAAAGATAAACATTTAAAGATTTAAATAGAGGTGCGGTATATGTATTAAAGGAGAGAGATAACTAAAGGTAAACCGGAAAGAAAGTAGCCATTTTAGATTAAATGAAAGGATGCAGGAAAAATGAATGCAAAATTAAAAGCTGTTTCGATCGTTTTGAAGAGGAGATATTTAGGAATTGAGGAACATCTCAGGCTTAATTACCGTTATGTGGTTCAGCACCATAATTGATTAAAAAATATGAGGAAATGGATAATATACCAAAAATTATGGTATTACTACATATAAATAATATTGAAATGCCCAAAGTGTTAAAAATCAGAATCTTCTAGGTATAGTACAAGCTATTGATGTCACACATTTAAGTATACCCGTAAAATCCTCAATGCCCGTCGTTCAAGAGTTTCATTGCCGTGAATACAGTGAACAAAGATACCGTAACAAGAGTGCCAAAGCGGGGAAATATATGTTCTCTTTTGGCTCATGTTCCAAGCGGCAAAAGAGAATAATGCGTTCAGTAGCACCGGATGGAAGAGCTTTAGGAGCAGTTGCACATTTCTTGAACAGACGAAAATTATTAAAGTGAGATGAAGTGCTAGTCGAAGCGGGTACGGATTGAGCCAGAAAGAAATTCAATACGTCAAACACGTCTAAAGTGTTTTTGCTTTGGAATTTGAATTTGTTTGACAAGCGGATCGAGATCAAATTGAGTTTAAAGAAGAGATTAACCTTGCAATACTCCATGCAGTAACAAAACTGGTTTGATTGAAGGCTTGGCTCATTTTTATGACTCTTAGAGCTGTACTGGCCGAAGCAGTGATGATTGATGCCATGTTCCTCAATGAAAAGTGAATGCTGCAGTATCTGCTACTCATTGTAGCGGCTGAAAAGGCAAATGACCTCGACGAACATGAAAGTGCTGATATCACGTCAAAAATTTAATTGCTAAAGTAATGGGAAAGCACCTAAAACATAGTCCAATGATATTATAGAGAAATCCTGAATCCTGGTTACTACGGGGCTCAGTCCACTGTAAAAGTGCCAGGTGATATTGTGCCTGGTTACTGCAGAAACAATACCTCCAAAATTGTTCTCACAAAAACTCTTGCGGAGGGGATTACAATTAGCGTGGGATATATCTGTAGTCCGGAACTGAACTTTAATAGTATTGTAAATACAGAGCCGGTGAGTAACAGAGTATTATTAGTGAATATGGAAGTGGATGCAACAACTTTATTTGTCAATAGAGTGAAGAAGTCGACAAGTATTCATAAAGAGAAAGGATCAGGCGGTGTAGATACGGAACAATTATTGTTCCAGGGGATGGCATATAAAGACAAATACATGAACGCAAAAACTTTGCTTGTGTTTCTACACAGCTTTTTTACAAACGTTACAATATCAAAAAAGACAAAAGATACAGGATAGAAACATAACCAACTCCCCATTGTTTGTAAACAAGTTAAATACGAGTAAGTAAATAAAGGTAAAAAATATTTTAGAGTAATTTTTTTACATTGTATGCAGGTATTATGCGAAGAGGAGATACATTTATGGCCAAATACAATTTTGATAATGTTGTTTGGGCCACAAATATCATTGTTGGTATTGTGTGCGGATGCACACTTCAAAGGTTCTGATGTTGCATAAGATATTCGTTTGAAATTGCATAAGTTGCTTAAGTTTCGTTTGGTTTTGAAATAATTGATCGAACCATATTGTTTTAATGATGCTAACAGAGAATTCCAGAATTTCGTATTTGGGATTCATTGAAAGTGGTGGTGTGGTACCTGGGATAAGAAAAAAGGTCTGAATTCAATCAGTCGAGATTTTGCTATTTCATAAAAGATAAGGTGCAGTTCCGCCTCCGAATATTACGTACGTATGAAAAATAACTCACGAAATACGAGTGTTCTCAGGATTATTATTTTCACCATTTTAATTGTTTAGGGGAAGGAGTATTGTCTTGAACATCAAGCAGGTTGTATACAAATCTGATGCATGAGTTTAGATTTCGTTTCGAACATTGATATTCTGAAATTATTATTTCTTATTTAAGCAAATAATTTTTCGGTGAACCAAGGGACTCTACTAAGCGAGCAGTACTCCTCTTGGACTGATAACAGGTATTCGCCATGAGTAACTCGAACCATTTCACTTCCTTGTTCTCAATCAATTTTTATATTTCTAGTAGACAAGGATTCATTCAGTTAAATCGATGGGTTTGTATTTCCGTTGACTGGACTTAAACATGCAAGATAAAAGTTTCCTTGAAGTGACTTCGCAACCATTAACTTAGCTACAACTTTTTGCCGTATGAAGCGGTGCGCTCAACACTAGAGGGCTAATGGTTTCACTTTTTGGAATCAAGTTAAATAGTGAACTCTATACGAGTATTCTATGTCATTCACATCCACTTTCACCCCAAGGCCCGTTTTGATTAATTAAAGCGACTCCTTTTTACCCTAAGGTCGGTAGAATTCCATATATTCCGATTAGCAATTCCTTGAGCGAGACGTTTTAAATGAGATTGCTTACAGATTATAGATTTTTATTTTAAGGAAACCACTTTAATTCTAGAGTATTTCAATTTCTTAGTCAAAACACTATTAATAGAAGTCATTGTGTGTATGATCATCAAAGATACTCGATGAAGCAATTAGACGCTTTCAGCTCACCTTGCTCTCGTATTCTCCAGTATTTCCTCCTGCATATCAGCAGATGGAGCAGTATGCATCTTCTGCGAAAGCAGCAATCAGGACTGCGTTCTCTCGGCTGCTCCGAATGTCAACTAAACTCAGATATATCTCTAGATCTTGTCAAATCCCTGTACAATTTCCATATCTTCACTCAAAACCGATTCACAAGCATAGTGATGAAGCTCATTAAAAAAATTATTTGCGACCAAGCGTTCATCACGCCACACCTTTTTTACCGCACTCGGGCAGGTGAGCATTTTTCCGAAAATATAACCCAGCGCAGGAGGTTGCACAGAAATGAAGATACGCGTGCCTTCATCAGTGTACTTATAGATGACATGTCATCGGCAAGGTACGCGGCAGGGGTTGTAGCCATGCCAGGCATGCACAGTACATGAAGAGTCACGCCACATACCCTGTTCCATGAAGAACAGGTGCTGTAAAAATGCCATAATAGGCAATCAAAAATGTAGTAAGCAAAAACAAAACTAGTATCAAATTTGCAAGAAAAATTACTAATTCCTTCGAGCATAGGTAATTTGTGCCTACCTGTGAGTATCTATTACATATGCCTACCTATAGGTAGTCACCGCTCTTATACAAAAAAAAGTTTTTAGGAAGAATTTAAAACTGAAGACGAAAATAAAAAGGGCAAGCAAGGGGAAAGGAATGTGATATGCAAGAGTGACCAGCCAAAACCGATCTGAATAGATGGACTACCTATGATGATGAAATATGGTCGAAAATCATTTTACTCGTATTTCTCATTACACGTATGAGCGGGAAATCATATGACTATTCCCGTCAATACTATCGAAATGCTGACTTTTCACACGGTTTCGGGCAAACTCTCTTGTTGTCGAACAGATTCAGAGTTCATTTTGTGACCTTTTGGTCGTTGTGTTGTCTCTAGCAAACGGAAAGTAAAGATTTCAGATCTCAAAGATGTCTTCCATTTCGGCACTCACGCCTTCCACTACTCCTGGTTTTAAGTACGACCCATCTCCCCGAACTAGTGTTTGGATACGTCAATGCCTTTGAGCGTGACAGAATTAAATACAAAGATAGTCGTAAAAATAGGAAGTATTCAACGAGTAGAGCGAAAAAAAGGACGATCTAGGTGAAAGATTAATGTTTTTTACCTCTACGAAGCTGATACAAGTAAGTCAACATCTATACAACTGTTCTTAGTACCGTAATCTTAAGTAATTTTGGATGAATAACATACGTAAATAGATAGTATGAATGTAATGCTAAATGCGTATTAACAGTTGACATAATGAAATTATTATCATAAAAATGTATATTGATAGTTAAAATTTCTTTCTTTTACCTCTCTACACATAAAAAAACAACTTCATAAGCTCACAAATGAAGAGTTGAACATCAAATTATAAAATTAATAGAAACGTAATCAACAAGGAATATGTCTAATGTAACTTTTCATGACAGGTCACACAAATGAAAAGTTTCAATGAATATTGCAGGATTTTAAGCATGAATTACCATCCTGCTAAAATTAGCTTCCAACAAATTTCTTAGGGAAATAGTTCAATTTTCACGTTACATACCTATTTTTCAGTTTTTATCTATTTATTTATTGAAAAATTCTGAGAAATTTCGCGTCTTTTCCAGCCGTAAGCCGTTCCGGGTGTTGACTCATTTCCAATTGAGTTCCTGGTGCCTTCACAAGTCAACCCTGATGAAAGAAACAAAGGGAATAAGTAAACGATGGAGGCTGCCAACGAAAAAAAAAACGTGAAAACTTTGAGGACGGCCCTGGGCAAAGTTTTGCTTACACGGAATCAAAAACGGGTCCACGACTGATTCACAAAAGCTTCGAATCATCTCCTGATTTTGTTTGTCGAATGAATTCCATTTCTTACAGACGCATTCCCGAGGGTGGAATTTATTTTTGCGGGAGCGGTATTGACATTTCAAAGTCACTCCTTGCTTTCGTTTTCGATTTTCGGAAAAACCGAGGCCAGTAGCCGGCGGCCAGTGTGAACTCAAGTCGTGTGCATAAGAAGAAACGGACGTGCGAATATATAAACAAGTCCCCGAAGATCGTTCCCCCGCCATTTACTCCGCCTTCGCCCACGAGTACAGTGGAGATGACTAAGCTAATAAAACTGGTGAGCTGCAATTATTTTTTCATTTGTGAGTTGTTAGTAAATTTGCCATTTGGGATTGAGTGGGAAAATAATAATTTTCAGGGTAGAGACGTAGCTACACGTCCCATTTTTCAGCATTGAAAAGAAACAGGTGTGATTTTTAAAAACATCGGCACCTCTCTCCCATTTTCTTTGACGACATTGCTCTCCGAATATATGCATGCCTTTATAATTCAAGATTATGACTAACAATCTTTTTTAATTTTGTACAAATGAATGGGACCTTATTTAGAATTCGATTTCATTAACTTTTACGATTAATATTTTCAGATAAAAATATTATTATCAACGATAAGAAAGCTTTAAAATTTTGGAGAAACGTCATTATGAAATGGAATGGGACGATTTCACTTCACATTTTCTATCACGCGAAAGAATTGCTTCGTATATTTATTTCTGGTGTGTATGCATTTAATTTCAATGCATTAGGCACAGCATATGTGATAGATATTTTGGAGAAACGTCATTATGAAATGGAATGGGACGAATTCACTTCACATTTTCTATCACGCGAAAGAATTGCTTCGTATATTTATTTCTGGTGTGTATGCATTTAATTTCAATGCATTAGGCACAGCATATGTGATAGAATAATAATAGTTAGGAAACTTGCGAACAAAATTGTTTTTCGTTCCATATTTTCCCGGCTTTCACAGAAAGATGAAGGGATGAATTTTGGAGAAGAGTGTAGCTTACCCCCAACAATTGTATTTACCCTTCAAGCACAGGTCAAACGAAGTTTGCGAGTAGCTCTTGAAGTATTAATTTTTGTCTTTTATTCACTTTCCTGAAGAAGTTCGTCGTGGATTCATGTATTTCTATTTTTGGGGCAAACATTTAGCACAGAGATGGGAGCACGCACCTCGCGATCATTTCATACGAGATATTTTCGAGACATGCCATTGCATTTACATTTCTAAGCGCATGCCGTGAAAACATTTTGCAATAAACTTGTAGTTCAGTCCGGCTCTTTAAAAGTACGGAAAATCTATGCGTTTTCATCCCTTTTACAATTTATGATAAATTATTTCAATTAATTTGATCAGAGACAGTGACTTTAATAGCCCTGTTTTTTCGGTAACAAATGTACTCAGCACGAAATGAGAATAGGATTTAAGAGGGTCGTAATTCCAATGAGTTTCATAAGTTTGGAGTCAGCTTTTTCAAGCCAAAGGACAAATTAAAATTCCCAATAGTTTGCTCGCATAAGCCTTCTAACGTCAGTCAGTCTATCATGTGTTAATGACTTTCTTAAGAGTGCTTACGACTTGCCTAGTAAAATTGTGAAAAAGGACCCAAATCACACATGATTTTAAATATGATATTTTAAAATTCAATTCATGAGTGATTTCCTGACTAGCTACTACATTTGCTGCCTTTGTGGTGTAATTGTGATTTTTAATTAGTAAATACGCACACTTGAATGTAATGAAATAGCACCAAATCGCGCTGGACTACTGTTCTATTTGTTGTCATTGCATAATGATAATCTTTATCCCACCCATTCAACTAAATCCATGTATAAATATGCACATTTAAATTTTACGATATGGTCCAATCCCTTTTTTGCAGATTAAGGTGTTGTCCGCACTGGCGGCAGCGAAGCTCGGCGCAATTGACAACCTCTTCTCGTCAAGTGCCGGGAGTTCGAGCACCGCCTTCTCCCAGGCCGGATCCTCGGCAGTCAACTCGGCTTCGGCCTCCGCATACCAGGCGCCGTTACCGACGTACGAGCCCCCTCCCACCCAGACCTATCAAGTACCCGCCCCTGTATATGAGCCACCGCCCATCCAGACCTACGGAGTACCCGCACCTGTACATGAGCCACCGCCCATCCAGACCTACAGAGTACCTACCCCTGTATATGAGCCACCGCCCATCCAGACCTACAGAGTACCCGCACCTGTATATGAGCCACCGCCCATCCAGACCTACAGAGTACCCGCCCCTGTATATGAGCAACCGCCCATCTAGACCTACGAAGCACCCGCCCCTGGGTACGAGCCTCCGCCTCAAGACTTAGGGGCCACCGCGCGTTTTATAGCCGCTACCAGGGGTAACAGGATTCCTTAACGCCCTACGTTTATCCAGCCATCAACAGTCCGCAGGCTACGCGAACTTCTCGCCAGATTATGTGGCCTTAAGACCCGCCAAATCCGTCTTCCCCCACCCGCTTCTCTCGGCCCAAACAAACGGTTCCCCGGTGGGACGCGCGTCAAGAGGCGACCCGGAATTCTCTCTTAACCCGCCGGTCGACCGTGCCACGGAATTGATTTCGGCCCATGGAGGCTGGAGAGGGGAGAAAGTGTATTGCATAAGCCCAGGCTCAAAAGTACCCCACTTTCGCTCGTTCCACGAAGTCAAAAATTTAAAATTCACTCCCTCCCCGAGCTCATTTTTTCGTGGGGATAACGATTTGATACGAACCAGGGAAGAATTTGACGATCGATGCCAGTCGGACATTGTGAATTTCTATCACAAAAAGACATTGATAGTATTTAGATGTTTAACAAGAAATTAATGTTTTTGAGATATTTTGTTTATATTAATGGAAATAAAACTTCCCCAATGACATGAATTCGTCTGGTAAATAGCGCCTAGAGGGCTGTTAGTCTACGAAAAGATGTTTTAATAAGCAACAATATTTGCAAGTCCCCTTCCTGTCAGATATTTATGACCTTGTTGGGGTAGTTCATGCAACGCACAATGAGCTAATTCAGTAAGTTTCCATGAAATAGTGTTTTTACGATCGAATTCCCACGTGGGATGACCAAGGAGAAAAATAATTTTAATAAATTTGTTTATGAAATTGCAACGAAGATTTGAGCAAGGATTGGAGCGGAGAGGATATACGTTAAGATGCAACTGACGTGACTACCCCTTAATGGAACCAAATGTATTAGGCAAACGATAAAAATATTCGATTACAGATGAGATGAGACCCCATCACACCTTAAATCACAGAGGTCTAGGGCTATTTATGAATCATTGTTATTATGTGTGTTGTGGTCCTATCCTTAAATATCCAGGTTGAATCTACCATGAGATACCAGTCATCTCAATGAAAGACAAGCTATGGTGAAGTGAGAAATGAGCTCGACATGTTCTCTCTTTAGCAATATAATGCCCTTTCATTGAAAACATTGACCAGTTATCGATTGTTTTGAGGGACTTTCGATTGACTGAGAATAAGAGTGTTTCTTCAAATGCATATCGAATGCTCAATCTCAGTGGCGTAGCTTTTCTAAGTGTGAAGGAGAAGACAATTCTTATTTCGAAGCTCATTTTTTTATAATAGACGCCGTACAATGAATGACATTTTAGCTTTGATGAGTAATTCCGACGTTATTCTTTTGCAAGTCGAACTAATTTTTCGGCCACCCAGCTACAGGAACAAAGGTGAATGACATTTTACTTACCTCGTCGTAAGGCCGAAAGCTTGCAGGCAAGGGTTATCGCCCGAACTATTTGGTCTCACAACATCTCGTACTATGGGAAACCCAAGGAACTTGAATCACCGCAAAAAGTTTCACCACGGAGATTGCTATTTAATATCACGTAATCTGTATATGAAATTGTATTTAAGAATTTGTATCCCAATATTTGTGCTTTTCATTGGTTACTTCACATATGTGAATTATGTGGAGTGACTACCCTTTTCGTGCAAAGTCGTGATTATAGATTTATGCAAATATAGATTTTTGCATGCTTTCAGAAAAATTGTTTTTGTGATTATAACCTTTTCTACTTCAAGGTGTAGGTTTGTATTTCATCATTTTTTCTGCTTGCAGACTATCACTAAATATATCCCATAAATCGATTACAATTTTAATCCAATTAACTCGCAAAATTAGAGCCGCTGAAGTTCGGCGTTTGTCTTCTGAAATGACTCACGTATGCTGGTTTGATGGTCGCACTTAATTTTCTAGTTGGGTTTCAACATTGCACACAAACTCGACCAAAAAAAATTTTTGCATATGAGCCTTAAAAAAAACACTTAAAAATTTATCCAGCGATTTTCTCGTCTCAAGTAACCACCAAAATTAAAAATTTCTACTCAAAGGATTGATGATGTTAATAAATTATTTGAAACTAAAAACAATATCAAATATGACGAAAGAATCTTGATATTATTCAAACCTCAACAATGAAAAAAAACTTCATCAGAGAAGCATTTTATACCAATGGTACAATTGTAAAGTTTTGGAAATTCTTGGAACCATTCAGACAATCCTAATATTTTTTTGTCCCTCCTTCTAGTTTACATTAATCTGGCCTAAGGTTAAAATTAAAAGGTTCTTCTTCACTGGAAGATATCTTAAGTTCTTTAATAACAAAAAAATGTGTTTTGAAGCATAGGTGAGAGAAATATAAATTATCATATTAAGTCACCTCCCTCTCTGAACGAACTACAACCTTGATGTGGTGTAAGGGTTAGTTCGTTATCATATTCCCTAGAAATCTAAGTTCAAACTTATATACCGTAGTGCATATGCCAATAGTTAATATAATCCACATTGTTTGAATTTCTTTGCAAAACTGTATTGTGACTCAAAGTTAAGAAAAGCTTAATTTTTAATGTTGCATACCCGGCGTGTAATCATCTCCCACCACCAATCCTGAGGCTTGTGGTTACCGGGTAGAGAGATTTTGCCAGGCATTCGTAATTAACATTGAATTCGAAAAAAAACGGACTGATGACTTTAAAATCATCTCTTAAAGACATATTAGATAATGAATTCCACAATAGCAGTTTATCGAAAAAAATACCTTTTTAAAGTTAACATTTAAAGAAATAATCCAAGACTATCAAATTTAGCAGCCGCTGTAAACAATGTAGAAAATGTCTTCCCAACTGTCGGCATGAATAATAACATACATTGGTAAATGATATAATAGCTAGAGAAAAAATGCGAGCTTAATTTTCGTTCCTCATCGAAGTGAATGAACTGAAATCTTCATACTGAGTCACACATGTATTGCGATCTACATACGATATGTGTGGGAAAAGAATTTTTTACCAAAATATTACTTTGTACACACATTGTCTCCTGCTGAACAGGACGCTTCTTGGCCCTCAGTGACCTTAAAAGCCAAACATTACTTATTAGTGTACGCGTAAATGGTGTATGTACACCTGTATACATACAAAAACTATATAGTTAGCTAGTTTAATTAGTGTAGCTAATTTAATGATAAATATTACCACCTCCTGTAAAAATTTTGCACACATTCAAAAGATGTATACCTATAAGGAATGGAAAAATGAAAGCCCAATAGAGAAAAACAACATTTATGAAAAAAATATCACAGTACAAACACTTGAATATGGTTGACAAAAACAAAATACAAGGTTTTTCTTATATTTGAACCGCACTAGGAATATAACTAATAAAAAGAATTAGTTTCAATGCGTTTCATTAAAACGAACAGTTTTTTCCCCTGGCACGCATTTTACCACAAAAATTTTAAAAATTACCACAAATTATTATAAAGTTTCTTCATTTTTCTACCCGGATGAGTTGTTCAGTAACCAACCTGAACATAGAATATATCATGATAGCGAATTAGGAACATTCTATGATAAATTGACGTAACATAATCATTGAATGCATTCATGAAGGATAAAATTAACAAATAAAAATATTATGGGCAAGAATACATTCACAACTTGAATGTGTAAAACAAAAAAATTCAGTTTTTTTTTTAAATCACCTATTAACACTTAACATTTCTATTATTCAAGTTAATCGGTTGAACGACCAGCCTTCAAAGCAAAAGAATAATTTCAACTTAAAAATTCTTCAGAGATTAAAGTGCTTAAATAACAATGCAACAATTTCAGAGTGTAAAAATCTTTCGCCTTGACTAGGAATCCCAGTCAAGGCGAATGATTTTTACACTCTGAAATTCTTGCATTGAAATGCACATTAGCGGATACCTCCGTTAAAAGTTACTGTTGCGGCATCTCCTGCAGTTTCTTTGGAATTTGCTTAAATAACCATGAACTACAAGATCAAAATCTTTGGCAATTAATAAGGAACGACAGTATTAGTCTCTAAACATTTACATCATATGACCAAATACCCTTTTATGGACCTAAGACTAGAAGACTATTGAAGCCAACGGGACTAGAAAGGCTTCTTAAATAAACATATGTGTACGATATTAATGCAATGTAAATATCCTGCATATAACCTCACAAAGCATAACTACAGTCACAAGTGGAGAAATTACTACGGTTATGAACCATGCATGATCATATTATTATAATAAATGGTTACCATCATCTAAAGAAATGGATAATTTGGCCTATGATTTATTAGATATGTGCATGAAACACGTTTGTCGCCAGCAATCATTTTTCGTGCCCATTTTTTATTTTGAATCTTCACATCCAACTCATTAATTTTGCTATTGAAACATAATCGTGTGCTGTGCTTTTCGAATTTTATCCATTGAGAAATCCACATTTCAGTTAACAAGGACTGAATTTTGTTGTTCTCCAAGAAAACCACTAGTGTCATAAAGCATAGAGCATTTTTATACGAAAACTTTCTTCAAACTGCTTCTGTCATTCATACAACTTGAAAAATAATGCTGAATTAAAAAACTTAAATGTGATTTCAATACAAAAAGATTGCCAAAAAAGTATAACGAATGGAAGTAAAATGTTCTCTGATATGTAAAAACGGGCTAAAAGGTAAGGGGAAATAATTTTTCCCAGGTTTCTCTATCTGAAGCCACATGCATCTGAATATTATTTGCCAAAAGTAAAGTGTCTCATTTATAAATATCAAAGCGCGCCAATTATTGAATATATATTAATTTAAATAGCATTTTTTATCACAAAATGACCAGAAAGTACTATAGCACTACATAGATATATGAACACATAAAAAAACATAACAAAATTACTTTTAACTACGTAAGAACGCACCAACGAAGCTGCCATACCCATATGGCATGCCTCTAGTGAATGCGCTTTCAACATTAACAGCAAGAACACGCCAATTCTCTAAGCACTCATGGGAGATGCTTCGCTTTTCATAAAATCGGACGTGCAAAGAGTAGTTTATGTGGACATCATATAGTTGTGTAGCCAATATTTATTGACTAGCGACACACGCGTGCGCGACTGATCACGACGAGAAAAGAAGAAATCGGCCCATAATTATAAGAAGGCCGAACAAAAACAGAAAAAACTATGAGAAGCTACTTCTTACTTCCACATGGCATTCAAGACCGCCATTAGGTAAAGATAGTCATTCTCCTGAAGCCTTTGCAGATGCTCGAGGGAGGCGTTCCGTGCTCCCTTCAGCGCAACAGACAGCATCTTGTTGTAGTAACGCCTAACCCTGTCGAATCGCATGAAGAATCGAAATATTAACTTGTGCACGAGGAACAGGAGCTTCTCCCTCCAACCCATCGCCGCGTATAGACGAGGCATCGGGATCTTCAGTACGTCACACAGGTACGACAGACTGACCGCAAATGTGTTCCCTGGCACGTAATACCTTATGCCCGCCACGAGGCACCTGTACATGTGCTCCCATTCCTCATTCACCTCCAGGAGGTTCGGCTTGACCCACCTCTCGATCAATTCCGAGCACCTCGCCCTCGTCTCCTCCAGCGTTCCAGAGCAGAAGTTGTAACGATCTTCTATCCCGAGAAGTTTGCCCAGGGCCCGCCAGAGGTGGACGAATGATTCCAGATCCTCCTCAGTGGACGAGTGCATGCCAAATTTCTTCGGGTGCATCACCACCAGGCCCATGAAACCAAACTGCGTGACGGAGAGATCCATCTGGTTGATGTATACGACTCCCTGCTCAGATTTACGACTGAGGGATGAGAGCTCGGCAAAGGGACAACCCTCGGGAGCCCGTCCTATCCCGGAATCCTCGAAGTCAAGTCTAATACTCCGGGTCATTGGGCACTGGAGCAGCCGTCCCTCGAGGGTGACCTGGGAAGAGATCTCTTGGGGAGAAGCGGTGTTCATTTTCTTCGCCACGACCGCATGGAGTGAGCGGACCTCAGCCATCTGCCGCTGTGCCTCGCTCCCGGATTCCCAGGGGTCGCTGTGATACCAGCTACAGACGCGGAGCACGGTTCTCAGGTACCTCTGGTAGGAGGTGAACGGGGTGCTCGACTTCCTCGTGTATATTAGCGGTTCCAGACTACCCCTGAGGGAGAAGAGGATAGCCAACGAGAGCATCTCAGCGTACACGAGACCGAACACGTTTTCCACCGCAAACTGTCGACCCCTACGAATTTTTTCCTTATCCAACCATTCTGGAACGGAGTCGATGGGAACATTTGTGTCCAATGGCACTTCTGCGCCTTCCAATAGGATCTGAAGCCATTCAGGGAGATCGGGGCATTCCCTCTTCTTCTTAATTTCTCCGGTTGCGCTTGATTCCGCGTTCGGAGTCTGATCACGGACGTCTCCTGCGGGAGAATCGTCGGGAGTTTCCCCTCTGCGGCGGATGAGTGGAGAATTTTCATAGCCAAGCTCTTCCCAACCGTCCGAATCCTCGATGGTCTTATCTTCATCTGCTTCCTCCATCTCGAAGGCACCTGTACCTCAGCTGTCTACAGTTGATATTTACGAGCTCCCTGCCTTAAACGCCTTGTCTATTGCGAGATTGCCATCTTGAATTTGCACCTGCGAATAGGAAAAAAAAGAAGATTCAGCACATCATACGCCTCGTCAATCCGGGATGTATATATGGAATAACTAAAATCATGGATAAGAAATCATTAATGGTTACTAATTTAAACCATCATATTAAAGTTTGCGTAAATTACGAATGGATAGAATTGTAAATTGTTTTAAATTTTCCACTAAAATAAGTCATGTGGTATTTGTAAAAATAAAATATCCTTCCGAATGTATGCTGAAATGGAATGGAAAATTCCAGGGCTTGCAAAAGTAGACGGATAGTATTTTATGAGTTTGAATGGTGGGAATTATTTCTAAAATATAGACAGGAATGGAGCATATGGATGCCTACCCCAATTGCTTCCGTAAAATTATTTATTATTATTTCCGGTAGGATGAAAATTAGTTATACTCGAATAATCTGGGAGAAATATTTACATCGAGAGAGCATTCTGAATTCTTCCTTTCGAGCTCCCTTCTGTCAAAAGGAAAAATGAACAGAAAGAAAGGACATTCGAACAGTTAAGAATTCATACGTGTAATTAGTATCTACGACGTTTTTGAAAATTTATTTAAGTGTATGCCAACAGGGAACATTTTCTTTCTCTTCCAAACTATGCTCAATACTGTTTCTGTCAGGCATTGTTCAAGCAAAGAATTATGCATACATCGGTCATGATAAAGTTTTATGGGGAAAGTTAATATTTCACGGTCAATGATACATAGATACTGATAACACGTTGATGGCAGAATAGTTTATATCTATAAGGAGTTTACTGAGAGCAACTGGCCCACTCAGCGTAAAAAGTAATTGCAATACGCAATCTGGCATATACTTCTTACAACAAAACATATTGGGCAGAAAAAAAACAGGGAAAAACGTATAATATATCTAGGGACATCTTAGGACTCTCATCCCGTGTATAGCAAAGGAGGCTCAGATTAGCCACATGATGTACCCTGTCGGATTCAATGTTAAAATGGTTAATCGGAATGTTAAAAGATTAATTTAGGCTAGATCTATTCCGAAACAAATTAAACGCAAAAATAACCGTCCAAAACTAAAATATAATTCAATAAATAAATGGCTTTATTTGATAAGGGTAATTTTAACATTATTTTCTATAAAATCATTTTGTAATTGGAAACGTTATCAATTTGAATCAATTAATTAGATAGCGTCCCAAAAAAATATCCCCAGCGTTAAAAATAACATCCTTGTCCTAAGTGATATACCGAGATGTACGTAGTGGTAATGATTAACTGCGGGGTACACACATGACATGAAGTGGACTCTGTAAAAGTTTTGGCGAAAAGCAGAAAAATAATTTTTAAATTCCTGCAAAGAGCCTGAGCTTATACTGTCTCACATTTATTCTATTGTATCTTGCAAAGTAGGTACATATAACAATTCCAATACCGTTCGACGCTAAAAAAATGACTTATGAACATCATAATCGTCTTGAGGACTAAGACGAAACAGGCATACGAAGGATAAGCACCGCTTCGGGTTAGATTAATTCTCCACAAGTACACATCGTCTTGGCGTCCCTTCCAAACAGTAAAAATCGAGTTGATGAGCATGTCCTGTCGTCGCATTTATTTACCCTTAAACGTACATCTGCTCCTCAAGCCAAATGCCACGGATGTGAAATTGGTAAAAAAAAGCGGCACTTTCACTCAAGTGCGAAGAAATCATAGATCCAAGGTCTATGATTCCTATGCTTACAGGAACCGGTCCCTGGGTTGACATCAAGAACTCACGGAGATCGAGAGAGAAGTTCAACCAACAGATTTTATCCCCCTGCTTTAACCTCGACATCCGGAAATTAAAGCCCATACGACCAGCCATTGTGTCCCGAGCGCCTTGGTCCTGCGGGTCCGCGGGGGAAGGGGAGGTGTGCGCCCATCCAGGCATCTAACCCGCCTATGCATTCCTTCCGCTCGCGCGCATCTGCATACAATGGGACACCAAAGTCTCCTTTGACGCGACCAGCACTTCCGATGTACTCACCGCCGTGCAATATGGATCGAGCCGTCTCCTCCATTCGTAATAAACACGTCATGCGGGTTCGTAGGACTCGCTCAGGCTCCTCGAATTCATCGACGATATTCGCTTGGATATACAATTCCGGAAACGATAAATGCCCACGAGACAGAAAGACTTATTGTGTATTGAACTAGGCAAAAATGCGTGGTTTTTTCGCCTGCATCGGCTAGGGCATGATTGTTCGCCTTCATGTATTATGCAATCATGTATGAAATTCGAATTTTGAAATTCGCATTCGCATAAAATGTATGACAATAGTAATTGAGAAAATAGTGATATGCGATCATTGAAATATACTACCACTATCTTCACTAGAGCTCACAAAGTCAAGAGGCCAAGAGATATGTAGAGGTAAATTAAAGGCAGCCCTAATGTCGTCAAAACTATTTTTTTTAACTAACCCAAGATGGTGACGAAACCGGTTGTAGGTGGATTAAAAATTTTATCTGAGGAATTTTTGTTTACTTTTCAACTAACTTCGCTGTTAATGCGCTATCATCACCTTTCGGAGTCAAAGTTTGAAAATGGTTTAATTTCAAGAATGAAACGAGTTTGCACCCATGATGTCCCATGAAAAAGACTTCAGAGTTTCAAGGCCATGCATTTCAATAAACACTATATCATGCGCTATAGCGTAAGGAAGGGATTTAATAATGTTACGTCAGGGATTAAAATCATTTCTTTTAGTTGAGCATAAATGTTAGACTTCTCATTTTAGTCTTTTAGAGGGCTCGGAAGTAGAGATCGTATAAACATGCCATTCTGTAACCAAACACACTATGGATTAGGACTAAGGAAATCTCTGCAGTGCATAAAACCCATGAAACTAGATAGGCTCTCTCGAAGTTAAAAGCTTCTGTCTAGCGATAGATTAAACATCGACAGGCACAACCTTTAAGTTCAGAACGATATTTATTCGAGATGAAATCCTTTCGATTACATTCACAAGATGTACATGGGCCCAGGAGGGGGGGGGGGGGGTTGAGGATAAAGGAGAGAATCGGGGAACCCACCCCCAAAAATTTTCGTTGCACCCATAAATTTCAGTGAGAACGCTATGATTTATTTTGTTAACCCAACCCTTTAATCACCTACCAAGAATATGTGCTGGAAAGAAAATGACATCGCTATAAATGGAACTGAGGGTAAGAGAGGGCAATGAT
This sequence comes from Hetaerina americana, assembly GCF_022747635.1. Lineage (NCBI taxonomy): Eukaryota > Metazoa > Arthropoda > Insecta > Odonata > Calopterygidae > Hetaerina > Hetaerina americana. The sequence continues at coordinate 38,140,847 of NW_027287427.1, read as the reverse complement.
TAGTGAGGAAGCTTCGTTGTTCTTACGCCCACTTTAGATTTCAACCTGCTGACGCACATGGACGCGCGAACTTAAATTTCACGAGCACTTATTCTAATTACTTCGAATTCCTCTAAGGAGAAACTCTCTAACGGATTCTAGTATGCCTATTCCTTTTCACACACCACGCAGCAATTATAATAACGGGATACGAGACCTCTCGTATTTTACTAAGAAAGCATTAAGTTTATTCGGGGTGGAGTTTTAATTTTGAAGTTACGGCATGAAATGAGGTAAAATATGTTTGTTAACGCAGCCCTTAAAATGTTCGCAGGGAACAAACTAGCATGCAAAAAAAACTTTAGATTCCCCCCCCCCCCAAGAACAGAGAGAGAATTTTCATTTTATGACTCACTCTTGGCAAGCTGATCAGAGGAAATGACGAAATTCTAACTCAAACTCCTTCCGAAACACGATGGGAACAAATTCTTAAGCGTAAGCCTTGTCGACTCAACAACTACTTTGAAAACTGTACGGAAAGTTAAACAAGACGTATCTTCCCTAACTCTCTCTCTCGTCTAATACATGGTTTCACGCAATTTCCTGTTTTAATCCATTTGATGGCGAGGCGTAGTCAGAGATTGAAGGGTAACTTCGAAATAGGCCTAACGCGACAACGGTTGAAAGATGGAGGGATCAGAAGATTGGCGCTGTATAACGCATCGGAGTATCTTTCCTCATAGAAGCCAAGCTCAAAAGGTTTCTCATACAAACTGGCGCTAAAGAGAAGGGGAAGGTGCTGCTGAATTATTAACGTGAGCGGTTGCACAGAAGAGAAGTTCTTCGACATTATGCTCGCACAAACTTTTTGCTCTTGAAACGCCGTATTTTCCCGATGGCACGATGAGGAATTAGACATACGCTTGACATGAACGAGATTGATTACTAGTATCACAGAGAAGCTGCTAAAGGATAAGGTACTTTTATTCTTGGAAAAATTCGGCTTCCATTTGTATAACAGTTCGCCAAACTTAAATATTTCCTGATGAACGTATCCGGAAGAAAGCAGTCTCTCTGGCATTTATTAAAGACACCACTCTTGTCAAGTGGAAAGCAAGAGGGAAATGTTAGCACGCATTTCGACAACATTAGCTTTCGTTGGTTAAAACATCCTCATTTTATCAAGTTTAATCGTACCTAGCATGAAAATACCCTGCGCAAATAACTTCAACAAATGGAATTCTTCGATTCCAACTTGCTCGAGATTGTGAATATTCATCGTTTAAAAAGAATGGGAAAAAATTATTTCACAATTTTATTTTCAAATTCGTTCATAAAATTGCATGAAATAAAGCAACTGTCACTGAGTGCTTCACCGCGAATACAGCAATGAGCCCCATCAATAATCAGTTTGATAGATGAGGGAGGAGCTTATCTCATACGGAGCCCGATCTCGAAATAAGTCGAATGGGCTTCAAATTGACCTATTCAGGGTAGTATGAGGGTTGATAGTTCCCTTCCTTCTTCCACCTGCGGTTTCCCGAGGAAGTTTTGGTATCCAGGACATCGCACAGCTCGGGTCAACGTCCACACCTTAACAACACGCCGCAAACCGCCGGAAGAGCGTGTCGAGGAGGGTATATGTGTATATATATATATATATATATATATATATATATATATATATATATATATATATACATATATACACACACACAATATATATATATATATACATACATACATATATATACACTATATATATAAGTATATATATGTATATATATATATATACACACACAATATATATATATATATATATTTGTGCACCTATGCACTCATAATAAATATATGATTGTAAATGTATACAGTAATTCGTACACTTACAAATGCACATGCCTATCTATTACCCAATAATTGATATGTTCGAGTGAAGGTGTTAAATTTAAATTTTTGGAATTAAAATGTAGGAGTCGCCCGGAATGGTTTTTTTTCTTTAAGTATACTGCAATCCACCACTAGGGTATGTGGCAGGGGGTGAATACACACCAGATTAATTTTGATCCCAATATTTTTAATCCATACCGCTGTCGGACTACGTTATTCTGATCTCTTATCGTTCGTGGAAAAATGACATTTTTACTATGCATGACATCTTTTTAAGTATATTAAAAAATTACATCTTTCATCTATTTCGATGTCACGTGTTAAGGTACACAATTCATACCTTTTGTAATACTTTCAATTGTTACGACTGTGTATGAGGAACAAGTACTTGAATCTGTCTGTTGTGGCATCTATCTCTCTTATTTTATCGTAGTGGTCCAATCGCCCATTTAAATTTCGATCGAAAAATCGATCAAAATGAACCATTCTTCAATTAAATATTTCCAGCCTCCCTTCTCTGCGTCCAGCATTCTCTTCCGGTTTCGTCACAGAAATAATAAGAAAACCTTGAAAATAAAACTAGAGTCTTCACACAAGAGCCATTGTTAACGAAACAGTCAAAGGAAAGAGATAAAAATGAGGTCAGTGATTCATCACGCCATACATTTCTCTCAGTGACAATGCCGATATTAAAGCACGAGTGAGAAAGAACGTAGTTAATTTGACCCCAGAAGCAAAGAGATCACCAAAAGACCCAATATTTATCTCACGTTATATTTCACTCACACATCATATGCCTTGCTTTTCCTCGCTTTACTTTCTCTCTCTCAATATATATATATATATATATATATATATATATATATATATATATATATATATATAGATTGTACGGAAAAACTCATACGAGCGGCACAATAATGGGCTGACACAACATAACACAAATAGAAAAGAATAGACACATATAAAAGAACACTTACAAGGTAAATTGTTCGAGTTTTCGGCCCTCTCAGGGGCCTTCTTCAAGAGAGACTCTTGAAGAAGGCCCCTGAGAGGGCCGAAAGCTCGAACAATTTACCGTGTAAGTGTTCTTTTATATGTGTCTATTCTTTTCTATTTGTGTTATGTTGTGTCAGCCCATTATATATATATATATATATATATATATATATATATATATATATATATATATATATATATATATATATATATATATATATATATATATATATCCGCAGCACGGAGTACGTGCAAGCAAACAAAACAGATAACTTTTAATTACAAGACATTGGTGCAGGAGAAAAATAAATGCAACATCATAGTAATGGATTTAGTTCAGTGGATAGAAGAAAATTTGCTGCGGTCATTCGCAAAGGAAAACGCTAACAGAATGATTAAGGAAGATCCTCGATTACCTGCTCAATGGAATGCACAGTTTTTGGATTTACTTCAAAAAAATTCCATCATGAAGAAAAAAATAACCAGTTCTACTGAATAAGGGTTTGACATGACGACCTACAGGAACCTGTATGTTCTGATACTATACCAGAAAATGTCAAACTGTTGTAATTATAAGAGTTCATTAAGTGAGAAGGACAAACTATTTTTAAATTTTTTTCTTCAATTGCTACATAATGTCAGACGTAAAATAAACCATATATAAACATGGAAACAGGCTAACGGGTGATAGAATTGAAGGCAACGTCAAGTCAACACAATGAGTGATGAATACTAAACAGAGCAGAGTCACCTGGATAGTTAATTGTTGAATATTCAAATAAGTTGAGATAAAATCCGGCTCTAATGTCACCGGAATTATTCCATGACGATTCTGCTATTGAAACATCATTTATCTAGTTCCTTCCGTTTTTATTAATCGGTAGAAATACTTAGTAATTTTAAAATATTTAAACTGGAAAAAATTAAAATTTGGAATAGCTGTCATACGCACATTTCAGGCAAACTTCGTGACTTTGAAATTTAATGTAAATTAAATATTGTTGGTATTACCTTCAGTTGAAAAGGCTTTTATGTACCCATGAATAACCCAATTCTTACTTAAAAACAAATTTTCGAAAATACCTAATGAATCCTCCATTTTAAATCACTCCTGAAATAATGGATTTCGTCCTTTGGGAGCATCGCCGAAAATGTTCGCCGAATTTCTCAGCGCCATTTCTCTAGCTCACGGACAACTTTTCACATGCATAAGTAAATTTGGTGAATCGACTTCAGCTTTTCCTTCCTCATGCAAAGCAACGCAATTACACCTCTTTCACAATATCCTAGTAAGCACATAGTCAGCGTAAATTCATTCACAAGGATGAAGGGTGGAGAGAAACCCGGCGTCGGCATTAGCCTACTCTTTACGAAAGGCGCCAAGGGGTCCGCAGCTTAACGTCCCATCCGACGGACGTCGTATTCACTCAAAGTGCCCTCCACAAAGCACCTCAAGTAGGGATCGAGATACCACTGAAAAATATTCAACACCGCCGGGATTCAAACCCGGGTCCTCTAGGTGGGAAGGCCAGTACGATAGCCACCGCACCAATCCCGATCCCCCAAAGAGTCATTCATATATACACTTTTACTAAACATATTTCGTTTTAGCATCTGCATTTAATCATCCTTACGTTATATCGGGCAAGCTACAATGGGAGCGTATCGCATGGGGTATGAAGTCGTTCTCACATTAGGTCACCTTCCTTCAATATGCAATTGTGTACAAATAAGAGGACTCCGCAATAATGATGACAGATTAGTGTAGCTTGTTTATTTCAGTTATCGCGACGCTTAACCTTGGTTTTTGATGCGTTCCGAATGATACGGTGCAAGAAAGCCCATTGAAATCGTATCAGTGCTGGAGTATATTTCTCTTATTTTATCTGCATGGATTGATCTCCCGACTAAGTACGAGTTATAAAAAGATGTAATTACGTATCTTGTGGCCATACGAATCTTCAGCACCATTCTTACTCTCTCTGAGTGACAAAGAAGTTGAGTCGAGAAGATGCTCTCGCATCTTTTTTTGAACTTCCTTCCTACATCTACATCTACATAATACCCCGCAAGCCGCCGCAAGGGCGTGTGGCGGGGGGTGTTAGGTCACCAACCGTAAAAAAGAAAAATACCACATGCAAAAAAACAACACGGAAAATTACACCCACAGCAGCGCACACACTCATGCAAAAATCCCTTCATCCAATACTCATGCAAACACATATACCGCAAAACAACTAAAAAACTGCACCCCATGATGCAGCACGAAAGCCATCCTACAACACGGAAGCCAGGACACAACAAGCAAGAAATTGAAACATCACTACCACATGAAAATGCACCACGAAACACTCTACCCCCAAAGAGTCTCTAAAAGGAAGGGAATGCGACCCAACGTTGCAGGTAGCAGGAATTTACCCCCGCGGAGAGGGACGAGGGATTGAAAGGGAAACTTAAAAACAGATGAACAGAACATGAATGAGGTCATTCGGAAAGAATGGGTTATTATAGCAAAACACATAAGGTTAGTGGAAGAGCATGCATTTAAATACAACTAATTATTTTTTAGACGCTGAGGGTGGCAAGTGGATTTTTGCTATCTATAACCCCGCAGTTGCTATCCCGTATTGTCCGTGGGAAGAAGGATTCCTTGAGTCGGCTAGTTCTGGCATCTATTTCCCGAATTTTATATGCATGATCCAAGCGACTAATGTATGTAGGAGTACGAATAATTTGCGAGACCTCGGTGCTGAAACATGCGGATCTAAATTTATTTAATAATTTCAATCTTGCATTGAATCGTCTCTCAGCCAATGATTCCCACCCCAAATCCATGAGCATTTCGGTGACGCTTTGCGTTTTATCGTAGGAATTTTTTACAAAACGGGCTGCCCGGCGTTGAACCTTCTCAATTTCCCGAATGAGACCTTTTTCACTCGGATCCCACACGCTGCATGCGTATTCTAAATAAGGCCTTACAAGAGCGTGGTAACAACGTTCCTTGACCTTCGAGTCACTTTTGCCGACAATGCGTCTAATGAATCCCAATTTTTTATATGCTTGACCGCAGACTTTATGTATGTGAGTCCCCCAAGTTAAGTCTTTTGTGAATGTGACACCTAGGTATTTTACCGTATCAACTACTGCCAGGTCACCTCCAGCTAATTTGTAAGCAAATCCCGTTGATCTTTTAAAGAAATTTACGTTTTTTTCCTAGATAATAAAGGGAAGAATTCTAATTTTCCACTAGATATATAGTGGAAATTTATTACTATATTTTTCTTTATCATGTTCAAATTCCACCACATCACGCCTGAAACTACTCAATTTCCTCCCAAAGCTTGAAAAATTCATCCGCATCATTCTCACCTTTCATTTCCAACATGCATTGACGATTTTAATTTGCTGTTTCTAGGATTCCTAATTTTCATTTTACAATAGTTGGAAATAAAGGAATGCCCCGCATATGCCTTCGCTCTCTGCCGTCATAACATGGAGCATGCAAATGATCATCCCTCTGAGCTATCATTTAACATGTATCTATACCCACACATATATAGTGTATTATAGTACCATGAATCGCTTTCAAACCATTGTAGAGTCTTAATTCTCCATTTTCTATTTGAATGATGTCACATTGTAATTCCTACACAATTCTAGAAACCTATGTAGGCTTTTTGCTGTAACACGAACATCAGACATGAGGCACCTATATTAGAAAAATATGCGGGTCACCCCCTTAAAAGGTCTATACTGTAGATTAGATTAGACAGGTGTCAGATAATGCAGATTAAATGAAATTGGAGAGAGAGGTGTCACTCCGTTTCAGTTAGGTAAAATTTGGAACATGCGGCATGTAATTGGGATCCATGGAAGATAAAATTAATTTAGGAATTGGAAAAAGTCTCGAGAAAGTTCATTTGATTAGCTACAAATTGATACAAGAAAAGAGTAAGCGAGGCGTGGCGGGAATGTTAGAGGAATTGCGAGGGAAGATAACGGCCCTTGATTGATGTAGGGATCAGGCAAGGCTTCGAATTTCAGAAAGGAACACGACACCCGAGTTTGCTCGCGACACCGAGGGAATTCTTATGGCTCCAAATTACATTGGTAGATTGGACCGTCAGGGTAAAATATGAGATTCATACCCCACCACTGACAGATTCAAGTATGCACTCGTCCTTTTCTCCCACGATACATAACCACAGCAAAATCAAACGTAACCACACTTACATTGTTAATTCAATAAGCCAAATTTAAAGGTTTATTTGAACATATGCACTCACTATTGCGCAATGTAGATAGAAAAATATTTGTGTAAGAGTCCTATTTTTAACTTTTTATTCGAAAATATATTCTCATGTAAGTGCATATTTATTTATAAATGGCTGTTGCATTAACACCCCACACCACATGTCCTTGATGCGGCTTGCGGGTTTTGTGTAGATGTAGATCTACTGGTTACCCTTCGCTGGGATCAAAAATCAAATCTATGCCTCTCACTTCGGAATAATGGTTATGTCATCCCGGCATCCTAAAACTTACGCAAAAAATAAACTTTGCACTACCGAATAGGAGACTCCCATTTTATAGCAAAATCAGAATTAAATCCAATTGCCAGATTTCAACAAGAATGACTACTTTCAACAGGGAAAAGCGATTGGTGATCGCAGCCAAATGAATACTAATGGTTGACGTAACAACTAGAGCTTCTTTGAAATATATAACCCAACAACAGCGTGATGAATCCATTGCTATAAAAGGGGAACTTCGCCTTTCTTTGTTTACACTCTTGGTCCTCATTAGCGATAACAGTTTACAAAATTCTAGTGAACGTATAGTTCTTGAAGGTATAATATATAATATCTTGAAGATATTTTACTATTTAACTTTAAATCTCACACAGCATGTCACCAGCCCCAATCACAAATTAAGCGCAACGAATTGCTCTCTAACCTCAATGGAAAAATGATTACTTATAAATTGCTTCGGATTGGGCATGTTTCGCCTACCTCGGTCGACAAACACTCATTGATTACAAATTGATATGCTCCGCTGAATGTGCACTAAGTGCATGTATAATCTACAGTATTCACATTACGTGTCGGAACACGTGACCTTTTTTGCAACGGAAAAAAAAGTTTGTAAATTGAGAGAAGGTGAGCTTGCAGTAACACACCGGACCACTGGCAATTGCGACTGCCGACGCAAGCTCCCTACTCCCCCTACGAGGCCCCACCCACTCCCACCCTTCATGCTAATGGTAACCAGACGGGTAAATTGCTAAAAGGAGAGCGCACATAGCTTTTACGGCCCACCTTCCGTGGGAGTCGTCAGGGTTTCGCGTGGCCTTGACTCGAGACCATGGTCAGGGAGGGGGGAATGGGAAGGAGTGGAGACAAAGACATCTACAGGTGGAAACGAGGGGGGGGGCAAGGGGGCGTGGAATAGGGAAGGGGTGCAGGTGATCAACGAAGAATTGGGGAGGGGGGAGGAGAAGGCGAGGGGCGGGCGGCCAAAACTCGAGGTTTCGGTCGGAGCGTCCTCCAACACGAGAGGGTTGACCACTCACCCGCTTACACCTTGACCCGAAGGCACTTTTAGCACACTGGAGGTTAGACACTCTCCGGCGATATTTTTCTTCATGAGATCTTAGTTTTATCCATGGAGCTTTGGCGCCCGGACGCACTTAAAACTTTCTCCTTAAGAGTGGGAGAAGCGTCATCTTCGTCGCTCAAGCTGAATTTTAAATGAGAAACATCTTTCGCCATGCTACCGTTGGACACTACTCGCGGGGTTAAAAAATAAAAGTAGGATAAAGGCTTCTATAGTTACTCTTTTTATTTTCTAGAATGTTCGTGCCCTAGTAACTCGCCACATTACATTTAATCGGAGCTTAAAATTGCATCTCGTGCACTTAAGTTCATCCCATATCGAGTGTGAACTCCGATCAGTTTTTTGGAACAAATGAAAGAGTTGGTCTCCATTTTTGGAAGTAAGTGGCTGATAATTCCGTTAAAATTATCCTAATTGAAAAAATGTGGGTTTAGACTAATTAATACCTGTTCATTCCTGGCCGTTCACTATCGTTCTGGGCTTTTAAATCCCATTTAAGGATGTTTACCAATATAAAATGTGAGTCCGTTGTCAAAGGATACTTTTCAACATCAAGGATATGATAAGAAAAAGGTTAATACGCTTCAATTAAATACGACTGGAACTTGCGACGCACGGTATCCCAACAGCGTCAAATGTAGTGGAAATAATTTTCGGAATTTTGACGTTCATTCATTCATTGCCAATTATTTCCGAAGATGACTCAACTTCAGCCCTCAATCGGTTCCTAATATGCTCATTGTTTAGTCTTACTTCTTGCTATTCTTTCACACGTCCCTCCTCTTTAGTCACTGTATTTCCTCCCTTCCCTTCTAAGAATACCTGCGGTACAAGACGTACCCAATCCACTTGGTTCTTACGGTATTTTCCAATTACATCCTTCTGCTAATTTCCCTATGTCTCATGCTTACTGACTCGTTTTGAGACACAACCCGAAGGTCGAAAGTTTACAAATGAGAGCAGAGTACCTCACTTAGTACCAAGAGTTCCCAGAGAAAATCATTCGGCCTCGGTTTGTTGGGTATCCAAGGCCATCATCCTGATCTGAACTAAAAGCTCTGAAGACAATAAATGCTCCTTCAATCCGCTAGACTACAATGTCAACACATTTACAAGTGGTCGTCATGTCTAGGGCATAACAGAGCCTCCATGAGTCAAGGTATAAGCATTTCACTCATGCCATTTTGACTTGAGCGGTTCTATTTCCCAGAGCAGGTAAAACAAATTATATGCACCCAGAATCATTTCATTTAGCCAGACTAAGACTGAATTGTTCAATTAAATGATATGTAACTTACTGCGCACGTCAATCTTATGGGCAAGTACGTTAAAGTGATTTACAAAGGGAAAGTATCCAACTTTCTGTTCCCTCTCTTTTCAGTATTCTATTTTTATCGCGCACCATAAGGGGACCATCAAATGAAAAAAACCAACAAAGGTTCGTGTAATAAGCACCTTACAAACACGAGAAGTATTATCTCCTCCTCTTTCATTTGCATTCCCGTTCGGACATAAATCGCGATTGCATTACAGGTAACCATAACCAAGGAACTTAATACAGCCATTGCAATGCATGAATTGCAAATTCAGAATGAAATACGAAAAGCATTTTTCGACTGAGTATTTTACTAACAACCGCGGATGACCATTAACAGAGAGCACTTAGAGTGAATACGACGTCCGTCAGATTGAACGTTAAACTGCGGACCCCTTGTCGCCTTACGGCAAGAGTAGGGTAATGCCGACGCCGGGTTTCTCTCTACCCTTCCTTTCCCAACCATTCCTCGTTGCGCTTATAATTTAGCTGTCGGTCGCCTCCCATAAAAGCTACTACCATTTACACGTAATGAAACAATTGTACAATAAGAATCAAAGATGTAAGCAAGAACTGAGCAGTGAAAATAAAATCAATAGAATAAGTATTAAATGAGTTTATAGATAATAATATGGCAATGATATTTTTATGATTCATTGAAATGTTTTAAGAAATAACAGTTTAATTTTTTAGTACGAAATAATTGCTTTTGCTTTGGCATTTATTTATTATTACTATTTAATTATTTATTTTGTATTCATTACAACGCTTGTAATTTGGGTTACACTTATAAGTTAAATGAATTATAATAATTTTCAAAAATTAAATATATATGCTATATTAAAAGCCAACTATAACTTTTATAGCAAGCATTTTCTCATTTGTCTACCCAGCATGTCTATATCCTTATTCCTATTACTTTCCTGTGCCTAACGTATTCCCCTGTGTCACAACCTTCAATATCCATTGCCTCACAGAATGCTCTATATCCGATTTTCCTACCTCCTTTGGATTTCTCCCTAAAGTACTTATTCGTTTGCCAGTGCATATGTGTATGTATATAATTATACATACACAGACATAGTTTTATTATTCGCTGTCTGTACACTTGTGATAATATACATTTTTGTACAAATATGTACATGTTTTTTCCTCCGATAGCTTCAGGTTTTACATTTATCAAAAAAATAAGAATGAGCGCATCATTAGGAGAGCTTGTTACAAAACTAGAATGAGGTATATTGAAAAGAGCCCCGACGTCAAATTAGTTCAGTTTGCGTCCCATACTTCTTTACTCGGAATTAATTTGCAATTTCGCGATTCCCATTACCATGCATCCCCACCCCTCACGCCCCCTCCGGATTCCCAACTCTTTCGTGCGTGACGTTTCCACGTTAATTCTACTGTGGACTTTTGGCGCGACCTAAAACTTCCCTCATTGGCATCTACTTCCCAAACAGACCACCACATTCCCACTCCCGCGCGGGTCTAGCATTATCGTAATTTCTTTTATTTTCACGTTTTTACTCCTCAGGCAGCGGCGTAACGAGAACGGCGGAGCGCACTCAACAAAAGCCGGCAATTGTTGGAAGGCCACCATTTTGTTGTCATCTCGATTCAAATGGCCGCGCTGCACGCGCTTGTTTATTGCCGCCGCGCAGTCGTCGTCTGTTCTTGAGAAAGCCGGCCGGCATGAGCGTGGGAGTCATCCTTTCTCCTTCTTCGAAAGGGTTGCGGGAGGGTCGTGGGAAAAAGGGAGATGGGGAGGCTCAAGGAAGGGAGGAAGGGCGGTGGAGATAAGGCAAGGAGAGGATCCCGACGATTTAGCGCTTCTCATTATCCACTTTCCCTTTTTTTTCGGAGGAGGCGAGAAAGGGAAGCTCGTTCGTTTCATGAGTGCCCTTGCTAGATTTCAGGATCGCGATAGGCCTAAAAGACACGGGCCCTGAGACTGGTTTTCCTCTGTGAAGCAGATTTAATGACCGCGATTTCATATATTTAGAAAAAAGGTATTCGGTGAATCTTCCAAGGAAAACAACTTTATTCCAAAACGGCGAGAATTGACAGCTTTTCTTATTTGATAAGCCGTGTAGCGTCGTTAAGGGAAAACGAAACTAAGGATTTTTTTCCCAAAAAGGAAGATACTAACATAGCACGCCCATATTTTTCTAACATTACATGATCTCCCACTTTTCCTGGTACCTCCATACTCCGGGAGTACGTGGAATTGATATAATACAACCGGGCTCTAACTTCACAACAAACTGTGTGAAAAGAGGGGTGATGAGAAACCTCAAATGGAGCGTTAGAGCAACCAAGGAGAAGGCGTATCAGACCTTGGTAAGACCAATTTTAGAGTACGCTTCTCTTGTATGGGACCCTCATGAAGAAGGTCATACCAACAAAAACTGGAAAAGGTGCAAAGAAAAGCTGCTCGATATGTACTGGGGAAGTATAGGAGGATGGAGAGTGTGTCTGACATGCTAGAAACGCTGGGCTGGGAACCTCTACAATCTAGAAGGAAAGTAAGCAGACTTTGTGGAATGTTCCGCATTCTGAAGGGGGAGAAAGCTTGGGCACATCTTAGGGAAGAGGCGGGGAACCCAAATTTTACAGGGAGAAATTACCACAAATTTAAGGGCACAGAGGACAAATAAAAAAATTTTCTTTTCTAAATAGAACAATTGTTAATTGGAACGCCTTACCTGCAAAAATATTCGATCCCTTTCCTAACAGAGTGTATACTTTTAAAAGATGTAGGGTATATATGTAACAATTTGATTGATGTGTGGTGAATTGTATTAAATGTAATAGCTTAATTTTTTTAATTTATCTTTTTTTTCTTGCTGATTGATGGATGTAAATGAGATGGGGACTCGCTTGTTTTGTTCAAGAGATTTGTGTTTTGAAGCCTGATTTTATCTATTATCTTTTGTGATTATTTGGGACTTGTGTGCCACCTTACACTGTCTATCAGCACATGTGTATTTTTAATAATAATAATAAACTAAATTTTCACTATCCATGTTATTATTCCGACATTTTTACTACCTCTTCCAGTTCAAACTCAATATCAATTTCTGTACAAATAGCAAAATAATTATGTCAATAGAATACAAATTTTAGTTTCCATTTAATAAAATTCTACGGCAACAAGGCAATTCAGAAAACGCGGATGCATATGGTCCATTTTGTAAATTTACTATGAGGCAATAATAATTGCCTAGTTATTACAAGTAAACTTGAGTGTATTGTTATCTTTCCAAAAGTCTGATGTGCATCACTTTTGTTTCTATCATTTCCGTTTGTTCTATAACCTCAAATTTATTAAATGCTTCGGTTTATTTGAATATCCAATCGAATAAAGATTAAAGGCAGTTATTCTTAACTCTTTCACCCATTTATTTATTCAGAGTACAAAAAAATAACATTTTCAGTATCAAATGCGAAGTTTTCAAACGTTACAAATTTACAAATTGTTTTTATTCATAAGATCAAGAGGACACTGTGAGAAGAGTAACACATCTATTAACATACACTTGCAACGTTGTTTATGAGGGCTCAAAATTTGCTGGAAAAAATATAAAAAATGAACGTAAAAAAATATCAATTTCCAAAGCTTCTAAGTTCGAACAACACGCGAAAGTCACTGCGTTGATAATAAATGCTGAGCTGGCACACTATAATTTATCTCCACGTGAGCGGTAGCAGCTGCTAAAAAACGGAGCGAGTTTTAAGTGGATAAATATGCGTACGTGTTGAGATAGAGGGATGAAGCACACACCTATGAGAAAAAACAAAACAAAATAAGTCAACCACAACCTCAACCACACCTGTCAGTTCAATGACAGGAGAACATTCGTTCTCCATAGCGGACGTTAACCACTCAGAATTAAATCAGAAGCTGCATTGAACACTTGGGATTATAAATCATAATTCAAATATTATTGATGAACAAATAGTAACGTAATTGGTTTTTAACAAATGAGAACCTATATATTATTAGGTACATCGGCCTAAAAATTCACACTTTCGGAGTTTTGAGGACCAATTCCTTCCTCTTTTCCACTTGAATATTCCTATTAAGTTCTGGCTCTCAAAAAATCATCCCGCGGGAGGTTTTTTCTGGAGATATTTAGAGTCACAAAGGTATCCAAGCTCTCTGGTCAGCTGTCTAAGCACCACTATCGCACGCAAATTGAAAAGAAAAAAATTACCGTACGACCACACACCTACCAATTCTTCATGAACCATTTACTCTATCAGTATCTAAATGGCAATCCTACATATTTTTCCAACAAAAGAATAAAGAGAGCAGAGTTAAAATTTGACCGCGAAACAGGATTTTTCGTATTCCAACGAAGTGATCCTAGTCCAGCGTGAAACGCTTCTGCATCTACTCGACAGTCTGCAAGCCACCGGTACGGTGTATGGCCGGGGGTGCAAATACATCAGACATGCACAGTGCGTGAAGAGATGCGGTCAAATACCGCAAAAGAAAGACTCAATTAAAAGACAATGCTGTCATATTAGGCAATAAAAAGTTACCTTTGAAAATTCGTAGAAAAATAATAACCATAACTAGAGGGATCAGGCAAACAATGAAAAACATTAGCTAGTAAGGTCTAAAAATTTTGAGGTATACTAAACTAGAAAATAACCAATATCAATTACGCAAGGAAGATAAAGAAAAGACAGAAAACCGATGTCGTAGACTATAGATAATGGGTGGTCACATAGGTGCGTAATTCCCACGGCTAAGCAATCAACAGAGAAAGGAAACCTATTAAGTCTATACTTCCTAATTGCTATTTATCACCTAGCTGCTGCGCGCCGCAGCCGTTTCTTACTCCTATTATTCTCGGGAAAAAAGAAAATTTTAGCATGGAGTCGTCGAAATGATCAATTTCTCCATTTTGAGTTTCTCACGCCAATACTTTTCATTAAAGCTAATGGAGAAAGGAACCGTTTTCGGGACTCCATGAATAAGTTTCACGCAAGACGTAAATCGAACGTTAGGAAGCGAAAAATGTCACCTGGAGGTCAAGTTCAAAATCTGCTCTCTATAGGTGATCGAATGGTAAAAAGCGCGCGTTGACTATGCCCACTTTGCCTCCTTCTCAATGTTTCCATTAAAAGAAATATACCCATTTTTTAGCACTGGGTTTGTCTTTCTCGTATATCGTACATACTGATATTTTTTCCAAAAATACATGTGTATACGATGACCTCCCTCCTCCTTTGATGCAGTGGAAGAGAAGGATCGACCTGATAAACTGCAAAAGAAAATATCGGTAAACTTTCTCGTACTACTAGATTTCGATTCTTGAAACTCGGCTTTTTCCGATCAGCAATAATAAATAAAGCATAAAGCGGTGATAGGGAAACCACGAGGAGTAGCACACCAACGAGGGAGTTTTTTCCTGGATTAGTTGGAAATATAATAAACACGTAGTATCTATAACATCATATTAATAGTAAATATTCAGAGAGAGGAAATGGACATTTTTTCAAGGTTTGCACTAGTTACATTCTTAAGAAGCTAGAGTGAAACACTCTGATTACATGATATTTGACGTCGGTATTTCACTACAAGACTGTTATTAGTGTGAAAGTGGCACTGTAATACTCAGGAGAGAGTAAATAAAAGCTTTAAAAGGAGCACCAACAAGTGCAATTATAGAGAAGGAATAATATTCAATTAGGCATCCATTAAGGACACATGCAAAGGACCTGTCTTCAACAATACAAGGCTTTTGGTATATCGCGTGCTTACTACGCTTCCCTGAGAAGGTTATGGGGGTGTCTCAGAGAATTCTTACGTAACGTTTATTATTACATTATTTGGCAATTACTCATCAAGATCATCGAATTACACATCTTGATCATCGAAGGGCACATATTTCAAGCGGTAATTAATTAAATCGTCACTAAAGATTTATTTAAGAAATTATCAGCATATTGCTAGAATTCCCAAATGCTTACTTCATTTCAACGTATGGATTCTGATGCCGCGAAAACAGAAAAGTTATCATCCATGCTAGTGAAATTGTTTCAGGTAAAAACGCGTCATTGAACTTTTCAGTTTGATAATTGTAAAGAACACCGCTTTCGTCAAACCGACATGTAATTATTCTTAGAAGAAAAGACCCTGTACCATTCGTTAATACTAGAACCGATAATCACGTAAGAGGTAGCTTTAATGTCTTACGGGTCCTTGCAAGGGGGGCACTATTTATGGAGCCCCCATACTGAAGTGTTATTATTTCTTCTGCTCTATGAGAACAAATTCAGCGCTTCTTGGTAAACAAAACGTACGAGGGGAGAATACAGGTAAGAATACTTTAACTCGGATCTTTTTGTTCGAAAGACTGTTTTCCTTAGTTTCCGGTTGGGCACATTCTTTTATTTATCATCCTTCATCCGCTCAGGGCCTTCGTTACGTTACACCTATCCTTGACTGTACATATTGAGAAAAATACCGATCGCTTAATTTTCTTTCTGGAATGCGTTTTTTTGGAGACGTGCGGTCCTCTTTCATATCCGCTCCATGGCTGTAGGGTTTCTGGTGAGGGTGGGACACTCTTCATCATTGACATGTTATTGTTTTGTTTACATTCGCCTTGAAGCAACTCCTTAGCAATGCAGGTGGTACAGCGTTTTTCGCAAGCTGCAAAGACCCATCCCTCACCCCCCCCTCTCCCCTTCAGGCCTCGTGTTTCCCCGGTTCATCTGCCTCCACTCAGATCACACCTGCGAGATCAACAACTCTAACCCGCCCATCGCAATAACCTCCTTCCCTACCCTAGTCGTCCGAGTCTCAGGTTTCCCTTCCCCAATCTAAGGCCTCCCTGGACCATCTGCAATACGCTTGGCGCGAAGCGATTATTGAGTTGATGAAACACAATCGCCGGGTCACTCGGGTCTACTGCCGGAAATGAGAACCGAGATGATGTGCGAGGAAAGACCTGGTGTCTAGAAGGGTAATTTACAGCCTGCGGAATGGGTCCATTAGAAGTGCTTAGGTTATCGAGATGTTTTCAGGGCATTTTTCATTTCACATCGTGTTTGAGCTCAACGGCCATCAAGCCGGAGTTTACCAGGTATTCAAAAAAATCACACAGTTTGGGTGAAGCTGAAGACAGGTACCTGCATGTACTCACTCGCCGGCATGTACCTGTACGTACAGTCACTTTCATTTGAGTCCTACGGTAAGGAGATGAAACAAACTCGAGGAAACCATCCGAGAGTGTCGTGGCTTTTTGAGTCACTGCCTTCAAAATATGGCCACCGTTTGCCTGTAGGGACAGCAGCAGCCAACCTTCACACGATTGAAGGTGGAGACCACAATCGTCGGTAACACAAAACACATTTCGCTGGCAGGCGTCGCAGGTAGGCATTACGTTAATTGCTGCATGAACGGCGACGCGGAAGGCAATAGGATACCAACATACTAAAATTTATGCA
Source organism: Hetaerina americana (assembly GCF_022747635.1). Lineage (NCBI taxonomy): Eukaryota > Metazoa > Arthropoda > Insecta > Odonata > Calopterygidae > Hetaerina > Hetaerina americana. Next base: position 38,123,584 of record NW_027287427.1, on the reverse strand, counting down.
TAAGAGAAGCAGCAGCATTCATTCAATAACGTGAAGACCATAATTAAAGAAAGTATAGGGTGGGGAAGGGTTATAGAGAAAAGCTAATGATGAATTACGAGAGGCAGGTGATCGAATAAGTATGTCAGCTCAAGGGAGGAATTAAAATATAGAGAAGGAAAAATATATCGGAAGTCTCATTTCATCGTATCGGTTGATATTTGGAGCGGATAGAGCAGATCGACCGGAAGCAAACTCCTCTCTGAGCATCCCTCCCGGTGGGGAGGTTTCTAGTACCTCATAATATTTATCTTCCTTTTGCCTATTTTTATTTTACTGATTTTTTTGTTTTTATACACTAATTACAATTGTGTTTTACTTACTAATAATATACATTATCTCAGTTATTTGTGGGCTTGGTAACTTGTGGCCATTACTCGTTGGATCGAAGCTATCAGATTTGACCCTAAAATAGGGAATAAAAAGGGCGAGGTGTCTCCGACTTGATTTATTCAGGTGGATATCGGCGAATGCCAAACATTTCGTTCTCTGACTATGAGTGCACATTACTGCTAAGCTGCAGTAGAAGGGCAAATGCATGTCTTATATGAGATGATGACTGCTTTGTTTTATCAAGTTGTGTTGTTGGTCAATGTTGGTGTTTAGAGTTTGACATTGAATTTCATTTAATATACATGACCTTATTTACGAGAATATATTTTTATTTCCAGCTGTCACAATTCTACAATATGAGCCAAGCTAGCCGTAGAGGATGCTTGAAGGAGGGTTAACTTGAAGACGACTCATGTTGTGGACTAATGATATGGAACAGTTTGACTACATCTCCTACCATCAACGAAATAAATCTGATGTGAGGAGGAATTTTTATGTGTTCTCTCTACATTCATATAGTTTATCTCATTTCCTGTCATCTCTAAAGTAATTAATTTTCTAGTGTATGACATGGTATATTTGGTATATTCCCATACATAGCAGCTGACGTGAATTTACATAGAGTTCATGACTATCTTTTTCTAACGGGTGGTTATTCACGTACTATATGTATTATTTTTATGAATCTTGTCACATTTGATGTCTATATTTAATTTAAAATACAATGTTTTTAGTGTTTTAATGTTATTTTAATGTGTTTGGCCCAGTAACATGGCATATTACAGTCGCGGCAATGCCGAGGTTGTGACGCCATAGATTTACCGATGTGGAATGTAAAATAATCCCGGGCTCTTCCTGAGTGAGCCTAAAGTTGCCCAGCCCAATGAGAAATTTCAGAATTTTGATGATTCTCGTAATACACAATAAGTTTCCAACGCACATCCTTAGCCTTTTTCGTTGTGTAGGTACACGTGTGTTTGTGTATATGAGTAATATATATGTATATATATATATATATATATATATATATATATATATATATATCTATATATATAAAGGAGAGTGTTTGTTTGTATGTATGTAATTTGTTTACTTTTTTGCTGTCATAGAAACAGCATTTTTCCAACTATGCCAGCAGGATACTCTTGCAAGAACACTATTATATTCAGAATTGCCGAGATATTATACGTGGAATACATCAAGGAAAGTCTTTTGTAGAAGAAAAATGGGCAACTTTGATCCTGAGAATAATATTTATTCATGTGACGCATTGGGCCGAGTCTACACAGTCCATCCTAACAACGCCGAATGTTATTTTTTAAGAATGCTTCTACATACCATTAGAGGACCTCGCTCATTTGCAGAATTAAGAACGGTAAACGGAGAAATATGTGAGACATTCAGAGAAGCTTGCCAGAATTTAGGGTTGCTAGAAGGAGATCAACACTGGGATGACTCATTGCGAGAGGCCAGTTTGATTTCTCTTCCACGACAAATCCGAATTTTGTTTGCCATCATAATAACCTCCTGTAATCCATCTAACCCAAAAACATTATGGGAAATATATAAAGAATCAATGAGTGAGGATATACTGGCTAAAGTTCGAAGTGAAAATCCTACATTGGATATTACGTTTAACTCCGACATTTTTAATAAAACTTTGATTATTTTGGAGGAAAAGTGTATCACCATGGTTAACAAGACTTTAGTGGAACTCGGTCTTTTTGCACCTGTACAAGATCAACAGGGTGTATTTTATCCAGATTATATACGTGAAACTAGCTACAATGTCTTAGACTCAGAAGCATACATCGCGGATAAAAAGCCACTTCTTAATGAAGATCAGAAATTCGCGTACGAAACAATAATGGATCAAGTAGATAAACAAGAAGGAGGTATCATTTTTCTTGATGCTGCTGGTGGCACGGGAAAAACATTTTTAATTAATTTAGTTCTCGCTGAAATCAGGGTTCATGGAGAAATTGCTCTAGCCGTTGCATCTTCAGGTATTGCAGCGACATTAATGGAAGGAGGAAGAACAGCCCACTCTGCCCTTAAGTTGCCACTTAATATTTCCCGACAAGAAAATCCCACATGTCATATAAATAAAACAAGTGGCCAGGCACAAGTTCTTATAGAATGTAAATTGATAGTATGGGATGAGTGTACGATGGCTCATAAAAAATCTCTTGAGGCCCTCAACGCAACACTTCAAGATCTTAGAGGAAACTGCAGTTTAATGGGAGGAGCTCTGGTACTCCTGTGTGGAGACTTCCGTCAAACTCTGCCTGTCATTCCAAAATCGACTCCAGCCGATGAAATTTATGCCTGTTTAAAACATTCTGTTCTATGGAATCATGTCCAAGAAATTAGCCTTAAACAAAACATGCGAATCCTCTTAAGATATGGGAATGCTCAAAATTTTGCAAATAAACTTTTGGAGATTGGAGAAGATAGATTAGTTATTGAAGCATCTGGTATGATAAAATTGTCATCAGATTTATGTGTATCGGTGAAAACTGTCCGCGATATGATACAAGCAGTCTATCCCAACGTTAATCAAAATTATAAAAAATTGGAATGGTTGCGAGAAAGAGACATTCTTGCTCCTAAGAACGATAATGTTAATGAAATTAACAAGGAGATACTAGCCATGCTGCCAGGAGACGTGATTGAATATAAATCGGTTGATACCGTAGTGGATGCTGACGAAGCCGTCAATTATCCAACGGAATTCCTAAATTCACTTGATCCAGCTGGATTGCCACAACATCGCCTTGTACTTAAAGTAGGATCTCCAATCATTTTATTGCGAAATTTAGATCCACCAAAACTCTGCCACGGGACACGATTGTGTGTGACAAAATTAATGAAAAATATAATCCAGGCAGTCATTTTAACTGGAAAAGGAAAAGGTGAAATAATTTTTATTCTACGGATACCTCTAATCCCAACCGATCTTCCCTTCAACTTTAAAAGATTACAGTTTCCAGTCCGGGTAGCTTTTTCAATTACCATTAATAAATCACAGGGACAGTCTTTAAAGTTTTGTGGTGTTGATCTAAGATCGCCATGTTTTAGCCACGGGCAACTTTATGTTGCTTGCTCCAGAGTAGGTTCGCCTAAAAATTTATATGTTCTTTCTCCTGGATATGAAACAAAAAATGTAGTTTATAAACAGGTGTTAAATAAAAAAGATTCTTAAATTTGTATAAAGTAGTATATTATTGTACTTTATAATTTGTTGTTTTTATTTATGTAGTATATTTCTATTACTATTTCTCCCTAACCCGTGCAAAGCCGGGTATTCAGCTAGTATATATATATATATATATATATATATATATATATATATATATGTAATAAATTGGACAGCAACAAACAATATAGAAACACATAAAAAGATCACTCACACGTTATTTCTGGATCATTTCGACGGAATTCTGCTCCGTCTTCATCGGAAGATATAGAAGTAATGTAGAAAGAAGAAGTAACACATAGAAGTAAGACATTACTTCTATATCTTCCGATGAAGACGGAGCGGAATTCCGTCGAAATGACGAAGAAATAACGTGTGAGTATCTTTTTATGTTTCTTTATTGTTTGTTGCTGTCCAATTTATTATTCAACACTTCCGTGTTACGTCGACGAAATCATCTATATATATATATAGTATATATATATATATATATATATATATATATATATATATATATATATATATATATATTCATATTTAAGTAATAAAGGATGTGTTAATCCAGTGGGTTAAGCGCTGGGGTACTGAATGAAGGTCCGGGTACTGAGGGTCGGGGTTCGATTCCCGGGCACGTAACTGGGCTCCCCCAGTTTCACCCAAGTTATGTGACTTTTCGGGTACCAGATCTTTCTGAGATTCCAGAGACGGCATAAGGAAAACATATGCCCCACCTTACTACCCTGATGTGTGAATTTACATATTGTAAAGGGCTTAATAGCAGATGAGATATACTCTAACCTATCAAACTAACGCTCTGGTTCATCACTGAAGTGTTGTATTCATGCATTGCTTCATATATGTATGAAATAATGAATGGTGCTCAAACATCCCCCGCCACGTACTCTTTCGGAGGTTTGCAGTTTATTCTGTGAATGTAGGAATTTGCAAAAACTCAAAATAGAATATCGGAGCGGACCCAAGAGATTTGCTTCCAAGTCATTCCTCTTCTTGAACTTCGATTGCACGGGAACTAAAAATCCGTCACCGAAATGGGCGCTCCGTTTCTTGTCGTCCGCGATTTCCTCGAAAATGATTGCGAGTGCGGGGGGGGGGGGAAGTAGAATCGAAGCGGGAACCCCCGAGACGGCTTGGGCCGCGGGGGAAGCGCAGGGGGGCCTGGCCGAGCGTCGGCACGGAAATCCGCCGTGCCTGCCACCGCGTCAATCCAAAACTGATCCCCGCTATCAAAGCAATCGGTTGGTAGGCGGTGGTACGGTGGGGGTTAGAAGTGACACTACACGAAGCTGGTCATCTGTCGGTTCGTAAAGTGGGCATCGGTCACTCTGCAGTCAGGTAACCGTGACAAATGACAGATCGATTACAGATGATTATTATTAAAGATTAAGGACTAATGTAAAACCGATTCTTAGTTTGATTTTGTTATTTAATTTTTCCGAAAGCTTTATTGTAAAAGTCTCACTCTTTCAGGTGCACATGCTTACATACGTACGTGTAATTACTTATTACATTTCAACTTCGAATTCCATTCCTTCAATTTTTTTATCTGAGTTTCTCCTTACTAGGGAGAAACTCGAAGTACTGAGGATCGAGTTGGGGAGGTGGCTAACCTGCTGACTTCCTAACTCAAAGGTTTGGATTTGAATCCCGACGGTGGCAAAAAGTTTTACGGTAAACTGATCCCTACTCGTGTGCGTAACGTGGAGCGCGCTTTTGGTGGAGTCACCATCCGTCGGGTGGGACGTCACACATTGTGATCCCTTGGCGTCTTTCGTAGTAGGCCAATGCTGACACCGGAATCCACTCCACCCTTTTCCCATTCCTTAAAAATTCTGTATCTACCAAATAACTCACCAATTCCTAATAACCTCAGAAGTCGGTATCCTACACTTAAAACCTTCGCTATTAATATTAAAGGTATTTCATTCGATTGGGCTGAATGGGAGTCGGAGCAGGTTTTAGGTAGTAACTTCTTGATTAAACTAGGGATATATGCTCAGAGTTTCGTAGCAGTGATATTCGAGTACTCTCTTTACGAATATATAATTTGTGGCTATCGCTTGGGAACGGCGTAGACGCCTAGTGGGCGGTGGGTGCGTTCGACTACCGACTGGGCGATGCCTTTGGGCAACCCTGTCTAAATTCCAAGCGGAACGAATTTCTCGATTTCAGGATTTTGTGAGAAACCGCAGGTGGCATAGAGAAAGGAACGCCCTGATGTGTGAATTCCACTGGCCGTAGCTCGAGGGGAGCTCACTCTGCTCACTTATTAAAATCGAACTTTGGGTTGATACGTGCTGTGATTATGTGTGATACGAGTATTATTTTGAAGAATTCAACCTATGGGTTTTAAATTGAATTCATCTAGATGCTATTTTTTGGATTTTGGGACTCATCTTCTCACCGTTACGAAAAACGTATCTAACAAAACATCGTTTTGCCTGTAACTTAAACGCGTTACCGTTTTTGGAGAGTTCGAATAATTAAATTCAGCATTAGTTTTACTTTTATTTATAAACTTATTAAAAACCGGTTCGTCGGTATTGTGCAATTCTTAACGTGATTTGAATTGCATATTTCTGGTACGGGCAATGCCAGAATATATCTTTCGGCTTCGCCATTCCCCTAGTCCGAACCACATACATTGTGACCGCAAAGAAGTAACGGACATGACCACGATCCAAGATAACTACGGATATGTCCTGGCGAAAACACATTCGTGAAAATTGCGGAATAGCCGATTAAAAAGTTAGGATTCATCAAGAGAATACTTGTTAATCGTATTGAAAGGGTCAAGGAGCTCTGCTTATTTCACCTTAGTTAGGCTCCGCCTTGAGTATACTGCAAGTGTGTGAGATCCTCATGAAGTAGGCTTAATTTTGGAACTAGATCGAGATCAACGAAGAGCAGCTAAGTTTTTGAAAAGTTGCTATGAACAATGAAGGATCTCAGTTTTTCCCGGCGTATTGTATTCAGGAAGTTCTCTCGGGTTTCCCACCGGGTCAGCGTGGTGTGCACCGACGTTTCGACGGCTAACTCTGCCATCGTCTTCAGGGTGAAGTGCAGAGCAATGAATTCGCCATGTATTTATACCCTGTCGTAGGGTCAGGTGTCCTCCGATTGGTCCGATGTGTTCCCAAGTGCCGAGCCGCCCCGGTGACGTCTCGTACTTTCAATTTTTCTCAGCACAGGTCTCCACGTGCTGCTGATCTGGAAGCCAGTGTCCCTGTTGAAGGTATTCTGTCCTTCCAGTCGGATTTCCACGGCTTCCTTCGCCACTCGGTCCCAGTAGCCGTTCGTGTGACAAAGTCTTTTGGTGCTCCCCCAGTCAATCCGATGACCATGCGTGATGCTGTGTTCGGCGACTGCAGACTTCTCAGGGTAATGGAGTCTGATGCATCGCTCATGCTCCGTTAGTCGCTTTTCAATTGTGCGGCCAGTCTCCCCGATGTATACCTGGCCGCACTCACACGGGATCCGGTATACCCCCGGCGCCTTCAAACCCCGTTCGTCTTTTGCCGTGCCAAGGAAGTTCTTCAATTTTCCTTGTGGCTTGTGGATGGTTTCCACTTTATGTTTCCTTAGTATCCTGGAGATCTTATGGGATACCGTGGAAACAAATTTGTTTGAGCCGGGCGAAGACCGAGTGGCGAAGGAAGCCGTGGAAATCCGACTGGAAGGACAGAATACCTTCAACAGGGACACTGGCTTCCAGATCAGCAGCACGTGGAGACCTGTGCTGAGAAAAATTGAAAGTACGAGACGTCACCGGGGCGGCTCGGCACTTGGGAACACATCGGACCAATCGGAGGACACCTGACCCTACGACAGGGTATAAATACATGGCGAATTCATTGCTCTGCACTTCACCCTGAAGACGATGGCAGAGTTAGCCGTCGAAACGTCGGTGCACATCACGCTGACCCGGTGGGAAACCCGAGAGAACTTCCTGAATTGCTATGAACAATTTAGCTGTGTCACGACACTTTTGAAGGAATCAGGATGAGAGCCACTAGTTGACCGTAGGCTTAACGACAGGTTAAATTTATTGCGTAAATTTGAGGAAGGTTAATTATCTGAGGATGTTAAGAACACATTACAGGCCCCCATTTACTATGATAGATCAGGTTACCAACGTAAAATCAGGGAGTTTTATCGTAGAACGGATAGATTTAAAATGTCGTGGTGTATTTAGTTTAAAAATTGCCTCACCAATGTTCACGATGAGGAAGGCCTAGCCTTGTGACAAATGAACTGACGATGAAAATCAAAGAAAAAATTCGTAAAAATCGCCGATTTACGACTACGGATCTCTCGCTGGATGTGAATTGCGACACGGGGCTTTGATAAGACATAGAATTGCATGGTGGTATAAACGAGTGGTTAAGGCGGCAGATTCTTTCAGAGACGGAAAAAAAGCTTGTGTATCGTAATGATAAATGCCTCAGATGAAATGACGACTATGTAGAAAAATGGTTTTAAAATGTGCCTTTCGAAAGTATATAATAAAACTTTGACTTGTCACTAGGTTCATATATTATTTCTAAACGTGAATTACTTCCTGGACAGTTCTCGTATAATGACTGAAATAATACAGCTGTTGATGTCTGCTTTAATAAACATTCCGAAAGTCTACGAAGGGAGTTAGGGAATCTCAAAAACCGATTCGAGAGCTAATTAATGAGCGAAACTCCACAGGGGAATTTTGAGCACACCAAATGGGAAATTACGAACTCGAACCAAATGCTCTTGAATACCCTGAGTTCACCAGAACGCAAGGAAGGCCTCATGAAGTATTCACTAGGACACACAATGATTCCAATTATTACCCGGAAACTCAGTAGCGAGATGAAATGTCTCCATCTCGGATCGTCGAGAATTCATGGAAAACCACGCGGGGAATGTTTGCACCCCAGGAGTCTCGAGTTGGCCGAACTCTCGCAGAAATTAAATATTAGGGATGAGAATGGTCCCCACAGAAGACGAGGAACTTATTAAGCACCGAGAGAGGGATGAGATGATGTGAGAAAGCGAATGGGGGGGGGGTGTGCAGTGATGAGGAAGGGGGACCCCTCTCGGACGGAGGGGGTGCGTGGGAGAGGGGCGGATCCACTCTCACCGCCGTCGCCCCGGCCTCTTCTCGTCACGCTCGATAATTAATTCGCAGAAATGTGAACAGGACTCGAGGAATCGTGTTCATCAAACCACACCTATCATTAAGGAGCTAATCTGCTTTTTCTGCTATCGCGCTCGCTTTCCGGGAAGGCATACCAAAAGAGGGATTTGTTCTATGGCAGGGAAAGAAAAGAATAGCATGCCTATTTCGGGGAGAGAATAACCGCTATCATTTGTTCAGCCCTTGAATTAAAAAAACCAGAGCGCCCTCTATTCACGAGAACCTAGATAACGCTTGTTGGGCTTTTGCACATAATATAATTTAATAAATAAACAATATAATTTTTAAGATAAACTTTGTGGTGTGAATGCATTATTAGAAAATTAGGTCGGGGATCAACTCTCAAACCTAGGGGTCAAATTATAGATTGCATCTCTGAAGGGAGGTGCCTTTGGGAGTGAAATAAAAAATACGACCTCTCCATTCGTACTATGATAGGAGATATCATTAATATAAGGAGAAAGGGATAACTATAGAACGGAGTTTTTACCTGAAAAAAATTTCCCGCAAATGGCGATGAAACCGAATAACTGCCATAGAAGTCGTAGAAAAGAACAACTTTTTCGATTAGGTAAGGTTTTTAATTATGATTCTATTCAACTTTAGTTAGATTGTAACGGTCGCTAGAAGCTCGTACCGCAGGCGTTGAATAATAATAGGAACTTCGCTACGGCAGTTCATTTAGATATGCATGCAACATTTTTATGGTTTTAATTGAAAAACTTCTCATTTAATTTCTAATATTTTATGTGATATGTGATACCGATAGGGAAGGTATATGATACGTTTTTACATATCCTAGAGGTGACTTTCAGAGTGCCACGTAGATACGAATAAACGTATTTTGCAATAAAATGGTGAAGGCATGCATATGATGAATATATTGAAAAAAACAGGTAGACAATTTATTTCACTCCCTTAAATAACTTCCTAATCAAAACCGTCCCAAGATTCGCCTCACAAGGATGGTATTGGCAAGCATTTGATACTCTATGTGGCCGTTTAGACAGAAAAATACGTGTCAATGATAATTATACGTCCTATATATATATAAAATATCTTCGAAATGGAACGCTCTTCGGCGACACACAAATATATAAAAACACAGATGTAGATTTTTAGAATATAGAGACACAAAGAAAGGACACTCACAATTTGTTATTTTACGTTTCGACAGCACGGCTGTCGTCTTCAGAATCTGAAGACGACAGCCGTGCTGTCGAAACGTAAAATAACAAATTTTGAGTGTCCTTTCTTTGTGTCTCTATATTCTAAAAATCTACATCTGTGTTTATATATATATATATATATATATATATATATATATATATATATATATATATATATATATATATATATATATAGGTCCTTCTGTGAGCTGATATTAAGTTCAGATTTTTTGCGTAGATTTTACAAGCAATCATTACTTTTACCATATTCGAATTTTGAATTTTCATTAATATTACATATTATGGAATAGCAGGAGGAGATTCAAAGCTAACAATGAATTCAGATGATTGACGTCGATTTTGAAAGCAATAATTACTTTTACCGCGTTCAAAATTTGAAATTTAATCAAAAATACATATTATGCGATAGCGAGAGGGGATTCAAAGCTAATGAAATGGGCGCTGGTTTTCTTTACAAGGCATGCATCATTGTCATGCCGAAATGCCCATGATGAAAGTATGTCGCGGAAAGCCAATAGAATCCCTACTCTAAATAAATAAGCGCGATATTTACCCTAATTATGATAATAGAAATTGGGCATCGAAAGCCCAGACAAAGAAGGCCACCTACGACGACAGCTGACAGCCTAGAACACATTCTCGTTGGCAGCGGCGATGCACGTCGCATCAACGGAATCTTAGAAGGAAGATGTAGGAAAAGGAAATGGGCGTTACACGAAATACCCCTTATCGTTCTTCCCACGCTATTTTACCCTCAGTTCAAAATACAAAGGTTGATTATCAAGTGATTTATTAGGCTTGGCGTAAGGTACCTTAGGAGAATATTAACGACGCCATTGCGTTCCCAACTACCAAACGGAAAGAGTGCTGATATAGAGTTTTGAAATTATTACGATAATCAAAATGGAACAATCGATTGAAAATGTAGTAAAAGCAAAATGTTGAAAATATTTGCGAATTACTCGCGGGAAAATAGAAATGAGAACTCAAAAGAACAAACACGTTTGGAAAAGGTGTTTCTGTATAAAAAAACTCTGTACAGGATAATCAAAAACGCAACAAGGTGTGTGCTGACATCCAGGTAGCACGGCTAGGGTGAGGGAAATTTATGAAAATCACAGAGCGTGTCAAGGTTTTCCAGTCATGTAAGGGAATTTCTTGTGTCAAGGTCAAAGTTAAAAACGGCATGATTACTAAGATAGCAGACGAGCTCCGCGTGATAACGAACCACCAAATCGTTCTCCTTTGAACTTATCGCGAGACGGGTTGGAGCGGTTGTGCGAAAGGCTGGAACGGACCTGCTGGGCCGTAAGTTGTGAACAACTGCGCTAGGCTATCAGGCACCCGATTCTGCGTTTCAACATTTTAAGTAGCCAATCTGAAGTCACTTCGTCAACGCAGGTAGCGATTCCGCAGGATTTTACCCATTCTTAATTTTCAAACATGGAGGGGAAATAAATCTTCATATCTCATAAAGCGCATAAATTTTCGATTAATTACACTGAAATCTGCGAATCCTGGCCAAGGAATTGTTTTTACGCTTGTGATACGCTCGATTCCACCTTTCCCAGCATTCATGTGTTCGTCATGTGGTCATATCCCCTTTCCTTATATCTGTTTTCATGTGAATGAATTTGTTCGCCATGAGGAGAGTTTTTGTGTTTGAATGTGTATTAGGCCAATGTGGCTCGTTTCATTCTTCTGGCTATGCGTGCCACGAAATGCACTGTTCCTAACGTTTATAGATTTCCTTTTGCTTCCCCTACTATCCTTTCCTCTTGTGTCCTTGTCTATTTCTCCTTCGGTGGGTGAAACATCTCCCCAACGCCATCTTCTGGCCAAAGAATGGGGGTAAGTGGTTGCATAAACCCCCCGCAGATTCCAGTATTTAACACTTGGACGGCACAATAGAAAACAAAAATGTAAATAGAGAACATGAAAAAGGACACTCACATTTAAGAAAGTCTAAGCTTTCGGCCTTCTCTTAGACTCTATTCAGGAAAGACTTCGTTTATATATGTATATATATATATATATATATATATATATATATATATATATATATATATATAATTATTATTATTAGGTAATCTACCGGTTAAGGTAGGTTTTTGGATGGACATAACTACTAATTAAATAATATGTGACCCCTAGCAAAACACTACATCCTACTTTACATCAGGTCCCTCTTCAGCTCTGAGTACTTTCTTCTTCCCTTCATCCCGTCCAACATCCCTATCCTGTTCCTTCCCTTCCCGCGTTTGCCTAACATTCTCCCCTCAATTACAGTCTTCAACATCCCGCTGACGGTCAATACCCCCTTCAACCACTTTTCCTGCCCCCAATATATATATTTATATAAACGCAGTAATCAACCCGAAGGTCGGTTTAGTAGGTGACGGCAGAGTTCACCTAGTACTAAGCCCTATGCGGCGTGTGAAATTCAAACATCAGGGTGGGGGGGCCAGTTCCTTTCCCTGTGCCGGTGAAACCAACAAATAAGCAACACAACTCAGCTGAATCGTTTATGGTAAGTACCCCCTACAACACCCTATATATACATCTGCTCAATAGGGAAGGAATATAGGGACCGTACGTTGAATGCTGTTTCTTAGAAGTACCTATTTCTGCAACAATATAATTGTAAATGCCATTCGGCGTCAAGCGTCGTGGGGCAGTACTTCACAATTTTCTATTTGAATAAAATGCTTGTACTTCATTAATAATTCATTGTATTGCCAAATACACACATTATTATTTTTTATTTTTAGAAAATGTTGACAATTTTTCATTCAATAGTAAATTAATTAATGCTGAAAGCCTATGCTATTATTCAATGCAGTTTAGGAAAGGATTGTTTCGTTAGCATTTATACACACAGTCTCATATTTCTCCAAGAATCTCACACTCGGCAAGGAAAAAAACATTCACTCCTCGCAGAGCACCCTGATCACCAGTGCAGCGTGAAGATACCGGCCTCGTCGGCACGTGCCTCCTTTCCCCTTCAAGGCTAAGAAAACCGGGGATAAGTCGGCGCAGCTGGTCGGAGACATTGGAAGGAGCGACGGAAGGAGGAACTGCCGGGGAAAGTCGCGTGTTTGCATCGCCGTGCGATTCGCGTGGAGTCAGGCTCCATTTGATCGTCATTCTTCCGTGAACCTCAGGTGCTAGGTGCGAATGCCTCATAGCGGTTCTCCGGTGCGGAGTGAAGGGAGCGGCAAGCGATGAGGCCGTGTGTGTGTTCACGTAATTCGTTCGTTTGCGATGGACCTCGTCCGATCACTCGCATGTCCCTTCGAAATCCCTTAGGATGACGCCGCAGGTGCCTACTGGTGGGCTTGGTGGCCGCCTGGCCAGATGGCGTACATATTTAATCGCTCCGCTGGATAAAACTGGATGTCGTTTAATTTGTGGTGTTCTTCATACGCACATCTGCGCTATCTTTCTTTTACTTAATCTATTAGTTCTAGTCTAGATTAAGTAAAAGAAAGAAAGATTCTAGTCTTAATCTACAAATATTTCAATCGGTACGACCAATAATTTAAACCAATTTTGCCAATTCTTTATTCAGTTCACATCTAAGCATGCAAGATTTTTATTTTGTCCATAATTATTATTAAATTAATTCTTCCTTGTACTATCGAAAGCGAAAGATTTCGATTACTTATTTTACTAACCCATTATTTAATTAACGTCGGCCTTAATAATGTTTACCTTTGTTACTAAACATTGAATTCCTCTCTAACACAAATACACGACGAAACATGGCATATTATTTCACTAACCATCATCATCATCAGTATTTCAATTCTTGGATTGGTTAACTACATCCCATAGCTTTCCATTCCACTATATTTGAATGCAAGGTAAGGCTGCATATTCTAGGGAGAATAATGTGGTGGTTTCCCATTGCCTTCCACATCGCAGTACTGCGGCCGTAACCTTTGAACTTCACTCTCGCCCGCAGCTGTGGCAGCTGATGCTGGATCGACTCACTCCGTCTGCGCCACCAGTGCCTCATAGTGAAACTGCTGCCTTTCACCACGGATTCAGGGTACTTCTTTTTAGTAGGAATCTATTTTCTTCGTTGTCTCGTTCCGAAATACCATTATTGCGTTTTTTCCTGTTAATATGTGGTTGTCTCATTCCGAAAAACCATTTACAAATTTTTTCTTAGCTAAATAATTTTTGCCGGTCACGGGTATCGAACCAGCGACCAGCGGCAGCTGAGAGGCAGACACGCTTCCTCTGGTGAACCCCCGCCCCCTACTAATCCTTGTAAAGCGTAAATTGAGCATCTTACGGCATTTTCTAAGACTGACTAGTTTAAATAATATTTCCTTAGCCATCTACGGCTTAAAGAAATATTATTTAATATGGTCGGTCTCACTAATTCTTGTCCAACCATCCGTCTAATCAATAAAAATCTTCCCAAGTTTGTTTACCTTTACCAGAGAGGTGTTAGTTCTTAGTTCCTAATGATTAAATGAACTTAGATTAATCTGGGAAATTTTCTGAGGAAGCAGAGTAAACTCTCAGAGAGAATCTCATTGTATTAGTATTGAAGGAACGATAGTTTAAACCAAAATCGTCCCAAGAAAATCATAATTCGGCAAAATCGTGATGTGATTTCAAAAAATCAATAAATTTGACGAAATGTACGCTAAGATGCCACCGTTGAGCGGTGGATTTCCCAGTGCGTGATGACTTACTGAGAGAAACGAGCTGTCAGGAAGAAAACCAAAACGGAGCTGCCTTCCGTTTTGACTCTTCAATGGATTTCGTACCTCGCGTTCCGACATTTTCCTATTTTTGTTACATTCCGAACAGTAAGAGAACCCCTCCATCACGTGAATGAGGTTTCGTGTATTCCCCGCCTCTTTAGTTTCATATGCCCGTGACCCACACCATCGTTCATAGGTATACAACAGGAATATGTTTTAAATCCACACAATATCACGCAAGCTGCCTCGAGGGCGTGTGGCGGATGGTGTTAAGTTACCAGATATTCAGGTATAAAAATAAGAAAATACAAAAATATGAATACATATTTTCTGATTTACACTCAAAAATGTAAACCTACATGGATTGGCATGTTGAAGTAATGAAGGGGGGCAGAAAGTATACGGAATTGGAGATCAGTGTAATGTAGTTTGGGGTTTCAGGGTTGGTCTTGGTAGACGAAGCTGAGAAATGTGGCGATGATCCGCCTTTGTCAATTCAAAACATACCTTAAACGGTAGATAATCAATAATAAAACATATCTAATTCATGCAATAATAGTTGTTTCTGACTAGAATGTTAAATTTTGTTTATGAATGAAAAATATTCGAGTACTTGGGTTCGATTTTGTTAATACAGCGTATCTTGTGAGGGAGTGATTTATACTACACGATACTAGGCAACATCCATGGGTTAACAACGTCGAAACTTAACGAATATTTTTTTTAATTGAGGAGGGAACTCTCATCTCAGCAAAGAGTGACAATATTTTATTCATTTTGAAGCTGTCATTGTTTGGTACGATTGGGCATGCACAAGCTGCATTTATACTCTTCCTTTTGTTTCTGCATTTAGCAATATCCACTCGCCTTCGGAGGTCGTATGTCCTGCAACTGTACAACACAACAATAGGCAACCACAAAGTGACATTTTTGCACTTTAAATAGCCAGGGTATTTAAAGTCGCAGAAATTATAACTAGGTATTTACCCTTGTCTCAACTACTGAGATCATATCGAAAACTCCACGCAGATGAATGCGCGAGATGGGATTGAAATCAGCGGCAAAAGTTGGAGAATACGTACTAACCGGACCAACAACATCGGCTCCAACTCGTTTTTCTTTTCCATTGACGTTGGATCACGAAAAAAAAAATTATTGAGGTAACTGATTCGTTATCCTTTAAGCAAGAGATAATTAACGATTTTATATTTAATTCAACGGGAAAGATAAAGCAAACGGAATCATAGTAAAAAAGAAATTTATGATATTCTTGTGATGTTAATGGCTCGTATTAGGACATCGTGGCACTCATGCGCGCAAAAGACCACATGACCAACAATTTTATTGGAATATGTTTTAAGATTAAAAAAAATCTCGGTTAACTGGCACAATGACATAAAGCTGTTGTGCATTTTTACTATTACTATGAAACAGGTTTTTTTTTGTTTTTTTAGGAGTCACAAAATGTCTTATTTAGTAGCTGTGTCCATCCAAAAACCAACCTTAACCGGTAGATTACCTAATAATATGTAACAGGAACCGACTATCTGGAACTACTCGTCAGCCACATGTAAAATTGTAAAAATTTCAAATATTCCTATTTCCATCTACTTCCAATACGTATTTATATTCCATCACATTGCCATACTTTTTCCAACTTCCCGGGAATCTCAAAGAATTTTAATGAAGTATATTTTAATAACCTCATTTATTTTTAGGAGCAATAACTGGCTCGAGCTGGGGTATGGTGTGTAATACATAAATTTAAAGTCGTCCTCCATAAAAAATTATATTTCACAGGTTTACTGCCCTTAAATTATGAAACCCTTTATTAGTTTTCAAGATAAACCTCATTAATGTAAGCAGATACCTGCTAAAAGAAAATTTCGCGCTGGAATTTTGATAAACGTTTTCTTAGAAGCGGAAAACTGACCAGAGACGACACTGAATATATTAAAAGATGAGTTTACAAATGAAAATTATGAAGGTGCTTCGTCAATTTACTACACAGGAGTGAGGCAGAAGCATTGTAAATGGAGGACTTTAAATTTGTCGCCATCAAACATTTACTCTGGAAAAATTAAATTATACATTTTCTCTGGTACCTATTATTTTAATTCTGCAAGTGGAAAATTGGCGAATATAATTTGGGATTATATTCGCCAATTAATATAATTAAATTAATATATTAATTTGGGCAAATAATAGAATGATCTACAGGAGTAGACTCAGCCGCACTAAAAAACAAAGGCTATCTTATTCCGATCGATTTATCCAGAAGAACGGGGAAGAGTTAAGCTTTCAAATTATAATAGCGGTGACAAAAATGAGAATTTCTGTGAGAAATCTCACGAGGTGTATTCTCCACTCTTCTACAAAGACGTTTTCTAATGCACAAGCAAAAACTACTACTAAGATAATTTGGAAATCCACACGCTCTTGAGTGTACGTGATTACCATAAGAGAAGTTTTATATAACAACAATAAAACAAGTATTCGCAGCGGGAAGAGTGAAACAAAATTTAATATTGGTCCAACTCAATAACAGATAATCACATTAGGCAGAGAATTAATACAACTCAATAGAAAAGGATTAAAAAAGAGTCATCTACTCTTCAAAGGCAGACATCGAGCTGGGCTATCTGAAAGGCTGAGCAATGCCATGAGCTCTCTTTATGTTTTGAAGTGCATGATCTACTTCATACACGTAAATATATTCAAAGCAGATCGCGTGCCTGAGATTTCAAGCCTTTTTTTTAAAGCTTTTATGAGAACAGAAAAGTTATACAAAAATCTTTACTAGTTTAAAAAAAGTATAATTATCTCTCCGTCAATATAAGCAAGGGATAAACCGAAACAGCCGACTGCCCGCGAAGTGGGGATTTTATGGAGCGGATAGGTCAGGGTTTTTGTTTATTTTTATAAACCTATCGTGCGACGTAACGGTGACGGCACAAAAAATAACTATTTAATGTAATTCTCCAACAGAATTTTTATGTGCATTAAATCAGTGTGACGAATTTCATGCATCAATCAAGTATTAATGAATTACGGAATTTATTCACGTCTGATGATATATTGGTGCACGGAGAATTTGAAAAAAGTCCAAAATACCATTAGAGCAGCGAGCGATGAATGAAAATGATTACATAAAAGATCGCAATACATGAGATACACCTTATAAACGTTAATAATAACGCATGAAACGCCAAAGACATCACGGATCATCAAATGAATCATGGCCTGGCAGATGTAACTACGAAAAATTTGTGCCACGCTTGTGTGTATACCCTATCCCCCTCACGGAGATGAGTACTCTAAATGGCGAATAATGAAAACGAATAGGTAGAAGTTTACCGAGCAAACATTCACGTGAAGAAGATCCGTTCGTTTACAAAAATAAATTCCAGTACAAAGAAACTAGAGTCACCCCTCATTCCACATAAGAGTGACGCATACTCTATTTCTTCGGTGGAATCTTGCGAGAAATAAGAACCGTTTTCAAGATAAATGGAAAAAGGAACAAAGTTAAAAATCATTCTTGCTCTTCTATGAAAATTGAACTCTCCCCCAGGCGGGGTAAGGTCCTCGTCTGCCATTCCAAGGGTCGCGGGTTCGATTCCCGCCTGGGTGAGTTTTCCTCCACCTAGGGCTTGGGTGTTTGTAAATGTGATCATTGTTATCGTTGTTAATAGTTCGATGTAAAGGCCAGAATGTGCTGTTTTCGGACTTATACTGAATAAATAAAATAAATTTAGAGGTTTTTAGGATTTGCTCATGCGGTCAACATCATGCCAAATTGACCCAATTTACCGATCCTTAAGCTTCTTGAAGTTAGACTTGAAAAACTAACAAAAATATTACAAAATGAATCCTAATACTGAGGTCGCAAAGCACTTAAATCATCCGAAATCAGCAACTGGAAGGGTTGCCATGCGGGAGAACGCACGGCTCACCTTTGCATGTTCTAAGGCAAACGATGTGTGAAGGCGCGGATTCAAGTCAGGGACGTCAGTTCATTCCCTACGTCCTCCCAGACCATGAGCGTAGGCATTCCCTAGGAAGTCGTAAATGGATCTCGTCGAGAATACCCTGGGACACCACCTGGCTTTGAACCCAGCTCTCGGCAGCCGAGTGAATGTTCCACCCACGAGGCCACCACACGAGTTACTACGCAATTACTCCGCGCATCACAAGCAGTTTCGGAAGGACATTAACCGAAACACTCTCACGGGATTAAGATGAGGAATGTTTAAAAACTGGGGAATTGTATTCATGCTCTTCACTGGTGCACGTATTTACTTCTCCGTCATTTAGTATACAGTTCCCACGAATTCTTTATCGCTGTAAGTGCGATGATGGCATGTGTGAATAAAAGGAAATGGTAGACGCCAAGTACGGCGGAAGTAAGTCGTTTAATTTACTTTTAAAACGGTGGGGGGGTTGAATCCCTACCAAGTGGAAACGAAACGAAACGAAAAAAAATGTGACAATGCTTTCACATTTTAACCCAAAACATTTTCAATGGCTGTCTATGATTACGACAGAATTTACAAATTTAAATTTAGGACTCTTCTCGGTGTTCCCGAAATGCTTATACAAACTTCCCCTCCAAAATCTTCCCCCGTTCTCCCCCTCCATCCACCGCCCTCTTGTCGTTCATCCTTATTCGCAGTTCCTTATGTCCGCAGAGGAAGGTGCCCGGGCCACCGAAAATTTCGGAATACCTGTGTCTATATTTGTGTGGGCAAACACAATCTCGTTCCCTCATTTGATTTTGTATTAACATCCGTGAGACTTTCGTAGAATATATATAATTATATATGTATATATATAAAAAAACCATAAACACAGTAATCAACCTCGAAGGTCGATTTGGTAGGTGATGGTAGTTTACACCCAGCACTAAGCCCGACGGTGTGTGAAATTCACACATCAGGGTAGGGGGGCCAGCTCCTTTCGCTGTGCCGGTTATGGTTTCCCAGGAAGACCTGATACTCGAAAAATCACATAGCTTGAGTGGAGCTGCAGATGCCCAGGTGCCTTGCCCGGGAATCGAACCCGGGACCCTCCGGTCAGCAGTCCAACGCTCTACCCCATGGACTAACGCGACCCACATGTATACGTATACATACACACAGAAACAAACACAGCTGATAGCATTTTAAAATAAATGGCTGAAAACTTCAAGCTATACATTGGAAAGTGGAGACATACTAAAATCCCTCCCTTGGATAGCAAACGTGATGAACATCCCGTGATTTCTGATATGTCGTGTTTTTATGTCACTTCAGCTGACCGAGGAAACAATAATGGGGATACACAATATATACTATGTATTCTTGCAATACTATGTTCATAATATTAATTAAGAAAATTATCATCCAGTGCGGGATGATTGCGTAGAAATCAGTAAACTGCATTCGCAATTGGCTATAGATAAAAGTTATATCCCACTGAGAAGAAGAAAAATACAATTTACACGTAACTCAAAATTATGACGTTGAATCATCAGAGAATTAAAGGAAACAATTATAATTAAGTGTGAGAGTAGCATTCTCCGGAAAATATACGGAAGATTGGGGTGGAATTTAAGCATTCAGTTAGATAAGATTGAAAACAAGAGTTGAATATTCATGAGCTTGTGCTGACTTCGTCCGACTCGGATGCAAGCGTGGGACTTCTCTTCTCTCTCTCTCTCTCTCTCTTACCTGACAACAGCATGAAGTATGCATTCTCTCTGTTGGAAATATTTTACCTTTTTGTCACCACTCAAATTAGTACTCATTGAATCAGCTACTTCCTCAGAGAACTCTGGGAAATTACGACAAAAAATGTTCAGCATTCTACGATGAGAGCTATTCTAAATTTTAAAATTTTTGGTAGACAATATTGAAGGAGGGAATAATAGAAGTATGATTGAATTCTTTCATCCACGCAGCAAACTTATGAAAGGCATTCGTCACATAGCTTCTCTGCATCACCATCATTGAATTAGCCTCTTATAATGTCCCGTTAGCAAACGACTGTAACGCCCGGATTGCTTATCGAAAACGGACAAATTTTCCGGAACAAAGTAATAAAAGCTTAATTCAGAGGCAACTATCCATATGAAAAGGGCACTATGAATTTCGTGAAAGAATGTTTTTAAATGTTCAGCGCCCATTAAAAAACCGACACATAATAGATACCACTCATGATAATTAGGGCGATGCGATGGTGAATTGAGTTAGATTCGGGGAAACTTAAGGGTGATGTTACTAAATGCAGCCTTGGTTGCCTAATATGTTGATTATCGTAAATTTTCTAAAAAAAAGATAAAACAGAAAGAACGGCGGAAATTCATTAGTTCCGAACTAGTCTAACACTTGTAAGTCATGAGTGTTTGCCTATTTACGCATAATCACACAAATCAATCCTGTAACCAATTTCAACATTTTTTATTTAAGCTCTACTAGCATGGTGATCATCAAATCTTACCTGAAAAGTCGAATATAAGCTACCTTAGTGGAAATTATGCGTTTGGATGACCATAAATGACCTTGCTTTCAGGCAAATAACTGGGGAAAATACTTTTGATCAAGTTTTACTTAAGTTTTTTCATTTTCTGAGTGTTATCATCATAAATAAAACATTGTAAATTATACTGAAGAATTTTATCTAATTATTGAACAACCATAGAACACCTTAG
Source organism: Hetaerina americana (assembly GCF_022747635.1). Taxonomy (NCBI): domain Eukaryota; kingdom Metazoa; phylum Arthropoda; class Insecta; order Odonata; family Calopterygidae; genus Hetaerina; species Hetaerina americana. Next base: position 38,102,214 of record NW_027287427.1, on the reverse strand, counting down.
GATAAGGTTTAACCCAAGGAATGATAAGTACTTCTTTAACGCTCTATCCTCATTGTTTCATCGCTTGAATAGCGAATTAATTTCACAGTAAATAAACAAATAGCATGAAATCAAAGAATTTTTAAGAAGAGATACGCGAAGGGCTTAGTAAAAATCGTAAAGAGGTGAGGTGATGAAGGGGACGAAGGCATTTGTAAGCGTATTTATAACCGTTAGAAAAATCGTGACGTGTGATAAAGCCAGAAGGAAAAAATACTCAATATTTTCTGGAGTAACAGCCCTGACCTAGAGCCCTGGATAGTTTTGGTAAGGTAACAGAATTAAGTTGAAGGTATTTGCGTCTAAAGGAAAGTAAGTGTTAATTTGATGGGGAGGATGAGAAGAATATTTTAATAGTGAGAGTAAAGGGTGAAATAATTGACCAAGGGTATGAATTTGGTGGTGGAAGCTGATGGATAGAATAGATAAAGAGAATAAAAGGTACGAGGTTGCCAGAGGAAAGGTTTTTTGGTAGTGTGTGAAGTATTAGAAATGTTTATGGCAACAAAAATAGCAGATATTAAAATTACATTCTTCTTGATGTTACTATATGTCAGTGAAATTAAGTATATATTAAGAATAAATGCAATGGGTATTGGGGATGGAGAAGGATGGAAAAAGTAAAATGAATGGAAACATAAACGTAGATGTACTAGGCATGGTATAGGAGGGAAGGGGGTTGATAGAGGAATCCAAAGAAGGTAAGAGAAATGGATTAACAGCTTTGTGATTAGTATATTTTATTCAATTCATACTTATGTAAATATATGGAAATATATTATTATTTTATGTGACCAATTTCTGTGATTTTCCATTGCGCTTTCGGATCCCAACCCACGCACAGCGACTTGGAGGTATTAGGAGTTTGGCCAACGTAAGAGCAAATATTGCGATTTGGATGCAAATACCTACGATTTTGGGATCGCAGATAACAAATATAAACTCAAATTTGTCAAAATTATTGTGCAAATTAGAGTACTCGCCATTTTTGTAGCCAAAATGGCTAAATAGTGCATTAAAATGAATGTAAATGTGATAGAACATGTTTTTAAAATCAACAATGACGAATGTTAATTCAGAATCGCAAAAATAAGTTTGAAAAAAATAATTTGCGGAAAATATTGGTGGCAAATCTTTGTAAATATTTCAATGGTTAAATTGAAATTGAGAAAATACATATTCTTTTTGTAGCTGATGATGAATCTACCTTAATTTTCGGAAAATTCACTGTGCACATAAATATAATTACGAATTTGATTTCTAATTCTGCGTTAAATTTACTAATAAAGCTTAAAATATGCACATGTATTTGTTTGATTTTAGTAATAGCAAATATGAATTTTGATATGAAAAAAATTATACCATTAGCATTATTTCATTATATGTAATATAATACAATTCAATAATGCAATACAAACATAATAAAAAAGTATTATATGCATAACTTTTTAAATAAACCATTTTATATTAATAATCGGGCAAACACTTTTCTTCGCATCCAACACCTCATTGTACAGCGGGAAAGGCGAGCCATTTTTTTCAAGAAATTTTCCTGCGACCATTTCCTGCGATATTACAAGATGCCGGGCGTTTTATCTTTTTTCCAAATTGATTCCCTCCATTCAAGTAAAACAAAAATGCAAAAAGCGAGGTTTGTATAAAAAGTATCGGTTACAATTTTTTCCTAACGTGTGCGTGAAGTACTTAATTAAGACCGTCGGTTAAGTGTGCGTATGATTGCAGGCCGTATTGGCATTGATAATATAAGTGTACACTATTATCACTGAAAATTTGGCGATATGAAAGATCTGCGCTCAGCTCGTCCCGAAGGTCTTGACGCACAGGGGCGGGTCGAGTGTCTGCTTGCGAATATCTTCTACAACGACATCGTGACGATACCCCAAACCCCTAAGAGTCCCGACTTGGCACCAGCAGGCTATTTCCTATTCCCAAAAGTGTAATCTTCCCTCAAAGAACACCACCATGGGACCCTAAGTGCCACCAAAGAAGCTTGCACGCGTATCCTTAAGGATCTTCCGCAATCCGTCTACTAGGGAGCCTTCGAGTCGTGGAAAAACCGCTGGCAAGAGTGTGTCGCCGCTCAATGGATGTACTTTAAAGAATTTTGAGGCACTGTAGTAATATCTGAAAAAAATCTATTTTATCGTGTCATTTAATCATCAAATCCATGTATCATAGACTATAGGCTACTCATGCCGAAAGAATCTTCTTCTTCATCCCAAATTTGGAAATTTGAAAGACTCAAAACGTATTCATCCTTTGATATTCGTCCATATTTTTTAATTGGAAATATTAAATTTCGCCCTCAGGGCCTTCGGTCGAAGGAAAATATCGAGAAAATATTACCGATAAATGAGACAACAATAGACCATCATTCGATAACCATCGAAGGACGAGTGATGTAGTTTTGTATCATTTGTAACTTTTAGTGCCGAATTAAGTCTTTGATGAATTCAAAAACCTATCATCCATCATCATGTTTTTTTTAGGTACTCAATTCTTTAAAACTGCTCATTAAGTTATCTTAAATGGTAGCATAAATGAAAATTAAACACTCACCAATGTTAGCGTTTGATCAGGCGTCTACGGGTCGAAATTTATGTAAATATAAAAAAATAAATTCTAAGCATAACAGATACTTCAGTATAGCCAATTCCTTTCTTACGTTTTTCGGTGTCGCACGTTCAGAAAGTATTACATTTTATACCTTTCCAAATGAAGCAGGAAAGGTGGCTGCAGTAGGGCATTCTTTTGATTGGTGATAGGGCGATGAGAGCGACGATAATGGGATGAAGGCAAGCAAGGTGAGGGGAGGAATAGAATAGGCATATGGAACAGAATGAAGGGAGGAAGGAAGAATGAGGAGTTGAAGAAGGGTTTATTGTAGTTGAAGAATTGTGGAAACTGCGCGTAATTGTTTCGTTAGGGGAGGCAAAGAAATATGCCTATGCCCAGCCAAAACGTACCTTAAACGCTAGATAATTAAAGCAATAATAATAACCTCCGACTGCTCTTAAATTGAGTATTTTTTGTGTTCAAACACAAATTTGATTCAATTGATGATTGATCCTATTTCACTGAGCCTTTGAAAGACTCAAAACGTATTCATTCTTTAATATTCGTCCCAATTTTTGAAATGGAAATATTAAATTTCGCCCTATGGGCCTTCGGTCGAAGGAAAATATCGAGAAAATATTATCGATAAATGAGAAAATAATAGACCATCATTCGATAACCATCGAAGGACACCTATGAAAGAAATATGCCTATGCCCAGCCAAAATGTATCTTAAACGCTAGATACTTATTCGTAGGTTATACTATATTCGTAGGCTAGATACTTAGTCGGAGGTTATTATTAATAATAATAATAACCCCAGACTGCTCTTGAATTGAGTATTGTTTGTGTTAAAAAAAATTAGATTCAATTTATGATTGATCCTATTTCACTGAGCCCGTTTTAGAGCTAGGAGACGATTGAGAGGGAACCTTTTATCATGCATTCAGAGTAGCTATTTATTAACGACTTTTCAAAATCATCTCCCGGAAAGATTAGTCCTCCAATGTTCAGGCACCTACGTGAATCGCTATATTATGCTCAGGTGGAAAGGGGCTGAGGAAAACCTTTGCCTTAAATTTTTGAGCCTCTCGGGTATTAAAAACCGACAAGCGCTATGAAATCCGAACCATCGAAGTCTTATATTAATTTATGCTCCAGTTAATCTTAAAGCAAGCAATTTCCGACCCGAAAAGGAGGGCAGCCAACAAAAAAACACACTGCAACATCCCTCATTGCCTCTCCAATCTTTCTTTTCAGTTTTTTTTAATATTTACCGAGAGACTTAATCCAAGCGAGAGGCGAGTAGAAGTTAATGGGGGGGGGGGGTGAAGAACATTTATTGGAAGCGCTTCTTTTGAGCGGTGGCTAACACGTTTTTGAGAGAGCTGTGGGATGGATAGGAAGGGAGAGGAAAGACAGTGGGGGAGAGGGAGGGAAGGGTTGCCCGGAAGTTAGCATGGGAGGGGTCGGGAAGAGCCGTGGGAGAGGAAGAGCGGGGAAGGAACGGGGGCATTTAGGGAAGGGCAGTCGGGGTTGGGTGACTTTTTGTACATATTCGATCTAAGCGAATGATAACGGGTTTAATTTCGGTCGGGGTCGGCTCGCGGGTTAGCACGTAAAGATGGCGTTACTACTCCCTTGAAAATACTCGCGTAGACATTCAAGTCGCCCGTCCGTCCCAAAATGGACGCCCCTCTGTCCCTTGGGGGAGGGGGGAGGAGATTAGGGGCGCGAGGCGGGAGGATATCCCTCCTTGGAATACAGAGTCGGGCTAAAGAAACGACTTTATTAGTAGGGCTAGGTCGAGGTTTAATGGCGGTTCTCAAACCAAAGTTGTATGATGAGTGCCCCGCAGTATTCCTCAGAGCGAAAATTCTCAAACATTGCTCCGCTGTGGACCGAGGGTTCACTGGTCGTACTATCGAATGTATTCCTTCATCTGCTACGTTAGTCCGGCGCAGCGTTTGATAATTATCGAGGAACTTGATGCCAATATGTACCCAACATGAAATATTGTTTTTTAAGTTATCTCTGGAATCTCAATCCTTTTTTTTAACTTTCATCCATATCATCCAGTTCCATGTACTCTTCCTTCGTATTTATCGCATGGATATGCTCTTTCATTCATGCTCTTCGGCTTCTAAGACTCCTAATAGTCCTTTAATTTCGAATCTCTTAAACTGCACCCACCCGTGACTCCTTAGGCATACCCATTCCCCTCAAAACCATTAATATACCAGGTGATTTGAATCTCCCCTATTCTCTCTAGCCAGCGCAGAACACTCCTTTTATATTTTTCCATTGACATTTAACTATTTCCAAACACTTTTATGGCCCTCTCATTCATTTCCTATCATACCTCTCCTATTTACACCACAAGCACCCCTCCAAAACCCCATTAGTATTATAGGTGGTCTACCGTTTAAGGTAGGCTCTGCTTTGACGCAGGCTCACCACCACTCCATTCGTAATACTCACCCAACTAGACACAAACAAACACCCTACATAACAAATAACCCCTCTTCAACTCAGAAGCAGATCTAAAATATCTAGGAAGGGGAAGGTGCATTTTTATGCAGGAGCAAAAACAATTTTATAGCATTTTTTCTGCCTAAAAAGCTGAAAATAATGTTATATTTGAAAGTAACGCAGTACCAGAGGGATTGTAACGTACACCGAGGCAGATAATTTTATGCTTTTGGGACAAAAGGTGTTAAAAGGAGCATTTTTTAATGTTATTCCAGGCAAAAATATTCGGCGATGGGGGGAGCATGTCCTCCCCCCTGATTCCACCCCGGTTTTCAGGTTCAATTCCACATACTTAATACCGGCCCACATTTCATTCAACATCTCTTTCCTTTCTTTGACCCTTACCTCGCTTGCTTAACGCTCTCCCCTCTATCACAGTCTTCAGAATTCCATCGCTAAATTATAGAGAACATTTTTGGATCTTTGGAACCGATTAGAAAATTTCAGTAATTAGAAATAAATTCATTTCTGAAGTATGACTGTGCACTAACTGATTGCCTGACGCTATGCATTTGAAGTGGTAGGAAATTATTTCAGTCTACTGCTTTACATGAACAGAATAAATTTCATAATTATGACCCATCTATTTCCTTAATCAAGAAACAAAGAGAAACCAGTCCGCCATAATTTGCCAGGGTTCGTATTACAGGCGAGTCGTATTACGAAAAGAAGATCCCAAAACACTGACCTTATTCCAAATGGTAAACTAGGTGGATTGAAAACCAATCAGCATGGAGTCATTCGAAATATTAACCACTTAGAAAAATGACGTGCCAAAATTTCTCTTATTTTTCGATATGTATTCATTTGCTATTTGAGGCTCCCGCTGCGAGATAGACCCATCACACACCCGTAATCAAATACCGGACCATTGGTGTGGTCGATAGAACAATCTCATGACCGACATAATGCTCATGAAATATGACATTCTGCAAGTCAGGGTACGCTGGCAAATGCTGGCAACCCACGTTATCTTCAAAGCGCCAAGAGGGAAAAGGAGAACCGTATCGTAGCCTTGCGATGAGGCTTTGACCGACGTAACTTTGAACTCCGGTGCCTTTCGGCTTTATGCAATTCAATGCTACAAAGCCCTACCCTTAGAAGATCAAAGATCGGGCAACCGTAAAACGCCCGGATTTAGCTCCATGGGGAAAATTCCATGGCTCATATTTTCCTTCGTAGAAGCAGGACCGTGCCCAGCTCCATGGCAATGAAGTAGTTAGCGGAATCAAGATACCAGCAAGGGCAGCATGTACAATGACATCTCATCAATAGTCGCCAACTTGAAAAAGTCGTTCAAAATTTAAATCTCTCAGCATTATAATGAAATATCACGGCTATATAGTGAGTAATAAAACTTTAAGAAGTTAATTTATTTGAATAAATTATATTACAATGCCATTTAATTATTATAATCGGTTTATGTGAGGCAAGGTTTCACCTATAAATGGACAACATTTTTCCTTACGTACGCAATATTTGCTAAGGAGAGCAAAGAAATTTCTAATAATACATGTGAAGCCAGAGGGAGCGACTGTACAGAAAGAGAAGAGATCTAGACAATAGATATCGTAAATATATTCTTCGATGCCTGAAGTGGCCACTGCATCGGCGAAAGAATGAAGTGTACTACGTGCGAGTGAGTTTGTATAACAGTACGTGAGTGTGTGTAAATATCAGCAGGTGATCATCAGAGTACAGAGTCAGTACATCCTGTAAGTACATAAGTATCTCGGATGTAGACCGAACGAAAGCTACACTAAGTGTGCTGTCATTTCTTTTCTTTTATTTCTGTCGTTGTCCCGTCTTCTGTCGAGCTTTTATGGAACGAAGGGAGGTCGAATGCAAGAGGAATAGATCTATTTTATGCATAGTGAATGTTTGTGTATGTACCCACACACACACACATATACATATATAAATAAATAAATAAATATATATATATATATATATATATATATATATATATATATATATATATTTTTTTTTTTTATTCATGGCAGGGAGGGGGGAGTAAGGATGCCGCTAAACAGATGAAAGAGCTAGCAAAATCTACCGCCGCCCCCCCGCGAAGTAATGCCTGACGGCAGTTCCGCGGGGTATCAGGCTTGGATGTAGAGAGGGTAGTTTTTTACTTGGAATGGGTCGCCGGCCACGTTCCGATACATCCAGGAACCCGTGGTTATTCACCTTTGGGTGACTTCGAGACCAGACCGAGCCCAATGTCGTGCTTACCCTTGTGTGTGGTGTAAGTGCGTGCGTAAAGAGCATTTTCCCTTCCCTCTTTTATAGAAAACACACACACGCCACGCGCACACACACACGCACACACGCTCACGCACGCACGCACACACACACGCACGCACACGCACACGCACACGCACACACACACACGCACATATATATATGTACAGCAAAAGAAACTGGCCCCCTACCTTGATGTGTGAATTTCACTCGCCGTCGGGTTTAGTACTGAGTGAACTCTACAATCACCTACCAAACCGACCTTCGAGTTGATTACTGCGTTTATGGTTTTATATATATATATATATATATATATATATATATATATATATATATATAATTGTATCATTGAGGTAGAAGGGGGGGGGCACTACCTGGGTGAAACTCCCTCGTAGGCAAGGTACAAATCCTAGTTCGAGCATACTCCTACGAGCAAAATGCACGCCGCATCAAGAGTTTTGAGCTGTAATGGTGGTGAAGAAGGTCGACAATTGAAACGTTTAAACAGTCAATAAAATAAACATTTTTGGGAGAGGAATGTTTGTGAAAATGTAGACAGGTTGATGAGGAAGAAGGATTGCAGAAGGCGCAGTGATTGATTATGTGGATATTCAGGGCTACGGCGCATTGTCCAATGTATGTAGGAGGAGGGGCAGAGTTGGTAAATGAAGGTGCATGAGGGAACAAAGTTGGATGGGATGGTGAGATGGTGGAGAATGGTGAGATGCAGAGGGAAAGAAGGAGTGATGGAGCAGGTTTTGCATCTGTGTGGATTTTAAGGTGTCGTCGTGGATTTATGGGTAGCGGAGGATTTGGATAGGTGTTTAGTCGTTTTCAAGGTGCCAGATAAAGTGGTCGGTCGATTTAAAGTGACTGAGGGTTGAAAGGCAATAGGCTGGCTGCTGTGGCTAGAGTGGATATAACAGAGAAAAAGTTCTTTTTGGACATATTTGAGGGACGAAATACCTGAGAAGTAAATGCAAATGGAGAATGAGTGTGGGTTACGATTTTGGAAATGTTTGGGAGAGCGGAAATTTTGCAGGGATTTTTATTCAACAAGGATTCTCCAAACCACGGTTAAGTTAAAAGCTGTGTAATTTGTAGATGAATATGTCGAAGGAGTTGGGATTATTGCTGTTCGGAGACCGTGAACGGAGAGAGTGTACGGAGCGTTTCATGCGAAATGAGTATCAACTGGTACAGTGGAGGTACTGTTTTTTATTTGTGGATTTCACGTGGACAGAGGTGGAGAAATTTCGATCAATGAGAAATATATATTGACGTCGAATAAAGGCTTCTGAGGTGGAGGTGAAGGAGGCGGGAAAAGGACGCGTTTAGGGAGGCAATAAATCTATTTAGAGAATCAATGAAGATTTGACAGAGAAAGAATATGAAATCTATGTGTCTTAACCAAAAGAGGGGCTGCAGTTATATATATATATATATATATATATATATATATATATATATATATATGTATATACAACATAAACAAAATATATATACTATATATATAAAATATATATATACATATATAGACAACATAAACAAAATAATCAACCCAAAGGTCGGCTTAGTTGGTGATGGTAGAGATTACCCAGTACTAAGCCCTATACGGCGTGTGAAAATTCACACATCAGGGGTTATGGTTTCCCAGGAAGACCTGGTACCCGAAAAACCACTTTAGCATGGGTGGAGCTGCAGGTGCCCAGAGTGCCTTGCCCGGGAATCGAACCCGGGACCCTCCAGTCAGCAGTCCAACGCTCTACCCACTGGACTACCGCGACCCATATATATATAATTAAATATATATAATTATATATATATATATATATATATATATATATATATATATATATATATATATACATATATATATATATATATATTATTAGGCAATCTACCGGTTAAGGTAGGTTTTTGGATGGACACAACTACTAATTAAATATTTTGTGGCTCCTAACAAAACATAAAATCCAGCATCCTACTCTACATCAGGTCCCTCTTCATCTCTGAGTACTTCCTTCCTCCCTTCATTCCATCCAACATCCCTATCCTGTTCCTTCCCTTTCCTCGTTTGCCTAACATTCTCCCCTCTATTACAGTCTTCAACATCCCACTGCCGATCAATACCCCCTTCAGCCACTATTCCTGCCTCCATAGGATTTTTCCCAACAAACCCCCCCCCCGCCCACCCTACATAGTACTTCCTCATTCTTTTTCTTCTCTGTCTATTTCACCTTCTCCATTCTTCTCCGCACCCACATTTCAAAAGCCTCAAGTGTACGTCTATCCTCCTGCTTCAATGACCACGTTTCCGCGCCGCACATAGCTACGCTCCATATCAAAGTTTTTACGAGTCTTATCTTAACATCCTTACTCAACGTCCCTGTCATCAACTCCCTCCTCCTTGTGAAAACCTCTTTGCCTAGCGCAATTCTTCTCCTTACGTCCCTACTACTTTGACCGTGTTGGTCCAAAACACTACCGATATACGTAAACTGTTCTACCTGCTCTAGTTTTTGCCCTCCTATTTTAATGCTTAGCTTAGCCTTTTTCTTCCCAGAAAATCGCGTAACCTCTGTTTTATTAATATTGATTCTTATCCCATACCTGTAGCACTGAATTTACAATTCACTCAGCAATGCTTGCAACCCCTTGGCTGACTGACAAACTAAAGCTTGGTCATCAGCAAACCTAACTGATTTTACGTATTCCCCGCCCACTTTCATTCCTACCTCCAGCTCTTCCCATGCCTCTTTAATCATTTCCTCTACATACAGGATGAACAGTAACGGTGATAATGGGCAACCCTGCCTTACACCTCTTCCTAAGACTTCCCATCCGGATTCCCCGTTCCCCATTCGCACCTTTGCAGTCTGAGACATGTACAAGTTGCGGATTAGCCTCCTATCCCTCCAATCTATTCCTATTTTCTGCAATATACTCATCAGTTTTTCCCAAATCACTCTATCATACGCTTTTTCGAAATCTGCGAAACAGGCAAATACCTCCTGGTTGTATATATATATATATACTCATATATACAGAAACAGATATAAGGAAAAGGGATAGGAACACACATAAAGGACGAACACAATAGAAATGGGGAAGGCGGAATCGAACGGATCACAAGAGTAAAAATATTTCCTTGTTTTTTACTCTTGTGATCCGTTCGATTCCGCCTTCCCCACCTCTATTGTGTTCGTCCTTTATGTGTGTTCCTATCCCTTTTCCTTATATCTGTTTCTGTATATATGAGTATTTATTCGCCGTTTGGCGGGATTTCGTGTTTGAATGTATATATATATATATATATATATATATATATATATATACTTATATATATATATATACTTATATATATATATATATATATATATATATATATATATATATATATATACTTATATATATATATACTTATATATATATATATATATATATATATATATATATATATATATATATATATATATATATATATATATATATATATACACGCACAAGTATTTATATATCTACACACACACACAACTCGTGAATCGCAAATCATGCCGGTTCAAAACATTACCCACTAATAGCAAATGTTCTCAGGCCGAAACACTCATTAAGCTGGGATTCATTTGAGCCCTTTAAGGAGCTATTTCGTTCACATTAAACTTTGGGCGCGCTTACGGATTCCCGCATATAAAATGATGCCTGTTAGATCATAATTCGGATGGCTGAGGACAAAGTCGTTGAATGTAATCACTAGTATGCTAATGACATGATAATTAACTTCTTGCGGAATAATATTAAGGTGTAAAAAGGAGGTGGTGGATCCCTAAAGCATATAGTATGTCCAACTTTGGGATATAAACTTCTTCCACACAAAATGAGAATACCATTATGGAAAATAACGAATGACTGTCAGAAGCGAGAGGTTTATGCTACATCGTTAACACCCAACTTCACCGGGGATTTAAGCAGTTATTCTTAACTTTGACGGAGCCTTAGGACATTTCCATATTCTACTACCTTCATGGCCTGATGTGGATTTCCATTTTTGGTAGATTTCACTTAAATCCAGCATTATAATTGCCTAAAGGTATGTAGGCATGCACTCGTTAATGTGTTATGTGCACATCGAAGATCAATAGAACTATTTAGTGGTATTTGGCCGCCTCTTGAAATCCACGATAAATTGAAACTGGATGTACACCTATGCGTGAAAAAATAGTAAAAAAGGTGAGAGCTATCTATCCCTTTCGGCTAAATCTGTCCTAAAGAGGTCTTCATTGGCTTTCTAGAAAACGGTCTAAATGGAAGCCAGGTGGATGGTACAGGGTGAAGCAGAATGGATTCTCTAGTTTAAAAAAATCCCTGAAGGCGCGCAGGTACATTTAGCGGAGTGGGAGTAGTGGTGTTAGCTGGGGAAACAACGCCATTTTCAGCAGATACCATGTACTGGTCTGGTGAGCATCGAGGCTTTGCCGCAGAAACGTCCTTTAAGAAGAATAATAGTGACGTGGCGACGCAGAGGGTGCTGTGGTCTAGCGATGAAGCGCATTTTCACCTCTCCGGCTCAGTAAATAAGCAAACTTTTCGTTCTGGGCCAATGACAACCCTCGCGAACTTCACCCAGGACCTCTTCATAGCCCAAAAGTGACAGTTTGGTGCGCTGTGTCCTCCATAGGCATTATTGAGCCTTACTTTTTTGAATCTCGAGGTTCAACTGTTACTGTGAACTCTGTGCGCTATTGTGAGATGCTGGAGAACTTTTTACTGCTAAGAATGGAATAGAATGGTGAGGAATATGACACAGAAGCTCTTTTGGTTTCAACAAGATGGTGCCACGGCTCATACCGACCGTCGTTCACGCCAAATTCTGCAAGAACAATTTCCCGGCCGCCTGATCACCTTACGAGGGGATGTTCCACTACACCCTCGCTCCCTGGATTAGAGCCTACGTGATTTTATTCTTTGGGGATATCTCAAAGCTGAAGTTTACTAAATTCGAGCAAAGACCTTGGAGGCTTTTAAGGAGGCAATTACAAATATCATCGCTGGAGTAACGCAAGATATGCTAAGAAGAGTTTTCGAAAACTTTTTTGAACGACTCAACATGTGCATCGCTCACCTCAGTCGTCACCTGGTTGAAATAATTTTCAAAACTTAAAGAAAATAAAATGGCATTTGATGTAGACAGTTTTCAGAAATAACAATTTTTTTAATTATCTTTTTTTGTTTTTTTACAATGCAACCGTCAAATCAGGGAGTCCATTCTGCTCCACCCTGTACAAGGAAGAGAACGGAGCCAGGGATCTAAAAACGTCATTTGCGCCGGGTATAACAAAGTGGAGCCAAAACGTATTGGTAGCAATTTCATCGTTTTGCACAATAAAACTCACAACAAATAAGAAATATGCCATTTGTGATTCCGCGCTTACATGAAGTTTGCCTCCAAAATGAGCGAAACGAATGGATGATGAATTGTGAAAGCTGACTAATGTTTTTTTAATATTTTTCTCTGCTCTGTGATCTGTAGCATAAGAGATTCAATGAACCGTTTTTTATTCATCTCAAGCAGGCGAAAAGGACAGGACTATGAATTCAATCTCTCCCCTAAAATGTTACTAGTCTTCCTATTACCATAGAAATTGGATATACCGTAACAACTTTTTGATGAATTCTTTGCAGATTTATAGCAATGTAGTGCAAATGCAATAAAAAAGAGAGAAAAATAAAGTTAAATATATGGGCAAGAAGCAAAGTTAGGTTAGGCAAAGAATCTTCCACTAGGAGGAGAGAATTGATGACAGGGACGTTGAGTAAGGATGTTAAGACAAGGCTGTTTAAAACTTTGATATGGAGCATAGTTATCTACGGCGCGGAAACATGTAATTGAAGCAGGATGATAGGCGTAGACTGGGGGGCTTTTGAAATGTGGATATGGAGAAGGATGGAGAAGATCAAGTGAACAGAAAGGAAAACAAATGAGTTGGTGGTGGGTATAGTGGGGGAGAAGAGAGAATTGCTGGAAGAAATCCTAAGGAGACAGAAAAAATGGATGCAAAGCATATTTATCGACAGTGGGATTTTGAAGGCTATGATAGAGGAGAGAATTTTAGGAAAACGAGGAGGGGGCGGAAATAGAATAGTTGGACAGAATGATAGATAGATAGATAGATAGATAATGGTCTTTATTTGGGCGAAATTGAGACCAAATGGTCCCTTCTTCCATTTAACCCATCAATGAAGGGAGGAAGGAAGTATACGGAGATGAAGATGGGCTGGTTGTACAGTAGGATGCTGGCTTGTCTTTTCTAAAGAGAGAATATATATTTATTTGGTAGTTGTGTGCATCGAAAACCTACCTCAACCGGTAGATTACCTGTAATAATAATAAATGGGAATGACAAAAATTTTAAATAATAGCTCTTTCACGGAAAAGGTAACAACACCGTTTCTAAAGTTTTGTAATGATATTTTTTTATGTACATCGTCTGTCAAGCCAACAGATCAGGCTTAGCTGGACCAGGGGTTTTTCTCAATTTTGCATTTCTTTCAACAATGTAATTACAAAGTAGGAAACGGATTTTAGTGTATGTAAATTTGTTCTTTTTTTTGTAAAAAATTTATGTTAACTTTGATTAAATAGCTAATTAATTAAAAAATGTACATACTCAAATTACTCAATTCTGAAAATATGATATATAATTTAAAAAACAACTTTTCATAAGCATTCTTCAATTCACAGATTACATTCTCACATATTAAGAATAATTGGATACCATTAGATGCCAAAACATGGATACCAATCGTATATGCTGCTGCAATCGGAACATTTTATATATTTTTTTCAAACCATCAGTTTTTATTTATTGAGATTTTCGAGGTACGAAAGCTATCAAAATGTTCAGAAAACAGTCTCTTGCGTCATGTATGACCTATTTGAACAAATTAAAAATATGTGGCAACGATTTTCGGATAAGCTCGAATGCATTCTGTATGAAAGGACTGAGAATAACTGCTTCCTTTTTGCACATTCGGGGCTGGACAGAGATATTTAACGGACGATAGACATTTTAAATTATTCAAACAATGAAGTACTCGCGATAGTAACCTAAAACGAGAAGTGAAGGACGGGGTATTGAAAATGATATACCTAAAAGATGAATTAATAACATGATATGGAAGAGGAGGGGATGGGTTGGGATATTTCAAGCGGGAATGAGAAATGTCACTGATAGAAATTTAAAATAGCAGCATTGTATGAAAATGCGTCTGTTGACAGGAGAATGATGGGAGCTTAGGCTCCAACCCCATGTCCAGTCTAGGTTAATTTGCCCCACGTCGGGATCAGGTCATATCAAATTAATTCATCCCCAAACCATGTTTCGTGAATGGCATCTCAATGGAGGAAAATAATTCAGAGAATAAGCTTTGACAATAGGGAGCCAACCTATATGGCGGTTTTCATGTGAAACTACAAATTTCGCCTCATGGAAATTCATATTTTCGAACTTCCGAGTCATCAACTTTAAATTTTCCCCTTTCTTCCTGAAACAGCAAAGCCGTCTAGACTGCTATGGCACGGAAAACTCCATTAAAGGTAAAAAAAAGTGTACTTAGGATATCTCCGTGGCGGAATCAGGAAAAAAATTAGTTAATCCAACTCCAATTCGAAGTTTTATTCCACGACTTAGGGTTCGACACACATTGCCATCACTGGTTGATACTATCCGCCTGTGGAAATCATCGCCTCGTTACTTTTTATTCCCTTAACCAAGTGCTCTTCTTGGTTATTCTGAAACAGGGTTCCTATACTGCGCTAATTCAGGGATTCCCACTGAAGTCACGCTATGGCGAAAGGCATAATATAATGTCAAAACACATGATGCACTTTTTGACGATAACATTACGTCGCCTATCAATAAAACTTGAAGCTAAAAAAAAAGATTTCGACCTGTCTCGAAAAGTAAAAAAATACACAAATATGAAAATAATAAATCGAAACTAGAAAAAAAACAATAGTTTTGCTAGTTGGGAAGCAGAATAATTAACGATGGACGAAATAAACAATTAGTAGAATTGGTCTGGAGAAGAAGGAATTTCACTAGAATCCTGCAGTCAGCAAAATAAGCGTTGAAATGTATGTTGAAATTAAAAAAAAAAGATTATGACGATCATTCGGAGCGTACTTATCCATTGCATTGAAGCATAGGGATTGCAAAAAGCGAAGATGTGAAACGATGAAAATGTAGTGTTGCCGCGGAATGGCGATGAGCAAGTAGTCGGATGGAATAACCAGCGAAGCAACAAGCAGGGAGGGAGATGAGAAAGGTATATTGAAAAAACCATAAAGAAAATGGGATGATCTCAGTGGACACAGAAAGAGGATATAATTTCTGAGAAAAGATGACATAACTGAAAGAGATACCGAGGAAAACTTGAAAGGGAGAAATCTCAGAGGAATATTTAGATTCATGGAACAATTGATGACATACCTAAAAGATAGAAATATGTGCAACTATGAACAGGTTGACCGATTGAATTTAATGGAAACCTGCGACAAACCAATCTGGGGATTGATGACCAGTGATGACGAAGATCATTCACTAGTTTTGAACCAAATGACGATGATTATAATTGAGTTCCAAAAAGATTTCATTCATCATCGTTTTACTCTTGATAAGTTAATTGCATAACGCTCCTTTACGCAGTCGTTGGTGTTGCCCTCGACTACTGCAGCTTATCAATACCCTACGTATCTTTTTTGGTGGAGTAGTAAAAGCAAAAAAATAACATTTCCTCAATGTTTTATTATTTAGGTGCAAACTCTGCTGCATTACAATCTTGCCTAAACATGAAAAACCACAATGAAAAGATTTCAGATTAACTTTTACCAAGCTTAAATAACATAATTCAATGGCTAATAAATATAAATATAACTTAATATATATTATTTGACTAACATATTCAAACACATGATTTTTCAGATGAGACATCGGTGAATTTCTTTTCCATGCATCGATACAGCTCCATAATATGCCAAATATTGGAAGTACAGCTTTCAGACCTAACTCGTTGTTATGATCTAAAACAAAGAAATCAAACAAAATGATCTCTTAAATACTTCTCGCGGACCCCTCCAGTACATGTAACTTCAAGCATGTGGCTATCACGATACTATACTAAGGGTTAAACATAAATTCGAGTGAATATTCATTAATTTTATACTCTCAAAAATGCTCATGTACCCCCAACTTCCTCGCCGACACATCGGTAAAGATAAAAAAATCACCAGAGTTGATGGACTAATTTCAAATGACGAGTCACATTCGACAGTGATAATCACTGTGTCACGTGGTTGGCGGCCGCGACATCATTGGTGGGAGCGTTGCACAGAATGAGAGAGTCGTATTCGGTTTATGAGTCTTTATTTAACCCTTTTCAAGATATGGGGTTCAGGCACCGGGGAGTAAGGACGAGCGAGCACTTACGGGTGTAGGGCGTCTCAGGAAATATGTCTCATCACACCGCAGATAAAACAAGCTCGAGTTTTAGAGCGACAATCGCAAGCTAAGAATTATGTCGCGTAGTTGGCGGCCGCGACAACTGCAGCAAGAGCGTCGTAAGGATTGAAATTTTTTTGATAAAAAATGGTATTTGATTTAAAAAATTCGGCTAAATATATAAATTAAAATAAAAAAATTTGATGCTGTTTTCATTTCAGTTTCTTTCTCTAATTTGTCAATTCTTCCCCTCGCGTCGTTCCAAATCTGGCTAGAGCGACGCTCCAGGAGAACATCGCTTGCCAACGTCAGATTGACAGTTTACTCGCCCCCGTCCGCACGCGAAAACAGTTTCGGGAACGCATCCAAGCATCTCACTTGTATCACGTAGATTCCGGTCAATGGCATCGTTAATTTCTGGTCTTCCGATGGAGATCTGTGGAAGCTGAGAGGAGAGTGTGTTGTGGGTGTCGAATCGGTAAGCCTTGCCTTGGGGGGGGGGTTGATGGAGTCGAGAGTGGGGAGAGGGTTTGGCGAGGGGCCGAGGGGAGGGAGCGGAGGGGTAGCCGAGGCCGGGATTGCGCGCGTGCCTCCTCGATTCCCGCCGAATTTCACCGCTCGCCCCCCCCCCCCTCGTCCCACCCTCGCTCCGCTTCACCAGTCCCGCCCCTCGCCGGGCCCTCTCCCGCGCGGCAGTAGCACCGAGCTCCGCTTCCCGCCACAGCTCGGATACGACTTGTGGAATCCGCCGCGTCAACGGAGAGCGAGAATTTTCGCCGGGCTCCGGAGGCGTCATCAACCGGGATCGTGTGGTGAGGTGAAAGTGCGAAAACCTTCACTCACCTTTATCGTAATTGATCTACTGACGCTCGCAGGGAGAGGATCATTGCCGTTATAAACTATTAGATTCAACGATTTCGAACGAAGTCTCCGAGAAAATGTGGAGAAGAAAATTGTTGTGACAACCACGCATAGTTTTTTTCGACATCGGATATCGAAGAGTGGAGTGGCAACACATGCATGGCAATCAGTGTTAAAATAGATAAGGGTTCTTTAAAACAAAGTGTTCGATTCAAGGGGATTCGACTGCTAAAAATGAAGTGAATGTGAATATCCACATCTCCATCCAAAAACACACAATTCCCCGCAAGGACATGAGGATGGGGGTATTAGGACTACGGCATTTTATGCATAAACATCCAAGATCCGACTGCAGCGTGTTATTGATAGTTTTTCCGGATACTTGAGTAAACGAAAGAGAAAATATTTGAAGGACACATTGCTTCCGAAAATTTTGGCTAACGGTTCGTTTTCTTGACCTGAAAGGTTCGCCAAGCTCCTCCTGAAAAACTCTCCCGGAAGTATCAAGCCTCATAGAAACGAATGCACTGCGTAATTCTCCGGGATCTCGATCACCCTCAATCGACGTCTCGATTCAGGAGGGGGGCGTGCGATCGTGTGGCACGCACCCGAAATCCTTCATCCTCCCTCCCCCCCCCCCCACGAAGTCACGCATTTACATAAGACACAGAAGCTTACTCTAGAGTGAGAGGCACGAACACGCAACATCTTGACGATATATCACACAACTTCCTCGCCCACAAAGTAGAAAAAAAACCAACTCGAGCGCGCGCCTTAGCATAAAAAAATAAAAGTAAGCCCAGTCTTCCAGAGACCCACCAACGCTCTCAGGTCAGGCGTATCGAAGCCAGAAAGGCCAGAGGGTTGGGGGAGAAACAATGCGAGCAGCGTTCTCCTACCGGAGGGTTCCGGAAATTTGTAAACAAAAGAATATCTGCGCATCGCGGATACGGGCGAGTTGATGTGGGAGAGAGTTCGACAAAGGGTGTTGGGTCGGGAAGGGGTCGAAGCCGTCGGGGGAAGATATAATCTGTCATCTTCCCGTAATCCTCGATTGCCGATCTAATCCCGCCCTTTACATTCATTCCCAGCTCCAACCACATTCTGGGAACCATAAAATAACATCAATAGGGCATTTTAGAGGGCACCCTTTTGCTCCACACCCGACACTAAACACATCGCCCTCCCGGGAAATTTTAAAAATCGCTCCCCGGTAATCCGCGCTGGTTGAACGGAGCATATAAAAGTTCCGCAATGGAGGTGAATGGGGTGTCGAGAGATTCCCCGAAACGATCCGATGCGTCGGTGACAATCCGATGAAAGGATCCGCGATCCTAACATCGAGGCGAGGACGGGTTTACGGTCTCCTCTCAATCCTTCCCTCCTCTCTAATCTCCTCGCTCCCCAAACTAACATTTCGGGAACGACCGCACTTTATTTTGAGGAAGAAGGTGCAGGAGGGGTGAGGGATCCTTTAATGACGGGAAGAAAAATAAACCGAGGGGATAAAATAATTTTAACGTCCCTTAAACGCTCACCCTTTTTTTTACTCTATTCGCCGCGAGAGAGAAGGAAGAGGGCTAACGTGAAGAGGCCACCGCGAAACACTAAACCCGCGCGGAAAACTAGAAAAAAAAACGTTAGGAGGCAGATCCGACCGCACGCATGCTTGTGTGAGAGTGTGCGTTTTAAGCGCCCCTAATGAACGACTCGAGCAAACCGAAGCGTGCAACCGAACCAACGAGTGCGCACCTTCGTTGAGGCGTCTCGCTCCCCGAGGAGCGCGTGCTCGGGAGCGTGATTGAAAAAAAACAGCCCGGAAAGAGACGAAAGAAACACGACCCTCCCCCTTCACCCTCGTCCCACGCGTGATGAACGACGCGGACCTTCGTGAAACTTCATCCACGCCGGAATGTGTCGAGTATCACAGTTACTGATAGGAAATTGATTCGATAATCGAGTAACTACGACCGAATAAACCGACATTCGATCGGACCAAAACCTAAAAAAAAAAGTGGGAGATTGTGTGAGCACGTGCTTTTGGAAGCAGGAGGAAAAAAAGAGAACATTTGCGAGGCGAGGCGGCAAACATTCCACGAGCTAGAAAGAGAGAAAAAAACCAAAGACATGCAAACCTGCTTATAAAGGGTACTTAAACTACTGAAAAAAGCATCCTATCGACACGAAATTCCTTGTCACACGATAGGGGACAAAAAGAGGGCAAAGAAGACTAACGGGGGAAGTGATCGGGAATCTCTACCTTGGAGAAAAAAATAATCCCCTTTGGAGCAAAACATTCCCAAACCCTGATGGTGGAATGTTTGGGTTTTTTTTAAGGGTAGCACCATAAGACGTGAATACACCTACATCCTGAATTTTTTTCCAAATTCTAAGGCAAAGGGGGTTGGAGAAGGAGTTCTCTTTGGAAGAGGAGGGCGGGAGGAGACGGCCGGCAGCTGTCGTCCAAGAGGGAGAAGTGCACGGTGTAAAGAGAGAGAGAAAGGAGTGTGAGGGAGGAAGAGAGCTGTTAGGGTGGGGAATTTGGCTGGCGGGGAGTGAGATGGGGGTGGGGTTGGAAGAGAGGTGGGGGGCCAGGAGGGGAGAGAGGTAGGGGGCGTGCGAACGGGAGGGGAAAGAAAGGTGAAGAGGCGGGAGGAGGATACGTCGGCCTCCGCCTCCACTACTACCGGTGTCGGTGGTGCGAGCCCATCCGCTTCCCAGCCGGCTTGCGAGCCGGCTCGTGTACCGTGTGTGTGTGTGTGCGTGCGTTCGAGTGAGTGCGTGGTAGTGACCGCGGAGGAGAGCGAAAGAGGTCCGTGGCACGCAAGCTGGTGAGAGAGGAGGCGCTGTTTTACACTGTTACCTTCGGACGAGACGGGAAGAGTCATCGCGCCTGGAGGGCGGCGGCCATCCCGTGAGCGCACGGCGAGCGGATTTCGGTCCGAAAGGGGAAGAACCCTCCCGCCCTCACTCACTCTCTCCGATCCTGCGGGACGAGAGGAACTGCCCCCCCCGCGGGCGAGAGAGAGAGAAAGGGACCGGGAGGAGAGCCGACGCCGCACCTGCGCCGGCTGACGGGGGAAGACCAAGAGGGATAGAGAAGAGAGAAGATTCCGGAGAGGAGAAGTCACGTGACGCGCGGGCACGGACGGGAGGGGGGTAGAGGAAGAGAAACTCCACCGAGAAGGGGAGGGGGACGGGGTGGGAGATCGAAAGAAAATAATTCGCCAGGATATTTATACTTCGTAAATAAAATTAAAGTGAGTGCCGACTGGCGATCGACTCGGAAGCACGAAGCGGTCTCCCGCTTCTGAGAAGATGGAAAAGAAGGCTTAAAGACTTGACCGAGACGTTGAGAAGAATTAAAATGAGAACAGAAGTCACCGGGGGTGTGCGAGAAACGTTTAAGCGCTTTGAAGTGAACACGAGAGAGTGAGGGGGGGGGGGGACGAAGATAAAAATCTTCCTAGAATCCTTCACGCGTGTTAATCCTTTAGGGAGAGGAGGGAAGGGGTCGATTTTGTAGCAGAAGGAGCGAGGTCCCTTTCAGGAGTTGAAAATAAGGATAAGCCATGAAATAATAAACGCAGACGATTTTGGGGCAAAGTCAATGATATTAGACGCACCAAAGTGAAACGCAAAAGAAGCGTTCGGTGAATTATTGGTGGAAACTCCACAATTAACGCTCGACAGAGTAATTACACATTCGACGGAAGTATTCAGTTCATTTAATTACTCACCAGAGCGAGAATATTTGGTTCACGAATTGATGTTTCGCCCGCCCACCTCCTGCGGGAATTGCTGCACTCCAGACCGGTGGGGTAGAAGCCAAACGGTCCCCAGGGTGAATAGGATACAGGAGAAGAGGAATCAGGCGTCCGTAGGTAGAAGGGGGAGGAGTTATACGAAGGAAAGGTCCCCTCCGATGCCGGGAACATTGAGAGAAGGCCCGCGAGGGATATCGCGAGTTGAAGGATCCGGCCAAACAAAAATATATTGAAGTCCTATTGAACTGTCTGTTCCGGAGGGGAGAAATAGAGAGGGAGAGATACTATTTATAGGATCTCTCAGCGGACTGGAGTCTTGTGTTTCCCCGAGGAAGGAAGACAGAGCGCGGAAAAATCGTGAAAAGAGAGAAAAGGGATAAGAGAGAGAGACACACACTACCCGAAGAGGAAACGGTAAAGACAAGAACAAAACCAACCCGTGGATGGACAACCAGTCATTTCCTCTCCCTTTTATTAAAAAAAAATATTAACCCTCACCCCTTGATTTTTTTCCATCCGACGCAACGAATAAAAGCAATCGGCACCGAGGGAAGGGGATCGGGGAGGGCGTCTAGCAGAGCGGTGGGAGACTGTCGAACTTGTCGGAGAGACGAGAAGAGACAAAAACCCACCGAATTGACGCGGGTGCCTGGCGGAGGAGGGAAGTTACGGGGAGTGGAGAGGAAGTATTATTTGGGGTAGAGGGAAAGAGGCGAAGCACAACAGAGAGGCGGAGAGAGGGGGGGAGGAAAGGAGACGTCGAGTATAGTTGTAGGGTACTCGTGAGTGCATTAGGGAGAGCGCGAGGTGCGGGAGGGTGCGGGCGGGAGTGGCGGGGGAAGGGGTGGGGTCGTTCGTTCGGTCGGGGCGCGCCAAGGAGTTGATTCAGAAGAAATAAGGGTCCGAGCTGAGGAGGGTAAATTGACACCGACTGGGGGGGGAGGGAAAGGGGTGAACGGGAGAGAGATAGATGGGGGAGAGGGGGCTTGCGCAGGTGTGACAGAAGTGTGTTTGTTGGTGGGGCGGTCTGGGGAAAAGGAGTTGTTGAGAGGGGAGAGGGAGGGGTTGGGAGACTGGTCGAGAGGGGGAGGGACCGAGGGTGGCGGCTTGGGGCGAAGATACTCTCCGGCGAAAGAGGAGGCAAGGTAGTGCGTGAGTCCTCATTCGCTCGCGTGTGAGTGAGGCGGCGAGGTCTTGTGTTTGGAGTGAGCGAAAGAAGGGCGGAAAGAAGCGAGAGACGGAGTTGGCGAAAGGAGTTGCGGCAGTTCTCTCTTGATCAATCTTCCTCCCTCATCTCTCCACCCCTCCTATTTCTCTCTTTCCTTCCCTCACATATACACTCGTCGGCTTTACGACGGTGACAATGGAAGTGCTAAAGGACGTGGGATAGTCCGTCGACGGCAGGGATTCGGGTGAATAGGGAGTGCCGGTCAAGTGAAGCCTCAGCCCTTCGAAATAAACCGGAGAGATTGGAAAAGTTTGGCGGTTGAAGTGCTCCTCTCCGACGGGTTTGGTGGAGGCAGGAGAGGGCTGAAAGGGGTGGGAATGTGCTGGAGCAAACACGAGCTCAATAAGCTAAGGGTTCGTCACTAAATAGTTTCCTGCCACATCACCTATGCCGCGCAGTCCGTGGACTGATTCTATTGTTCATCCTCTCATTTCGTACGTACGAACCGACGGCGTTTATCCTCAAAGTAGGACAAAACCTCCTTCGTGCGTGTTTGCTGAAGCAATTACCTTCTCCCTGAGCTCGATATTAAATAGTTCCCCGGCGCCTTATCCGCTCTCCGCTTCGGGACTTTGCCTTGGATCGACCTAGGTTTTCGTAAAAAAAAATACTGAAGCATTCGTTTCCTTTTCATCGCGTTACACGACGTACGTCGAGCCATTGTTGGTCGGGGAAACATTTTTCGCAACGAGTTTCTGGAGGATTTAAGAGCGCTGGGAGAGAAGGACGGGGAGTCGGAGAAGAAAAAGGAAACTTCGTTCCGACCCAAAGGAGAGAACTGCGAGAAAAAAATAAATAAAAGTTACCGGATCGAAAGAAATTTTTTTCTTTCACTCTTTCTCCGAGGACCTGCGAAGTGATTTTTCCCTCCCGCCCCACCAGCCCTCACCAAAATAGGTCTTTCCCGACGCGCGGTCCAGTTCGCCCGAACCAATTTCGGGGATCGATTCCCCCCACGTCGCACACCGTTCCTCATTGTCTCACCCTGCACTCCGTTGGAAAGTTGGCCATCGAGTGCGTGGTTGAACGTGCGTGTGTTTGACCGAGTGTGCCGGTAATAGTGTTCTTCAGCGTGCCGGGCGGGAAATAAAAAAAGGAGAGGAAAAGAGTCCGTGGAAGAGGGTGGATTGGAGCCAATCCCATCGGAACTCCCTTAATTTCTCCGGCGGCACCTGACCGATTGATCCCGAACGAAGAGACGAGGGCGAAATAAATTCCGCGCGTGCTGGGAGAGAGAGAGAGAGAGTTGGCGTGTCCGATCACTCCGATCGATCTTGTCGTCCTCGAAGGGATGTCAAGATGACCCCACTCGTTTAGCGCGCCGCGTTCGTGAGGATCTCTTTTCTCTTTTTCCTCCCGGTTGTATCGTTGCCGACGGCAAGGGAAGGGATACAGCAAGGAGAGGAAATTACAAACCCAAACAAAAATACAACGCACAGTACACACCGCGGTGAAGAGGACAATCCCCCGCGGCGACTTTCATCATATCCTATCGGAAGAATAGGAGGAGACCGATTGGTTCCGGGGGTGGAAAAGTCATTTCCCTCACATCACTCTCTCACTATATCTATATATTAAATTCCACCCTTACGACCCTCCTCCAATCACGTCAAATTCAATTCAGAGTGAGAGAAGGATTCCTTTTTTTACCCTCGCTCGTCCCCATTACACCAACCCCATCCACAAAAACCCTCCGGCAAGGAGTAAAAATCCTCGACTCGGCCGGGCCAATCTTGTGTGCCCACCGCGAGGGATGATGGTGAAGTAGACGAGAGGGCCGAGGGGGAGGATAGAGCACGACAAAAGGGGAGGAGTTGGGAGTGTACGGAACTGAAGAGGGACGCATGAGTGGATGGGCCGAGGGATAGAGTGAGAGAGAGGCTGCGCGGTCTGAGTGTGTGTGTGTGTGCGCGAGAAAATAACAAAGAATTTTCCTTAACCGGAGAGGAAAGAAATCGATTCTCCAGAAACCAGGTGACCAAGGAGACGGTATCATAATCCGCCTGAGGGAGAGAGAGAGATATATATAGAAAGGCAGGGTGGGAGCGGCGTATCTAGGAGGGAAGAAATTGGTTTCGTCGCGTTATCAACGGTGAGCGACCGGACGAGTGATAGTGCCGCCCTAAATGAGGAGTGATGCTCTGCGAGTGTCGAGCGGGGAGGCGGCGCGAAGGTAGTCGCCGTCCGCCGGTGATCACCAACCCTCCAACTTAGTCCCCCTCCAAACACAACCGATCATTTACCACGAAGTCTGATTGGTGAAAACGGACACGGTGACAATTTAATTTTTTCTAAACCCATCGACATCGCCCAAAGCCGGCCGCACCGCTTAGTAAACTCGTAGCTTTTCCACGAACCGGTCGTCGTCTTTGAGGTGTCGGCGACGATTTCGTCATGGAGGAGTGTGGATCATCGGGACTCGATTGCGGGGTTAGGGTCGGGGGCGAGGAGGCGTTGGTCTGGGCCGATCGCATCGCTGGACCCGGGGGACGGAGCGAGGTGGAGGAGTCACGGGTGGAGCAGCCGCGACACCCGGGAGGTCTACGGGCGGGCGGCGACGGGGCCGGCGGCAGGACGCACCGGCGGAGGTCACCGTGCTGCTGCACCACGATCGTGGCTGTGCTGCTCCTCATGAAGGCAGGGGTGAGTCGACCTTCTCTCTACTTGGAGGAAACCTCCCGTCCAACCTCCACCTCCCCATAATCGCTGTCCCCCCGCGGGATTCGTCTCGCGAGAACAATGGGAAGATAATGGGCGAGCAAGGTTGCGGAATCAATGGTTCGCCAATAATTTTTGCTCTCGAGCACCGAAGTCGAATAAAAATGTTGATGATCCAGGAGAATACCTTCCCCGCAACTGATGATTTCCCTATTCAATTCGTTAGCATTAAAACAATAATAATCAACTAACTTTGTGATAATCTTAGGCATAAAAAGATTACCTATAATCCCTGAAGACGGAATTTATTGAGTCAACGACGTTATTTCCCAAATCTCGCCTAGCCAATAAAATATAGTCATATCTTTCCGTTGGATAATTACTTTGGAAAGTCCATCCATGAAATTTTCATTGCGATAGTCGGAAAAATAGTAATACTTTTTGTGACTATTTTTCCGAACTGATTTTTTATGACTATCTATATAACATTTATGACATAACTAATAAATATCTATTGCTATACATTATTCCATAGTGGCGGAGATTTATTGGACTTCCTCGACTAATAAGGTCATTTAACATCTCTCACAACCCATTAAGTTCATAAGATACATATGAAACAAACCAAATAAGGGTACTGCAATCATTAAAATTACATTAATCTGATCTCGCTTGATTTATATAATGACCATTCTAGTGACAGACATACTTGAATACTTATATTTATTCGTATTTTAAGCATATTTAAACGCAATCACCACCCATCACAGTGATTGTAAATGAGAGACCAAAGGATGAGATGAAATACTATATCTGTAGAAAATATAGGTTTCATGTAATTTCTTTTCAAACGACTCCTAAAGAGAACTTTTTTCTACAGTTAAGCTTTCCACAAAAATCAGTCATTTCATGCGAGCGAAGATATTGATGGAAGGCGTGGTAATTTTGAGGAATCTCGTATCAAAAGAAATAAAAAGCACTCCTTAATTTACTGCACTATCTAATAGAAGCACGACGTTTCCATGACAACGCATCGTCATAAATACGTACACAGTTACATTCGTCATCGTCAAGGTCCTTGATGATACCCTGAAACGGTGGAACGCGACGTACTTATAAGATTTCTATGGAATTCTCCTATTTAAATAGATCTTCAATCAAACCTTCCTCGAAGTGAAGCCTGAAATAGATTTTAGGCGAATTTAATATTAATAGATTCGTAGGCGAATCAAGTAATTGGAATGCTGAAACTTTTGAAAAATAACGTGATTCTACGTGAAATCTCGTCGCGGTATTTCTAAGAAATTGGCGAATATCAAGAAGTATTTCTCTTCAAAATCCTTTTCACCAACTTCCACCGCAAGGTCCTGTACCGGGGTGGATCCAAGGTTGACTTTCGGGGTGATAGTCATCCCAGCAACAAGGCTGAGCGAGGGAGGGGAGGGAGCTCAAAAAGTCAATAATGATAGAAATGTAAATATTTCCAAACTCAAATTGAATCGATTTTAAGCGGTACTTGGCTATTTTAAACAATTAAATTGGATGTGAATGAAGTAAATTTAATTTTCCGCCCTATCAGCCTATGCGACGACATTAACTCATGACTTTTTCCGTCTAACCCTTTCTCTCAACCCAATCACTTTTCTCTTATATAACTTTTTCGTGATTCATCTCTCATTCATTTTCTCAGCATCGTAAAACTAACGTGGCGCACTTCTTTCATATTTTTCCACGGCCATTTCATTTACACTCACACATATTCAACCTTCTCTCTCAATCTCCTATTTGTACCACGAACATACGCCAGAACATTACATCGTCATTAATGCTTATCGAGCTATCCCCAGGTTTATATTCCATGCAAGCATTTGTATGAGAGCATGCGTAAGCTAATGTCTCGTATATTGCAAGATTTTGATACATGGGCTAGGAAAAGGGTCGATAAAGAGAAATGGACGGAAAGGAATACAAAAGGAGAAGAGATGGGCTTGGTATGAGGGAGTGGAGAGCTGCTGGAGGAAATAAGAAGAAAACAGGAAAAATGGAAAGAGGGCAAAATAGATGGTGGCAATGAAATGCTGCATACGGTTAAAGGGGAGAATGCTGGGCATAAGAGGTAGAGGAAGGAGAGGATTAGGCATGTTGGAGGGAATTAAGGGTATTCAGAGTTAAAGAGTGGTTTACTCTAGCGTAGGTTGTTATAATATTTAGTTCCGTGTTAGGGCGGGGCTTGGATGTGTAGGGATGTTTATTCCCGGGATCCATCGAAAACCTATATTGAACGGTAGACTACGAATAAATTGAGACAAACTTTTAAAATTTATATTTCACGTAATTCCAACAATTTTTACTGTCACATTCGCGTATTTAATAATCTCAAATCCAAGATTGTCCATCATGCCAACCTACCATTATCTCTGTGTCCCTAACATAGTTTTCCTAACTTCTTCGAATTTCCTCTAGCAACTAATTGAATATTGTTTCAGTACAATCTGGCTAGTATAATCAAACTGAACTATACAACGCTTTTAAACGCATAATTTCAAATTATATTTCCATTAATTAAATACCGTGGCTATGGTAGCACTCCCAATGCTTTTTAACCAATAAACTGGTATTTATACCTTTAATACGGGACAGCGACAACCAATATCTCGCTTTTATTTCGATTTTGACTGATATTCCAGGGATATGGCTTCCTGTGGATTCCTTTGAATTCCAGGATTGAGGGTGAAAATGGCTAAAAATAAGTGCGACGTAGAAGTAGCAGCAAAAGACCCTCCAGACCGTAACTGCTCTTGTATATGACAGCTCAGAGGGATTGGTTTATGTTTAACCGCTTATCATTATTCACGTACATTAGACCTAAGATTAATTCATAATCATTCACACACATCCGAGAAGATTTTCAGACCCTTCCGCAATGGAATTGTGAGTGAAAGGGCGAGAGTTTCAATCCAAGAATTATTAATTGCGGTCCTGGAGAGAATTCCCTCATGTTCTATCGCGGTCTTGCTGAAAGGAATGCGAGTCGTTAATTCAGTCACATAAACTGAGCGTCGTAAGGGGAGGACTGCGAAAGTCAAACAGTTGGAAACGAAAATTAAACCAAAAGAAATTATAATCTTTTATCATTCCATGCCTATTACTTCACGGTATCGCATAGCAGGGAGAGATTGAGTGCTTTACTTTATTCCTCAATAACCAAATACAGATCTTGTGATTTTTCTTAGTTTCATATACCACTACTTGTATTCATTACTGAAGTAATTGCAAATCTTAAAGAATTTTTTTATTTACTCAGTTTTTTATTTCTCGCAGTTATTATTCGGTATTTTCATGGGGATGAGCGAGAAATTGTTTTAAATGGTTACGGGAGTCTTTAACTAACCAAGCATGAGACCACGCTTAACACTATAACCTCCTCTCGACTTGATTTCCCCGACAGAGTTCAGTCGTGCGCAACCTATATGCGAAGATAAGAAGGATTAAGGGGCGAAACTAGGCCAGGGTATTGCCTAAACACCTTAAGGACTTCAATAAGATCGGGTAGCGTGCCATCCCGACCAGCCTCCAATTAAGTGACTGACAACATTTTCCCACCTACTGATTCTGGTCATTCCGTTCGGGTCCCCCAACGTACTGCACTTAAATTGCCCAAACAAGGAAGAAGCAATACTTTTACGAATGCGGGTTAATCACAGCGCTCGGTAAAGCAATATGACAATAAAAAGCGCAACCATTAACTCAATTCCAACAATAAAAATCCACTGTAAAAAACATTGCACGGATAAACTATGTTTAATTAAATTATATAAATTGAATATATAACATTAAATGAATAAAATATTTAACAATCAATTGAAACGTGTGATGAACTACTACTCACAAAAGTAATGGAAAACACATGTGGTCGCCATGAATATTTCAAAGTCCATGACACGCGCAACATGACACACGAGGATGACCGCTTAGGCATTGAACAGCGCTTTCTGCTTTTTGGAAATAAATAAGCGGGCTAATACATATAACATTCGCTTGCACATTGATGTTACGTAATTCAGATTAACCACATCACGCCCGACACGATTCACTTAATTCCACGCTAATCTACGATCCCTACAAGCGGAAATTAATCAATAGAGAACCAAGGACCCAAAAAGAAGAAAACGTAGCGGGGGCTGGGGGGGGGGGGCGAGTAATAGGGGGGTCGGGCACCAGTTGGAGAACTGGAAAAGAAAGCCTGCCCACCGGAGTTATATGGCTGCGAAGCGCAGACGGTACCCTTTTTGCGCACGTGGAGACTGAGACCACAATAAGATGCTCCCCACAACCAATCTTTGCCGATAAAACTCTATAATTACGTACCTTGGCAATCGTATAAAACTACGTCAAGCGTTGAGTCACCTTGACAACCGGGGAGAGATGAATTCACTGGTTTCAATCAATAAAAGCAAAAAGGCACATCAAACCTTTATTATTTACGGTGCCACATTATTTACGAGGCCAATCCACTTATTAATCGTGATTGAGAAAATCGAAGTATCATCATGAATATGAGATGCTTAAACAGTTAACGATATCTCTATTTGCGTAATAAATTTTACATACTTGAGCATTCGGGGATTTCGAACTCGAACGAGTATCAAGTCAACTGACAAAATAATTGAACAAATTCCGCTCTTTGTAAGCAGCATAACATTTTTATTGACTTAAAAGAGTTGTATGCCATTATAATTGAATAAACTGTTAAAAATTTGAATGTATGCCGCTTTCAATAAGCATCTACGGATTACAGTTTCGTCACTTTAAAATTTGATGTAAATTGTTGTAGAATTGGTGGAAACACAGAACACATGATTGGTGGAAACGTAGAAATCTCGGTTGTTGTAACTAAATCCTACACGGTTCCATTGACTTGTAATTCAAACACGTAGTGTAGGAATGATTTCAGGATGGATATTGCTTCAAAAAGTTCCTGAATGTTAAAGTAAAATCCTGCTATTTTAGAAGCTCGAATATTCCTGAAGGGCAAAACTATTCCAAAATGATACCTTATCAACGGCGAAATTTATTTTTGGTCATGGACAGTCAATTTAACGGCTCTTTTCATTCTTCAATTCATGTAAATTTGATCGGGGCTTCTGCTTCAGGGCGGTAGCATTATCTTCCGCTGCACCGAGTGTATGTAATCGTACACTCGCAAACTTCAGCGTAATTTTTCCATTTACAATTGAACCGACAAAAGAGTACTGTGGTGCCATTTAATCCAAGAAGATTTGTATTTGATTTGATTGATTAAATAGTAAAGGGAGACATGCACTCTTCCAAATCTCCGTTTACTTTCGCAAGGGTCTGTGGCAGTGGGTGTTAGAGCAGAGGAAGAAAAATTAAAGAAAGTGGTCAGCAAAGAGGATGTTGGTCTTGACCCATGTGTCCCTCTTGGTTTTTTGATAGTTGATTGATGATGGGGAACGCGAGTACTTACATCAATTTGAGAGCATAACTATCTGTATACCTGGCAATACGTTTTGGGAATTAGATTACAACCTCCAGGTCGTCATCACAATTTGAGTTCATATTCGTTAGCCAAGGGTGTCAACTTACGAAGGGCTCGGAGCTGCCAAGGACATGCCTGGGACGCTGACGGACCTTCTCTCCCTTCTCAAACAAAATTCCTCGGGCCGATAATAATCACGAATGAAAGTTGAACTACATATTAAGCCCCTAAGCTAGGAGCAGTAGGCCATTCGCCCACTTGTAATTGTGACTTCCATTTAATTTTTTTTAAGGAAACAGTTTTTTTTAATCTAGTGAGAGTAGTCTAGTGGGTTGGGGTTAAGTTTTTTATGGATCAAATCTCTGTACACTACTGTACTCCTAAACCCAAAATAACATGAAACAAAATGTCCATAAGCCCCAAATTCGATATCATAATAACACGATCTTTAACTCTGCATACGAGCATATCCTACCTATCTTAATTTCAACCGAACTGCCCATTCTTTCCCTTCCTTTACTTCTCTTTCCCAGAATTCTCCTTTCTGTTGCCATCTTCAGCAACGGAAATAGTAATTAGAAATTGATGTTGGAGAATTCTGTTCTAAAAAACAAATGTTTATCATGGCATATCTGTTCAATGCACACTCACACCAGCTACCGCTGGATGACTGTCACTCTTTCCCAACAGCGCTTCCCTCTAAATACTTATCGTTAGATACTTAGGGCCGGTCGGCTCCGATATCACAAACAAAATTCACAAGCCGATGGCTTTAAGTTGAAGTTATTTCAACAGCGGCGACTTTAGTTTTCAGCCTTTTCGTATCCTCCCAAGCTTTTTCAAGAAAACATCGATCCAATTTCATCCCTGCCGATATCCAACATAATTACCCAGTTGGTCCGGGCATTCTTGTGGGGCTTCACTTCGAAGGAGGAGCGAAGCGTCACTCCGGATAGTTTATGCCGAATGGGTTCCGTTGTAATCAATTAACCTGAACACGCACTTGAGAAATCGATGTAATTGGGTCCGGGGAACTGAAAAAAAACACGCGTCGCCGCAGGTACACGAACCTGGTTCCGAGATGAGGAAGTTGATGCACGCTCGCCAACTGCCCAACGACATGTCCTTAAATGGCAGCTATCACCGCCCCGCGATGGAAGATGAATTCATATGTACGTGTGTTATAAGGCGCACGCACGTATTCGGTCGGTTATCCTCGATTGGCTCTCGGCTTTAGTTCCGAAGGCGTGGGAAGGAGGGGGCCTAAGGGGAAGGAATGATGGGTAAGGAACCATTGGAGCGCAAAAGGGCACCTGTTCGTCGGTTGAAGTGCGATTCGAATGAAAGGACGGAACGCAAAGCAGGAGTGAAATAAGACCACTGATAAGAGTGGAACGAGTTTGGATGGACCGTGGGATCGGTCGGAGAGCACATTAAGCCTTTGCGACAACATTTAAAGAGAGCTATAAGTTCAAAAGGCGAGGGAGAGTATTTGTGGGAGGAGAAAAAGACTAGCATTTGCATACGGGATGTGGAATCCACTTGCCGCGATAGGTGTAGATGTTATTTACAGTCCCGTAATGCGGAAAAAGAGGAAAAGAAATCCACCGATGAAAAACAAAAAAAACGCTTTCCCATTTTCCATATTTAGTACGCAGATTGATGCATTAAAGTATGCATTCCGATTCAAAAAGGCAATGAATCATTTTGCTCATGAAATTGACGATTTTTGAGACTGCACAAACTGACGGATCATCGGAGTAATGGAGGTCGGTATGCAAGTGGAAATGATTCACCAGGACGAAATTCCCGAACGATGCACTATTGACGGCAGTTACGCCAATCTAACGGTTCTGAATCCTTGGCGCTATCTATTTAAAAGACGACAGTATTATTTGACTATTATTACGCGCATCCAATCACCTTTTCAGAGCTGAGAAACCGCGACATTAGAATTATTTTTCGCTCGATTCCTTCATTTCCGCTAGTTTCGCGAGACGATCCAAATTAATTAATTTAAGGAAGTAATTTTCCAAAGCTCGCCTGTTCTAAGTGGCTTATTACATCAATTATTCGAGGGGTGTTTTTCGTAAAACATATAAATGACAACCAGGCACTGCACCAGTCCGTATATGTTTTCCCTGCGTTCGAAAAAATTACAACATTGTCAATATGAGTCCATATTTTTGCTCTCAAATTCATGTATTTGTTCTAACCACAGTTATTGCATTTTTAGTTTAAATTTACTACACCTAAAAACAACGTAAGATATTTAGGCTAGACTTAACTAAATCCAATGGAAAATCAATTCAAGGAGTCAATATCTGCCAATCATTCAACAAAACTTATACCCATATTCATTTGACGAATGGGGATCGGGTTGGTGCGATGGATAACGTGCTGGATTTCCACCCAGAGGGCCCGGGTTTGAATTCCGGCAGATATTTTTCAGTGGTATTCCGATCCCTACTTGAGGCGCTTTGGGGAAGACACTTTGAGTGAGTGCGCCGTCCGTCGGATGGGACGTTAAGCTGCGGACCCTTTGGCGCCTTTCATTTTGAGTAGGCCTAATGCCGACGTAGGTTTCTCTCCATCCTTTATCCTTTCCTGTCCATCCCTAATGGCGCAAATGACCTTAGCAGTCGGTCACCTCCCCTAAATACTACTACTACGAATGCAAATTAAAAAAAAAACGGTAAAAGAAATGTTATCTTGAAATGATCTAAACCTGATGAGCTAACTTCTTCTCTGACTAATGAACAAATAAAATTCTAAATTTAGGTAAATTAGCTTACATTACGTTATTCTGTGGGTGATTATTTTACACTGGAAATGTAAATGGTCAAAAAATGAGTTATCATAATATGTAATGGGGGCCTAAGGATATTTTGTGACATATTAGTCAGGGTTTAGCAGTGCTGTAATCCGTAGTCCCAAGGTTTGTCAAAAAGCCAGCAGGACATTTAGAAATCATTCCATTCTTAAATATGGAGTAAAAATACCAAGTAGATTATCACTAATAAGAAAAAGATACCACCAGACGGCGATTAATAATATAACTAAAACTATGAGTAGGACTATGGCGTTAAAGATACTCCGATGTGTGTGGTAGGTTTTGAACGAGTATTTAAATGTATTACGCATTACGGTGAAATCGAAAAGCACTTATGAAAGAAACTAAATTCCTTTATCTAACACTATTTCTGTATTCATCTTCCTAATGCCCTTCGTCCCATTCCATGCAATCATATTATTCAGCGCTCTATCGGTCAAGGTAGGTTTTTGATCGCCATAGTGATAGAAAAATAGGCATATTTATGATGGGTACAATCACGCAGCATAGCATGCCTTTTCAATAATTTCCCCTACCCTTCTTCACTGACACTCACGCCTCCTCGCCTTTTAACTCATCCTTCACCTCGGTTATTATGCTTTCTTCGAATTTTCCCATAGAACTGTATATTTTCTGCAAACAAATTATATATACTCAGTTTTACAATCTTAGAATGCAAACGATATTTTCCATAGCATTTATTTGAAAGTGAACAAAACAATTGCTATTGGTCAAGCAAAACCTTATTCCACATACCATTCCCCTATAAAGGTTATTATTGACAGGGTTTCTTCTAAGTAATAATTAGATCCACGAATATATTAACATACGTAATATCTCCCATCTTCCTCCCATTAATACTTCATTATTCAACGAGTTAACAAAAGTTGATCCCCCGCCGGAAGGTGACGAATTTTTCGCCAAAGTCGATCGATCCACAAGTCCTTCCGTCATCATACTCTTTGGGCAGGCAGCTGGAAGGGAGCGGTAGACAAAAGAGATTGCTCATTTTTTTCCTCCCCCCCAAAAGGCGATTAGTCGGAGTTAGTGACGGCTAATGCCGTGAGGGGGGGAAAAGTAGGGGGTGAGACTTAGCCGTAAAAGTGAAGGGATTAAGTGTGGATAGGAGGGAGTGAAATGGTTGACCATTAGCCGCGATGAGAAGGAAACACAATCCGCCATTAAGGCGGGTACTTAGGTGACGGGGGTTTGCTCGCTACAGAGCATACAGAGCGAGCGGTTTTAACTCTCTATTAATATCTTACGACGTAGTCGACTGGTTTATGGGATTAGTTTCCCTTAATTGCGTAAATTAATAGCCTGACCTGATGATTGGGGCCACGTCCGTGCGTGGGAAGTGACCCGAGAAATATAATTGATTGAGCGATGGGTCTGCGTTTCATTCATAACACAAATGGTAGAATATACTCATCACGATAATCTATATTAATCTATCTAGAACAAACGCTCGCGGTTTTTCCTTTCCAATTTATGCGAATTGGTTTCAATCCCAAGCATGCGAATGGGATAATATCCCGCCAGAGCCCCGAATGGGAGCACTTCTATTTGAACGTGAGAGCACGCGGGATTTTGCCCACATGTTCACACCGGCTTAAATAGCTTCATTCTGACGATTAATTCGTTTCAATTTCACCGGACGTATTTCCAACGACGATGGACTAAACTCAACCATGAGGTTTATTTCACGCAATGAAGGCAAAACGAAATAATCGCCTAATTAACGGGTATTTACTCCTCAATAACGGTTATGAGTTAAACCTCGTCGGGTGATGCATACCCGTTGGAATTTTTCCTCAATCAATGTGCATGAAAGAGTTATAATCTCATGCACGTGACTCACCCGATATGCAAGGGTTTATCTCATGGCAGGATATTTTTGGAAGTGGAGCGTGGAATTTAAGAGATGCATTTGCCCTTCACTCTTGGAGTGACGGATAAAGAAGATGAGGGATGACTGGCCCATCTGTACTTCGTGAACTAAACGCAGATACAAAATTGACAGCCTAAGTGCATTCATACTCTTAAAAACTCACTACCATCAGCAAAAAAATGGATGAGCACCGTACACGTACTATTTGAAGATATCTCCTATTAGTAAAGACTTTGAAAATCAAACTACATTTTTTTTTTAAATTTGTCTCAGGCGTAACTTTATGGAATTTGCATAACATATTGAAATGAAATGAAATAATTTACTTTGCAATTCCACACACGTTATTTAAAAAAACACACGACCCAGGTTTCGACGTTGAACCTGATGATGACGTTCAACGTCGAAACCTGGATCGTGTTTTCTTTTAAATAAAGTGTGTGGAATTAAAAAGTAAATTATTTCATTTCAACATTCTACATTAGTTCACGAGTAATTTGATTACATAGTTTGAAAGATTTAATTAAATGAATGCTCAAGTAATTTTACATTAAATCGGTTTATAATACAGTATTTTTTTCGTTAGTTTTAGAACTCATGATACCACTTTTCCCCTGTAGAGAGATGAGAAATAAAACCGGGTAGGTTTCATTCCATCTGATTCGCTGATAAATTCAAAAGTCACCCGAAAACGTTCAGATAATCTTCTTTATACTTGACAGAGTGAATTTTTAAAGCCATTCACGCAACACATCCATCGAGTACGTTGCCGCAGTTCTCGCGTTTTTCCATGCCTTTCTGCGCCCGGAGTACGAACATACTAACACATCTTGAGAACATCCCCTGATCACTTTTGACAATAATAACACCCACCGACTGTAATTTAAGCATAAAGCTTCACCATCGTCGGATAAAAGTTTTGCAGACATTTTCTAAAACCATTTTTTATCAATCACAAGCGACCATACCCTTTCACGTGCAGCTAAAGGATAGATCCCTAGGAAAACGTCAGGGATCGTATCTCAACTAAAATCCTACAGAATTAAATCAGAGGCGAAGTCGCAGGATCGAGTAAAGTGCTAAAAAGGATTTTGGCTGAGGCAAAAGGATTGCCTCCCTGCTCCCTACCACCCGGGTTTATTTTCTTCATGTGTCCCTTCCATTGGCCATCATCTAGAGCTTCCGCTCGGAAAGTTGGATTTGGGAGAGGGCACGGAGGGCGATGAGAAGCTTGCCAAAATTCCACTACAGGGGAGGGGAACGGAGTCGACTCGCTTAAAATATTCCTCACTTTTGGTGTGCGTGTGTGTGGAAGGTGTCTGGGTTCCTGACCCCGAGCGAGTGAAAAATTCTCAACCCTTTCCCATTCCTCTGCTAATTCATCCGTCATTCCTTCCTGGACCCTTATAATAGAACCCGTCGCAAGGGATTCAGACGGTCAATACTCAACTCACCCGTCTGTTCTGCCGTGAGATAAAATAATTGTTCCTGTTCAGCTTCACTCAGGACCGGAAAGAACTCTTTTATTGCCATAGTGGACTACTTTCATCTGGAGGGTTTGAAAATGTAAAACTTAGTAAAATTGGAGTGCCGACTCTGATCACGTATTATTTCAAGTATTAAAAATGTTCACACGTCTGTATGAATTAAAGTATTGGGCAGGAAGTGAACTATATTTGGAAATAAAATGTACATATTTCCTCCAAACGATCGGGAATACATCAAAGAAAACAAAATTTACGAGCCTATGTTCACCTCCCATGGACTTCTTGCGAATTTGAACTAGTCCCATGGTACTCGGACCATGTGCCTGAAAAAAATCGTAACACGAATAGAAGGAGGCTTCAAATGTTTGATTTAAGTTTTCTATTATTATTTCGTTTTATTTGGCATTGATGAAATATGTCACACACACAACACATTTAAATGACTGGAGAATTTCACATCTTAAGGTTTAGAATTTATTGAGTATGAGAAATATGTATGATCTGAAAATCATTTCATATTCACATCAAACGATTCCTAGCACACACTGTTACTGTGGGAAAATTTACGAAAGCATCAACTTGATCAAGAAAATAAATTTCACCATTTCAATACACTAAATCCGTGTTTATCATTGAAGGGTTTTGAACGAACGGAAAGAATCGTAAGTACATCTTTCACTCTGGTCAATACAACGCACTAGAAAGAATGAAAGCGAGATCAGTGAAGACTCGGTGGTATTCTCCCGTAGAAAATTATTCTATTTAGGAGTAAAACTTTTAAGTCTGATGATGAAAGAAAACTGAATTGATTTATTAGGGCTAAAATTTTCAACTTCTGAGCCCAAAAAAACTTATAGTTTTCATCTCTCCATTAAAAATCGATCTTCTACTCACAAATGTTTTTAAAATAAACATTCCACTCAAGCTTGGTTTCATACTTTATATCCGCAGCTAATTCCTGGCGGTCATAATCACAATTCCACGTCAGCTTCAATCAAAGTAGGGGTTAAGTTAAATCCTAGACCAGTGCAAAGCACCGCCCCCGAGAGGGATATTTAAATGCGACCGAGATTCAGCCCTCACCCCACCTCTAAAGAGAGATATCCCTGAATAAACTTCTCGTGGTACTCCGGAGCTGGAGCCAGTTTTTCATTTATTCTCTCGCCCGACCCAATTTACTGCTTTTCCAGCAGCGTTGTCATGAGGGGATTGATTTACGAATTAAGGCTACACAACGCCGTGCGCAGAGCCACTTCACTCCCTGGGGCCGCGGAGCCTATTTCGGCAGGAGTAATTCGGGCATATTGGGAATGTTGGCCCGAAACTCTTTCCTGTCGTCCCCGGCGAATGAAACTGCGAACACGAGAATTCCTGGAGTTATCGTCACAAATTGTCACCGCGCTAAATTCCGTTTACCAACGAAATGTGAAATTCACACCGTGAATGCGGAGCAATCTTATCATTTTGAACCGTCGCCTGGACATGTGGCTGGAGGGCTTTGGCCACCGTAGCACTACACCAAACTAGAATTTTTATTATGATGATTGATGTTAAAGCTCACTTTGAATTCCTAAGGCTCATGAAAGTCGCAGATTTAGGATTTGGAGCCTAGTTTCATATCTTAGATTACCATTCCGTTCCAAAGGAATGCTAGTTCACCCGAAAATAGTTCAGCTTGGATTCAAAATGGGGTTGTCCCGAAGAAATCGCCTGGGATTTTAGCCTGAGATCCTTCATACAGCAGCAAAACTTCTTCACACTTTGGTATGTTTGGAAAATTTCTTATTTCTGTATGAAGTCATCAGTTTTATGAAGCACGTGTTAGCGGAAAGGAAGGTGAGCATTTCTTTCTATCGAATACGTTCAGGTATTAAATCTTTATTCTTTTGGGAAGTTGAACGGCGAAAAATAGAGTAAATAAATCTGTCAATGCAGGATTATTACTTCTTATTGTATGCGGGCGGGATGATAAGACGACAGTGTGAGTGGAAAATGCTTGAAGAGGAAGCCATAGCACGCAGAATCTTTCTAAAACTTTGAATTGCTTTTCTTGAGATTGGTGAGTCTCTCATCCTGTCTTCTGAATACTAACACTTTTACTATATTCCCGTAATATTAAAATAATCTACAGATCCCTTTTTTAATTTATCAATTTATAAATAATCGTACTGATACATCCAAAATATTAGCTGAATATTCTGAATGAAGGGACCTTGCAGTCTGAATGATTGATCGTGAAAGTCCAGTGGTAGGTCGAGCGGCGACAGATCGGTAGGTCAAGGTTCGACTTCCATCCAAGCTGCCCATTCATTTAGGATGTATCCCACAATACACTAAATCTAAGACATGCTGGGATTGCAAATATTTGAAGAATATTCAAAATCTGATCCACCTAATTTACAATAATATTTTTCCATTCCTTGACATCGCAACCTGCCAAACACTGTCGTTTTTCTTCAAGAAGGACCCACATTTAATCGGCATTACGCACAGCACGTTAATATGCATATGATCCTGCATAGCGCGTCTATTGCCTAAGAAAATAATCGATACAATACAAATCGTTAATACCTATTTTCACGACAAGCATAAGTGATACTATAGTTTTTAATTTTAAATCAATCAGTGATAATGAGAAAAATTGGAAAAAACATTACTTTT
This sequence comes from Hetaerina americana, assembly GCF_022747635.1. Taxonomy (NCBI): domain Eukaryota; kingdom Metazoa; phylum Arthropoda; class Insecta; order Odonata; family Calopterygidae; genus Hetaerina; species Hetaerina americana. The sequence continues at coordinate 38,062,436 of NW_027287427.1, read as the reverse complement.
TGCACTATTAAAATGACCCCTGACAGGTTAAACATGAAAAACCAACGCCCTAAAGACCAGCTCATGATGATGTATTGTGGTGCATGAAAATGATGGCCGCTAATTGGATCATCTATTTCGTGTGTATAGGTCACTGTGGACATTTTTACTATCATAATTATGAATAAGACCCCATAAAATTTCCATTCGTCAAAATATTTAGCACTCGTGGAAAATCTATGGGTCGAGTGGAGCAGTTTTTTTAGTTAATAAGAAGAGCTGAAGCAGAGAGAAAGTGCTACAGCAAACAGACTTCACGCCGAAAATAATCTTGCCATAAAAGAGCAAATTCTGTGGGAAATACACGCTTCTCTTTAATGAAATGCGAATTTTTAAAGGATATAAAAGTTTAGCTAAATATATTTGAACACTTTTACTGACACGAGAATCCTGTGTTTTTGTTCCTCGCATAAAAAGAAATGTGCATATAGATATCAAGATCTAAAATTTCAAAGATGACTGCTGAATAACCCAGGGATATTGCTGGCGTTTCGCCCTTAAACTGTGGTCGCCATGCCTATTATTAACTCGCGAACTCCTACTGTAGAAGTTTTTGACGTCCTCCACGGCCTCCGAGATAAGACTCTCCAGAATATCCCTCGAAACATCCGCAAGAGAAAAACCCATCCCATTAAAGGAGCTCGTCCAAAATCGAAAGGACGAAAGTGATTTTGGAGGGGATTTCTCAGCAGGTAGTGAGAAGGTCCAGAGTTTGGAAGTCATCCGCCGGTAGAGCTGATAAGGAGGAGAAGAAGAATGGGAGAGAGGATGGTAAGAGAATGAGAGAGGCCTTGCCTTCCGCTGATGGGTCGTCTTGTTTGCATACGTCTCTGGGAGAATTCCGCCCCTCTACACAAACGAGGCCCACAACTTATGCAGAATTTCTCTCTGTTCGCCTTCTCCCTTGAGCGTTTGCCAGCTTATTCCCTAGACCTTTTATCAGAGCTCAAGGGACAGAGGCACGCATTAAATCCGAGGACAGCCAGTGGGACAATTCTCAACCCCTTAATCCCTGTGCATGCCCAGAGATGAGACCAGCCGCCTTAAAAGCAATCGATGTAATAAGACAGCACTCTTAAGCGACACGATTGACGAGTTCAAAAGAATTAACTCAACGTGAGATGCAACATATTTACATGAGTATCTAAAATTTTCCTCCGAAAAATGCAAAATTCCACTTTTTCATTCACGGTATCCCTGCTGAAGGACACCAGTGAAAAAAAATTGCAATTTCGCATTAGTGGTCATTGAAGTAGTGTGCGATCCCAATACATTAAGGGGGAAAATGCCACATAAAAAGATATTATTTAAAAAACTTTTCAGTTCTTACATGTGAAATATTTAAAGAATAAATATTTATAATATTTATAAATAAAATATTGAATTAAATTGGCCGAACATCAAATTTTATTTCCAACAATGCCAATCGTAGTGTCTTGATAGTACATGCATGACGTTGCAGCGGAATATGTTTCCATTTTATTTACATTTTGCTTCCATCTTAACTCCTTCCATGAGATCGCTTTCAGAATGTCCAATTTGGGCCCAATAAAATTAGGCCCGGACAAAAAAGACAACAATTTTAGCTTTGAATAAAACAACAGAAACATTCAAAGTAAAGAAATGTCATAAATTTTTTTTCGGAATTAATTCACCCTGACTTATCTTTTGTTTCTCTCGTAAAACTGCACCCTTTTAATTGTTTTCCAGATTTTGACATCCTACTTGTAAGCAACTGCCTCGGCCGAAGCTCAAGTAATAACAGGTCAGAGTGCCTGGGCTCGTTTCCAAACTAAATTCAGAGATATAAGACAAATACTTTCCATGGAATGTTTGAGCATGGAAAAATATTGATTGGAGGGAAAGGCCGATCCTCCAATAGAACCTCTCATTTTTCTCCGAGCAATGAACAATTCGAGAATTTAACCTCCAGCTTGCCTACTTTGTACCGTAGACGAAGAGAAATTTGAATAATTAATTCAAGATCATCTTAGAATGCCGACATTGGTGCACACACTTCGTGTTTACGGCATGAAACACTCACGTGGGAAGATAAGGCATTCTGCGATCAAACGATCTTCCTAAACTTCCATGGTAATATTTTTCCCTCATTAGAGTCCTTGAGGCAAAAAACTTATTAATATTTCAGTAAGTGGAATTGGATCAGGCAACCCGCTGGCACAGACTTCAAAGTTGCATGATATTTCTTTCCCTCATTCGAGGAATACTACAAGTTACTTTAAACGACGCATGAGCTAACAACTCTCTCTTCTGTTCAAGTTTACCACTATTAATCGGGCAACTCTCCTCCCCCAATGTCCAGCATACGCACAATGATTCGCGGTCGTTGAGACACCAAATTAAATAAAGACTTCTAATCTAACTCTTTTAATTATGCAGTCCATCTTCCATACATATTTTATTCCTATTTCAATATTGATTTATTGGTAAAAACGATAGTTAGGAAGACGGCTTCACTATTTGAACGGCCGCAAGTATTTACTGTAACCGGAAAACGAATCTTTCACGCTACAATGGTTGTAATTTTAAAAATGTGTGCGATGAAAATTGAGAGGATTCGGGCGTGAAGTATAAAAAGAGGAGGCAAAAAGTAACAAGATTTTTATCTCATTGAAAACCACATTCTTTTGATGATATTATATGAGAGATATAATCCGCAAAAGTGTTTTCACAGCTATTATAACTTTCGAAAAATTCGAAAATCGGAAACAGGTAACATAGAAACGAGTATTGGAAAAAGAAGGAGTGCTTTCATTTTGTCTCCTTTAGCTTCACTTCCAACGTAATCGAAAATCGTTTGGTTGGTTTTTATTCAACGATTTTGGAGGTCATTAAATCAGAATGTGGCCCATTAATTGACCTTAAATTAATTGCGAATGGCGAGCGAGAAATTTAGGCAGAGTTTATCATAAAGTTCACTTTGGGGTGACCTTGAGAAACCATCTCTTTAAGGTCACCCTTCATCATCGATAATCAACCGGATCCTTTCTCACATTTTTTTCAATATTCGTCACAGGAAATATGTTTTCTCGCGTGACCTCTCGTACAAGCAACTGGAAATGACTTAGTACGGCTGACAAACTGTCACAAAATGAAATTAACTATGCAAATCATTAACTTATGTCTATACTTTTAAGTTCTAATTCGCGAACGCCAACATCAATGGAGTTTACACAGCCACAATAATTGCAGGAAATCCTCCTCTATTTGGAAGCAGCATTGGGAAATGGACCACATCAGGAATTACTAACCCGGAAACCCGAGTGAGGCAGGCTAGAAAATCTTAAACACGATACATACAAAGACAGAATATGACCCTGAATAGACATCAAGTAATACATGTATGCTTCAAAACCTATTGCCATATAAATCTACATTATTTAAGAGGATATTCATTATATTTTCGACAGTGCACATGTTAGGAAGTCAGACTGTGATCTGATTCTGTAGGCAATAGGAGGAAAAAGTGTATAAAACATCTAATTTATAGGAAACACGTATCCAAACAAAAATATATTCAATGCTACCCTTCGATGATAGCTCTGAAGAAAAGACAGAACTGATGAAAAAACTTTCCACGCAAATCAAAATATTTTAGCTGTAACTTTTATTATCTTGGTTTAATTATAAGTAGAGTTTATATCTTAAAGTCCTATCCTATGCTCTAAATTTCACGAAGTTTAGTCCATTATAACCATCAGATGGGCTTGTGCTAGCGAAATTTTTAGATAGTATTATTTATTCACTCATATCATTCTGAAGGTAATATATAACATGTTATATGAGCCTTTCATGATCGATAAAGTGGCCCAAAAGGTTTTATCAAGTCGAGAAAACGTTAAAATTGATTGAAGGATGCAAACTGGCCCTCCATCGCGAATGAAAAAAAGAAACTTATTTTGGTAAAACAGCGCAAAGGAAATTTTGGAGAAAAGAATCAGATATACGTATGACTTCCCCAAAATAAGGGCTAAAATATTATTCCCGATGAAAAAATATCTAAGCTTATTCTCTATAGTCATCAATTCTAAATTCTATTTTGAGGCAGCTATCCCGCTTCTCCTTTTTAATTATACTATTTTTTTAACCTGAAGCACGCAAAATATCAATTTGAAAAGGAATACTATTCATAATGAAAACTTATTATCTTCTTCAGCATTCTCTTTTTGTTTCTTGCTTGCGAGTGCTTCTTGTTTCCATTTAGTCGGGCTCGCAGAGTTTGTATGAATCGCGTGATAGAACTCAACCGCAGAGGAAAATCTATGGGAATTGTATGACACTGTTGGACGAATTGTCGAATTGTTGAATTGTTGGACGAAATAGTTGTTAGGGACCGTCAAAAACATAAATGTTATAAGAGAATAACTCGAATGAATTTTAATAAACAAGCATTAACTGAGAAGCATTCCCATGGTATGTCTCCACAGTGAGATCGACAAGAGAGAAAAATGAATACGGCTTCGGAATAAAGATTGTTTCTCCATCGCTTTGCTGATAATCTATTATTGGGCTCTCATTCGTTCATGGGACTCTCTCCAATCCTGCTCGCCCTTTACCAGTTTATTGCCTCTTCAACTTGTTTGTTTCTTCCAAACTTTTTTTTATAATTTCCCATGCGATACAAGTATGTGTCCTTGAGATGAAATATTCGAGTACTCTTTCTGCGTCGCTAATTACGGCCTCGGCAAGGCTACGTTGATCGCATTATTGAGATTGAGATACTAATGAGATATGGTTCAGCGTTCCCAAAGATCGCACTTGCAGATAAGAACTAGTTGAACATTTAATGAAAACTATTTCAGCGAATATGATTTCAGATTAACATAATAAACGAGTGTGAAGTCGTCGCCTTATGCTATTGGGTTAGATAACAGCAACTCGATTCTTTTTAGCATAAATAACACAGGAACATTTTCAGTACATGGATTCCTATCGAGTACCCTAGTTTTGGAAGACTAACACAACGTAATTTACCAATTACTCTGTACTTAATCTTAATTTATACAGAGCCATTGTGGATCAAGTGAAATGCATAACATATTTGAGAGAGATTGAGGCTGGCTAGTAAGGCTTATTAATGGTAATTAAGGGACTAAGGACAGGCATAATGAGCCAGCAGAACACCTATTGCGGACTTTCTCTTCTGATAGGTATCGAGGGAAATTGATTATGTGCTCGTACGCATTCGTTAGCTCCTAGAGCCAGGGGCCACGAGGGGTGGTGACCCCTGATAGCAATCAATACATTTTCGCACCAAACTCGAACAGGTCAAAAAGTTCTTTAAAATATACCCCTTAATTCGAGAGAAAGACATTTAGAATTGACTCTATTTGAATCGACGCTCTGTTCAGAGCAACTGTCTGTTTTCACCACGATTGTTAAGTCAACCAATGGTTATAATATTGGGTTCGAACTGCCGAATGCCGCATTGGTCCCCGGGTACTCAGCTCTGTTCACTCATACAAGTTTCATGCTTAATTTTACTATCTACTGCACTGCACTACTAGTTCCTACTGTAGTGAAAATTGCCAGCATGCGTTAAGTGTAAATTGCAAATATTCACAACTACATAGAGGATGTAGGGAACTACGTTTTGTATCATTCCTGATCGCCCAAGTGTTTCAGAAAATAGTAAGTGGGGTTTACATCAAGAGAGAGAGAGAGAGAGAGAGTAATTTACTTGATAAAAATACGACCATTGATAAAGAAAGGACTGAATTCCATTTGCAACAGAAACACCACAGTAGGTGACATAGCTAATCTGCCAAGGCACATAATCAAATCCTTCCCAATTACCCCGACACCTTATCATGAACGCCTCTGACCTTTTTGTCTTTCGTCAATGTCAACATGTTTTTTAATAATAGTGGGCATATGCAGAGTAAACGTATGAATCAATGACGGATTTTTTCAAATTCATGTTATTATTGCTGCGTCAACTCAATTATACCACGTCCTTCGCCCTGCCCTTACGGTAGACACGTCGACAATTCAGGAGAAAAACCGCATTTTATGCGCAACGTATCTAATTGGTGCAGGAATATACATGGAATGCATAAAACGTATGGGGAAAAGTTTCGGAAAAATAGATTTATTCCAGATTTTGCCACAATACCTAAAAGTTCTTCAAAATACATCCTTTGAGCGGCGACACAATATTGCCAGCGGGTTTTCCACGACTCGAAGGTCCCCTGGTAGGCGGATTCCAGAAGGTCCTTAAGGGTACGCTTGCAAGCTTATTTGACGGCACTTAGGGTCCCATGGTGATGTCCTTTGAGGGAGGATTTCACTTTGGGAATAAAGAATAGTCTGCTGGTCCCAAGTTGGAACTGTCCAAAACGTCTGGGCCTCCTTCAAGACGTTGCAAAAGGTCTTCGCAAGCAGACACTCGACTACACTCTTGGTCGTCCGTCAAGACCTTCGGGACGAGTTTAGAGCAGGTCTTTCACACCGCCAAATTTTCAGTGACATTGGCATACACTGCATCTCATCAATGCCAATACGAACTGCCATCATGCGCACATTTAACCAACAGTCTAGATTCAGCACTTTACGCACACGTCAGAAAAAAATTGTTACCGATTCTGTTTAAACGAACTTTGTATAAATGCAGTGTGAAAGACTCGCACCGTGGGTATGTCTGTGAATTGAGTGGATTGTACACGGGAGATTCCTACAGTAGCAGGGATTTATAGGAGATTTTTCACATGTATTTTTTTCTCAGAGAGAATGATGCGAAAATGAATTATGTTACGGGAAAAAACTGTCCATGTCGACATATGTATCTCAAAGATGATTTTGGCACAGAAAGGGGCACTAGTTCAATTTTTTGGTGATTAAAAAGTTTCATTGACAGTATTTTACTATCGTCTACATTTTCAGATCAAGGTTTTGGATGGATACAACACACTAATTACACTAAGATAAACTTCAATTCAACTCCGAATACTTTATGCTTCCTTCATTCTGTCTAATATGCATATCGTCTTTTTCCTATTACCATTTCTGCGCCCAACGTTCTCTCCTCTATCAGTCTTCAATATTTTCACACCAATCAAAATGCTTGGTATCTACTTTTTTCTCCTCCTTTGGGTAGCTCCCAATAATCCTCTTCCCGCCTCGAACATGCCTCGTTTGTTTTCCTTTCCGTCCATTTTACCTTTTCCATCCTTCCCCACATCCACACCTCAAAAGTCACCAATATCCGCCTATCATTTTGTTTTTATGAACAAGTTTCCGCGTTGGACAAACCACTCTCCATATAAGAGCTTTAACAAATCTTTTTCTAACATCCTTACTCAAGGTCTCTGTACTCTCCCTCCTCGTGAAACATTCATTTCCTAACGCTCCCATCTTCTTACATCCCTTCTTATCCCTTACAACCCTGAAACCAACTTGGTCCGTAACTCTCTCAAGAATATATCATAAGGGTTTATTTAAAATTTCCATGAATGCTTTTTTAAAGGATCTAAGTTTCAAGCGTTGAACCCTCCGTGATTTCACGAAGGAAGCTTTTCTCGTATGGGCCCCATATTCCGTCCTCCCACGTACTTCGTCAATTGGGTCGGGCAAGTGAAAGATAGTAGCGTCTCTTAAGTCATAGGCACGCGTAGGAGTGAACTCGTAAATAATCGATCGGTGCATAAAATGTTACGAAAACGAACCAACCTGAAAGACCAATCGTGGCTATACGTTCAAACTATTTTCAACAACCTGGCGGAGTAAGCAACGCTGAAATGAGTCTAACAATCGTAGTACCTTAAAGAAATAGCAATTCAAAAATTAATAGCATCGCAATTTATTTACTTAATTTTGACAAATTATTTAATGGACGAAGCAAACTATTAATTAAAACGTCCATTGTATGCAGAATTTCCAAGTTCGATCCGAAACGTTTGGGCCGAAATTGTGTAGCAGAATTGGACTAAGACTGTGGCTATTTCATCCAAGTACAGAATAGACCAGAAATCGATTTTTAACTCTTACATGAAGGCATATAAAACAAGAAAACTTCCGAGTGGTTTTTAGCAGTGAACTCCTCTATCTTCTATTTTCCGCCTTACTTAAAATCGCTTTTGCCGAAAATAAGTTCTGCAAACTCCATTTTCAATCAGATTTTCACTATATTTGACGTAGATTATTATGAAGGACTCGATAATTCCAAGATATTTCAAGCTTAATTCATCCTGCCTTTGCCTAGACCGCATTGACAGCCCTAAAAGTGAGCCCAATACGTTTCACAAGCTTCGTCACGTCTAATTTGTTTTTTTTTAACTGTTTAGGGATCATATGCATGGTATATTACATTATACAAAACACTTCCGTAATAATTCCAGTACGAAACTAATCGTTTGGACTCCTTCAACTCATCTCCATCAGAAACGCTCACATCTTCGATAATGTAAGAAAATGAAATCTACGTGGCAGTTAATCACGGGGAAAACGGACCTTCGTCCTCCTAATTCAAATTCCAGCTATTTATTCAGCTAGGAATTCAAACAACCAACCTTAGCTTGCCACCAGAGTGTTGGTTCTTGTTTTTATCATACCCAGTATTTGGCGGTCCCATCGGGAATACTAAAGTGGCCGCAGTTGCGGATCCCTACGCCCCAACATTATTTCATTTCCGCGGTTTGGGTCCGGCCTTCCTCATTTCCGCAATTTTCTATGCCGAAATCCCGGTCTGGGAGTGTAACCACGCTAAATGCCAATCAAATAAAGGTTCTAGGTTCCCGAAGAAAACTTATATCTAACTTACACTGCCCGAACACACACCACGTCCATGAGTCTGTCAAACAATGTTTTCAGCTGAAAGCCCTCACTAGTGCTAGAAGTCCATAACTAACTTCTTCAATAGTGCGATGAAGAAAAGTTTTAATATTAAAAATATGTTAAAACTTGCCACAAAAACATAAAAATTGGAAAAAAAAGCACAAACAATGAATTTATAGGCAGTTTAAGGAATGAGAGACGGTTGTGCGGAGAAATTCAAAGAAGGCGCAAGTCAAATAAGGATATATATATATATATATATATATATATATATATATATATATATATATATATATATATATATATATATGCATCAGGGCAATGGGATGCTGAAAGTGGCGATGGAGGGAGAATACTGGAAGGAGAAACGGCTTTAGGGAAGAATTCGAAGAAAGAAAAAGGAATAAAATCAAGAGATAGATGCACATTTAAGGCAATGGGAATCGGAATGCGACGATGGAGAGGACAGTGCTGGGAAAGCGAGGCAGTGGGAGAAAAAAAGTAGGTTGGATTTAAGAGGGTATGGAGGATGCAGAGCAAAAGAACGAGTTATTCTGTGTAGTATTGGGTCTTGTGTCACACTAGTTAAGGGCTTTGGAGCACGGCAGTGAGTAGTGACAGAGTCTAAAAATTAAAAGCAAAATGTCAGATTCTCACAAAACCTGCGCATCAGAAGTCAACTGTCGATTTTTTGCGGAAATATAGATCGCATGAGAATTTCTACGTACTGCTTTAGAAAATAAGGTTCAAAATTTAAATTACTTTCCCTTAGTTATGACATCGAATATTGGATAAGTATAGAGCTGCATTTTTTTCCAATCAAATAATATTCATATATCATAGGTCTCTCTTGTTTCATCCTTTTTCACTTGATAGATGGTTCGGCTGCTATACACCAACAGACTGAGCATGTAATTTTTAAAAAAGGAATTAAAACAGTGATTTAGCGATGAAATAGTATTTTCTGAAAGTTTTCTGCCTAGATATACACTGAGTGATGGGTTGGGAATTTCTCTATACCATCCACTGATACATTTTACCATTGGCTCCACCATGAAGTCCTTTGAAAAAGCCCTATCAGTCGTTACCCATTCACACTCAGGCTTAAAACTCAAAAAATAATAAAGAGGTCGCCGGTTTCATCTATTATCAAGCATGATGAGTGAGTCTTGCAGTAATTCATGGACTAAATCTTCATTTCTCCTGACCATTACTAATGAGTCGTAATCATCAGCCCGCGCTTAGAAAGGGCGAGCCAAATTTCGACAAAATTGCTTCTCACGGATAAAATGATGCACCGAAATATCCTCACGCTTTTTAAAAAAAACAAGTATTTTTCTAAAACAGAAATTTTATGAATCATTACAGAATTCCTTCAGACTATCAATCTCATATTTATTAGAATCTCCGGACTAAATTCCCGCCTAAAAACCACTTATAAAAATCATAAATTACTTTATGAAGAAAATCATTTACAAAATTTTAAAAAAAGTTTTCATAAAATATGCGCCCAGTTTTAGTGGCGTTAAGATAATCTCAATAACCATCCCATCAAATTTTATTTGAAAGATATATTAAAAACTACTTCGGTCCAGGGGACAGTTTGACGTTCCCTTCCTTACATGGGTCAAGCGGCATCCAGCCATTTTGAGTAACGTGCTAAAATAAATACTTTAGGGCAAGAGAATCGCAGTCAAGACGCTGAAAAATCACCGGACTTTTCCAAGCATCCTAAGCTTTCCCGTCAACCGCCACCCTAGGAGACTACCCCCGTTCAGAGAACTGTATCCCACAACGCGGAGGAAGGTGCCACGCCCACTGTTTGAATAACATCGGACCACGCGATTGGGATAGGCAACGAGCCTTGGGGTCAATTTGGTCACAAATGACGAGAATTAATGCGTTTCAAACTAAATTTTCAGCTTAAATGAAACCGGAAATCCGGAGTCACTGGTGCCAAGTAGTCCACGCCTTGGGCAAACAGTGATAGACGCACCAATGGCGATCATCAAAATTTCTCCTACCGCAGGGGTATGAGTGTACATTCTGAATGAATTGTTGAAGGGGCTCTGGGTACTCTACGTGACGGTGCTATTACATGTTTACATTCAAATTTGGTGGAAATGTTAACTCGATCATTCTTCCAGGCCAATCACAAGTTCACAATCCACACAACTAACAATTATAAATACGCTGCCTACCCCATAGGGGTAACCCTTCGTGTTTTCTCGTAAATTTTCTTTAAAAAAGGGTACTTACCAACTTGGTCAACGGTTGGTCGACCGTTCCGGGTGACCATTTAGGCACAATTTCACGCAAGAACCATATTCATTGGAATTTTTATGATCCTTATTGATTGCACTTAATAAAATGTGCTTAAAATAAATTTGAAACTACTACCAATGATAATTCAATTATAAGGAAAAGTTTAAATGCAATGCAAGAACCATCGTTTCAATTGATTCGTGCAGCGTATTGTTATTTTTCTCCCAAGCATTGCCAGTACAATTATTAATATTTATTCAGTTCACGGGAGGTTGAATTTCCTCCCAAAATCAAATATTTTTGTGTTGTGCTCTCTGAATTCATTCTGATCAAGTACATAAATGTAATGTTTCATGAAAAAAAGCAAATAGAGAAACTAATAAGACGAGAAATCCGAATCTAAAATGGTAACACCTATCTGAAGCGAATAAAAGTACTGTGGATGCATTGCGTGAGATAAAGTTCACCAAACTCACCACCGTGTAATGGACCTGTGTTGATGGATAACCTGCGTTGTTCTCGTAGGAACTCGAAAGCCGCTTATCACTGGTTGAGATGCAAACGTCTCCAAGTCTGAAAATCACAACAACAGCACTTCAATTCTAGAGAAAATGACAACAGGTATTATTATTATTAACTTGACTATCTCACCCATCGAGGCTACAATCACTTCAGACAACCACCGGAACGTCATATTCAATTATTGTCGTAATTCATAAAGAGGCAGGCCAGGAAATAATTTTTTTTTAAACTTTAGAAACAAAAAACACAATTCAAACCAGCTTGCATTCGGAAGAGCATTTAAAATTTAATCCGAGCGACAATCTTTTTGATTCCGCAATATGATTTCAGTAGCTCTGGTAATGCTTTTAAATGCATGGGAGGAAGAAAAGCGCACGCTCGTCGCCGAGACTGAAAGCAATGACAGACATGTCGAAAATCATCCGAATAATAATGAAATGAGTAATGAGGCTGTCGATAATAATCCACGGAATGAAATGGAAATGTTTCAACAGTGCCAACATCATACCTACCCACAGTTTTCCACTTCGTTCTGTTTATACTAACGTAAGTATGAACACTAACCTACTGAAACTCAATGAAGATAATAAATAACCTTATCAGCTCGTCCGGCGTATGATATCTAAAAGTTGGAGTTTAAGGTCACTATTTATCGCAGTATCAATATCATGACGGATATAATTCCAGAAAATTTGTTTATTCCATTTCGAACCTCTGACTTCGTTAACTTAACTGTGGAATTTCACAGAATTTCATTGGAAAATATGCCATTTCTCATGTTTCTCCGAAAGTACAATTTTATTTTACGTTTCAACTTCACATTCCTAGTCTTAGGCCAGGTTTATGTGTGCACTATTACCGCGTTATTGAAATACGCCACGTCATGCTTTTCTGTCCCACATTTTATAAATGGTTAGAATATTTTTCCTTGTCATAAGAACCGTTTCACTTTAACGCTGGATGCATTGGGCATTTAATGGCAAGAATGCTTCACAAATAAGGGTGTAATACAATTCCTTACAAATAAAAAATTAAAGAGGCTGAGCTTAAGCACTGATGGATACATTGGAGTATTTTGAGATCATGGGCGAAGACAGTTTACTTTATGTGGGCATCTGACCATGCGCCAAACAATTACCTTGTTCATATTATAATATTTCCATCAAGTTCAATCTGTAGAGCATTGTTTCGAGGGAGTATGATTACAGTTACATTTTACTCATGAACGAATACTACAAGTACTATTTTTGAATTTTAGACACCTAATTATGGTATTGTAAGGTTTCAATTTGTACACATCCACCTAAAGAGCTTTGGGAAAAATAAATTAAATCAAAAAAATTCATTATTTCACTAAGCAACATTAATGATCATATGCTCAAGGATGAATATGAGCCGAAGTAATGAACAATATTTCCTCTAGTCTTAATCTCATTTTCAATTTAAACGGGTATTTTTTCCTTAGAAGGCGAAAATGTAATTTTTAAGATATACATATAATAAATAAAAAAAATTGGAGACCCCTATTCTCCTCATGCTTGGGAAGAATAGAACCAATAGGATATGCCCTCACCTCTTTGTGGATTTAACGCAAATATCCCATAAATTCTACAAATTTATTACTACTTAAATGACATCACTGTAGCTCGTCTCTTAGTGAATCCTGGGCTGAATGGATTCTTAAAAATATAGTTAAAATGCTTATGAACCCTGAATCAGTACTGCATACAATAAAGCTGAAGGATACAGAGGCATTAATTATATTCTCAAGAAGTGGAAATTTGTAACAAAAAGTGGGTAACAAATAAATTCACATGCAAAATAAAATTAATCAATATTTTTTTCTCCCTTTTCAACTCTGGAATAGGTAAAATAACTGTACGTACATGTGTTGTTTTTTTCAAAATCACATGCAAAAACTTAGAAAATATTTATGATATTTACGTGCAGTATTTATTATAAAGAATGGTTTTCTAGGTCATCTCATTATCGATTTTTTTACAAAAAAATATGGAATTATAGGTCATCTCGTAATAACCACATATATCGACAGCCAATGAAACTGGAAATCACTTATTGCTTCAATTAGACAATTTAGACATTGACTCGAGTCTGGTGTCTTCCCATTCAAAGGCCCAATTTATAGAAAGAATGATGAGAACTCTCACCTTTAATCTCAGTCTGAGATGGGACAATTAGCTTTCAAATCATCATTACAAGAAATGTATTTCAGGAAATTTTGCGCCATGCCGTGTCTCCCTTCTTATTTTTTATTTTTGCGGATATTTTCAGACTTTTTGAAGTCGTTAACGTATCATCTAGATAGCGTCTCGGCTAATTTACGCCAAAATTTCGGCACAAAACCGTTGATAACATGTATCATCTAGCAGTATCTGCAATGTGCCATCTTATTTCACCTACCCGCCGAAGGTTGAATGATATCACGAGACAAAATTTGCCATAAACTCCTCCACTTAAACCCTTCGCCCCAAGGAAAAAAAATAACTCTCCGCGTGCGAAACTTACGAGTTTGGCGAGGATGTGGGAGGGTGAGAAGGGGGGAAGGATAGAGAAAGAGAGAGAAAGGAAGGGAAAGAAGTGGTCGGTCGGACGACGATCTGCGAAAACAAAAACACACGAAAGGAAGAACAAAGAGACCAGTTTGGATTGAAACAATCGAGGGCGGGGTGAGGCGGAGATGAAGGGATGGAATTTGCCACTACTCACGACCACCTACTACTACTGCCGGCTACGACTCCATCTGGAGTAGGGGAAATGGGGTGCCAAGGATGTTTCGCGAATACGATTGTTGTTCACACATACAACCGCAAGGACTTTCTCCTCCCGCATCGCCCTCCAACCACACTTCCCTCCGGACGGAACCACGGTTCGCCAGAAGCTAAAATTGGAGCAGGAAAAAGGGGGAGATGGATGGACGGACGGATGGAGAGGTATAGAGAGAGAGAGGAAGTGAAGAGATGGAGTTGAGGATGGCAGCGACGACGATTGAAAAAAAATGGGGTAAAATTGAAAAGAAAAGATTGGATGAGAAATCGTCCGGGGAAACCCGGAGATTCCGGTTCCACCGCTATCCAGTATAAAGTGAAGTGAAAAAAAATAAATAAAGGCGTATTGACGGAGGAGGGGGTGGAGGAGAAGAGAAGCGCAAGGATGCAGGGGGATGTTTTGTGTCCCTTCGACAAGTTCCCTCGCTTCCTCCAAACGCTGCGGACCGCTCGAAGGGAGATTTTCGTGTTCGGATTGGGAATGAATTTGGGACGGAGTGGGATGCGCGCGAGTGTATGTGTGTGTGTGGGGGGTGTGAGGAGGGAGAGATGAGGAGATGTGTGCGTGTGTGTGTAGTGAGAAAAGGGAGGGCGATATGAATCTCTAGGAAAGAGATTTTTTGAGGCGTCCTCGATGGGGGAACGAGTGGAGGCAGGGCATGCAAAGCATAGTTCCGGTGCGGTGCGCGCAGATTGCGAATGTTCCGCTCCTCCGGCGACCGAGTGAGGAGAAGGAGAGGGGAGGGGGTTACTCTAGGGTGACCAGATTTCCGAGAAGAGGTTAAAATCAGGACGCGGAGAGCTATGGGGAAGGATATCCGGGACACACCCAGGAAATATCGAGGCTTCCTGACGTTCAGATACGTTACGAATCTAAAATGGCATGGCGCGATTATTTATTAACCCTGTGGAGATACGTTTTCCCGAGAATATGCAGATATTTGTGGCATGATTGTCCGCCAAGGGGGTGAAAAATAAGGCTGCCGATCTGAGGACCCGGGTTTAAATCTGGACACCCTCGGCTTCATCCAAGCTGTGTGATTTTTTCGGGTACCGGTTCTTCCTGGAAAACATCTGGCGGAACTAGACTCCCCCACTACTCTGATGTGCCAATTTCACGCCCCATAGGCCTTAGGACAATGCGAGCTCTACACCTTTCAAACCAACCTTCGAATTTTGGTCGGTTGGTTTGGTCAGATGGATTATTTGGTGAGTTGGATACTATCACAACATCAGTGAATTTGATAATTACGGAATTCACTTGATGGTACTTCATTTTACGAATGGAATAAAGTAGTGAATTCCACCAAAACATTTTTATTTTCCGACTCAGATTTCGAGTCTTACAAGAAAGACAAAAAAACCAAAATACGCTGAATTCACTTTTCTTGACTTCTGAGGACCTCTGCCAACAACCCTCTCTCCTCCACGGCCACGCCTAGTACTTCTTCGTTTGTTTTGTTTTCTGTCCTTCACTTTTCCCTTCATTCTCCACACCCACGAATCGAAATTCTATAAGCAGCACATTCAACAGACTTATTTGAAAAACAATTTTTGTGCGGTGCTTTATTCAGCTCACCAATGTCAGCTGATACTGATTAGAGTATCAAGTATTCACAGCTCAAATCTAGAAATATTTTCTTGTGAAGAACTGTTTCCAACCTCTAGTCGAGATATTCATTAGGAGCAAATATACCCAGCAAAAATGATTTACGAAAGACTTTCCATTCTCGGGATGTAACCGCGTAGGTTGTTTTTCTGACAACAGTTTCGCCCGTGTTTCAACGAGCGTCTTCAGGTCGAAGACGCTCGTTGAAACACGGGCGAAACTGTTGTCAGAAAAACAACCTACGCGGTGACATCCCGAGAATAGAGAGTCTTTCATCTGAACGCCGCGAAAATCTACGATCCCATGATTTACGAAAGTTCATAGAGTGTGTTCGACATTATTTTGGACTGGGGTCATGTGCACCCCACAGATCCATCGCTTAAATTTTATTTATCGAATTTATACCAGGCTAAAAGTTTTGATTGGTAACACAAGGCATTTTCCGATGCTTTTTCTGCAAATTAGGCTGATAAAAAATAGCTAAATATCACTGCTTTAGCTCTGATACGGTGGAATAGTTCCATACCTGAGTGATGGCACTCATCCAGTAGGTAGTATTTGGGGGAGGCGACCGACAGCTGAGGTCATTTGCGTCATTAGGGATGGACAGGAAAGGATGAAGGGTGGGGAGAAATCAGGCGTCGGCGTTAGCCTACACTTTGCGAAAGCGCCACGGGGCCCGCAGCTTAACGCACGCCGTCCGTCCGCCGCATCCGCCGTCCGCAGGCGTACTCACTCAATTACCCTCCACAAAGCATCTCAAGTAGGGATACCGCTGAGAAATATTCAACACTGCCGGGATTTGAACCCGGGCCCTCTGGGTGGGAAGCCAGACGATAGCCAACACAACCTCTCGATGTCACTCATCCAAAACAATGTTAATGCCACGTGTTTCGGCTCACTTAGCTATCATCACGTGTTTAAGTACATCACGTTCATATTATTAGTGTCAGGATCTTTATAGATGCAGGTACTCACAACGTAATTTATCATAGCATAGATTTAAAGAAAATAACTTTTTTTTATATTTCGTAGCTTCATGTCAATTAAAAGGCTCGCAGGATAGTGACGAGTTTTTCAATTCACGTATGAGTGTTAACGTGGGCTGAACATTTATATTGGGCTCCGTAAAAGTGCCCTGTAGTCAGCAATTTGCATTCATTTTATACCCTTCCTTTTATCTGTTGGCTTTAACAAGGAGACGAAGCGAACATTATTACTCCTTGATTCTAAAAATTTGGCCCTTGTTACAAACTCCTACGTGTTGAAGTTCTTTCTTTGCCCCTTCGGCTCGCCATTTACGAATCAAAATGAATTTTGAAATACGAATATTTCTTCGTCATTGGCACTTCATTCGCGTATTTAATCGTTAGCTCCAAGGATTCAAAGCGAAATTTGGATCTCATGAATATATTCCGTTTTTCTTTGGCCGCGAATGGACAAAAACCCATTGACGACGAAACTGAAACATGGACGCCAAAAGTTAAAATATCTCCGCTGAGCATTATCCGGTACACAGAATTCATTCAAAAATAAATCCCCATCGAATAAATGCCTTTAAAGGATGCTCGAAGCTGAAAGCCGATTAAATTTTGCCAAGGTCATGGAATGAGTTCCACGTACCCATTTCAAAAAAATCATATTGAAACGTGCTTTTAGATGGTCTTTTCTTTCGTGGAGTTTAATTGTTGCCAGACCAATGTTTCCGCTCATATAATTCACGAATATTTATTATTTCACCATTCACGATAGTCTAACATTTCTCAAGCTATACGAAAATTTTCAATTACGTTGTTATGTAAAGAGAAACGGATAGCCTGAATGTCCTATTTCGTCATCGACACCCAACCGAAAATACCGGGCTTTTCATTCGAAGCGCTTTGAACCAGAAGTCAAACGGTGACATAAATATTTTATGATTAAAAAATAAATGGCTTTGAGGGTAAAATTGTAGCGAAAAATCGAATTTCACATCAATGCCTTGAAATTTTCTTCATGAAAATTTATTTTGAGCCCCTAACACCCCGAAAACAGAACGTACGCAGTTTAAACTAGTCTAAGCGCGGTCAGGGCTATATTTCGATTAGAGGTGCTGCCTGCACTAAGGCTGCTACTATTCTGAATGATATCACGATCTCACGGTACGCAATTATAGCGACCCTGGTCGTACTTTTGACACACATATTGCAGCGAAAAGGCGAACAGGGTCAGTTTAATTTAACATTTCGCGGTCGCAATCCCATTCTGGTCGGTGCCTGAGATCATATCCCGGAGTAATTCTTCTGTGACATACTCATGAATCACCAAATCGCAAACGCCCGCTCTTTCTCGAGACTTGCGACCTCTGAAGTTAATCACCGACCCCATTTGTATGCATGTGCGCGCGCTCGCCTTCTTATCCCTATGCCGAGCGACAGGGGGTTAACCTTAGGTTCGAGTTCTTATTACTGGGGGGTTTATCGTGCGCTTATGGCAGAAGCGCGTGCGTAATAATTCTCTCTAATGCGTTTCCATGGAGTGTTTAATCAATGGAAATCGCATCTGCTTCACCTTCGCGGGTTGATAAAACGATTTCTTTTTTTTGCAAACTGAACCCAAAGTAGAGAATTTATTTAGTTAGAAGCTATTTACTAAAGAAACACTAGAAGATAGTTCCTTATTATTCAAAATGCGTGAATTCATGTATATTCTGGAAGCTTATAAAATAGAGTACACTTTGAGTCTAAATATTTTACCGGTAGTGGCTGTGCATATCCCATGATTAATTTTCTGGTAGTTTAAACACAGATTTTCTACAAATTCCATAATATGCTGTCCATCATTTCAGTAATTTTTTTTGGGAGAAATTCAGCATTATTATTATTAAAAAAAGCTAAACAAGTTTTTGGAACGTGATCTGGGTAACTCAGAGGTATCGTTGAACCCACCTTAAATTTTCGTTTAAACAGGTGTATAGGAAAATCCAAGGACTCTGATTTAGCCCAAATTTAAATATAAAATATGATCTGAATTATATACAGCCTTACAACAGGACTAAGAGTTGAATTAAAGTGAACAGCTGATTCAAACGAGTTTCCCACTATGCTGGTAAGGCTTTGTTGGCTAATTTCATGAAAAACCAAGAATTACTAGAGAAAGGAAACCTGGCTATATGCCACTTCATTCTAATTGATATTAGTATATAAAAGACTTTCTTTAATATAATTTCCAACTTTTAGCGACATCAACATACGCGCAAAAATTGGCAAAGAACCTAAACGAGCAATTTGAAAGGTAACTGTCAACTTTCAATTAGAAAATTATAATGAGAGAGAGAGAAAAATAAGCAAATTCACGAAAATATCGATAAATTTCCTCATTTTAAACATGGGAAAACAAAAGAGGACGAGAAAGCGAAGGATTGCCCTTTAGAAATCGCGTGTAATTGACGGACACTGGCCTTTCTTTCCGCCATCGCCATTACCCCACATGCCACCGTTTCCGCCTTTTTTTTAACCCCCTGGGAGTAGCAGGCACCCAACCTCCCTTTCTCATTCTGCTTCCTTCCTGTTCTCTTAACATTTTCCCACCCTTTACATTAAACGCCCATTCCGTCCCCATCTCCCCTCAACCTTCCCATTCATCTTGTTCAGCATAATACACAATGTCCTCTCCTCCCTTGTACTACACAATCGGACCACCACACGATAATTAGCGCGCCTCGCCCTCTTTAACTATTCCGTACCCGAGCAAATCTCTTCCTCCTTCTCTCACGTGGACTCAGGAGAGACTCAGCAGGGGCGGGGACAATGGAGAGAGAATCGAGAGGGAGAATGAGAGCACTGTGGGAATGAAACTGGGCAAGCGAGAGAGAGAGAGACGAAGGGAATATATAGCCCGGTATGATAGATGGATTCGGAAGTTACCACTAGAATCATACCATCATTAGGAATCCCATTAAAATCTTTCTTTATCATGTTATGAAATATTATTAATACTGAATTGTCCGTCTGTATCTACGTCCGTCGAAGATCCTCTTCCATCCACCCCAACACATATCATGATGTCATGAAACTTATATCACTCGACACGGAATGTCGTTCGATTACATAATGCGTTCTAATTTTTCGACTAACTCTTGATGGCGTAGATCTAGACCCAAAAATATGTTCTAATTTGCTATAAGTCACAGTAAGAATTACGAAACAATGCGTATCCAGAGGCAGTGTGTTTCGAGAAAGGCCATTGAAATCATAAATAACTCCATTATGAGTAGT
Source organism: Hetaerina americana (assembly GCF_022747635.1). Taxonomy (NCBI): domain Eukaryota; kingdom Metazoa; phylum Arthropoda; class Insecta; order Odonata; family Calopterygidae; genus Hetaerina; species Hetaerina americana. The sequence continues at coordinate 38,042,166 of NW_027287427.1, read as the reverse complement.
TTTTCACAGTTCCTTCAAAAACGAATGAGGAATAACAGTGTCAGAGATAGCTCTACTAATAAAATAGCTCCATCTCCATCCAGGATCAATGCATGTGGTTAATGAATTGCATGATTTCAAATTTCATATTTGTCCAAAATTTTAAGTGAACGATAATGTAGTTATTTTTTTTGGAGACAAAAAAATCCAGCAATTGTAAAAAAAATGTCATTAAAGCAATGCTGAAAAATACTGTGGATCCTCCCTGTACGGAGTTACAGGTGCGGTAAACTAGTATGCAGATAATTTTATTACAATTATTTATTTCGTGCATCAATTTTTTACATGTTTTGAAGTGGTAGCAATTGGACAAAAATGTGATCGCTGGATAGGAGGTAAAAGATCGTATAATTCATGTATTTAAATTGAAAGATAAATTATTTAACGAAGAAGTTTGAATATAAGGAGAATGCTTGATTCAAAGAAATATTTAGACGCAGTGGAATGCCAAAACTCTGATAATGCAGAGACCAGGTAAATGGGAACGCAAATAAACGAATAGACATAACAGACGAATTTGAAAGGGAAAACAGACTCGAAGGAGGTGAAAAAGGCAAACATAAGGTTTTTATAAAAAGTATCGGGAAAAGTTTCGGAAAAATAGGTTTATTTCAGATATTGCCACAATACCTCAAAACTCTTCAAAGTACATTCCTTGAGCGTGGATTCACTTTTACCAGCGGCTTTTCTACGACTCTGAGGCTCTGTGGTAAGATTCCGGAAGGTCCTTAAGGGTACGCGAGCAAGTTTCTTTGACCGTACTTAGGGTCCCATGATGGTATCCTTTGAGGGAGGATTTCATTTTTGGGAAAAGGAAATATTCTGCTGGTGCTAAGTTAGACTCTCCAAAACGTCTGGGTCTCCTTCAAGACGCAGCAAAAGGTCTTCGCAAGCAGAAACTCGGCTCTGCTTTTGATCGTCCGTCAAGACCTTCGGGACGATTTTAACGCAGATCTTTTGCAAAGCCTAATTTTCAGTGATAATAGTGTGCATTGCATCTTATCAATACCAATACGATCTGCGATCATGTGCACATTTAACCGACGGTCTGAATTCAGCACTTCACGCGCACGCTGAACGTTGTCATCGGTTCTTGACGCCGACGGCCGTTCAGCGTGGCGCTCGTCCTCCGCACTCTCTCAGTCATCTTTGAAACGCTTGTACCTCTTTAAAAACTCTAGCTCACGATATCCCTTCATTCTTAAACACTTGGCGAATCATGCTCAAAATCTCCGTACCCGATTTCCCCAGTTCAACACAAAATTTGATGACTTACCGCTGTTCAATAGTTCGCTGCATTTTGCGTTTGCACTGATTCACTCGACAAAGATCCACTAAAAATACGATCCAGCCTGAATGAACGCTCGCAGGCGATTGGCGCGTGTTAAAGGTCAGACCCCCCACCACCGAGCCATGAACATGTGCGCAGCTGTGGGAGTAGTTTTCCATGTTGTTGATTTTGCATGTGGTATTGTTCCTTTTTACGGGTTGTGACCTGACACCCCCCGCCACACGCCCTTGCGGCGGCTTGCGGGGTATTATGTAGATGTAGACATATATGAGCCTATGCGGTGCCAGCGCGCTGCGACGTGAAGTCACGCGAGGAAAAAATGTTTCCGATACTTCTATGCTGACCTTGTATGTAGGGGAACATTTTTTTAGCATTTACAACTTGCAAAAGAATTAAGAGGTTATCAAATTGATATGTGCGATAATATCCACGAATCGCAAAAAACACACCCCTAAACGGATAAGTACCCATTTCAACATTTTAATGGGCATATTCCGGGACGTGAAGGCTGTCATTATTTTTAGAAAAATAGAGAAGACTTTTCTGGGGCAACACTAGGAAATAATTATACAGAAGTAGGCATGCATAGCTTTAAGAAATTTCTATTCTGTTTGGTAATCATTAAAAAATACTAGCTATATTGCTACGAAAAGAATATTTTATTCCTCACCTATGGTTTCTGTATAAAATTTAATCCTCAGATCAGCCTATGATGCTATGCATAATTAACTGAAATTTAATTATAATCTACAGAATTCACTAATAGCTTGCATTCCCTGGTTATCCGTCGTCATGTAAATGATGAAGGCTCAGTGAACCGAATTGCTCGTCGTCCAACAAGGCTTCCTTTACGTGTAAAATTGCAACACTGCTTTTGAATCTATAATATTCAATTCATTTATGAAATTCTTCGACAATAATTTTTATGCTGTGTGAAACGAAGAACACAGACAACCATAATGTAAAGGCAAGGCGGATGGGGAGCGTGACAGGCTCGCCGATGCAAAGGGCTAAAATTGAACCAGTGTCACCCGTGCCGAGTAATTGTGTGACCGACACTACTCCTCTGTCATTTTCAAACGACTTCCATGGTCTCCTAAAGCGTACATAAAAAAATATTCCCAAAGAATTCCGAGCAGCTTCGGCTTTTTTTACCATCGGAAGATGGATCGATGCAGTTACGTGGTCGCTTTTATAACGCCAGAGCATAAATTTAACCAAAAATCACATCTATTATTTTGATGTTCCGGGAAGCATACTCCAGCATTTCGACGGATAACGTCAGAAATAAGTGCATATACTATAATATAGATGATTACTATAACCAGTTCAAGTGTTTGGATAGAGGAAAGTTTGCTATTTTATTTCGCATGGAATAAAATGTCATGATTTAAAGTCGACTCTTGAAACGAGTGTGGCAATTAGGGTCCAGCTCAATTAGTGCCAGATTTGAGTTTCCGCACCTCCTCTTCTTTTAGATTTATCTCCGATGGAAGTCCGGCTCTTCGGTGCCAAAGAGCCCTTCGGGAGGAGCACACTCTTGCGGCTACATCTCGGTCTGGGCGAAGTTAAAAAAATTCTCTCACCCGTGCGGGTAATTCATCGGTTGCGAGGGAAAAATTGCATCGCTGTCAGCTCAAAGGGAACTTTTTTTTTAACTGCCTCAGTTTGGAACTGCTCCAAATGCCCCTAAGTTTAGGGAACTGCAAAGCTCTGAGGGATCGGCAGCTGTATTCTCTCATCAATCAACTCATATCCAGGTTACTTCCTCCCCGGCTCTGATCCTACGCTTTGGGAATTTTCAGAACTCTGTCAGGGTAACAAAACGCTCCAGCGCGAAAAATAATGTTTTCTCAAGGAAAATACGAGATGAAAAAGGGTAATTTTTTTCACTACATTTAAAAAAAGAAATGGATGAGAATATTTTGCTACCGCGCTTGGACACATTTGCCCGATGAATAGTCTTAACGCTCGCTGACGTAACGGACGGATTCCACATCTGATGTCTGCTACGTTAAATGAATTACGCATGCACGTTATGATTAATATTTCTGTTAAAATGGATCCAATTGAAATCCTTGAATTAAACGAATCATTATCGTAACTCGACTTGCGCAAGGAGTTAGAGTTGACATTTATAAGTTTTCATCTGAGAAAGGTTTTCTCTATATTTGAAAAAAAATGTCAATAGTAATTTTCCGAATTCACGGGTATTCCTATTATAACTTATTTTCCCGTGAGCAGCTCTTGGTTCAAGGAAGATGCAGTAGAGGAAATGTAGTATTTAAAACATCTGGGGCATTTACAAAATCATCATTGGGACTGCTTCGACTAATCCTGAAAATTATTTTGCTTTGCAGAGAAGTACATGTATGTACCTATGCCCGGGATCCGCACTCTCTCTCGCCTCTAGTTCGTAGCTATCCGGAAATTTATCCTCGCATTAAACCCCATTTGTTTATCACCGATTGGCAAATGTTTGTATTGCCATTTTAGTTAGCTAGGATGGGCAGCTCACTTGCCGGTTCAAATAAAACTAACGGGTATTAATCAGGGGATAGGCATGGCTATCGCACCCGACTTTAATTATTTTCAGGAGATTTGCGAGTGACCCGAAATGACCTCAGCACTCGTGTTAAGTAAATGCTCAAATGATGCCGGGGCATACTATATTTGAATAAAGTGTGAACCTCGTTTCCCAGCGGTTGGGGGAGTATAGCAACAAAACACTGCGCTAACCCACTGGTAGAGTTTCAATTCGAACATTAACTTCGTATGTTTATCCCGGAAAAATAATTGGAAGCCGGCAGTACACGCATTGATGACGGATGGAATCGCTTTCAACCTAGAGCAAACAGAATGGTGGGCTTGAAAGCCAAAATCGGTGAAACGTGTCCAAAGCAGAGCATAGGCGGAGGAAAACTCTCTTCTGCAAAAGTTATTTTTGTTTCGACCGCGAGCGTAGTTGTTATATTACAGCCAGGCACTGAAAGAAATTTTTCAATGTAATATTCTTATTTTAAATTCATTGCAATGATGAGTTTCCTATTATACGAAAGTTCTTAGCTATGGCCCCCGGGGCATGATATAACAAAATATGGTAACGCTTAAAACAAAAAGAGATTCTCAGAAGTTAACTACTACCGCCGATTTTTCGGCGGATTAACATTTTTATTTCCGATTATATTTTCTCTAAGATGTTCGGAAAAACTTTGGAGAAGGAAAGAAAAATAAACATAGGAAATACTAAGGGACAATGGGATGCTGAAGATTGCGATAAAGGGCAGAATTCTGGGAAATCGCAACAGAGAAAGGAATGAATAGGTATTTTGTATGGAATGAAGCGAGGAAAAAAGTATACTGTGTTAAAGAATTAGTTTATAAAATATGTGGAATGCGGTTTAAGTATATCTATCATGTCAGTTAGGACTAAAGAGTATATTATTGTGTAGAGCCAAGATCCATCAACAACTTACCCTAAGGCGGTTAACTACTCATAAAAAAATGTACGCGCTAATTTCTCCACGAGCGACTGCGCCGATTAAAATGAGCGTATGATAATGAGGGTGAAATTTTGCATTTTCCCACACAAAGTTTTGATGAACGCTGCGGTTGAAAGATAACTTTTTTGAAGTCACAAACACCATTAGGTAGTTACGCGGAAAACTAATATTTAGCCAATTATTATGGAGCCTTTCCCGCAGGTTGACCAAGTCTCTTCCCCTAGGAATGGATATGTATGAAAACTGTTACTGCATTGTTTCATGTCTGCGGCATGGCAAGCGGGAACGAAATCATTCGCCCTGTTTATCTCTCGCGTCGACGGATTAATCACAAGCGGCAGGCCTCCGGGGCGCATTCCCTAATCCAAGGGTCACAGTCACATGTCACGGAGTATCAATCAGTCTCGCAAAATCCGAAGGGCAGCTGAAACTAACGCGACCCAACCCGTCGCACCCTGAACCACTAAACCCCGCGGCGTCGGGAGAGTAGTAGAAACAAAAAAAAATAAAGAGGAAGGGAAAAAGAGAGAGAGGGAGGAAAAAATAGGGAGCTCTCGAGGTCGATTTGGCATTTCCTCCGTTTATGCCGCGGAGGCGTCCTCACGCAAAAGCTCATGGGCATCCCCCTCCCTCCTCCCTTCATCTAGCGATTGCGGAGGCCGCAATTATGGCCATGGAGTTTTTTTTCATTTTTAAAGTCTCTAAAGAGACAAAGATGGAATGTTGAGGACCGCGATAGAGAGGAGAACGTTAGGCAAGAGAGGTTTGGGGATAAATGGAGTTGGCATGCTGGGTGAGATGAAAGGAATCAGAAAGTATGCGGAAGTGAAGAAAGGTTCATTTAAGTGTAGGATGTCACATTGTGTCTTGCTTGGCGAGGCTCAGAAATATAGATGCAGGTAGTCTGTGTCCATCAAAAACCTATCAGAAAAAGCAGAATAACACTCATAATAATAATGGTAATTTGATATGTGACTGTTAAGTAGTATACACTTGAAGAGAGTATTTACCATAATATACCATTAGGCTCACCTTCAATGTAACGCCTTCACTTCACTACATCACCAGGACATTTAAAAAATCACATACGCATAGAGTATTCACTCGAAAAATATTTTACCTTAACCAAAAGCTTCTAGGAGATTAACTTCTATCCAAAGACTTCGCCACTAATAAGCAATAATTCCCAGGCATAAGGCGAAGGTGCCCGTGGTATCGTGATTCCCCCATTGTCTTTCTTCCATCAAGGGTGAATTCAAGTTAATCTTAATGACTAATGCACGAGAATACAAGAATTGAAAATAAGTAATCAATTCACATGAAAAATCCAACACAAAGGCCATTTTACTCGATTCTTACTTTTTTCGGAATCAAGATGCTCAATACGAAGCCTAAGATGAAGCTTTTCACGTGATTCAACGCCTTTCGACTTGCGCATGCGCCAACGCTTTTCTTTTGTGTTTTAGTCGATGCAAGTTTCAAATGACAGATTAGGTTGATTCTGGCGCAATAATCGGCAGCGTCTTTAAGTTCCCACACTCATCTGATTAGTTGTTGGATTAAAAAATCGGATAGAAAATAAGTCCATATTTACTAAATTTTCTGCATTGAAAATCAGATTCACCTCATTAATCAAATTTAAGTCTCCATCAGCGATACGATATTCGCCATCCTGAAATCACAACTGATTTCAGTGTTTGCTATTCCGGCTTAAACAATAATAAAGAGAAGGAGAACATCGCCCGGTTGCGACGTCGTCTACCATTCGATCGGGCCCGAGTTTTATAATTTACCTGCCATGCCTTTCTTTCCCTCTTTCTCCCACGTTATCCATCCGACAGTCATTCACAGCTCTAAAAATGAATTGGCAGCTGAATTGGGAGTCGCTCCGTTGAATTAGCGAATCACCACTCGAGGAGACAGCCGATGAACGGCGTAATGATTCATTGGAACTCACGCAGCGAGGTTTGCTGCCAGACCCCTCAGTGGTTTGGACTGAGCGAGGGCGGGACACAAGCAATGGCAACGAAACATGAAGAATGGAAATGTGTGTTAGAACTTCGGGTTAATTTTTTAAGTATATGAGGAACAAAATGGATGATATTCGAATTGCCGAACAGTTTGATACAGGTGAGAAGAGTGAATGGATGGACTGAGAAGTCAATGGGTGAATATTGCCATTATATTCAGAAGATATGGAATATCTGAAGTTCGACAGCGGATAATAATATGCACGAAAAGAGATCCTAATGAGCAAAAGTTGAAAGAAGTATGAAAGGATGGTGAAGCGGAGGTTCAGTAAGTAGAGAAAGCTTCCTGACGCAATCTAAAATTAGGCTTTTTTTTACTGTACCTACAGTAAAAAGTTGTGTTGGTGTCCATGCATACCTTCTTTCCTTCCTTTACGTTTACGTTTGGCGGTGAAATTGCTAATCTACACTTCCACGCCACCCCCAAGAAACAGTCCAAGAGGCGTCTGGCAGGAGTTGTGTTGTCATAACCCTTCATTAACTAAATGTATAAGAATTCGAGGTTAGTTATCCGCAGCTGTGTTAATGGGCTGTAGTTTTTTCGTTGCTGAACTTTTATATTGTTGTGAATGCAAATGGTACCACAAAAGAAAGAGTCTCTGAATCTATTGGCGCTATAGTCTATCTCCTTTATCTTATTTGAATGGTCTAATCTGACGATATAATGAAGAATGTTGTATTAGTGAACACCACAATGAAAGAATGAAAGAACATAATTGGTCAAAGAAAGAATTTTAAGTGTTTCTGTTGTCCAGATATCTTTACAAGTATTTCTATAAAAGAATGAAAGATAACCAAAATATGCAGGACCTAATTAAATCAGGTAGTCAAACTTATTGAGAAGGAATTCAAATAGTTCCGATCGTCACTTCCAGAAGACTTTGTTAGGGGTAACTTTCACCCATGGGAGAAAATTCACCATAGGTTTGACTAAAAGCGATATACAAAGGGGTTGGGAAAGGAATACGATCATTCCTATCAAGTGTAGGGTGATTAAAATTTCATAAATAATGCTATACAGCATGAATGATTTCCCAGTATAAAAAATGGGTAACTGTAAATTTATGAGTGATCATAGGCTGATAAACATGATGTGCTTTGTTTCGGTGGCGCTCAGAGTTCTAAGACTATAATAGCTTAGGAATCTCAGGCGATTTCAAAAACTGATTTAGCTGGTCTAGCATTAAGACAAAAAATACTTTAACGATACGTGAATCAAATGAAAGTGGATAATAACTACTTTCGAAATGAATTAAATATAAAGCACTTCAAGGGACATAATTTTATTTGTGAAGCGTGTGTTACGTTGAAATAACACTCCTACGTTTCACGCCTGGGATCACCCGTCCAGAGTTCTCATCAAAGGACTCCGTCACTGTCACTGCCTTGGGCCAAACGTCACGCAGCTATCCCGAACGGATCGCACCGTCGATCGCTCATGAAAGGAAGTTGCCTCAGTGTGACGCAAGAACGCCTTCACTTAACCAGCCTAGCTACTTCACAAGGCAGCTAGCTACACGTATTCCAGACACCAAGAGCCCTAATAAAAATCTCACCGAGAGAACAATTTCTACATTATAATAAAAATTAATAAGATCGTACTACAAATTAAGTTACGGTTGATAATATTTCAGGTAATCGAAAAGGAGAAATTAGTCTCCTTAGCAAATGCATGTTTACATTTGATGTGTAAGACTCGTTTAGTGAATGACTGCGGTTTGGTATTGGGACATCCTTTATATGATATCGGGCTCAATCTTGTGAACTTTCATCCAAAGAAAAAACGTAAACTCTGTGAAATTCACAGGAAATTTATTATCCGAGTACTATCGCTTTCATTACATACCTGGGTCCCTGAAGATGTCACCTATGTGATGAAAGCGGTAGTACCGTGTAAATTAACTTTTTGTGAATATTACCAAGTTTATCTTATTCCTCAACGGAACATCCCCTCCCTTTCGTACTATCTAAGCGTATTCGGCTCAGGAAATGCCTATCAGAGTGAGGAACATCCTTGATGAAACCTCTATACGCGTAATTCAAGTTTTTTTAAAAGTGAATTTCAATTGATGCGATAGTAACAAATATAGATTTCGATAGTTGAGGTTAATGAACCCAGTGAAATTTATAATTTCAAGCTACGAGGGCTGCTCTTTTTCCTGTGTCACCAAATCGTTTCCCACGAAATTGTAATAGCCAGAAAATCGCAACATTTGGGTTTTAAATGAGTCGTCTAAGGGCATTACATTGATTTCAAACCCGGAGTTCCCCAACCAGGAGCTAAAAATTTTATCCCACTAGATAGCCACGCAACCTGTGAAAGATCAGAGCTATTTTAACGTATCACGCGCTCCAAAAATAATTTTTTGCCCTGGGGAGTGTTTCAAATTTAACTGAATCAACGAACCGTATTACCTCGAACTGTTTCTTGTTTTTTTTATTGTAGTCTCGAAATAAATACGAATGTGAAACTGTATGGTTAACTGCGAGGGGAAAGAGTTCGTCCAAGGAGTTCAGGCGAGCCAGGAAATCCCAAGGTGAAGACATGCATGTATAAGGCGCCACGCGAGGCGACAAAAGCTTTAACGCCGTCAACACAACTGAATCCTTTCCTCTTATGGGGTTAACGGAGGTCGCGTCGCTTGCATTCACCTTAGAGCGTCAATTGCGCGACAGTTGAAATCACAAATCATATTCAAATGAACCATGTCCGGGATACGGTGAGCGAAGATCGGAAGCCACGGGCAAGAGGGAACAGCTTCAGCCGTGACAATGGGACGTGGACAACATGTATCTTCTTCTCTTGAGGGAGCGAAAACGGTCGTCTTCTACACCAGAGGATTACCCTCCTCTCCTCGCGGGAGGGTGTTAGCGTGGAGGAGACAGATGCTCCCTGACTGCGTACCCTGACCGCGCACGTCGTCCCTTTCGTAGATCCGGGAACCTGGAACATCTGTTCCAAATGAGAGCCGCAGATGTCAAAGGGCGTTTTTTTTGCTTAAATGGGCGGTAGTCGGCAAAAATGATTCCGTCTTGATAATTGTGCGACCGAGAATAGTGGCCTCGCAGGAGAGCATCCGGAAGTTGATTCCAAGATGGTGGTCGAGTCGGAGGAATCCGGAATGAGGCCACCATGCGTGGAGACAACGCGGAGTTTTTGGACTTTGTCCACCGAATTAAAGACTCTTAGAGACATAGCTGCCAACGTGATGTTTTTGTGCGATAGGGCTAAATCCTGCAGTGAAAGGCTACTAGATGGAGTCAGCACTACAGTATACTGATGCCGAAGCAATAAATCCTTCCATTTCTTTGACATTAATCATAATAGGAAGTCAGGTGGCAAGGAGATTCCATTGCGGTATCAGCAAAAATACGCAAGGTAATTTATTGGCTGAAAATATTTGGCATTTTTTTCATTTGATAGTGGAAATGGAATGTTGAAGATTTGCATAAAAGGAAGGATGTTGGGTAAAAGAGGTAGAGGGTGGAAAAATGGGCAGGGGGAACGAAATGAAGGGAATGTACATAAATGGAGTTGAAAAATGATTTCTACAATGTAAAGTGTTACAATATTTAGTACTGCATTAGACATCTTTGAAGTGTAGCAGCGTTCTAGTACCTTGGTCCATCAAAAACCAATAGGTATAGCATCATCAATAGTAATAATTGCTTTAAGTTAGTATCCTACCTACGATCAGTTTTAGAATATCTGGAGCATTATTTTAAAAAGTTTTTTTATTGAGTTATCTAGGCACAAAATATTGGTTTAGCAGTGGAAAATTCACTGACCTCTTTTATTTCTTCCACTGAAAATTAAACTTTTTTGTTCATAAAATAAATCTATACAATAATTATCAAAAACTTCGTATTTGGATCCGAGTCTCACTCGTCATTTACAATCTAGGTCTCAGGTTGCGAGAAGGGGAGATATTCAAGTATCGATACAGATATCTGAGCAAAATGTAACTGCAGCATTCTGTTGAGGCCGCACGATGGTTTGAAAGAAATACAGATTAAAAGAGAGTTACAAAAATTGATACGGAATATCTTCCAAACCGTGTTGGAATAAAAGGTCACTTTCAACTCGTTTGGTTATAGAATGGTATGTTTGTCAGATAAGGGACCTAAAACGGAAATTCCAGTAGATTTTTTTGAAAAATTTCCTCGTTAATCCCCTTGCATACCTGTATAAATTAACTTTCAAATTTATGTGGGACAATGCCAACATTACTTGGGTCTATTTCACACCCACTACCATAAAAATAAATAACAATAGAGATTCGTTTGCTTTCTCACAATATGCGGTGGCTTATTGTCGGAAGAAATTATGTACACCTGGATATTTACTGGACTACATACAGTGTTCCCACTCACAAGGCAAGGTTTGAAAAGGTTCGAATCCCAGAGATGGCAGGATTTTTCAGTTCGAACCTCACCCCTACTTCGAGTGCTATGCGGAGAGCACTTTACGTGGAGTGCGCCATCTGTCGGCAGGAACGTAAAACTCTGGACCCCTTGGCGTCGTCATTAGCCTTCTCTTTACGATTGTCTCCAAGGGGGTCACAATTTAAAGCCCCATTCGATAGACGGCGTACTCCAATTGAACTGATCCCCATAAAGCACCTCTTGTAAGGATCAGAATACCTCTGAAAAATCCTGCCACCACCGGGATTCGAACGTGGGCCATATGGAAGGGAAGCCAGTAAATTAGCCACTCTACCATCACGATCCACTTGGTGGCACGAAATCCGAGCGTACCGGGTTTCTTCCCCCCCTTATTCCATTCCCTGAATATCCTAATCATACCGAATTATCCACAGATACCCAACAGCTCAAATTACCTCAGCTGTCGGTCGCCTCTCTTTATAAACACTAATATATCCAGTGGTGGACGTACTCCCATGGAAGTAAAAAAATAAGCACGTTTTTGGGGTGCCTGAAAGCGCCTCACTCTATTTAGCGAGGCGCTAAAACACTCCCCAGAGAGAGAGATCATCAACTAAACACGAACACCCCAACGAGAAAAGAGAAGGGAGAGATAAAAATACTATATTAAAGGAAACTACTTCGGCTAACATCGAACGAAGGAGGAAACCCGACACGAATACAGGGCGTACGCCGCGGCCTTGCAGGGGCAAGAAAATAAAGGAAGCGGTAATCGATAAACGTGTATGAGGGCTGCTATAACTCAACGGTCTCATATTCTCGCCCATAGGCCCACCATTTCTACCCAGATGAGGGCTATGAAATGTTCGAAATGAGATTCTTCTTCGACCGATATTGGACCTTTTTGTGTTATAACCTTTCCCGTTCACATAGTACCAACTTATACTTTGCATCATGGGACTTCACGCTGAGGCACCACGGATGAGTATACCCTTTTATTTAGCACTAACCCCTGCATTTCGGGGAATAATCACCTTATGCCGGGCATATTATCGATGTGACCGCTGGCCAAATTGCTTCCATATCGAGGCCCAAAGGGGTTTCTTACTATATGGCATGATCTTTACTTAAATCTAATAAGTTCTGTAGTCAGAATGTGATCGGTCCTGCCAAATGGAATCCATTAGTAAACCACTTGGTGAAACTATGTGGAATTCTCTCGTCGCGAAGAAATTAAAAACGATGTGAACACTTATTGGACGGAAGCCATGGATAAGATCGGGAACCAAAAGAAAAGAGAGTGGATTTTTCGTGGCATAATTGAGAATTATTATTTTTTTGCCATAATTTGCATATGATCGGTTTCTATCAAAACCAATCCAAACAAAAGTGTTTTCGCTGTTAAGGGTGATAAACAAGAATTATGAAGAGTAAGCAGAGATTTCGAGGGACTTTAAGAAGAAATTCGGATGGAGATAACAAAAACCGTTAGCAGTTTTTTAAGGTAAGATAAGTTCCTCGTATTATCCCTAATAAGACCCTTAAAAAAAGGTATTAATGCTGACGTAAAATGTAAATGGATCATCATACGAAAAACTCAGTTCTATCATTAAATTTCTGTAAGATAAGATCGAAGCAATAATTTTAGCATTTTTATACGAATGATTTGTATCTTTAATTAAAACCTGAATTTTGAGTCTCGGTATGTGTCTATTACGATAGTTATGTCTGAATTCACAGAATACTGAGGTTATTTTGAAAGGTTGGCTTTTGACAAGTTGGTAGCAATATGGCGTACATTTGGAAATCCAGAATGATATTATAAAAAATAATCCTCCTTTATCGACATTTCGATCAATAGGCGACCATGTGAAGGAGAGAAATGAATGTGTTCTGAAGAGGGTTTGACAGGGAAAATAAAGAGAGAGACACTGCCTGTCGTCAAATGAGTCACATACCACAATATCAATTTAGGAAGATTCGGAAATTTTGAGGAAATAAGAAGAATAGAGGAGAACAAATTGTAAATGAGTAGACTTTCATCAACCGATCCCAGAAATTTTTTAAAAAATTGTGGTAAATTATGGTAGATGCAAGACCCAATGAATACAAAAATGTTAGTCCACCATCGAATTAAAATTAAAGACATCAGGGATGGAATTACATGACCCAACCAAGAGGATCAACAGTACCGCAATTTAATTTTAATAAAAGTAATCTATTTTCATCCGTCCACACGCTGAAAACAATCACATTACGCCTCCCTTCGTTGTAAAATCTCCGCGCTGTCTTCGAAGTGACTCTTCTCAAAATGTGGTTCACGAGTTAAACCCGCGCGCAGTTGGCCTTTCAGCTCCTTTTAAACACGCACTATTCCGAGGGCGGTTGGTGGAAATCCATTCAGTTTGTGACCCATACAGTCTGTGGAAAGCATTTATTGAACATAATTGGAAGGAGCAAGAGATCGTACATAGGACATTTCTTCTTTCCACATTCCCTCGAGATAATTACTATTGCTGAGCTGACAAAGGGATATAAGATGGATTCCACTCGCTCTTCTCATTCACCCTTGGCGAAAATCGTGCTTCGGGCCATAAATGTATCTCCTGAAAGATAGCACGCTCGCTTCGACAACCTAATTAAAGCGAGCGATGGGGAGCTTCAGCCGCGAAGTTCCGCCCCTATCGCGCGTACGCACAAAACGTCTGTCGACCTTCTTTGACGATCGTGGGTATTAAACGGACTGCTTCGGTGACTTCTTTAATGCCTTCGCTTCATCCTTGCGGGAATATTACTCTTGCTCATTGTCATTTCGTGAGTTACTTCTCCTCTTCCCAGTAACATCTTCGTGGACTCCTAAAACCTCTCGCTTCCTATGTCTCGTTACAATTCTTTGATCGATTATTTCCTGGTCGTTTGTAATCGAACGACTGAACATGACTATTCATATGTTTATTCCAAGAAAGCAATGCCAATAGATCTTCATCGATATGTTGTAAAAGTAAAATGGGCGAAAAGGAAAAAACAAACGAGAAGGTACTAGGAGGGGAGGAAGTAGTGTTTGAAGAAATTCAAAGGAGGAGGGAAAGTGAATGGAGGACATTTTGATTGGCGATGGTATGCTGAAGACTGCGATTAACGGGAGTATGTAGGGTAGGAGAGGTAAGGGAGGAAAAGAATAGGATGTTGGACTGAATGAAGAAAAGTACGAAGTATGTGGAATTGAAGAAGGGCTTATTGCAGTGAAGACAGCCACGTTGTGCTGCTAGGTGAAGCTTGTATATTCAGTCGCGGTTAATCAGTGTGACTATGCAAGCACCACCTCAAGCTGAATTCTATAATCAAACGAGTTGTAAAGGACCTTTTATTCTAACACGGGTTGGAAGATATTCCGTATCAATTTTTGTAACTCTCTTTTAATCTGTATTACCCATTGGTAATAATACACATAGTCAGTTTCATTGTAACCGCTTATATTAGATGGTTTTTCATTGTATTTGTGAAGAAAATTTAAATACCAATACCAGAGTAAAACATTATACATCCGTTACTAATTTGAAATGGCGAGTATTGTTTACGTTGAAAGAGTGAATCGGTCTTAAAAAATATTCGTCATAGTTACACTACCTGCCAAAGCTAGGTTTTCTACCACTTTATAATAGTTGTCGTATGGATTTCTACCAGATTAAATTTGTTTACCCGGCGTCATTTCCTTCTTAGGTTCTTTATATTTTCCTCCTGCCTTCACACCGCCCAGAAAACCTAATCTCTTCGTTCATTTTTACCGCTTCACCGATTTTTTCCCTTCAATCGCGGTCTTCAACATTCCAACCTATTTCATTATCTCTTCCATTCACATATGCTTCCCTCTTACAATTTCCAGCAACATCCTCCATTTTGGGCAAAACTTCCTCTTTTATCCACATCTCTATCCAATTTATTTTCTCCATTCGTTTCCATGTCCATATCTGAAAAGAAAACTACGAAATATCGATCCACTCACATTCTACGCACATTGGACTCCTTATATTTACTGTAAGCTCATTCCTTTTCTATACTCTAGTTTCTACCTTAAAATATTATTCCTAGTCAATTCGATTGATGCAAGGAGACAAGGCAGCACAAAGCCGATATGGATGCAAACTACTGAATGACAGAACATGCGTCGAGTGATATCATTAATTGGGCATTTAATGGTCTCCAACAGCTGAGGTCATATTGCCCCGTAAATTCAACTCCAGATGGGACAACTCCAGCATGGATACATTCCGAGACGAGGATGGTACCCAAGACATTACATGAACCGAAAATGATTAAACAAATAAAAGGTTTTGTGTCAGTAAAAGAATATTAATTGAAAAATTGCAGGCGTGCTTTTTGTCATAATATATGAATGAAAGATAAACTTACATTCATGAAAATAAAAATAAAAATTTCCCACACACAAAATAATTAATCCAGCTAAATTAAATAGGCTCGAAAATAGTAACATTCACAAAAGTAGGAATATTTACTGGTAGCAGTTGCATGAGGCACTCCATCGTCTCAACCAATTGCGCCAAGTAGCAGAGTGGGCGGCAATGAAAGCGTGTAAGTTAGGCCAGAGGAAGAATGGGCGAGGGAAATCGGGGATGATCGTTATCCTAATTTCTGGGATAGGCACCGTTGGCTCTCCTCCAACCGGCTGTGGAATGGCGTTGCTTTTAAGCGTTCCTCACATGAAATATGAGTCGAAAGCTGTTTTCCAATAAAATCTTCCTGCCTCCCTTTGAATGGAATCCGTACGCTAGCGGAGGGTGGGAAGCCAGTGGTACACTCATGAGGCGACCAATTCAATCCCTAAGAATGCAGACAGAGGAGCAGGAGACGGGGAAGAAAGAAATTTGCACTTATTGCTTGACGTCTGTCAACTCCCCTCCTTTCGCTACCAGCATCTATTTATTATCGCTTCTTTCCATCTTAAACCAACGGCGTTTGTACAAAAATGGCCCCCAGTCTACTTCAGCTCGCATTTTTGTTAAATAACTTTGAAATTACGAAACATAATTTTTGGATGAAATTGAGGCTAAACGTTTTCTGAACGTAGGCTTCCGCTGCAATACTGCTCCATAAGGCTTACGGTTTGTATAAAACGCTTGCCTCCTAAAAATGAGGCCAGCGTTCGTGCGCTTAGGTCGGATGGAACCCTGAGTATGCAGCTGAGACCCACTTCCAGCGATAAATAAAAACAAGTCAAACACAGCGGACTCATATTCGCAACAAAAAAGATGTGCTCCCAGGCCAAATAAAGAATTTAGATTTCATGACGCAAGAGTTTGTACTATTTTATAAGTCGGAGATGGATGCTTTTAATACACGATAAATTATTCCAAATTAATTTTATTTTACCTGTAGGGTTAGTTTTTATTCAAAGGTGGACATCTTTCCCAGTATTTCATTAAAAATATGAAAATTCATGATTTCAATTTTTCGTCTCCAATAATTTCATGAGATTCAGGTAGAGCTGATTGACTTGCTTAATTTCCTTGTGCATTGACCTTTTATATTTACAGCATACAAAGATCTGTTTCTATTATGGACTTTTTTCACCCTAATTCGGTGGCTTCCAAAGTAATTTACTAATTAACCCCTTCATAGTACTCCATTTGAGCTTCTTTTTTTCTCTCAGTTACTATTTCAGTATTTTCGCTGGGTTCAATGGTTTTCCAAGCTTTTTTTCATTTTGTCTCAGGCCATACCGTCAAAACGTTTGGCGGTGGCAGGTCAATTGTAACTGGGTCGTACAAAAATTGGTACTTTCATTATTCTCCCTACTTAGATTCAACTAATTATTTCATTCCACACACAGCTCTTTGAATACTAAACCCAACCCCGCCCAATAATAAAGCAGCCACTTCTAGATATGGAGGCACACAAAGACGCAGATTTGGTTCCAAATGGGCGACAAAAATGATAAGGAATTGAAAAAATAAAATTAATAGTGTTTAAGGCTTGCGTACATTTGTGTTTAGGATTCAAGTGATAAAAAGTCAGCTATAAGAATTTTAAACTATCATTTGCATCAGGAGAGGGAAGGGAGGAGAAAGAATTTAGACCCAGCAGTCATCCCGTCGCTTTGACTCCGCCCTTGAATGCTTAACTTGCTTTCTCGACCATTTTCGCTTAAGAAATACTCTGTTACCAATTATTTTTCACTTAGCTTACGGCTGGCTACCATGCCATTGACCCCCTTGCCATCACATCTTCGGCGCCGGGATACATGACGGGGGCAATAGGCACATGACTCTCCTCTCGCAGGGAAACCTTGGCAACCCTCGCGTTCCCCGGCATCGCCACCCCACCTCCCCGGCAAACACGTCCTCTCTAGAGCGGTGGGGGTGTGTCCCAATCGAATTAGACTCCGGGATATCGCGTTAGCAGCTCGTCGGAGAGAGCAGCAGGTTGTAAGGAGGAGGAGGAGGAAGTGGAGGATCGGATGAAGAGGAAGGGGAAGGAACCCCGGGTAGAGGCGCAGGCGGGACGTACTAACCCCCCCCCCCCCTTGGCCATGTGTTTATACCCCAGTGCTATACGTAAATGCACGGAACGGAGACCTCGCCGTTGTAGCGCGCTGGCAGCTACTCCTTTTTCACACGTCGCTTAAATGATTCGATTAGCTTCCGCCCATCGTCTTACGCGTCTTTGATCCATCGCACACACGAACCGCCCCTCCACCGATCCCTACAATGACGTGGGGATGGAGGACGAGAGGGAGTTGAAGGGGGGACGGTGGAGCTGTGGTCGGGTGGAGCGGAAGGGATCAATGGAGAGAATACTAGTGGCTCCCAGCAACAATACCCTCACCAATTGGGACGAACGCGTCGGCTATCACTTAAGACGCCCTCCTCGCAGCCTTCCAGAAACGCAGCGGTCAGTTGTTATGACGGAAAAACGGTAGGTCTCGAATTAATGATCTCCTTCATCTAAAACTATGAGACTTCCTGCCGGGTACCTCGAGGACACGCGATAGGGAGGTGTTATATCAATGGCAACCGAGTTTTAGTTCAGCTGTGGGAAAGAAATTTTCTTTTCTAGTCTTCTTATTCTTGAAAAAGTGAGAGAAAATGTTTTCCTATCCATTTGCTCACTTAAAGAGTGACTTGCGTTCCGGATGGCCAATTTTTTCCCATTGTCTTGGGGCTGTCATACAACTGAATTGTGAGACTGAATAAATGCGATATAAAATCGACTGAAGGACAAGTTTTGAGTCATCGCTTTACGACGGAAGAGTTAATACTGTCCAAAGTATTATTTTTTAGCCTTATGCATTATGTTAATCGTACAAATATTTAAATCCGTACATTATTATTTTATTACCTATCAATGGAAACATTTCTTTGTAGTATATTAAGACAGAAAAATGAAATAACACCGTTTCTGGGTATGCTTGTCAGCTGCGCGAGACTTGACCTTGCTGAATACTTAGATCCGCTTATGCCATTCAGGTGTCTGTAGTTCACCAGGCACCAGCTGCGTCCGTATACGTTGTCAGTATACGTATGCATAGGTTCCGATGTTTTCTAGCTCCTTCGCGTGACACGAAATGCCAAATTTTTTGTCTCTCTTCGCCCCAGCTTTCCAAAAATTACCCTTTCCATCACATCCCTCAACGGAACGTCACTTCGGACTGGATTTTCCGTCTCCTTCAAATTCCAATTTTCCACCTCCTCTCCTCCACCATCAATTCTAACGCCTCTTCCCTCGCGCCCCTCACCTCCTTAGTGAATTTCTCCACTCTCCTCCAAATTCAAATCTTGAGAGGCTGTAATATATTGTCCTCTACTTTCTCTCTCCTGATTTATGTAGTTTTTGAATCACTACATGCACGATATATACACTCCGCATTAGTATTTCCGTTAATTGTAATCTCATTCCAGTAACTCAACAATAATAAAATGTCAGAATCTCCGGATTTTCCCTACGATAGGAGATGAGCGCAATAAGTAACCAATCCCCAAGGATACGCGTCCTCATAACAATGATTGAAAGAAGATGCGGAACAACGCAATTAACAAGGAAAAAATTATGGACACCCTATGGTTGAATTATTTACCTGAGGAAATCACTCCGGCGGAAAACCAGTTAATCACAGTAATTAAATGAAACAAATCATGATCATCTGCCTAGAGGTTGGTTTGAGTCGTGAGGGTGGCGTTAATTTCAAACCAAACACTAAAAATCAAGCAATAAAGGTAACGGGGCACCTCCTTTCTCAGTGCATTGGCAGTGGTGAAATTGAATTACAGCGCAGCAATGGTTATACGAGTATTAGCAATTTTGCCTACATTCAAACTGAAGGTATTCCACAGAATAAATTCGCAGACATTACTTGGAGAAAAAATAAAATCATGTCCATTGAGTTCCTCCGTAAATGTCTTACAGATTAGGGGCTCACGCGGGAGCAACACAGGACAGCTTGTACGATGAAGTTGGTACCCTGAGTCACAGCCAAACCTCCAATCTAGGTCATTAGAAAGTCTTCTACTTTTTCTTTCAACAATTATTAAGAATTTAACCCGTTATTACCTTCTTAATTCTTGGTCTTTCTATCCCTTACGTGGATGTCCCGGAGATATTTTGCTTCTCCCTTTATATTTCCATATTTGTTTGGGCAATCGTTCTTGTTGCGCTCTCCATCTACTTATGCATTCTCGCACCGTTTCTTCGACGTCCTTTAAGTTCTTATGTAATGTCGGTATTTATTTTTTCTGCTCATTCATGCAAAGCCAGCAACTCTACTTAAAAAAATTTATTTCATATGCTTGTAATTTTTGTTCATCCGCTTTTGTAATTGTCCAGTTCTCACCCGTTGTAAAAGAGAAGGAATAGTTATCGTTTTATTGTATATATAAACGTCAGTAACATTTTAAAGTAAATATTTTTTCTCTATATACTCCAGCATAAAAACCGCGTGTCCAGGAGTATCGATAGAATTTGTACAAGGTGCCTCTATTGTTGGCAGTTATCTAAAACGCAATTAAAGGACCAATTTTAGGCGTGCTTTAGTAATAAAGCTGGCCATAAAATTAACGAGAACACATGTGGTAATGATTAATTATTTTTTCTTACAAGTACCATACATAAATATAGTATTAGATGATTAAACAAATTACTTTAAATAGTTATAACATCGTCTTCTCTAAATTTCCAATTCGCTAACATTACCTGAAATCATTTATGGAAAATCGTTCGAAGTGCGAGGTCTATGTCGCCGTAGGGGGGCACTTGGGAAGTCTGCCTCATTGACGCTGCTATGATCGGACAGGTTTTATGTGGAAATTAATATCCGAGGGGGAAATATGAACATCCGACAGTCCATAACACCTCAATCTACATATTGAGTGGAATCATTCTTTAGGCATGCAGCCAGTTCGATGAAGGAGGAATTAGTGTGGTGGAGTGACATCATTCAAAGGGCCGAGGACGCACGCCACGGAAAAATTTGGAAGAAATTCTAGAGTCACAAGTGGCAGGACAAAAATGATTTGCTAAACATTTGGCTCATTTTCAAAAGATTATGAGAAATTTCGTATTTTTTTCTCCGGCCATTGAAGGCTATGATGAGGAAGTTAACAATATTTGGTCTGGAGACCTCCGACTGCGCTACAAGCATACCGGGGCAATTTTCCTGAAATATTCGCAACTTCTATTCCCGGAGAAGTCACAGGCAATCTTCGGCAATCCCAAGCTGAAATTTGGAGCAACATCACCAGCTGATCCCATTATGTAATTCTTAGGCCCAGTATCAGGAACCTTTCGTTGATCTTCAATCTCTTGATCAACAATTGTTGGTATGATGGATATTTTTGTGATCATCAAGTTCACAACACCAACCCTGATTATTATTTATTGTCATTAGTGAAAGCCAAACATTGATCAAATCAGGAAATGATTGGCGATCAAGCGCTGATTGTTGTTGGTGGCACAGCCTTGACGTCTACGCTCAAATCAGAAATTTGGAGCAACTTCACCAACTAAGCCCGGAATGAATCAAAAGACGCGTCCTCACGCATTAATATAATAACGGCCTAACGCCAACAATTAGGTTTAGGACAGTTTTTAAAAAGTATGGTATATATTTTTGAACTTATCAACCACAATAAATATTTGAACCATTATTTCATTTACTATTCATTCTTCAGATACCAAATATTCCCAGACCCTCCCATGCCATCAAACTTTTAATTCTTCTCCTCCGTCTTCATTCGTGGACTCTCTTCCGCCTTTCCATTGCATGATTCAAAAACTCTCTGGTTCTCAAAGTTTCTTAATCCAACTATTCTATCAAATTCGAGTTTCTCCTTATAACTTCTTCTCTTCTTTCGCCCTACATCATCGTCATCTTCTAAAGGCGGAGCCTAGTTGTTGCAGCCATTGGCCTCTCTCTATTGCCGTTCTTTTCGGTTTGTTGTTGGTTGTTACTCTCATAATACTTTTAATATTATCTATAAAAGTCTTTGCTGGCATTCCTCTTCCTTTCTTTCCTATTATTTTCCCCTCCATTACAAATTCCACAAAGTTGTTCTGTCTGAGAACATTTTCAACAAATTTTATTTTCCTTTTCTCCATCCCTTTTATCAAATTCCTATCTTCTTTAATTGCTCTCAATACTTCCATGTTGCTTGTTCTTGTTATTCTTCATCTCCAAATCCACATTTCCATTGCTTCCAAACGAGCCTTTTCCCTCTTTCCCTTGTCCAAGTTTCGCATCTATATCATAGTGTACTCCAAATAAACGTTTTTGTGAAGGATTTTCTACTTTCCAATTTCATGTGTTTTTTTCCAAAAGGATTCTTTTTATTTTCATGCGCCTTCATCGCCAAGGCTATCCTTCTTTTTACGATAGAGGTGCATCTACTGTCTCTTGTAATTACACTCCCAAGGTAGCAGAACCCTTCTACTTGGATTATCGTTGATTCCCCTGTCATTAAATTTACAAGGGGTTCCGTCCTGTTTCTAGAAATCATCATAGCTTTCGTTTTCTTCCCTACGTAACACTAATTATTTTTCTCCACTTAACCAGGCAAGGCAACTTTTCCTCGAGGCAGCTGGCTCATTTTTTCATCCTCTAACTCACTCACACCTCAGAAGTCCCCAATCTATGTTTGTACTCTTTCGCAAAACTCATATGCGAACGAAAATAAATACCTCTCCCGGTCTCCCTTTGTGAATTCATTTATGCATGATCAATGTATTTATCTCCTGAAACCTTGGGGGACGACGAAAAGGAATAAAAAGGTCGTCCCACATGCTCCGAACTGTAAACATGAAATGCACACTGCTCCATCCCCCAAACTCCACCATCGAAGGGATCACCCTGTGATCCACTTCGGTCGAGATCAACAGATGATGGGTGACGAATGCAAACACGAAAATACACCGAAAACTGATCCGTGAGTCCCGAAATGTAAATCCATTATTCATGGATTTTCGGCCTAAGGTACACAAAAATGCCACGAGGACGGGTCGAAGTGAACGCATGAGTCCGAGAAATATATTGGGAGTGGAAGATACTCGGAGAGCGCGCCTAAGGAGATAGGAGCCCTAACATCTCTGAATGCGTAAGGGGACTCGACTCTATCCCGATCACGCGTGGGACTACCCATAAATTCCAAGGGTCCTGGTGCGTGCACATACCTGGAACCACGGACGTCAGGTGAAAGGGTAGATAGTGGCCAATTTTATCGCAACTCGGAGTTGCGAGCGGAAAATATATATGGTCCATGAATAACGCATAGGGGAGCGGGTAAAAACGAATGCCTGCTTAATCTACTTTTTTTTCACGCTACCAAGCCGCCATAGCGAAGCAGGTGGTATACGTACTAGCTGCATGTTAACGCAGTTCGGTAATACGCGCGGTAAAAATTTCGTCCTTTTTATAGCACGCGAAATGACAGTACGTAAGGATCGAGCTACTCCATATTTTAGTCGGGTAACTTTGACTGATATACATTTGCAGTCACTATGAATAGCAAAGAGAAAAAGGACCCCCCCCCCAATAGCTTCATCCCATCAAACGATTAATCGACATGGATATAGGGCATAAAAAAAGGCTCAGAGCGGTTTATCTTTCGCTATTACCCTAATATAATTTCATTCCTTTTTTTTGCGAACAAAATTACATCTTTGATATTTGACCTCAGGTAATTTATCCACACTCCATAACTTTTAGCTTTGAATTTTTTATTGATATTTGGTTGATGAATATTTTTTTCAATCTCATTTAATTTGCGACATAATTTGTGAAAACATTTGTTCAAGAACCGAATTTTGTCATATCAGCCAGCAGCGGTATAAAAAATCATAATTATGATGAATTTATTCCTAAAACCTCATCACCTAAATAATCTCTCTAAGAAGGTCCCATGCTTAATTGCAGAAAAAAAAGTAATAAAAACAGCATGGAAAAAATATTCAAAGACAGAAATTAAAGCAAAATGATAATCGAAATCAAGTTCACCCCTAAGTCATCAGTTTGTCGCTTTCCAAAACGGCAGCATACCCATTAAAATATATGCATTCCATTCAAGTCTTGTGTATTTTGCATTCTAATATGTCAATGGATCCCCAATATCACGTGCCACTAGAGCGTTATGAAAATGAACAAATCTCTTTACTTCGTCACTTTGCGGAATTTAAGACAACATGCCTCTCGTAAGCAGTTATCAATATTGCAAACCGCATTACTTCACTCTCAAAACTATCAACATAGCATGTAAAAATTCAGTGCTGAAGAACTAAAGAAAATGCTTCAGGTAATAAGTAATACGAAATACACCAATTCCTCAAAGGTTTGAATCAAATTGCTTAGTTGTTAAAATATCCCTAATATCATAGGAGACAACGGAAACATAAATAAAAAGGATAAATTCGAGCTCTTCCTCAAGGAACATGAAACGTGTAGCATTTTAACGACTATGGAGTAACTGTTGATAAAAACCAAGTAAAAGGTGACTTCCGTAATACACCGATTTAAGTGAGTATTATTGTCAAGAAAATAAACTTAATATTCGTATACATAACTAACAAATACTCTAGCTATGCTATCTTAAAAAATGGGAACATACTCAGCGTTCATCTTTAACAAGAAATGTCAAAAACGTGGTGAAATAGTGCTGAGAGTGTAATTTTCCATAAGATGAAAGCCGAGGGATCGAAGTAAACCGCGGGCCCCAGTGTACGTCTCTGTGCATTTTTCAGAAAAAAATTTACATGCGTACGCCACTGCCGTAGGTGCACAGCTAAAGCCACATTGCTATTAACAAAGGCAGAACTATTATTACCACCTGGGAAACTAATCTTCTTGCCATGCTATGAGAGCATTTTGCTCCAGCAGTAGCTTTTGTCTTGCTGGATGCGGTTAGTCGGGATTTGCGCCTTGATAAAAGTTTAAAGGCCGTGGTTGGGGAGTATCAAGCTTCATTTGCCTCAAATAAAGGCTGAACCAGCAAAGAAGATTTTTTTTAAATTTACGCATCAGATCGTTTGCACTGTTATCAACCGCACATCCGCATGTCATCTTTGGTCACAAAATTTAAACCGTCGCACGTGCAAATTTTCAAATCTGGATTAATTTTGGCGACTGCGCGACTGACAATCATTCTGGGGTTCCACTCGCCGGAATTCCGAATCCACAGATTTTATTGGAACGTTTCGTGTTCGACACGCAAAATAATGTGACGGTCACGTTTCCCGTGACCTTCTCCGACGTGACTCTTCGTCACACAATCGCCACGAACACGTGAATGATTTGCACGACACCATATTTGGGAGCGGCGATGGCCCAATAGCACATACAAATCGCTACGGAAATTGGGTAAAAATCCTCACCACGCCCGCCTCCATTCCACGGCGGTCAATGCGGTAATCGTGACGGGAGGGAGGATAGTCTTGTTTTTGTCCCTACGCTTAAAAATAAAAAAAAACACTTCTCGGTTCGCCACTTTTTCACGTTTCCTCTCCTCTCTTTTTTTTACCCACTCCCCCCAGCGCCCATCTGATTGGACGGCCTTCGCCACGGGTTAACATAAAAGGTTTGCCGGAAGTTTCGGCAGTGGCTACTTCCGGCGCACACACTCTTTGCGCTTTACGCCGCCCTTCGCTCCCCGAATAAAGAGAGAGAGAGAAAGGAGGCAAAAGGGGGGTTTAAGTAAAATAAAAGAAATTCCCTCCTTTTTTTCACCATTCCCCATCCTGCTCAGGTCCTCCAAGCGCGTTACGCGAAAAATAAAATGAGAAATTCCCCTCCTTCTCCTATTTGCCCGAGTAATAATTGCCGCCCATGCGCGAGGGGAATGAACTTTCTCCTCCCCTCCCTCCAAACTACCTTTTCTCACGGTCGCGCAAAGGGCTCGAGTACAATTTTGAGGAGGTTTTTGAGGAGAGCTCTCATGTTTGTGGCCATCTCGGGGCCGCTATGGAAAGACTTCAGGAAGGGCAAGGCGGAAAGGAGGCGTCACGTGTGAAATACGCTCGCCCTCTAAGGATATCACTGGGATATGCATTATAATTTATGATTTAAAGATGAAGTACCCAAAAAAATTGTTAAAATCATTTGCGAGTAAATATTTATCACCTCACGATAATTATCAATCAAATGAATCACCGCCATAATCATTTGGCATCAAAAATACCTTTGTTTTCCAGTTATAAAAGAGTAACAATGGGAGAAGGTGGTTAAAAATGCCTCCCTAAACTGACCGTTTGCAATTTTTGATTGTTTGCAATGATCGTAGCAAGCAAATTCATGCAAATTTTGAATGTCTGGATGAAGGAAGAAGGATACTAATTGAGCGGCAGTGTAAAATATGAGCGAACAGGCTTTGACCAAGTAAACATCGGTATATCTTATGCGTTCCATAATGTAGAAATTATATAAATTTAAATGAGAACGGTTTCTTTTGCAAAAAATCATGAAGTCGACACTTCCTCGTCCGATATAAATTTACAGCAGAAAAAGTAAACTCAATAGTATAATTCGAATAGCAGTACAATAAGAGTAAAATTCTATTTAAGCGATTCTGAATTAAGAGCCAGTGGAAGTGATTTTTCAAAAAGGATTACAACTGGGGCCTGTGGGTGGATATCATAGAGTAGTTGCGCATATTTTATCACAGAAGACCTTTCTACTTATGATGAATTACATGAAATGAAATCAGTGGTGATTGAATTCATTGATATTATACTCAATGAACTAAATGTGTCGCATGAATTAAAAATGTAGCAGCCTAACGCGAAGGGACATTTATGATAAAATTGAGGCAACTAGATAGGGATAATGCTCCTTTGAAAATAATTTTGCCCATTAAATCGAACGGATCAGGATAAGAGAGGTGTACGATGGAAGGAAAAAATATCAAAATTGATTTGCGGCCCCTGGAATTTCAAAAAGGTGTATATAATAACAAAACTTAATCAGTTAAAAATCATCTTAAAGGATCTTCCATTCACAATTCTTGGCACACCTGGAAGACTCCATTCATAATGCCAATCACGAATAAAGGTCACACATCCCAAACAATTTTCCTCAAATCTCAACCTTATCCGCATAATCTAATGCTGCCAGTGGATTTAAAAATAAAGACAAAATCCGAATAATCGTGTGCCTATAACATGTTTACAACGATTGTAACGGCGAGCAAATGTAAGCCAAGCAGACCGAAGGCTTGCAGCCAAATATGAGAAATTGCGCAAACGCACGAAAAATGAGACAAACTTCTTTTGCTTAACACTCGATGGTAGTTGGTTGGAAAAGGACAGAAAAAATACATAAACTGTATTTGCAGAGCACTTTGAAATTGCACAAAGACTCCATTTCACGGATGTGCCTTTTTTTTAAAGAAATGGGTACATTTTTTACTGTCTTCCCTGGTATCCTCTTTCGCACAACCCGCCACCATCAATCAATCCTCCCTTCCTGCTTCACCATTTACATCGGTTTATTCAAACACTGAATACCCTAGCTTTGCTTCTTTTGACCCTCCATTTTAAATAATACCCAAAACACTTCACCTATCCCATTTCCACCTTTAAGTCCGCAGAGAAAAACCTTTTCCTTATCTTTGCCTCTTTCCACATAAATCCAGTTTTCTTTCAACATCTCGCTCCTATTCCTTCCAGGAAAGCAAATTTACTAGAATAAATGTTGTACAAAATTCCTTGACTTTGGCACCCAAACGTTGAAACGTTGATTCACGGAAGCTGTGTAAAAGTACATTGCTTATTATTTCCGTATCATACTTCCATGAAATGCTGAAACTTATAAGCAGTCTACCGACCAAGGTAGGTTTTTGATGAATCCAAGTAATAAACACTGCCAGACCTCTCAACCTAACCTAACCTAACTGGATACTAAGTACCCTAAAAAGGTACACTCCGAATTAAACATTCATTAATCCCGCCCCATTATTTTAGTCCCAATTTCTGTTCTTAATGCCTTCATATTTACTACCTTTGACTTTTTTTATTCAGTATCCTCTCCGCCATTTTGAAACTTTCTGTACAATTTAGCTTTTGAAATAAAATATCATAAAATTCAACAGTTTTTCGGTCAGTGCCAGATAAATGTCTATATTCGGACGACATTGAGACCATAAGGTCCTTTCTGCCATTTCAACCCTTAGGTGGTAGGGAGGGTTGACAGCATTTTTCGGCGTTTTTTCAAAGCTAGATCTTCGAAAGCGGACGAAGTCGAACACATTTAAGAGACAGCGGGGTCAAAGAATGAACATAGTAGAACTGAGGGCAACTGGACGTCCTTTTATGGAGGGAGGAGATCGTGCCCAGCGAAGTCCCCTTAGGAAACGTTAAGGGGCGATGATGCTCAGTGCGTTCCAAACGCACCACAGGGTGGCACTTCGCCTCATCTGCGACAGGCACTCGCAAGGTTTCCGGTGAGTCTCCCCCTCCTTCCTGCTCCGACCCCTTTTGAAAAATTCATGGATCCGCGTCACCCGTCGCCGGGAATCGCTTTCCGACGGAGAGGAGATCTACACCCGGCGGAGACTTCATATAATCCAACAGCTCCCGACCCCGATCTCCCCCCCTCTCCCGTCCACCTGGTCATCTAAAGGCGGACACTTACGGGGCCATATGCCCGCACCCGGGGATCGTACTAACAAGATAACGCGCGGGCTCTCCGGATGCCGCCAGGAGCTACAGCAACGGTGCATATAAAAAAGATAATCTGGGAAAAAAATCAACGCGGGATTCGTCGAAAATTTGAGGCATGACACTACAGTCGAGGAGCCTGTTTATCTTTACGTGAGCTTAGTAGTTTCGGGCGTGACTTTGCGGAAATTACTGATGTCCGCAGAAATAAAATGCCTCCACGCTTTGCGAGGACTTGTAATTTTGTTCCCGTGGACGCTTGCACCGTAATAAAAAGATACTGTAGGTTTTAGAATCTACTCTCAGCCTCCTCAAAAAATACTCGAATATCTTTTACTGAGGTGATACCAATCGCTGAGCCTAAATGCAAAAAAAACGCAGAAGGCCACTAAGGATTAAGATTCTATTTTATTTCGAAGGGAAACTTGAAAAGGTAAACTAACGAACCCTAGTAGCCACAGCCACGGAACATCAAGAATTTTCTAGTGATAAAAGGAGACCCTTACCTACATAAGCGTCCTCGACGTCTATGGAACCATGACGTTGATATTCTCAAAAATGTGCACGTCTACAGCAAGATCACGCATAGAAGTAACAAGAGGTTCAACTTATCTGTCGTAGCTAGTTTTCGGAAGCCAAATAGGAGGCCTTGAACTCACTTCGTACATCTCAGCAGTCTCTCGATGAATATTCCTTCCATTCTCCATCCACATTCATCATCATTTCTCCGTATTCCCTGACCATATTTACCGAACCGATTGTCCCGCACGCATTGAGGTTCTTTCACCTCCTCCTTCTCCCACGTTTTGTTTCGAGAAGATCAAGCAAAAATTCACAAAATTTAAAATAAGGATAATAGTACGAAAAGCCATGGAATCGATGCCCGAAACCAATCCGACGGCGAACATCTACTGCGTGTAGTAAAGCTGGAATTTTCGCAAAACATATCAAGCGTGTTCCTCAAACCGCCACTTTCTGTCTACGTGTTCTCACCGGTCGAGAGAAGTCAAAACTAGCGTCGTCCCCTAATTCAAAGATTTTTAATGATACAAACGACTGTCGGATTGGAGCGTTTGACTTTCCGTTTAGTCTGAAAGATCTTACAGGTTATTGATCTTCGCATTTTTAGTATCAATTTTACTACAGAGATGTGCGTAGGAAGTAAATTTTATCACAATAATATAAAATATGCATAATTTTGACGAATAAAAAGCACCTCCATGATAACTATACGGCATTATAGGACTATGAATACATATTTCAGTTTGATTTTCTCCTCCGAAATGTAGTGACCCGTTAAAAAGTACATTGGAAATTACTGGCTGGAATTACTTAGCTTCACTTAAGCTACGTGATTTTCCTAGTATCAGATCTTACTGGGAAACCACGGGCGGCACAGAGAAAAGAACCCTTAGCCTCCCTAACCTGAAGCGCGAATTCCACATATGGCTCCGTATCAGGTGACTCAACCATCAAATTAACCTTCGATTTGATTACTGCGGCGGTCGTTAATATCTTAACGCCCGAAGAAAATCCCAAAATTCACAAACGTCAATACTCCGATCTCGTTGCGCACTCGAAATTCATTCCACAACGCGCTTCGAAGCTCAATTTCGAAAGTCCCACGACGAAGCGTCGCCACGGGCGGATGGATAGGAGAGGCGCCATATGGCCTTCACCTTGCACCAAACCCACGCCCTTCGCTGGGGCGGCTGGGGTGGGCGTTCAGATCCGGCGGCACGAGGCGGTGTGATGAATGGCCAGGGAGACCAGCGGTCGGCGCTTCGACCCCATCGGCTGTGAGGACAGCTGGGTTGGGAGGGTGGGGGACACATTTCGAGAGTGGCATATGGGGTGCGGACAGCGATTTCCCAAGGATCGGATCGCGCATGCAATTACGTCCGCGCTCTCTCGAACACCCACATAACCCCTCGGGACAATGAGCATCACAATGGGGCCTCCAGGCGGAGACGCGAGGTCGTCGCCGACGCCACCGCCAGCTTAGGGAGCAACAGGTGTGGGAGGGGAAATTGCATCGCGGCCAGACCGGAGCCGGTCGGGGGGGGAGGGGGGAAGAGGTAAAATAGGGGGGCTAAAAGGGGACACGGCAGGAAGGAAAAAGGCGATCCAGCAGACGCGGCTGTGAACGGAAGTGGAATCCTCCCGACGAGGGCACTAGAATCGCGGGAAAATCGCGTCGTCGCGTGCGCATTTATGATCCGATTCGGTTGGTTCGCGCGAAAATTCGACGGTCACCGATAGTGCACCATCCATTCTGAAACCCTACGCGATAACCTCGCTTGTGGAGTCTCGAGTCTTGGCCGGGCTTCGAATGAGGCCGCAGTACGCTCAATGAATTAATTTTTCCAATCCCGCCGACCGCCTTCTCGAAATCCATGGAGCAAACAAAAAGAGGCGAGAGCGAAAAGTTTCAGACCTTTACACCGTTACACATTTTGTTATGTTGGTCAACCCTTTAACCTAAGTTTTTCATGGACACACGACTGAACACCACCACATTTCTAAGCTTTGCCTAGCAAGACACAACCATGAGATCTGCACCAGGTGTACCGGTCTTCCATTCCACATGATTTCTGCCTCCGTTTACTCCGTCCGATAAGCCTCGTTTTTTCCCTGTACATCGCTTTCCTAACGTACCCCCCTCCATCACAGTATCACTATCCTCCATTCCATGTTATTCTCCGCATTCACGTTTCATAAGTCTCCAAATTGAGCCAATCTTGCCTCAACGACTAAGTTTCCGCTCAGTACAATCTCCACCTCGATTCCATATTAAGATTTTCATATAGGCTTAGGAAATGATAAAATAGAAATAAGAATGGCTTGTTAAAGTATTCAAAAGAGACGTGGAATTAAATATATTAGTTCAATTTACAGATGGTCTAGCTTTAGACACGAAGGATGTTAGGGGAATAGAATGAATGTGTTTAAAGTTCTCGGGTATCACATCAGGTGGCGTTGTTTAGCATAGACATTTCAATGACGTACTCAGCCATCGTCTTACTCATGGAGAATCCACACAACCTTACGCACAATCTTCTGCTAGTCAGTCTGCGATGTAGTTGCGATAATTGATGAGAGTATTATATAATTGGTGACAGAGGTACGGAATTAAAATAGAAAGAATAAAACAAAGGAAATGAGATAATCGAGAAATTGAAACGATAAATTTAACATCTAGGTCTGAGGACGTCTGATAGAACGTGTGGCGTTTCACACTTGTCTGTGAAACATTTTGACGGATATATACAAAAAAGTAATGGGATTAGGAGAATGGGGTTAATGACTGGGTCCATAGTAAAGAAAAGAAGGTTTAAGTGAAAACTATGACTAAGAGCATAACTTGGTCGTAGAGAAAAGAGGTAAAGCAAAGATGGTGGAAGGGAAGGGGATGGAACAAATAAAATCTATGAAAAGAAAATAAAACGCGGTAGTTCTAGAAATATTAGCAGAGGAGAAAAAGGAGAGGAAAAACTGAGCGCAGGCAGGAAAAATTGATACGGGTCATATTAAGTGACAGGAAATGTTGAAGGCTGTGATATAGGGGCGAATTTTGACAAAGCAAGTTAGAGGGTGGAAAATGTTAGGTATATTGGATGGAAAGTAGTGAGGCAGAAAGTGTGAGGTTGAAGAAGGAAGAGACAGGAAAGGCAAAATTTTAGGAAGCGTACTATTTATAACTGGAGCAACAAAAGTCGATCCGGAATTTTCGTTTCACTTGGAATTGGAGATTTTCATGTATTTTTTTATAAAATAAATCAAAATTAAAGAGAGTTTGCGTCCGAGACAACTTCCATCTGCATCTGCAGCCATATAATTCTACGAGGGGAACTTTAAGTCTCAATCTCGCCCAATTATGTCGATAAATAAATAAATATTTCTCAGCAAATCACAGGGTTTTTAACATCATTAAATATCTTGTATACACGCGTGGTCTTTACATATTTTTTACAAGGTTGACGACATTATTCCATGGCCGACGACAACACATCTGCAGGGGTTTCTTAAGACCACAGGAAAAACCGGCTTATCCGTGGCCGAGACTTCTAGGGTTCATTCCCACACGATATGCGGCCTTCTTTAAGCTGTGGCACATAACGAACGTACATTTTTCACGTCCATTACACACCATCCCGCATGTCTCACTCTATTGCTGATTAATTTCGATGGGTGTTAAACGACAGAATTGGAGAAAACATACGCCATGCTGTTCTTGTACTCAAAACGACGCCATTTTGAGAATTGAACACGCTTTCGCTCTAGCGGCAGCTATACGAACCCTGTGCCATACATAGTGCAACCATCTATATCCTCTATCTATAAGAGTACTCGCGTATTTTACACTTAATCACATCTTTCAAGCTGCTCCCACTCCCGAGAAAACAATTGGGTTACATCAGAACTTGAACGCACCTCGTAAATAGGATTCCCTCTCTGAACTATAGAAGTAAATAGTAGAAGAGCAAGCACTAATAATCAGCTTTACCTGAGTAATGAGATGGTCCCTTTCCAAGTCCTTTCTGGGATTTAGGTCTTAAAATAAGCTTCGGCGTTCCGCATGCAGTGACGTGCTTTCAGGTACCGGCGGATTTTTGTTCCAAAAATAAATATTTCCATTCAAAAAGAAAAAGAAAATTTAACGTCGTAATATCTGGTGACAGGGGAGACCGCTACATGGGAATCAAAAACTCGACCAAGAAAAGAAAAGAAAAAAATTTCACGCATTGGCTTCATTTTTACGGAGCCGCCGTCTGATTTAAATTATTTTTCGACAGAAAATTTCTCCGGCATGCCCAAGTGCAAACATTAGGTAGAATATTGCCAAAATAGAACCGATGGTCAGACATGTCCATTAGTGTAACCCAGATATTACATGTACCAAAATGTACGAATTTCCGACCCCTCCTGTATTATTAAACTAAGCTGATATTGCTTACCTTGTTGTACGTGGCCTTGTCATAATAAGGAACTTTCAATTGTAAATTCGGATGTCCGTGAATCCGCCGCGGCTATATATTGATATTTAAACCGATCGCTACCTAGATACCTAGATCGAAACCTAGATTTCTTCAAGCAGCTGCAATTCGTATGATGTCCAGCGTAGTTTATTGTGCACTTCCTCTAGTAAGTTCAATCTTGGCATGACCAATTACTGCGTTCCTCACTGAATGACGTAGCGTGGCCGCCCTGAAAACCTTCTTTGACAGCCTATAAACAGTCGTTAAACAGCAGGGTATTGCACCCCTTAATTTGGTTTCAGCGCGTCGCTTTAATAGAGAGTACTCCTTCCATGCTTTCATGATGTTACGTGATGCTGGATCTTTTCCAAAGTGGTTACATGACGCAATTGTTTCGGCATGCTATTAAACGTCTTGTTCTTCCTCCTCCTCGTAGTTGCCTTGGCGCGGTTTCAAGAACTCACTTTCTTCTACATCGAACGATGCGCGTCTGCCTGCGCGCAATGAATTTTGGAGGAGCAACCAAATACATAGTGTTTAGATGGCACATTTTAGGTGCGGCACTTCTTTTATGCTCACATTTATCCATTACCAAGGCGGAAATCAGCATAAACCTGTCCTAAATCATGTTTTCTTGACGTATTAGTAAACGAGAGGGGGGAGCATGGGTGGTCTGTGCTCTTGAATATAAACTATTTGATGGACTACACAACTGTTCCTTTGAAACATTTTAATTGTCATAGTGCCAAAAAAATAGAGGTAAAGTCTTTATTGCAATTGTCTGGCATTCCAGCTTTTTCCACCATTTCTGCCCATACAACTTTGCCGAAATACTGCATACAATCTCTTTTTTATTTCGACTCCCTGCGTGAACAGATTCGATATTCCCTAGTACCTACGCTCCCGAAGGGGTCGTGGTTAGCACGTGGCTACGCCACTGCGGAGGGTTATAGGTTGTGAACCCCTAAGGTGAGGGGACCAAAGGCGTTTGAATCTCGATAAAACAATGTCAATAAGATGATTGAGCAGTCACGTGGTGTGAGCATGCAATCAAGAAAGTGGTTTATCAAAGTTCTCGTGTGTTCAAACGACTTCAACTTAGAGCTTCGGTGGTTTCACGAGGAAGAATGCAACCACTTATTTCGTATACCTCGCACAGTAAAATATAAACGAGTGAATTAAAAGAGAAATAGCTGCTTGGATAAAGCACACACTACCTGCACCACTACCACACCCCATTTCAGGGAAAGGAAATTCAGCGAAAGATATGGAAAGTCGCGAGTGCAAAATGGTAAAATTTAAATCAGCACATACACACATGCAAGCTACCCACAAAAATACTCACTGCCCACCATTCCATCCCCCCGACCCCCAAAAAATCTGCCCGTGGGCACGGGATGTAGTTACAAAAAAGCGCACGCCAAACGAGCGTGCCAATGACGGTGAAGAGGGTCTGCGGGAGCGGGTCATGGGTCACAGCGCCCCAAAAGGGCACGCTACACCTAGGCAACAGGGAAGAGGGAAAACGCACGGTAGCTCGCTCAGGCGTCTCCGGGGCTCGCTCAACCTCGGCCGAGCTCGCCTGCCCCCCTCCTCCCCATCACATGTGGGCCGGGAGGAGACGTGTGTGAACGAGAAGAATCGGAAAACGTCCCCTCCTGAAAAAAAAACACCTTGCTGTATGTGATCCGATCGCGAGATCCCGTTCAAAGGAAGCACGCGCGGTAAACGAACTCGATCATCCTGAACACGCACCCGGCCCTGCGTAGAAGGAGCTAATTTCGGAAGTAAACAACTTTCGGAGAAAAATAAGGTAGATCTATTGGGTAGACGAGGTAGAACAGGAAAATAATAGGCATTTTGGACTGAAAAAATAATGGATACAGGGAGCACGTTGATTTTAAGAATGGTTAATGCAGGTCTTCGCAGAGTATTGACGTACTATTCTTTTAGGTGGGGCATAGAAATGCGGCGCGGCTGGAGTACTGGATCCATCAAAAAAACAACAATCACCGTTATATTACTCCAAGTGTAACAGAGAAATACTGTTCCTTTCATCAAGGATTTTCACGAAGAAACGGAAAGCTGCATATTATTACTGCATAGCCTAGGAGCCACTCGAAGAAAGAAGAATGAACCCATTAATTTACTTTTAGCTAAATTAAAATCATTCAAGCTTAACTTCAAGGAATCACTTTAGAGTTGCATTACATTGGTTGGCGAGACCACCGTAGAGTTAAAGGAAAATTGAATTCGGAACCTGATGATGTAATGAATATTTTCCCTCGCACAATTCGTGAGTACAGCAGTGAAAAATTATTCGTACCTACGCCAATTGGAATTTCCCGGAATACCATTGATCACCAAATTTTTTTAGTATTTTTAGCACTCTGATAGCCACCGCTGGGACGTGTGGCAGGGGGGCAAATTTTTGACCAGCATTAGTAGACGCGTACGAAAATTAAAGTTTAACATTACTTTTAGATTGTCTTAAGAGCAATTAAGCGTAAACCAACTTTTAACTTTGAGAAACGGGTTCCTGATGGACCGGTTTAAAAAATTCAAAAACCTGAACTTCAGATAGGATTTCAAATTGCCCTAAACCCGGCGCCCAAGTACGTATTTAGCTTCTAACACAATATTTGAATAAAACAACACGTCGTAAAGTTAAAAGATCTCCTCTACCTTGTTACAAGGCTGAGATTTATTACGTATTGCCTTGGTCTCTCTCAGACTGTTTCATGCTGAAGCAATACATCTGTATAAATTACTTACTTAGCCGTCGATAACAGACGCCTTAGATCATGCTTCGACTTCAATAAGCCGCTGTATAAATTAGAATGAACATACGTTTATTCGACAGGGTCTAGGCTACGTTCAACTGCGACTACGTTAGGTGGCCTTCCTACCTCCCAAGTATTCCATGTGTGTGGAAACGTCTCGTGCATGATAGTTACTAAAGGAGTTATGCCAACCATTTTCCCAACTAATCACGAGCCATAACAGAGATAGCAAAATTCTCAAGAACAGGCAACATTAAAACCCGATTGCGCGGCTAGTCGCTTCAGAAATTCAGCGAGGCGGTGATGCATTGAATGGGATTCACGCACAAATATGAGTCAGATAGCGCCAAAAGTCATATTGAAATCGTTTATAATCCCACTCCCCAGCCATACGCTCTTGCGGCGGCTTACGGGCAAATAAAAGATGTAGATTTCATGACGGCACGGCACTCTCACGAAAGCGCATGGACTTCATGGGGTTTCTGCGCGGATACGCCGACTGAGAGGATGGCAGGCTGTGAATCCTAGATGGGAGAGGGGTGACAATGTTCGATACCCGGTGGGACAATTACCCATAGGTGATTAAGGGGGAACATGGCCCGTACATAAAATCAAGAACGTGATTCAAAGTTTTACGCGTGTGTGAAAAACTTCTCCTATCGAGCTTTAAATTGCAGGTAAATGGAGACTTCAACCTTAATTAACACGACCTCACACCCAAACACGATTTCCCCGAATTAAAAGTAATCACCTTCATGGATGTCACGTTCCCATACCACCGGTCCGTGATTAATTTTTTTCGTTACGCGATGAAACGCAAATTGGTGGTTGACGAGGATTGTTCGCAACCTTTTCAAAGCTTAAGCTTTGCACTGATTTTCAATATAGCGTGTGTTATAAGATACGAGAAATCAAGCCGTCATAGTTTAAAAAAATAAAAATGAAATAGAAAATTAATTATTCAAATAGGAAGCGGATCCTGTGAGCGGAAAGAGCACTGAATGATGAAGCGAGGGTGAGAGAGAGGGAGAGAGAGAGAGAGAGAGAGAGAGACCTCCCTGTGACGTCACAGAAGTCACTGAAGCTTATCAGGAGAGCCTGCCGTGACGCCAACGGAGGGTAATAATTCTAATTAATAGACGTTATGACCTCTTAATTCTCAAAGTCCTCTTAATAATCGAAGCCATCGGCAACATACAATAAAATCGAATACGAATTCGTTCTAAAAATGCTTGCTTGACTTCTTGATCCTTGCGTGACTACTTTGTTGTCTAGTTGGAGATATCTCCATCGGTTTCAAACAAATTCGGCTTTGTTTCTAGAATCCCGTTTCTTGGATCAAAACCCGTTTCTAATACATAATTACTCAGAGAACGGTTTCATTTTGTATCCATGCTTGAGGGTTTTCTATTAAATGCGAAAAGCAAACTTTCTGCGTTTCTGCTTTCTCTCTCTCTCTCTCCTTGGCCCTTTCGTCACGAAAACATTAGTCTTGGTCAGAACACACCTTAAGCGTATATAAATGCTAAACAAAAGACCTTGTTCAGCCATCATTATGACGCGACTAATTATCCTAACAAGAATGAAGCACTAACGCAACTGAAGAATTATAATTGCAAGACGATTTCCTCCCTCTACTCATTACTCTTGTTGCAAAAATAATATCATCTCCAAACCCTTCTGTTTCCCTTTCCTTCCCTCCACTTCTACCAAACATTATTCACTACTTAATGAATGAATCCCCTAAACTGTGCGTTTACTCGTTCGGTGGCGGAGGATTCCATCAAAGGGGCCTAAGAAAAAGTTATGAAAGTAAAATATGAAATTTCTAAATTCTCTCCTGACGAGATATTTCCTTGCATCTGGATAGCAGCTTGAGATAATATTTTAGAATACCTTGCTTTCTTCAGGAAATAGACGTATACTACATAATCCCACTCAAAAATATGCATTACGAAAAACTTAAGTGTTTCCAAAGGTAATCAAAATTTCCCCATTCCAATCAGCACAGTTCAAACGTTTTATTTTTCCACATAATTTCCATTTCGTTAATTTGAACAAGTCCGATTGTGTTCTCGCTTCGAAAAATGGCAAGGTCCCGGGAAAGTTCTTGTTAATGACATAAAAATATTCTAAATGTTCGCTGAGTGTATTCTATGAAGAAATTCACAAAAATTAAATAAGTAATAAAGTGCGCTTCAATCAGATACCTTGATATTGACTGAAGCGACAAATATTTTAATGAATATATTTCACATCAAGAATTGCGAGCAACTACATTTTTTATGGCTCTTGTAGACTCCGAAATCTGTTCTAAACGATATAAACACCATTTACCTCAAAAGATTACTAGTTTTACTACCGCTAATAATGTCTAACTCCTTATGCAATAAAATCTCCGTTCTGTTCCCACCTCTTCCCGACTCCACGCTTCCTATTCTGTCACGCAGCATTAAACATTCCATTACCCCTCAATATCCCCACCATTCACTTTTCCTATCTTCTAAGGAATTTCAGCACAACTTTTCTCTTTCTCCTCCTTATCTAACACATCTTCGTTCATCCTTCTCCCTCTATCAAGATTACTTTCTCCACTTATGCATCCCCACGCACAACAAAAACCTCCAATCTAATTATATCTTTTTCCTCCAGCATCAGCCTCTTGAACCATACATCGATACCTACGTTCCATTCGAAAGCTCTCTTTCATCTTTTTTGTTTGCGTCTCCACTCATGCCCATTATTTTCCACCCACTCGTTTATATTCATTCGGATGAAGCGGTTCTTCTGACGATGGCACTGCTATGTATTTTTCGTCGCAAACGCGGTCGATATACGTGAACTCTCCCACCTGCTCATTTTAATGCATCACATTATTATTTAGCTCATGATTTGTACATTTTGAGTTATATTCGGTCCGTTGTTTTATTATACGTAATTTACCTTTCATCCCAACCGTATCGCATTGATCACACATCTGTGCGAAGTACACCGTGCAAATTGCCAAAGATAATATTCTGAGTGAAAGGAGAGAGGCTTTTTCATTTATAAGCTACGATGGACTTCCTCTATCCGCGAATGTAAGCATAAAATGCTAGCGGCACAAAAAACTGCCACGGGCACAGCCGGCAAAATAACAGGATTCTCAGTCCAGGTTGATCACTCGCAGAAGGGAGAGGAATCGAAAAGGAAGGAGTTGGGAGATAAATACAACGAAAGCGAAGGGAATGAATCGGTCGCAATTTCGGTTTCGTTAGCGGGGCGGATGGAGATAAAAAGAACGTACTCGTATCCAATAAATGCTAATGAAAGCGTTTAAGAGGCCATCGGGGGCTCGCGGTTAACGAGTCCGGCCCACCTTGCGTCTCTCCGTTCCTAAAGTGGGGGTTTGGAGGGACGGGGTGGGTCACGGGAGTGGTGAGGGTGACGGCCACCGCGGAGGGAGGGGGAGGAGGACACGAGAGCAGACCGCCGGCGGGACAGGTGCTCCTCGGGAGGTCGGGGAGAGTGCGAGAGAGGTTCGCAGGTGCCGGCAACCGGGTTTCAGAGCGATGGGGAACGAGGAGGAGGAGAGGGGAGGGGTGGCCTGGAGAGGTGCGGGCATGTCCGAGCACACGTGCCGACGGCGGGACTTGCAAAGAGGCGAATGATCTGATCGCCAGGTGACTGATCGATTTTTATCGAATACAAACACCAGAACGACGACTCATCTTGTGTACACGTTCAGAGCAATCAAACTTATAGCACCAGTAACACTAAAACCAACTTAAACCATCTTCTAGTAGGAATTGAATTATTATTAATTTGATTAAGGACGGTTTTGGATGGGCCCAAAGACAGATAACCGACAGCAACTTCAACTTACACGACACTTAAGACGTAAGACCCTTAACTAATATGAATCCTCCAATTCCTCATACATTCTACCTCCCTTCATTCACAGTTTTCAACATTTCATCGCCAATGAAATTGCCTGGCAATCAGTTTTATTGCCATCTTTGAATTTATCCAAACAATACTCTCACTTCCTCTACCATGCCAAACGCTCCTAAGTTTATTTTTCTATCCATCCAGTTTACCTTCTCCATTCTCTTCCACGCCCGTATATCAACAACCTCTAAGTCTACGCCCATCCTCTTGCCTAATTAATAAAATAAAGTAATAATTACCAGCCTAATGATCGACTAGGATGGAGGTTACTCCGTTGAACTAACGAACACGCCACGATCGATTTCGATTTCTCATAGGATTGCGAAAAAGACTATCAACTCTTTGTAATCGTCAATAACATGACAGATGTCGAATTTGCGTTGATGCTTTGCATATGTAAACTAATTGAAATCATGTCGATTAACCCTTCCCAAACCGTTCGACTCCGTATTATCCATAACGAGATTTCCGATGTTTTTATCGATCGTACCATTTCTAATGTCATCATTTGAATTTGACTACTTTGATCATCTCATGCTTGCATTTTAAAATAGCATTTAAGCTGCAGGGAGACGAACCGCATAGGTTCGTTGCCACTCGACATCGGAATTCCGATATCTCACGGGCGCCACATGCCTCGATCAATGAAAAGCAATTTCGCAGAGCGGGCGACCATACGAATTGCTCTAGCGTTACACATTTCAAAATAGGAAATATTCAATAATTAGAAAAAATTATTGTATCGGAGGCTAGTCGAATTAGAAATAACTATATTGTTAGCTCACATCGATTTTAATTTCACGTCCATCCTCCTACGAGTCCCGTTTCAACTAACACTTGAAATAAATTCACGTAAAATCGAGGATGAAAGATTTTTTCCAAATCATGGTCAACTATATTTTTGTGTCCATCATTGTTTCTGGAATAAATAGTCGGCGGAAAGGAAAAAAAAGAAGAAGTATTAGCCATGGTGGCGGAGGAGAGAAAGCTGTTGGATGGGAGGTAGAATAATTTACCGGATTGAAGAAGATTTTTGATTGTAGTATAGGTTGCCAGGTTGAATCGTTTTAGGTGAGGTTGAGTCGTTTTAGGTGAGTCTTGAGATGTAGCTTAGTTTGGTGGGCGTTGTATGCATGCTTTCAATTCGAAAAAAATAGGATGTAACACATGCAGATCCACGTGCCCTCAACAAGGGAGAGAGTAAGTTTGCGAGGATGTTACGTAGCTCGGAGTAAAATAAAAACCGCCTCTTGACTTCCGGCGAGCTCATTTCAAATTCGGCCCTCACTGTGAGTCGCATGTGCGGTCGTACCCCGAAGAGACACCTGCGGTCCAGATACACGCGGAGATCTCACCTGGCTCACCTGCACCTCCGCCTTTGGACGCTGTAGCATAGAAAGGAGTTACGACCAACGTTTTCGAGGTAGTCTTCTTAATGATCCAACAATCCCCTCTCACACGCTCCGAGCCTGCGTGCTCCCTCCCTTTCGCGCCAATCCGGCCGTGAAAATGTTGGATTTCCGCCCTCGCCCATGGGGATTTCAGTGGTAAGGCGGGGCGAGTTGAGGGAGATGGGGGGGGGGGGTCAGGCCACATCTCTCCCCTCGGAAACGGGGTGAATTTTAAATGAAGCATCCGCACCACACGTCCTGCTCACCCCTCTACAACGACCAAGACCCCTGCGAGGCAAAACGTATCGCTGCACATCTCAATATTTAGAGCAAAGCGAACGATGATATAGGGTGTACCTTCGAGGAAGCGATGTAAGCTGGCAAGGAAACTGATGGATTGGGTTTTTGCGGTGGCTAGTGGCCTCTCGCCGCTAATGCCTGGGTTCGAATCCCGGCGGTGGCAGAATTTTTCAGTGGTATCCCTACTTGGTTGCCGTATGGAGGGCGTTTCAAGTGTAATGCACCGTCTGTCGCACGGTAGGTTAAATTGTATGCTCCTCTGCGCCTGACGTTTAGTAGTAGGCCAATGCCGGCACCGGTTTTCTTTCTACCCTTCCCCTATTCCCTGAACGCTCTACCTCCACCAAATTACCCACGTTCCTTAATGACGCAAATGAGCCAGAGTGTCGGTCGCCTCCCCTGATTATTACCATTTATGTATAAATTTTTACATCAAAATTATCCACATTTATTATTAAAAACGCATTCCACCAACCTTGAGCACATTCCTGGGCCGCACCATAGGTTAGCGGTTCGCATTCAGCCTTGATTCTTTACATTGTCAAAAAATATAAAGTTGACGTTTTCATTAAGAATAAACAGTAAACCGTATTCCGAAAAATGGTGATAGAATGGAAAGTAAGTGAAATCAATTGCGTCCGTTAGCTTTACCGCACTTGTATACTTATTGAGCTATCTACACTGGCAAAAACTAAAATTATGCCCGGGTCAGCAATTAGGACTGTCCGTCGTATTTTTTTCCCAATAGTTTTCGAACGAATAAAAAAATACAATAAAATCGCTCGTGTCCTTTTGTTCTTCAATCTATACGTTTTCCGAGTGCTCTTTCTTGTTCTTCCACCTATCCCTTTTACTTTAAAGAGGCAGACTGATGTATATTATGCCATAAGCGGATTTATCGTGTCGCCAGGGGACAGCCCTACGTGATCGAGTCAGCCGAAAGGCAATTTATTCCCTTCCTCTCTCTCACCAAAGTCGGAGATGACACTCTTGATGACGTGATAGCCATCCCCTAGAGTATGGTAAAAATCTCACCGTTGATTTTATCGCTTTTGAGTGACTCTATAATTTAAAAGGATACGCTCTTTTGCCGGAAAGAGTTTCTTTACGTCCATCTAACGACTTTGTCAAAGAAACCGAGAGTTAGAGCTAGAGCAAACGAGACCAACTCTAAGACTTTAAGACCTCACCCAAGAGCATGACTTTACTTGCGAACAGAACAGTTTAAATATTCGTCACAGAATCGCTTCATCTTATTAAACGCTGTTGTCCAGAGCATTGATCGTATTCAAACATTTGCACACGATGC
Source organism: Hetaerina americana (assembly GCF_022747635.1). Classification (NCBI taxonomy): domain Eukaryota; kingdom Metazoa; phylum Arthropoda; class Insecta; order Odonata; family Calopterygidae; genus Hetaerina; species Hetaerina americana. Next base: position 37,999,077 of record NW_027287427.1, on the reverse strand, counting down.
AGAAACTTTCTGCAAACCTGTACCTGTTTCCACGGAAGGCCCTGGCAGGAAACTGCAAGGTAAACGCTGTTATACACTATTCAATAGAATGCAGTTAACATTGACATGGCACACTTCGTTTCCCTCCATTTTTCTTCATATTATTACTTTCCTTCTTCATCATTTAATAGCATAAAAAGCTAAACTTCAAGTTACAAGTGGTATTTTTGTGGTCACGTTATTTTAATGGTGTACCAAATACATACGATCTCACACCTCGAATTGCGTGAAGACAAATGCATTGCCGTGGTCAGCACTGCCAGCTAAAATAACTTGATCTTCCCTCACACCGGGCTCATTTTTATGTCCTTCTAAACAACGATGATTATACAACTAGTCATCGTCAAGCAAAAATATTTTAATGCATCATATCGATTACAAATTATCAGCTCATAGCAAATTTTTTCCACGTCGTTTCAGTCGACGGTATAAAAAAGATACCTAGACCAGAGCAGTGTTCCTCTGGAAATGTATTTCTCTGGAAGCAAGGTTGTTGTAAACAGTAGTCATTATAAATGGGTTGCATATCAAGATTTGGGATCGAGAGACAGGAGCTGTGCAGGCATGGGAGTTACACTGTGTGGTGTCAACATCACGTATTCTAAAATATTTCTATAATCTACGCAGCCATATATCACGTATTCTAGTTACTGTTAGCATAATATGTTTTTGTAGTACTCTTTTTGATTGTATTCATTTATTTATTTTTTTATTTTTCACTTATTTTTTACTTCTTTATAACAGCATCGGATGCAATATTAAAATTTTGCGACAGAAAAATAATGAAAATTAAATGGATGGACGAAGCAACTATCGGGGAATCCTTATAGGGTGGGTAAACAGAGAAGTCGAATACGTATTGACACGTAACGTATACTGAATGAACACACACATCGTGCAAGTGTTGGTGGTAAAACTAATAGAACTCACTGTGGACAAAAGCTTGCTGAATTCGGAATGGAAAGGCTTTGTCAAGGAAGAACAACATATGACGGGACAGACAAGAATTATAAGTTGAATGCAGCACCTGGAACTATGAAAGCGTGAAGAAAGTGATGCGAGAACGGAATTGTTTCGAGGGATCCTACAAACCAATTTCAATTTTTACGACCTGCAATGATGATAATATATTCTGAAGCCAATTTGTCAGTGAATATTTAGATTCATCTTGAAACTAGCACTTATTTGGGCATTGCAGGGCTGATGAAACCATAAAAGGTAAAAAGAACTCTACTCAATCGAAAATATTCTCTATTCTCCAAGAAGAGTGGTAAATTCCCTATAAAACGCACCCACCTTCAATAATAAGTCTGTTGCAATAAGATCTTATAATTATGAGCCCCAATTTCAAAGGCTGAAAGCGAACGAAAGAATCCCTACAAAAATTACATCGCAGCTGCAAAAAACCCCACATTTTCCACCAGAGGTATCCAGAAGGCACGACAAACGTCGCGTGGAAGCAAAAATACGTATACCTGAGTCTTCTTAATAATATCCATTACCAATTTTGAATGATCGATCATTTCAACGAGAGTAGCCTTCTTTAACAGGAAATTGTACTCAAGAAAAACCTATGTTAATTATGTCCTCTCAGTTTATTTATTTCAGTTTGGATTCTTAGTATAAAATATTGGAAAGGGAAGATAAAAAATCAACTTGACATCCATCATAGCACGTTTCTATTTTGTCACCACGACGGATATTTTCCAAGAACATAAAAGGAGGAAATTCACGGGAAGAAAAAAATTTACTTAAACTCAGAAACAAATAAGCTTATTATACCTATTCAATATTTGCACTCAGCTATGATAGGGCTCCTAAAAAATCGGGCGATGAAATTAATGATTTCGCGGATGAAGAAGGGTCTTTTCTGAAAAGTAGGGGGCCAACCTCTCTCAGTGCAAAGAGAATACTAAAGCACCGATGTTATACTGCTACGTTAAATCCTAGATTTCATTGAAAATGATAAACTTCGTGCTTTATAAAATCTTTATGAATCTTCCTTTCTAACTTTATGTCCAACGAACTTAAATAATGCCCATACATAACACCGTATTTCTTGCGTACACTTACTGTTTGCCTCGACTCATATTGAGATTTAGCCGAAAAAGAATATAGATTACCATGAAAAAGTGTTTTCTTATAGTTCAAAGCATCGTCTCATCACTTGATCTTTTAATAAGCAGTGGTGGCAATACATTGCATTTAAAAAAATATATTAAATTACATTTATAATTTTAAATGTCTTCCTGCAAATACTTTTTTGCCAACAAAAAGTGGGTATTTAAAGTGTTCCAACAAATTACTGAACAATTGCTATATTTCCTTAACGTGCACTTTAAGGGAATATTTAAAGCAAATTAAATAACTGACACAACCAATCCCCTCGAGTATGTGCTCCAACTAGGTTTCGTAGGGAGGTGCCTTCAAGTTGATTCCCTCCAAAAGTGTATGCAAGTTATACGTGATATTTTTCTTCCAAAATAATGCAATAACCATAGTCATATAGTCGCAGTATAGTGCACTTTTTTATTTTTTTTTAGTTTTCAGTCTCCTTCCACCATACGCATTTACGCTCACCTCATTTATGATGCATTTATGACTTAAAGCTTATTTGTTGGTAATGAACAAAAACACATCGACATTCAAAGAGAATATCGTATACATACATTGTATATTGAATAAAATGGCGTATATGCAACATAGATAAACCACCTATATTGTACGAATCATTGATTACTGTGTTTATGGTTTTACATGCTTAATTATTCAAACTTACACACAAACCAAAATATAAACTCAATAAACTTTCATGTCCAAATGATTCCCCTGTTTTTAATGCAATATCATTAAAGAAGTAAAGGGCTCATTTTATATTTCCCCACTGTTATGGCATCTATTTGCATCTCAGTGTTAACAAACACTAATAATCGATGGCCTACTTTTAAGCAGGTTTAGATAGATGCAGTTTATATTTAAACGTTGATTTTTCTTTTAGTTGTTTTTCGATTTATTCAAAGTGATTGTATTTTACTCGTATGATCATTCCACGGGTCTTCAAGTTGGTTCAAAGATGCATTTTCCGTATTTAGTATACCATCGGCATTCATCTGGCAACAAACCCCCGTGGACACAACTTCGCGAATATCGTTGAAAAAGAACCAAAATGCGAGTCTAAAGTGATAAAAATGGGCAAATTACAAATAAAAAAATGGCAAAGCAAGTATTTAAATCAAATACATTTCTTTGTGATGCCCTGTATGAATCTGGATTACCTACTTTCTAGTACCTACGAGAGACGGCACCAGAAAGGATGGAGTAGCGTTAACAGGAACATGAAGTCCTTTTGAGAACTTTCCAATAAGCTCGCTCGATTAAATTATTTTGACTTTGCAAACATTTAAAAAATAAAACGAAAGAGAGAGACGATGAGCCTCTCCCATCACGTTATAGTCGTGCCATTTTGGCATTTTCGAAATGAAAAAAAAATAAATTTCTCAGTTTCATCTATCGTACGGATTCACTGATTAAATTGAAATTTTTATTCAGAGCTACCGCCTCGATTCCTCTTTTTGATATCGCTTCATAGGCTACGAGTTGGTAGAAAGTAATCGCAAGCAGAGTGACGGCGAGCCTTCATTCCATTGTCATCCATCCGGAAAAGTCTCCATTACGTGTACGAAGCGTCAACTGTCACAATTATTTCCTTTTTTCGAAACGACCCGAGGAAAGCGATGCCCGAATGACGCCACTTGCTGAACCACGGGGAGTCCTCTGCGGGATCCACCTCGAACACCAAACGTGGGCCTACGGCAGGAGTTGGGGGTGACGTCAAAGATTTTTGTGACGACATCACGGGTTTCCTCCAATGAGAGGAAAGCGACTTGAGAAGGCACTCGACACCCTAGATCAACTGAAGCTCTATTCTAAATGCTAAACTTTCCATTGCGCACTCCTAGAGGAACCTTGAAGTTGTGGAGAGGGAGAAAAAGACTCGGGGGGGGGGGGGAGTGTCTGCGAGTGAGAGAGAGAAATAATGGCAAAAAAGAGGTGGGGTGATGGTATTAAGGGTAATCTACTGTTGGAGGTGGGTTTTGGCTCGACACGCTCAATAACCATCAGTACACTTCTCAGCCTTACCTAATACGACACTTGACACTCTACACTGTACTTATTGAATTCCGCATTATTCGGTCCTCTCCCCATTCCGTTCAACATGCCTATCCTGTTCCTACCTCTTCCTCGCTTGCCTAACGTTCTTCCCACTATTACAATATCCAACATTTCATCTCCTATCAAACTATTCTGCATCTATTCCATTGCCTACTTTGGATTACTCACAACAACCCTCTCTCCTCCCCCACCATGCCGAATACTTCCTCGTTTGTTTCCCTTGCCAACCATTTCCATTTCACTTCCATTTTGAGAAATAGGCACATACATGACTATGCGATTGGTCTCAATACTGAGTGTCTGAAAGAGAAAGATGACACTATTTCGAAACAGATGGCAAATAAAATATACGCGTATATTGTGGAACAGCATAGTTTTCTCCTAATAAAATTTGGTGGAAGGAATGTTTACATTTCTTTGAGTTCGCCTTTTTGAGTTACGAGTTACACTCGATGAACAACTCCAAATATGACAATGATAATCATTAGTCATAATACATGAAACAACGAAAAATAATTTGAGGAATATTGATTAAATGTTTTGGGGACCTAAATGATCTCCACCTTAAATCAGGGATCGGTAACCCAGGGTCGAATTCATACCCGTAAATGAAAGGGAGAGGTCTGCTAGTACCTTCGTCGGATTTGGGATAAAAATCCGTGTCGTCACCCTTCATCGTACAGCTGAGGGACTATGGCATGCAAGAATTCAGTTGCGTCACATTTGAACATCGATTAGACGAGGGAACCAGGAACCTCCTGTTAAGAGGCGAGAATGCACATCCTTTTGCTATTGCAAGTGTGGGATGCTATGCGCGCAGCACAGCACGTGACGAGTCGCACTTGCTTCTCCCGAAGAGCGACGCATTCCTCGTTAATGCATTACACCACCCTCCCCTCTCCCCACGGAACAACCACCACCACCTCCTCCTCTGTTAACCTTGAGCAGGAGACCCGAACCGTGAATTTTTCGTGCGACTACTCCCCCTTGCCCACGAGTTGCCCCCTCTCTCCATGAGAATTCCGTGCCATAAGCAACTGCAGTGCAAGGGAGAAAATTACGTTGCTCAGGCGAGCGGCCGACGAAACACCCTTTCGGGGAAATTGACGCACTCTCTCCAACCAGGAAGACTTGATTAACGTTCCTCGAGTCCCTCCACGTTGATACTTCTCTCAGAATAAACCATAACATTTTACAGCAGAGAAGAATTAAGCACATGAATGGCGAATTTCTTCGGTGACATCCTCGGAGAAAGAGGTGTTAATATTCAGTCGATGTATGTATCGTGTATCTTATCTACGAGTAACAATTATTTATTTTGGAAAATTCATAGAAAACTAGAAAATTATCAGATTGGAAACAATTCTATTAGGTATTAATGATAATTCACGTTCAAGAGGGAGAGTTATTTCGAGATGATGAAATTCTCATTCCTTGGGTATGAGTGGTCACAAATACGGGATACAAAAGATAGGAGGCAAAGAAGTAAAGAGCTATTTCGCAAGAGGAAAACATAATAAAGCCTTACGTTACTACCCCAAGCTCCAAAACGTTTAAGAATGAGCTTCAGGGCATAATTATTCAATAAAATAATGACGACAGCAACTTAATTAAAAATTACGAAAGCTATTCTACTCGTCTTTAATAACCTAGCTTTCTGATGTAATTTGAATATTTTATATCCACGTGGGACTAAAAATCAACAACATTCTCTTAGATTCTATATATTAACATAATTTATTTTTACTTATTATCTGGTATCCTTTCAAATTTCCCCATCTTCGAAAAAATCTCCTTTTATCTCACGGCCGAAATTTAAATTTTCATAAAAGCGACTACTGAACCGCATTTTCAAATCTTGGTACGATTGCTGAATATGCCAATTCACGCAAACACTCTGATAACACGCCCGGCAAAAAACACTTGGTATAGTTTTAAGGACAAATGCGGGTATACAATTTTTGCGGAGGAGAAATTTTTATCCGAGCAAGTTCAGAGAAATTATAGCGTGCACTATGATTGCCGGAGGCACGACCAGTTTTTAATGACATGCCTCTAGGTGACTGACCGCGATGTTTTATTCGGTGTAATTTTCACCACCAAACCTAACAAATCGAAATCACACAAGTTATGCTTCTTAATTTAAAAAATACTAATTTCGTCAGCAGTTACTGAATGTTTTTTATAACATCTTCTACAAGACATCAAAATTAATATGAAGTGTTTCCTCTGCCATACTTCATTTCCCACAAATACCGGACTCACTTTCCCTTGGTAGCGCAGCGTCACACTTCAAGCGGCCTTCATCACACCCACCCCTGAGCCTTGGCTCTTCGTGGAATCACTCGAAACACAAAGGAAGTCTGCGAGAAGGAGCGCATTTGATCTCTGGAGGCAGAAGTAGACGCCCATTCTCAAAAAAGTCTTTTTTTTCAAATTGAAATTAAGATCAGAGAAGGGCGGACTTCAAAATATCGGACGAATTAAATTTTGGCAACAGCAACAATCGGGTCTATATTGTATTTCCTTACCTTTTTGTCTTCTTTTTAATGAAAACGTCGATTAGAAAAATGAATTTTAGCAAGAATATAAGTATGCTAAGAAAAAATTTGGTATCCATCGTAGCGCCTATGTTGTTAGTAACCATCATTTCCTACCACTTAATGCATCTAGCTATGGAGTCACACAACGGCTCCTCTTATTCCTTGAAATCATGCTAGTCTAAATTAGCATTACCTCATATTTATCAAAATGATTTTTAACTATTAATTCGATCAGTTTTCAAAGCGATTGAAAATAGGCTCATCTGAATCTGGAATCGAAGAACAGACTTTCCGCGTCCAGAGAGAATGCGAAGATCCCTCTACCACCCAGAATTTCTAGTTTTCTAGTGTCTTCAGAAAATTCACGTTATATGCATTACTCAATTTGCAGCCTCTCAAGGAGAGCCAGCGAAAAAATCTATGGAATGCAAAGCAATCACTCGCCCACGAGATTACATTCCTTCCAGAACATCAACCTTGGGAAAGCATTACGCATAAAGTTAACTTAATGCATGCATCATGAAAACATTCACTTCTCCAAATCCTTTGAACCCACCTCCCGAAAGCTCTCGTAATATTCGAATAACGATTCAAATTTATGAAACCGATCTTAAAGAAAAGAGAGGAGAGGACCTTGGTCCCATATTTAGCCCCAGAGAGGTGTTTTGTGGGCGGTAAAGCAAAAGTGAATGAGGAAAGGTAAGCGAGGAAGGGCGGAGGAGAAGGAGCGTAAAGGGGCCCGAGAAAGAGAATTAATGAGGCTCAGGTAGACGGTAGAGAAACTATGAGGTTCCAGGGGATGGGGAGGAGGGACTAAGGAGTTTTAGGTGAGAGGGATGAATCAAGGGAGCTCGAGTCGAACTTTCGTGAGGGTCAGACTCGACTTCATACGCACACAAAAGTGGCCAACCAACTGGCCCTCTCTCGCTTCTGTCTTTAATGGAAAGGGGAGCGAAACAAGGCATGCATCATAAACTAGTGTATTAACGATGTTTGCAATAAACTTCCCAACGCGCACGCGAATCTCCTAGAGCGGTTTCTGGGTTAAAAAGTATGCAAAGACCAGCACTTAAAAGTGGTCGTATGACAACGCTCAGTAATGCGTGCCATATAGAGCAAAAATATAATCTTTGGTATTATTTATACAAGTTAAACGTCTAGTGTACAGAGTAAACCCTAGTTGCCCAGAATATGTCGCTAAAACCTTTTTGCAATCGTAAGTTACATGCTCAGGAGACGAGCGTAGCTTGTAGCTTAATAGTTGAGGGGAAGTGGTGAACAACGACGTCAAAGTACGGTGAATGTTATCTGTTCCGTCGCTCGGCGTTTTTAATCACCCAAATTACTGCCATCTCGTTCCTGCACTTACTATAATTATTTTAGTGAAAATAGTTGCACGCAGCAGTGTCCTAACAATGTTTATGCGATGAAATTATTTGATTTGCGGACTGCTACCCTTGTAATACGTGGGAGAATGTATGAACGTTTTACCCAATACAAATTTAACTTAAGTATTCCAATTACATTCATAAAAAGGATTTACAGTTCGAAATCTCTTATCTAAATCAGTTATTTTCCTTTCGAATAATTAATTGTTTGGGGGATTTTTTACATCTAATTATCCAAATGCTAAGAAAATACGCTGCACACATAGCAAATATGGTAGTGATAGGACAGATAAATCTAATAAACTCAACCTCCCCCTAAGTAATAATTAACCAATTCGATAAAATTTACACCTATAGCTAAGAAATCACCCTTGAATCGATCTGACCATATCAGATACTGACGCGCGCGGATGAACATGTTCAAGAAAAGGTTCATGCTTTAGCACTCCTCGAAAACGCATTTGGTGAATACATAAAAAATAATAATTATCAGTATCTTTCAGCGAATGCATGCAATACGCAAAAGTGTCATTCCGAATATTACGTATGCTGCATTCAGTTATAACGGCGTAACTACTTTATTATAGTACAGGAGTTCATGACCAATACCGGTACGCACCCATAAAAAAATAGATTCCAATCGTATTACAGAGAGATGGAATTTTTCAAATATTACGCAGACAAAGTTCTTACAAGTGGCACAGAATTTCGGGGAAGACATCTGTTACTGTGTCCATTTCTCCGCTGGCCTTTGGCTATCAAGTTCCTTCCCCGGGAGGAAAATCTAGAAAAAAAACTTAAAAGAAAGCAAGGTGACGATGGCGCTCACACGGCAAAGAAATCCAGGACGATACCACAGCACAATTTTTTTTGCTTTAATATTTTGGCGCCGACGAAGCGGGCGTGCGGGCTCATCGTTCAAAAAAAACAAGCGGACAGATGGTGGCGGCGGGGCGGAGATACAAGCCCGGAGGGGAGGATGAATAGAAAAGTTGAGTGTATCGTAGGGTGGTGGGGGAGGATGATGCAGGCATGCGTTGAGCGAGAGGGTTCCCTCTCCTTGCCTCTCAGTCATAAGGTTGCTCCGGCAGGTGCGACGGCAACGCGGAGTGGGGAGAGGGAGAAAGATTTCGGGCGAGGGGACGAGGAGGGGAAAAATATATGAGGTGAGGGGCGAAGGACGGCGGGGAGGGAGATGGTGGGAACGGGAGACCGAGGGAGGATGCCATCAGAATGCTTTCAGATGAAGGGAGCCCCCCCGGGGGCGTGGGCAGGCAGATGTGGGCGAGGCCGGGTGAGGGCAGTACACGGAGTCTACCCTTGTTTCTTGTCCAAGTATTCTCTACCCCCCTCTTCCATTTTTTTTAAATGCAGCATCAAAGTGATGAGTATGGAAGAGTGAATCGCAACGAAAATGGATAGAATGGGATTCTCTAGGAGTATGATGACCAAGGGAGAGGCATTATTATTGATTAGCAATCGTTTTACAAGTTAGAGTACACTTTCGATGGACCTTGGCACAATACCTTTCTGTGCTCCTAAGCCCCGAGTAAAATGGCTCACAATATCCTTAAAGACGTCTTTACTTGTAACAGTAACTTTTTCTTTAGATCTGCATTATTTCCCCCTCTCTTCGCTCCAACCAAAATACCCATTTTTTCTTCCCTCCACCTCGCTTTTCAAGCGTTCTCCCCTTTATCAGTCTCGAGCATCCCATTGCCTGTTATTATATTCTGCATTCACATTTCTTAGCTTCTTCGAATTTCTCCCAAATGCCATCCTTCTTCTATGCCTAAAGCTTTATTACAATAGGAGGGCATAAAGGAGCTCAGATGGAACAATTCACTATTTTGGACAGTTGAGGGGAATGAAATGTGTAAAGTAGTATGAGAATTCATAAAATAATTGGGGTGGCAAAAGAATCATTCGCAAAGGGGAAAGTAGTGGCCGGGATCTTGAATAGAGACAGGGGAGAAAACTTTAATCAAGACTTTAGCACGAAGCGTAGAGTTATAAGGTAATGAAACCTGGCCTCTGAACGAAGACGATGGGCATAGGTAAGAGAATTTTTAGGCATGTAATGAAGAAGAATATGAAAAATAACCCGTATTAGAGAAAGACCAATGTAGAAGTAACTGAAAGTATGAAAGACGTAGTTTTTCGAGAAAATTTAAAAGCAGAAGTGTGCGGTGCAGACAATTTGAGGTTATAATAATTGAGGAACGGTAGAGACTGGGGCAAAATTTAGAATTTTTAAACAGGGAGGATAAAGAAATAGGGCAAACGTACCGGAAGAAATAAAAGGAAGTTAAAAGTATGAACAGATTACGAAAAAAATTGTGTAAGGCCAAAAAAGCTTGGGAATTATGAGGAAATGCTTTAAAGTCCAAGACATACCCCGAATCAAGAGAGCACCTGTTATGATGATTTTTTTACGACGTCCCGGGGGGCATCTTCAGGGGAGAAAAAGGTTCAGACGGAATCTTATCCCCTTGAACTTCCTGAGAGATGATATGGATACATATATGTATGTGTGGCCCCGGGCAGTTTTTTTGTAGAACCATTGCTGAGGTGGCGTCAAGCTGAGGCGTACCTTCATTAAACGTCAAGCCTAAGGAATATACGGCAATCCATTTTCAAGGAGGATTTCTGAACCACTATTTTGACTAAACCCTTTGAATTGAATGTAGGGTATTTTACCAACAGAGAGAAGAAGCTTCCGGTGCATGAGGCTGAACGGTAGTCTCATTATGACTCACTTCCCATTAATTGATTCCAATTTCCTTTCCGTTCGAGTCTTATTGAATTTTTACTTCACAATAAAAAGATGAATTAAATTTTAATCTGATTTGCCATGGTTATTTTTTCTAATTATTGCTATTTCCCCTAGTCTCAAAAAATTCTTTTTTGGATTCGCACCTCTACCCTTGTCGTGGATTTGATAACTTAGGTAATTTTCACTAGAGTAATCTCCGAAACTGGTGAGCGGTTTTTCAACACAATAACTGAAAGCATGTTCTGAGCTGTAACTACGGGGGATATTCACCCTGGTAGAAATCATCCGTCCAGATTTGGACCGAGTCAAATGACTTTATTTCTTGTGAATTTCCAAGCATGCAAAAATTGAGCTTCGTTAAATTTACTAGTTTGCAAGAAGGCACATTTCCGAAGAATCGTACAAAACGTTTGGGACAGAAATTAACGTAAACTTTCAAGAAAGGATTAGTTTAACCGGATCTCTTAAATCAGTTACCTAATCGACTATCCTCTCCATGTCTCATATTTCTTCGCTTTCATCCTCATTACTTAATACATGTCCCTTAATCAAAGTCCTCAACAATTCTTCCAGTCCGATTCTCCTATTGCAGAAGCCATCACGTCAAGCAAGCAATCTTAAAACGTTACCCACAGGTCTCTTCCTTCATATTTTCAGCGTTTTCTATGAACAGCACTATCATCAGTATTCCCGTTGTTGAACCTCTCATTAGCTATTCGAACCCGTACATTTGATATCCATCGTTTGCTTTCGCTTTATTTTATTTGAATCTAATCTCTCTTCTTATGCTGTCGCCGTTTACGCATCAAATTCGTATCGCATTATTCTCCACATACATGTACATGTTATACATTTACGAGGATTCACTGTTATTATTATTGGTTTATTATTGGTCTATCATTTAAGGTAGGTTTTGGACGAGGACAGAGTGAACAACGATTAATTTATTTACCTGTCCTAATATACATCCCACACCTTAAAGCACCCTGCTTCCGTTCCGCCTGCTTCCTGCCTCCCTTCATTCCGTCCAAAATTCCTATCCTGCTATTCCTCCCCCTCTTCGCTTGCCTAATGTTCTACCCTCTATCAAAGTCTTCTACATCACGTCGCCAATCATAATGCTCCACATCGACCTTCCCTGCTTCCTTTGGATGACTGCCAACAATTCCCTCTCCTCTTACTTCATGTCTAGCTCTTTCTCGATTTTTTTCCTAGCTGTCTATTTCACCTTTTCCATCCTTTTCCACACCCGCATTTCAAGAGCCTCCAATCTACGCTTATCATCTTCCTTCAACGGCCATATTTCTGCGCTGAACGAAACCACGCTCAGTGTCAAAGTTTTAACGAGTCTATCTTAATATTCTTACTAAACGTCCCTGTCATAGATTCCCTCCTTCATATGAAAAATCCTTTGACCAACGAGTTTCTTTTACGTACGTTCCTCCTACTTTGGTAATCTTGCTCCACAACTTTACCAAGATAGGTAAGGTGCACCACCTGCTCTACTTTTTGCTTCCTATTTTAATATTTAACTTAATCTACCTACTTATCGAAAACCTAATAACCTTTTTTTGTTAAAATTGATGCTCATTCCATACCTATCACACTCATTTACCAATAAGCTCAGCAATGACTGTAACCCCTTGACTGACTGGCTAAAGCTTGATCATCTGCAAGCCTGATTTTATGACTAATCCATCGACTTTCATTCGTATCTCCGGCTCTTCCCATGCCTCTTTGACCATTTCCTTCATATGGTACTTCAGTTGTGTGCACACAGATATAAATTATTCAATCGACTACGTAAACGAAGGTGACTGTCATGAGAGAATTTTCGGAACCCCACAAATACATAATTGCGGATATTAAAGGAATTCTTTCTCTGCTAACGTACATTAACAGTCGCTGTGACTTAAAGAGAGTCTGGTCCGTAAGATTACTAAAAGACTTGATGCTAAGAATGAATTGAACGCACATGCAAATCGTGATATTTCTAGTGAGTTAAAGAAGAGTCTTATTTTGCTTCCAATGTTTGCTCAGTAATTTTAGCAAAATCTCGTTTTTCCACTGGCCACGAAAACTGGATGAATTACGTCATTCTGCCAAGTGTAATTAACCTGTTAAAATTACATATACCATTGAAAGTGAATAATATTGCTGCTGAAATTATTATATTTTTTTTAAATTTGTTGCATCACCACTTCTTGTAAGGGTCAAACCTTATGAGCAACAAGCAGTTTCGTATCAATTCATGGATCGCAGAGCACGGCAAGACTTTCCTTTTTATCCACCAATGATAACCTTGAAAGATGGACCTCGGTTGTGCAATGGCTTGCTCACTCGCCCGTCAAGTAAGAGATTCAAGGTTCGATTCCCTGTGCGGGTGGGCTGTCTTATTCACTGGCAATTAATGCAAATCCTGAGAATGATCTTCCTTGTAACGCTCATTGAGCGATTCATATCCCAGAGATGATATCAATATATCAATTAACAAGTAATGATATTATAATTTAATGTTAACGACGAATGAGTCACCATTGCGGGCACGTCTAACTAACCTTACGGCATTAAATGACTTGTAACCGCAATACTACGATTTTGAGGCCGACTAGTTTTAGATGAGTATTGGGAAATATTTCGTTCTAAATAGGCATCGGTCAGTAAGTTTTACTTGAAAAAGGAGGTTTATCACAATATTCTGATCTCTCTTTTCACAGCTTTTTATTAAAGAAACCGTTTTAATCTAAGCTTATAGTTCTCAAAGCCAATTTTTTGTAATAAACATAAAACTTTTTTCCGGCGCTCGAAATCTTAGCTGATGCTATCATTCGAAGTAATAATAATATTACCACCTTTTAGAATAACAAATCGCCATGCGTCGCAGAAGAACTTTTGAAATACGAACCCCTTAACATGCCAATACTAAACTCTACACAAGTGCAAATACAGGGTTCGTCCGGAATATAAGTGTACTGACTCCTGGGCTGGGCGCGCCGCTCCAGGCGCGCCCAGCACCGCTCTGACGGGCTGCGATTGGAGGGGGGTATGTTGGCAAGCGACGCTGAAAAAGGCAGTCGGCTCTGAGCTGTGGTGTAGTGAGGAGCTCTGTTAACGCGAACCTCCACGCTCGACCCACGTCACGGAACGCGATGCCGAAGTTTTTGGAGCAGCGTTATTCCATCAAATTTGCGGTAAAGCTTGGGAAATCGTCTACCGAAACTGTCGGTAGGATTAACCAGGCTTACGGGGAGTCAGCCATGTCCAGAAACATGATCTTTCGGTGGCACAAGATGTTCGTGGAGGGCAGAGAAGAGGTCGACGACGAGTCTTCGAGAGGTTCCCGATGATGCCTTCGCGGGAGCGTTCCAGGAATGGGAACGCCGCTGGAACAAGTGTATCGACTCACAAGGGTCCTATTTTGAGGAATATTAGCTTAAGATATGTAAAAGTGTAATAAATTTTTTTCCTGAGCTCAGTACACTTATTTTCCGGACGAACCCTGTATATGCATACGTAAACCCGACTTAATAGCTAAAAAAATATCAGAAGGCTTCAGATGATTTTTCAGTAGAGGCTTGATCGTTACCATCATATTCACGTAAAATATTTATCCGACAAAACATTTTCGAGGTTCAATTTAGAGTCCCTGTTTAGTTGTTAACATTGCATCATTGGAATTTCTCATTTGCTCTTCTCGAATTGATTATATTTCACGTACTGAATAAATTTCTCAATATAATTATTTCCAATTTCATATCCAGATGAAAACATCATTTCCATTTCCATATTGTGCGCAGTATAAGTACTTTAGACGGTTCAACTTACCTACTAGTACGATGATTGGCAACAAAGCTTAAATGGAACTAAGCTAATGAAATACAGAGATAAGGGAAGCAATTCATCTTCGAATATTAAATCGCGCAAGATGACTTGCAGCTCACAGCGAATATATTTTCTCACCCCCGGAATCCACGTCACCACGAGGAATCCCATGGCAAGGGGACTCGAATGCAACCACCACTTAAAGAGCCTCCCCCGTCTGTCATCTTATTCCTCACCATTCCTCCGCATTTTCCGTCCCATATTTCACATCCAGCGCGCGTTAACTCGGAAGAATTTCGCAAAATAATCATCCGCTTGAGGTGATTTATTCCTCTAGATGTCTCTCCTCGGGTACCACCGCGCTATGCTGCTCCATTAGCGGAGACATGAGATTCGGCGTGGGCGAAGGCCTCGCCCGCTCCTCCGACCGAGGAACCATATTTCAATCGTAATTAAACGTCAATCACTCCACCCTACCAAATTGCGACTTTCTCCGAGGTACAGTCAGGCTTCCGAGGGGAAGGGGGCATGGGCGTCGATGGTATGCCCGAATTCCGTCAAAAGAGAACGTCATTCCTAAGGCGAGCCCTTCGTCAAAAAGGTGACGTAAAGACCACCAAGGGGCAGCGTTCGATAGGCACCTCCTTGTATGACTCCCGGGGATTTTTTCCAGAGATGGGCACTTTGATGGGTGACATCTATAATACTGAGTTGCGGAATGAAGGGGTTTCAAAAACTTTTTGATTTACGACTTTATTAATTATAGATAAGATTGTTCTTATACTTCACCGAATTACCGTTATAACAAAATAAGCTACTAACTTGTTAGAAATACAAAACCGGAAAACGCTTAAACCGTGAGATAAGGAAAAATGTGCAGGTAGTACGCATGTAGTTTCCATTAATAGCAGTCTACCGTTTAAGGTAGGTTTCGTATGGATACACAGACTAAACAACGATACATTACTTAGCCTTAGGTATAATAATACATACAAAAATTACAGCAATAAAATATATTCATTACAAAAGCAGAGGTACTATAACAAAGATATACCACAGCGCGAGACCCATCCCAAGGGCATGTGGCAGGTGGTGGTATGCCACCAGACATAAAAATGTTGATGATGAAGTGGGCAAAGAGAAGATTAAGTAGGGATCGGGGCACCACTAAAAAATATCTGCCGCCCCAAGGAATCGAATTCGAAACCTGTGGGAAGCCAGTACATTGGCCATCGCACTATAGCTTTCTCCCTAATTGCTCCATCTACCGATAGTGTGGGGATACTCGGCGTCGCATTTTAGATGACACCATTGATACCTCATTGTCAGTAATAAGTGTGATATGGTACTAAGTCCTTAAGACTCCAGAGCTTTCTATGACTATTTCTTAGGATTTATTTTGGGGCTGGTATTTTCTTCAAATTTCGAATCAAAGTTTCCAGGGATGGTTTCAGGAACTTGCTGGTTTTTGATTCGGAGCCCAACGATTAACAGCATGTTCATTCACTCTTTAGCTACACTTTTCGGCTATAAGTTTCACATACGCTATTTTTTTCGAGGCGATTATCTCACGTAGAAAGTATCTCTTCGCTCAATACCAGGGAATTTTACAAGATGTCGTAGGAATCACTTACATAATGAACATACTATGTTATAAGCTTTTCACTTTATTTAATTCATAAAGTTTAGCCTCATCCACCCACCAACCCCCAGCTCGGCCACCTCATGGAGTGGCGGCGTACTGTTTAGAAACCGCTAGCTAGTCGGAATTGATGTTAAAAAAAGTTTTTGCACAGATACTCAATGCTTTGGTTTTCCTGATATATAAACCTTTAGAATGATAACTAAATATAGGCAATCGTGCAACTAATAGATTGAAAAGAGCACTCATAGAAGAAACCTTTTTTCACATTACTTTTACTTACTTTCGCATTTTTTGCATTATTACGCATGGGCAATGATTTGCGATACATTTGTTTGTTTAGATTTAAATACATTAGTATCAAAATATTACATCATTGGCATTACAAATAACAAGGATTTGCAAAAACCCTCCGTTTAATATCTGCTAAAGGTGCATTGATTGTGATTTTGGAAGTAGCATTAAGCATAGCATATTAGCAATCAAAGATAAAATATTATGAACGATTACATTAATAAGTTAACTCCTTTATAGATTAATTCACCGCCATTAAATGGTTATAAGTATAAGCATCATACTACGATACGCTTAAGGTCTAACTATCTCTAAAAACATCATTCATTATTCCTCATGGTAATGTGAACATTTTGAAAACCATCCTTAAGTTTATTTTTAACTATTGTAAAAAATTGCATTTACTACCATTAGCCGAGTATAGGGGGAATGAAAATTAAAGTTAGCTAAATTCGGAATTAGACCCCTAAGTCTCATTTAGGAATGCGGATCCCTAACTAATCGAGTAGTGTATCGCGATTCCCTTGCATATCCCAATTCACTCACCGGTGTGTCTAGATTCTCTCTCAAACTCTAAATTCCGAAACTGAAACTGAGCGCGTAGAGCACACCGGAACGAAAAAAAGTGAAAATCCGGAGTGGAAAAAATTGACTTCGGTTTAAGAAAATAAATTAGTCAGGAAACTCTTGTAATTATCTCTTAAGGCTCTAGGAACCTAGGGGTGTTGGCAAAATACCCTAACAGACTGAAACTGTTTCGGGGACGGAGAGCAAAAACTCACTTCCCGGTTAAGCACCGCAAGCATTTGTAACGGACGTCACGACCCCTGAAATAATCCTACACCAAATAAATCGTTCAGAGAGATAACTCGCGTACCGACGGAAGGAAACCATGTCGAGAGTCAGCGCCCCGACATTCTGGGCGAGCAAAAAAATGGCGACCATCAACATCGTCAGCAGTCATCAATCCGCAGGATGGTTTTACTCTCTCCGCTCCCTTCTCAGCCTCCTCACTCCTCTAAAACATAAGACGCTTACGACTGCCATTATCCGCTTGAGCTACTTCTTGGCTTTCTTCTCTAGTCCCTCCCATCCTTTCCTCCTTTCATCCTCCGGCCCTGCAAGTTTGTCTTTCCCACTTCGCAGCGTTTTCAACAATCTTACAGTACCACACATTACGATCCGTAGCAGCAATATTAGCAATTAGAGGTGGACACCGAAAGATAAGGTCATTCGCGCCATTACGGATGGCAGGGTAACTCCGTTAGCATCAGATTTTCAAGGAAGGGGAGAAGGGAGCGTGGTGGGAAACCTGGCGCCGACATTCACTAACTCCTCATAGTGATTCAATTAGGGATTGAGATAACCCTGCAAAATCCTTACACCGGGATTCGAACCGGGATACTCGGGATGCAAGACCAGTACGCTAGCCACCGCAAAAACTAAATCCCTATAGTCTTGGTAGCTTCAGGCTAACACCTGATATTCCAGAGATCGCGGGTTCGATTTCCTCATCCCACCATCTAAGGCTTCAGTGTTAGTAATTTTATGCGTTCATAATTTTGGAAAAATGTGTAAATATAATAATGGCCGTAGGTGCCCACTTTTGCCATAAATGAGGAAATAAATTCTTTTATTTTTTTAATCCGTAAAAAATTCGTAAATCCTACAGTGACCTTTTTGGATGAAGGATTACAGCCAAACCCTTAATTTTTTTCTCTCAAACGTATATATCTTTCATCAATGATTAATCATTAGACTATTTCTAAAATTTCGTACCGCCATTGACATCTCCATATTACTACCCCTGGCAGCGGACTAACTTTTGGATACCATTTTCATTATTTTCTTTTCTATTTAAGTACCTATTGTCATTTTTAGCCTTCCGCCATTTAAGCCTATAATTTTATTACACATGAATTGCGTTTATTAGTACTATGATCCGCAATGAGACAACCAGATTGGCGGATGAGCGGACTAAAAAGTCTCCATCTCGACCAAAATAAAAGACAATGATCAATCTATCGACGACTTCTTCCACTGTAAATCGCTGCACTCATTCCAGCTTCCTAACTTTTATCCTGCTATATTGATTTTACAATTTTCCCTATCCTGCAACTATAACGAAATTAAAATCACTTCTACATATTAAATATCGAGTAATATTGGTGAAACGGGGCTGATTCCGATCCTCTCTCCTCGGTCCCGAGGGTACAGGAAAGGAGGTGACCCTCACCCCGGGTACTGCGACGCAATATGGAAGAGGAGAGGGCGCCAATGTGTTGGGGGGGGGTCTAGAGGGAGAGGAGGGACGGGGACCGCTGCTGCTGCAGAGATAAATGATCGGGCAGCAGTGACAGGCGGGGGCAGGGTGTCGAAATGATGAGGTGAAGGCTGTATGGAAGGGAAGGGGCAGGAGGGTGAACAAGTGGATGGCGCCAGGGCACGCCCGCCACGCGTGAAGTGCGAAAGGATTAATGACCCAAAATGCTCGATGCTCTTCACCGTCCGAGGAGAGGCGGCAACCTCTTATCGTCCAATATTAGGGAGTGATGAAGTTTTCTTGGGAATGGCGCATGAAAAAACAAAAAGAATGCCGGCTCTTTTTCTTTTTGGCTCTAAAAGGAAAAAAGTGGGACGTTGCAGAAAAATGAGCCCGGAGGTTAGATGTTATTATGATAGGTGTCGCGCCGGACGGCAACTTTCACGCAGGTACCTGCAACGTGTCCTCGCGGTAATCTTCGCGATGATGACCGCTTTGTACACTTGTCATTTGGCGACATCGCGGATAGGAAAGTAAAATTTAAGTGCACATTGATTGCTAAGAGAGTGAGGAAAAACGCAGCGAATAACGTGGAACTGGTGCCCCGTCCGGCAGCCAACCGCTGCGTGGAAAGTTCTTTGCCGAGATTAAAAAACGAAAGAAGAAACGCTTCCGTTTCTGTATGAATGAGATTGCCAGGAAAGTTCGCCAATACTAATTGAAAACGGCTTAGCATTAACAATCAGTATTATATTTTAAAAAATTTGTCCAGGGTGCTTTAAAGTAGTTCGTCGCGTGCCCACGTTCACGACATCAAGTACGTCGAAATTGGTCGTGAGGGGCATGGAGCCTGGGAACCATTGAAATTAATATTTTTTTCTAAATTTCAGATGAGGTTTTAAAAAATGATCATAACTTTCAAGAGGCTTAATCTTTTTCCCTTTATTTCCCGTAACATTTTCGCGAATTTATCTTTTTTATTGACTGGAAACTGCGAAAAAAGAACCTGATGAGTTTTACGAGTTTTTTCGTAAAAATTACACGAGGACGAAAATGTAGGGCAACTGCCGCGGACTAAAGAATTTTTACCCATTTTAGGTTTTCGCACAGGGGTAAAATTGCCTAAGAGAAAACAAATGAAGTACATAGAGACTATTTATCGCGATCGATTATATTCTTAAGGTTCAAGATGAACGCAATGATAAAGGACGTGCGATGCACGACCCAGGGAATTTAATTATAAACTGTGTGCCTTATATCGTAAAAAATACAAGGAAAATTGTTCCAAATTGTGAGGATGCCAATATTTAAAAAAATGTGATGAAACTTCCGACCTTAATGTCACAGTAATGATGAACTACGGAATAAATGTTTTCAACACCAGGGTCACACACCGGCCATTGATATCAATAATCAGTGCCAGGAAATGTTTTAAATCTTACAACACGAACCCACATACTGGCTTGTCCGCCCTAGTATTTTCTTCATTGAATCAGAGTTGATCGACCTATGTCAAGACAATCAGTAAGTTCTTTCCATGGTGTAGTCTCCTGAACTTTTATCTCGTCATAACATAACAAGGATTCTGCAAAGTCTTAACACTGATGAACTTTTCATCGCCGAAAATTATTCAAAGTTTCTAGGGTTTTTTGAAAAATCTGTCTCTGAATAGGATTTAAATACTAAAAGTCTACAATATTAAGAGTATTAATGATGGATAGTAATTTTATATAGGAAGGATAAAATTATAATTACTAACTAAAGGGAGTACAGTATTGTTAACTTTCAGACGCGGTAACCCGTCATTAAATTATTTCAAAAGAAAATCGATCAGTACCTATCAAATCAGCGAGAAAAGAGTTTAAGGAGAGCAATTGCAAATGGATCTATGATTAATCAACCACGAAAAAAGACGTGAACTGTGCCAAAACAATAAATGTAAAATAGCGCGAGGGGAGCGAAAAAATTAACATTTGAAAAATCAACATTTACATTTGAAAATGAAGTTTAAAGGGAAGAAAATAACTTGGCAATAAGCCTTCACACTCCATTTTATTTAGGCGATAATTAATAAAACATTACTGGAAAATCAATGTTGATATTAGATACAAGATATAATGTAAACATGAAATTATAATTATAATTTTATCATTCTATTCTGACAACAGTCAACCGGCCGAATCGACTGAAATATATTACGGTTACGGACGGGTCTGTGGAAAATATAAGTCCAAAGCCTGGCCCGAAAAGGTTTTGGGCAATAAATTACCCTATACCACTTGGAAAGTGGTGGAAAGAGACGGCTGTCATTCGATTACAGGAGTTATCGACACTTTCCAGTCACGGCTAGGAAAAGGTTTTTTGAGTAAAAATGGCTGAACAGCCAAACTACTGGCTACTTTAATATTCTCTTTTATGAACTTAGACCACGTCGAAAACTTTAAGATGAGTTGGCTCACACAAACTCGCTACTGACGAGAGGGCAAGCAATCAAGTTTGAGTCACGTCGACCCAAACTTTACACCAAATTCAAATAAACTCATAAATTCGTGATGGACATTCATAGTTTCCGACAGTATGTACCCTAAATTAAGTTGTATGAATAATCAGTTAACACAAAAAATATTAGCCAATAAAGACTGTTTATGGTAATTATAAACTTGGAAGACTTACTTAAGCGATAATTATCATAATGATGGAAAAATCGTTACAGCAGGAGTGTTATGAGCCTCAATGAAGGATATAGAAAGCATATTACCATTATCAGAGATAAAACTATTGGTAGATATTCAAAGAAGACAGGGCAACTTCATACGAGAGATACAAAGAGGCAATAGGATGCTGAAAAGGCAAAAGGGGAGAATGTTGGAAAGTGAGTTAGAGGGAGGAAAATAATGGGTATTTCGGCTGGAATATATGGTGGTAGAAAGCTTGGAAAGCTAAAGAATGACTTATTGTGATATTTACTTAGTATGGGGTTTAAAAATAATTTGCGTCGGGTTATTCAGGGCTTAGAAGCACAGTAATGTGTGATGACATGATTGAACGAAACTCTACCCCAATCCAGTAGACAACTGCTAATAATAACAAAAATAATAATCGTTTTATGCTCAGGGAAGTTCACTTCCACTCCCATGCACTTCATCGTTCGTTTATATTTTCCTTCCATTTTATTTTCTCCGTTCTTCTTCACATCTCAAATGTGTCATTCGAAACTTAAAGGGAGAAAAAAAAATCTGCCCGTAGAGAAGAGTCCCCGAAAAAACTGGGATTCTTTCGAATATGCGGAAACCCTGGAAGATGCAGTAACGCGAGAGCCTTGTGGAGCGGAGAAGACTTGCATCCACGGCAGCTGTCTTCCTCCCTCCCGGAAGATCGAGGGGGACGGACCCCGCCACCCGATAGCCACGAAAGTCTCTCTTCGGAGATGCCGCGATGCCATCCATTCCTCATCCCTGACGCCAATCGACGCGGACGCCCGGGTGTACGAGGGAGGGAGGGACTGGAAACCCACAGCCGTCAGACTCCCTCGCTGCTCTACCTTCCCCTCCTCCCATCATCCCCTCCGCGAAAGGAGAGAGAGAGAGAGGCCTTACGCCGGCGCGAGGGGCGGGGCGGGAGGTGGCCGAAGCCGGGGGAAAAGAAGTCCTGCGGGGCATGTTTGTATACAGCTAATTGCGAGCCCACAAGGGAAAGGACTTCGCCGAGGCGGGCCCATGAAAGCGAGCGATACATATACGTAGTATATCATCTATCGCCAAATATCGACAGACCAGACCACCCGGATTAGATAAGAGAAATTGACTCCGGCGATGACAGATTTAAACACTCCCCCACGCCATTGGGTATTTATGTATAACAAAACACGTTTTTGTGCTAAACACATACTGTGACTAAAGCCTTAATTACATTCTGTCGTTGGTCATGATAGGGGAAGGGAGAACACTGCTTGACAAAATTTGAAGACGATAGGACAAGTACAGGCGAAACCAACAGGAAACGGGATGCGCAAGACTGATAAAGGGGAGAATGCTGGGAAAGCGAGGAAAAGAATAAGCATTTCGGATGAAATTAATGGAGGTTAAAAGTATACAGAGATGAAGAATTTGTGAGTGTAATATGTAGATACTATGAGTTTTCAGGCTATTTTCTGCCGTGTTAGTGAGAGCCAGAGATTAGCGCAGCAATGTGTAGTGCCTAGATCCTAAACCTATCCTAAATCGGTGGACTACTAACTTCCCCCCTAAAAATAATCTGCCCTACCTATATACGTCAAGTTAACCTCCAGCTCATGGTAAAGGCTGGTGTCTTAATACTACCCCCGGTCCCCTTTAACCGACATCGCAGTTCGCAGGGCATAATGTTTATTCAGACGCAGAAAAGAAAACAGCAGAGAAACAAATTGACCTTCCTGATTTTTCCCGTCATATTCCTCTGGTTCTCCGCTTTCGCTTTCAACAGCATGCTTCCTTACTTCAAAGAATTCGACCACCGCTCGATTCCCACAACCTTCAGCTGATTTTTTTGGGCGGGATCCACATTTGATCCACAAAATCTGTTACTGTTTACCGAGAAATCAAACCCTCGGCCATCATAAAATATTATTTCATGGGACCTAATAGACTTTGTAATAAAACTTGCCATTAAAACTGGACTTCAAAGTTGCTAGGACCAAAATTAAGCTATCAAACGAAAATTTTATTTCCATTGAAAATAAAACTTCATTACACTCATCTCGTATTTATATAACTAAATCACTAGTGATGGAAATCGCTGGTAAATCCAAGTGTGGTTCCCATTCACAAAAAGCCCACCCGAGCCGGAAATTGGATGCCTAATGACCCTTTTTCTAGTGGTAAGAATATAAATACAGACGCCTTTCACGGGATTCCTTATTTTCAAGGTTGGCTATTTAAAAGAAATCGTCTCTACTTATATCGAAACACAGAAAATACGCATTTTGGTCAACATTACATCAAGGACGGCCTGCCTTTGGAGCGTTCGAGTGGTTTGGAGTGGTTCGATTCCCGGATCAGGTGGACTTCTCTCAAGGTCAAGCTAGCTCGGGTGCAGTGGCGATTTCAACGTATATGAAAATATGTTTTTTCCATCGACAGTGCTCGGTAAATGTTTTGAAGGGCCAAGCGATCGAAGAAAGCGTAGGTTAAAGCTGCCTCTGGGATACGAAGCAGTCAGAGGAACCATTTTTTTGCCTCACACCATGAAATTAAATTTTTTTTAAATTTGCGATGCTTATTTGATGTTTGAATATTATTACTGCATTGCCATTTGGTGGAGTGCGAGAGATAAAGGAATCAAATTGGAAGACGAATGTGAGAATGAGGTACCAAACTGCGAAGTACATGACTTAAGCAAACGAAGAAACATGCGGCTTGGACACACGATGAATGAAAATAATTATTCATGAAACGGAAATAAAAATCAAAGGGAAAACAATTGGGGTTATTAGCGATACATGGAGCTATCAGGGGGTGAATGTATTTCGTGGGGTTGAGAAGAATGCGGAGTTCGAGTGTCAATAAAAGGGGAGAGTGACGGTATGCAATTATCAATCCAAGGATTGAAACATTGATGCCAACGATGTGCACTCAAGATATGTCCTGACCTCTGCTGGTACTTATTTATTCGGTATCGATTGATGATTCATTATTTCGAGTTATTCGCAATCAAATCCAAGCAAAATTTATTTCCTCGTTGCCCAAATTTGATAAAACAAATATTAATGGGATAAAAGGAAGTTAAGATGATCATCAAAAGCAACCAAATACGTAGTTTCTTTTCTGCAAATATTTACAGCGCTTCAATTGAATTCAAATATCAGCGCGACTTCAAATGACAATTACCGAGGGTCTGAATCGTGCGATGATTTGCTAAAGAGCTGAATGGATTTAGTTTTAGTACGCAATTGCTGTCATGGTAATGCTTCCAGAAAATAGAAGGTGCACAATGAGAATTACGAATTTTCTGTTACCCTATTTAATTCAAATGCATAACAGCTTCACTGGCGTCCTTAATGGCTCGAAAGGAAATCGCTCATGAAAAAAATCGTTACATTTTACGTGACGCGGCAAAAAAATATCATTCTCTTGAAACCTAACAATATTATGGGTGCATGAACTTGATTTCGCGTTACCATTCGTCTATATTAATTGGAATGGAGTCGAATTTGGGTGTTTTTACTGATTACCAAATGTGTAGAAGTGCAGATAACTCGGCTATTTATTGTTGCACATTTTGTCACACGTAGGAGCTATTCACACGGAACAAGTAGGACCCTAAATTTTATGAATTCCTCAATTATCACTACCTTTCATAACAACTACTCATCTAAGTTTTATCATAGAGAGTCTATCTCCAAATCAAGTGCAATGAATGCCATTTCAAATAGTGGTAGTAGATGAAGATCATCGTCTATGAAAAATTCAGGCGAACTCGTATATTAGTTATCAAACGATGAGTATATCTTGCTCATCTCGAGATGTTATCGACTTCATTTACTCCGACATTACATGGGAAAGTTTATGCTCGTGAGAAAGGAGCTAAGGTCTTGCGCGTCAAAAGGAAAACCACTATTCCTCTCCATTCTATCTTGTGGAAAATCTGAAATCCTTAACGACGGAAGCCGGGGGAAGGTAATAATAATTCATATTTTTGTATCTTCCCATGTCAACGAATGAATTGTGAAAGCCTTCGAATACCAAAACAGAAACACTATCTCTTTCATGTCATTCTCTAGAATAATGAAACAAGATATATCAATGAATAATTCATTGTCAAAAATAAAAGAAAAAATTTTCTATTCTTCAATGATTTAGTTCTCCTTTTACACATTTTTGAATCATTAAACATCCACGTGATAAAAATTAATCGCAAATGACGAGTCGAGTTTATGATGCAACGCAATTACATTTTGTTGATCTCATGTTACAAAAAATATTTTATACCATCATTCTTAATCCAAATAACTTTCAATGAAACAGTACAAATAGGTACATTAAATAATAATTATCATAAATCACAAAAATTGATGAAAATATAATCGAGTGGATTCCAAAGTTAAGTTTATTCCAGAAAATCTTTATTCCTTAGGATTAATTTAAGGTTGTCTATTCCAATATAACATAGCCAAATAACCAATACCTATTTGTAAGAATAACTATTTCGAAGCATGAATGAGGAACAGAGAAATTTCAAATCTACTCGCCATAAATTTCCGAGAAATACCCATTTAGCAAAGGAAAATTGTACCAAAGGTATTAATTCAAATTGACGTTGACCAAAGGTCAACAACCTATAAATCGTTTGAATTTGATCACACTGGTTCAGTATGATGGTATCCTGTATAACTGCTTACTGTTAGTTAAAAGAACATAACCTTAGTTGCATAAAACAAGTAAAAACGTAAATGCAGCTTCACAGGATAAGTATTTAATATTCTATTTTCTCTACAGATAGAGATCTTAAATTTCCCAGGTCATGGGTTTTTTAAAACAAGCCAAATCTACGTTTATAGGTTTTCAAATAATGACAATTTAGATTTTTCAAAATACAAATTATCTTTTAACGCGACATTCATGCGCCAAGGTGTCGAAAATTATATAAAAATTTATCTTCATTTCCCACAGAAAAGAAAAATTTCAAAACAACTTAACAGAAGCACACCGTGTCCGCATTTATTCCGTATTTCTATAAATACGTACATGAAAAAGATTAACAAAACCACAAGGCCGCTCCGTGCTTAAGTGATCCATTCGCCGGAGCAAACTTTTAATTGAAATAACTTCCTCTCCAAGGATTCTAATTACGAAGAACGAGAACACAAAGAATCTTTGATAGCACGAAACTGGTGCAAAAACTGGGAGGCGGTCAACTAAGCCAAGCGTAATGCGAGAGAATTCAGGCAAAATTATTCGCAGCATCATTTTAATGGAAGTCACGAGGTTTTCCGCCGTTCCAAAGCTATTTTCCTGGACATCGGAAAAAAATGAACACTTAACTTTAACCTCTCTGGGTAATTTCAATATTTTAATCGGAAAGCGCAAATGGAACGATTAAGGCGATATCCTATCAATTTCGTGGTTCAACGATTCTAGCACGATACATTAATTAGCCGAAATAAAAAAATAATTAAGTCATCTCGAGCGCTCATTACGAATACACAATTCTCAGACTTGTGTGTATGTGCGTGTAGTAATAAAACCCGTCCACTGTAGAAGGCTGACACAAAAATCGTCACCCGGCCTGCACTGTAAAGGAATTCTCTTTTGAACGAACGATCGAAAGCCGTCCACTCATTTCGGTAAAGGTCTCATTTTTTTCCCTCGACAACCCTCTCTCGTCCCTTTCAAATGAGCAGCTGTTTGGACAAGGGGAAGATTAAACCGTTTAGCAGCGCCTGTGTTCTGGTCCGGTAAAGGGTCGCTAAGAACTCCCGAGGACCGAGATAATGATGCGAGGAAGATAAATTAGAAAGGTTGGAGATAAAATGGAAGAGTTAAATTATTTCGTGCAAAATCTGCATTTGCTGATGGAGGATGGGGGAGACGCTCGAGAGAGTAATATTAAATTCTTTAAATATGACTGGATCTTGAGTTTATTATCGGTTTTTTTAAATTTCCGCTCAAAATAGGGAGAAATTAGCGCGAGGGGACTCTGGTCTGTGACTTTTAAAGGGGAGCTGACGCTACGGGATGAATGGAACAATGATGAGTGTGGGGTATTCGACCGATCTGCAGAGGTGGAACTTTTGCACTCTGGGGACCTAATGGGATTGAACGAATGAGGACTCTCGTTAGCTAAATGATGCCGCTCAGGCAGTCTGCATGGGCCGACATTGGTGAGAGCGACCGGGCTTCGAATCCTGGGCTTTCGGCTGTTTTCTTGCTCAAATTAATTCTTATCTCAACAAATATAAAATGTGCAAAACTAATTATATATTTTCCACATTATACCAGTTTTTCGCCAAAATTAAAGTGATTTTTAAACCATTAACGTGGAATTCATTTAGTGGGAGGCCTGCACAGCCCGAAGATAGTGTGAAATCGTCAACTTTCCGCGGATGCTTTAATGGAGACGTACGCTTGTATGTTGAAACCAAAAAAGGCGACTTTTTTTTGGATCCATTCGATAGAGCAAGCTAAACGTTACAAATTCTCAAATTATTATTAAAATGGCATTTATTTAAGACCTCCTTAGAGTGTCACTGTCCTTATGATTAAAAAATGGGTTTCACCAAGAGTTACGTTTTCTCATTCTTCCTTGAAGTAGATGATTTTTACATGGGTTCTTATGGACTAATTTCTCTACTAACCCCTCAAAAAGTTCAGTTGAATAGGATTGTTCAAGAAAAATATCATAAAAATATAAAAAAAGCTGATTATTAGTCCCTTGATCTTTCATATTCATATGAATGCAATAAAATATATTTCAACCGGATTTGGTTCTACGGGCTTGACACTTCAAAGAATTGGGCTATTGAAATATTAATCCTCCAGGTAATTAATGACGCCATATTATGAACGAAAGTTTATTCAGTGATCAAAAGGTGAACAGTTTAAAATTAAATTAGGCAAAAGGTACTTGTAATAATATAATATTTGATCTTTAGGAAATAAAATATAATGCCCCCTTAATGCTGATTTCTGTTTAGGAAACGAAGTATAACACGAATGGCGCTGAGGTCAAGTTATGCTCAAAAGTATTTCATGTCACGACGATTCTAAATTAATATCAGGCGTGATGGCAGTGCAATACTTTTTCTACAATCGTAAGACGCAATATTAAGCTACTAAATTATTTCATTTTGGATATTAAGGAAGTGAATGAAAATTGTCGGAAACTTTGGTACCCAGGCAAGAGCCACCCTAAGCAAATTGTTAGCCAGTGCATCGTAATCCAGTCACGAGAGCCAGTCGTAGAAGAACTCTGCATTTGAATATTCGCATCCGTTCTTGTTGATGAAGATCTTGATTTCCTCAAGTTATCTCGAAGAATTCCGCCGACGCTACAAGGCCACGGGTGGGCAGCCAACGTCATTTACCGTCAAAGCGGATTAACATTAATAGGCAGTGGGGATCCCATTCCGACAGCTCCAAGCATACTCACACATGGTGTCTGACTCGATGCAGAAAAAGGGAGAGTAAGCTCAAGGGGAGAACGAGGAATGCTGACGAATGAGAAATAAGAAATTTGAGGAAATTCCTCGCGAGCAAGCATGTTAAATTTGTAGAATAGTGTAAATAAGTAAAATGTATGGGAAGCCACGAACTCAAAGGTGAGGAAAAGGTTAAAATAATTGAAGAAGTCATCAAGACTGCACTGGACAGATATACCCTAATGAATTGCGACCAAATTTTACTCAGAAACCGTATTCAGCCAAGGGAAAGAGCGACTGGGAATATAAGGAAATTACCAAATAGATGGAAGAAGAATTTTGCCCAAGAAAACTAATTCCGTTTCGTTGTTCACCCCGTAATAGGACAAACATTTTAAAAACCAGTGGCGATGAAAATATATTTGAATAAGTAGACCCTGAACTGGGCACTGAACTACAAGATTGGAATTAGGGCAAAAAATCAACAAGGATTACAAACAAGGAAGTGCATACAGAAGCAAAAAACAAGGACATAGAAAATATAGTAATCAATGACCGCCTTCAAGTAATCAAGAGCAAAGTTAGGAATATACCGAAACGGCAATTAATGGAGTTAATTATTGTTAAAATGACAATGGACAAGATTTCACCCTCGGGCAAAATGAACTTACAGAAATAAGAAATGTTGAATCCTTAAACAGAGAATAAGGACGCCAGAAAAGGGAATAGGACAATGGAGATTGATAATGACAATAGAGTAGTGTGAAATAGCAATAAATATGTCTGCCAGCTGACTCACATAAAATTAGTCACCAAATTCGGGTCAAGCAGTATTTTAAATACCAACTATTTTTTGGAAATCTCTCCAGTATGCAAAGCAGAAAAAATTACGCGCAACCACGGTTCAGAGACTCATGACAGAAGGCCATGCACCACATCACATAAAAAAGCCATTATATACAAACCGAACAAAGCTGCATGAATAAATTTGAGCACAGGCTTCATACTGTAAAATTTCAAACTATACAGTAGAAATGTGAAAGGCTAATCGATAAATCAATCATCGCTCACCCAAAGAGACCGCTTAATATTGGGAAGTCAATCTGCAGGAAGGAAATTCAGAAAAAACTAAAATTGGTCATATTTACGACCGAAGAATACCGTTTCATACCAGCGCTTGTGGAAAGGTCCTGGTCTTTAAATTAAAGCAAACATCATTCCAAGAAATGCAAACGAAAGGCTTTATGTTGGAATCGCAATTTTAGAAGATAATTATCTGGATATTCTCGCCAGATAGCGAGAACTTTTCTACCGAAAATGCAAAAATCCGAAATACCTTTGTCATAATAGTCAGTAAATATTCCTCTCAGGATGGAGATCACTTGAACCAATGACTTCCACATTGTAATATTGTAATTTGCTTTTAGAGATAAGCGCATAGCGAAACTCAGTTCCAAGCTAAAACCTAAAACCGTGAATAGAATCGGACGATCGATTGGCAGAGGTAGATTTCCTCGAGGATCTTGGCAAGAGTGAGAAATTGCCTTAAAATTAAAAGTACTTTCTCTTCAAAACTAACCTATTTGCTTTCGGATCAAGAAGACTTCAAGACTTAACTCTTCAAAATTACGAAAGACCGAGGAACAAAATCTGATGATGTGACATGAAAGGTCACTTTTTCCCATGGCATTGATATGAAAGAGAAACATTTGGAATAATATAGACTTCACATTAAGATGGCCCAGGGAAGATAAATTACGGGATCAAAAACAGAACTACATAGGCCGAATTTGGAGAATCTAGTACAACAATCGACGCAGCATATTAAGCTAGTAATTCATTCAGGAATCACAAAAAATATCATTTAATTATTCTTTCAAAAATTGCCACTTCTCGAGGCAACATTGGATTTTACTTCGATGTCTAAGATTTCTCTCGCGCATAGTGGTAGTAAGTAGTAATTCTATCATTTATTTTTCTCAGCGGAGCGGACAAATATTCAGTGCTCCCTCTCTTGTGTAAGCGTGACTTTTGTTCTGTTTTGCTCAGTACTCAAGGCGTCAATGGGCTTAAGTTTTGAAGAATGGATGGCAGACAATTCTGCGCCTTTAAGTGCCTAAAAAGGAATCATGATAATCTCAGCCCTGTCGCCGAAATCAAATTCTCGTATATAGCGGGAATATGCGATTAGAAAATTTCTTTTATCTTCCATTTCTTCCGCCGAAAAACTACCCGATAATGTAAATCTTGCTAAGATTAATTAGAAAAATGCTATTATTATTCTCTAATTCGTATTAACGACGATACATTTCCGCAAACTTCGTTTAATTGCTTAGTTTAAACTCGTGTAATGTTTTTCCCCAACAAACGCACGAAGATGTTTTCCTGTCACGTAATATCGACAGGCGTTTAATCTACAAAATACAATGCCTAAAAGGACCAAAATTGATACGAAAAAAATACTTGTGTATATGTGTGCGTGGGTGTATATCTATTCAAGTATATATATATATATATATATATATATATATATATATATATATATATATATATATATATACACACACACACACATATATACATACATATTTATTTATACATATATACAGGTATATATTTTATATATATATATACACATACATACAAACATTTATTTTCAGGAAATATAAATCAACTGGTCCACCGTCAAAGAATTATAGTGAATAAATAAGGTATTCGGCAATGTAGCGCTGTTGTTTAATCACTTTGGGCGATAAATTCCGAGTGTACTATTAACGGTGTGGTGGGAACTTACTTGTGTAATCCAATTTCCTTGGGATGAATTTTACAGATGAAATTGCTCAAATGTACCTCACGGACGAGTATTCCAGCTGAACTCAACTCTAGAACAATGAAAGAAAAAATTAATTATTTACCCATTGCGTTTAGTTATTTTGACTACAAAATTACGAAAACACAGTTGTGTTTGGTGGTGTTTATTCATCATCGGTACATGCTCAATCATTTTCATTTATACATACATTACCAATATGCTGATTTTAATGATTTAATCCTAAAAGCAGGTCTTAATTACCTTTTCTGCTCGACCCAATTGCGTATTCTCAATATGTATCACGTTAGATAGCACAGATACTTTAAAATTATAATTAGGACTAGGGGAAATGGAATTACTGACACTATTAGATATCACTATATTTCTTAATAACTATCATTGAAATCCAGTAAAATTTAATTGTGTATTCTGTAATGGATTTTTTCAACATCCAAGACGAAGCCGCAGAAAATGTATCACCGAATTTCTAGTACCCATAGATGAGTTATAAACCTAAAAATTCTTATTTTCTTTACAATAGGTGAGGTGTTTTATTTCTTTACGTAATAAATAATACCATATGCAGGCACGAGAAAACTTATTTTTCGACCTGAGACACAAGAAATGACCCATTTTAAAGGCCAAGTATCGAATTCAAAGAGAATAACTGCGGTCATAAATATTCTTATTGAGCAAGTCCGAGTCCGAAAATTGTGTTGATTATTTAGGAATCAATTGCTTAATTCTAAATGATTCCAAAAAATGATGCCAGGCGAGTTTAGCTTGAAGGGGGGCTCATAAAGAAGGAAACTTAATTAATAAAAGTAATATTATGTTTTCAAATTAAAAATTGCCATCCAAATCGATTGATTTTATTTTCGGGAAGTCGGTCCACCAAATGAAAATCAACTTAATATCTCTAAGAAATTGCTCTTCTCGTTTCTGAGAAATTAATTAAAATGTATTATAAATTTATCAGAAGGTAAAATTTGTATTCAGAAGATATATTAAAACAAACCTCTCAAAAATATCCTGATTGAAAAAATTCTGACTGGAATTGAGACTTTCATTATTATAATATTTAATAATGAATATTATTATTATAAAATAATTATACATGAAAATGACAATGAAGATATGTATTACATACAAGATGAGTGAGGATAGACGAGAGAAGGGAAGGGAAGAAAGTAAACATAGAGTTAGGTAGAAGAAAGTACTAAGAATTAAATCATAAACTGAGACAGGAAACTAATAGAAAGGAAGAGGTATGGTGGAATATTCACCGTGAAATATGGAAAGTTTACAAAAGTGTGAAAGTGGTGAGCTGTACGTGAAGGTGAAAGGAAGTTGAGTAAGAATTTTAAGAAAAGACTCATTAAAACTTTGATACGAAGCGTGGTTTTGTACGGCGCGGAAACATGGTGGTTGAAGCAAGATGACAAGCTTCGATTGGAGGCTTTGGAATTGTGGGCGTAAGGAAGGACGAAAGAGGTGAAATGGAACGAAAGAAAACAAACGAGAAATATCTAGGCGTGATGGTGAGGAAAGAAGATTGTTGGTATGAATCCAAAGGAGGCAAGAAATACGGATACAGAGCATTTTCATTGCTAATGGAAATACAAAGACTGTGGTAGAGAACGTTAATCAGGCGAGGAAGCAGTGGGAATAGGATAACCAAGTTGGACGAAATTAAGGGAGGAAGTTAGTATTCGGTATTGAAGAAGGGTTTATTTTAGTTTCGGATATCAGGCTGTGATTTGTGAGGAGAGACAAAGAAACGTAAAGTTGCAACCAGCCAGAATCCACCTTAAACGGTAGAATACCAATGAATGAATTTATTGTTAACATACGAGGGGCATTTCAAAATAAAACTGCCGGTTTGATTGGAAACGGGCCGGTTGGTAATAATTGGAGGTCAATTGAAAAAGTTAAAAGTCTTTTTCGTTTGTGTTTTTTGACGCAGTCAACATTTCGTTCCAAAAAAAAGAACCTTCTTCAAAGCCTCCGCATAAAATTCTCCCGCCTGGGATTTCAGCCGGTTTTGCGCTGAACTTTTCGATGCTTCCGTTCCATGAATCGTTGGGACACAAGCCAGTTCTAGGGGTGTATTGACATAATAAAACCACAGTTTGTTACCAGTGATGGAATGGGAAAAACACTCGTCTTCCTCGCGGTTAAAACAGTCCAAAAATCACGCGGAGGTGCCATTCAAATGCTCTTTGAGAACATTTCACAACATTTTCAGCACCCGTCACGCAGTTTACGTTACCTTTCGGTGTCAGTTACTCTTCTGAACAATACTGCCGCTGAAACTTCTGTAAATTATTTGGAAATATCAGTAACCATCAAGCAACAATTTTCGCTTACGTCCGCATTCTTGTCCCCAGTTGGATCGTCGGTCCGGACTCAAGGTTTACGTTTCGCACAACTGACGGACAATTTTCAACGGCATTGAGGTGTCTTGAATTTAGAAATAAACCCACTGATCGGACTTCACAAATGGCGGTATCGGTTATTATCACGCTCATTCTCAGACGCTATCACGCAAAGGCAAACAGCAATGAACTGAAGACAATATTGTACAGTGGCTAAATATCTAAAAGATCAGTTGAAGCTCATATCCATGCACAAAGAATATGTATGCATTTCTCTCAGAATATTGA
Source organism: Hetaerina americana (assembly GCF_022747635.1). Taxonomy (NCBI): domain Eukaryota; kingdom Metazoa; phylum Arthropoda; class Insecta; order Odonata; family Calopterygidae; genus Hetaerina; species Hetaerina americana. The sequence continues at coordinate 37,964,545 of NW_027287427.1, read as the reverse complement.
ATCCAGCCTATGACGAATTTACGTTGAGATGAAGCATTTTTTTGAATCAATGAAAGTTAAAATAGATACGCACGCAGCAGAGAAAATACTCCCGGAGGACATGGTTCAATTTACGATACCCTCGTTTTTTCCTGATTGCCAGAATCTCCTAACAATCCTCGGTTTCCTTGATCTGTCATTTGGTCGACATCTTAGGTTTTTGAAGGTATATCATGTTGCAGGAAACGGCGAAAACGACAACCGAGCCGCTGAGAATAAAAGCTGCACTAATCAATTTAATTCTGAAATCGAATCACATTGATATTTTCACACTACATGCGAAAAATAAAACTGACAGAAAGGAAAATAAACAAAGAAGTTCCGGACGAAGTAAGGGATAAGATAAAGCTGCTGGGAGAAGTTTGAAGAAAGCAAAAGTGGATGTAACAGAAACTGAGTCTGCGATAGAGGAGAGAATGTTAGGAAAGCCAGGTGGAAGGAGGCAAATAATGAGCATTTTAGATGAACTTGATGTAGGTGGAAATAATCCACAGCTGACGAATCAGTTATTGTAATAAATGTACAGTATGGGATCTCATGGTAATTTGAACCGTGTTAGTTAGGACTCTGGATCACAGTAGTTCGTAGAATCAAGGCCCATGAAAAAACAAAGCATAACCCGTTAGACTACTGCAAATAAATAAATTGTTTAAATCCATTTGCTGTAAATATTGGGGACAGGCAAATTATCCATTTCACTTGTAAAAGACAGCATACTCGTATTCATGCTTATAATCCCTTCCCTTTTTTCAAATTCTAAACCATAATTACTTTCATATCCAAAGTACAACCAATTAGCCGTCTAAAGACAAACTGGCTGTCAGCGTTACTAAATCATGCCTAAGAATTAAAAAAAAACTACAAATGTTCATGGAAGTGTTCGTCACTGTAACTCTAGTATTTTATCTTAATTACGCACTTAAATTTAAAGAGCAATTCCGAATCACATAATTCAGGATGGCGACCCGAATAAAAAAACTTTGGGGATACGAGCCTCAGAAAGGCATTCGAGATATAAAGTGATCCATTAAGTGGAAATAAGGCTTAACGCAGAATTGGAGTGTTTTCTTTGTTGAAGACTTAACGCGACCCTGATAATCCTGCAACTCCCAAAGGGATTAGAGAACCCCCGACCTTAAATCACCCATTTAATTTTTTCATTGCCATACCCTGTAAATCCCTATATATAGACCGCCCTTCTCATTTTGCTATATTACTCATCAGAAATATTGGCTTCATCGTCTCTGATGAACGTTTGCTTTTGATGCCGCGTAGTGCAGGATGTATCTACGACACTATTTTCTTAATTATCTTTGAATCTGAAGGATGAAGGCTTCATGACGTAGTTGCCATGGTGTCGCGGATAAAACACAATACAGCACTTGTAATTCGGCTAGCATCATTACATAAATTTACCAAAGGGTTGCTAGTCGACGGATTGTTAGTCATTTTTAAGGCAGAACAAAGAATTGATTGCATGCCTAAATGTTACTACCTAAACCCTAAATAATTATAGCAACACGTTTTGAACATGATAGATTTAGAGCAATCAATCATTGAAAAAGCATTTACGGGGCCAGTCGTAAGCTGCGTATTTTATTCTCTTTTATTAAATATGAAGTTTCCTCACTTGGTCATTGTTTAACGTGAAATTGGAATTTAGGAAGAGATTCTTTCTAGGAAGCGTTTATAAACGATAGCTAATTAATAAAAGGGGAATTTTAATACAGGCTTTAATTCATGGTTCGTTGGCCAGAATTGTATGGAATGAAGACGTACAAGGTATGTCGCTAAAATAAGTAGATTAAATCTGGGGAAAAATTTATTGCTGATCAAAGTAAAAATTGCCAAAATTCTTCATGAGAGGACCCTTATGTATCGACTCACCAATGCCCGTGCCTCCGCCAGTAGTGATATGCTTCCTGTAAGACATCAACAAGACCTTCGTTCAGGCACATCGTCATGGCCTCTTTGACATAATCCACTGGTCCAAAATGGTACTCAAAGAGACTGACTTATACTTGCTTGGTTAAAAGACCAATGTCTTTGAGTACGAGCAATGTGTTTGAGTACGTAACAGTCACCAGTAACAACCTTTTCGAAAAAATTCGGGTCACTTTCACCGTGATCCAAGAGGGCCAAGGCAATAGTGTCACACTAGCAGACTTCTGGGGACCATCTTGGCAGACCTTTCTCATGGCTAAATCTTCTGTAAGAATGCAATGCACTGTGGTATTTTGAATATTGCACTCTTCTGCTAACCTCCTGACACTTGAGGGTCAATGGAGCACGGGTCTCACTTTTTGCACATTCTCATCACAGAGTGTAGTTGATGAATGTCCAAGGTATTCCTCATCGTCAACCTCCTCGTTGCCCTCCCAGAACATCCTGTGCAAGCAGATATCTCTTGGGACCTTTTCCCATCTCATCCTTAACAATTTTTATCGTCTCCGATCCCAATTTGCCATGCTTAATGCACAATGCCACAATGACTCCGTTCAAAGTTACTGTTGCGGCATCTCCCGCAGTTTTTTGGAATATAATGCACAATTTTATCGCATATCATTCATTGCCCCATGGAAAGTGGTATCGTGAATTCGTGAAGTGACCGTCGAACAGGGGTCCAGTTTCGCAGAAATCCGCACACTGTAAAATCTCATAGTTAACTGACGTGGGTCGCGTTGCTCTCCCAAGATCTCCCATTACCTTTCCCACCAAAAATCACCCCACTCCAGGCATCTTTATTAGTGGCAAATAAAATCATTCTACTTATTCGGGATAGACCCTGTATGTAGGTAGATTGAAGGATTTCAGATGCGCGCTTGGAAGACGTTTGAGGGAGTAAGTGGGGCAAGTAGGAAAAGCAAATGAAGACATGTTCCGCCCACAAAACGCCGACCTCTTCAGAAGAAGAGGTGGGCGTTTCGTGGGCGGAATGCGATGAAGATAGGAAAGCCTGGTTGAGAGAGATTGTTACTTGTTAGGATGTGATGACAGGAGGAATTTTGCATAAAGAGTAAGGGAATGGAAGAGGCTAGGTTTTCTAATTCATAAAAGATTAGGGTATGAAATATGAAAGCTTAAACGTGGGAGTGTTGGGGAAGACAGAACGGTCCATATTATTATAAATGAAATTTGCTGAGTTTACCTTTCTAGATTGAATTAGGGACCGTGAAAGATTCACCTATAAATGATGGAATATTTAATTAAGTTATCTAACAAACTTCAGCTGCCAATACTCCTGAGTTTAAAAAAATATGTTCATGTGATGCAATAAATACATTACTTCGATTGGGAACTATGCTTATCACTAAAATTACAACACAGCTCGGGATTCTGTATGGAAGGCTTATTTATCTTTGGCTGAAGTCCAAACCTCAAAACTATTTTTGAGATCATTCCTTTTGGACGAAATTCCCCATGCTCATTCTTTCACTGTTGTGCCTGTATGCCTGGGAACAAAATTTGCACTGGCTGTCCAAACCCAATCCCTAGCGCCGCACAATTTTGGCGGTTCCAATATTCAAGCAAAATATTCCCAGATTGGTGAAAGGATGGTCGATTTTTTATAATTTTTTCTCATGGAAATTAATATAAAAATTTTAATTCAGCGTGTGAGGAAGAAAAAAATTAGCCTGCCAGAATCATTATTGTCTCGTATTGAACATAATCTCATTTCAGATTTTCACATAAAGTAAGCTCAAACTGTACTTAATATTTATTTCGAGATGCATTTCATTAAAAGGATTTAATGATACTCCACAAATTGCCACTGCCAATGGTTTGGCCATAATAATTTCCATTAACGATTTTAAACGAACACACATTTGTAATGCGCGAGAGACGAAGCTGAAATTCTGCGTAATTAAATAGTCTGCTTAAAAAATTCTTAGGATGGAAGTAGATGTCCCAAACAGTTTCCGTATCGAAGAATTAATTCTTTTTATGAATGACTACCAAAAGTAAAAATTTTTAAGATCGCTCCAGATGAGACGAAGGGTGCGATAATTATTTTTCCCTTGAACCGCCTCAACGCCTTGAAGGTCATCCCGACTGGTGAACCTCCATTATCTATTAATAAAACACGCCAATCTTTAATCTTATTATGCGTGCTGAGTCCGCTAACGGCACTGAAAAAAGCTACATAATCCGATTGAAATTTTGACAGATTATCTTCAGGCGTGAATATCCTGAAACACGCTATTTCCCTATTCTGAATTCCACGAGTTCAAATCTTCTCAACGTGTTGCCAACTTTTAGTTTAAAATTTCCCGCAATACAATAATAGGGTTACTTTGCGACCGCGGAAATCGGAGTATTTGAGAAAAAAAATATTTACTCTACCGCTGAGTAAGCTCTTTCCTCATTTCCAACTTTCCATCGTACTTAAATTGATCAACAGGAGAATATTTCAATCAGTTCTGATTTACTACCTTCGAATTTTTTCAAGCATTTTCAAAGTGAAGTGGACGTAACGGAAAGCGAACGAAGCAAGGAATGGTTGATGAGGGGAGAAGGCCATTAGAAGAAATACAAATAAGGGAAGAAAAGTAGATGCACCGAGTTTTGATCGGTGAGAGAATGTTGAAAACTGTGAAAGAGAGGAGACTATTGGGGCAGGAGAGATAGGGGGAGCAAGAGAATAGGCATTTTGGACGAGATGACGGGAAGAAGAAAGTATAGGAATTGAAGAAGGGTTCATTTTAGTGAAGGGCGCCTGACTGTGTCTTGCTTGCTTAGAAATGTTTCGGTAGTTTTTGCGTTTCTATCCTAAACCTACGAGACATGGTAGAATATCATAAAACAAAATTCCGAAGCTATGTTGATGAATAACCTTAAATTTCAACAGACTTATCTAATTAACCTTTATCCACACATGCACACTATTTCCCCGAAAGAAAATAATGATTACTTCATACATGCTCCTCTTTGAACCCCTCGAAGACGACTTATCCCCCTCCACGAGACTCCCTGATTTCATCCACTCATCATCACGATGGATTTCCATGAAGCCGCCACCCCATTCTTCCCAGCTCGCATCTCGAATACTGTCTTCTCCACAACCTTCCTCACCCTCTTTCCCCTCCAAACCCCCCCTCTCGAACTTCTCTCGGAGGCATTCTCTAGTAATGAATTCATATAATCAATCAGTTCCATTTCCATCCGTCCTTTCCTCCCTCATATCTCTCCCCCCCCCCCTCGCCTAACCCCTCAGAGATTTATTTTCCTCTCTCCGAAGCCCCTCCCACAATAAACCCACACACCCAATCCCCGTGCCCACGTCAAATCTTCCACCTTCTTCGAGTCAATACCTTCTACTTTCCCAGTCCCCCGTGACGTAATTAAGTGAAATCCTATAGGCATTCCACCTGATGGCGATGGCAGCTGCGGGAAGTTGAAATCGACAAGCCCTCAGATTTCGGTGGAATGGGGCGATAATAGCAGAAGGCCTGCTCGGTTTCTGTTCGTGCGTGAACTTCGCGTGATGGAACATGGCGAAGCGATGATATGTCATGAGAAATCCGCTCTGCATGTCCTGCTCACAGGCCCATAATTGACTGAGCATGATAACTGGGGTTGCGATGTTAGAAGCCATTCTGGGACTCCCACGATTAAATATCCATGACTTCAATGCGGACTTTATATTTCATTAATCATTTCAAATTTGATTATCTTTTTACCCACGCTATAAAAAGAGACTTTTTACGTTTCCGTGCATTTGAAAGCAGTTTTTTGATCCAAGAAGTAAAGTAAGAAGACCGTCAATAAAGAAAAAAAACAAAGAACCATTGGAAAAAAACTAAAAACTCATTCAGTCCCGCCATTGGACTAAACGGGTTTTGATGAAATAATTAATCATCCCAATCGTATAAGTCGCAGAGAATAGACATTCACATGAAAAGGAGACAACTCGACCCAACCTAATCCGATATGACTGTGGCTCAGCCTTTATATTTCAATTGCATTTTATTATTTCATTTTGTTTGAATTCAATTGTTTATTATCTTTCATGCATTGAATTCTTGAATTTAATTTTCTATGAGCTTAATTGCATCTTTTTCAATTGAAGGACTAGTATAAACAAAAAGTCTTTATTGAGACGAGAATAAAATAATCCCTTCTTCCACCGAACCTTTCAAAAAATTCGACCGAAGGAGAATATTTTGATGCCAAGAGACTTACGACGAAGAACTTCAATGGGCGACTATGAGAAGCAATATTGGTTCATATCTATCATGTATTTAACGCTATAATACTACTCGGCTTCAAGAAACGAATCAAGTAATGCAATGATTTTTTGCGCTCAAGTGCGGAGGAATGTGCACGTAACATCTCAGCGAACAATAGAAGGCGTCCTTTACTAAGAAAAACAATCCAGTTTCATTAATTTACCGTGGAGCCAATAACCCGAATAGAAATGAATAAAAAGGTGTCTTTAACGCGGCGAATATTATTAAATTATTATTATTATTACGTGTAGTCTACCGTCAGGGAAAGGTTTTAGAATTAGACATACAAGAATAGATGTAAGGTATATATGTAATCATTTGATTGATGTGTGGTGTATTGTATTATATGTAATAGCTTAATTTTTTTAATTTGTATTTTTTTTTCTTGCTGATTAATGGTTGTAAATGGGATTCGCTTGTTTTGTTAAAGAAATTTGTGTTTTGAAGTCTGATTTTATGAATTATCTTTTGCAATTATTTGGGACTTGTGTGCCACCGGACACTGTCTATCAGCACATGTGAATTTTTAATAATAAACTTTATACGAGTCAATTAAAATTGCATCCATGGAACTTAAGCACTATTTATTAAAAACCACTTGTATTTCACACAGCCATTTCCCAGGCTCAAATGCTTCAAGCTCCACTTATGAGGTTCGAAAAGCATTGGTATTCTCTTCCACCATCCACCATTCAATTCTTATCCATCATTCTCCCTTTCATCATGGCCGTCAACAAGCCGTTGCCTTCCGATATCACCTCTATTATCTACTTGCACCGCTATCTTCGAATTTCCCCCAACTATCATCTCACTTCTCCGATTCCGACTGGCACATCCTCGTTTGTCATTCTTTACACCGTTTTCAAGTTTCCGTACTTGCACATCAACACACAAGTATCCAAAGCATCCAATCTACGCTTTTTGTCTTTCATCAACGAACAAGTGTCGGAATCATACGTATAACGCTACGGTCAATTGCAAAGTTTTCGCGAATTTTTTTCCTTTACGTCTTCACTTAACGTCAACTGTTAACTCCCTCTTCTTGATAAAAGTTTCTTTTCCGAACGCAATTCTTTCCCGAATTTCCTAGGTTCTCATCCCGTTTTTGTCGAAAATATTCCCCACATAAGCGACATCTTTTGCCCACTCTAATTTATGCTTCTCTGTATCGATTAGGATTGAATTTGAAATCTCCGATTCACTCTTCTTATATCTTGAGTTTCCCATTAATTCCGTTCTGCTGCGGATATTCATTCGATACTTCTCACTCTGATTCTTAAAATGAGATTTAAAAGATGCACCTTCTTCAAAAAATAACTTACACCAAAAGTGGTGCAAAAGTCTCAGTGCAAAAATGACATGAATGATAAAAATGAAAGATTAAATAAACAACTGAGAACTAAAGAGGATAGATAGATAGTCGTCCTTATTTTGGGACGATATTGAGACTATGGAGTCTCTTCTAACACCTAAACCCCAACGCATGTGAGCAGGAATGGCCATAATTGCTCCCTTCAATAGAGCTCAAGGATTGTCACCGGAACGCGCAAACCGTTCAGTCGAGTCAAACTTGCAGTACCCGGGTAGGAACAAAAATACCGTATTTGCCAATCGATAACGCGTGCATTATCTATACAAAAATGTTCAGATGATCGAAAAAATGACGATGCGCGTTATCTAATGAAAATTGAAAAAAAATCCAAACAAAGGCGTATTTTTTCACACACACACACCCGATATAGACGTATTTTTACACACACTGTGTATAATTTATGCGCACACACACACACAAACACACACACATATATATAGATGCGCGGCATCTATACACGTTCAAGATACTAACTAATAACTAGGAAGCCCTCGGCGTGCGTTATCTATACAAATTCATGATAACTACAAAGTTCTGGGTGCGCGTCATACATAAGGTGCGCGTTATCGATGGGAAAATACGGTAATTCACTGAAACAAATACTTCTTATCCAAAATCAACACTCCAGATGTTACTCATAATAGAAACTGTTAATGAATGACCAAAAGGTTAATGAGGTGTAATATTTGAATTCAAGTATTCCGACAAGTCTGTCATTCTAACAGAAAATTATTTAAGAATGTACATTAAACATGATGAGCAAGTGCAGAATGCCAGCTGTAAAGAACGGCGCCAGTGATATATTTGAAAATTATTGGTATTACCAAGAAAAATCAAAAGAGAAAACATAAAAGAGAAAATTTTAGTTTTAGGAAAATTTGAATGGAGCAGATGAAGTGATGGACGGGAAGGTGAGAATTTTAAAGTAGATGATGACAGAACAAATGAACAAGAGGTGAAGGAGGCTGCGTAAATGGTCGCTGTCAAAGGTAGGATTCCCTCGTGTCGTTTAACCTTAATCGTCGTGCGACCCACACTAAGCGATGATATGCGAGCGAGGGACGTGATGATGTCCCTACGTGCCGACTTGGCGGTTCAACGGCATCGTCGGTCATCGCGGATTTCCCAGTGATCATCGATTTTCGCCGTCCCGATTGCTATGCAAGCGCCTTTGCCGCCCGTCCTTCCCCTCCGCCACCAATTCTCCCCGCTCATCATCCGGCTTTTTCCGGAATAAGTCTCGGACATCCACCCTCCCACACCCATCTCCACGCCTCAACGCGCGCCGCTCCGGGCCATTCTTTTGCGAGCGGCGTTTCTCCGATAACCGCATTTACCAGAGTTTCAGGTCCCATATGCCGCGGGGACTAACCCCACCAGCCCAGCGAACGACAGGGAACAACTGCATCGAGCGCAGCAACGCGGGACACGAGTTGTACATTACTGAATTTTTTCTCCGTTTTCCTTCCTAACTGGGAACACTTAAAAGCGCCATTGGTGACAACATCTTCCTCGGTGATAAAATTTGTCGCGCAAAACTACATTAGACTGAAACTAAAACTACGATTAAACTTTTCAAAATTGTCTGATTAGATTTGGAAATGAATTGACCCCCTCTGATTTCTCTCGCCCTGGAATTCCATTTTGAAGGTAGGACTATGGAAAGGAATAATTTTGTACAATGACACACTAACCTATTTCCTTCTGAGCGCAGAACGCGAGGAAATATTGTTCTTTTTAATGCTTAGATGGATTTAAAAAGGTTGGGACAGTTGGGACTCCACCACGCAGTTTCTCTCATACCGCGGCAAAATGAGTAAATCGGTAAACAAGTATTTTTTTTTCAATGCGTCCATAGAGTGAATGCTTAAATGATCGATAGGCCCTTACGGGTGTCGATGGATTAATAGGAACTACTCTGTTGGCAATAATAATAGCTAAACGTAACTTGCTTTGCCGTAAATTTTACACCAAGCAGAAGCGGCGCATGCCTATAACAGATTTTGTAAGCAAATTGCAAATATCAGCGGGCACGCAACATTATGTGAAATAGGGACAAATAAACATTAAATAAATGCCCTTTAAAATTGAAAATAATCGATTGAATACAATATTATCTATTTGTATTAATACAGGCAAAATTCTTCAATCCTCACCGAGACATTTATTATGACCCCAAGCCATCATCATTTATCATGACCATAAGCTTCATAGGAAATGGAACCCCATATAAACGTATTAACAAAGAAATAGTCAAATATGAAAATGTCATAAAAATAGAATGACATCGCGGGACTATTAAATCGCCCTCCTCCCATAAGAGAGAAGCAGAATATCTTGAGATTTCAAATCTCTCTTCGCTCTTCGCGATTCACTCAGGAAGGGAACATAAAGAAGAGCTCAAGGGTCTGAAGAGCAGTCAAAATTTTAATTATAAATGCTTCAACATATCCAAAAAAAATAAGTGAAAAAGTTATATAAAAAGCCTTCCGATGAAGGCGTGAATCGTCAAATCTGAGAAGGAGCGGGCAATTCATTTCAAAGCGATAGAATTTGATCGTTGACAGGTCGATACGATCGCTGAAAACAACTGAAAGACAGAGAAAGAGAGAAAGAAAGAAAGAAAGATGTAAACCGCTAAATCCCATCGACCACCCCATTCTCTGAAGGCGATACCACTTTTTGTTCCCTTTTGTGGAATTTCGCCGGAATATAATATTTTCGAAAAAAAATTTGCGGGATTAAAATACTTTCCCCTCGAGGTCCCAGAAAAGAATAAAAAAAAAGATACGGGCGAATTTTTATGACGAAACCTGGCACGGAAAAACACGGAGGAGGATGAAAGAGAAAAGTTAATGTGCTATCAGTCAAGGAGGATCTTTTTCCTCTTTCCTGCCTGAGATTCCTGCCAATGGGCTGCAGAAAAAAAGGGAAGAAGGAGCTTTTTTATTTTCGCTCTAATGCGACGCCGCCGAGTCGAAAGTTTTAATTAGAAAGAAAATTGCGGTCTCGTGAATTTATTTTTTTTCGCGAGGGAAAAAAAGAAATAGTCTCGTAATGAAACGAAGCTATGGGAGAGGAGAGGGACGCAAAAATAATTGCTGATATTAACCTTCCGTCCGACCTTTCTTGTGTTTATATGGCGCCTCTTGAAATATCAACGCTAATCCCATGCACCCCTCTCCCCCGTGGTTCGTCGCGGAAACTGAGTACTTGGTGACGCCAGAAACGGGTGCTTATCTAGACCACCAGAATAAGGACGGAAAATTCGCATGTTTCCAGAGGAAATCCTTATCCATCTTGCGTCAGAGAAAGCGCTAAATGAGTTAATAACCACTAGACAAACATTAACTCCACTCGAACGTTAAACGGCGCGCCGCAGTATTTCTATTTTCTTTGGAGGCTTTGGCTGTGGGAGGAAATGAGGACATGACCTTCCCCCCCTCCCCCCATGATATTCGAGCTCGGCCAGAAATGTCGCTGCCTCCGTCGCAGCCCCTCAAATCAATCGCGCCCAATATGAAGCCCTCCTTTCAAGCGCTATTATCACCGACTTTTTTTTTAAGGCGCTCACTTAAGACAACCCCCTGCAACGCGAATTAATTACCACTGCGAAAGGGCTGCGACGAAAATTGTAGCACCACAGTGAAGAGAACAAGTAAAGGTCACAGTTGTCAAAGAAGCATAATTATTGGCATGCAAAATGAACAACCTTCGATGAGAGCCGACAGAAAGGAAACCCTGCAACGGTTATTGCTGTTGCGAGGAAACGGCGGGCAAACCCTCAGTGGCTAACGTCGATGACCATTCGCCGCCTTGTCATTCCTCGGGTCAAAGAAAGATAATCAACCCCCTCAACTCTCGCCGAATACACACCTTTGGACTCTTTAAGAGGTTTATAAGGCAGGGTCACCAGCGAGACGGGCATTTCCCTAACCTCGACTTAGTAGGGTCTTTAGCAATATTGCCATTCCGCTCCCGGCCTAATCGGCTTTTCAATGAGACTACCATCTCGCTTCAGCAAACTATTAGGGTACCCTCACCGTGTAATAAAATGCTTTTCGGCCACTCAGAATTATCATTTTCCCAAATGTCACGAAAAAATTAAACTGGTACCAGATAAAAATACGAATCTACTTTCGATTGTGGCATGTAACTGGACTCATTTAAATTAATCTGTTTATATTTAAACAAACATTAATGGGGCTGTCATTTTAAATTTAATTTACCGAGGAAGCCAGCATAATTAATTTTCAATTAAATTTACCATGCTGATTGCTCCAAATGATTTAGTTCTATGATTTAGGCACTGCAATAGACAAATGGAGAAATACTTTATGGATACCTTTTTGATTTATTGTCTTTTAGTTTTAATCAAATATCTCTTCCTGAGAAATAAATACCCGCCATGTCTCTACAAACCCTTTTCTTTCGTTTCCATTTGATAATCCCCTCTTTCCGTCCTACTCGACGAAGCCTACTTCTCTCTTCATTCCAATTAGCCGATTATATCCCCTCAGTCAATACCCTTTCCTCAGCCAAGGGCTACGCGGCCTCCACTACGGCAGAACAACTTTTATCCTACACCCAACCTTCCACCACGTTGGGAAACAACGCGACCTTAATCCCCACTTTAGCGTAGAGGATGAAAAATCATCAGTCATAGCATTTCGCCAATTTCTAAGAATGCCTCAAACAATTAGTCATCTAAGTGCATGGACAGAAGAATTAACTCTATGAACTGCACTCTTGAGACTAAGCGGATCGGCCGAGCGGATGAATAAATTTTTAATTCAGACAGCTTGGGCAGTTTTTCGTTGTCTCTTAAACGTAGATTTTCGCTAAAAGTTCCACCCATTTCCCAAGGAAGAATGTTTTCCACTAGTACTCAAGGGCCCATTGAGTCGGTTCGCGGATTCTTTGCTAGACTTCACAAAATGTTTCGACAACTAAAAGAGACTTTCCCGGACCCACAGGCCCAAGCTATGGGTATATTTATGGAATATAGACACTTCTCAAATTTTATGCTAGGCTTAAGATAAGATGAGGGATGTTTCGTCGCATTGCGGAACTCAAACAACGTCCTTGAAACAGAGATTTTCATTACCTGAAGAAGCCAATATGAGACATTATGCCAATAAAGTAGCTGACACTGGTTTCCTGCCACCTTTTCATCCTCAGCAACACCCTCATGCCAATTCACTCGTTCTTCAGTGCTTCTTTCCGTTTTGCCCCTTCCAGAATCGAGGGCCTTCCGTTACTTAGCCCTCCCAACAACAGATGGGGCATCAATGCAAGTCACTGCCTCAGGTGCTAACCTACTTGGTGGAAGTCTTTCATACCAGGCGTAAATGAAGGAAAACTAACGTTGCTAGTTCCACTACGGTAAAAATAAATATTCGAGTGGAATTAGCAAATTTAGTCTTCCTTCATTTACGCCTAGTACAGACATGAGGACAGGTTAATGCCCTTGTCTCTCAAACGAACCCTTCTTCCGCCGAGCCTCGTGATGTACCACGCAAGGATATCCGGTCACCCCACTCAGCACGCCAATACTATCAGTGCGGCGAAGAAACTCACAATTTAGAAGAATGACCTAATCTTCTCTGTGGTATGTGCCGCAAATCCGACCACCGACCGATTGACAGTCCAAGTAAAACGCAGATGGAACAGGGAAATTTGTCAACTCCGACCGCAAGCTCGGGGAAGGGCTTATCTTAATAACATTGCCTGAAGCCGGCCTGAATAACTGAAGGAATCATACGTTAAAGTACGTTCCTTGTCGATACCGGTGCCGCCATTTCAATTCTTCATCAAAAGAGATTTCCATTTAGGGAATTAAATCCTTCCCTGAGTGTCATCCCAATTAAAAGTGCTTCTGGTCATACTCTTCCATTCAATGGGTCAGTGTTCTATTTAATCAGTTCAACTGACGACAGAGAATGTCCTCACGTTATCTTGATTATACATATTTAGGGAGTACAGACTACGACGGAATGATTGATCTGGACTTCATGAAAAATTATGCCTGTTCCTTGAATTTATACCGATCATTGCTAAAAATAAATATCTACCATTATGTAAACTTACGCCCTAATTCAGGTCAGCATCCCTTTATTGACTTAATCACTTGTGGAGCTCTTAACTCTTCATTCAGATATCTTTGAGGGAAGACACAATGATTTGCCGCAGGGTGCAAGAGTTAATTTCCTTTGACGATCCGTCATTGCACCCTAGCAGTGGAAGGTAGGAATCACAATGCAATATTTCACTAGAATTGAATTGCGTTAGCCATACCCAGATATCTTAATGGATAAATTAGAGGACGAATTATGTACACAAAGTGAAGCCATGACTGCCGAGAGTGAAAGTAAAACTGAGGAGGCAGGTGATGCTAACGTCAGGTCGTTAGGGATCCGTGATTTTGTGGATTATTTCAGTGCTTTACGTAAAAGGAATTCTGATGACACCTCTCGGCGGAACTTAGCGTCATTTACAGGTGAAAAATAAAGCGACAGCCAATCGTTGTGCTTTAAAGGAAAGGCGGAGATACCTCTTATATCGATTGAGTATGATCCTGATGTTCCCTCTGAGCGTGCCGCAGACTCGTTGATGAATGAGAAAGAAAGTGATTTCTATTCGTTGTGCATTGTTGAAAACTTTAAGGTGTTTATGTACGCTGTGGTAAATCGGGCGAGCAATGATAAATTGGCGCATATGGAGATCCTACCCAGGGGAAATCAATCTGAAAACCCGTGCCTGTCCTGCCAATTCGTACCTGCTACTTTGACCATTTATCGTATTTATCAAGTATGCCTGGATATAATTGTCCTCCACTAATATCATATTCTCTTCCTTTGCCTTAACTTGCTGGTCAATTACAGGGTTCGTCCGGAAAATAAGTGTACTGATTTTTTCCCGCCGCTCCAGGCGCGCCCAGCACCGCTCTGACGAGCTGCGATTGGAGGGGGGTATGTTGGCAAGCGACGCTGAAAAAGGCAGTCGGCTCTGAGCTGTGGTGTAGTGAGGAGCTCTGTTAACGCGAACCTCCACGCTCCACCCACGTCATGGAACGCGATGCCGAAGTTTTTGGAGCAGCGTTATTCCATCAAATTTGCGGTAAAACTTGGGAAATCGTCTACCGAAACTGTCGGTATGATTAACCAGGCTTACGGGGAGTCAGTCATGTCCAGAAACATGATCTTTCGGTGGCACAAGATGTTCGTGGAGGGCAGAGAAGAGGTCGACGATGAACCACGGCCTGGACGCCTATCAACGACACTCACCGACGAAAATGTGCGAAAAGTTCGCGATGTACTGAACTCTGATCGTCGTCTTAGTGTTCGGATGATAGCAGAGCAGTGTTATGTGCCAAAAACAATAGCGCACGAGATTATTAGGGAGCAATTACAGATGCGAAAAATTTGTGCAAAGTTGGTGCCGAAAGTGCTCAGTGATGATCAAAGACTCAATCGTTTGGAAATCGCGACACGATTTGCTGATCACTGCAAAAATGATCCACATTTTTTAGAGAACGTTGTTTCGGGTGACGAGACGTGGATCTTTGAGTACGACCCGGAGTCGAAGAGACAAAGTGCGGAGTGGCACACCCCATCATCACCCCGTCAAAAGAAAGCTCGCATGAGCAAATCTCGGATCAAGGCGATGCTCATTGTCTTTTTTGACAAAAGGGGAGTCGTCCACTACGAATTTGTACCTGAACGACAAACTGTAAATGCCGCATTTTACGTCTAAGTGCTCGACAGGCTTCGAAAACGAGTCGCCCTCGTCCGGCCAGCGATCAAAAACATCTGGCGGCTGCATCACGACAATGCGCCGTCTCACACCGCGCTTGTCGTGTCGGACTTCTTGGCCAAGCACGGCGTGGCAACGCTGCCGCACCCGCCCTACAGCCCGGACTTGGCACCACCGGACTTCTTTCTGTTCCCGAAGATAAAGAGGAGTTTGAAAGGAACGCGATACGGGACTTTGGACGCCGTCAAAGAGGCCGTGACGACGTGTCTTCGAGAGGTTCCCGATGATGCCTTCGCGGGAGCGTTCCAGGAATGGGAACGCCGCTGGAACAAGTGTATCGACTCACAAGGGTCTTATTTTGAGGAATATTAGCTTAAGATATGTAAAAGTGTAATAATTTTTTTTTCCTGAGCTCAGTACACTTATTTTCCGGACGAACCCTGTATCTTTAGCATATAGGTTGATCCTCTACGTACTCTTTCCATCTCGCATCAATCTTTCCTGATTCAATGTTTGTTAGGTCGAAAACTTTCCATACCACCCTCGTTCAGAGAGGATACCTGAAGCTTCCATTACGCCAGCCGCATTCCACCTTTAATCAAATGGCCTGCCGTCATTTAGTAATAAGCAGACGTCTGTCTAAACGACTTGCCAATTTTCAGGTTAAGGTATAAGTGCGCTCATCACATATCATAAACAGCTCCAAATGCTTTCCATTGCCCGCAGTCAGAATATGATAAAATTTTTTTTGAATTAACTTTAAATACTTTCTGAGGTTGAAAGTTAGTTAAAATTTGCCTCTGGGAATTCCCCGTATCGCCCTTAATTATTTCCATAACTAATTAATCATGAGCGTGGTTCATTCAGGTTTCATCTCGCGATAAACAAACACGGAATTTTTCACACCCCTGGAACGCCGTGAATTAAATCCATATGATTTTCCGTAAGCCATATGGTATGAAACAATCATCCGTTAGACCAAATAGTTTTTAAAGGCTTGCAACTTTGGAAAATGGTCTATGATTAGAAGGCAAAAAAATTTGATTTTTATCAAGCTATAATAAATTAAAACAATTTAACTTACTCATATTATCAAGATTACCTGAAAGTCATTGATAGGTGTATATGGTTCGATCGAAAATTGTCAAATTACGTACGAGAAAATCGTTAAACTAACTTTAACTGTCCAACAGGAACGCAAATTTAAATAGAAATTTCAACGATACCTTTTCCCGCAAAATTAAACCTATGAAAAAGAAGAATCACAAACATATTTTGATTATATTGATCCATACAATATCAAAAGACACTGCGCGTGTAATTAACTATATTCGGCGACTTCAAGAATAGCAAAAATGAACGTAGAAATATTTCAAAAAGAAAACGTCATTTAGTTAATAAAACCAACGATTATCAAGTTGCATTATTCTGGTTAGATAAATGTCTTTTTAACTCTACTCACTATGATGTTCCAATGCTTTCTTCCACATTAATCTTACCCATCTGCAGATGAATGCTATAAATTGGAATCTCATCTCCTCAGGCGTTTTTCGTGATCATTACCTTTTACTTGATTTTGTCAGATTAAGCTGTTTATTGAAAAAAATGAGCCGAGGCGAACATACCCTGGATAATTAACTTTCTATTCATTGTTGCTGGCCGAAAATAATTGCGGAACTCCTTGAAAAATAATAACCCCGTCGGTCATTCATTAAAAACGTGATTAAAATTAAGCGTATTAATATACCTAGATCAGCATACTCACGTTAATTCTAATGTGACACTCTTTTCATATCCTAGTCTTCCGTGGGCTGTGTGCAAATGGACCCGGGTGGTAGGTACCCCATGCTCGCGCTTAGCCGGAATTAAACGGAATAAAACTTCGTTAAAATGTTAGTCTCATAAATATGCTGCGAATCTCTCCGAAAACGCATCTCCATGCCATTAATAAAATTCCTTAATCGACAGTCTGAACTCTCTTTAAAGTCACAAAAAATCTTTCTTTTTTTATAGCTCGATCTGACGTTTCTCGGGATGGATGGCGATGGGAGTTAATGAGCCCCAAACGCTCAACAAGTAAATTGATACCGGGTCTCTGGAGTCTCCGTGAATTAATCGCGAAGAGCGAAACCCAAGAAGTCAAGGCTGATTCTTAAGACATACCAACGAAACTAAAACTCACTGATCTAAATCGCTCGTCTTCACCGTTTTAATTGTTTTGGTTTTCTCTTTCTTTGCGTCGCGCAATTTCTTCTGCCATTTCCCTCGTCGGCTTTATTTCCTTGATTAGGTTGTGTTCCCTCGAGATGGTCCGCGAAGTCGATTACCATCCAAAAATAATTTCGCCCAATTTCAAAAATGATTTTCTCCTCAAAGGGAGCAAAACTTCACAGCATGGTGGTGGGTCAACGTTTCATTGATTAATGATTTCCGAGAAAGGAGAGAATCGAGTCGATCGTAGGCAATCCTTGTAAGTAATTGGGGTTTTACGTGATTAACTGCCCTTTCTACAAGACAGATCTCCGCAGTCCCCACTTCAATGAAAACAATTTAACTTCAGCAGACCTCGGATGCAATAATGTTTATTTTTCAAGTCGAATGGCGACTGAGAGACAAGACCTTGCCTTGTTTATATTTCTTGCATAGATGTACACAAAAATCATAATCATTTATTTTTTTGCAAACTTCATTATGATTCAGATGACGATTTTCAAATGTATGAACGTGAATACGATGCTTAAACTAAATATGCTATTTATATGCATAACCCTGATGATTATCGCGAAAATAAATCGGCTAAAATCGGCAAGAGCAATATCTTGGCATCCAATGTTGGAAACAATGAGCGTTCAATAACGTTTTGGTAACAGGTTTAACGAACACTGATAGATCTTTACGACCCGTATTGAACCCTTCCACTCACATTCCTCCATCACAGTCCTTAATATTCCATTCATCCAATCAAAACACTGTGCATCCACCTTTCTTGCCCCTTTTGATTTCTATTAACAGACCTATGTCCACCCCTACTAAAAGCTACCTAAAAAGACGCCTGCCACTTGGAAATCAACTCGAAGGTTGATTTTATCAATTTAGCGTGCAACTGAAAATGAACAATTTTTTGTATGTAACACTCCATCCAACTCTCGCAACTGAGCTGTCGGAGACATGCACAGGTTGCGAATAAGTCTCCTATCTCTCCAATCCATTCCTATTTTCTGCAATAAATTTATTAATTCAACCCAATTTAACTATATAACGCCTTCTCGAAATATACGAAACAGACATACACATATTCTTTTTTTGATATGCTTCCATTTTTAATTATACTTCTCAGCCCCCTTTCCTCCTTTTCTTCAATATATTTGTGTACATATGAATGTGAATATTTACGATCTAATGACGATTTTTCGAGAGAACAACTAAGTGCAGCGGCGCAGTAAACCAATCTTTGTAGTTACACATGCTGATGATAATATATTCTTTGGGGACAACTCTCTTCATTAAATATTTGGACTGAAATTTTCAGCTCCCAAAAATATACAAAGAAATGGATAGAATTGAAATAGCTAAATATAAAGAATTAACTGTTTTCTTTGAGCGATTTATGTCCAAGATTTCTTTTAAATTTATGGCAGTTTACTTTCTCCTGGTCCACAACGAATTTCATTCAACCTAAACCACCGAGGTCTTCCGTACGATGATATCTTCCAGCCATCCGCGTGACGATTTTTTTTTGGGGAAAAGATTCACTTGGCAGACAGACACTGAATGAGCATCGTGGCACCTTTCATTGGCTGAGCAGACTAAGCTCGTGTTTACCTCGAGCGAAGGAACGGAGAGCAATCTGAGCCTCGAAATAGAGATCATCTCCTAATAAAACCATGCATACACTTCGCATCCGTTCCAAGGGAATGCCATCGTCACGCATGGTTTTGCCGCACAATCTACAAAACAGACAATAGGGCGAGCGAAATATGAAGTCGGAGAGAGAGAGGGAGAGAGAATGAATGGAGAAGGAGAATGCCTCAGTGTTGAGAAACCAAAGAACGATCACTTCCTCCCATGAAACCCTTCCATTACAAGAAGCTTTGATGCAAGAGTGCAATAATATAGTTGCATCATTAACGATAATGTCAATATTTGCAGAGTAAATATTAATTATTATAGCTCAGGGTTGTTAGAAGAGAGTTCGATTATCGAATCACAAAAACAAATTAATCATTTATATGATCTGAATCATCAAATAATCAATCATAATGCCTTCGAAAATTCATAGAACAATATAATTGATCGGTATATACCGGTCGCAGAATCGCTAACGACATCGATTTCATCTAATAGTGGAGAAAATCGAAAATACGGTTGATTTCTCGATAAAAGTTGATTCGATGAACGCAAAATTCTACTGCATGACAAAGAAATATAGAAATTATGTAAATTGACTATTCAAACCATCGAATTATATTAAGTTGAAGATAATAAAGTACTATCGTTGAATCTAACAAGCTTTGAATACTTATCCTTGACAAGTTAAAGAACAAGCGTAGGGGTAGTTTGGAACTTGAAAAAGATAAGAAAAAAGAGTGAAGAAATGGGTAGATAATCGCATAGTGAGAAAGTGGTGGTCGGCTACTTAAACAAATTGATGAAAAATACTGAAACTGAAATAATTGAAAAAAACTTCACTTTAATATTAGCTGTAAGTTACTTTACTCGTTGCCAGCACAGAGTTCAGCTGAAATTTAAAAATTCAATGGAGATTTATTTAAAATATTTTTAAGACCACTGCAAAAATAGAACTTTGATACTTCTATACAAGAGTATGTGTGCGTGCATAAAAATAAAAATGGAAAAATCGTCGCTATTAAGTCATAAGACGCGTGCGGCGAAGAAGATACCAACACATGAAAAACAATTAAACCTTAAGAACGTTTCGGGACGTTTTCGTTCGTCTGGAGTCGGCCCTTCCATTATTGGAATAAATGTCTACTGGCGATGCCATGATAAAATATAAATATGTGCCGCAGAATAAATAAAATTCAAAAAGACCCACTAAAGCCACGGTTGATAATTTCACCTTTTATTAACAGTATCTTGGGTCACTTAACTTTCACAATAAATTCAATACCAATTTAGAAACGAAAAAGAGGGTTCAGATTTGCTATAAAAGATTTATGATTCTTGCATTACGTCTATTTTTTTATATTTTTGGTGCATTATGACTAAAAGAGAAAAGGGCATTGAGGAATGATTCACATAGTTCTCCTTCGAACATAGAAGGGAGTGGTAAATATATATCATAAAACTTTCCCGTTTTCCGCTTAAACTTCCGCTTAAAATCCAGGATAACTGGTTTCCCGGCAACATTATAATTAGATAATTTATAACAAAGGAACAGAATTAACTCTGTCATTTCGCACACAACAATTTCACATCGACCGTCAATAGTGATTTCTCACTATACATGTGAGTTGTAGGTCACTCAATATTGCATTTTCCAGCGTAACTAACAGATATTAATGAATTTAGACCAACTTTAATTCGTTTCTATCGGCTGAGTTGATTTTAATTTGCCAATGTTTAATCTAATATATACGAGGAAACTCGGGACATTTTTTTAGATGACGCCATTAACCCACTTGGCTCTTTCTGTGACCTGACAGCTCCGGGAAAAGCATCGAAAGGCGGTAAATGAATTATAGCATTACGTCTCGATGGCTTCAGCCTATTCATGTATAAAATACAGGTTAATTTAACTTATCCCGTATCGTTAATGGGGTGCCTCTGATGAATATCGCACAACAGGTACCCGAATCTTACCCTTCCCCCGCTCACGAGAGAAGGTAGGAAAAGGGAATGGAATGAAAGAGAGGGAGAGAGAGAAATATTCGAAGGAGGTGCAAGGGGATGAAGGAAGAGGGAGCGGGCCGGGAGCCGCAGGGATGAGGCAGGTAGCTTGGTGGGGGGAGGATTGGATCGGATAGTCCTCGGAGGCTTTCGAAAGAGTATACGAAAAGCCGAAGGAATGAGGAAAATTCACTTCTGAGGAAGTTTCCAGGGATACAATCTATATTTGGAATGTAGAGCTTCAATTCTCTCCCTCCGACATCAACACCCTTGAATACCTTCACCCTGCCTCCGATATTCACATGTATACAACCAACATATGTGACGTACACAATCTGACAATAGAAGCACCATAAAATGTGTTACTTTAAGTGTAGAAGAGCCAAACATTTATGCTTCAATCCCGCCTCAGGCAAGAAAAATTTCGTTCGCCTCACCGAGGTTTAGGAAAAGAACCCCACAGGGTAACAGCAAAAAACAAGGAAGCAGTAAGAAGCGCAGAATTATGAAAAAGGTATTCTGAGAAATTCAATGTTTTTGACAACTCTAGCCAGTAGAAGGTGCAATATTAATAAAAAAGAGTGGAAGGGAGGAAAGTGATAGACGGAAATCCGGAATAGGCGGAAAAAGAGCGCGTCGCAGATACTGAGAGGCAGCGGAATTCTCAAGGCCATCATTGTAAAAGGAAGAATTCAGGAAAGCAGGAGAGAGGAATATATCAAATAGGCTTTCTAGAGCTATATGAACACAGGTTGAAAATATGAAGAAATGAGGATGGGAATAAAGTATGGCAAACGACCTGGAAGATAGTTCAAGGATTAAGAAATAACACATATTCAATGGTTGTAAAATACCGTAAAATGCCTAGCATTAATAGAATAGAATAGGCAGAATAGGTAGAATGTCTACGGTGATGACGGTACTGATAGATGACATTGAAATAAATTGATTTCATGGCTTAAAAGATTTGTCAGAAAAAATTACGTGCACGCAATCAGAACCATTATTTTCTTCAAAACTTTCGTGCATAGCAAATGGAATCTGATAATAGAAAAATATATTAATTCTTAGGTCTTTGCTTCTTTATTCCATTGCGTCCTTTCTAGCCCGGAGAGTTGTGGAAGTCATCGATTCAAGACCTTTTCCCATCGCTGTCTCATCACCCTCCTCCCCAGGTTCTTAGTCAACTGAACAGAGGGGGAAGACTATCACGTGTCACGGCATCGGCTCCGGGGATGTCACAAATGTCGTGGGCCAGGCATCTCACGAATGGGAAAAGAAAGGTCCTCTCTCTCTCTCGACACTTGGGCCTACTCCACCCAGCCTTTCACCTCACTCCGACCTACCACTTGCTTCCCTGAAAGAAATTCTCCTCCCTCCTCCTTCCCTGTCTAGCAAAAGGGAGGGAGAAAGAGAAAAATATACTCTTTCGGTAGTGAGTAACTTAATTACCTAATGAAATCTCAGCATTCGGAAGGAAGACGGAAAAAATGGAAGAGACCTGCGCCGGTGTGTTAGAGGAAATAAAAATATTGTGTCCACGCAGTTTTTGAGTGCCCTTGAAGTGGTGGGGATAGATAGTGATTTTCCACATTTCCCCCCTAAAAAATTCACTGAATCGCGATGAAATTTGAAAGTATTTCTAGTTGTAACACCAGTCAATGCTCGATTTACGCGATATGGTTCACTTTTCTGCAGCATGGTTTCACTTGCCTTTGAAAGATTTCACAATATCTTTTTCAGAGCTAGGGCTATTTAGTAATTTTTGCGTATGTGAATGTATCAAGTAAGGTTTCAACGGGTTCAACGCCATTTTTAAATTATCGATGGTACGGTTGAAAGAAACCGAATTCTTCGAATAAAAAAAATGTTTTTTTCTCTCTGAAAGATTTCTCACAAAGATACAATTTAAACAACAGTTAGACACCACAATATTTTTCAATATCAATTTTTGGAAAACAGTGACTCCAACTCCTTCGAAAGAAGTTTTTTCGTCATAGGGAATTTGCTCAATTTAATGCGATTCGACCACAAACTTTGGCGAATGAGTTTCGCTCTTTCGCAAATATCGTTTGAAACTGAATTGAAATTTCGACATAGCGAAATCAGGGTTCGCTCAAACGGATTCCAATAGTAGATAATTATTTCCCATCCATAGCATTAAAAATTCGTCCAATTAGTAGGTATTTTAAAGACTTTTTTGGACAACTTTCCTCCACTTCAAAGAATTTATTTTATTTATTCTTATTCATACATTTTTTTACCTCCAATTACAAAGGTCGAATAAATTGATATTTGAACCTTCCCTGGCCTAAAATGAATTTCCTAGATAATTACCATGAAGAAATTATACATAATCTAAAAAGAGGCCCACTGAGCAACAATCGTTTTTAAAGTAGCAATGCGTTGAAATGATATTTGTCCAATTAGCTGAGTTTACGGGAATGCGCCATTTAACTATTAAGATTGGTGTGGTAGGCACCCTCTTTCTCACTTTTCATACTCTGAAAAACTACGATAGAAAACTGGTTTTTCTTGCACTCCGAAATTCTACGTCTCCTATGAATCGTAACTAGCACTTGGTAAGGAGATGGAATGAAATAACGCAAGTAATGAGAGAGAAAAATCAAACTAGTTCAAAATATACAAAACACATTTGACAAAATATTCGTGGTCTAAATATGAAGTACATATATCATAAACTACACACGTACTATACTAATCATTTGTAAGTAAGTAAGCAATCTATATCGCCTCTCCATCTAGCTCAGTTACTGGATAGCTGTTCAATACTAATCTTCCCAGCTAACTTAGGCAAATAGTTATCGAACTCCGTTTTCGAAAGATAGGGGAACCGTCGACAGATATGGCGTTCTCTATTGGCTGAGGGAGGGGCGGAATCTTATTTCAGAACCTAATGCAAATATGATTTGATCGTCGTAAAAAAGTTCGTCACACGATATCTTTCTTAGGGAATGATGTTTAAGTCGAAAGTCTATTTCAGTCCTATCAAGATTTCGATTGCCGATTAGGAGAATAAGCCTCATCAACTAACAAGGCGGCAGCAGTGTACCGTCTCCGCCGGCCAACCCAAACGCCGCGGGTTCGCTTCCCGCCTACGTGGGTTTTCTTCCACCAGGGACCAAGGGCTTGGGTATCTATGATTCACCGTGCTGTAAGTTTATTGTTAAAAGTCCGGTACAAAAGATCGACAACGTTGTTTTCTGGTACATGCAAAATGAATAAAAGCAAACGAAAGGGAGGTGTGATAACGCAAGCTTATGGCTTGCTCTAAAGGAACAATTTTTGTTAATAAAAACACTGGAAAATCGGGGTTTAAACAATACGCCCAGCTCAGAGACCATTCATCTATTAAGAAAAGGATCGCGACCGAATCTCTATTCATTCTTTTTCCTTATCATCCTTCCTTTGACTATCCGATGCCATACATTTCAACGATACGATCGGAGAGGGCTATTCACGAGCGACATCCTCACTTCATGTACCATCTGAGTGGATTAGAGTTCCGATGGAGTCTTCCCTCCGAGGAACGCCATTGAGAGAATCGGTGGCTTCATTCAAAGACCCCATGCTGTTTCCCTAACGGAGAAGTATTTTCTTTATTTTTTCAATGCATTTCAAACTTTCAGCTTTAAAAAAAGTATTGGTTGCTTGATACATCCTCTTAAATCCTAATGGAGAGCGAAGAAATGGCAGAGAAATTCTCGCTAAATTTCGATGAGCTTGTAAAAAAAAACGTTTAGCTTTTGAGTTAAACGGTTTGTTCAACCATATGCAAGTATAAACAATGCAGAAAAAATGTAGCCATAAACATAAACGCATATTAAATTTGTTAAATGAGGGTAGCAGTCAAGCATTAAGCTTCGGAAATTATATAAATTCACCAACTGCGACAATTACTTTTAAAAAAGAAAATTGCTAACGTGAATACAGATTCAATTATTAAAGAGTGCAAACGCAGGTTGAATTTTAGCCAGTATACTCTCACCTGCCATCAATATTCGAGGTCTATTCAGGTATAAATAAAAAATAATTCCTTCGATCCATGCCATCGATATAATTGTATAAAAATTTATTTGTCAAAACGTTGGATTTCATACATTTATATCCTTCCTGGTATTTTTTTCTTCTGTTCCTGGTTTACTTTCTTTAGCTATTAATTAAATCAGACGGCTAGTCAAAAAAAAAAAAAACTCGGGCTCAAACTCAGTTAAGCACATGAAAAACATGAATAATACTTGCTTGCCTGTTTCCCTGCCTTCTATTTAATCATTCAATGCATTTTCATCATCACAGCTCCTTACAAAAATTAGAGGAGTGTTGAGTTACTATCGAAAAAAAATATGAGCGGTCTTACAACCGGGAGCACTGATAACAATTTCCGGCGTCTGGAAAGTGGTTGATGACCCGCGCTGCTTCCCCCAGCGGTGCAGTTCGCCTCGCTGAAGAACAAAAACGCGTGCGAATGTGAGAATTGTTCTCACCAAGGAGTGCGGGACGGCGAACGTGAAACGTTAGGAGTGAAGAGCGTTCGATGGGCAGCAGACCACGAAGGCCGTTTTCTGGAACTCGGAGAATACAAAAATATCACGAGGTTCGTTCTCGGTTGTCCACACATCGAGGACGGTAAAAGGAACTGCACAGCCAAGCAATAAGAAGACGAAAGAAACTACGACATACCTACCGCGTGCCTCTCATTAACTAATCCAATATGCGAAGGGGCTGATTGGAAATCGCTTTTATCACCATACACTAGGCTGCCGGTAACAATGCGACTCCCTTACTTAATGCGCGCAGGACTCGATTCCGGTGACGCACACGAAGCTAACCCGCTCAATACCACGTGTATGTACATTACGCAAAGGAAAAGAATATCAAGTCGTCTTGAAGTTCTGCTTCTACGGAAATTTACCTTAGTCATCGCATCTCACTTAAAGGGGAACATAATCGCCATCACCGCGCAATATTCGATATTGTATCATCTTAAATGCCCTAGATTTAACTCATATCCGAAATTGAAAGAGTAGAGCCAACTGGCAAACTTTCCAGCTTACCTGCATCATGTTGCAGAGTGCGATAGTTGTAAAATATTTTTCAGAAATGCATTCCGTATAAATGTCATTGGTCGACTAGCTAATTTAGCACTGCTAAATATTACTCCAAATTATCATTCTTCATATAAATAAATCGATTCCTCAAGGAAGATTTACGGTCGCTATACATTCACAAAGTATCTAGAAAACTTTGAGTTTAGTGAAACTAATAAATTTGCATTAATTATGACCCCATGGTATTTTTTTCTGTTAAACTGATTTGTAGTGAGTGCAATTATAGATATGTCTCATATATACACATATATTTCATTTGTACGGCATAATTTAACACAAAAATGAAAAAGATAACAAATTAAAAGGAAACTCACATTTCAGAAAGATTAAGCTTCCCTGAGGCCTTCTCCAGGTCAGAATTTCAATTTTATATTGATCTCGCGAGTGCTTCTATAACATCGATATATATGCATTACTTCTCTATTTTCCGATGAAGACGGAGCAGAATTCCGTCGAAATGATCAATAAATAACGTATGAGTGATCTCTTTTTTAGTGTTTCTATATTGTTTGTTGCTGTCTAATTTACTATTCGGCACTTCCGTGTTACGTCAACGAAATCATCTGTGTGTGTGTGTATATATATATATATATATATATATATATATATATATATATATATATATATGTATATATATATAGAGAGAGTTATCAGCAGTATAGCAGTATAAGTCCCTGACAGGCGGATTCCGGCAAAACCTTAAGGATACGCGTGCAAGCTTTTCTGACGGCACTTAGGGTCCCATGGTGGAGTTCTTTTAGGGAGTATTATTTCACTTTTGGGAAGAGGAAATAGCCTGCTGGTGCCAAGTCGGGACTTTAAGGGGGTAAGGGATTCGTCGTGATGCCGTTGCAGAAGGTCTTCACAAGCAGACACTCGACCCTGCTCGTGGTCGTCCGTCAAGACCTTCGGGACGAGTTTAGTGTAGATCTTTCGCATAGCCAAATTTTCAGTGATAATGGTGCGCACTGCCATCTTATTAATGCCAATACGACTGCAATCACGCGCACACTCACACGACGGCCTCAAGGCTACAGGGTGCGTTTCGAAAGTGATGCAATTAAATTTCCCGCGCCGCTCCTATTGGTCAGATTGGGAACAAACCATTTGGTGTAGGTGGCGGGGGGGGCCGCTAGGATTTGCCGTGGAACTGGTCTCAGACCTCTCCAAGCTATGGAAGCGGTAGGACGTCAGCTATTGTAAACCTCTGCGCACCGACCGTGTCACGAACAAAATGGAATCGACGATCGAGCAACGTTACGCGATTACTAAGCTATGTGCTAAACTGAAAAAATCTCTTGAGGAGACAAACAAAATGATTCATAAGGCTTACGGGGACTCTGCTCTGTCCTACTAATAAGTTTCGAAGTGGTTAAAGGCCTTTAAGGAGGGCCGGGAAGAGGTTCACGACGAACGACGCTCTGGGCGGCCGTCAACCAGCAAAACCGACAACAATGTGGCTCGTGTTCGACAATTGTTGGTCTGTGATCGTCAATTGAGTATCAAGATGGTTGCCAATGGACGGAACTTATCGTCTACTGTTTTGTTTCACCACGCTATTTAATATTTAGTGATGAGGGAAGTGAGCGCCAAGATCGTGCCCAAGGTGTTGTCAGACGACCAAAAGACCAACCGAGCAGAAATTTCAAGTATCCTTTGGCAACGTATTGAAAATGAGCCTGTCTATTTGGACAACATTATCACTGGTGATGAAACCTGGGTTTTTGAATACAACCCAGAAACAAAACCCCGAAGCTCTTGAGTGGCACATCGACCATTCCCCCAAGCCCAAAAAGTCAAGAATGAGCTAATCAAAAGTGAAAACAATGCCCATTGTCTTTTTCAACGGTAAAGGAGTGGTTCATAAGGAAAGTTTTACTCAAGAACAGACAGTTAACGCTGCCTACAACATGGATGTGCAGGAAAGACTCCGAAAAAGGGTCATCAGGATGAGAAAAGACATCTACGCTACCAGGCAACTCCATCACGACAACGCGCCTTACCACAACGCGCTACGAGTATGTGAGTTCCCGGCCAAACACCAGGTACCAACGCTGCCCCCCCCCCCCCCTAAGTCCTGACGTCACCCCAGCTGACTTCTTTTTGTTCCCTCGCATTGAGGCAGCCCTGAAAGGAACCCGTTTTTCGCCCATAGAAGAGATCCAATAAGCCGTGGCGAAGACCTTGCGAGACGTCCTCGAAGACGCCTTCCAAGGCGCGTACCGGTCATGGCAGAGTCACAGGAAAAATTTGCAGCGACAGTACTTTGAAGAATGTTAATTTTTTGTGCCAATCTGTTCAATATATTACTTTTGAAAAATAATCGTATGGCTTTCGGAACGTACCCTTTACATATTTATGCACACATATATTATTTATTGTTAATAACAAAGCATGTAACAGACCCTCGCACTACTAATTATTCGTTGCCATGGCCACACCATAAACGCCCTCTGATAATTAGTACCACTTTGGTGGCTTACAGCGTAATTTGAACCTCCTAAAGGAAGTACAATAAGACTTTTACTATCTTGATCTTGAGGCTACTTTCATATAAATTTTACAGCTATCATCCAGAGTTATGAATTAATAAGCATTAATTGAAAGTAAGAATAAAGTTACTAGCTGATGTTTACCACTACTACTATTATTAACTAATATTCACTATTCCTATAATCAGTTCCTTTCAAAAAGGGTCTAAGTATTTGGTAAATAAAGGAGTTCGGTCAAATATGCGTGTTGGCCGAATTCTTTAGCAAGTTGTCCGCTGTTCAAAATAAGCGAAGTGAATCGAATCCTATGCTTTCGCTCGGACCCGAATAAAACCAACAGAATGTATAGTAAACAGAAGCGGCGCTCAAAAGAATCACAAATCGCGTCGATACAAATAAGAAAACACAAGATGGAATTTTCATTTTTTCGCCTACACACTGCCTCGAGCAGGATTTATTTAAACAAATTTACTTATTCATTTTTTAGGACATTTTTAAGGACATTATTTATGGCGAAAAGAGGTCTTAACTGCGGTATTTAGATACACAACACCGGATACCTGAAGTTTGCTGATGCAAAACGGCTAGTGATAACTGCCGATAAATTAGTTGATTAATCGAACCAGATAGAGAGTAACTTCAATACAGCAATTGCTTTGCAATGAAATAAACTCAAAGCTCTTCTCAAATATAACTTACTGGAAGGAGGATTCTCCGTTAGTAAAAGACCTCCTGAAGTAAAAGAGTCAGAGGAACTTTATGACAAAGATCTTACAGGTATACTCAAAAACCCCAACTTGGCCGTATGGAGCTAGAGGGAATACTGAACTGTTTGCTAATAAGTCTATTTTATTTATTTATTTTATTTAATGATGTGCTGGACCCCTAAGAAAGTATTACGCAGTGTTTCACGAATGAATATCGCATATTGAGACCCCCAATACCCTGAAAATGTAGTAACAGTCATTTCTCCCATGGGCTTCTCATGTCAAACACTCAGATTCGGATCCAGGTGGCAACGGAAGTTCCGCAGTTTTTGACCGGAAAATGTTCAGTTTTCCTGCGTATCTATAGTGTCACAGGACCCATGATAAAATTAATTTATCAACTAATTAAAAACAATTCTATACGGACAATGCCGTTGGTATTAGCAGAAAAAATTAGAAGGGAAAAAAATTAACAGAAAAAGTGAAGAATAATGAAAATAAAAATGTTGATACTCGATTTGTTATTGAATACATCATTGTTGTTTTGGTTACGAATTTTTCAATGTTAATGATTAATGCTCACGATTTAGCTTGTGCATAATTGCAGCGATACTTCCCTTAGCGGAATGTTCAATTACATAATTCACTTTCAGTGATTGTTTCCCCTGATAATACAGGAAAATGGAATGAAATCTCGAAGAAAGAAACTGACTTAAATACACAGGAAGTCCACCCCGATATCTCCTGTGTCGCATATACATTACTCAAGCTGCCATCCCACCTCAATTTAAATTGAATATACAGTTTGTCCTGCGAGGAAGTCCAATCCTTCGTGTGACTGTCTAGGAACTTCGTTCCTTCCGGCAATATACGAGCATACGGTACATGTGGAGAGGGAAATAATAAAAATGATTATTTGGGAAACCTTTGGGAAGAATAGTTAATTCCAGCGTTTAGTTACAAAAGAATGCATGGGTGACGCGTAGCATTTTGAAAGAGGTGAAAAGGAAGAATCTTTCTAACAGAATCCGACAGCATTACATTTACAGGACGTCGATGCTTTAGCAATAAGACCTAATGAGTCTTTATTTTACAAGCTAGATTTTATTCGTTCAATAGGCCTCCTTATGTGCATGGGCAGTTTCTTCATCATGGTGTCGTCTGTGTTCGCACGATTTTGCAAATGCTTTTGATGACTGCGATTTGTTTTTTGCCAGCCATAATGAACATTGAATTCGGAAAAAACGGACTGATGCACTGTAAAAGTTAACTCTTAAAGAAGTAATTCCAGACCATCGAATTTTGCAGCAGTTGTTTTCATTTTACAACGCGTCTCCTAAGTTGTCGGCATAAATCATATTATACGTTTTTAAATGATATGACAGAGAAGAAATGGTAGATTAATGTTCGCCATTATGTTCCTTTTTGAAGTAAATCAATTGTAGTCTTTATTCAGAATGAAACGTGCTGTCATATCTGTTCTCCCGATTTCTAAAAAACATTTTTTAAATCGGATTTTTCAATTTTAAAAATTTCCAAAAGATTATACTCAAATTGGACATACTCGTAGTCTATGTCGCATTGTGTATTTTTACCATATTTATGTAAAACATTAGGATCCCTTATTAAGAACTGTCTAGGAGCAAAAGTTGGGGATAAGAGTCGCTGCCTGAAGATATCGTAACGTAATTCGATTAGTGCCAAATAAAATTGCCGAACAGGGTGTTTTCAATGCATAAATGAGATCACCCAAAAAGACGGAAAGGTGGAATGATGAGGAGTGACATCAGGAACGATGCCTGCGCTCCAGGTGCCGTTGCAGCCGTCAATTTGTAACTTTCAATGAAAGGCATCTTCAGTTCCCTTTACGAATGAGAGTGAACAATTTAATTGATTTATTTTTTTATTATAAATGTACAATTAGAGGATTTTATACGATAATTTAATCAATGCCAAAATATTTTATTTAATTTCTATCAGTTTTTATGTCAACCAGAAATATTTTTATCACAATTACCAGATATATTAAATAGATAGGTATATACTTCCTCAGAGATTGATCAATGAATATTTTACCATGAAGGCTGTTATAAATTTTTCATTGAATTCTGTGAATTAGAAATGATTTTTTTGAAGAAAGGCACCTATCGATTAGTGATGGCAACTGGTAGAGAAGGGTATATCAAAAGATGACATTCAGCGACGACATTTCAGGTGGAATTCAGCGAAAAAAAATCCAAGATATGAATGCGACAAAATTTATGTTAGAGCCCAGTACCTATTGATTCTGTCTTCTTTACGCACAAAACTTTCTTTTCAACCTCAGCGTTAAAAGCGACAAATTTTAAACTTTGGTGTAAACAAAACCGAGAGGGTACAAAAAGCCCAATTCTTAAAAATATGATGCGAAAAATGAGATTATTTAAATAATAAACAACCAAGTAACAATTGATTCCTACTGTTTTCTTTTTCGAGGTGATATTCTTCATTTTAAACAAAAAAACCTATTGTATTCCTTTCTCTACCTCGCTTACACACCTTTCCCATCCATGACGGCCTTTAACATCCCACTACCTTTCCATACTTCCTCCAACTACTTTTTCTGACTTCTTCGGATTTCCCCTAGCAACTCCCTCCCTTTGCCCACCATATTCAAAAACTTCAATCATTATCTTCCTCTCCCTCCAATTTATTTTCTTCATCCTTCACCACAACCACATAAAAAAATTTCCAATTTAATCTCATTCTCTTGCCCCAAAGACCATGTTTCAGATCCCCATAACTCTTATCTCCATAATAGTCATTACTATACTTTTCTTCACGTATTTGCTCACTACTTCTATAATTACCGAGTGATATCTACCGATCATGGAAGGTTTTTGATGAATTCAGCACCTAAGCTCTGCTATAGTTTTAAGCTTCACCTAGCACAACACTAAATAATTACCCAAAATCTATTCATTTCTCTATCTTCATGCCTCAATGAACAAGTTTCTGTGTCGCACGAAACTACCCTCATGTTTAATTTTTCAATAGTCTTTTCTTTCAATATATATTTATGATCCTTGACAACACCACGTCTTTTTAATAGCTTCTTTCCTTAACCCCATTCTTTTAATGTCTTTACTACTTTACTCCATTTCTTCTAATGATAATAAATAATAAGATAAAAGCATCTGGTCAGGTACCCGTTTATTTTCGCGATAACTGCGCGTCGTTTTCGGCAGAACCAGCATGATGCTCCGTCCTCTTCCTCACGAAACAAATTAAAGCATGCTACTTATAATTTGTTTAGTCCACACGTAGTACTGTCAGTCTGTAAATCCTCTCCAGAAATTTTAATCCACAATCCATAAACTTATATATAATGCCGCAGAAGTTGTATTGAGTTCCATGATTAGTCTCTCGAGATTATATTCGGGAGCGAGGACTTTCCCCCTGAAAAATACGTGGCGTATTAAATTGGATGAAGATCAAATTGCGAGTAATGACGGCATTATTATATATTATTTAAACTGATTTGTTCGTCTGTGCATATGCCTGTCAAAGATCCCAGCGCGTCTATCTCACACACGAAATACATGTATGGTCAAGCTGGAGTCATGACATGCATCATCCGATTTAAAATGTTTACTTTCATATTCCGTTGTACTTTTTCCACTAACTCTTTTTGAAGAAGAGTTAGGGCTATTGGCGGATTTTCACGTTCATCATTTTCTCTTTAGATAAATGCAAGGCGAAAAAGCGCATTTTTTCAACAGCATAATACTCCAACGCACCTTGGCTACTCTCATTAAGGCGTTGTAGATGCAGGACACAAGCATCTTATCATTTTAACTAAACTAGCGATTTTTTCCGACAGGTCATCCTCGCCTCCGTCACCACGGAACACGACCACCACCTCCAACTGCCCACGCACCTCACCAAGTCCGTGCACCACCACCACCACCACGGGCAGGGCAGGCACGGCAGCCCCCTGCTGGACAAGGAGGGGAGCGGAGGAGGAGGGAAGACCGCACACCACCGATTCCGCCACTCGGGCGGCGTGGACGTATCCTGCTCCAAGTGTCCACCCGGGTGGGGGGTCATCGCAAGGTGCCATCCCAGGGGCCGCGGGGGCAGGAACGCCGACGACCAGTGGGACACGGCGTGCGCCCCCTGCCCCGCTGGCTTCCACTCCCCTCACCACTCCGCCACGGCTAAATGTTGGCCGTGCTCCCGATGCGGTCCCGGGCTCTTCGAATCGCACCCCTGCACCCCTAAGTCGGACACGGTGTGCGACTCGTGCCTGACGGGAAGGGCGAGGCCCTTGGGGGCCGACTTTGACCGGAAGTGCCTGTTCGGGAGGGCCTCCGGAGACGTGAGGTGGCTGTCGGCGGATGCCGAGGGAGCGGAGGAGGAAGAGGATGGCGCCGGGGTGGCCAAGAGGGTCCAGAGGATGACCGCGGCGACGTCAGCGGCCCTCCGGCTCTCCGGGCAGATGCGCCCGAGAGGAGAAGGGGGCGGGGAGGAGGGAGCAGAGAAGGACGGCGAGCGACGGAAGGGGCATCAGCAGAGGATGGGAGGGGATAGGAACGAGACCACAGAGGACGAGGGGGAGGGCCAAGAGAGCGACGACGGTGAGTGCTCACGTTGTATCCCTCCCGGTAAATGAAGCTCGGGCGCTATCGCGTATCTTTTCATGCGCGTTATCGCTGTCGCTACGCAGAATCACGGCTTTGTTCGATATTTCAATTGCCCATTATGCCCTCTTGCCGCGAGCCTTGTGACCCAACTAAAATTATTCGTTGTGGCGTTTTGTCGACTTATCGGGTTATGTTCAGTGCCGTGGCGCTCGTAGTGGCTTTTCCGCTATCCACCACGGGTATAACGATAAGGCACGCACATTTCTAAAACTCTTGATCAAGCCACATGTTTTCCCCTGAGTCCTGCGTTGACATGACGACCCTCTCGGTACGTTTCATTTTTCTAGCTTGAACTGAGACACGATGATTCAGCACCATCGCCGACAGGGGAATGCGGAAAAAATGGCCATACCCCTTCTGTAGTTTCTTGCATCCCTAATTAACTTCACATACCCCATGTCCTTTGATTTATTTTACCCACCAGCTATAATATCAGCTTAAAGCCACAGCTATGTATCTTGGGAGGAAATTGATGACCCTGCATTAGAAGTAAGATAGGGAACGTAACAGTTGATGATTATTAAGTTTCACTTGTCTCTCGCCTTTTACCCTGCAGATTTGAACTCGCCCCCTCTTGAGTGACTGAATAAGTTATCTGCAAACCTCGTCCGCATTATTACTCTATTTCTGCAGTGGGGAAGGGGGTCGTCAGTCCTTGCAGATTATCTATGGAGTAATGGCTATCACATGTAGCTTTTAGCATTCCCTCATTCCTCAATTCTTTATCCCCTGTTGAAAGTTTTCGGAAGTAACTCTATTTCTATCAACTCTCATTTTAATTTATTTGATATTGCTTCGTCGCGGCAGTGAGCTTCATGTCGTCAATATCTTCGATCACTTACGCCCAAATTTCTCTAGAAACGGAGACACTAAGGCAATAGTTCAGCAACCCTAAATAACCTGCTTCACAGTGGCGACTGCGCTGATACTTACTTGAAAAGAACTGAGCAAAAGTCTGCTTTACAACTGATAATATAGGGATTATTTCAAAACCCTGGGAAAATACAAACTTCGAATGGTGTCAGACGTGGACATTGAACATTCGTTAAAATGAGTTTTTTAAAACTATCCGAAAATGGGTATACTATAATCTCAATTTTTCGGATTTGAAACGGCAATTGATGAAGTGGCGTGATATCCTAGAGGGTAATGTATTGGGCTATTTGGTGGGAAGGATCCTGTTTCATAAAAGAAATGATCCATGGCTCGGTTCAGAATAGATATGGTCTTGATCTTGAAATTGCTTACAGCCCTAGCCTAGTACAAATGAAGTTACGCTAATATTACCCCGTCGCCTTTACCATTCCCCCATGTCACGCTCAGCCATGTTCATTTAGTATCCTGCTAACTACCGCAATGGTGTATGGCGGGGATGAATTCACACCAGACTAATTTTGACCTGAATGATTTTACACCTACGCGGTCAGACAGCGTTATCGTTCGTGGAAAAAATAGCATCTTGAATCTATCTGTTCTACTCTTAATCTCTCTCATTTTATGGGCATTATCTCGCCTACCGTAGTATGATGAGGGTAATAATACATTTTCAACATCACTGCCTAAGAGACATATTTTCAATTGATACAAAAGATTTAATCTGTAATTTAACATTCGCTCCATGGGTCTTTCACGGCCTAGCCTCTCTAATATTTTTGACACGCTTCTCAGTTTATCATAACAGAGTTTTGCAAATCTAGCTCCTCTACGTTGTACGCGATACAAATCGGCAATCAATCCAACTTCATGAGGATCCCATTACCATATATGTACTAGCAGCATATTCTACATGAGGCCTAACCAGCGAAAGATAGTATTTCTCTTTGAACTTTTCAAAAAATTTACAAAGTACTCTTATAACAAATCCTAAATTTTTGTTAGCTTGTCCACATATATATTCAGCCCCAAAATTCGAAAATATCATCGTCCCCCGCAAATACTTTTTCAAATTATAGGAAACGGGTTGTGTCGACATTTTTTTTTTGTTTTTCGATCAGTCGAACCCAAGTTCTAGAAGTGGTAGATTCATTATGATAATTTAAGTGGCTGTCAGTTGCTGATAGGATATAATTCCTGATGGCGTCTCTGATACCCCGATATCCCACCCCCTAATGTCGCGGAATATCACCAGTAACTACCACACTTAACTCCGTGGCGTAATTAAGTTTTCCTTAATTGGAAATCAGGTCAACCTAGTTTTCAATAAGCCAGTTATTGATACTATCGACTGTCTTGGAAGTATTCTTCCGAAATCACAATCCACATCACCTTAGTTCTTAGTTTTTTTAATCATAAACCTTAATATAAGCCAAAGAAAATTCCTTAGACACTTTTCTCTGTAACACTTGCAAAGCTTCCCAGTACGAGTGACGTCATGATAAAAATATTGCTGAATTGCAAAAGCTATCCGATACGATTAATTGCAACCGGACTGTTTAGAGAGGGGGATCGGGATGGTGCGGTGGCTAACGCACTGGCTTCCCACAACGAGAGCCTGGGTTTGAATCCAGGACACCAGACACCAGATATTTTTCAGTGGTATCCCGATTCCTACTTGAGATGCTTTGTGAAGAGCATTTGAGTGAATACGTTGTCCGTCGGATGGTACGTTACACTGCAGACCCCTTGGAACCTTTGTCATAACCCGCGTCGGGTTTCCCTCTACCCTTCCTCCTTTCCCATCCATCCCTAAAGGCGCAGATGACCTTAACTGTCGGTAACCTCCCCTAAAACTACTACTGGTCAGAGAAAAAATTTCGTTTGTATGTTAAATAATACAGAATTTCTTCAGCATACGTTTCCATGCTAATTTCTTCGTGTGCTCCATGAAATCACCTCAAAATATTCATGGCATATATATTTTAATTTTTTCCTAATGGAAGTCTTACTGGAAAAAAAATTAATCCCTTCCAGCGTGGGTAGGGAGAGCGTGGGAAAGGAAGGTCCGGGTCCTCTCCGACCGCGGCTCAGAAAATTTGCATGGGGAACTTACTTCCCCATTACGGTGAGGATAATTCTCTGCCTGCTCCCTTTCACTCCTTAGAGGATTTCTACCTTACTACCCTCATCTAGTACAAGCCATGTGATCGATCAATGGGCTCACCAATCTACATCTATTCCCCGAAGGCCAACTAAGATTTGATGAAAGAGACTTTGCGATAAAAAAGGGATGGTGAGTGAGATTGAGATTTAAGAGACTTAATTGGGATTGAGGAAATTAGGGTGCATTTGTGATGGAGAGGAAAAATACAGGGTGTGAAGTTGATCGGTAATAATGCTCGTTTTTTTGCGTAGAGCTACACATTTTACGCGGTATTTAATGTTTATCTTTTGTGTAAAGATCGCATAAAAAACAATCCAGATATTTACGATGCGTTTACAAATTAGTCGCAAGTATTTGACATTCCTGCACATTCTTGTCTTGCGAATTTCGCACATTTCACATAATGATGTTTGCAAGTATAGAAGGGGGCGGGGACCGCGGTATGACCAATTTCTATCTTCTCTGAACTAAAGGACTTAACCATTCAAAACAAATGTCCTTGAAATTCCTTTTGTTCGCTTTTATTTGTTTTCGCTCCATTTGTTAGAAGCGTGATGCGCGAGAAATATGGTTCATGTGTTAATTTGTTTTCCAAGAAAATGTGGCATGTGACCATAGGCACAAAAAGGTTCATTCACTGCAGTATCCCATTTATAAGTCAAGATTTTGCTGGAAGATATCCGAATTTTTTTTTTTAACGTTGAAAGAATTACATGCTGAATTCTTTTTTGCGAGCAGAGTTGGTTGTGAAATTGTTGAGGGGAGTGGAATTATGATGGAAAAAATTACATTCAAGGTCATCGGACGAAACATCAAGACTCGAGTCCGGAGCGTTAATTTGTGTTTTATAGCCCGTGACAGCTGTGGAGCGATTATCAATTCACGTTCGCGAGGCATGTCGCACTTGCGTAAAACAGCCCTGGCAGCGAAATGCAACACCCTGATTGTAGGAGGGTATCCTAGCATGAGAAAACTACCTCCCTGATTCTTCCTTTTTGTTTTTGGAACGTAATCCGCCACGCCTTAACCAAAGGGACGAGGGCCTAGAATACGAGCCACGGATCGTAAACTGTGCTGAAGAGGAAAATCGAATTATGAGTAGCGATTGCGATAATACTCGAAAAAAAGATCTGTGATCTCGCCTGAGATCAGCTACAATATAATTTTAATTTGATTTACTACAATAACTTGCAATCCATCTACGGGTGTCTTGTCGTGAGGCGCCATGTCAACCCCACGAGGCGCGTTGTTAAAGGAGATTGCGTCGAGAAGTTTTTTCAAGTCAAGTTTTTGATGAAATTTTCTCTACTTGGATCCAAAGATGGACTGGGTCTTAATGAGTTCGTTTTCATATAAACTGAGTTCGAAAGTTCAATATTTTTTTCACTATTACGGCAATAGAGGACTACCACAAGGAGAATTATGAATTAATTGTGCAAGTATGACTTTCTCACGAAAAGCTGATATAATGTGTACAAACAGAAAATAGCTGCATCAGTGTTGATACAACACGACATACCATTCAATTTAAACTATATAAATTAATTTGTGGGAAAGAAGCCGAAATCGCATGGTTTAAAAAATTTACGCTTCAAAACTAGTCCGAAATACGTTTCAGGACACGTTTAAAAAATTAATGAGAGCATCACAGCACTTAAAAACTGTACATTCACATCATACCGGTGTACAAAATGCGCATAATAGGGCGTTAGATGGATTTCATCAATCGTCATAAATGCATGAACTAAGGTGGCACGATGACTCGAATAATCAGAATCCAACTTGCTTACGGCTCAATGGTCTAGTAACCAGACTCGAGTAAAACAACTGTCGAAGAAAAGCAACACTTGGGCGAACATCTAAAGAATTTTACTTATGATGTAATATTAGGTTGCTAATCACATTAGGCTTCCCACTGAATTTGAAAAGGTAACGATACCCAATCTCCAAATGAGTCCATGATTAATATCGTAGGCGTACGAACTAAATCAAAGACTAAGTTGGAGTACCCGGTTTCCTTCAGATGTGATTTGATTTACTATGTCGTTTAGCGTTTCGTTCAGGTTTACAACACATAGTTAATGCAGTGCAAAGATAAACATGAAACTAAAGTGCAGGTAGCTGAGAATATTTCCACTTGCTGTAGGATCGGGGTGTGGGGAAGGGATCATGTTTATGACGCGGTGCGAGTTCCTTTGAATAGGTTCGACGTGAGATCTCAAAATGCAGTTTTAGGAGAAGAGAGAGCCCTTTGAGGTCATTCTCTGCAAACTTTGATATTTTGCTGAGTTTCCATAACTATCCTTGTAATAGTCTAGCGAACCCAAAAGATGTAATCAAAAAAACTAATTTGATAGGGAAGGTAGAATGAAAAGAAAGTTTTTCTCAGATAATGAACCAGGAACCTCCGATGCCCAGAATTACTATATCTACGCTCCGTTTCATTCAGAGGTTCTCAACCAGGCGGAAATTTTAAGCTTTTATGAGGGGAAGGGATTTAGCCACAGATTGTTCAGATTGGAAAGAAAAGTATATTTTTTCCAATTGTCAATTTTCGTCAACTTTCCAAAGTGGTAGATATCAAAGAATCTCATTGCATCAATAATGAACAACAAATTCTTACCATTTGCTTTGCTCCTCGTAAGTCAGAGAGCCTGACTAAAGAAGAAATAACGTTTGATGTGCCTTCAAAATTTACGTAAAGAAAATTGTTGACAGCCACTATTTTATTTTACAGCATTTGAAAGAATGCGATCGTCGGCATGCAGAAACAAAAATGATGATGATCGCTGAAGTCGGGTCAAGTAAATGGCAATATAATTGCCAAATAAAAGAGTGATCAAAATTCCCTGTCATTTAATTATATATTCGAACGTGGAGGGGTGCTAGGAAAACTTCGGGCATCACAAAAGTGTAGAAGAAAACTTGTTGTTTTTTGCACAGCAACAAATGCTACTGCGTCCATGCATGGAAAAACTCAAACAACGTGATTCGGTGAAACGTACTTGTTTCAACGATCGACGAAACGAGAAATCCTTTAGATTTCACAAAAGAAACATTTCAAACCGTCATGAGCCCGTGAACAAACAAACGATCCACGAAAAATACGGCCGGAAGTCGCCAAAACCTTACGAACCAAGCGTCGCACAGTGCTGCTATTAAAGAATCTGACGAAGACCATGTGGCTGGAGAAAATGCAAAACAATTTTACGGGGCTGAGTAAAGAATAGCGCTCTGCAAACGATACTGCCACACGCAGAGTGACGTAAATTACCTCAATTATGTTTCGGAGATTTAGCGCCCGGAGAAAGAGCTAACCTTTCCGCATGCCGTCACGCTAGATAGTGAGGTGAGCGCAAATGAGCGGTGAATTTGAAATATGCGTAATGGAATATGGAAATGATTAATAATTTCTTATAACATAACAACCATTATGTATGGCTGATAAAGTCATAATATTAATGGGTTAAATGATATTAATGGATCAACAATTATCCACTACATAAATGCAATATACTCGGCATTTGTTACAAATGTTATACATAATCTTTTATTAAATTCACGAGAGTACAAATAATAGAAAAGTTTTGTTTAATAATGCATTTAAGACACGCTGCTGGCTTAATTCTGATTTTCCTCAATCTGGTGGCGAAAATGAAAAATTGAACGGCGCTGGAATAACCCTTCATATAGACTCCAGTTTGTGCACTTTCGTGGACGGGTACTGTGTTCCCTGAATTCATAACGTGAAAGGACATTTAATTGTGTTTCGACATATATAATTCTCAAATCGGACAAAGAAAACGCAAAAGCTCACTCACCACTTGATTTGTCCTGAAAAATGCCGGGTGGATTGCCAGGTTTTTTAAGCAACGTATCTCGGAGCCAATGACTTTAAGGGACATAAACTTTTACCCATTTTCTTACTCCTTTACCTCGATGTCTCTCCTAAACGTAGGGTATTCGCTTCCGAAATACGAGTAGTTTTAACTGCTTTTTTCTACAACTTCGACAAACTCTTAGCATTGAACTAAATAGGGCTAATACAGACATATGGCAAACCTGTATGTCATGCTCTGCAAAGACGCTGAAAGAAGACGTGTTTTTCTGATGGCCGTGAGGAGATATCGGCTAGTCGGGCATGAACATCTTTTTAATTCCTTCAAAAATATTCAAGAAATTTTGCAATAAAGCCCAATGGATGACATTTTATGATTTAAAATACGATTGGTTGTGATTTTCTAATTTTAATCGCTTTAAAAATTTCATAGTAGAAAGCGGAAACCCAACTACACATTCGAAAGATTTAATTAAATTTTTAGAAAGTTTCTACGGCTAATTGTAGCACCATAGAGCATCGTAAACCTTTAGCATGAAGTTAGAGCTGCGCAAAATCTCGATCTTTGGGAGTCACATCATTATTTCTTTCATGCAGAACAGATCGACATGGATAATTTTAGGGAATCGATAAATTGATGGACATATATTTTCGTGGATAGATATGAAATATTTTTGATACGGGCGATACCCATAATCCATATAGATGATATTGCTCAATAGACCAGAAATTACCGCCCAATCGATAAGGTGGCGTCACAGTGATACTTCTTCTATATTTTAAAATAAATAACGCGCAACAATACAAAGATTTACCACCTCTGGATTAGTACAGAACCTGAATTTTCGCGCAGAAAAGACATGATTTGGTTACAAACTATATTCAATGTCGGACCATAAACCGACTATACCGTATATTTTACCATTTCTAATCGTATGTCAGACTGTCTACTGAAACACTTGGTTGCACGAAATGACCCTCTGTTTGCCAAATAGTGGAATTAGAACAACAATCAATGTGTTCAACAGATAAATTCATTAAAACAGTTCCTACTAACAATGCAACAAAGTCAAAGTGTAAAAATTATTCGATTTGACCGGGATGATTTTGAGGCGAATGATTTTTACACTTTGGAATTGTTGCACTGCAATGCGAATCAGTGGATGACTCCCTTAAAAGTCACTGTC
Organism: Hetaerina americana; assembly: GCF_022747635.1. Taxonomy (NCBI): domain Eukaryota; kingdom Metazoa; phylum Arthropoda; class Insecta; order Odonata; family Calopterygidae; genus Hetaerina; species Hetaerina americana. The sequence goes on along the minus strand of NW_027287427.1, from coordinate 37,922,221 downwards.
GCGGCATATCCCACCTATTTTTTTTAAAGCTCCAATTAACTTTAAATCAGTCATAATACACGATCTTTATGCAAAATAACTTACCCATTTGCACTCTAGAAATCCGTGTGGTGGGCTCCGATGTCAATCCGTTTAAACTAAGTGACAATACGTACTACCAAAAATTCTTTAAGAGCCATCAGTTTTGGTTATTCCCCAAAAATGAAAAACTTCCATGGTCAATGAAAGCGAGAAGCATTTCAACAAAAATCATTTTATAATTCTCGCCAAGCTGTAATTTTTGCTACAGAATAACTATCACAGACATCTAGTTCTATTGTATGTAATACCAGTTCACTTTGAATCTCATGGGAAACTGTCCTTCTATTATCCCTTCTCATAAATTATCCATTCGCGGGTGAAGACATTAAAATAAAGTGAATTCGAAGTTAATGGTCGAAAACGCCATTCGTTCAATCGAACTATTGTGGAAATGACAAATTGAGAGTGTCCAATTAAGCGAACAGTGAGACTCCTCACGCCGAGATTAGGACGGATTCATCCTCTGGTGGAGCAATCAGGAGCACGCAGGCCACAACCGTTATTTCTCACGCCGTTGAGCCATTGGAGGCATGAATACTAAGCTCATCTCAAGTGCTACGGTGGAAAAAATTAACCTCCAAAATGGCGATTTCACGCGACAGGCGAGGTTGCAGAAAGGAGACAAGGAAACTCTTCCGAAGTGGGACTCTAGCGTGCAACAGGTCCTCTTTCTCTGCCCCCTTGCCTCCTCACTCGTTCGATCGAGTTGGAAGCAGAAGTTTCTCTGTACAGAATTTACCGAAGGTTACAGCTAAGCTGTTGCGAATATACGTTAGTTGGATATTGCAAAACTGTTGCGAATACAGAGTGTCCTTTCATTCAACCTGGATGGAATGAGACAGAAGGCGTCCATCCCATCATCACCCCTCCAGGGCTTTCGATTAGACTATAAAAATGGTTTACACAGGATAGTTATTTAAATCCAGTGAATGGTCAAAGTGATCTTTCTTGTAGTTAGAGATTTATGCTACTTTGAGTTGAAGGAGAGCCTTTGAAATGTATTGCTTAATATTCTCAATATTTATTACGCATCTGTCATAAAAGTATGTAGCGTGAATGATATTTTTATGTTAACAGAGTAATCACTTTTTCTGTGCCTTAGCATTAAAAATTAGTCACTTGGTGTAATTTGGAAGTAGAAATATTATGTCAATTGTCACAATGATAAGTCACTGGTCCTAATCAAACTGGATTGATTGCTGAATTTGATCGCGTGCAGCGTAGAGGAGCAAGATTCGAGAAACCTTGTTATGACAAACTGAGAAGCGCCAAAATTATTATAGGAACTAGGTTGGGAATCACTCACGGAACGAAGGCTATATTACAGTTCAAATATCTTGCATAAATCGGGAAGGTGCCCCTGAGCAATGAAGTTGAAAATATTTTACTAACTCCATCGTATTACGGTAGGAGAGATCATGTCAATAAAATTCGAGAGAGTAAGCATAGAACAGATAAATTTAAGATGTCATTTTTCCAACGAACGATAAGGGATCAGAATAAAATAATGTTTGTCCGACCGCACTAAGAGAGAAAGGTGTTTAGGGTCAATGGTCTGCAATCATCCCCTGCCCCCCACCCAATTGGTAGCTCGCAGGATACAACACAAAAACAAAATTATTTTCTTACATTCATTTCTCTGGGTTTTCCACTCTTTGGTGCGCGAATCTCAGGAACAAATAGCGCTCCCAGTAGTAGAATTAAGAATTGAGGTGAGATTTGGAATACGAATTGAGTAGCATTGAGATAAATGTAGTATGCAGCAAATTTAAAATAAAAAATTGGGTAATTTTCATTGCGAGACTAGAACTTCATAAAATTCACGAAAACTTTAACACGTTGAATTTTTTAGGTTTAAACACAGGTTACAACTAATGGAACCTGAAAATGTAATGTTTGAAGGTTTAAACACACAGGTTATAATTAATGGAACCCGAAAATGTAATGCAAATGTCAAGCTCCACTGTTATTATGACAATTTTGTCTTTCGAGGTGAAATGGCATTCGTAGGCTTCCAATTAAATATTTTCCATGGACATCACTACCAAAGTGAAGGCAGCAAAAGACTCCCAAGCCACATAGAATAAACCTATATGGTATGATAACTAGAGGAGGAAGTCATATTGGCCGGGGATTTTAAGTTTCATTTTTATCAGATACACATTAAATGAATCACTCCAAGTGATGAATATAAATGTTTGGGAAATTTTAATATCTCAGAGATCAATAACAATTCAGTTTATATCTTCCCACAATTTTAATGAGCAATAAGTTAACGGATGAATAGCAGAACAACGCCCTTTTTGGCCAATGCGGGCACGAAAACTTCACTAACTGTGATTTTATCCAGGATGCAATGCATTCCACCCGTTATTAAATTTTCTCGGAGGAATTTTGAGTATAAATACACCAAAGGAGATTTCCGACAGTGAGATCCCAGAAGGCACACGAATCACATGAGCAAAAAACAATTACCCACTTCAACCTATGCCAGTTTTGTGTAAGATAATAAGAGAAGGTAGAGAAGGTAAGTGTATCATGTAAACTTCTAGAGTTTTCGTATGAATCAGGAAAGTGTTTTATTGAATAATCCCTCTCTTAAGCACTGCTGAACTAACATGTTGTATATTAATGCAAAAAAGTAAATGCTAATCGGAGGTCGAATATATGCAAAACTGGTGAAGAAGGAAATAGTCTTGAGCTGCAGGAATTAAAGTTGTAATGCTATTCATTTTAACCCGAGAAGGAAACAAAATATTTCGGTAACCGTCTAAAACCTATCTCCTATTCTGTAGTCAATCTGTTACATTAATTAGTACGTTTTGGGTAGTCTGCAGTCGTGATAGCCGTACGCAGACTGGAGTTGAATGGGTCTTTTCAGAATACTTCATTGAAAATTGTTAATGCACGAAAATTTTGCTTTTCCTGAGCAATTTCCTTCAGAACTTTATCGAATGACATTTTCGGCATTGGCAAAATATTTTGGTCATCCACTCATTGCTCTCTTCGAGCAGATGATTACGTGCGATGAAACTAATAATTTTTAGAGACGGAGTCGAAAAATACTTTTAAACTCCCCAAACTTACTATTTATGGCGTTTCTCAAAAGTGTTTCCTCGGTAATAAACAGGACGCTTTTTTTCGGTTCCGCAGTTTTGACTGGATTATTTTTTTGGAAGGGGGGAATTCGGTTCGTCCAACGTTATAGGGCGGAAGACTCGATGAAAACTTGGTCGGAACAATGAAGACTGAAGTAGCGGTGAGGTGCTTTAGAAGCAGGGAGAGAGAAAGAAGGGGTTGGGCAAGGGAGGCGGGCAGTAGGGTGGAGCGGTAACCTCTCTTCAGCGGTACCCGGTGTGTGTGTGTGTAGCTGCAGATGGCAAGGGAATGGGAATCTCGAGAGAAAGGCACGCTTAAAGAAAAAAAATGATAAAGTTACTCCACCTTCGGCCACTTTGCATACCAACTCCCGAAACATTGTATGCAAATCTTTCGGATGAGGAGGACGGAGCGTAAAAAATACGCAAAAAACAACGGGTCGGCGGTGGAAGGGAAAGAAATTAAGAACAAGAAAAAATTGGAGTCGGGCTGCACATACGGAAGGAAGAGGAGAGACTACCGCGGTGGACTGGGGGCAGAGTGGGGGGGGGAGGAGTGGGACGGAAAGGGGTTTGGAACACCCCCGTTTTAATTTATTTAAAAATAATTATATGAGACCGCCGATACAGGGTCGTGATCCCGAGTGAAAAGAAGACGCGGCCCGGAATAACGTGACCGTGGTAACGGACCACTCTTTTTTCGACGGGCACGTCCTTCCAATTGGCGACTCAGAAAATGCTGGCGGGGAGGAGGGTGAGGGGTCACCGGAGCACTATCCCATCCCTAACGGGTTTCGCGAGCTTTGTTTTCGTGAGCACGGCACAATATTCAAAATAGGTCGCGCGCCCCCTTATGCGGAAATTATCACGGCGGAAAAGGGTTTTTTAATTAATATATCGTGGGTCGGAGGAGAGAAGGGGATGTTTTTCTTCATATGCAAAATAAGTCAGTCTCGTGAGACATTGCGGGGCGGAAATGCTGCGAAACTAAAGACAGTATTATTTCCCTCGCGTATAACCCTTCCACCTCCGCAAAAATTATTTAATTGGGTCGGAAGGCATGCAACCGGGTTTATCGCGGTGCTTTGAGAACATAGGGATTTTTTAAATAACCTTTCACTCGACATTTATTATAAGCATGCAGCGTTTATTGTTACGGTATAAGTCCCAGGATCCGTCGAATCGTCGGGAATGAATTTGAATATTAGAAAGGTTTTTCTCATACGAAAATTAAGGTGATATTCTCTTGGCCGCCACGTCGAAGTCTTGCTCGGTGCTGAAATGTGGAGCAAAAAAAACACCGAAAGCGGTTTTATTTAAATAAGCCACTGAATTTTAAAATAAATGTATAAATTGCCATGAAACTCATCTCTATGAAGAGGGGGATAACACTGCACCCACTCCATAAGAGTGTAAACCTAATTTCATGAAATAAAGAATTTTCAAGCATTTGCACTTTACGCACAACTAATATGGTCTCGCGTTAAAAACAGTGGCGAGGCATTATTTTTTTCAGCTGTACTTTTTAATCGTAGAATTAAATCCGTACTCAATTAGGAGAAAAATATAATTTAATTAATCAAATAATGTAATTTTTCAGTACAATGGCAATTAAATTCACCTGGCTAATCAAGCGTCCACGTCAATCATTTTGCTCCCACGTCGGATGGCAAAACATTTACATAGAAATTATCCAATTTAAGGTGAATGATAGCGTAGCAAAATGATTTTATTTATAGTTCACCGACTGATTAATTGAATACATAGTCAGTGGAGAATAAACATACAAAATAGAAACTCGAACTTACAAAAAATCCTTGCAAGCAAACGGCCATTTTGAAACACGCGAATTGTTCCAAATGATTATCCGTTTACGCCACCACCGAAAATGGCGCTATAATCAGATTTAGCGCTAAAATCGAATTAATCATTTCTTGCTGCATTATTCTGCACGAAGCAACGAGAACTATCTGTTCGCGAAGCGGAAATGCCGCACTATGGTTTTTTCACTATGAGCATACCTATATTTTTACGGTTTTTTTCAGCGATTCGGAATTCGGTTATCGCTCTATAATTCAAATTAAAGCCCATAACAATTAATCCATTCAGAAAATTGAGCCGAAAACACTTCGGCCGTCATAGTCACATCGGCGAATTTGTCGGACGAAGTTATTTATTCTCCTGCACTTTAAAATTCTAACAAGGGACGGCTAACATCGAAGTCACAGCGTCCAATAGTCAATCGGGACGCTCATTAATGGTTGAATGAAAAATATAATCCTCTTGCTCAATCTGCCGAAAGACCGTATTAATTATTTTTTCAAGGTCGGACGGAGAATTAAATACCTCAGAGAAAATTGACATGGATTGCGTATTATAAGCTCATTATGAAATATCTGCAACTGAAGTACTTCAAACACTATAATTACCCGACGGAATAAATTTCATTTGACACAATTTGAAAGTTTCATTTATAAGGCATGGTGTAACCAAAGAAATGGATATATTATTTAATTGAACATCAAATTTAATACGATTATTCTAACATTTTACTGTCCGACATAAATCGCACGTGCGATATTGAATATTCAATTTTATTATAAGGCAGTTTTTATTTATCACAAATAACTTGACTCAGTGAACCACCGTACTGAACAAGGCCAAGCCAAAATATGTGGATAACTGGCTCGATTCCTCAAACCTTGTATTATATATCATGCAATCAGTGTTCAGTTCAGTTGGGAAGGTAATGGCGACTTTTTTTGGGATTCGCAGGGAAAAATCTTTATTGGCTATTCGAGAAAGCGTGAAATTTTTTCTGCTTCATACAATACGACGTTGTTAGACAGTTGATAACCGAGCAGCAAGAAAAAACGTCCAAAATGGGCCATTTGATAAACCCCTTTCTATCACGACACCACGCCAGTTCACACCTCTGCAGCCGTGACCGCAAAATTAATTTGATTTACTATTCAAATTCCAGGAAACTGGAGCGGTGTTGAACGAAATAGACTAGCATAAAAGTAGTCTATGTTCATATTGTTACTTTATACTGAAAAATGTAGGTAAAAGTAGGTAATCATACGTACTAACACGTAATTTTAATATTTTCTCGGACTTCTAAAACCGCTCTCTAATACTTCGTCGGTGTTGATTTACTTCGTGGCTTTCGAAAAGGCGGCGTTGGACAAAGTAAACTGGGTGCAATAAATGGACGTATTGTTGAAGATTAGAGTAGACTGTGGGATGGGAAACTTATAAGATACCTGTACATACCTCGGAAACCTAAGTGAGGGCAGTGGCGCAAGAATCGAGATGAGCAGGAGGAGAGCTAAATACTCTTAGGTAAGGATGAGATAGGCATGAGAAGGGGTGGAGGAAGGAATTCAAATAAAAGGAGGCCTCATCAAATCAATCGTATTGGCAGATGATCAGGCATTAGTCAGTCAATCAGCCAAGAGCATATTACAGAAGAAGTGTGACAAGTATAGGATGAAAATCAATAAGAAAATGTATGTCATGAGATTCTCAAGACAGAGGAAAGCTAAATTAAAATTGAAGTTGATCAAACTGGTCACCTCTTTAGAAAGTGTTTTATACAGAGATGGTCAAAGTAGGGGGGGGGGCAATAAAGGTAAAGAAACCTTTACAAAGAGGAATAAACCTTCAGAAAGATGTAAAGCAAATATTAGAGAGCAAACGGAAATAGTACGTAGTTTTTCATGGGTCGTCGTCGTCCTGGAAACCTTAAGATAACCGTGGAAGGAGGAAGAGAATAATAGAAAAAATAAATTGGAAAGAAAGGAAGTGCTAGGCATATTAGAGGAAAAGAAGATGATGGTGGGAGAAATTCAAGGTAAACAGGACACGTTGATGCGAGCGTAGAAAGGCAATGGAATACAAATGTGATTGATGGGGAATTATTCGGTTGGAAAGGCGAAGGAAGGAAAAGATCAGTCATGTTGGACAATATTGAAAGAGGTGGGAAACACCACATATGGAGTAAAAAAAATGGTTTTCTTTACCGCAGAGTGTGACTGCATTTACTGCCTTGCCAGGAGGTTCTAGGAAGAATAGTAGCGTTTAGGCTTTGGATCAAAATCTACTCTCACCTATATCGCTATTTTTAATAAATATTTCGAATGTAACATGGACATATATACTAAAAATGTTTCAGAAGTGGGTATGGATAAGGATTTTCATGGCAGTAGTAACGCAAGACCAATTGAGTAACCAATGAAGACGTGACGGAAATTACATCACCGTCATTTCTTCAACCATCAAAGGCATATCACGTACACATTGTCTCGTCTTGCCTGCCTTCAAGTAAGGCGAGGCAGTACCTTCTCCCCAATGGCATCCGTTACCATATAGTACGATAGGAAGCATGATATCGTGTCGATCGCCTTTATGTTCTCCAGAGGTCCGTTACACAAAACTACAAATAATTTTACAAGTCGTAGTAATTTGCACATAGAGAGACTGCTGATAATAATAATTGTAGCTCAAGTTTTTGAATGGCCATAATAGACGCCTTCAAAATTTACAGTTTACTTCTACTTTTAAGATTGTTTGAAGGGTACTTACACTTAAATCGACTTAATTTCGAGAAACGGGCCCCTGATGGAACGGTTTAAAAAAATAGAAAAAACCTTCACTTCAAATAGGATGCCAAGTTGGCCTGAACCCGGCGCCCAAGTACGTATTCAGCTTCTAACACAATATTTGAATAAAACAACACGTCGTAAAGTTAAAAGATCTCTACCTCGTTACAAGGCTGAGATTTTACACGCATTTCCATGGACGTAACTCTCTCAGACTGTTTCATGCTGAAGCAATAAATCTGTATGAATTACTTACTTTACCATCGATAACAAACGCCTTAGATCATGCGTTGACTTCAGTAAGCCGCTATATAAATTAGAATGCACGTACGTTTATTCACAGGGTCTAGGTTACGTTCAACTGTGACTACGTCAGATGGCCTTCCTACCTCTAAGTATTCCAAGCGGATTCCAAAGAGGCATGAATTTCAAAGCATTCTCGACCGACTAATAACCTCCCTCAAATACGAGTATACACATACACACCACCCGATGATGCCGCACCGCTACGAAACTGGGTCGTGCGTTATAAATGTGTGTGGAAACGTCTCGTGCACGATAGTTACTTAAGGAGTTATGGCAACCATTTTTCCCAACTAATCACGAGCCACAACAGATATTGCAAAATGCTCAAGAACTCGCAATATTTATTACCCAATTGCGCTACTAGTCGGTTCAGGAGTTCAGCGAGGCGGTGATGCATTGAATGGGATTCACGCACAAACATGAGTCAGATAGCACACAAAGCCAAGAATGGGCGCCAGCCGGCAGGGGAATACCCCATGATATACAACGTCGCCCTAATTGCTGGGAAAAACTAAATGATGATCTTGAAGATTACCTTTCGAATATTATTTATCTTTCTCCCATTACGAAGAGTGCGTGTCTTCAAAGAGAAGTATCGTATGATTTTTCAATGAAACGGCTATGACCGCAAAAAAAATAGCAATGCTTCTGGAAGTATCCCTCGTGTTTTTTCGGTCACCAATAAACTGTTCATTTTCTTCTGTGCCGTTATTTTCTCCTAGGGACTTGAAGTATGTGCTCACCAGTCATTCGGTATCGTGGGTAGTAGTAGTAGCATTTATTAGAGGAGTAGAACGACAGCTAAGGTCATTCTCATGACTCAAGATTCGTGGGTAATTCGGTATAGGTAGAGTGTAATCCATTTGAAGTTTTCTCCACATCGCATCACAAATAGGGATGGGATTTAACCTTTTAAAAAAGAACCAGCCGCCGCGAGGATTGCAACCCGAGCCCTCAGAGAGGGAAACCAGAAAACTAGCACCACACCAATCCGATCCCCCTCTGTCGGACACCGGGTCCTCCTCGGGAAGTGAAAGCAGTGTGCGAAGGGAAATATAAGGAAATTATCCCCTACCCTTATGAATGGATTTCACGCGTAGTTCCTTGTAGTACATGAGTAGCAAATAAGTACATAGTAGTATGCATGTAGTATATATGTAGGGTATATGGAGCAAAATAAGAACATTAAGAGTCATATAGATTGAGCGCACTTGGAGACAAAACGGATTCGTTCCAAACAATTTAGAAGTGAAGATCCCTCGATGAAAAATAGAGGCAAATCGGAGTGCCAAGTAAAGAGGGTAAAAGTTTATAAGGACACGCAAGGGAGTGAGCATTACAAAGGGAGGAGTTGAAGGCTGCAGTCCACCAATCTGACAGGATAGAAAATTGATGCGGGCTTAATATGAGGTGAACTGAACCCTCCCCCTTCCATTGAATCGACCTTTGGGTTGATTTCTGTGATAAATGGGGTTTATTCTCAATTAATCAAAGCTGCTCAGGTAAAATGAGATCCTCACATTTTCGTTGTTGAATTTTCAAAAAAAAAAAATAGAAAAAAATCAAAAGCGTTCAATGATTCAAACATTACCGCTGCGGCCATCTAAAACTTGAATGAACAGAGCTCGGTTCGTCCGCAATGTGGCGTATCTTCAGAGGAAAGACCGTTACCCACCCTCCCTTTCTCCCTGATACCATTCTCTCTCGCACGAATTCCCCATCCCTTCCAATCCCATTCCCCAAGCAAACATTTCCGAGCGCCTGGAGACCAATTCGTTCGCGGGAGGGACTGGAATCGAGTGCAAAAAGAACGGGGAGGGAAATCAAAACGCTCTCGCGGAAACAACCCTCCCACGAAATGCAATCCCACCCCCGCCCCGGCCCCTCTCTCTCTTACGGGAGCTCTCGCGTCCCCGTTGCCGACCCCTCCCCCCCCCCCCACAGTCCGAAAAAAATTCGACGCCACTCAAAAATAATATTATGAATTCTTCGCCGCGCACGCAACATTCAAATTTCATTGTGTCTTCCCATTCCCCCTCCCTCTCACCCTCCTTCGAGCACTTCCCCACAACCCTTCCGACCGACTCTCCAAGACGACCGCTTTTTCATGCTTCAATTTATTCCGCATTGGTCGGTGTGAACGGTGAAATAAAAAAAATTAACTTCTGGGAAAAAATATATAGTATGAGGGAGGAGGAAACGAAAAAAAATTCTAGACAACGACGCCGCCTACATTATGCATGGCGTTTGGGAATGGGAGTTGAACGCGAGGAAGGAAGGGCTAGGGTGGACCGACAGTATGGTGTGGGTGCCGGCTTGTGGAGGACTTGGCGGGTGTGGGTGAAAGGGGGTGGTCGCGTTGGTTGCCTGATGGGAGGATATTCCCCCCTCCTTCCATCGTCGACCGTTCTCTTTCTTTCTTTCCCCGCTCGACCGACGTGTAGGAGGGGGCGGTAGGGACCACGAGGAGACGGGGGGAAGAAAAAGGAGCCGGGGGGGGGGGAGGTTCGAACGCGAGAGGAATAATAACAATGGGCGGGGGAGGGGGGGGGGGAGAAAAATAGGAAGATGGAACTTTGAGGGAAAGAATAAGGAGGGCGAAGACGCTTCCTGCGCTGCTGGTGTGAGAATGACGAATCACAGGGCGGGCGCGACTGACTTCCTTGAGGGAGGAGCGAAGAAAGATGTACGCCGCACGGCCTTCCCAACACCTCCCACTTTCGAAGGGTCGAGGAGATTCAATTTTATTCCGGAGACATATTGAGTTTAATCTAGAGATCACGCACGCCTCGGTCCAAATCAGGTCCAGGCTCGATGTGAATGATGCATGAGTCAATTTTCGGGTGTGATGCTCCGGCGTGGCTTCGCACACACGAAAAATACGAAAGTTCCTAGGGATTAATAATTCCACTCCATCTGGTTTCAAGTTGTGAGGAAATCCAAAGAGCAATGGTTTGTTTTAAAGAAGCTTTTGTCCATAATTTTTCGTGGGACAATGAATTAAAGTGGTTTTCCGTTGACTTCCTCAATAGGGTTTCAACGTGACACCACGCCCTCCACATGTCCACAACCTTTGGAGCCTTTTCATGAAGGAGTGAGATTATGACAGCAACATTAAGTAAGGACGTGAGGAAAATATTGTTAAAAACTTTAAATTTTAGTACTTTTGTACGGCGTGGAAACTGGGTCGGTAAGACAAGATGGCGGTTTAGTGTCGAGGATTTTGAGATTTAGGAGCGGAGATTGATGTAAAAAGGAAGGAAAGAGAGACAAATTAAGAAATAATAAGCATGGAAATGTTTGTATATCGGTAATGCTTTTGACTATCCCCTCATCGCAATAAATTAAAGTAATCGATCTTTTAACAGTGGAGTAAGTTTTTAATTTTTTTCCCTCGGTGGAAGAAGCAATTGTTTATCATTTTTTCCCATCTGAATCATAATCCCGAGGTGCAGCAAATAAAATCGCAATATTAACGGCTATCGAGGAATATATTTCCATTTGTCAATGAATACAATATATAATTTAGTCCATAATATAATAATGAGGGCAAAGGGTACAAAACGAAGAGGTTAAAAATATAAAGTATTATACGGCAAAAAGAGCATTAATTTAGTATTGCGAAACAAACCCCCTCTGGACATTCTGAGCAAGATTTGTGTCTTTTGAAGAAATTTGAGAGTTGGATGTGGTAGAGAGGGAGAACAAGAAAGGGAGAGGCACTACTTATAAAGGCTATCTATTGAATAAAATACGCCACATTAAACTTGCGAGGGGGAAAAACGATTTTGGAGCTCTTGGCTAAGTTTTTCGGCTTTCTCTCTTCGGCACCTCCCACTTCTGGTAACCACGGCCTCCGTTTTAACATATTGCATCCTTTACCACCACTTATGTCACGTTTCTCCCTCACCAATACATTTGGTGCCTTATTTTTACCAAGTGAGGTGGTGAGAACGGATGGTTGCCAAGGACATGACAATATTCGCATAAAGTTGAGGCTTTCAATAAGGTGGTGTTGGTAAATATAGGAAAATATATGGGATATCTGGGGTGAAAAAATATTAATAAAAAACTAAATTTTAAACGGAAGTTGACTTTGGCAGCTTAACGAATTGTGATTTATCGACACAAAAAAAGAGTCCTTCATGAGACTGCGAAGACAGCAAAAGCTGCTCTGGATATCCTAGTGTGACGTCAATGGGAGGCGGGCAGTATGTTAAGAGCATAAGCTTCCGAGGGATGATGTCTGTATTTATTTGAAGCCGGATGAATGACGGCGAAAACAAACGAAGAACAGATAACCACAGGTGAAGAGATAATGAGCGAAATACAAAGTCGACGGAAAAGTGGAAATATTGAGGCGTTGGGCCGTGTTATTCCACCAGGCCGACCTGAGAAAACCAAGAAAAGGGGCACTTATTATGTCTAAGACACAAATGGATGACGTTATTACTTCGCTTAAAAGAAAAATTCAACGACTACTTCGATTTAAACCCTAAAAATCCCACAGATGTATTAGTCTATACCATCGTTCTCAAGAAATCATGTGAACAGCCCCTCCTTCCCTAAAAAACGAATGGGCGGCATTCCTATCTTGGCTTGAAAGGAAAATTCAACAACTTCCAAAGCTCACAAATCCCTCCGGACCGGAGATTTCCAGCGAGAGTTCTCAAAGATCTCGCCCCCGACGCTACTCGAATTTAGATTAAGAAAATCAATTTCAGGAGGTATAATTTCCCAAGACTATAGTATGGCTGACGCCACTCCTAACTCACGGGGGGAAATACATAGACTCCATAGACCCACTGTACCGTAACACCGTTAAGCACTTAATTTTTAGTAACTTTATGACGTTCCTCCAAAATCATGACTTTTGGCCAAGTAACAAGCGCGGATTTACGATGCAGAGAAAAAAAAGGTTGTTTTGCATCAACTATGCTACACAGTTTATGTACAGCGTTAAATCAGGAAAGAGGAATACGGGGAAGTAATCGTAATTTGAAAGAAGCTTTCGATAAAGCGCCCACACGCCAAATTGGTATTTAAGCTAGAAGGGAGAGGCATAAATGAAAAGATAATAAACTGAATGCATGGCTTTCTCCCCAGTTGCAAAAAAGGAGATTTAATAGAAAGCCCGAGATTCAATTACATACATCGTAATTCTGGTGTCTCTTCGGGAAACCTGAAAGCATGCATGATTCAATTCGTAAGCAAAAAGCAACATTAGACTCTCAAACGAAAAACAAGAAAGGATAACAAGAAGAAAAGGAAAAATAACGGATAATTTTTTGTCATGACTAACTCGCTACACTTTTAAGCAATTTAAACAACACTCACAGACATCAAGAGTAAAATTACGATTAAATCCAGTCATATATTTTATTGTAAAATTGTTTTACTCAGAATAAGGCCGCAGCAATGTCATACTATAGCAATGGTCTATAGTTGATCACTTCATTACCATGTATTTTAACTAACATTTTAACAATTGATATCCGTAAATTTAGGTCAACGATTTCAAAAGCTTCGACTTTCGAGATGGGCAAAATTTTAAAAAATATATTTTACTGTCTAAAAAGAACTGTCCAAAAATCCATTCCGTTAATCGATAATGAACTGATTCGCCGCATTTTATGAAAGAATGCATCCCTGTACAAACCGGCAGTGATGATGGGTCTACACAGATTTTTTTAAAGCATTGCTTAAATATAACTCGAACTTGAGGGCTGAGTACCTTGAATAATAATTCTGAACCACATCTAAATCGCAACCACAGGGTACACAGCACTGAAAGCACTAACTTTTAACTGTAAGATAATTCAAAGAAAAGCCTATTTATGCACACGACAATTTTCCCTAGCATCTAGTAAAAGTTAAATAGGAAGAGAAAAATTATGTAAATAGTCAATGGAAAACTTAATCTCACTCAAAGAATCTCAAAACGGTGGATCTGAGAAGACTGACTGTTAAATATAGGACATCTATGAAAAATTTGAGGAAATCAAATCACTCCTCTATAACCCGATGATTTACAAGTTCAATCGGAATAACGAGAGATTGACCCAAAAATGGGAACTATTTCATGAGGTCATACCCCGATTTGATGCAGAGGTTGTGTGAGGTTTTCCATCAATTTACGAACGAAAACTGATGGGAAGTTACGTCTTGGCGAACGGCCTAAGTGGATTACAATCTATGAAGCAATCCACCATGTAATCTGTTTAGGAAGGAGAACTCCTCCGTATTCTACTGGGCATTTTTTCAGCAAGGGGATGATGAATGGAGGACGTTTCCGTTGGGAGAGGAGAGGGGGCTCATCGACAGCTTGGAATGTTGGTCACGGATAACGGTGTGTGAAAAAAATCACCATTGTGGAATCAGTTTCCAAATGTTCCACTGACTGCCACTGAGGCGTGAAGCTACGACAATCATGGAGTGGCGGTTATTACTTGTTATTCTACAACCATTTCTGGACGAGTGCCAGAGACGCCTGGTCCGTCTAGGCTTGTTGACCACTTTACCATCACCACAGGTATCCTACCTGATAAAGGTAGGCTTAATACGATCCCATACTACTCTTTACTCATACGTATCACAAGGAGCTACTCTTTTTGACTTGTTTCCCTATTCTACCCAGCTTACTCCATACACTCTCTTCTATCACGGCATTCATTATTCCACTACTTTTCAATATTTTCTCCATCTATTTTTTTCTACCATTTTCGAATTTCCCCCGCAACTTCTTCCCTCTACCTACCATATTAAAAACTTCAGCGTTTGTCTTCCTCTTCCACCAATTTATTTTCTCACCTTTTTGCTAACCCAAATCTACAAGCTCTCTTGCCTTAAAGATTAGGCTTCACATTCATCATGCGCCACTCTCCATATTCAAGTCCTCATTACTTTTTTCTTCGCTCCCTTGGACTTACTTAAAAGAATTAAATTCTACATCATGATTAATAAAATGACTACTTATTCCGGGAATAAGAATTTTTTGTGACGCTAGACGCTGGTAGAAAGGCATGTTACCTCCGTGCTTTCAGAATTGACATTAAATGTTAATGTTCTATTAGATATATAAAACAATCAATTAGGTATACGCCATAGAGAAGGAAATCGGAACTGCGGATTCGGTGTGGTTCAAAAACGCAGGATTTCTCGCTTAACCACAGTAATCGTCCTTAAGGTTTGTTTGACAAGTAAGAGAATAGTTCCCACCGTGTTAATCACTATATATTGTGAAAGTCGTACTTAGGTGTGGTGAGAGCCGGGCAGTCCCGTTCCCTTTGTCACCAGTGGAAAGATCTGGCACCCGAAAAATTACTCAAATTGATTGAAGCTTCAAAGTCACTATGAATTAAAACTGAGCCCACGATCTCGACGTGATGACGCTTTCAGGAGAGAGAGAGAGTGAAACTGTAGTTATAACAACGAGCGAAACGTCAATTCCGATAGAAGCACAAATCCAGTGTTTTTGCATATGGTCACATTTAAGATAAATATTAAAATAGTAGGGAATGATCTACAATATGTGAAGAAGTACATTTATTTGGGCAGTATTTTAGGGAAAAGAAAGCATAGTAATAGGGAATAAAGAGAAGAATTGCGTCAGCGGAAGATTCATTGAAGAAACTACACAAGAAGAAAATGGATGGCAGATATACTAGATAGTGATATAAAGAAAATATTAATTAACACTTTAATAGAGAGCGTAACACTTTATTGATGTGAAGCCTGACCGACCCTTGTGTGAAAATATGAGGGATGGTTCAGGCCGAAACTTTGCGGAATTCCATTAAAATGACAGAGGAAGAATAAAATAACTTTGCGTTTCCACAGAATATAATTTTTATTGCCGACTAGTTTCGCTAGGCTGTAGCATTATCTGGAGTAGTGATGCAAGAGAAGTTGCACGCATTTTGGACAGAGAGCTAGACAATCGGTGATTTTTTTAAATATGGTGTACGAGCAAAGGGTTAATTGAGTAAATCCGAATAATACCGAAAAAGTGGTGGAGGAAGTAGTGAAAAGTAGTAGGATATTGAAGGACATGATTGAAGGGAGAGTGATGGGTGGGTGAATATAAGCAGGAATTACGAAGATATGTTGAGAGACATTCGTACTAATGCGTAGCAATTCATAGGTCAGACAAGAGGAGCTTCTAGTGATACGGAAAAGATATCAGTCCTAGAGACAGTCAAAAATCACATTTAATAGATTGATGCATGGTACCCGGCCAGCCACCGCTAGAGTGAGTGGCGGGGGGTGAACAAATGACATCTTAAATTTATCTGTTCTACGCTTCATCTCTCTCATTTCATTTACCTATATGACTCTCTTACCGTAATAAGATGGGGCTAATAATACATTTTCAATATCATCGCTAAAGAGATGATATCCTTCCAATTCATGCAAAACATGTAATCTGTAATTTAATATCCGATCCGTGAGTAATTCCCAACCTAACTCCTCTAATATTCTAGATACGCCACTCAGTTTACAATGACGACATTTTCCAAATCTAACTCTTCGCTGGACTAAATCTAATTCAGCAATCAATCCAGGTAGCATACCTTGATTGAATGTGCACATAATGTGAAAATGTAGAGGTCATTTCCCCGCGTAATTCGTTTGGTAAACAGACTGCCACAAGAGCCCTCCCAAAGGCCAGGAGCAAAAAATTCTCAGCACTATAAGCGGTAAGAGAGACGTAGTCCAGACGCTCCATTCATCATCTGTGGTCCCTACTCAGCATTTTATCGGTCATTCGAATTCATCACGCAGCGCCCTCTCACGCGCACGGAAACGAACGTCATTGTCGGGGCTTTGGGAATATCAACGTCAAACGATGTTTCCAGCTGAGAGATTTACATTACGTTTTAAGCGGAGTATCGAAGATTCACCAGGAGAATGCTTCCCGCAACGATAGCTCCCAATGTGGACGCCACCGACGTAAAATGCAATTTCCGATAAACGTTTAGCCTGGGTTTGTATTGACAGCCACATGGAGAGCACCGCGGCGGCCACCGATAATATTTGCTCAGCTCTCAGAGCTAAAGTCACAAATCGTTTAACAGTGCCGAAATTTATGCGAGGCGTAAAAAAGTACGCCACGTGCCTTCAATAAATATTTACGAGGCGGTGAAAACTTGGGGGCCACCAGCAGTCGCTGCCTGGAGAGTTGCGCCACCGCAAACCTCCGCGAACGTCCAAACCAGAGCGATTGAGATGGGGAGGCGAGGCGAAAACTTAACAGTTAACGGAGATGGATTTTGTTTCCACCGACGCGGATGGGGCAATCGAAAAGCCATCGAGGATGCGCAGTTTCCAAAGGGCATGCGGAAATAAAGGCATCACGAAAGCAGCGTGAAGGACGGAAAGAATGATGTTTTTGCGCAATGAGACACCGCACCAATTTCAAGGACGAACAGCGAGTGCATCGCATGCAGGAAAATCGATAGGGAAAATTGGAATGTTAGGAAAGGATTAGAGAAAAAACTTGGAGAGAAGTTTTGAATGGCTTGGGAGCTTGGTCGTTAATAGGCGTACAATGTAGGCTATTGTGATTCGGGTGGTGGAGTGAAGGATGGTAAAAGAAAAGAAACTAAAGGAAAACAAAGGAAGAATTACTAGGCATGTTGGGGAGAAAAGAGGGTAGCAGGGAGAAATTAAAATGGGGCAGAAAATAGATGCCGAGCATTTTGATAGGCGAGGAATGTTGAAGACTGAGATAAAGAGGAGAACGTTAGGCGAACACGGAAGGGGTAAGAATAGGATAGGCATGTTGGACGGAGTGAAGGGAGGAAGAAATTATATAGAATTTAAGAAGGGTTTATGTTAGTGTTGGATGCCAGGTTGCGTCTCATTAGGCGAGGCTTCGAAATTGTGTCCATCCTAAGCCGACCTTAAAAAGTTGGCTACCATAAAAAAATCCAATCCTAAAATACACCTTCGTGCGAAAAAAATTGCGCCAATAACATTTAAATAGTTCACTCAAATACAATTCGTGACACAATAACGATATTACTCCGCAGACAAAGCCACCCACCAGTGATAGGAGAAGTAAATAAGTGGGTATAAAAAATAATATTCAGGCAAGGAAGACAGTCTAACAAAATAAAAACCACCAGTAAAAATACTATATCAGAATATGTACTCGCATACAGTTGCAGCGTGTTATTTGAAGGCATTGGGATACTTGTATTAAAAGCAGCAGAGAAGAGACTATTAGAAACGGCGGAATATGATAGAACACAGGAATACAGGCTACTATGGATGGAACTAATCCTTAATGGGAACCTCCAGCGAAGAGTTTAGGGACATAATTATAAGAACATGCTGCAAAGGAGAAAAGATAAAGTAATTGGGCCTACTTTAAGGCATAATTACCTCCTTTATACAATAATACGAGATGACTTCAAGTTCTATGCTACTCCATTTATTTTATCGGGATGGATAATGAGATGCCGTAGAGCTTGATATACTGAGGGACTTTTTATGGATAAAAGACATAGGTGGCTCCACCGCACACAGTTCGCATGCCTGCCGTTAGTTTGAGGACAGTTTTCAATTCTTAAAATAGCGTCGTGTAGTTCACAAGATCAGTATGTCGTCCATTTTCTTCACTTGCACTGTTTCCCGCCCATCGAAATCCAACGTTGATTGAGTAAGATGCACGGTGGTAGTGTTAGGGTGTGGAACACGTGCGTTCGTTGGTACGGACCAGCCGGTATTTCCAGTGGGCAAAGGGACACCTTAAGAAGCGTTTTCGTCGGCCATGGACTAATAGCGTCTGCGCTGTGAAACATGTGGTCACCTACAAAGAAATATTGTTGAATAGTAACGAAGGTTTAAAAATTTTGTTGTAACTGGTGTACAGAAAAAAAATTAGGAGACCGTTGAACATGAAGGCATCTAGTGTAATAGAGAATGAACGAAAATGCTAGGGACGAAATAAGGAGGGGAGACAATGAGATCAACTGTCGAAAGAAACTGAGAAAAATAAAGCAGCTAGCTTAGAAAAGGGCGAATATCTACAGCCAACCACGTTCCCCGTGAAAGTTGCAGATGATGTAGTGTATAAAACCATAGAACAAAGCGCAACAATGCCCAGTGCGTCAACGATATATAACTTACATAGTTACTTTTATTGATCAATAGATACAGACTTGAACAGATTCCATTTACGAATAGTTAACGCCAACATGTCACTCAACAGTTATTCCATACTAATATATATAATTACATAAGGAAAACAGTTACCTCATGCAATTATAAGATAACCATTGTAGTAGAACACTATGTAAACAGAAGATACGTAAAAGGTTTAAATGAAGTTTCATAATTCTATCCAAATCAAAGAACAAAAGCGTATCAGCCACTTTCGAAACGCCCGTATATTAGAAGGGAAGTCCAGGCATGATGATTAAACGGCTGTCCGCAAGAGTACGTTGAGGTAACTACCTCAACAGTACTCGAAATCGTGAAACTACACGAGTAAGTAACGGTTCAGAGAGTAAAGTTTTCTTTTGGAGCTAATGTCCTCTCAATAAGGTGCGTTTGAGGAATCTTTGTGAAATTGAACAAATGCTTAGACTGGTTAAGTTTCGACATTTACTTTCCAAAAAATACCCTGTCGTCGTTTCCGTGAAAATCTTACTTGTTTGGGAGTCAATACATTTGTTACATATCATCCGTGATATCTTGCTTAAACAATCCATTCCGCGATATGATTACTCTTTGTTGATTTCTATATTGTTTCGCGACTTTTCAGGAAAGAGCGCTAGCATTACTTGGGGCGTGGTGTCCATAGCGGGCTTCCAGTTCAGCGTGTTCGCTGCTGCTGCGGTGGCCGTTTGCCACTATTTACGGAAGATGCACTCCTGCCTGGCGGAAGACAGGGTAAGTCGAGGGGAGATCAATCACTGAAAGTGAACCCGGCAAAATAAAATGCATAACGTCACCTGTCCAAGGAAAGTCTTCATGAGTCAAAGTCAACCAAGGGAAAAGGCCCTTCATGATTTCGTCGACGTAACACGGAAGTGCCGAATAATAAATTGGACAGCGACAAACAATATAGAAACACATAAAAAGATCACTCAAGTTATTTCTTGATCATTTCGACGGAATTCTGCTCCGTCTTCATCGGAAGATAGAGAAGTAATGCTGTAAAGTAATGATTACTTCTCTATCTTCCGATGAAGACGGAGCAGAATTCCGTCGAAATGATCAAGAAATAACTTGAGTGATCTTTTTATGTGTTTCTATATTGTTTGTTGCTGTCCAAATCATTATATATATACATATATAGTATGTTTTACATATATATATATATATATATATATAAATAATGGGCTGACACAATATAACACAAATAGAATAGAATAGCAACATTTAAAAGGACACTCACACGGTAAATTCTTCGAGCTTTCGGCCCCCTCAGAGGCCTTCTTCATATATATATATATATATATATATATATATATATATATATATATATATATATATAGTATATATATAGAAAGACTTGGCAGATTGACTGACAGTGGAAGTCGGGACTTGCGATTTCAGCAGCGGTTAGTCTCTTGGTATATTTTAACCTACTGTAACGATATATAAATTTCAATAAAATAATTAGAGAAACATGGACAGGAACAAGCAAGCTGGACTGCAAAAAGGGATTACGCGAGACACTTGGGACACTGACCCTTGCTATTCGTCTGGACTGTAATATCGAAGGTGTTATACTCCATTTTAATTTGGGTATAAATAAATCCACGGAAGTTACGTTGATGTCAGATTTCAGCGTCAAGTAGGAGTGCCAAATCCGTTAATGCGAGTCTGGATATAGTTGCGGGCTCCTGTGGTAAAGAATCTAAATGGAGATAAAGGGCAATTCACTATTCCTGCAAATTTCAACATCATAAAAAATCGAATAATGTCTGGCAGTTTTCACATTGTGGGACTTGTCCAGCAAGCTGTATCAAAATATACCCGAAAAATTCAACCAAACATTATTATTTTTTTCATAATAATTTCGTAGTTTCTAATGATTGATTTCGATAGTTTCTAAAATTTTTAATGGCACGCGGAAAAAAGGATGGGGGTCCATGAACCATTTTGACCCATTTGGAGTAGAAATCCTCATCTCAGTCATATATTATTATTATCATTATTAGGTAATCTACCGGTTAAGGTAGGTTTTTGGATGAACACAGCTACTAAATATATATTTTGTGACTCCTAGGAAAACAAAACATCCTAATCTACATCAGGTCCCTCTTCATCTCTGAGTCCTCCCTTCATCCCGTCCAAAATCCCTATCCTGTTCCTGCCCTTTCCTTGTTTGTCTAACATTCTCCCCTCTATTACAATCTTCAACATCCCACTGCCGATTAATACGCCCTTCATCCATTTTTTCTGCCTCCATAAGTTTCTCCCAACAAACCCCTCTCTTCGCCCACCATACGAAGTACTTCCTCATTTGTTTTCCTCTCGGTCCATTTCACCTTCTCCATTCTTCTCCACACCCACATTTCAAAAGCCTCCAGTCTACGTCTATCCTCCTGCTTCATTGAACACGTTTCCGCACCGTACATAGCTACGCTCCATATCAAAGTTTTGACGAGTCTTTTCTTAATATCCCTACTCAACGTCCCTCTCATTAACTCCCTCCTCCTTGTGAAAGCCTCTTTGCTAGCGCAATTCTTCTCCTTACTACTTTGACCGTGTTGGTCCAAAACACTTCCGAGATACGTAAACTATTCTACCTGTTCTAGTTTTTGCCCTCCTATTTTAATGTTTAGCTTAGCCTTTTTCTTTCTAGAAAATCGCATAACCTTTGTTTTATTAATATTGATTTCTTTGATTTCTTACTAATATATAAATCTGAAAATAATTTGTTTGTTTGTTTTTTTGAGAAAATATCAAGCCAAGGCGATTAGGAGTAAGAGCTTCTAACTTTTTAGATTAATAGGGTAAAAATACACAAAGTAAAACGAGCTGGATACAATTTGGATATAATTATACTCGACATCTTTGTGATGGAAAAAATCGATTGCTTTAAATATGTTATGTCGCACAGAGATGACAGCACATGTTTCACTCCGAATTAAGATTGCAATTTATTCACTTCAATGAGGGGCGACAATTAAACTCGCGTTCATTCTTTAGCTAATATACAATTTACAAAAGTATATTACGATTTATACCGACAGCTGAACAGACGTAAACATCTGCTGCAAAATCCGATGATCTCTGATTATTTCTTTATAAGTTATCTTTAAAATTTCTACCTTTTTTCGATAAAATGTTGCTGCGAAATTCGATGCTCACGAATTATATCTTTAAGATTTAGCTTTTAAAGTGCATCAGTTCGTGTTTTCGAATTCAGAGTTCATTATACCTGGCATTATCGAATCGCATTTATCCTGAGCAACAGCAAAGTCGCGTGCCTACAGACGACACCGTGATGAAGAATCTGCCCACGCACATAAGGTCTATAATACGAGTTAAATGTTACAGCTGTACGAATAATTTGGTCCAACGAAGCCGGGCATAGCGACTAGTTTACGAATACTCGTACATGCTGTTTATGAGTGCCGGCATTTGAGCTGGGAAACTCCCGTCATTGATAAAAATCACAGAACCTTTGGGGTGAAAGTAGCAAGCATCGTGTTTGTCCTGCTGGCTCAAACACCTTCCGCGGCATTAGTCCCCAGGGCTGCTATCGATAGGTTTACAGAAGACGGCGGAGGTCAAGTGACCGGGAAACCTTTTCAATGATTTCTTGACATTTCACCATGACACCTGCTTTTCGAGTCGCGAAATATGAAGTTTGATTGGAGAGAACTAATTCACCTCCCATTAGATGCATGTGAATGTCAGTCTATGGAAAACCGAAGAGTATCCTCCTCGATGGGGTATTTCATTGATGCACGAAATTTACCTTCCCTTTGAAACATGCAAGAGTTTTTTTAATCGTCTCCGAGTGTATCTGAATAAGTCGGTGGCATCGATGAATTATTTGAAACACACGGAACATTTCGGCTCGTAGTGTGACACGACTAGCTTGCTCCGGGGGTTGGACGACCAGAATTCCCCCTTTCAAAGATCTTGTTTTGGTGTATCATAGGAAGATTTTGGGATGTTCACTATTGCGCTTATAGATACCCCCCCCCACCATATTAAATATAACCTACGAACAATTATAATAACACTGTATTCACTCAAATTATAACTCACGAAAGCAGTAATGTGTATTTTCACCAACGAATTTCGAAATTTGCTCTAAGGTTCCGAGTGCATATATGAATGAATGTTAACCTTACTGCCTTGCCATTGTTACTAATGGATTGGCTACGTCTGGCCACCCTACTCGCAGTAAAGTTAAGATTTATTCCTTTAGCACATAACACAGAAAAGAATTGCTATGTCCAAAATACCATAAAGGGGCATTTTTCCCCTTTTAAAATTGTCTAAAAAGTGTAAACACTTGTCAATTCAATTGAGTGAAAGGCGTACGTCAGGCCACACCGACCTAGAAGGTTTTTCTCAATCCTGTCGCCTAAATTAAAATCCTTAATCGGTTGAAAAGGTCTGCCCACACGTGTTTTGCTGGCGAGTTGCACACAACCACTTAGTCCCAGACAATTCACTGCGACGTATTTTCTGATAGCGAAGAAAACTAAATTTAAACACTGTAATCCATGCTTCATTTGGACGATCCTTAATTAAGGTCACCATAGATATTAACTCCCATCAAAGTCCTAGCTTACTGCCAAATGGCTGCATTTCTCTCATCACCCTCAATCATTTCCAGTTCCTGAAACTGATCGCAGACTTGGTCGTTGAGGCAAGACAATGCGCGTAGATTACAGGTTTTTCATGGCAAGGGGGGGGGGCGCGATCGACTGGTCGAGTCTCAGGAAAGGCAGGGTTTAGTAGGGTATTTCCAATTGGCCAATTAATAGCAAAATAGCTCCATGAATGTATTCCTACAGGATAAAACCTAGGGAAATATTACCATGTCCTGTCGTCAGCTCTAGAAACGCTCGCATTGTGGAATTTAATTTTTTTACTGCTTCCATGAACTGGGCACAAAAAGAATTAACACTCATTTGATTCGTTTATCTATTACCGTCGCATAATATTCCATACCAGTATTTAATCAGCAGAATTTGTATCAATAATTAAAATAAATAGAATTACTTATATTTAACGATTTCCTCTTTTTTACCGATTAATACCAGTCTTAGTGGTTTTGATAATTGTCCTCAAGCACGTTTTAACTCTCTGAGAGCTGACGACTAAAGGAAATCCAATATGCATTTCACCACACTTGATAATTCTCTCGCATGTGAACGGTTATTAACCGTAGCCCACGAAAGGCTGAGCATAATTTAAAGTTCAGCTTAAAACACATCGAACTAATTTATTTAGTTTTTCTCCGCGCTGTATTGCTTAAACTGAACTCTCCCGACGGGGATAGTAAATAGATGTCAACTATAAATACGTGAAAGAAAAACGGTATATCCGTAAAAATCAAGCAAAAAGGTGACTTACAGGGCAGCTACATGAGTTTATTATTGTTAATTTGATTAGGAAAATGAATATTTTCAAGTCCACACGCCGCTTGCATCCTAATTCCAGAGTTTACATCTTATTTGCTTTGATAATTTCAGAAAATTTATAACTATTTTCCCTTCATGAAAAGTGTTAAAAAAATAAGATATGCTTTCCTTCGGCAGATGCGAATTTTTAGTGTCATTTTTTTATGGCGCGGCTTTCGAATTTTTAGAAATACAGAGGAAAACGATATATTGCGAAAACTTTGTAGACAAAGCGATCTCCGCATCTGGAAAAGAAAGGAAAATATTCTTGCACACTCTGGTAATGCGTTGCATGCCTGTCTGCGGAATTTCAACTTTCTATGCTTTTGGTATTTCCTCGGCTGGACAGTGAGTATCATCAATCTTACCAGTACAAAGAATCCGAAGAACATTACGGGAGATATCCAGAGCAATGAAATATCACACTAGGAAGTGACAATATTTAAAGGGGAAGCTGAATACTGTGACAAGGTAGGGGAAGAACAATTCCATCGAATTTTGCAATTTATGGATGGCAACTTGATTCAATTAAAATTTATTATCAAACTCACCATTGCATTGAACGAAAGAGAGGATGGAATCACCGCTGTATCGGTACCGATCGCCAATTCGTAAGGAAGTTCATGATATTAAATAAATCATTGTTATTGCGAATACTTATGTATCGTGGCATTTAATAAAGGTTACTAAGTGAGTGCAATAGAAATTGATTTAGGTAAGAAGGTAAATGAAACGCGAATCTTGATGGAGCGTACGAACTACGTATGCGAATCGGAGTACAAAGCGGGCGCAGAAGGCCGGGACACCTAATGAATGCCGATTATTTGTTCCATATTTAATCTTACGTATAACTGAAGCGTGTGACTGACCGCTGACTGCGTAACCCAGATTCGAGCTTGGATTGCTAACCATCAAGTTACCACGATGGTGCATTGGAGTTTTCAAATGGCGAAATGTATCATCAGTAAATTATTTAATTTTTCATTAAGTTGACTTGATTTTTCTTGGTAAAAAAACCCTCGATATTTTCTACTTTTTAGCCACTGTGGGATGCACCTCTACAACTAAACTAGGACATTTTAATATTAGTAAAGCAAAGGATGAAGTCATAATGTATGTCCTGATTAAGTTAAGTATCAATGATATCAAGTAATGCCTACAATCAATCTTGCTTAGGATCTACAAAACGATGAAATGCAAGCCGACGACACCGATGGTTCTGAATGTGCCCGATCTGTTTTCGCCGAAAAGAAACATATTCCGCACTTCGCGACGCTTTGCAGTTTCTCACAAATGGAAAAGGAATTACTTTAAGTGGCCTTCAAATTAATTCAAATAATTAATTTTTATATGGGGGCATTGACGCGGTTACTGGTTCTTGTATTTCTCTCGGTCAGATTCCTTAGGTATCAGAATGAAGCGTGTTGAATTTATTATCCCCTGTATCCAATGGAAAAAGATATGACGGTCCATGCTGCCTCCTTAAGCTTACTACAAGTTTTTTCAAGAACGTGTCGAAAATAAGGCCAATGCTTTTCTTTCTGAAAGGGATTTTTTCATACTTAAACATTCATAATTTTACTACAACTGCGACTTTGCGATGTATCTGTAGATGCATATATAAGACATTGATTTAGACAGTATAAATGCGACGTAATATTTAAAATTATTGGGAATATGTTTTTCTTTCCCCTCTGACGATAAAAACCACTAAAAAACATAGCAGCGTAAAGCTGTTGTAAGTGTGATGCCTGTGAAAGGTATGATACGTGGATACCTGCAAATTTTCTCAGTATGACAGAACATCATACATATTAAATTAATTTGATATTGAGATTAACATTTTCATCACATATAGTTCATATAAATGCAGGCAAATTTGATTCACATAAAAAGAACAATTCTTAAGATTTTAAAATTTATATGATTGCCTACAAATACCTCCCATGGTGTTTTCCGCTTAATTATAAAAAATTAAAGCTTGATTTCCGTCCAGATTTTGTTCTCAAATAGTCACATACATTGAAATGTAATACAAGCTTGTTTTACCATTTAAGTTACCTAGGTAATACGAAGTTTACTTCCTTGATCCTAATGTTCTCTTCTTTTCTCACAGGAAAGGACCGCACAAGAGATCAATCCTCTCATGGAAGTGACACCGATTCACTGACAAAGGGGGAAATCGCAATCCGCCGAGCGGAAGACCACCATAGGTTGAAGGGCTACCTACTACGGAAATGTGAAGATCAGAACATCATCTCGAGATTGATATGATGTCACTTCATATCGTTTTGTGTTCAATGTGAATCATGTGGCCCTCCACGCCATCTAACGAACGCTTAAGATGGTGACCGTTTAACATGGTTCTATCAGTTGATGTCAACGTCGTGTGGCGCTACTGCTAACAAACTGCACAGACAGTAGTGCTAAAAATAAAAATATGAAGAAATATCAAAGGATAATCAAATTATTTGTGACTGGATATATCCAAGCATTATGGTGATTTACGTGGTGCTTTTTAATAAGTAAAGTTTTCAATATCAAGCTGAAGCAAACGAGTGCTAGATGCATAATTACAATTTGTGATGAATTTAAACACAGCTTGAAGCAACAAGAGAATGTACGCGCGTTATCCCACCGATCCTCCCAAGAACACATATATTTTTTTGTATAGAGTAATGGTTTTAGCAGATTTAAACTTCTTATGGGTTAAATGCCTTACTGATGAAGAGAACTGTGCAAGCGTACGGCCGTGGCATGAGTGAAGTCTGGTACTAACAAGATATTGATTATTTAACATGCGTGAGAGAAAAAAATTATGATGTTTCATTGAAGGCCATGAATCGTTCCGTTCGCGAGACGAGGTTACGAAGCAAACTATTTCACCGCCGTAAATCTGTGACCATGGCAGACTTGGGAGGCAGAGAAGTATGTATTATTGAATATTATTTTTTAGAGTCGTACCTTTAGATAATCGCCATCCTATCTGCTGCTCACGACAAACTGCATGATCGCAGGTTGATCCCATAAATAACACTAAATATCCTCGAAAAGGTGATCGATAACTTTTTGGGGACCTCCGTAAATAGGGGTCTTCACAGGATTCAAATAGGCACCTCAATGTTTATCGTTGTTCATTCGTTGTTTTGTGGAGTGGTCGTTGCTAACCAACAAAGATAAGGCGACGAGTAAATGTTGGGTATTCTTACATCGATTTAATAATGTATGTGTTAAACATATTCTGTTAAAAATAATTAAATTATTAATTTCGCAAGGGAATACCACGGAACCGATCACGTCAGACGAAGTGTGAAAATGTTATCGATAAGGTTTTTTTCTTATAACTTTGGATGTTCGATTGTGAATATACGATTTACAGTCAATACCTTTACAGGTTTTTGTGTATGGGTTGGAGTTAAGAAAAATAGACTTAAGTAAAACGTCATGTCGAAGTACATGATTCCTTAAAATGCCTTATATGCAGAGCTAATAGAAAATATAATATTTTGCTAAATGTACAAAATAAGTTATTAATGGACAATTGTATGCTTCCAAAGATTTTAATAAAAGTATTGACATTAAGCCTATTTGTGAAATCTTTCCCATTCCATTTATTTTCAGTTACATTACCACTGGTTAAGATGGAGAAAAATGATGGCGATCCAACATTTAATTAACATTAGCAACAGAAAGCCTCGCGAAACGGCACTAACTATTTATTTGCTCACCTTTGTAAACTGAATCTACTGACACTTTTTTTCCTCCGAGTATAAATGTTCGGCAAAACTAAGGCTGCGGTGAAAACGATCATGTTTTTTAAACAAATTCTCTATTTTCCGAGAACCACGCCCACAAAAAGTGGCTTTATGCATTTTTAATTCAACTGGCAACACACTGCTTCTGAACGCGCACATGTGATTAACTCCTCAAGTCAGTTAAGGCTGCCCTCACCATTCCTGCAATCAACTCGTGGGTAGAGCTTTGACCTATCCCTTCATATTTTCTATGAATATCAGTATAACCCCCTTAAATTACAGACCTTTCCGGCATACCTCAGCGAGTCATCTCTTTTTAAATAACCTTCGCAGTTTGGGGGCAGAGTAGAGTAATATTAGAGATACAGAGGTTAGTCAATGCCTCGCATTTTCCTTTGACCCAAAAAAAACTTCCTAAGAACTTTTAGAAATGGACATGCACTATTAAAAGATGCATAGGAGTGAACAATACTATTCCCCACACCATTCATAGACCCCACAAAGTCAAATTTCTCATAAGGTCACAAAATATAGGCAGCATACAACGTATAAATGCACTTTCGACAATTCCAACAATTTATACATTTATTTTTTCCAATGAGGGATTACAGTGATTTTCCTCACCCCTTCTCAGGGACGAAGGCTACTCTCCTCCAGAGGAGAGAACTTAATTTTTTTTACACCAGAGTAACATAAATTGGTCTTTTTTTTAAATATGTGATGCAGGGTCATTGCCAGTATCATCAGCAAAGGGGAGGACAGCAGCAAGAATTGGTTATGCTCTAAATGATGAAACTTTTGGATGCAGTTCTATACATTGAAATTTTCACAGATACTGTACAAGAATTTCATCAGGGCACACCACATGAATAAGGGTCAGCTAAATGAACAAATTTGAGAAAAGCATTGTTGCTTACTTAATTTAAAGATGTAGCGAATCTATATGAAATGCACAACAAAAATATGAAGTTGCCAAAGAAAATTTGGAATATAATTCTTTGCAAGTACCCAACTTAGTACAAAGGCAGCTAAGAGAATACAAATTCTTGTTTCAATGTCAAAATAATGCTTATCACAAAGATAATAAAGATGAGTTTTACATTAAAAATGATTGTACAATAGACTTTAATAATACTGTAACATCGTTTCTCAGCTGCACTGTGACCCCCATGGGCAATTAACTAATTTGCATGATCAGCTGTTTCATAATCATTCATTATTGTCCCAATCATATAATTCATTTGTATAATTATGCACAAGCTATTTTCTTCAGGCACACA
Source organism: Hetaerina americana (assembly GCF_022747635.1). Taxonomy (NCBI): domain Eukaryota; kingdom Metazoa; phylum Arthropoda; class Insecta; order Odonata; family Calopterygidae; genus Hetaerina; species Hetaerina americana. The sequence goes on along the minus strand of NW_027287427.1, from coordinate 37,892,487 downwards.
CTATAGGTCAAAACTCTTTATAACTATGTATATATATTTATATTTATTTATACTGTGTGCAACATGACCAGTCTAGAAGGAAAATGATCAAATCAATTAGATTGCAGCCTTGAATTTAAAAATCTGCAAGTAATAAACTTGTCCCTGGAATGTGTAAAATAACTGCCACGCTCATCTTCATATACAGTAGCTAAGTATAAATAGGTTTGGAAGTGTTAGCCACAAAGAAACGTTAATTAGACATGTGAAGTGGAAAGGGGCACTCACTGGTGAAGCATCCTTAGCGGACACTTTTAAAAACCTCCAACAACTGTTGAGTTCTCTCTTTCCATTTCCAGAAAGAAAGATTCCAATCATACAACAAAGTAAATTTCAACAAAAACAAACATAAGCTGACGACAAAAATTGTGCCTTTTCTTTAATTTAGTAGTCTTTGTACCCACATTTCATGAAATGGTATCACAAAAAAGCACATTTGACCTGGAAATTCATTTTTTGGCATGCACAGCAATAAAAATAACAAAAATTGCATTAACTGTAAATTTAGTACACACACACACACACACATAAGGAATTTCTTAAGGTTATTAGGAATGTCAAAGGGTATTAAAAGGGGTAGCGATAGGCAGGATATTCATTGGGCCAAGGGGGTGTATAAAAATAACATATTAAGAGGATGATGAGGAACAGCAAGAGAAAATATATAAGTAAATAAAGTAGAAAATGGGATACAGAGAAACACGATTCACATGATTAACCACCATTAAAGTTATATATATCTATATACAGCCAAACTCCAGAAACACTTTTTTTTACATCTTTGGGGTTGGAAAGTATAAGCTATGTCTTATTGCTCAAACAAAATATTCCTTGACCAAATTCCTGTTCACTGTTACGCATGTTGTCTAACAACTCATTTTATAGTATACAACACCTTTTGAGTTTTACCCATGTTGGTTTCATTCTACACGTACTTTTGTGGTAATAATGCATAATCTACATAAAGTTTATTAAATAGTAGCTATGTATGCACTTAAAGAGCAGCGAAACCAATGAATAACATAGTTTTGGGTTGTAAAAAAATGGGGGAGGTTATCAATGTAACAGAGGACAGGAACAGCATATCACCTTTGGGAATACACTGATAGCCGAGATGTGACTTTGCATTTTGTAACAATAACTCCACCTCCTCTGATAACATTTCAAATATTCATACCATTTTCGGTATAAAATGAACAAGTACAGATTGCATAGGCTTATTGCCCACAAAAAGCAATGCATCATCTCTTAAATATATTTATAATATTTATATATATATATATATATATTTATATATATTCACTGCCATACACACTCACATCCTACAGATATACAATACAAATTCATGAATACAACTGGTTGCATAGTAATTTCCTCAAATACACATGATCCCAAGTTGACAGAGTTGCAATCAACACAGCCAGAGCTGTACACGGATGAACATTTTTGCAGATGAATGCTTAACACTTAAAAGTCTGCATTCAGTAGACAAGCAAGGTAATATTTCCTGTGGAAGTAGTCTATTAGAATTGTTCAGCAAGTAGAACACAAACTTCTTGCGAGACACTTTCTTTGCTAGACCGAACCGTCAACCGGTACATCTGAAAAAAATATTGAAGATTGTGTAATTAATGGGGCTGGTATATAATTAACAACCCCATCCCTTTACATACCATGATGATAATGACATTGAGAGAAGAACCACAAAGAGATACAATACCATTACATAAAGTGACTTTGGACATAACTATTCACACACCACATATGCCTGGTCACACCAGTTCAGAGGCTTTACTGATGAATTATCATAATGTTAATTAGTATAATTTAACTTTAGAAAATGGATAATAAATAAATATTTATGATCATCAAGGGTAAATTTATCAGCTGATGAATTAACACATCCTACTGGCCAAAAATTTACGAGGACATGTGACAGGAGTAAAGACAATGAGAAAAACTTGTATACATCACACTTAAGTATATCTATTCCATGCAATATTAGCGATGCATCTTTTTAAGAGAATAGCATGTCAAAACAAATTGCCTATAAGAATTGCTCGAGATAATAAGGTGAAGCCATAGTAAATTTTCTATTACAATACCATTGTGAGAATTAAAATATATTCAAGATTGATTTTTAATTTAATAATTCCTTATCTGCTTAAATATATTATTCAAAATGTAATGACCCAGCATATCATATAGATAAAAACCAAAAGTTATACAGCTCAGTTATTTAATCTGATACAACATGTTTCATTGCCTAGGCATCACAAACCAAGTATAAAACCGGTATAAAAATTTTATCACACACCTAGGCATTAGTATGACACAGAAATTGAAAAACTTTGTATGAAATAAAATAATTGGGCATTACAAGTGGTAGTTTTTATCTACAGAAGAATTTCTGGAGAGCCAGTAAGATCCTAATAAGAACATGAAACATTATAGTTCACATATTATTTCACCGCAAGGACACACATTGTAGTCTACTGTTTTGCTAATTTAATAAATTTGAAGTGCTTTGAATAAGAATTTCTTATTTACATGATTATAAATGTGAAGATGTGGGAGTTACAGAGAAGAATTTGGCTCAGAATCAGTAGTGGACAGTTCAAAATAACCGACAGAAAAGTCTAACTTCGCCAGAACTAAGATGTTTGAGTAAAGGGATTTAGTTTGGAAATTGCCCTATATGTTAAAGTAAAGTTAATAAAAGAGGAGATTTGGAAAGTTAACCCAGGAGGAGGGGCAGATGTGCAGACATACACATGCTACTCTTTTCCTTCTAAATGAGCTGAACTACATTGATTGAAAAAATTCGAGAAAACTTTGGGAACTCCTTAAAGGTGATGGTAGCTTTGGAGTGAAAATGGGCAGTTCAAAATGAATTTAATGACAAGCATTTAAGGGATTATAAATGACCTTCATATAAAGGTTTGTTAGCAAGGGAATAGTGCCACAATATGATGCATCAACAATCCAATCAACTGAAACTCCTAAGTTGTCCTACAACACAGAGATTTCCAACCAATGACGACTTACTGACAAGATTATGGTATTCATCCTTGGAAAGGAGAGAGAATTCTTCTGATTGATTTCTTGCCATGTGAAGAAACCTCAGCAGGTGACTACTAAGCCAACTTGATTTGATAACTGATGACAAAAATTACATGTAACAGTCAAGGCAATTGAGTTCCCCCAACTATGCTCCCAAGCACAACTCCTGTGTTGCCCCATTTGTCATTGCTGGATCAAATCCTTTATTTACAGGCCTTGCGACTCAAAGACTATCACCCATTATCATGCTTTAAGAATAGGTTGCAAGGAAAGCATTTTCCTGACATTAACTAGATGGGTCAGTTTATCTACAGCTAGACAGGAGAAAAATTTTGGAAGTCATATGTTGAAAGAAAGTTTGCTAAAGAGCATTGTCTTATAAGGAAACAAAAATATTCCACATGCTTCAAGTACAATTCACACAACATGATTAGGACTAATTGACTTTTCAATGCATGATAATTGGATGGCAAATAAAACCAAACATTATGATCATAGGTCAGCTCCAATTATATCTATTAGAAATTCATGAGTCACTGATTCAATACAGAATTAATGACAATGGAACTTAGCATGCAACTATTGACACCCTCACACTATCAATCTTATATTACTCCAGTTAATCCCATTCCACTGTTCCCTATCCTGAGATGTCCCTTCATTCCCATGAAAAGTTTCCCAAATCCATTTTGTTATCACTCACTTTCCACTTTAAATTCTCCTCCCCACATATGCTTGCAATGCAACTATCATATTTACTCACCTAAGTATCTATAAGACTGAGTTTAAATTGCAACCTTGGGAATGACATAAAGGCACTGAAACCACATTTCACCAGATACATTTATTCCACACTTATATATGCTGATGACCTCATGTTGACAATATCATCAGGAATGACGACTGCACTGTCCTCAACGAATGGTATTCTCTAATTACCAAATGGTGCAAACTCAAGGTAGTGTTCTTTCTTATCATCAACAAAAATCATCCAATACTTTTTAATTATGACACACATGATGGCATAACTTAAAGATCAATTACTGCAGATATGGTGTCAATTTCTGAACATAAATATTATTTTTTTTTTGAAGCATTAGCAGATAATTTTGACTAATTCCATATTTTACAAAACTACATATTAATTTAACGGTAAAATTTTTTTTGCATGGATATTTTATAAGCCATCTATATTGGCGAGCAACAAAAGATATTTTACGTGGACTGTGCAATAAATGCGCAAACTGGTACAATCTGGAGGCCATGATGCGGACCATGGCCCCACCCATCACTAGTGGCACTGGTTGCCTGAGACCCAATGAGCCGTCTGTACTCGGTGGATCTCCAAGCTGTGCATATCGTGCCAGTTATGTTAGTTTCTGTTGTCCTTGCTTTCACTGTTTGTTGACAATGAAAATTGACAAAATCACTAAGCAATGGATCAACCAAGTTTTTGGTGAAGTACGGTAAAAGTTATCAAGAATTGACAAATATTGACAGCTGTTTGCGGTGATAATGCTCTGAGGAAAAAATCCATTTTGAAGTGGATTAAGCATTTTAAAGATGGCTGACAAGACACCACGGATGATTTAAGGCCAGGACGACCTTAAACCACCTCTGTTGACGACAACATTGCGTGTGCCATCCCTTTTCCTCATCGATTGTCTGAAAAACTGCCCGAATGATAGCTGATGAACTGAATTTGGGAAAATAGACAAAGCACACTATTTTAACCAAATTTCACTCGAGGCGATAGATGGATCCTTCACCATGACAATGCACTGCCACATTCAGCATTGATTGTTCGCCAGTTTCTGGCAAAAAATTCAATCACCATCCTTGATCATCGTCCTTATTCACCAGGTCTCACCCCCTGTTTTTTTCCTATTCCCAAAATGCAAAAATGTGATGAGGGGACATCACTGGGAAGATGTGGACACAATTAAGCAAGAAACAACGAGAAAACTAAAAAGCCAAACTGCCGAGGACTTCCAAGGGTGCTTTAAACAGTGGAAAAGAAGATGGAATAAGTGCATAACAATGAATGAAGAACACTTTGAAGGGGACAAATTCGATGTAGACTACATTTTGCAAACTTAAGTTTTTATAGCCTCAGTTCGCATATTTTTTAGACAAGAGTAGTTCTTTGCGCGCATTCAGAGCTTACTACACATGCTCTTATGACCTAATTAGATAATGACTAACACCAATAAGGATACTATCAAGTTGTGTCGCAGAGGGTGCATGCACCCAGAGTAAAGTACTAGTTTGACATTTAGACCAAAATGCACACTCAAGACTTAAACATGAATTAAATTAAACAGCAAAATGAATCCCAAAGCAAGAGCGTGTCACGGAAGAACTAGAAGGAAGTAATTTCACTAACTTGTGCCTGCTTGTTTGGCTCTAGACGCAGGAGACAACCAATCTGCTGGGTGCGAGTGTGGATAATGCCCGCACAGACGAAATTCTCTGGATTGGGGTCAATGCCATCCAAGAGCTGTATTCCAAACCCAAGAAGTTTAGCACGCGTACTGGCATTGTCCATTGGCTGAGTTGCTTTAAAAATTCTTTGTGACCTCTGCTGATTCCTAAACAAAACAAAATAAATTAGTTTCAACAATGGCAGTTACCGACATATTCCAAGCACAATCACCTTTGCATTATGATATAATTATTAACTAATGAATTCAGAAAGGTAAACAGAACATTTACAAATCTGGTTTCACATCTGTAACACCTGACTGAACATCTCTTTTTAAGATATACCATCAGGTTTTCATAATATCAAAGAAAATTTTTATAAATGCACAAATGTCATTTGAATGATATTTAAATTCAATTTGATCATATGACATGAATATAACAAAAATATGATAACACAACTTGAAGAAATTGGCTGTAAAAACCAATCACGGACTGCCAATTAAGCTGGGGGCAGGACAAGTAAGTAATATTCTTTCGAAAGAGCATACAAGGAAAATGAATAGCTTACCCTCCGAGGTTTTTCCATCTTGAGAAAAATGCTTCACCATTCATTTCAGTTGGTTCAAAGAACTTATTAATTGTCAATGGCAATTTGACAGTTAGCTTCTGTGGCACATTATTGTAAATAAACGTAATGATCATACTTGGTGAATCTGAAAGTGTATTAAAATCATGAGCTTAATATTACACAGTTCAATTTTCATGATATATTTTTAACAATTCATAATATTTGCTACAATTTATTTTTAAAACTGCTTAATACATAGAAAGCCATAAGGATAAAGTCTTCATTTATTACAGTTAACATATATATATATATATATATATATATATATATATATATATACTATTATTGTTATTATCGCAAATACTCTACCAGGGAAGATGGAATTTTGGTCGACTTGGGGATTAAGCCTCATTACTCTTCAAAACCCTTTCTCAAATCATTCTAAGGAACTAAAATGTCACACTAATAACACAAAGGTTAAAAAAAAATCATTTTCTCTATTTTGACCTCAAAATTTGTCCAGTTCAAGCAAAAAGTATCCAGTCAACTATCTTAGCATTAGATACTTTCAAAAACATTATGGACATTAAGAGGAATCAAATAATTTTTATAAAATTTCTGGAGTCGAAGTGCCTTTTCTGGTTTCTTCTTAAAGATTTCCTTGCATTCTCAAGGAACTATTTTTTATTCGAGGGGTAATGAGACCACATCACAAAAATATATGCCATGGTCATTTTCCAGGTAATTGTGACAGACCATGCAAAATTTCAATTAGTTCACTTCAATGGAGTGACAACATAACTTATGTACACTAACGTGTAAAATATACTAACACTAAGTACTGTCAAACAAACAAAAATTACTAGCACAAACAAACAAAAACATTGGTCTTGTGAGGAAAAATGCCAGCATATGAGAGGTTCAAACCTACAAGTTTTGGATAAAAGCTGACTATACTAATCCATCATCATCAAAGCTTAGGAAAAATTGAAAGCAGTTCTTAATTTAGTTTTAAAATTTATCAATCAAATAGATGCAACTTAAAACCCTGTTTCATTCTTATTTTTATTCTGGTTTCAATGATTTCCTCACAGGTTATTTCAAGAAATTTCAAAAATACATACCAATATAATCCTCCACACATTCTGCATTTAGGAGCTGTTGGACTTGGGCTCCTGCTTCAAGAAGTGGTTCAACAGGTTTGAGCTGAATATTAAGCTTATTTGTCATTTCTCCGGGAGAAGATACTCTTGGTGCAAAATTCTATCAATAAATGACATCATAACATGATATTAATAAACTGGACTCCTTATTTTAACTTCTTAGAGACTTTCTTTTAATTAAGACAATATGAACACTTCTTTACCAAACTGAATAATTTCACAAAAAATAAGCAACCCATGGATGAGGGTGGAGACTACTTAAATAATTGGTGGGAATTAATTCTAGCAAAGTGGGATCTTATAATATAAATGATAGGATTATTATTTTTATTTCAGGTAAACAATTTTTAGCTAAGTGCACGAAAACATAAGGTATTAACTGGCTATAAAGTATCCTTATAATAAGATGAACAATTACCCTTCAAACAATCTTTACCACATAGATAGAATAGGCACACTAACTATATGGAAAAAAATTGTAGAAAAAATTCAAACTATGCATAAAATTATGGCATATTATATTTACAGAATTATTCGTGACTAAATTCTGTCAATCAATTTTTAAATGCATGAATAACCTTACATGTAAAATTACTTTAAAATTGAAATTTTCATGCATAAAAAAAACAGGAACTGTTCACTAAAAATTGGTGAAGCATGAGTGAATAGATTCAAATAATTAAAGACCAAATTAGTGAAAGTACGATTTTGAAACTCAATGATTTTTGAAAACAGTGAAGCAATGACATGAAAATGCAAAATATCACACCATGCAGCACAAATTTCAAGTTTAGATTTTTGTTGGATTACCACAATATATAATTAATTTTTAAAAAATCCCTATCTAGATAAGGGAAAATAATTTTCCTGAAAGATTACCTGCAGGGCAAAAGAAGTTTTGTTCCCATAGAAAAGACCCAGACGACCCAAGTTCTGTCGAAACTCTGACTTCACGCCAATTTGGATGAGATCATTTTCAAATAATACACCATTGTTTTTACAGACAAACCTTAAAAATAGAAAACAAATATTATAAATTGCTTATAGCACTAGGTCTAAAAGAGATACTGATAAACATTTAAAATATCCACATTTTACTCTATCAAGCATTTGTTAAGGCCAAGCAGATTTAAAATTATGCCATTACTATTAAACAAGAAGGGGTTTAACCATCATTTGGTACTGAAAATAACTAAAAAAAGAAAAACATAATGAAACGTAGATCAAACAATTGTACATACTTCTTGGGGTTATAGGATCCCTGTGCATCATAATTGTTGCTTGCAGATTGTTGCTGATTAGCAGCTGGGGTTGGGGAGGCAGTTCCTGTCGCATTGGTTGACGATGAATTGTATATGTCACCCAGAACATCAACAAGAACACCCATATGACCAGGAACAGACCCTCCTGCAGCAGGATGGGATGAGGGAGGGGTCGAGAGGCCGAGAAGGTCTGCTGAAGCACTGCCAGTTCCTGATGCACTACCTGACGTTACTGAATGCACCTAAAAAATGGTCAGGTTGTGATAAGAACAATTGTCAGAAATTGAAGTATCAATTTTCACAGCAAAAAATGTGTGTTTAAATATCAAACATTACAGTAGAAGAAGAAAACGTTCTACTTTGCATAATATTATCTTAGATATAATCATAATTAAACCCAATTTTCATACAGGTTAAGCCAGAGGAGTAAAGATATCCTCCATGGTAAAACACCCTTTAAGGACTTCATGAATGCAGCAAGCACAAAAATCATATGTCATTCACCAGTTGGGTTTTTACTTCAACCCCAAAACAGAGACATGCATATTACATCTTCCTATATTGAAACCAAGACTTTATTTAATTGAAGAAACCTATGGAAAAATATGCAAAATCAAGCGATTCGTAAATTTGTATGAGGGAAATACATATTTTAATAGGGTGATCTGATATTTACAAATCAAATATTTCACAGGATTATAATAAAGAATATATACACACCTCACTTGTTTACGCCAACTTTAAATAGAGATATACAAAATGGCTCACTTTGAAAATGCTCGAGTACCATTTCTCGTATTGAAATGAAATAATTTACTTGGTAATTCCACACACTTTATTTAAAAAACATGACCCAGGTTTCGTCGTTGAATTAAATTATTTCACTAATTAAAATTAAATTAATTTTATCAATTATTTCATTTCAATATGTTATGCAAATTCCATAAAGTTAGGCCTGAAACAACAAAAAAATACAATTTTTCAATTCGAAATAGGAGATGTATGTTAAATATAGATGAAATATCCATCACCATTATGTTATGATTAAGTGTGCTTAATCACCAGCAATGAATGTGCATAATATATTATCAACGGCAACACCATGGAGAGATGCAAGAAAAAAATGAAGAGGTGTTACTTTTAGATATCTGTGAGAATTAACAGATCAATAAGAGTTTTAGTGAATTCTTAGGAAAGTTTCTATTCTTAAGTCTGAGGAAACAACAACATAATTAAAAAATCGTTATTCCCAGTTTTGCTGGAAGAATGCCTTTTTCTATTGTGCTTGAATTAGAAATGTGACTATTATAACCCTCTTAGTGCGGCGGGGATTTCAGGGGTACTAGTGAGAAGTGCGAAGGGTAATTTAAGAAAATGTATCACCTTAGGAAAAAAAACATTATGAAGTTATTTGTCTAGATATCCATATGCAGTTTTTTTTTATTTTAAAATATAATGTTGTAGTTAATAATGATGCAATACATTTACAACATCTGAAAAATAAATGTAATTATTACAGTATCATAAATTTGAAGAATATTTTTTTAGCAATAATATTTCGATTTTTAGACACAAAACTAATATTTTTTTTAAAACATTTTTCAATTAAACTACAATATTTAAATATAATAAAGAATCAAGAAGACATGTAGAAAATATTATAAATAAATACAGAAAAACCAGTGAATTGCAAATTTTTTTGTCAGCCTCTGCATAGTTCGATTTTGTTGAAAAGGCTGATCTCACTGAGTCAAATTGGGACTTTTCCCCTTTCCTTGAGACTGCGGCAATGTGCTTACAATCTAAAGGTAGAAAAAAACCAAGTTCTAACTCACAGAGAACTGCTGACAATGTAATGTATTACCCAGGGCAAAATTGATTAGATAGGATGGATGGCAAGAGAAACCAAAATGATTACAAAGCAGTGCTCTCATCTGCTCAACAAAGTCTGAATAAGCAGCTATATATCAACACCACGACACCACAACACATTCAAGAGATTACAGATAAAAACAGATTGGTAGCCTTTCAGTGGCTTTTCATAGTGGAAAGACCACTCAGAAAAAAAAACGAGCAAACAATTAGGCAGAGCTTCCCGAAATGTACAAAACTGAACGAAAAATTATAGTAAGAATTGTACTTTTTGAAAAGCATTTAAAATTGCTAATAAAAAATTAAAAAAATAGTTACGTAATTCTATGGAATTCAACCTATCGATAGCACAAAAACCATAAATTATTAAAGAAAAAACCATAAGTTACAACGATTTAAACAATAGCCTACGCAAGAGTCGATATATCGGCCCGCCGCACTAAGAGGGTAAAACTTCCTATAAAAAATTCTACATTTTGCAGAATTTAATTTTTTCTGTCCAATAAATTTTCATATTCTTCACAATTTTATAAACAAAAACACACAAACCATTATAAAAATGAAATAATATGCCATAAAAAGTCATTAAATAGTTGTGATGAGTTAAAAAGAAAACAAATCCCATTATCAAAAGCATAACATTCCACATGGTTAAGATTAGGTACTATACTAGAAAATAAATTCCCAGATAACCATCAAAAACAATTACGCCCTTTAAAGAGTAAAAAATAATATTTTATCACCATTACTGAGATGAAGATTTCAATGATTCATTTCTTTTTATAAAAACCTGGGTAATACATGATAAAAAATTGCATCATCATCGTGGGGTGACAAGATTTTATAAACATTTCAGGTGCAGGAACATGAACTTGAGGTTATTTCAGCATTGATTTACATGGAAACCAAATCTGTCCATTAATAATCTTAGAAAATTCATAGATAATGTAACATTAAGGTGAATTAAATTAGAGGCATCACTATGATTGTCGAATGTAGAGTTCTTTTCCACCATTGAAGATGATGGAAATGATATTTTGGGCCATATGCCACATAATATCTTTTTCATGCATTAAAATTCTTCAGGTTTTCAGCATTAAAAAGATTTCCAACATCTTGCGGACATGCAGGGTGTGATAGGAACACCTATAGCTTAGCAGTGCATGTATTGCCTGCACAACTAAAGAGGATTAATTGATTTATTTAGTGATAACACAGCTAATTCATACTTTTTTCTTTAGTTGCAGACTTTTTAAAAATTTGTATACATGTGAAAGTTGCTGATGACAGGAACCAGTTGTTTCTCCAGAAACTGAACTTGTAAAATGGGAGGAAGATTTGGCCACTGTGTTATGTCACTAAATATGTACAAATGACAAAAGGAAAGCAACAAATAACATCAAACCAACCTGAGGAGAACCGCGTCCATCTTGAGCTGCAGCAGCAGATGTGTGATTGGCAGCTGATATTGGTGCAGGAGGTCCTTTACCTTCTTTAGCATCAACACCACCTTCTGGCACCCTACCAGGCTTCTTCCTCTTGAGCACAGCCAGAATAGAAGACTCCCTTTCTGGGAATGCAGGCATTTCTTCCAGCACTGTGGCCTGTTTAAAACATTAAGCACACAAGCCATTAAACTCAAAAGAAATTAAGTACTTTGCACAGAGAGTAATAAAATGAAAATTCATAATATATTGCTAGCAGGTATGGGATCGCAGATTTTCGGCGTTCAGATGAAAGACTCTCCATTCTCGGGATGCCACCACATAGGTTGTCAGAAAAACAACCTACACGGTGACATCCCGAGAATGGATAGTCCTTCTAGCAGGTATAATTTGAATAAGATTCATTTTGACATCTAGAAGACAATATGGTGGCATAATATCATATACTACTGAACTCCACAAGAACACAAATCTATGGCCATTAGATAAGCATGGAGGAGAATTAGGAGACTTAACTAGTAAGGCAACCAACATACTGGAACATAATAAAACAAGCATCATTCGTTCCGTCATCTTTCTTGTAAAGCATAACACTTGTTTAGTGAAACCACTTTTTGCTTATAAATAAATGTAAAATATGATAACGAGTTCCATGTGGAAAAAATTATGCACAATGTTAATTTAAAAGAATTACATATGCATTGTTCAGGACCATGTTCACCTTTTCATCTATTGTGGACTGAAGTAACTGGTATGGGAACTCCATTTTTAAGAGCAAGAAATTATTGAAATGAATAGCTTTTTTGCTATGATATGTACCTAATTCCTTTTTATTAGAAAGCTGTATAGAGATTTGTTTTTGCTGATGCTTCAAATCATTGTAAAAATGCAACACACAATTACCACTATATAAATTTCTGGCACACATCACCACTCCCTTATTAGTGCAATGCCTCATATGCATGGTATAATGCAAGTTTCCTGTGATCTCCAGTTCACAATTAGCCTGCTGTTCTTCACTTCACTCACAGTACACTTCTTCAAAACTCTTCGATTTTCTGAATGGTCAACAAGTAGGGGTTTAATTTCTAAGTCACCCCTTATACTTGCGCAAAATAGCAGTATGGGATGGCCTTTCATTGGCTTGCGGCTGAACAAGGCATTCTCTTCTACTGTTACATGAAGAGATATAGGTTTGCTTTGGCATCTTATTCCAGATGAGACATCTCATCACATTTCAAAAGCTTTTCAGCCCAGTAACCCTCAGAACCTACGAGATTCTTGAAGTTGAAGTACCTTTGACTCTGAGCTGGCTGCTTCACCATGTTTCACAATGCCATGGATGCCAGTTCTTTTTGTTAACTTCTCAAACCACACACAGCTCCCCTTAAATACTCCTCCAACCATTAATTACCCTGACCACTTCCAACGAGGCTGGCAAAAATCAATTTACCCTTCTCAAATATGATATTCTCATTATTGTGTCGCATAGCAATTGCTTTTCCTTTATCCATATAAGAAGCAACCTTTCAACATCATTAAAAATATGAGTCTGTTGCATAGATGTTCTTACTCTTTGAAGCATGTATCTACTTAATTTTGTCCTTGTTCTCAAAGAAAATGCAAATAGTTGATATCGACCAATTGTTGATGTGCATACTAGATCAACAGGATCACACCTTGTTCCTGATTTTCTTTGACTTTTTTTAATTTCTGTTATTTTCATTCCATTGTGGTTTTCTTCTTACATCCATTTTTAAAACTATGCACAAAATGTTATTAAACTTTGCACCAAAGAATCACTAATAATAAGCCTGAAAACAAGTTTGGAAAAATATGCGATCATTAACCATTAAGGCTAGTAGAACAAGTGCTTAACACAAACTGAAGTAGCAGGCATGCATTAATTCTGGGAATTCCCCTCTCCTCATCGCTTGTTATGCTAAAAGTAACTCATCAAGTGAGTCAATTTTGAGACCAACAATTTCACTTGTAATATGAATTACTCGCTATGCAAGATGCTCGTTAAGCAAGGCTTCACTGTACTACGTCCATCTACTAGCTCTGCCACTCAAGATATTATAATTTCAAATTATTTGCCATGTTAACAAGATCATAGTTTCAATTTTCCTCATTTAAATCCCCGTAGGATCACTCATCAAAGCTTACTACACATGCTCTTATGACCTAATTAGATAATGACTAACACCAGTAAGGATACTATCAAGTTGTGTTGCAGAGGGTAAAAATTACACTATAGCATGAGTAACTTCATGCTTTATAATCTTGTAACTAATCAACTAACTGCAGTGGGATCCCAGAATAATGAGAATTCAAATCAGCTTAAGCATACTATGCCATATTTCACAAGGAAGGATGAGATGATGACGAGGTGGGGGACCATTGTATAGGAACAACAAGTAATGGCAGATGGGAGAGAGCAACAGATGGTCAGAAGGAGACATGGGTTAATCATCACCAACACTTGGTTTAGACACCAAAAAAGGCATAGGTAAACAAGGAAAATACCTGGTGACTCAGAAAGGCATTAGTTAGACTAAAATATGGTCAGGCACAGATTTAGAGCCAGTGTAATCAATTCACAGTTTCCCCGGAGCAGATGAGGACTCTGATCACAATTTAGTAGATATGAAGTGTAGCAACCGATTAAAAAAATAAGGCAGGGGAGACAGGTTAGGAAAGGCAAAGTAAGAGAATTAACTGGATTGACAAGGAAGGATTATCAGCAGGCTGTAGAGAAATTCATGACTGAGGGGAAGGAGCCGAGTACTATCAAGGAAAAATGGGGCTAAATCAAAATAGAGATACTGAAAGCCGCAAAAGAAACTATAGGAACTGTTAATAGGAATGGGACAATGAAACCATGGATTGCGGATGAGGAGATTAGAAAGTTATAAGAGAGAAGGAAATGGAAGAATTTCCATACACACTTAGGTAGAAGGGAGTATAGAGAGTTAAATTATAAATTGAAACGGGTAACAAATAGAGCAAAAGAAGCAAGGTGGAATACACATTGCGAGGATAAAGTATGCAGAGGAAGGGTAAAATTGGTGCTTTGTACAGGAAGGTTTCAACAGTGTTGGGAAGCAAGATGGAAAATCTGTGTTTACAATCAGAGATAAGTTGGGAAAAATATTAGTTGAACCAGAAAAGATCCAAGAGAGACAGAAGTAATATTCAGAGTAACAGCAGAGTAAAAACAATTAGACCGGTAAAGACATAGAGATAGAATAAATGTATGACGCAGATGAGGATAGCTTGGGTCCAGGCTTACTTGATAGATAGATAGAAAGGGCATTAAGGGAGATGAAATCAAATAAGGTTGTGGGGGTAGACAACAAGGAGGAAGAGTTTCAATGAACTAATTCATAGCATTTATGAGAGAGGAATTTGGCCAGAAAAATTTGTCAGATCAATGTTAGTTCCCATTCCGAAAAAGGGAAAGGCAGCCAGATGTGACGACCAGAGAACAATTAGTTTGATTTTGCATGCAGCTCAAGTGGTTCTCAAGATCATCAATAATAAAAGAATGGAGAGCTGGGCTAATGGTTAATATGTGGATGATCAATTTGGGTTCAGGAAGGGAAGAGGTATACACAATTCCATAGCGATAATGATTTGGAAGAGGCAAATGAGTCAAGGGAAGAACTGGAGGTAGGAATGAATGTGTATGGGGAATTCATGAAATCATTTAGGTTTGCTGATGACCAAGGTTTCATAAGCCAGTCAGCGAGAGGTTGACAAACATTGCCAAGTGCATTGGAAAGTCAGAGTGATAGGTATGGGAGAGAATATAGGCACACAAAAAAGGTTATTTGGTTTTCCAGAATGAAAAATGCTAAGCTAAATGTGATAATAGGAGGGCAAAAACTACAGCAGGGGGAAGATTTTACGTATCTCAGAAGTGTTTTGGACCAAAATTGTCAAAGTAGTAGGGAGACACACATAAAGGAAAGATTTTCATTAGGCAAAGAAGCTTTCACAAGGAAGAGGGAAGAAATCACAGGAATCTTTAGAAAGGATGTTAAGAAAAGGCTCGTTAAAACTTTAATATGGCACATAGTTTTGTACAGTGCAGATACATGGTCATTGAAGCAAGATGATGAACTGGAAGCTTTCAATGTGTTGGTGTGGAGAAGGATGGAAAAGGTAAAATGGGCATTAAGGAAAACCAGCTATGTAGTGCAGGACATGCACCCATTTTTCCCCAAGTCTTGCACATTGCTAAGTTCTACAGGGCTTCGAAAATATTTAGTATTAGACAAGGACTTTACCCCGCCAGCCCCGGTGGCGGCAGGGTAACATCCTCATCTGTCATTCCAAGGGTCGCGGGTTTGATCCCCCCTGGGTGGGTTTCCCTCCATCTAGGGCTTGGGTGTTTGTAAATGTGACCATTGTTATCATTGATAATAGTCTGATGTTAAGGCCAAAATGTGCTGTTTTCGGACTGATTCTAAATAAATAAATCCTCTCCCACCACATTCACCTTATGCCAAAATACTGGTGGACTTTTGCAATACCCAAAAGCACATCATCCAACCATTGAAGTACTGCTCAATTACACCTTCCAACCACCAGAAGTAAATTTCCAAAGTACACCATACAGAGAAATAATACAATCTTTACTCCAGCATGATAAAGTAATTTGTTTCCTCTCGAGCATAAATAAATATCATAGGGGTTTACAATTTTTAATGAAAAACTTACCAGTACATCCGTGGAAGCAATGATGCTCAACTGCAAGTATTCTGATGCTCTCTGCTGCAACTCTGCATCAGCACTACGCAAATTACTATGCTGTCTGAATACTTCTTGAACCTGCTGTTTGATTTCTGGGAACAGGTTGATGAACTTAATGTATGTTGACAGCAACAACGCTCTGGTCATTGGAGAACATAGATGATACTGAAAGTGAAACATAATACGGAATACAATACATAAAGAGGGCACTTAAAAACATGAGTCGTGCCGATACCATTTCAGAGAAGAAAAATGCAAGTAAATTAATACTAGTGACTTAAAACAGAGGAGATCTCCACATTAAATATTCCTAATTCTAGCTCAATCTGAATTCCAGCACAATCTCCTTTAAATGGCGAAACTCAACTACAGTAAGCATCAATGAAGATCATAAATGAGTTAACATTTTGTCATTATTTGCATTTGGTATCTGAACTCTCTACAAATCAAAATATTAAAATCTTTTAATAATGACTTTATGAAATCATTGAAATTAACAATTAATCCATTCACTACGTAAGTGTCGTGCACTTACTCCAGACAGGCAAAACACAAATTGATAATACTGTTTACTGACATATTATTGCATTATTCATATTCTCCCTTGCCAGTAGTCAATTTGCATGCTGTGGTGATGTTACAAAAAATAAAATAGCACATTTCTACATTCATGATTATAATCTTTTAACACATACTACGACTGACTTTCACAATTCTTAATTAAATATCAGATGAAGTTGTTTTGACCATTTTACATAGAAGTATCCTCTAATACATGCTTTACTTGATTTCCCCTCAGGGTTTCTACATACATAAGGAATCATTTTAATTTTGATCTTCAATTGAATGTACAAAGAGGAAACAAAAATTGCAAACAGCATTTAATTATATGGGTTAAGACTGGGACCTGAGGGAACGGATGAGCTTACAAGGAAAGTATCTATCAAGGAACATCTTTAATATAAGGGTAAAAAGAAACTTAACATTTCCACCATAAAGATTTAATATTTTACCACCATGGGTTCGATGCTGCGCATCATCATCAGGTCAAAACCATGGTTATGAAATATTAAATCTTTAGGGTGGAAATGTTAAGTTTCTTTTTACCCTCATAATGAAGGAATTCCACAAAGTTCAACCTGAAACTGTTGTTTATCGAATGTCTTTTAATCCATTCATATCTATAAAGAATCATAATAAGTATCCACTGTAATATAATTTAAAAAATTAATTTCTTAAACATTAATACATCGAAATTGTAAATAAAATTACCAATAATTGAAGTTCCTAAGTGTTTTCATAATGTAGTGTCCACTTTACCAGCTACCAAGCCACCAACTAACTTATTAACTGATTTTGTGAATAGAATACTTACAGCAACTCTCCTTAAAAAAAATAATACACCACTTGCATTGATAGGATTGAGCCCTTATGGCTAGTAGTATTGAATGAATGTAAAACTCCTATAGCCGTAAACAGTTTACCTTTCTAGACTAAGTACAAATGAAATTAGTTGGCTAACGCCACAAGTCAAGAAGGGATAAAATGAAAGGGATAAGAAAGGTGAATACGAATACGCGTATTTCGGCCACAAAGTAGCCCTCTTCAGCGTACTGAAGGAAAATCGTCACAACAACACAAGTTGAAGTGAGCTCGTCACCTCACTTTGTGGCCGAAATACACATATAGTATTCGTAGTCAGCTTTCTTATCCCTTTCCTTTTTAACGTCTACCCCTTCTTGACTTGTGGCATTAGCCAACTAATTTCATTTGTACTTTGTTAAGAAAGGTAAACTGTTTACGGCTATTGGAGTTTTACATTCATTCAACACCACTCGCAGGTTATTCATTAATATTAAATATTAGCAATTTTCTGCTAATCTAAATTAATGTGCTTTAAATGCCTATTAAACATACGATTATTATTTCAGTTAAAAAACTGCAATGTAGGAAAAAAATTTTGAGAAAAGACAAGGAAACAGACTACTTGCCAAAGCTTATCAGAACCTTGCCATGATTCTCAGAACTATGTATTCATGTACTATATTGATGTAAAACGCTTACCTTGGAATGCAAAAGCTGGAATTGAACTAAAGGTGAGGAACGCTGGTCACCAGCGATGAGATTACCAAACTCCCCAAGGACATACCCTCCAACTTTAACCATGTTTTCATGGCATGCTGGAGCCTGGAGAGCCTAAAGAGATTAAAATTGAAAATAGAGTTTAGATGAGTAATTTCTTCCTCTGCAATTCCCCTAGGAATGTAAACTCTCTTGCTATTTAATAGCTAAAACTTAACATTAACCCTTACAATGGGAGGATCAGGTCAATGGATAGGTGATTTCCTTGAAATTCATCATTTATGCTTCCCATATCTCCCCGACACAAAAATAAACCCTTTTGGGCATAAACAACCAAAGTTTATGAAATAATTGCATTGAAATATAGAAAAAAGCAAAGATGACCGAGCTCATAATATTATTGTACATGTGATTGAGTGTTGGATGCAGTGGTTATTGCTGGCGTGGCGAAGGTTGCGAGCTCAATGTTACCTTAGTTTCATGTTTCACCTTTTACAGGTTTTTTGCAAATTTTTCTGTAAAGCCTTATTACTATTATTATTATTATAATTATTAGATGCATATTTATTTCTTACATTTTTCATCTCCTGGATAGTAAATTTGAGCTTCATACCTTCTGTTTTTTTGCACTTTTTATCATTTTTTTTTCATTGCTTTTAATATAGATCGTAACTACATTTAACTTCCTTTCACCATGAATTTCACATTCACTGGGGAGATTAACATCATGGTACCAATGAAAACATCTGCATTATTTTCATCAGGAGCACCTTGCACAACTCAACTCACTATAGATGCATTTGTATTTTACCATGCTATCATGAAAAATCACATCACAAAAAATCCTCAATCTGTAACAATCATGTTAAAAACTAATCTAGTGTTTTCATTGTTAATATGAGGGTAATTTGAAAAGTTTTCGAAATGGAATAGAAATAAATGAATTAACTCGGTGAAACATTTTTATTTTTCAATGCAGTCTCCCCGTACACTAATGCACAAAGATGTTCCAATGTTTTGATTCCATCTCGAAAATTATATTCCTTAAGGTCTGCAAAATACTTGTCTACTTCAGCTGTTAGTATAGATGGAAATCTGATGGAACCAAATCTGGTGAGTAAGGTGGCAACAATTCGCATCTTAGTTCACATATTTCTGCCATGGCAACGACACGTGTGTGGACATGCATCGTCTTGATGAAAGATGACTTTCTTCCTTGCCAAGCCTGGCCTTTTTTTGTGCATATTTTGTGGCAGTCGGTCCAGGAGGTTATTGTACAATTGCTTGGTATATGTTTGACCAGTGGGAAGATAATCTATCAGCAGAATCCCTTTGCATCCCAGAAAACTGAAGCAATCACCTTTTTGGCAGACCATATTTGCCTTTGCTTTCTTTGGTGGTGGTGAATGAACATCTACACACTGCTTTGACTGCTGTTTTGTCTCTGGGGTATAGTAGTTGACCAAAATTTCATGTGTCGCAGCAAACCAGTGCAGAAGATCTTGTTGGTTGTTCTTAAAAATAGTCCAAACATTGTTCAGAAATTTCCATCATATAGCAGATAATTTTCTCATATCCAATTCCACGGTTAAAAGGTAATATGCCTGTTCAGATGATATGTCTACAGTTTTAGTGATTTCTCCCACTTTCAGTCTGTGATCTTTCATGACCATTTTATGCACTTATGTAATAATTTCTGGGATAGGGGCACATTTTAGCCTACCATCACGCAGATCATTATTTGAGGTGTCCGGAGCAAACAAACTCGTTTGTCACTCGGCAAAAGTTGCATTTGAAGGAGCAGAGTCCCCCAGAGCATTCTGAAAGTCGGCAAGAATTTTCTTTGCTTTCCTTTCTTTACGAAGTACGAGGGTCATCCGGAAAGTAGTACCCGTTCGTGCCGCATGAAGTGCTGACGACGCGAGTAGCCGCTGGACGAGGTCAGATAGCTTCAGTGGCTTGTCTGCCTTCTCTGAGCCAAGTTGCGTGACGCTAGCATTGCCTGTGTTGTTTCTGTGATTGTTTACAATGTTTAAAAAAATTGAGAACGCCGCCAGTTGTGAAGTGAGGGCAGTGATTAAATTCCTCAATGCAAGAAACGTTCGCCCATGTGATATTCATCGCCAATTAAAGGAGGTGTATGGAGACAATGTAATGGACGAGTCGTCTGTTCGGCGGTGGTGGCGCAACTTCAACATGGGGAGGGGGAACACACACGACGATGAGCGTTCGGGGAGACCGTCTGTCATTACAGACCAACTGGTGAGCTCAGTTGACGAATTCGTGAGGAACGATCGGCGCATCACAATTGATGACATCTGTGAGCATTTTCCCAATGTTTCTCGAACAATTGTTCATGAAATTGTTAAACACCATCTGCATTATGCAAAAATTTGTGCAAGATGGGTCCCTCGCGTATCTCAATGAGCTGGCGGCGAAGGACTATGCAGCAGGAATACAGAAACTTGTCACACGTTATGACAAATGCCTTAATTTGCTTGGAGATTATGTTGAGAAGTAGTTTAAAGTATCCTCTTTCAAATAAAATTTTTTATGTTTGTTAATATTTACTTTTGTGTCTATTTCACGAACGGGTACTACTTTCCGGATGACCCTCTTATTTAATCACTGCTCGAATCTCAATTTTTTTTCCATCTCTAAAATCTCTTCATAGGAACAACAATCAAGAGGCATCCGCACCACAGATGTCTTCCCAAAGCACTGATCGGTTACGTGTTTACTCATAAAGGATTACCCACTACTACATGGTAAACTCGTTGCACTAGCGCTGACATCTGGAGATGATTCCGAGAACCTTTCAAACTACCCTCGTATACACACATATCCCTATAAAATACTTGTAGGAATTTAAAATGGAGTAGTTATAATAGAATCACATGAAATTAAATGAAAAAATCCAAAAAGCCAAAATTTACCATCAGCCGGATGTAAAAATGAATAGAATCCTAAAAGTGAGGATGATAAAGTCACAACAAAATTAAAATATAACAATTGAAAAAGGTAGTCGTGGACTGGAATTGAACTGGTGACTAAAGTGTCAATAACCGAGAATGCCACAATGGGAAGAGAGTAATACATGGGATCATCAACAAAAGAAATGAGGAAGAGGGCAAGGGCTGACCAGGAAGTAACTTACATTTAGGCCTAGCATGGCAGTGGGTAGGGCTAGAGCCACCACCTTCCTAAACATCCCTATACTCAGTACGCATCTTGCTGTGGTAGTGTGCAGACTATGGTTCTTCTATTTCGCTCACTGCAAACTTTAAAAATGTGCGCTTCAATAGAAAATCCCACGAGTTGTGAATCGCGATCTGTGATTAGACTTTTACTGGGAAAAAAACAACCACAAGCCACTCGAAATTCATAGGCAACTTTGAAAAGGGTACAGAGACAGAATAATATGTGAAGTTGGAGTGAGGCAGTGGTGCATTCAGTTTAAAAATGGTGGCACCAATTTTCACGATGAGGACTGTAGTGGTTGGCTTAGTCTTGTGAAAGATGAATTGATGGTATTAATCAACAAAAAATTTGCGAAAATCACCGATTTACAATTATGGATCTCTTGCTAAACGTGGCTAGTGACATAGAGCTTTGACAGTGATGCAGAATTGCATGCTGGTGTAAACAAGTGGTTACAATAAAAGGCATCTTTTTCAGAGATGAAATTAAAAACCTTGTATATTGTTATGATGCCTCATTTGGAATGGCGACTATGTAGAAAAATAGTTAAAGAATGTGTCTTTCAAATGTATATAATAAAACTTTGCCTTCTCACTAGGTTGATGTTTTATTTCAAAACTTAACCTACTTTCTGGAGAGCCATCACTGACAGCTCGCGAGATTTTCTAATGCAGCACACATTTAAACAGTTTGCAGTGCACGAAGTAGAAGAACCACAGTCTGCACTCTACCACAGTAGGATGCGTACAGAGGGTAGGGACGTTTAGACACCAAGATGGTGGATCTAGCCCTACCAACCGCCACACCAGGCTGAAATTCTAGTTACTTTCTTGACAGCCCTGGTATTTACTTAGCAAAAGATCAAGACAGGATTTAGAAATTGTAAGATTGATATTATAAAAGTATTGAGGTCACTGAGAGAAAGGAATACAGAATACAACCAGAATTAGTTTTCTGCCTGAGTGGATTTGGAAAATGTATTTGACAAGTAAATTGAAGACAATGAATGAACCCATTGTAGAAGATAGGAAAATGCTACAGGATAAGGCAAAATCTCCTAAACCTGCATGCATCTCATTCTGCACAGTTGCAGTTGATTTATGGGGAAACATAAAAAGGGTGCCAAATGAAACTTGCTAACAAAAGGTTGTTGATTATTGCCCTATTTTTCAAAGCAGATGAAATCTTTAAGGGAGGCATGCCGAGGATCACAGGAAAGGATGAAAGTAAGTGCTGCTCATCCAGTTAGTCATATTTGTAGAAGATAATATTAATTTGCCAGTCCTTCTGACATAAGAAGGCCAAGTTAAACATAATGGAAGGCAATAAACTACAACCAGTAGAAAATTTTGCCTTCATAGGAAGTATTCCAGATGAAGATGGCAGACGTCATAGGGATATTAAAAGAATAATTCTTTGAGGAGGAAAATCTTTACAAAGAAGAATATGTTGATGGGAATTACTGCGAAAAACAAGTATAATTAAGTGAGAAGCATTATAAATTAACAAATATACTATAATAATTGACCTCAAGAAAGTATCACTTACCTCAAAGACAGTCTTAGCAGCATATCCCTGGACATCATCTCGATTTATGACTATTTGAATAACACGATACCAGACTTCTTCTGACACATAGTCACCTGCAATTCTGATGAGATTCAAGATGACATCCACATACCAGGTATAGTCGGTTGCATACTTTTCAGCTAGGATAGCCACCTTCAGCACCTACAATAACAATGACCAGGGTTTATGTCATAGCAATTTCAACCTTAAATTATATTAAATACAGACAACCCTCTACAATAAAAAAGTCCTCAATCTACCAACAACGACATGTAGATGTAATGAGTAAGCCTATTATGAGAACCACAATATAATTGAGTAATGCCTACATTAGAGTTTATTGCCTCATGGTTCACATGTAAACTGAATAAGTAAAAGCAAGGCCTACATGTTACACCCAAGAGTGATAATCCATCATTAAAAATAACCCAAGATCTGCTTTAAAATAGATGAAAATACTGTACATCACAAAGCCTGCCCTTATAGAATGATTTTGTCACCATAATTCAGCAGCTCGATAAGGTGCTTCATACAAAATATACCAGCAGCAGTAGCATCAGTGAGCCTCAAAATAAGGTGGATGCCAAGTCCAACAGGGACACCTTACCTCATATTTACCAAGCAAAATCATACTGAATTCAAGGGAATGTTAAATTCTAGGGGTGCGTTTCAGCAGGAAAGGATTTGGTCCTTCTACCCTAAAGATTCAGGTTTTTACTCTCTGCATGGGTTTAGTATGAGGCAAAATCTGCCCTCAATTATTAAACACTAATCTTAATCTAATCATAGATTGCAAAAAGGTGTTTGATAGAGTGAATTGGGAAAAACTCTGAGTACATGGCAGAAAATAGGAATATTATATAATATTATAGGAGGGTTCTCTTTCAAAAGTTTCGTTACCATTCTTCATTTACCTGTTACACAATAAAATATAACATTCCAAGTTGTGCTTTTCTTTTTATATCCTGATAGGATACAGTTTGAACCACTGTTTAAATGATTGTAGAAGGTACCTCTATATTTATGCTATTGAAAATCAAACGTGACTTCTGAAATCTTACTTCCAATTATGAGTAAACATGTGAATTGGCCATGGTGATTTAAACAACTAGCATCTGAATAAAATTTATTGAAATTTTATTTTCTGCATTGAAAAATAATATAAAATTGCCATTCTTCCTAATACATTGTATATCCTTCTGAAACAAAAGATTTATAATGGCTCAAATCAAAACAATATTTCATTACAAATTACAACATAAAACATCAGTTTATACTTCAGGCAGACGACTCTAATTAGACTAATATATATGCCAAAGAATACTTTAATAACACACAGTTAAACCACCAATCCTAAAAATACGAAATGCTTAATCAAATGAAACACTATAATAACCCAGTTTTATTGCAGAAATTTATTTTTTTAAATTTGAATGCTTACAATGAAACCCAACCTAAATGTCTTAGTTGGACTTGACCCATCAGCTCTATGGTCATATCTGTTTCCATTTTCTTGCTTCCACATACATTTTTGGCCATTAATCTTAAATGGTATTTTTCTCTGTATTTCAGAAATGATTAAAATATTACAATCTATCACTCACCATTTCTTCCCTAATGGAATAGTCTGCAGTTTCTAAGTAGTTGAGCATTTCTTGTACAATTTCTTCTGCATTGCTCTTGTCACACATAGCGTATAACAAATCTACAGCTTGTTGCCTTACAGACACATCCTTTTCCATCTACGTAGAAAGATAAAAAATTAAATAAACATGTTATCAAAGATTTACAAATGACAAAAACAAACACTTGAAACGTGAAATTTCCAAACATTCACCTTCATGGAAAGAATCACCACTTCTTGATGCTTTTTGACAGCTTCATGAGAAAATTCTGATGTCGCTAGGAGACACATTGACTCAAGAGCAAGATACCGAAGATTGGTTTCCCTATTTGACAAAAACTGACCCAGTTGATTGCATGCTCTAACAAGCAGGTTAGGTTCACTGCAAAAAGAAGAGAAAGAATATAAACATTTTTGCAATTAGGGCTGACTAACTTTGTGAAGCTGCATTTATAACCACCAAAAAAATGGGAGAACAAATAGATCTGTAGCATTATTTAGCACTTTAATAGTGGGTGTATGTTTGTAGCATGACTCGACATTGCACGATATGCAATAAGAATCGCTAACACAGCAACTGAAATATTAATCATATTTTACTGCAAGTTATTATGGATGTTAGACACTTATACTTTAAGAATACATTAAAGCTGTCCAAATAAGGTCTGGCTTAACACACTGGCTTTTAAAAAAAGAGAGAATAGGTATTAGAGAGAGCTTGCATATACACATTACACTAAACATAAACAATTCTTTATACCACAAAACAAAAATCTACCATCACAAATCTTGTGAAGTTTTGGATAAAATCATATTCTGAAACAATGTGTTGAATGAATTTGTAACACAGAAAATTAACACACCAAATAGAGGAAGAAGTGAGTTTAGGGAGGAAACATCAACAATCTAACCATATATGAATGGGAAAATTAGACAAGAAATTAAATATTTGTCAGCATAACTTGTCAACATCCCAATGAACTATAATTTATTAATACAAATGTGGATATACACTTTGTACATAAACAACAAAGGAATTTCATCTACTTTCAACATAGTCATAAAAGATAATTTTTATAATTACCAGGAGTCATAATTTAATTATTTAAAGCAAAAATAAAATGGAGGGAGGATTTAGTTGGAGCTAAATAACTGTCAATCTTGGGGAGAGTTATGGATGCTTTACAATATAATACAGAAGCTACCATACCACAATTAGGCACTTGCCACTGCTCCCTTGTAGATTACTGAATCATTTATCTATGGATTGCATAGTAAGCACATAAATAATTCAATATTCCCTTCCAACTAAGGAGGTCAAGTAAAAAATCAGGAGGCAGTACGTCAAGTTTACCCAATACCACTTGAGCTAATTGACATAAATTCAAAGAAGAGGAGCTAAAAGTAAGAATAAAATCAACCATGGAACAAATTAAAACACAAAAATGCTACTGAAATAGGGTTATCTTTCATTATCAAAAGCAGGATTGTAGGTACAGCTACATGCTACTTATTTTTACAACATAATTCTTGATCTCACCACTATTTTGGAATCAATCAGCATATATCAATGTTGTTCCCTTGAGGAATTTAGTTTAGAAAGTGTAAGAATTTTCAAATAATTTTCATCAATGTTTTGGATTTTTGAAGCTTCTTAGGACTTAATTTTTCTGACTTTACCAGGCTTAGTTGCCATTTTACGAGACCCTATCACTCCGGTTTCAGACTACCAAAGAATTTCAGACAAGAAATAGAAGGTAAAAAGCAGATGATGTGATATAATATGAATTTAAAAATTGCACTCAACTTTGCTTTTAATAATAAGAATTCTGAAAATATTAATCTGGCAAACAAACATCAGGTAAGTACATTCTGCGGAATTAATTTTACACAAGTTTGGAGATCATGCAGAAGGTTAACAAACATCACAGCTCAAAATTAGAATAATAAACAGCTTACCTGTCATTGTGGATAATAAGGCTGATTGCTTCAAAGAGAACAGCATTCTTAGCATTTGAATGCTGAACCTTTTTTGACTTGGGAGGCTCCTGTGCTTTATTCAGTATAGTTTCTAGACATTCATTAAGCCTACCACGAACTCCAGGATCTTCTAAATGAAATGAATGACAATGTATAAAAAGTGTTGCCTCAACTCTTATAAGCTGCAATATTTTCTTTTTACATGGTAAAATAAATTCTAAACACACTCGAACAGCAACAGAAGTAAGATTTCAAATGGATGAAAAATAAATTAATTTTTATAATTTCCCTGACCAGTACCCATTATGCATAACCTACAACATGATTATAAATAACAAATGAACTTAATACATGAAACCCCAAACACATTAAAAAACACAGTGTATATGCCAATTTGTTCGTCATATGAATATCTTTATTATGAGATATAAATACTTGTGAACAACCATCTCAAAATAAACAGTCATGAAGTTTAAATTTTGTAATTTAGAATACCTTAATTATTTGACAAAAATGAATTTTGGTAGCCGTTGATTGGTTGCATGAGTTTCTTATGTGAACCATATAAGAAAATACAAACTTCCTGGGAGTTTACAAATCAGTTTGCAGCCTCTTATTCAAATCATTTATGCTAAAGATGCTTCATTCACCATTTTTTAATGGTTGAGGATTTTAATTCTCATATTATTGAGATTACTGACTTAGTAAATAATACAAAATGATCAATCAGTAAAGGCCATCGAACTCTCATTTACAAGATATCGTCCAGACCCTTTCTTTTACATGCATGGCTGAAATGGGTAATATATCATCTAATTACCTGGAGGGGTGTAATTTTGTAATAGCCTTAGAAGTTTTACAGACAGCCATGGCGCAGGCACAAAGTAATAAGTATAATCTTGAAGATCTGTGTAACTAGCAGTGACGATCTGAAAAAAATTAAAGCACTTATGAAAAAAACTAAATTTATTTCTGACCGCAGTAGTTAATGTGTCAGGAGGATTTTTAAGCATGAAATTTCTTAACTCTTGGCAGTTAAAGACAATATTTTAGGCATAAAATAACTACAATAAACTGCTTTTTCACCTATTATCTTCAGTTCAAAATAACTTTTCCAGGCAAGCAATACTGCATACATTTCAATTAACAAAATTGTATCCACTTGACTCCTAAATTAATTTCATTAAGTAAATTAGAAGCACAAAAAAATACAAACATGAACTTTAGAGGAAATAGAAACATAATTATGCACATGCTTATACACTTAATGATAACTGAAAGTAACATTAATATGAATAGCATCATTACATGCCAAGCCTTTTAAGTTGAATAAGAACAGTTAAAATGAAATTCATCTTAAAGCATAGCCAACTAAAAAAATAGATGGTTCAATTTCTTCACAAAGATTGTTATTAATTCATTGCCACATACTTGTCTAATTACAAATTTCTGATATCTAACAAAACATCAGTACTAATGAGAAAAGTCAAAATCCCAAAATCATAAACAGCAAAAAGTATTAAAAATAAAAATTGAATGTCAGTCGCAGTTAACACACACATGAAAAAAACTCATACAAACCAGTATTATGTAAACAGTAAGCACTACCATTAAAAATGCCATAAAGAAAATAAAATGTATACCCGACTAAGACGAGAGACAGCAAGGCTAACGCAGCCTTTATACTCCTCGGGGTTTTTCTTGACAAGTGCATCAATTAGTGATGTGGCCGCTGTAACAACGCCCATGTGCTGATCATTGAGCAGATGAATGATTCTTGATGTCCACTCTCCACCAGGTATGACCTCCTGACATGTTCGAAACAGGCGAAGCAAGCACAACGCAGCACTCTGCTTCACCACATCCATTGTGTCCCTGAAGAAAAGAAAAAATGTTCAGCAAACATTTTAAACAAAATCATTACATGTAAAATGAAAGAGTCATATTCTATTCCTGCAATCTGCTCAATGAGCATTTAAAAAAATAGTAAATATTTCAATACTCACCCAGATACAAGGAGTTTTGGAATTTCATTTCCAAATGCCTCAGCCATCTCTTTGCTACCAATATTTGCTATGCATTGCAGAGCCAAGTTTACATGAATAGGATTCCTAAAGGGGAACAACACTATCTTTCAGAACAATGATAAATAATTTCTGAAGATAAACCTATAATTTCTATAATGGATATTATCGCTACCAGTATACATGAACATTACAATTAAACTTACCTAGATGATAAGTCATTCTTGATGCTCTGAATAATGAGTTTGATTAGGTCACTGTTGGTATTCACCAAAACTGATATGAACAGGTAACCCTGGAATATAACGAGAATTAATCATGAAGACAGAAAAAATGAAATACTCAAAGAATGAAACATTTGAAATTCACCATGCTTTTACAAAATTACAGGTACGAGGGTCATCCGGAAAGTAGTACCCGTTCGTGAAATAAAGACAGAAAAGTAAATATTAACAAACATAAAAAATTTTATTTGAAAGAGGATACTTTAAACTACTTCTCAACATAATCTCCAAGCAAATTAAGGCATTTGTCATAACGTGTGACAAGTTTCTGTATTCCTGCTGCATAGTCCTTCGCCGCCAGCTCATTGAGATACGCGAGGGACCCATCTTGCACAAATTTTTGCATAATGCAGATGGTGTTTAACAATTTCATGAACAATTGTTCGAGAAACATTGGGAAAATGCTCACAGATGTCATCAATTGTGACGCGCCGATCGTTCCTCACGAATTCGTCAACTGAGCTCACCAGTTGGTCTGTAATGACAGACGGTCTCCCCGAACGCTCATCGTCGTGTGTGTTCCCCCTCCCCATGTTGAAGTTGCGACACCACCGCCGAACAGACGACTCGTCCATTACATTGTCTCCATACACCTCCTTTAATTGGCGATGAATATCACATGGGCGAACGTTTCTTGCATTGAGGAATTTAATCACTGCCCTCACTTCACAACTGGCGGCGTTCTCAATTTTTTTAAACATTGTAAACAATCACAGAAACAACACAGGCAATGCTAGCGTCACGCAACTTGGCTCAGAGAAGGCAGACAAGCCACTGAAGCTATCTGACCTCGTCCAGCGGCTACTCGCGTCGTCAGCACTTCATGCGGCACGAACGGGTACTACTTTCCGGATGACCCTCGTATATTCCAAAGAATATTTTATTTTTATTTTTAACAAGAATATCTTAAATTAGAAGGCACTTACTATCTGTTTTTCCGAGTATTTATTTGAGGACAGCAGGTTAACTGCCTCCATGTGACCAAAATCAATATCATGACCAAGTAAGAATATAAACAGAAGTTTGCACACATATTTCTTCTTTTGGTAGCCATCTAATGTTTTGTCTCCTTTGAATTTACTCCTAATATTTGCTAATTCTTTGTTTATCCTTTTTATTTCCGCTTCTTTGCTCTTGCCTGGAACAAATAATGAAAGAAGAAATTTTCAATACACTCATCAATGCAATGAAACAGAGGGATACCCCAAAGATCAAAATTTTCAGCCATGACAAAACATATCACATGAAAAAAAATTTAATTTTCATTAAACCATACCATCAAATAAACATTTGGAATTAGTATAAAACCAGTGTAGAATTTCTATTTTTTTGCACTAACTTTTTTACATCACAAAATGTACCAATGGCTTTCCTATGATTTGATCTTTTCCTGTAGTTTGGCAGTACCTACTTCATGTTAACAACGTTTCCTGGTCAAAATCTTACTCCCAAGAGAACATTAAGAAACATTTGTTTATCATCATTAATGGCAGTTATCTTAAGTATGTTTTGGATGGACACATTGACAACCCATGCCTACATTTCCAAAGGTCATCTACTCTTGACACAAGACAAACATCACTAAAATATCCCCTTCAATTCTGCATACTTTCTACCTCCCTCCACCTTGCCCAACATATCTATTCATTTGCTTTTGCATCTTCTCCAACCTAATGTTCTCTCCTTTTATCAATCTCCAACATTCTATCTCTATTCAGCGCCAACATCTACATTATGGATGTTCTCATACATCTACATCTACTCAATACCCTACAAGCCACCACAATGTTATAGGGTGGGAGTTGTTAGGGCACCACCCATAATTAAGAAAAAAAAAACACACGCAAAAGCCACAAATTTATACAATCCATTAACAAAACATGGTATACATTCATGCAAAAACCCTTACAACCCACACACATGCAAACACAAAAACTATCAACTAACATACACATGTACCTAAAAATATACCTGATGCCTTTGCAATGTTTAATTTTGTTCCGATTTGTAAATTAAATGTTTTTAATATTTCTAAAGTGACTTTGGTTCCTTACTATTACGATTCCTGATTGTTCGGGGAAAGAATGAGTATTTGTATCTATCTGTACTGGCATCTATCTCCCTTACTTTATCTTTGTCGTCTGATCTACCTAGATAGTGTGGGGCCACAATAATTCATTTAGTGCCATTGCTGAACTCGTTTGTTCTGAACCTTTCTACAAGTTAAGTCTCACTGGTTCTCTTCGTATCTCAAGCTCCCAGCCTAAATCCTCTAAGAGCCCTAGATATGTCACACTTGTTCTTATTATAACAATTTTTAACGAATCTGGCGGATTTTCTCTGGACTTAATCTAATTCTTTTGGCCAAATTTGCCCTCATGGATCCCAAATACTTGCGGCATATTCCTGAAGAGGTCTGTCTAACTAGAGCAGAATATCATCTCTCCTTAACTTTTGTCAGAGGATGATGGGCCTTAAAAAAGCGAACAAGAAGAACGAGATGCTATTGTACTGGCTTCCCACCCAGAGGCCCCGGGTTCGAATCCCTGCGGCGTCGAATATTTTTCAGTGGCATCTCGATCCCTACTTGAGGTGCTTAGTGGAGGGCACTTTGAGTGAGCATGCCATCCGTCAGATGGAACGTTAAGCTGTGGATCCCTTTGCACCTTTCATTAAGGGCAGGCTAATGCTGACACCGGGTTTCTCTCCACCCTTCATTCTTTCTCGTCCATCCCTAATGGTGCAAATGACCTTAACGGTCGGTCAACTCCCCTAAATACTACTACAAAAAGCAAACAAAGGTGGAGAAGGTCAGAAAGTACCCTACAACTATTGATCTATAATACATCTATGATGAGCTCTAAATTGATATCTCATTCATGATACTCTAACACAATCCTAACATTCAATATCTCTTTAAGGATTATCTACCTTAGTGATCAAGACATAAATGAGGAAATAACATATGCAACACTAAATCCATTAAGTCATTTGCTTCCACTGGATAGGACTGCCTGCAGCAAAAGCACCAGAAAATTTTCTCAACGGCTAAGATAAGAGACAGTCATGCAGGATGGGTTAAGAAAAATAAGACAAGTCATCCTGACGTACGGGCAACCCACACGACACGTCATAGAACCGCATCGCATAATCTGACGTACTGCCAAATGGCAAAGAAAAAAATAATATATGCATGGGAGAAAGGAGAGACGTAAACATGATATTATAATTCATTGAACCCAATCTAAAAGAGATATTAATTTGCAGATAAACCGTACATCAACTTAAGACTTGTTGCAGATACAAGACCCCAACTGTTGTTCCCTGTCCCCCATACACCAATTTTTCTTAATAAGGATAAAAATACCAATTTTTGAACTCCACCTTGGGAACTATTTTTTCCTAGTTTCGTTCTAAGAAAAAACAACTTGGATTCGGTCTGGTACGTTCAAGCTTGTTCTAGACCAGGGATCGGGAGTGGCGGATACATTAGGCCCCACCCACCTCTTCGCCCTCCCCTCCGAAGAGAGAGAGGAAACTTTTATGTCAATTGTGAAGAGAATAAATGTCTTCTAATACCCGAAGACATATTTAAATCGAGCAATTAAATAATTTTGTTAACTACTCTGGTGCCATATTTTTTTCCTTCCCTCACCGTCCAACACACATTTTTTTTACTTATTAGTACCGAATTTAACATAACCACGAAACTCGACAGAAAACATTAAGCAAAATTTATTTTTTTTAGCAAATTCACATCCTCGATGTTATGCTACCGAGTCCCTTCCATCACTTTCTCTCCGCAAAAATCCTCTACCTGCCCCTGGGGGTCCACAACCTTGTCTATTGCCAACATTGTACTGCTGTACTGTAATGTACTGCAGAGCATCCGCACATTGTTGTAATTAGATTACCGCAATACAAAAAGGGCATTTTACAAGGCGTCCAAGCGATTATAATGCCCGAAAATCGCAGACAAGGCCTGAAAACCTTTGTGGTGTTGTTGTAACTCCGGTCACTCTTAGCCGACCCGCTAGACACGCACGTGCAGGAAATTATCGCAAAGCGTTCATCGGCATGATTAAAGGTCTCCAAAATGCCGCTGACAGAACGCAGGATACTAGCTCGGAGTGGCAGATTAAATGCGACTATTAAAAATCAGGTCACACCCCATTTGGCGAAAAATATTACGAGACGTAATCATTTAAGTGCTACAAGGACATCGGGGTGCACGACAGCTTCTATCAATGTTAAGTATATGAATTAATGTGAATCCATGTTTTTTCAACGCCAGAAACACAAGTTATTTAATGTCATTAATCTATTGCTGAGCAAAAGCCCACGCAATCAAAATAAATTATGTAAAACGACGAAATGCCAGTGATATATCAAAGTATATTAATTTGATGCAAATTTCGGCCCCTACGACGTTGCCATAAATCACTAAAAAATTCTCTGTACGCTTGAAACAGTGCAACGCCCGACTTATCACAGATGAATCGTTGTCCTTGTCTTGGAGGCAGAGGAGGCGGAGATGGGAAATGGGTGAAGAGAGGGTTGTTTGCCGACTGATGGTGGAATGGGGTTGGGAAAGCAGAAAACACCAGGTATCAATTATCCGAACCCACATTTTAGTGTCTAAGATGTTTCGGGTGAGTACCATATAGAAATTTAAAGAAAATAGTGATATTAAGTAAGAATATTGGATCCGGCACGAGGATAGAACCGAAAACAACAGCTCTTCATCATATATACTATTGGAATAGGCAACGTTGAGCCGAAGATGGCGTGGAAATCGGCAATTTGGATGATGAAGTCTTTAACATTACGAAATTCACGTTTATTCAATTAACACGATCCAAACCAAGCGTCCGTAATATTTTTTCGCAGTGATGGCCTTTCGCCGGTAATGGCGAATTCAGGATTTTAGGATTCAAGATTACTTAACTGGGATTAAAACCTGGACCGCTAGATATCAGACCGAACGCATTAGAAAGCCAGTTTAGCTACGGAGGCATTCCCTTGCACTGTGTATTTCTAAAGGCTTCAATTAAAAGGACATTCTCCTCTTTTACTAAATGACGCTGTGTTAATCATCAGTCGCCAGTACACTGACTCAGCAGCGCCTTGGGGCGCAGGTCTTATCTCGTGCTGGCCATGTGCTGGCGTTGAACGGGCACGTGGTAGCATGTCACAATGGGTTGGTCTTGCTATTTTCTAGCTCCATGAAAATTTAAGAGACCTCTCCTTTCTGTAGCATTCCTTTTTGCCAAACTAACATTACGGTATACCAAAAACTGCACGCGGGTCGCGCAACTTTTCCATTTTGGGATACAAAATCTTTAGTTCATTAATATAAGCTAAACCCTCTCCATTTTTTTCGGAAAAAACACAGCGGTGAACGATAATCTCGGACTGCAAAAGTACTGGTCAATGTAGTGAAATCTATCAATTTAAGTTTTCCGAATCAAATTTCCGTGGCGTTTTCACTGACAAAAGATTGATAATTTTTTACACACAGCAACTTATATGATACACAGATCTACATACGCGTATAGATGCATTGAGCATCGTACTACAACCATTATAAGGATTCCTGACCGAATGTCAAATTTTAATCGGAGAAAAAGACCGAGTTTTCACGGAAAAGGGAGCACGAACATCATGCAATTGTTATATATTAACATCGATGATTTGAAAATAACGTTGATGTGCAGCTACGTACATCATGCAAGCTGAGCCGGCCCAGAGCCCAAAAAATATTGCGCTTCAATCCACCACTTTCGAGCCAGAGTACTGCTGGTAAAAATCAATCCCAAGCAGCCTAGAAAATACTCATTTCTCCCGTCTTTTAGGCATCAAGGAAACCAAATCCCGATCTAGAAATTCATCCCTGAAATATTATGAACCCGAATGTCTTCCAAAATTTCCAGGAAACCCGCCGGCGCTGGTTTAATATCCCATGTGCGTGTGGCAAGAGCAAATAATCGACTCTCTCCGTCCCGTCAAGGGGGACGATGGGAGGAAGGGTGGGGGAATAAATCGATGGATTTCACGACACTTAAACCCACACAATGGGACGGCAGAGTAATGGGGAAGAACGTGAAATCCCAGAGTCTGAATGAAGTTCAACGTGAAGCCAACGCGAGACCACATTTTGGAGCGCTCGAGCGAGTTGAGAGGGGTTGTGGAACGGTCGTGAGGGGAGGAGAGAGGGGATGATGGCCAAGCGAGGGTAGAATTTTAGGGAGAGGAGCGACGAGGCGCCGGCCGCTGAGCTGAAGCGCTTCCATCGGTTGCATAACGCCGCGGGGGGATCTACGGAGGCATGAGCGCCACTTAAAACAATAAGGAGGGGGGAAAGCACACACCCTTCACCGGTGATCGATCCCAGGGAGGTGCTGAGCCATGCACCATCAGTGCACTCAACAAGTGCGCCTAGGAAAACCACTAGGACTCATTTCGTGAAGTGCATCTCGAAGGTAACGACAACGGGATGGGACGATTTATTCTTCTCGGCTTCAAGGAGGATCGTCGGTTATCAAAAGCGCTGTATTTCAGTACCACCAAACTTTTCGCATAGGAAGGGAAAACTGTTGTCCATTGGGTGCCATTTTGAAAAAATTCATCACGCATTCGTTTTTAAAATGCAATAGAAAAAAACAATTTTGTGTTTTTAAGGAAGGAACAATGAACAGATAAAACGTCCTTGTGACGAAAATGATAAAAAAAACCTACCGTACTTACAGATAACATGGTGGCATGTATTAGGATTTTAAATACATAAAAGATGTGGACCTAGTCATCGACGCAGTTGAAACTAGGTGTTTTCACAATCATTACATCAACCATCAAACCCATCAACCTCTCACCTTCCCCTACCATTAAACTATATGACCCCCATTCGCCCAATCATCACTCTGCCTCCCCTACTTCTCTAAAAAAATATATAATACCGCAGATGATTTCCCTCAGTACCTGAAGATGATACAGTGACAACGAAACAAATTTCTAAAGAGGAAAATTGCTATTATTCGGTAAGACTGTGTAAGTAGTTTGTCCGAAAGAATAAAACACAGACGAAGAAAAAAGCACAATTAATACAATCCCATTATCATTTTGTACTTCTAAAAAAATATAAACGGCGGTTAGCAACTATGCATTATAATGGAGGTCACATGAAATGCGAAATGTGACATGACAGATGGAGCCGGAGAATGATTATAAGACCCCACCACAATGAATTTCAAACGCCTCCTCAAGAGGTGTCGGCGACTTCCTCAGCATAATGCAAGGCAGAAATTTTTAAGTGAGGGAAGTCCTGAAATGGAAGTAAACTCTCGCTTGTCGTTATCATGTGATTTAGCTACGAGGTACACTATTTTGACCCAATGGTTTATTTTGAATCGACAACGTTGTCTTTCGAACTGCAACATGACAAAAGTCATGGGAAAAAAGGTTCATGAGCACATTAGCGCTGGTAAAAACTAGAACAGCTATTGGCGGAGAATAAATTAAGGCTCTTTATAGCAAAATGAAGTACCGTTAAATTTATGTGACCAAAGAAAACTTAAAGTATATATAAGTAAGATTATTTAACACGTCTATCGAAGTCGATGGGTTTAGTTTCGAATAAAAATACATTGACCAAAATGTTTACCTCACTGACCAATAGATAATAACCAGTCCACCCTGAATTTGTTTGATTACGGTCCAGGGCGATACAAAAATAAGAAGAATACCAACCGAAGAGCTATTATAAATACAGCAGAGTAATGAAGAATGATCGTAATTTAAACGCCAAATTACTAGTAATCTATCAAATCCCAGGACTCAATCTTAAGGTTTACGATGAAATGTCTGGCTTTAAACTTTTTGTTTTTGTATGACAAAGTTTAACAACTGAAATCTGCGGCATTAGGAGGAAAACAGTTAAATGTTAAAATCGGGCAAAGAAGGAATATATTTAAGTCGCAAAAAGTCAATTTCAATAACATGCATGCAACAGTAATTTTCATCTTTCCCCCTCTATCGAGAAGATAAATGTTCATGACTAATATTTTCAAGTTCCCTAGACTCCATAACATTGCCAACGTGAGCCACGTTACAAATTTTCGCGAATGCGATACTAAAAAATGATCTTTCCAATTCCGATCCAATAACAATGGTACAACTATAGCACTGAGGAGACAGAGCATTAGGAAAAAGAATCTGTAAAAGCCATGACTTCCACAAACTTCTGAATTCTCTGACTCACTGCACCTCCACTAGGTCACAGATCTGTGTGGGAAATGTATGCTCTTCATTGATGTTCAGTTGTTTTAAAAGTCGAAACAATTAGAAACCACCGCCGTAACACAACGGCAATCAAAATGATAGAGACTACAAACTGGAATGTTTTCATGAATGCGCAACATAGTGTCTAGCTAAATGGTAATGAAAATTGCTTCAATTTCATCATTATAAAATGGTATGAACCAAATACCCCGTACTAAAATAAAGCAGGCATCCGACTTCAGTCGCCCATTTCTCCATACCCGTCACTTATGTCACCACTGCTGGCCCCATTTGTTGCTCTGGTATTTTACCAGCGCTTGAACACGTGATTGCTTAAGATAAGCTCCCCAAAACTAAAAAGGCATCCTCCTTGGAAGGAATTCTAGGATCCCACATCATATTCCCAACTCCCTCAAAAAATACGCCCTCCCGAGTTCTCGAAGAAAATGAGTTATTTCCGCACTTCATGCACAGATTTTCTCAAGTGTGACACCTATCCGGGACCAAATTCAACTCTTTCCTAAAAGAAAGGCCATACCATAAATCCTTACCGTCCTTTCTCTCCGATTCCATCTTCCAGAGGGACTTGATTGAGAAAAGCGTTATTAGTAAACATTACGCTGAAGATACATTCAGCTTTGGCAGGTTTCCGCCG
The DNA here is from genome assembly GCF_022747635.1 of Hetaerina americana. Taxonomy (NCBI): domain Eukaryota; kingdom Metazoa; phylum Arthropoda; class Insecta; order Odonata; family Calopterygidae; genus Hetaerina; species Hetaerina americana. The sequence continues at coordinate 37,854,191 of NW_027287427.1, read as the reverse complement.
TAGACAGATATCCGCTTTACACAGGTATCAAAGCATCATTTCCTTATCTCCCTTGAGTTATCACTCGAGTATTGGTAAGCTCGATGGCACTGTGCTACCGAGTGAAGGACCTATCGATTTTACACGCAACTTGATAAAAAAACGTGCAAGGTGGTATCCTCCGCGCACAAGAAGTGAGGTCGGGAGCCCCATCATCCTGCCTGCTAAAATTACCCCGACTCGTTGGCAGTCAAAGGTGTGTACACAACAAACCATTCGCTCTATTAATATAAAAGGAGGGCGTGTTCGCTCCTCTTCAGCTCTAAACTTGTTGGCTGAACCATCGTGCGCTCAAAGGCTTACAAATGTCAACGAAGTTTTAGAATTTCTCTTTCACAAATGTAGTCTAACATACAGGCCCAGTACATTCAGTAGCTTAAACCAATGGATACTTTTTCAATTCAAGTCCTACTTTCAAACGACTACATACATACCAGGTTTGTATAAAAAGAATCGGTAACAATTTTTCCTCACGCGGACGTGAAGTGCTGAATTCAGACCGACGGTTAAGCGTGCGCATAATCGCAGATCGCATTGGCATAAATAAGATGACAGTGCACACCATTATCACTGGAAATTTGGCGATGCGAAAGATATGAGCTTAACTCGTCCTGAACGTCTTGACGGACGACCAAGAGCAGAGTCGAGTGCTTGCGAAGGCCCGCAACGGCATCGCGACGAATGCCCAACCCCCTAACAGTCCCGACTTGACACCAGCAGGATATTTCCTATTCCCAAAAGTGAAATCTTCCCTCAAAGGGCACCACCAGGGGCCACCCTAAGTGCCTTCAAAGAAGTTTGCACGCGTACCCTTAAGGACCTTCCGGAATGCGCCTACCAAGGAGCCTAGTCGTGGAAAAGTCACTGGAAAAGTGTGACGACGCTCAAGGGACGTACTTCGAAGAATTTTGAGACATTGTGGCATATCTGAAATAAATCCATTTTTCCGAAACTTCTATACAAACCATGTATGTTCCATCCCCCGTCCCATTTCGGAGTAGGGAAAATAGAAAAAAGACTGATCGAAAGGTTATTTCAGGGGATTATTTCCTCCATACTTACCCGTCCTTCCATGCATCATTCCCCTGTCACTTAAGTCGTGCCTATCTGTTCCTGAGACAATGATATCCCTTGTCTGGAAGGGCTTCTTCAACACATTTCCCAAAGACTCTCTTTCTAACCCTTCCCCTAAAATTATTCGATCTTTCCTCATGTCTGTTCGATGATTCATCTCTCACTCATCCGGCGCAGGACACTTCTCTTAGCCACGTCAATCACCACGTCAATGTAAACGCATTGTATAAATAAATAAACTTATAAAAAGGCTGCGAGTTTAATCTTATAACGTGGCTCAATTGGAAAGTATTAGCCCTCTAAACCTCAAGTATCATTCAAACTATGAGGCCATTTTCCCAAGAAGGTATTGGCTGACACGGATAGTAGATTGCATGAGTGATTGCTTTAATATCACCTTTGGGTGAAACATAAACAAATTAAACTAAAATATAAATAAAATCTATGAGGATTGAGATAAAATATGAATAATTCTTGAGTTTGAAGGATATACATACATCGGTCATAACGAATTCCCATCGGTCTCTCTCGATTATAAACGCATTAATGAATTTAGACAATCATGTTTTCTGTGAAAGGAGCAATACAGAACGGCTTCCAGCTAAATGACGTTTTGGGGCGGAAGACAACTTAGAACTTTATATACCCACGATTAGCAATTCATTTTGGTTAATACGGCGTATTCCCATTGAATAATTACCTCACACCTGTACCTGGTTGTCCGCTTCCTTATCGTCGAGCTAATGAGATGTATTCTGTGTATGTTGCACCAAAATATAGACAATCCCTTTGATATTAAGGAAAATTGCATAAAATATTAAAGCGGAAAGAGAAGGATTTTAGAGGAATCATCTTAAAGAGGAAAGAGAAGAAATAGGTTCAGTAGGGAGGAATGCCTGATGAGGGTTGGATATATAAAACCGAAATTCTAAGAAAGGGAGGTTTCGGAATCAATACTTTCTCCCAATAATTAATCGTCGGGACACGTTGGGATACACTGAATGAGGAGAGAGGGATTTAGGAACATCATCGATTAAGGAAATGATGAAACAAATCAAAGGAAACGGGTAAATGCTATTTGAAACATCTTTGGGATGGATTGAATCATGTACCCTTGGAACAAAACCCTTGGGGAATCTATTAAATCACAATCTTCATGAAAGAAACACAAAATCTGAATTGTGACATCTGTACATAAACGGAAAAATTTTAGTTGACTGCAACTGTAGCAGTTCGCAAATTCTTAGAAATTTAATATTTTAACTTTAAAAATTAATAAATTAAAAATGGCTGAATTTACACATTAGTAATATTTTATGCACAGGCGAAATATATTTTTATCATCTAATATGGTGATAGTAAACAGTTCTACCAATATGAACCAAACTTTGCCCATCTACCTTAAGTTCTATTGAATTATTACACGTGACAAGACATTTGAACATAACTCCTATCCCGATTACACCCTCTTGAAACGTGGTGTTCGCCCAAAATCGGCGAAATATCAGTGTTGGCATGAAGGTACCGATACGAGGGACGACACTTTTTACCTCGATACGAGGAACAACACTCAAATATTCCCACGGGTCATCGAAAAGTATTGTTCTAAGACCATAACGATTCCGAGAGATCTGTACTGCGTTAGAAGCCAAACAATCCAGCAGGAAGAAATATTCTCCTAGCTGTCACATCACAGTAGACTTCTTTCAGTTACCTATGTTGTTATTATTCTTAGTAACGATTCATTTCTTTTTATGAAGACCCCCAAGTTTGGAATGGCACAACCCACTGTCGCAAATAAAATGAGTCGGTAAAACACAAAATTTCAATGTCAACCAAATTAATAAAATGTCATAAATCACGTAAGTGCTAACTGTAACTAGCCATGTACTACATATATTGAAGAATCTACGATTTGCGCAAGCAAACAGTAGGGAAGACACTAAAAAGAAATGATTTTACAGGTAGCAACCCAAACGCTAGATATCAGGAGGCCAAATTCGAACAAAAGTTTTAAATTCCCAAAATTTTGCTTGTCGGGTAACCATTACGTCGAGACAAACTATTCTGCCATAATTCCCTCAGGCGGGACCACATCTTTCGAGGGCCGAAGGAGCTTTTTATACAGTAACCAACTGTTTGAGGTAGATTTTTGATGGACACAGTCTAACCACTGCTTCATTTCTAAGCCTCTCCTAACAAGACAAAACCTGACATCGAACACTACAAAAATCTTTCTTCAAATCCGCATACTTCTTGCCTAAATCCACCTTCCGCCCAACATGCCGATCCTTTTTCTCTCCCTACTGCTCCTGCCTAACGTTCTTCCTTCAATTACAATCTTCAACATTCCAAAGCCAATAAAAACGCTGTGCATCCACCCTTCCTTGCCTCCCTTATCCCCCAATGTACCTAGTACATTATCTTGCTTCAACGACCCAGTTCATGAGGCGTACAAAACCACGCACCTAATCAAAGTTGTCACTGATCTTTTCCTTCACATTTATCTCAACGTCACAGTCTTCAACTCCCTCCTCCTCGTGAAAGCTTCCTTGGCTAAAGAAATGTCTATGTTCCTACGACATTGACACCTTCGGCCCAAAACAAAACACTTCCAAACGGGTAAACGTTTCCACTGCCTTAGTACATCCCCTCCATTTTTTTCAACGCTTAGCTTAATCTTCTCCTTTCTCAAAAATCTCATATTTTTATTACTTACATTAAGTCTCATCCCAAACCTATCAGACTGATATTTACATTTGCAAGCGCTAACAGTCAAACAATTGTCCACATTGAATGTACAGTATCTACTTTACCAACAAGACACACGTAAATACCACACACAGGAACAAGGTGGTTCGTATTAAGGATCGCATTCACGGAAATTTTGAAGTTTGAAGACCACCACGTCAACTATTGCCCGATGATGCGAGGATTCACGAACGAAGAAGCGAGTCCCGGGGTTAAAGGGTTCACCGAGGGCACCGCGACGAGACAGACGCAGACGTGAACGCAGGAACGACCCCAGAGGTCAAAGAAAGCCAACGATCAGAGGAAGAGAGGGACGGATAGGAACCCGTGATTGGGCAGATATTAGGCAGTAAACTACGACGACCCGTCCTTAGATGCGGTCGGCGAAATGTCTTGGAATACCAACCTATAACATGCATATCCGTGTATATAGGCTACAAAGTGGAGTATTACGCCGCGAATCACGCCAGCAAGGAGTAACAGCGTTTAAAACGTGGAAATTCAATATTTTCAATTTCTCACGAGTGGAATGGTAACACATTCAACCGATTTTTATATTCACTCTTAAAAGGTTACTGCAACACATTAAATTGAGAAATATCATGGGAGAGCACGATAAAAAAAATGGTTTTATTCATTCTACGAAATCGATTCAGGAAGCATCAAACAATGAATTATTAATTATGGAAAATTACATATCTTAAACTGTCGATGGACGTGTGGAACGCCATCGTCATACCATCAAGAAATAAGGTATTATAATAAACCCTAATTAGAGATACGGCACTATAATGATAAGGATAGCCACACTTGCTTCAAGAATGCGGGGAATCTATCGTTAAAACTTAAGGTGCATGCAGTCTGCGGCAAGCTAAACTGAGTTTTAACATCGCTCTCGTGAAGTTAGTCATTTCTGCGGTCCACTGAAAAGGTCATTTCTCAGTTTACAGCAATTTATTTCATTTCCCTGCGAAGCAAATACAGGGATGCGTTTCAAGTCGCTGAAATCATATTTCATTTCAGAAATGAAAAAATTCCAGGATGAAAAACCCGCCGTTAGCAATGAGCAGTGGCTACACTGACTACAGTGCTTCACCCGAGTGATTTGTTCCTACAAACGAAGAGTCACAAGAGGGAAATATGCCCACAGACTCGAGAGGTTAGACGTAAGCCACGACCACAAAGCCTCTTATATTAACCTCAGGATTCCCGTTCGCCGTGTTTAAGGCGACGAGAGAGGGTCGGCAGCCAGTCTCCTTCGCCCCTAAGACGAGATCTCGAATGGATTTTGCAACAGAGAAGGCCATTTTAGATTCCAGTCTCTAGAAAGTAGATGTTCGTGCGACTTCCGACGTTTTTAATCGATAATCTGAACTCCTCCTCGGAAGAATCATCGTTTCATCTCGATCAAACATCTCTTAATAACGGCAATACAAAGAATGAAATCCAATACGAAATATCTTTTGATTTGATATCGAAATGTGAAATTTTTTCTTTAAATCCCAGAATTTAAGAGAGAGGCACTTTAAGAGAATACAGATGAATAAATAGAAATATTTATTTAAGCCTAGAACAAACTGCCCTTTTGGCTAAAGTAATATATTTTGACATTTAAATAATTCTTCTTAGTCATTTGTATGAAAAAAGTATATATGAGCCTAAAATCAATGTTTATAAATAGAAGGATAAACGAAATGAAACATTTTTAACAAAGCATGAGGGACGTATTACACTGAACAATACATACCGGTAACAATAATAACAATTTGAACATCTAAAAGAAATAAGATAGGCAACACAACACATTGAATTACTCGTAATTGCAACCGAAGGTCAATTCTGATTTCGATACTAAAATAGCAAAAACATATAATAACCAATTACATGTATTACTTCATAGCATCCCGAATTAGAATTATTGTGTCTTTGTCAAAGGAAATTATCTAGAAATCAAGCCATTAGCTAGCTCGTTGAGCTGTATTAATACAACAGTACCGACCTAGAAAGAATCTAAAATCGTCTTAGAGAAAACTATGTCACGTTGCGCAAGAGGAAACTCTTATTACAAGCAAACAAAGAACTAACGGTCAGATTGAAATGACAGGTGGCATCCGAATTTTAGAGACGGTTTTTGCCATAAGGAAAAATACGACATTTATCATTAACAGTTTATCTAAGAAGAGGTCGTTTCATTCTCCATCACCTAATCCCATTTTAATATTACTTTTTATAATATAAACGATGTCACAATGCACGCTGGTCTCTGTTCTCTGCAGCTCATTTTGATTATTTCATCATTCCTATTTTAGTAACATTTGGTATGTTTGTACCACGGAGGTACCAGCTATAATTAACCACGGAATCTTCAAGTCGCCCCCGGGTGGTCATTTCCCTGATGGCACTCATTAACGAATAAGGTCAATAATTTTACCCTACCGAGCAATTTCCGGAACGAATAAAACCATGAAGTGAAATGGGAGTGCAGGGAAATGTTAAAATCAAATTTGGGACACCTCGAGTACATTTAGACTCATTACACACTAATATAGCGACGATTTAAGGTCCAGGAAGAAGCGAATCGCTAAACACCATCCATGAATGTCACGAGAGAAAATTATATCAAGTGTTTACTCGTTTAAGTAGGTATTATCCAACAATCGGGAAAAATAGTCCAATAAGGCCCAGGTTCAAAACACAATTAACGAGAAAGGCACATTGGCATTCAGTGTGGATTCATCCACTTATACAACTGAATCACATTTCAACAGTTTGCATTTTCGCTCAATACTCTCATCCATAACCGTAAAATGCATTAATTAGACCAAGTAATGCTTACCATCTGCTTATAGAGATCTATTATACAAATCAATTTTCCAACAGTAAGTTTATTCTATAAATATGAATTATGTGCGTGGCGAATTTGTTGGACACGCGTCGAGACAATTTACCACTGCACAAAACATTAAATGAAACACGCGACGAACCTGCGTAGGAACTACAATTTCTTATTCATCCCACTTTCCTACAGGTCATCAAATAGGATATCGCCAGGCCGTCTAGTCGCCCCAAAAAAGGGCCTAATTCACACGTGGATCGCATCTGGGCAAACGCAATTCGACGAAAAATTCACCGAGACGTCAACAATACAAATTCATCGGGCGTCCCCCTTCTGCAAAAACGTTAACGGCCGTTCACATTCCCGAAATCAAAATCCTAGTCCCATCTCACTGTCTGCTAAGCAGTTGATAGTTCAGTCCGTTTGAAATAGGCGAGTGGGGGGGAGATACTAAATGAGGAACTGAGGAGGGGGAGGAGCTAAAAAGGGCAAAGGAAAGTGTTCGGGTGCATTGCTCCGAGTGACCAGCTGACCAGTGATCGACGGACCCTCGACCCCCCGCCCCCGAAACAATCTATCTATTAACCGTCCCAGTGGCTTCCATGTGGACGAAGGCCGATGGAGCGGGAAAGGAAAAACTACCTATGTGTGCACACACAGCCTACGCATTCAACGGTGCTTACAATGTTACCACAACAATCATATAGCGTAGTACACTGAAAATGTTCAACATACGTAATAAACTAGGAATAAGAGCTAGGAATGGTAATGAAAGAGTGACTATTGTTTGGAGAATGTCGAAGGAATGGAAGCAGGAATGAAATACATTTTTTACATTAGGGTGCGGCAGCATAATTTGCTGGTTTGAATTGGGAATTACCTTCAAATCAGCCAGTTATGCTGCTGCACTCTGCATTTTAGTAGTCCTAGGTCAGGAACAGCTAAGATTCCCAAGCCAATACAACCATAAAAAATTCATCAAGCATAGCAAGCTCATTAAATCAGAGTAGCGAGAGAGAGAAACCCAAACCAGGCTCGTAGGATACTAGGACTAAGAAAAAGGAGACGGGAGTGGTCCGCGACTTGATAGTTTAATTTAGCAAGAGATTTATTAATTTAATCAAATAAAATTTATTACATCACCATTGATTAAATAATAAAGTACTGTTTACATCCAATCATTACGTAGATATTTTTTGATTTCCACGCGTGAGATCGAAAACGAGATTTTATCACGTTTTTCTCCATAAATTCTAGGTGGATAATTTGGCTCTATTCGCGGTGTAGTAACAAAAACTTACGGTACGCCAAATTTATCGGCTTTTCCAAATTTTCAAAACGTAAAGAATACGTAAAGAAAGACTGTCCAGTCATTCTTACAGCTCTGTACCAAGTAAATGTGTTTGTAAACATCACTAAATGATGAGGTTCTCCTTTCCTTCGAGAGCATCCATCCCACACGAAGAGGATGAGTTCACAGCCCACAACACTTCTCACGCAAGAGTATCACATCATTTATCTTTTTATTTTCGTTTCCGGCGAAGATGCAGACCCTACAAAGACCCATTCAGACAAGAAAACCTTCGCATTCAAAAATATGCCTTAAGAATTAATCAGACTAAAGTAGTTGGCGCAGTTAAACACGTTGGCGAGTCGATCCATCAGTAAAAGCGCTCATAAAAAATATTGGCGAACTGAGTGGGGGAGAACAGGAAAACGCTATGGAAGCCGTGCAAGGAATCAATCCTTATACGCTTTCCGGCAACCCCCGTAATCCCCTGAGCTACCCAATAAATACAAACGTTTCATTTGAGAATAAATACCGAAGCTTTATGCACCCCCCATTCCTATCATATACATCCATCAAGCATTATCGTAAGCTTGGTTTAATAAGTGAGTTAAGAGGCAGGTGTGCCATCTAGACACTGAAAAATCACCTAGGGTAATCCAGAGTTGCCTAGATTAAAAGCCAGAACCTCCGGTCTGTGTCCGAAAACACAAACTAAGCTCCCACTACTCACATCACTTTCTTATGCAGCTCGAAATGGACAGGCCAAAACTTAACCAAAACACCCTTTCGCAGATCACCACTGAAATTATATTTTCAATCACAATAGCGGGCGAATATCAACGCAGTGCACGGACGTGTGTTAGCAAAAACTCAGAAAAGCGGCCGTATTGACCCATAGCATACGATTTCACTGAAATAATAAGAGAATAAAAATTCCCAGAGAATGCTTATTTCAGGAGTCGTAATCATATAATTGTTTAGTCTCGCACAAAAATAATATGGCGGTTTCCTAGTTACGAACACGAAGAAAACAACATGGCAATGTTAAACAAAATAGGTCAATTTGATCACACCGCATTTTAAATGAGTATATGCTTTCAACAGTCCGCGTGATTTTCAGAAATATTTTTTTGTACATCACATTCAAGAAGTAGCAAGATAACGTTCACCATAAATAAGTTAGGGTCGTTGGCGTACGAGCCCTGCTATCAGGCAAGGTGTGGGCAAGTTTATGGCGTACACAACGACTTACAAAATGGTCTCACATTAAAATATCAAGGAAAAAGACAAGTAATAAAAAAATACCCATATAAATGCACCGCAGGCAACAATGGGGAAATGAGAGAGAAGAAATATTGAGTAAAGCCTTGAGAAGGAATCCGATATTTTAAAAAATTGAAGGGGAAACGGAAAAGGAGAGAAAGCGGGTAAGTGTTGAATGAGTAACTGGGAGAAAAGTGGCCACATTACGCGGAGAAGACAAGTAAACAAATCATGCTGAACGAGAATACGGTTCATCAAAACCATAGAACCCTGTCACGGAAGAGGAAATACCAGTGAGGCAATGATACGGAATTTAATTGGAAAGGACTGGAAGATGGAAGTCGTGATTGTAAAGTAGAGGGCGGCGGTATGGATAAAAACTGCCCCCCTCTAACGTGGAGACAAAAATTATGTCGACGAAGGGGGCACCACCGCCCGCGGGGAGTTGAGGAAGGAAGCATTTGCCGGCCATTATCAGATCATCGCCTCTATTAAACTCGACCAGGAGGGGAGAAGGAAAGGAGTCAGGAGGCAGCGGCGGCCGCCCATAGCCACGTGAAGCAAGGGACCGAAGAGAGGAGATTTCACGGCGTTCGTGGGACACGGGCTCCTGACAGCGCGCGCTTAGGATACAATGGCGGATAGAGGGAGAGAGAGAGACATGATTATTAATGCTGAAAAGTGTGGGTCTCTCCCTTGAGCCTCATCCCCTCATTTGGAGTGGGGCGATGGAGGATATGGGGTAACCGACCACGCTATTAAGAAAGCGTCTTCCCGCAGTCACTGTTTTCGAAAATCATTGCTATGTTACCGAACACAACTGGAAGAAGGTATACGATTCAGCAGTGAATCCAGAACAGATTAAGGAAGATGTAATCATTATTACCAGTAGTCTTAATGGATTGAGTTAGGTTTTTGATGAACCCTAACACTACGTACTACTGTCCTTCAACCCCTAACTTAGGATACATGACAAAATATTCTTAAACCTGCTGGTTCATATTTCAACGGCTCATTCTTGAGCACAGAATATTGCATACGTCAATTCCTTTTCTCCCTGAACCTCGCTTTCCCAATGCTCTCTCCTCCATTACAGTCTTCAACAATCCATTGCCTCTCATTGTCAGCACTCGTCCTGCCTTCCCCGAATCTCCCCCAACAGCAGTCTCTTTTCCCCTACTAAAACTAGATTTTTCATTTTCCTTTCCGCCCTTCTCATTTTCCATTATTTTCCACACCCATATCTCACAATCCCCCAACATACGCTTGCCCTCTTACCTCAACGACCAAGTTCGCGAGCCTTACAAAACTTAGTTCCTTATCTTATTACTGGTTCACTTGTAACACATGAGAATAAACGGATGATGGACGCAAAAATTAAATAATTTAATCGAACTTTTTCTTCCAAAAATACACAGGAAGAGAAAAAGGAAACCAAAAAAAATTGAGCCATGGGAAGACTTATCACATCATCAGAGATGCTTCCACGGTATTGCCTCCGGCACAGGCGAAGGGGAACAGATAGATAGATCCCTTTTGGGCATGGCTCATCACGGTCAAATCGACGGAGTTCCTTCCGCCTCAACGAACGATGCTAAGGAGGGGATACACAGCGATCCGTTCCAAAACTAAAAAAGATATGCGCTTCAACCTTTCACAGGAATTTTTACATAAAATTAAAATCCTACAATTTTTTATCTGCATGTGTAATTTGTCCAAAAACAGCACATGGCCCTTTACATTAGACGAAAGTGTCTATGCATGAATAAATAAATGTATGCACACATATATATGTATGAATAAAAAACTATAAAATATATATATATATATATATATACATACATATGTATACATATAAACATACATATATACACTCATGCATACCGTAACAAAAATGAAACAAAACAGCACCAAATAACACATCTTATTTCAAAATAAATACACGAGTCAAGAATTTCAAGAAGTCAAAGACTGTTAAGAGAGTTAGAGAGGAGTGGACCAAAATGATATAAAGGAGGAGTAGTGTGGTAGCGGCGGGATGTGCGTAAAGAATAAAAGTTGGGGTGATGGTTCAAAATAGCATCACAGGTTGATGAGATCTGAAAACCCAATCAAAAACTCGGGTCTTACACGTCCAACCCCTTCGGTAGTAAATACTTTTTTGGGAGAGTGCAATCCGCAATGTCTCGACCAGGTCCTTAAGATAATTTCTTCAAAAAAACATTAATTTATTGTTCTCAGAATAATTTCATGGCGAATTTGACGCTTTTATTGTTTAACATCTAACTCAAGACATCTGAGGACACGTTTCTCTTAGATACTTAGTAGAATTGAGAAACGAGCCCCTTGAGGCGGAGTCACACTTTTTTAAGAACCTAGATAGCCTGTCAGGCCTGCCTGACAAAAACCGTATATATCTACAGCCCTCTAAGACATAAGTTTATTATCTTATATTAATGTTGTATGCATCCATTTTCGTCGTAAGTATAGTCTATATACCTGTACATTACTGATAATTTGATATAATTTACATTTTTTGCAGGAGATAATGTTTTAGCTTGCGCCCCTTGATCCACAAAAAAATCGCATTAATTCCACGTGTCTGAACAAATTCAAGGTCTATGATATATTTTTCGTTCAATTTTAGGGCGCGTATCCACATTCATACCAACTCTTACTCGCGTGATGCCAAACGCTTGAAGCTATATTTATTTTGAACTGCGCAGATACCTAGCTTGCATTATTTCTGACGCCACCATTACGGCGTCTATGGCTATGCCGCTACTTAGGTTAAGCGAATCTATCCAGGCAACTAACGCTTTTGGACTCCATTAAGAAGCTTTCCCTTTGACCCTCAATTCACCATTGATAAAAAAAATGAATCTACCAATAAAACACATTCTTCGCCAATTACAAAGGTCGATGATATATAATAAAAGTTTGAACTACGCCTAGCGGAAGTGGCTGATAGGAAAATGAGCTCATAGTAGGGTATTCATTTTCATTGAGCATAGTTTTAACGAATGAACATTTTGAAGAAAACTTTGTTGAAGCCATGATTATACGCTTAATTTCAGTGTTGAGATTTACCTCATTACTTCTTTAATCGACGCAATGTGTGCGGGGGAACTAAATATAAATAAAAGTCAGTTCCCATATTATTTGAAAAAATTATCAGAACCAATAGTATATGTATTTGTAGAAGACACTTTGAATACCCAGCTTATATGGCTATTGAGGTAGTTGCGATAACTTCGCAAGTAAAAATATTGGTCGGAAAGCCCTATTTTCTCTTGTTTTCAGTCTATTTTGTTACTAGAACATTGTGCTTGCGCTGAGAGTTAACTGGGAACCAAATCAATTATTTTCAATAATTTCAATTTATCTCAAGTCGAAAATCGAAACTCGAAAGTTGAAAAGTCACCTAAGTATTACCAAATAAGTGCGCAATGTTATATTGCGTCAACTTTTTCGCCATCGATGTATTTCGATAAATTCTACGCCCTATACCGAAAAACCCGCATGACAATTTTCCTTATCTGAAGCATTCTATAAATGATTTCTGACAAGATTCAGTTCTCTCAATATTCGATTCCGTTCTGGGCGGATCGCCAACTGATAAGGCGAGGAAAGACATAAGGAAGGCGATAACTTAGAAGAAGGAAGAGCGGAGGGGAGAACGGAGTCTGTATTGCCTTGGCTTTTAAAATTCCGAGAGATCCCAAGTTTTACGTATCACGTACCAGACTGAGTTGTGAAGTTGTGTAGCACTTCATAGTCTCCACACTGAGTACAATCAGAGATGACAATAAGGAGAATGAGATTCCCGGTTAAGGGAGTCCGAGCATTTGACGGTAAAACTTGACACCGCCCACCATATTAACCCGATCACCTCTGAGAAAAGGGAAAATAGCAGCTTTAAATGACCTTGGAATCGCCTCCATACATTTAATGTCGACGCGTCATAAATATACATTTTAAACGAGACGCATTTCAAAAAATACATTTAATTACCTTTCCCGCTCGCGTGAAAATGTGGATACCTACCCCAAGATAAGCTTGAAGTTATATTTAACTATGCCAAAATTCGCCAGAGACTGGGCAGGACTGCAAAAAAATTCCCGGGAACTTGCACAGAACTGTCATGAATGCGTACGTGTTCGGTTAAACGAAACAATGGAAGTGAGCATGCATTGTGGGTCTACATAAACCAATTGGATTGTTCTCGGCGAACACGCTACCTCGGCAGAGTGTATCGTTGCCCTTGGACGGCAGAAATGTTTGTTATCGGTTGGGTGAGTTTGGACACATTTGAATCTCGGGTGTCACGGGCAACAGGCAAAAACATAAGCACAACGTGACGGCAATCTAAACAAAGAGAAGTCCGATGGGTAATTCTCTCCCGGAAGTTTGGAAATCCATGGCAACCGTCCATTCAAAACATAACACTGCGCATATACCACTGAAGCCGGGTCGATGGCACGGCTACGACGACGAGAGCATGGCGAAAACCCTTATCGGCGAGCTTCTCGAGCCTCCCGACCTCAAACTCTCATGCACGCAGGGAGGAGGAGCTATTTAGGCCGCGACTGCCGCGCAACGGTTACGTGCCGGCACGCCGGGTCCGTGCGATGTTCGACTTTGACCACCGTGGTGCGATGCTAAGTGAACATCGCGTTTACGTCGGCAGTTAGATTCACGTAAATAATTCAAATCGAATTAGCTGCAGGACTTTAACGTGGGCTTTTCAATTGAGTGATCATAACGTTTTACTCATACAATTAATTGTGCCAATAGTTAATTTAATTTTACATTTCTGGCTCAATGCGTGATGCATACGTCATAAAAGTTTAATTAATTTGACTTCAGTATTACGCCATCTTCAGCCATTGTAAGTACGATAGCATTCTGCCGTTTTGCAGATTCGCTCTCTTTCTTTCCCCAAATAAAACAGAAACGCGGGTGTATACTGCACATTTATCAAACCGATTTACCCGCTCTCTATGTCATACCTCACCATGATATAGTTACCGAAAACCGGATACCACACAACACTTTATTTAGCGTATACTAATGCGATAACACAAGTACATATACAACAATTGGCGAGACCGCGGAGCCCAACAACTTTTCGAGTGGCTTGCATTATTCTTGGGAGTTGAATACTGCTAAGAGGGGATTCCATTTTTCAGATGACCAAGTATTAAAGCAAGGAGCAATTAAAAAAAGTCGGATTTCGCAGCGTACAATTCCTTCCGAGGAGTAGATTCAAGGCGCGAATATTGATGAGGTTCCGCGGTTAAAAGTCAGAGAATGAAGCACAAAATCTCACGCAAACTTTTGAAATTGAATGGTCCTCGTGCAACTGCATTTTAAAGCGACGACGACAACATGGAAATGAAGGAAGGAAGCACAATTTAAAACCAGGTCAGCAAAGAGCAGAGGTCATTCCGTGACGGCCCATGAATCTGAAGTCTATCCTCCCTGCAGCGATAAAAGCAAAAACGGAGAGCCTCCAAGGCATTAAATGCCAAGGAGACGAAGTACCCGAAACAAGGGAAGGAGAAGAGAATTGTGAAATTTCACCAACTGAGCTAGATATCCTACTGAAAATAAACTTGGTCAAATGGATTTCACCATGTTCTGTTGCTTTTCCTTCCTGATAATGAACGTGAAAGTTTGAGAGGTAAACTTTTTTTTTAATTTCCAAAGAGAAGCAAACTATAAGCATTAATACGAGGGTCATCCGGAAAGCAGTACCCGTTCGTGAAATAAAGACAGAAAAGTAAATATTAACAAACATAAAAAATTTTATTTGAAAGAGGATACTTTAAACTACTTCTCAACATAATCTCCAAGCAAATTAAGGCATTTGTCATAACGTGTGACAAGTTTCTGTATTCCTGCTGCATAGTCCTTCGCCGCCAGCTCATTGAGATACGCGAGGGACCCATCTTGCACAAATTTTTGCATAATGCAGATGGTGTTTAACAATTTCATGAACAATTGTTCGAGAAACATTGGGAAAATGCTCACAGATGTCATCAATTGTGACGCGCCGATCGTTCCTCACGAATTCGTCAACTGAGCTCACCAGTTGGTCTGTAATGACAGACGGTCTCTCCGAACGCTCATCGTCGTGTGTGTTCCCCCTCCCCATGTTGAAGTTGCGACACCACCGCCGAACAGACGACTCGTCCATTACATTGTCTCCATACACCTCCTTTAATTGGCGATGAATATCACATGGGCGAACGTTTCTTGCATTGAGGAATTTAATCACTGCCCTCACTTCACAACTGGCGGCGTTCTCAATTTTTTTAAACATTGTAAACAATCACAGAAACAACACAGGCAATGCTAGCGTCACGCAACTTGGCTCAGAGAAGGCAGACAAGCCACTGAAGCTATCTGACCTCGTCCAGCGGCTACTCGCGTCGTCAGCACTTCATGCGGCACGAACGGGTACTACTTTCCGGATGACCCTCGTATTACATAGAAACGCTTTGACGAGTAAATAAAACGGTATTACCTTAACTATTACCGTTGCAGCACTGAAGATATGCTAAAAATTACATTGTTTACCAACGTAATATCAATTTAAAGGCAACGGGAAGCGAAGTTGGCCAATTTCAACGGATAACGGTGGTAGAGAAACATTAAATGTAATGCATGACGCTCTTTGAACCGATTGGCATTAATAGGCTGAGAGCGACCAAGCCAATTATTAAGTTCAATACATTATGCACTGGCCAATGAAGTTTTCTCGGGTCTTCCGTCGGGTCAGGGGTTCCGTATTAGCCATGAGTGACTCATCTGCCCTAAGGAAGATGCTCGAGTCGAGCTTCGAAGCGTCGGCCAATATGGAACCCCTGACCAGATGGCAGACCCGACAAAACTTCATTGAGCAGATACACGCCGGGAAAACACCAGATCTTAATTCACGAAATGACCAGCTGCCCAGATTGCCTTTAATTGTGATATATGATGAATATACGAACAGGAGAGAGGGAAGTGAAGGGGATTCGCCCAATAAAAATGCTGCACCGCAGGGGGAGGAGAACGCGACACTCCACTACTCTACGCAAAAAAATAATCCTTTTTTTTGAGGCGGTAAATCGAAAAACCGGAACGATATTTATCTTAATCTTAACTACACAAACACTTCATTCCCTTTCGGATTAAGCAGAGTTCAAAAGAGGCCGAAGTTTCGGTTATAATTCAGGTAAAATACTCCTTAAACCGATTTCTACCACACCACCTTATCCTTGTAATCTTCGCCATAATTTTTTCACGAGTTTTTTTATTCCTGGCAATGCAAATCTGATGCATAAATTTGCATTTTCAAAAGACGCATCTGCATCTAAGCCTGCACCCGCCACTCGGCCGCAAGAAGGAAATTAATCCATCACGGGAGTCGACTGATCACGCGCGTCAGTTGCCGCGTGCGAACAGTAATAATTCATGATAAAATTATACGGTGATTTCTTTCACACAATATTCCACAAACAACTGTTATTTTTTTCGATGCTACCAGAAAAAGAAGACTATATAAGGACGAATAAGAACATCGATGCTTTTGGATACCCAGTTCTCTAAAAGTAGGTCCTGCAGATCATCCTGGCAACCATCTGCCAAATAGAGAAATTTAGGATTTGAAATAAGTTCAACCGAAAACGTTAAAAGCGGGTAGGAATTATAAAACAGATGCATCTCACCAGAAAACGACCGGTAGGCTATAAAAAGCATTCAGCAGTACAGTAATGTGGTCAATGATGTTAATCACTGAATAAACAAACATTTTATTTTGTTTACACAAAAACTTAATAATCTTGTCGGTTTCGACGCATAGGCGACATCATCAGGAGCCTGATACCCGATGATGTCGCCTCTGCGTCGAAACCGGCAGTATTATGAAGTTTTTGCGTGAAAAAATAACCAGTTTATTTATTCAGAGATCATGAATATTAACGATGTAGAGCCTCAAACCAAGTTCAATGATGTTAATGTTCACATGGGGTCGAAAAAAGACTTTCCCACAGACGCTAAAAGCCCCTACCGGCTAGCAAGATACTAGTGGGAAAACGTCACCTGGAGATGAAACTGAAGCTTTTCATTTCCCTAGCTAGTCAATGTCAACGATATGACTTTGCAGAAGGTAAAATCTTGAAATTTTCTTAAAACACGAGATGCTGAGAAAATGCAAAAATAAATATTTTTTTCCAATTCTACAAAAAACAACTATTTACTATGATACCATTTATGTGTAGGAAGTCAAATTGAAAGAACGAGTACGCGTAACTTAAGACTCATTTCAGGTACTTGGTTAACTGCGAAATTCTCAAAAAACATTCGATTAAGGCGATGGCTAATTTATTTTTTTGGTAAAAAAATGTGTCATCGAGTATGGACTGGATTTATAGTTCGGAGCATTTGAGCTTACGGGTATTGTGGCACTTCAGACCACTTGCTCCATTGGCAGAGATCTAATTTATACCTCACGTCGCAGCATCAAATTATTACCAAAGGTCAAAAAGGCATGATTCGATAATGTTTTTTGGGTCCTTAGAAAAAGTTAAAAACCTGATCAATTCTGAGGGTATTTTCATCGACTTTTATTGCTATAGTAATTACGACATTCCACTCTGAACGAACTATTCAAATGTTAATAAACCGCAATGGGAAAATTATCAATCCCGCAGTTGTCGTCTCTTACTGAACGAATTAAAACCGGCAGAGAGTTGCCTATTCTTTTTTAGCTATAAAATCTGGGCGTACTTCTGTTTTTCTACCTTCTCAATTTCTTGCCCAATGTGCAACAAGCAAATACGGAATCCGAAAGGACCTTCACGCGCATTCTTGACTCATGAAGGAGGATTACCATGAAAGGTCGCGATGGAAAAGGTATCGTTAAAGGCTTTGCGCTGGAGAGGTGGGGCGTCAAAACAGAGCGGGACTGGAAGTGGGGAGAGAAGCGCCTGTACAGTGGGATGTTGTGGATACACCCCCCTGTGATCTGCTCCCAACGGAAATGCCTATGTACACGTGGTGTTAGGCTTGAGAGGAGAGAGAGAATTTGTTCTTTTTCCTCGTCGTACGCTGTTAGTGACAGCATTATTCAATATCGGGATTCTCCATCATTTACGTTCTCCTCCCTGATTTTTTTAAGCCACCTCTTCCTCCCCCAACCACCCACAATAAACGCGTGGTCTGGATACGCGCCTGAGAATGAAAGGGCGCCCCGCCTGTTCATCCCTCCCCTCGACCTGGCCCACATCCACCACCACCCTCCTCCCTTCTGACGGAAACCTATATTTAAAGACGCGGCGATCGATGCACGGCTCCACCACGCCGTGATCCCGCGAAGGCGTTACTATGACGCGACGACCAGAGGAGGGAGGTACATTTACGAGGAAATGGGAGGTGGGAGGGTTTGGTTTCTGACAGCTTCTCAACGAACCTGTCATCGCTTGGAGGGGAGAGCGTGAATAGGGGGAAGAAATCCAACTCCAGAGATTGTGACTTCTGCACGTGGATCGGATGAGGAAAATCTACACGTGTACAAAAACAATACTCTTCACGAATTTATCAAAATGTACGCCGCGGTAAGAGATGCAAATAATATAGGATGGGCGCGATCTACGCCCCCCCCCCCCGAAGCCCATATGGGCGGGTAATCGGATGTGTTAAAACTCAAGACTATAATTACGTCATCATATTCAATTCAAGATAGTCTGTCAGGGAATGCTCGTAAAAAAGAAAAGTAGATAACGTTGAGATCTTTTGTAAGGCCGACGACTCTGCCCTTGGTTTTGCTTTGATCACAAATTTCGAGAGGAAAAAAATTAGTACTTCAATTTATCAATCCGAGAGTTTAATGCTACTATCTCATGCGGGTGGTCTAATCTGATGATAAGAAAGTGGGGTCATGAGTAATCGTTTGATATCCGAAGTGAACTCTCTTGTCCCGTTACTTTGTAAAATCCTTAATCTTACTTTATCATTATCGTGACTGTGGGGTCATCCAACTTAGCCACTCCAGTAAATTTAGAATACACTTCCTTTTAAAAATACATCACAAAAATTGCGACAGAAACTAGAAAGAAGAACACAGCAACGATTAATGAGAAAACAAAAGTATCGATGCCATTTTACATTCATGTTGAGATGGATTTATTTCTTAAAGACTGAGAAAACGATTACATTTTACCACGCAATCTTTACGTTATCACAGCGAAGAAATTAATTCATTTCTCGTGGACTTCCGTTCGAAATATCCGCTTAATGTACCCAAACCCATGCATCACGTAATCTTTAAAATATGAGTCGTAAAAAGGTCATCTGTCAGAAAAAAATCAAAAATCATGTCTAAAAGAGGATGTTGCCCAACGTGAAGCGAGACTCTTCATATGATTGCCCACACAAAAACAAGAATAATCAATTTTTTTAGATGGAAAATGCGTTGAAATAAAACAGCCTTTAAAAAAACTGCAGCTAGTCCGAAGCGCTACCCAATTCACTAGAGCTTCATGTCTAAAATTCATGGAGTACTTCTTGAGAAAGGTGCCAAATTAATTTCCTTGAATTTCGCAATGCCTTTCAAAAGCCTGCCGTTACTCCGCAAAGCTTGGCTACGTTTCCAAAAAATAAAACGCGAAGCTGGTAGCTGGTAAAAACAGTTTATTCCTTACTCTACGCTTGTGCTTAGGACATTGAGGAATGATATTCGAAAACCCTCGCTCAAAAAACTTTAGAATGCCGTGATACGGAGCATCAGAATACGAAAAGAATGAATGAAAAAAATCAGTACTACATATAACCGATTTTAAACTTATGACTTAACTAATAAGTTAATGAATGTATACTTTCACTATTTAGTGTTAGAATGATGCTTGAGAATGACGCCTTCGAGTATATTTTGTGGAGTAACAGCATAGAATTCTTCCGCACATACCGACATTTCTGTCTTAAACTTCCTGTACTTTCATGATTTACATTGCTTCTATTCTCAGCAAGAATCTTCCTATCACAGAGAGAAAAAAAGCACATCCTTCCCGTAGATTCCATTATCTCAGCAGTTCCAACCAACCAGATGCAAACGCAGAACGGAAAACCACCCGCTATATAATAGAGGGAGGGAGGGTGAAGGATCAAAGCACTGGATCCTCAAGGCGCCGACGAGTCCTACTCCCGGGTGGTTTGACGCGAGGCGGCAGATAGCGCGGGGAAGAAACAAAAATCAAGGTCCTCCATCCAGAGGCCTCAACATATTCTCCCTCACTCGCTCTTGTCCTTATCCGTCCAAAGGAGTGCAAAATCCACCTGTTTAACCAGGTGCTTTATCGTTCTGGGGACAGTGAGCTGCTTCCCTTTGGGGTAGGTCACGCGAAGTGAACTGGCATACGACAGGGCGCGTGTGTACGAAACGGAGAGAACGTGCGTGTTTGCGCGCGCGGCGAGTACGAGACCATAAAATAAAACCCCAGCGGCAGTAGTGCGATGACGACCAACACGGCCCGTTGCCAACCCGCTTTTTTAAATATGATTTTAGGTAGCATTGAGTCTCAAGGGCTAAAGCAAACGAGCAAATCCTGAATACGATTTTCATTTCAGCAATAGTCCAAGCGGACTGCTCTGTTCAGGTGATGCTGATTTGTTAGAAAAGGATGTCTACGGGTAGATACCACGACGGCCTTTAAGTGGAGCCGCAAATTTGTAAGATACCTGGACAAGGCGATGAAAATAGACGGGTGAATCAATAGGGGGATTGATGTCAAATAATTTATCACCTATGAACATACTCTCGGAAATCCTTAGCGACAAAAGCTATGGCAACAAAAACTTTCCTTCGAGCACAGTTTGCAATATAAATAATGGAGCTCAATTTTCTCAAAACAGTCTTTGAGATGGACTTGTACACTTCGTGCGTTTCAGTACACATGCATGTTTACAAAATTGTGGGTTTACTTTTAATACGAATCACCATTTTCGTGATGGCCACCTGAAGTAAATAGTTTATCGTTTACTCATTCTCTGAGCTTGCTGCAAGGAATATAATCGTAGAATTTCAAAAGCTTAAGAAATTTAATTATTAGTTGCCTGAACAATCATCAATTTTGTGAATTAAATAGTCAACTACATACTCAATTCGTCAACAGGATGACTAAGTCAAGACATCTAACACGTCCCCCCCCGTCTCAATTCTGAGGATCTACGTGATACACGTGGGGTCGTACCATGAGGAGGCTGGGGGAAAATGCTCATCATTGCCTTACCGTGCCTACGCCGTCTTAAACCTCTTAGCGCGTATGTTCTCACTTACAGAGTAATCTTTGCTCTTATTTATAGTATTATAGCAGTTCCACTTCATAGGAATTTCATATAAAGTATCCGATGTTGGAGTATTCAACTCCATCACCACTCATACTAAATTTCAGTTCGTTCAAAGTCTTTTTTCATAGTTCAGAAATATCGAATGCCTGCCGAGTACTCAAAACAACAAAAGGAAGCGATAAGCCCAGGTTGCTTCCTCACGCACGGCCTTCGAGATAAATTCAAAGCCCTTATAATCCACACACAAAATCATAAGACCTAATGTGAGCGTAAAAGCCTTGCAGCTCAAAGATTAAAAAATACGGACGACTAACTGGAAGCCCTATAGAAGTTTCAGTCGGACTAGGCTGCCCGTAAAACAGCCAACTGACCAAAACAAGGAGTTTCTATAATGGGATCATGAAGTTACTGGCTTGAACAATAGTCCACTAAGCATATGTTTACCTCTAGAAGAAATGCCGTAAATGACACTCAATGACAAACATGCGAGGAGAAAAAAGTAACGCAACGCGAGAGACGATAACAAACTTGTACATAGTCAATTGTATGCTTCCTGAGGATATAAAAGTCATTATTTATTAATGATATTTCGGTTATGCTGAGCTTCGGGTGATTTCACTTTGCTAGTTACGACATTTCAACGACCACGTTAGGTATCAATACATTAATCTTAATTTAATAGGAACGACTCATCAAAAGAAGTATCAATTCGGGTACAAGCGTAAGAGGTACAGTTAGGGCTTCACGATGCAGATGACGTCTATATTTTAAAAAACCTCAAAATTGAAGCAGCAAAAAAATGCATAATGTTGAACATCTCAAAACTACAAATACGTCCATATTTCGTAGAATATATTCTGTACAATTTTACGCGTAGTCCCATGTCCATGATCCAACCATTGACAAAGAAATAAATTCAATGTATTCTACTGGAGAGGATGTCCGTGATGACATCTCTCAATCGCTGTCGCTGAATAACTTGAGAAAGGACACAGTATATGATGGCCTGTCGCAGAATAGGGACGGCGGCATTACGGAAGAAATTGAATTCCACGTCACGTCGGCCTCCAAAGTAATCCTACCCCGATTCAAAAAAAAACACTTGAAACCCATCTTTAGATAGTGTGGCTGGCGCGACCCTTTCCACACACCTTCCACGGCAAATTCTGGAATGACTAAGCAGCTGAAACCAAATTATTTAAGTAACATTTTACAAGATATTCACTTTCTTGAGACTTCCTTGTTAAATATATGAAAACCAGACTTATCGAGTCTTCCCAGTACTTAAGCTAATTGTTATTTTTACCCTTCTCGAGCACAATCATTTAAGAACGAAAAAAATAAGAGA
The DNA here is from genome assembly GCF_022747635.1 of Hetaerina americana. Taxonomy (NCBI): domain Eukaryota; kingdom Metazoa; phylum Arthropoda; class Insecta; order Odonata; family Calopterygidae; genus Hetaerina; species Hetaerina americana. Next base: position 37,831,256 of record NW_027287427.1, on the reverse strand, counting down.
ATAAAGGAGAGAAAAAACCATTGTTAGCAAAAAGAAAACTATCAGGATGTTTGATTTCCGCATTCAACTGGGAAGAATTTCTCCCCACTTACCCGAACCAACAAAAGAATGGTGATTTCTATTAAACCGTACAATTCTAATTCACCGACATATTCCAATGAAAGAATATCAGTATACTCGTAAATAACTACGATTTTAGCAAACTTGAAAATCTGACGCACGTACTGCAAAAAATTATGCACAAATAAAAATGTTTTAGCTCTTATACGCATGTATTTGTGCAAATGTGCACATTTAGTGTAGAAAATCATAATGTATGGAGGACTACAACGACATTCAGATAATTTCATCCCATAAAAATTAAAAATTAACACGCTAAAAAACTAAACTCCTGAATGATGCATCAAAGATGGTACGCACGGACAATGTCCAGCTTTTACAATGTTTCTAACGGTCACCAACGAGGTCACGCTGAGAAGGAGAGATGAGGACTACTGAGGAAGTGAAAACAAGACCGTCATGAGTCTAAAGAAACCCCTCCAGCTGCAATTCCCGTCATCTGCGGGGTATATGAACTGTGTGTATGAGAACTCCCCCCATTGTGGGAGTCGAAAAACTAAACGGGAAATTCAGCGGGCAAAAAAGCGAGCTCAAGTTACCCACGAGCTCCATCCAGCGTGACCTGTCAAGTGGCTATGACTTAACAACTATGACGTCACCAGCGTTTCCCGCGTCTATAGGAAAACTGCATGACCCCGTGTCGATGCCTTGCATTGGCGATTTACATTTCATAAATAACACTAATCTGATAGAATTTCTGTTTTCTGGTGTCGCTTTGCGGTACCTCATTTTATGAATAAAATAAACTTGGTTGAGTCCACAATACCTTTTTCATTTCCCGACTTACGTTTCAGCTAATGCGACAAAAGACCAAACTGAAAAGGAATTTCGTAATCAAGTATAAGGGGGCACACTGAAAGATTATGTGGCTTTTTCCTTAATTTATTATACAAATGACAGTACACTGGAACAAGTGTTGTCTCAACTAAGACACTTGGGCCACACCCGGGCCTTAAGTACTTCAATCGGTCCCACGAAAGACTGTTGTGGAGGGACTTTTGAATGCAGGGTTACTTGAATTATGCTCGGATCTAATATGGTGCTATAAATATCATTTGCTATTCCGCTTCAAAGGAAGGGAGCGGAAATTTGATCTTCATTTACATAAGAAGAATACGCTAGAAGTAAACGTTTTCTCCGTTAAGTCACGCAAACACTAATATGATCCGCAGCACAAAATGATCGCCCTAATACATGGACCGCGAAAGCCATTCCACAGACAGTGCCAGAGGGAGCCAATAATTGTGGAGGTAATTTCGCACCATTTAAATAAGTGGGGACATACACTAGTCTAGAGAGTAATGGTTAACTAGGGAGTAATGGGAAAGGAATAGTCTAGGGAGTGTTCTAGCTTTATGGATAAGGCGAGGAGTGATTTAACGTCCCATCTGACGAATCACATCGGTGAATTGCGATTGAAGTCCCCGACCACCAGGCACGCAGAATCCCAGGGAAATCTGGCACCGCAGGGATTAGAACTCGGGTCCCTCGGCATTAGATGGCCATCATTTTAACCGAAAACTCGACTGGCTAAGTTCCAGCAATGCTGATTCTCAGCGAAGCAAAAACCGAATTGAAATCCAAAAGCAGGCATTTCCATCGTTAGAGGGGATCATCAGATGATTTCTTCGCTGCGTTACGACGAGACGACATCCAAATGCAAGCAAATTAGAGTTCACCGTTACTTTGAATTGAGAAACATTGGAATTTCCAATTTACAGCTGATAAGTACCCACACTGCCCACCCAAATAATTCCCCGGAATCGTAAGAATAATGGAAAATGTGCGAAATACAGGGACAGCTTCGAGGTCGACAACTAAGGCTGGACGACATCAGATTTAACATTACACATCGTTTCTCAAAGCTATGAATCAGGTTACAAGTCGTCGTAATTTACATGCAGGTAGCCTGTTGATGGTAATGAATGCTGCAAAAATTTGTTACTCGCCTATATTACACCTGATTCGAATTTGAAAGTTTCATACGCATAATATTTAAGACTGTATTCAGAGAGCTTTAAATTCCAGTCGTAGCTTAGAAAACGGAACCCTAAACACTAACCTCGGCAATCACCACAAGTATAATCCTGGAACTTTCTAAAAGAGGAGAGTGAGTCTGGGCTTATTTGCGTGTACCCTACTGACCTACCTATCGTTGTATTTTTCCGATATTATTAACATCATAAATGTCCTTTAAAGCTGAAACAAGGTCATTTTTCACATAGCTTATCATAAAAATTATAGATACATACGATATAATAACGACTGATCGCGATTGCACCCATATCCGCCCCCCCCCCTCCTTTCGGATCCGCACATGTCAATCACCTCTATCTTCATGGCATATATGCAAGCACTCCGAAGCTCACGAGGATTCCTAAGACTCTTTAATTTTGGGAGAAGGTTGCGCGATGTTTGTCACGTAGTTCCGACACCATAGGATTTTAAAGGCTTCCCTTCCTTCGAAGACCAAGATGAACTGACCTAGGTGACGGTCTAGGATGGTCGGGCGCCTCACGATGAAAGGCGGAAAACAATGACCGTCACGAATTGCGAGCCAGTCCGTGCATAAAAAATTTCATAGCACGATGTCAGGATTAATGCGCTCAATATTAAAATTATCAAGATATTTCGAATTTAAGGAAATTGAGCATATGCCAGAAGATGAATAACTTGGACCATAAAATCGTAACACTTCAGCCAATTAATTATGCATAGACATATAAAATGCATAAGTGTATTAGATATACTTGTACATCCGCATGAACAACTTTATGATGCTTAAAAGTTGTTTTTCAGGATAATTTTTACCCGTTCCTCTGTTTTTTATTTAAATTGCGAAAGGCACGATAATACGCTGAGGTAATTGCATGTTAAAAATTTCACAAATAGAAATTGGGCAACTCGTAAAACAAATGAAACTGGAAAAATAATCATTAAGAATAGGGTTTGAACTCGGGGATTTCAAACCGCCGTTGGCTATTCCAAGAATGAATCTCCCTTGCCTCCTCTAATTAAGACAAGAACGAGATTTTAAAGTCTTCACTTCGTTTTATTTAAAAATAAATAAATTGATACTCTGTTATCTTTATTGTCAACACAGATTTTTTATATGCGTTCATTGTGCACTAGTTTTCACATTTCCGCTGGATACCAACATTGGTACAGCCAACCAAAAATAGTATATTTCAAACTAATAAATATTACGAGGCTTAAATGTTAGCCTGAAAATTTTAAGTTATCAATTTTTGATGTCTTAACGTCATATAATTTTGACCGTCCCTTGTTAATCGTGCATATTTAAACTATAATATAAACAGCCTGCGCGTGAATAATGCCGAACGCAGCAGTTCGAGAAGAATCTTCGTGAAATACTAACCAACGACCAATGCAGATAGAATGACAACTGGCGGACGTATGCACGATAACACATACAACAGATAACATACACATATGAGCAAGCAGCGTCTCAGTCGGAAATGAACAACTTCTGGCTCTATATTCGCAAATGAAACATTATAAAGCATTAGTGCAGAATGTTATGCGGCCTAAATCAGTTCATAAATTTATTGGTTAGTGTAAATAATATCTTGAACAATTTTATCAGACTATTTAGAAACCTAATGAGGCAACTCAAATAATCAGTAGGAGTAAATAAATACGCAAAAACACTTCAAGTTGCACGATATTTTTGTATCTACATACATAACATTATCATTACCTATATGACGCCACCTTTTCTTTCGTTACATAACGCCAGGTGAAAAAATAATAATCAAGACGCAATTACTACATACTATTAAGCTAGACATTTGCCACGGCCAAAATGTCAAGGACACTAAGGTCGCAGGGGAATCAATTTGAACGAGGCATTCTCCCAAGCTAAAGCAAACTTCAATGATGGGCTCGTTAGTTAATATCCTACAAGCTTGTTTGATGTATAAAAAAAATTTAAAATAAAATATTCCCTATAAATCATTAATGACAGAAGACATTCCTGTCATATTCAAGTTACTAGCCCTTACTAAAAAATAACACTATGCCGGTCAACAAATTTATCTCGCAACCTTAAATATCCTCATATCAGATTTCCTTTAAAAAAAGAATACCTTTATCCGTTGGAGTGTGCAAATAACCGTTGTGTAAAGATACACAACCAACAACCCTACGCTAAAGGGCGGACGACATTTAACTTCCATGTCTCGTATAGGAAATATTTGCAATCATTTCGGTATTTAACAAAAAAGCAAGCAAACTGTACTCAATACGATAAAAAAATGTAAAATCTTTTAAGGACAATCACCATACCTCATCCCACCATTTACACGTCCCTGACGAAATAGCCATCCAAAACCTCGGCGCCGCAATTTAATAAATCCCAAACATTTGCAGGAGCAAAATAAGTTGCCAAAAAAAACATGGATTGGTGGAAACAATTTAAACGCTTAGCAGTACATGAGATTGTGGAAAACTGCAAAAGGCACCATTATACGGCTTAAAGGCTTACTAGGAATGGCCAGCGACGAGTAACTTCTAATACCCGACGATTTCCTAGTTTACGAAGAAAAAAATGTAGGTACTATAGCAGCAAAAATTATTTCTATGGTTTCTTCAATGCTTAAACAAAATAATACATATACATTTCAATGCCTTTACCACCTTTTATGCGCCAAAAAGAGAACCGAGTCAATCACATGAAATAAATAATAAATTAAACATTTTAACATTGGTGAGATAGGAGTGAAGATTGCCGGTAAAAATACAAAAAGGACAGGAAAAGCGATGGCGAAAGTATTTTAATTGACGATGAAATATCGAAGACTGACATAGAGGGGAGAACATTAGGCAAGCGAGGTAGGGGGAGGAAAAGATAGGCATGTTAAGGAGTGATAATTACTTTTACTATCCGGTATTATTATGTACATATTTTATTCAAATAAATCTTGCTAAGACCAGATTTTTCCAATTAACCCCCTCGACTTTTCAAAATCCTTGGCTGCTTTATAGAGAAAGACAAATGCTCGCATACTGGGCTCAAAATTATGAAAACTATATTCATGTATTTTTCGGGGACGACTTTACATGGAGTCAACTGGGATAGTAGATTAAGAATATCACTCACCCACAACAATTACGTAAATTAAACAAACACGCGATATATGTATTAGAGATTTAATACAATTACTGAATAACACTAACTTATTGTTCCATTAAACACTTTCAGAAAGCCGAAATGTAAGTCAAATTTGTCCCGGAAGCATTCATTAGGATAGCATCTTTCAGCTAGAACTGAAGGAGCTAAAATAATACACGGAATTTTGAAATAATCTTAGCCTAAAATAATAAATTAAGTTTATCTTTATGGATACATAAGTATCGTCTTGAAAGAAACTTTCAACAAATCTAGACGTTATTGGTTTCCAAGCATCTTGATCTGACGAAATTTCGACCTTTTGTTGAACAACTAACAACGAATAACAAGAATCAATATATTGAAGACAGCAATCTTTCTTTTTTTCAGAAATAGCAATCAGCTTGTGCAGACGCATACTACAAAAATGACAAGTAAATGTATTTGCAAAGCGCCGGAAGGAGATCGGCGTCAAGTCGGGAACTGATGGGATTTCCCACAACTTGTGTTGTTACTCTTTGGACACCACCAAGTTTCCTTACTGCCATTCCGTATTGCTACTTTCAGTTACCCTCAAAATCCATTCTACACATGATCTAGCAATCGCCATCCTTGCCTCATCGTTAATCAGACCGCGGTTGGCGTTCGCTGTTTTTCTTCGGGGAGACCTCCCATCAAATGTGATGGATTACAGCATACCGACGTACTTTGCCAAACACGCTGGCGGTGGACGAATATTGAGAGAGGAAAAGCGGGCAAAGAGCAAGTGGAGGAGGTGGGCAATCGCCAGACGTCAAACTCACACCCACCAGTTTTGTCACGCCCACGCTCGTTCCCAGTCACTACTCGCCAGAGAGAGAGAAGGAAATACCCTTATCTTGCAGCCCCAACGATGGTACAAAAACCCCCAAAACGCCCGACTTCCATTTTAACTAGATAAAATTTGGCTCACGCCCCCTAGCTTCGTCATGCAGTCTCCGACCAATGCGTTCAGGAGGGAGTGAAAAAATACAGGAACTTGAATGGCATAATCAGGGTGTGCATTTACCGAATACGGACAGAAAAAGAACGGTGGGCACTTAGCCGTTCTTTCAACTACCTCTTTAGAAGTATACATTTCTTAACCAACTTCGATTACTTTACTCACTACTTGGCCAGCTCAGAGCTTGACATGTCTTTATTTCATCTCTTTCGCCATCTAATTACATCAGACCCTTCTCTGCTCACTGCTTCATGAAAATTGATTCCCCAAAAAACCTATTCGTTGACTAAGCAAACCGTTCTGCAATTTCTACCAATACTCTAAAAAATATATGAAAATGTCACCAGACCAGCATTGTGGCAGCAGGGGTGGTAGTATGTCAATATTTAAAAGAGGTATTCAAGATTTAACCTGCTTCAAAAACGACAAATTATTCTTGCGTTTGAGCCAAATACAGAAGGGAATAATTTACATCCTACGCCTGTATCCCGAACACACGGTCAACATGAAAAATGGGTTTCATTACCAGCGACAAAAGTAATTATTTTATACCCGAGATGAATTGCCGATCGTAATGGTGAAACATATTTGAAGCCCAATAACAACATGAACAGAAACGCTAACCTTGCCGTTATATAGCAAGGGAGAAGCAATCCAATTTTTAGCAAATATAATTTCATTGTCCTTTTTAAGGACTTTTTTTATGACAATCATCCCGGAGAATGACAATGTTGCCATTTCAGTCGGCGACAGGGATCAGCTTTAATTCAGCAGTCGCCCACTTTAAAATTTCCCCTCGTTCATATGAAGAAAGCGAGAGAGAGAAATATCTCGGGAGAGATTAAGTGACCTTTTTATCATTTCGCTGCTTGACATTCCCGGTATAACTAGTATTTCCATGTCCTTTTTACTCGCTCAATTTATAGCTTGAAACACTACAACACCGCCAAAATAATTTCCCTTCGTGTAAGATCATCAAACTGGCGATTTGCCAGTTAATTACAAAGTCGTCTGCAATAATTCGTTCAAATCGCATTATGTTAAAGATAATATTTTAAAGCTCTTCCAATTATTTCGCACCCGTAAATAACGCTTATGAAGACACCGAGAAATGTATTCGGCGAAGATGCAAGGCATTAAAAGGACGAACTGAGTGAGTAAAATAATTTTCAAATGGGAGAATATCATAACCGGGATTCTCGGATAGAAACGCAATGAAGACTTGATGAAGATCTTATTTTTTATAGCTACAAAATATAACCATGATAATTCGTAGTTATTGATACGTGAGGAGGTGGGAGGAGGGAAGAAAAAATACGCCCCATAGATAGACGTCGCACGATATAAGCAAACTTAGTAGAGGGGAAGAGTGAAGGAAAAGAGGAAGTTTCAAGAGAAAATTTCAAGGAAGGCTTTGAAAGTGGATGGAGGAAAGATTAAGAAATTGCGTGAGGCTCAAGGCTGTGATAGAAGGAAAAATGTGGAGTTAGCGGGCACGAGGAAGGAAAGAATTGGTTTATTTTGGACGACATGAATAGAAGGAGAAAATATGAGGAAATAAAAATGGGAATAGTAACGGAAAGATATTCCGAATCTTTAGTAAATATTGTGAAGAAGTTTTCAACGGCCCATTCCCACGTGTAGGAGTTTTCATGGGCCAACCTAAATCCACAACGACACATTACTGAGGATGATTAAATAACGAAATTTTAAAGAACTGAAATTGGTCGAAGTGGACGCAACTTGGTAAATTTATTTTATCAAACCAAAGCATTTTTTCTAAAAATGTTTAAAAACATTCAGTTGTACATTTTCATTATTGGCAGTATTCTACCACTCAAGAGCATACAAAATATCCTTAAACCACATCCCACATAAACTATATTGATTCAGGATTCACTTCCACAGCGATTGTTAAGAGAAATATTCAGTGGAATAGTTGCTGCTACTGTTATTATGGACTCATTTTACAAATTAAATAACTCGTTCTTAAGCTCCACTTATTCCTACTTCCCTTAACCTCATACAAAATGCCATATCCCTCCAACTAACGAACTAAATTCAAATCCCGGCGCTGTTGAATATTTTTCAGAGGTATCTCGATCCCTACTTGAGGTGCTTTGTGGAGGGCACTTTGAGTGAGTACGCCGTCCGTCGGATGGGACGTAAGCTGCGGACCCCTTGGCGCCTTTCGTAAAGAGTAGGCTAATGCCGACGCCGGGTTTCCCTCCACCCTTCCCTGTCCATCCCCTATGGCGCAAATGACTTAAGCTGTCGGTCACCTCCCCTAAATACTACTACTAGAAATACATATATTTTCTATATACCTCTGGTACTCCTTCAGTATAAGCATTTTTAAAACCAGGTCCTACAGCTGCTTTCAACGATAAAAACAGTCGATCGAAAGAGTGGATAACCTTAGCAGCAGTTTGTGAAGCACACAATTAACACTTTCGCTAATTAACAGCCAGTACTACCATATAACTCCGCCACTGTGTTACAGTACTCTGGAATCTTGAGGATTAGTACCTATATGGGAACGATGTTATCCAAAGTAAATCTGAAAACTCAATTATTAATTCATCCACTAGCTTGCGAGTTCATCAAACACTAAAGAGGTAGCCAAACACGCATCTCTATTCATTGCTGCTTCCTTCATGATATGAAGTCCATCTCATGCACCATGTTCTTGAAGAAAGCAGCTCAAGGACGTCCTCTTGGTTTTTTTCCTACAACATTTCCTTCGTATATGTTCTTAAGGAATTGATTATGCTATAGTAAATGTCCGATTGATTTTGCTCTTCTTGTCCTATCGTTCTTAAGAGCGATCTCTTTCTTCCAATTCCGCTAAACCTTTTTCATCACTTTTTTCTACCCAGCTTGTTTTTGTTGGTTTCCTCCAAGTCCACATTTCCATTGCCTCCGGCTTTTTTTTCTTCCCGCTTTCCTGATTGTCTGTCTCACATTCTTATAACAATACAATCCAAATGAACCTCCTTGCGAGTTAAAATGCCAAATCTCGGGAAAACATTTTCTTAATTTTTAGGAATAGGAACGAACAATTCCAATTCGAAACAAATGTTAGATGTCAGCAAAATACTTGAATGCAGATAACGTAACTGTGGAGGGCAGGGATTTGACAAACATGCTGATTAAGAAATTCCACGAATTCGAGATAAGATTTAAGCGGAGGCGAAAATAAACGCACTAAAGCGTTGAGTGCGAAGACCTGGGCAGGAGATCTCTCGCGAAGAAATGCCTCAAGCGAATGGATGCGGGCACGCGACGAAGGGATTAACGAAGTAAAAGGAGCGTCTGACAAGCGTCTGTTAATGGGGCTCGACCCGACATTTGTTCAGTTCAAAGCAAACAAGGCACTCGTGGAAGATCAACCGCGGAAGAAAGGGGAGATGAGAAAAGGTGAAGCATTCCGCACCAAAGGTTACCCGTTGAAGCCGAATGAGTAAGCGTCGTCCAAAGACTATCAAAAGAAGGGGGATGGTCACTCGCGCCTCTTGATTGATTCGCGACCCTTCCACAACAGAATGCCCTTCCCTGTAAGGCTCAATGAAGTGCTACATTGAAACCATGAGACGAATGAAGCGTCCGTTGCTTCAGATGCGATGAAGGTTATTCGCGGCGTGAATTGGATACATCAAATGCATGTAGGTTTATTTGTTGAGGTGTTCCAGACCTATATTTCGTCACACCATAGAAGAACGAATAAAGAAGCAGAACCCACAGTTAAAAACTTGGCATCATTTTTTGAAAAATGTACGACTTCACATGAGAAGATGATAAATCCGTTCCCTTATGGGATTCTTTTTTTAGCGACTGTTTCAAGCGAAAATTTCATTTGTCTTCCGGGTTAGCGTTTCAGAGATAAATCGCGCCAGTGTTTCTCCAGTTCATCAAATGAATTACATGTGCATTCATGCATTAGTTTTTTGCATTGCAAATACTACCAGAGAGAGTTGGCAGCAGAGGCAGGGTGAGGAAAATAATAGGTATTATGGGCGAAATGCCGGGGTATACGGAAATGAATAAGGGTTGATTGTGGTGTAGGGTTTTGTTTTGTTACGCAAGGCTAGGAAATGCAGCGGTAGTTTTTCTATGGCCATTCAAACCTACCTGAAACGGTATACTATAATAAAAAAACGTTAACGTGGGAATTAATCAAATAAAATAAATTACTGAAGTTCTTATGTCTGGCCATGGACGTCTACCTGAACAGCCCTTACAAAATAACCTGGAAAACATTATCTTGTACAACCCTAAAAGGTTAACTCGTGTTCTGCCAATTTTTTTATCGCCTTAAATGATAAGTAATAGGAACGAAAAGTGAAGAGTCAGGCGTGATGTTGTGGAATCGAGACATAATAAAAACTTCGTTGCAATTTTCCACAGTTAAAACTTTATTTCCGACCATGGTTTCGATACACTGTATCATCATCAGGTCATCTGATGATGATACAGTGTATCGAAACCATGGTCGGAAATAAAGTTTTAACTGTGGAAAATTGCAACGAAGTTTTTATTAGATAAGTAATAGGCTAAAATAGGACTTTCGGGACCTTTCAGCACCAAACCCAGAACAGCTATGAGGTAGCGTTTTTTAATATTGGTCCTAAAAATTGAAAATATTAAACTTTCCGCCATTCCTTCACGATATTCCTGGAGCTTCGTGTCATTAAATGCGCAAACACATTAGGAACAAATACATTGTGTGCATAAAGCAAATGATATACTGGCCAATCTTAACCGAAGTGAGCAATATTGAATTACCGTCAACCCAAACCCATAACATGAACGATACAATGCATGTGAACATCACTTTAGATAATCCCGAGAATACCCTCTCAAAGAAACATTTTCCTGATACCACCTATTTTATGCGGCGCGCTGACCGTTCAACCACTAACACTCAACCATTGATAAGATTAGGTTACGGCTACTACAGTATGACACACTTCGTCGAGATACGTGTAAGTATATTCCTGCGTGCGTGCTTCTGAAATATGATAACGGAGAAGAGGAAAAAATATTTTTCCAAGCGCCAATAATCCATTTAAGGATAATAAATAAAGAACGAAACTAAGTGGAAGGCGACAATCAGTGGGCAGACATGGGTTAGGGCTGATCAATTTATTGGAACACCGTAAAATTGGCGCTAATTCACACTCCACGGCTCAGGAGTGCTTAACTAATCACCACCTTGCAAATAAGTCAGCATTTCTTGTCACTCAGAGGACGCTTGAGTCCATTTTCAAGTTGAAAACAGAGTGGTACGTTACACATGCATTTAAAATAATCATCTCTATCTATGGTCACAGCATGTATACTTTTTCAACAAGGTAACTGATATAGCTAATTTCAATGCGAAAAGAAAATATTATGTCACAAATTGATATATGTTATGACTTGAGTAGCTTCTGGCGTGATATGGTGGAAGTCGAACATAATAATGAATAACTGATCGGAGCACTCTTCCACTCAATAATTATCCAGTGGAAAAGTGCTACGATCAGTTATTCATTTGATACATATTGTTTACTTTCACTGAAACGTATCGCGAAATATTTATTCCCTAAGAACTAACGCTACCGATGCACAATCAATTATGAATCAGAGTTTTGATGAGTGCAAGTCATTACCTATACAAATAATAAGCCACAGGGGTCACTGGCAAGGCATTTGCCTGCTACCCCTAAGGTTCGAGCATTGACGCGACAACGTGCATCAGTTGAACTTATTGGTTGGTCCCTATGGAGATAAGAAACAGGTGGGTAACCTGGATCCTAATGGAACAAAGACCCCAGAGATGCTCGGAAATAAAGGAAATGACAATCGCTAACTATAAACCCGACACAATCCTTATTAACATTGGCATTTCAAAAAAATGCCAACTTTACATACCTAGATTCAATGGAATATGATGAAAAAGTGAGCCGTTTCCAATGAAAATCACAACGATAAGAAAATAACAAATTGGATAATTGCAGTGACTAGTTGCACACTTCCGCTAAAGCACTGGTAATCAAAACACGAGAATTGAAAAGAACGACTTTAATTGCTATAGATACAGTTCTATAATATTTGAGAAAATGCTAGTTTCAAGCAAACGTCTATGACGGTTTGAATATGTTCCTTAGCGAGAAAAACACCCACACACGCATACAACATTGGCAACAAAAACACGCTCAAGGACCCCCAGCTGAGTAAGGAGTGGTTCAACTGGAAGGAGACTCCCGAGGATGATAAATTGTAGGGGGCGCTCGGGCCTTTCGCATTTAGGAACTTAAAACGTTAATTCAGCTGTGAAATATAATACATAAGAGGGTTCATATTATTTCTTCCCAGTACTTAATAAAACAATAAAAAAATCATTTAAAAATAACTAAGAAACCTGTGCGTATAAGTTGGCTACTATGTTAACTCAATTTATCGATGTTTAATTTTGATACGGAGGCGTGGTTTTGTACGTCGCAGAAACTTATTCGCTGAGGCAAGATTACATGTGTAGATTGGAGGCTTTCGAGACGTGCGTTTGGAGAAGGGAAAAAATTAAAACGGACGGAAAGGAAACTAAATGCAGTGACGGAGGAGACAGGATCGTTGGGAAAAATCCAAAGTAGGCAAGAAAATTGAATGCACAGCATTTCAAATGGCAATGGATAACTGATGACTGCCATTGGGGGTAGAACGCTCGGAAAGATAGGAGGAAAAGAATCTGCTTGATGAACGGAATCGAGGGAGGTGAAATTGAAGAAGGGTTTGTCATAAATAAGTATTACAGGTTGTGTATAGTTAGGAAAGGTTTGGGAATGTATCGGTGTTCACGACTATGTCTATACGAAACCTATCTTATACGGTTGACTACCTAGAGAAATTTCATTACTCACGATCTACGCAACTGTTTTCACGATAATGATATCAAAAGATGATTTCTGAATTTTCCTTTAAAGATAAAAAATATTTCCTCTCTCGAGGTCTCAAGGGTGAAACGGATTTTATGAGAAGGTAGGAAAGCAGACTACAAATGGAAAATACTTGTGCCCGGAAGTGCCAGCTTACTATTATATTACTTATCAAAAATTACCCAAAAATTATAGATAACAACTACTAGTCTCAGGGAGAGGGCTGGACCATAAATATAAATTTGAAAAATACCAAATATTTAAAGAGCGCACTTCATTTAAAAACGACATTACATTTCTTTGTGGCTGAATATACTAACGATTCAATTTTTTATTTAAATACATAAAATTAGGCGTAAAAAGGTGGGTACTTTTCGAATTACAAGCGGGTCTGGAATGGTTTACACAAGGCGGTAAAAATATGCTACCTCGGAAAACCTACGATAAAAAAAAAATATATATATATCTTTATTTATTTATTTGTGTACCATCTCTTAGTCAACTAAAATAAAGCCTTCACCTGCCATCTGTAGTCAAGAGAAGTGATACACGCAGTAGAAGAATCGTTTCAACGTAAGCACAAACGAACAACAGATATCACATTCGACTAACGAAGCCATGCGTGACCTTCATGGGAAAACCGTAGTTTTCGTCAGCATTTGCCACGGTTTGGCAAAGGTTATATTTTCTTCCAGTCAATTCTAATGCCACGCGCAAAGAGGTTTCACGAGGAATAAAGAAAAAAATCGCAATAACTGTCGTGCGGACAAACAAATGTAACGCGGATTTATGAGGTCCTACCTGGCCATGAAAAATTAGAACACCGTGACCCAGAGCGTCGTCGGGCGGCTCGAATTCAAAAGATGCAACTCAGAAACGCGAGGTCTCCTAGCGGGAGGAATTTCAACGATTTGACAACGGACCGAGAGAGGAAAACACTTGAAGCCAACTTGAACGTCAAAAAATTCTAACAAAAAAAACTAACGCACTTCGAAAGCAGAGGGGTCGGAGACCTTTGGTTGAAACGATCCAGTTGAACCAGACGGCAATTTATCCGACCTACGGAGCTACTTTGGGGGCAATAAATTTAAATTCATCAGCGAAAATTGTTTTCGCGGGACCAGAACGATTACAGCAATTCCGCACAACCCGCAAAGTCTATGGGGATACATTGGGTATGATTGATTGGGGAACATCCGGGTCTTACCCAATCAGTTCACCATTCCGGTGAAAACCACGAGCAATATCCAAAGGGGATAGCTGATTGCCCAAGACATCCGATAGAATAAAAATAACGGTACTTAAACTACGACTTTTAATGAAACAGCATGATTATCAAGAAAAAGCAGCATTTGATAATCAATTACATTAATCACTAGAAGAGCCGCTAAATTAAGAAAGTACGTTTCACCTCATCTTGGCGACCCTTACGAGGAAAGAACAAGCCGCATTTCCCCCTCCCTATCCCAATTATTTTTTCGCACCATGGTCTACTCTTATTGCACCAATAATTGCTAGCTATATTCTTTGGCGAAAAAAGTAAAAATATGAACCATCATTAAGAGTTACAGGAGTTCAGGACACGCTCGGAAAAAATAATATCTCGATCCAAAATCAACACATAAATGGGAAGTAAAAATTTGCAATATGCGAAGTCAAGGAAAAAATAAAATTGAAAATATAAATGTGTAGTGTTTCAGGTGGATTGAAGTTTCCTAAGCGAGGTTTCAAAAAATTCTGAAAAAAATTAATTTTTTATTTGATCATATAAACACAGGCAATTCGGTGGCAGAACCAGAAAATCCAGAGCCTTCACGCCGCTTGACGCTGCGAAAGTCTTCAGCAGAAATGTAATAAGTATGTATATAAAAGGGATGAACATGAGAACATCCATTGCTGTGTAAGCCGGGCTATAGCTTTATTGAAAATTTTTGGTTTCCATCGCACCGAGACTGGGAGTTACAGTACTTCAGCACACCGAAAAGTATCATTTGGAGACCTCAATCTCCACCTGGTATTCTGTTTCCACCCCTACTTCTGCAGAAAACGTCAGGCTGGACCGGCTCACCGGCCTTTCGGGGAAGGCCCATTTCTTGGGTCTAAGGTCACTCACTCGCACAGCCACTTCGCAACAGATGAAAGAAGACTCCAGAGGAAGTACTCGAGGTAATCAAATTACACCCCTATTTTCATATCTAACGTAAATACACATAGCTAAGTAGATGCGACTTATCAAGAACTCCATGAACGAGGTGGGAAGTGATAGACCAATCTCTTTGGAAAGAACTCGAGACTGGCAATTTCATTGCTTTGAAAAAGTCTATCTGTCGGTCGGAAGTGTTGTGATACTACAGTGAACACCTCAACTGAAAATTGGTTCCACACGAATCGGACACGGAGCAAATAAGATCGAAACAACATAACTATCTAGTCAAGAAAACGGGGTTCCCCATTAATATATAGATTTCAGATATAATCAAGCTTGGCTCTCACGACTATCTTTTCACGCATGTTTTAACTTTGCATCAAGCCCCCTTAACACCACGATTACGATAATTCCACAAAATCGGTCAGCTTTCACTCTTAAACGGCGAAACACTAAAACACGCCTTACGGAGCGGTGAACTGGAAATCAAAATATAACCGGACAGCATAAAAGCTTGCGAAATACGAAGAACGGCCACCCTTCAGGGCAGTTCTGTAAGACGACCGAGGTATGAATCGAACTAGGGACCGGGTAATCAAACGTGCACTGACCCCCCCCCGTTTAATGTGTGTCAGCTAACAACAGACTCAGAAATTTAGGACATTTATCCCAAGAAATTAAGAAAATCGTCAAGTTAATCAGCACAATTCAGTAAAAAATAGTCCGTTCAACAAGTTCACGCTGAATTTAACAAAAGCCCTAGAGTATAATTATGGCAACCTAAATTATTCGATGGATCGGATTGGTTAGGTACACTGTTTAGTGATTTTTCATGTCGGAAAACCGGGTTCGACTCCAAAGCCGGCGGAATGTTTTAATAGGAGTACAATGATCCTAAATCGGTTCTCATGTGAAGAGCACTCCTAAGTTTGGAACTGTCCAACGGATGAGACGTAAAATATTGGGCCTCTTTTGTCTTTGGCTAATGGCAGTACAACAGCCAACGGTCAATATATCTCTTTCTCTCTCTCTCTCTCCGCCCACTGAAATCCTATCTATCCAATTACTTCCCGTGTCCCTTATAGCGAAAATGGACCCGAGCCATTCAGGTCGCGCAGGTCGAATCCCTCGACGACCACTAAAATCCGATCGAGCTACATAAATTATTCCCGAGGTTTCGCCTAACTAAGCACACTTTGGAACCCTGAACATTTCAGGAGGCGAATTAGGAGGGACGAAAATGACCCACGGCAGCGAAATCCAAGCAAAGCCACTTTCACTGAGCGACCACGCAAGACTATATTGTATTACCGCGACCCGATCGACAGTTGGGATTTGCGTCTGACGGAGAGGAAAATGAGCCGGAGGTGGTGGAGTGGCGAAAAAAGCTGTATAGAAAGCGACAGACGGCGTCTTGCCCCTTCCGTATTCATGTGCCAAAATGTGACGTCACTTCCGATGGGAAGCTCACTTCAGCCGAGGTTTCTTCAGGGGAACCTTTAGTCCAGACGGGTCCAAGAAAGTTATCCCGTTAGCCGAAGGAATCGACACCGTTCTCCCGGCGTATGAAGCCATTGGCTTGAAAACCACACCGAAGACATTCCTTTGGAAATACTTATTTGTCATTGGAGATGAATAGGACGTGAGCGAAGGAGGAAAAGAGATGTTCGTAATAATTGAGTACGGAGTAAAAGGGGCGTTAGCGCTTCCGTGAAACATCTTTTCTTTCGTCGCTCGGATAGAATTGAAATCGAACGATAATTTTAGGCCACAAGATTTTGGATCCAAAACATGGCGATTGCAATTACCAAAAGAAAGTGAGACAGCCGACAGGGCAGACAACAGAATATCTGAAACCGTTCATACGGAAGGAGTGGACAGGTAAATTCTGCAACATAACGACTAAACAAAACGAACGCTACACTGGAACGAATATTTCCGAGAAGTCAATGAACACCGTGGTCACTACCGACACCAAAAAAAAAAACAATACATGCGGAAAATGCTGCAGGCGCCATGCGCCTATGAAAATTTCCGCGAGCGAGGCCGAACGGACGCGAAGACAGGGACAGGCGCCCCCCGGTTTGGACGCACACGGCAGGGAAACCTCAACGCCGAAAACGCGCCTAGCAGACGTTGGTGGCTGAAAATCATTTCGCAAAGAGAAAACACTAACGGAATCCCACCATATACCACTATACTACCATTAAGGGAACACTTGAACCAACGCATCCACGCGAGAAGCACCACCGACGATTCCACACTAAGACGACCGACGATAACCCAAAAACGAGTTGACTTAAACCAAATAATTGCGAAGAGGGAGAGATGAAAAAAAGAGCTCTCCCGCCGGCCCGCCCGAAGCGAACGAACCCGTGTGCGCGTGTGATCAAATCGCTGCGGTGCCGTGGGAGCGTAAGCGGAGCGGTAACCTAGGCAACCGTGTCGCTATCCCGCTTCCTGCCCCTACCAGTCCCCCCTTCAGCGTGGCGGCAGCGGGAGAGAGGGAAGAGGTGGAAAACACCTCCCACTCACTCTCGCATGCGCACCAGTATCACCCCAATTTCTTCTTACGGCGGCGACCCCGAGGGACGTAAGGGGGCTGAGAGCAATACGGGGAGGGAGAGGGAAAATAAGGTGAGGGGGTGGCGGGGGTGGAGGGAGAATGTAGGGAGGGGGGGAGAGAGAGTGCGCGAGAGAGAGAGAGAGAGAGAACCGAATCGATGACGAGTCGTGCAAGCTTTTCGCGGGACTTTTCGAGAAGACGAGAGTGAGTGTTCTCGGAAGAGGTCGGAAAGCGTGAGGCATCCAAGAGGGCGAAAAAGAGAGAGAGAGAGCGAGTTAGAGGAGGGGGCGGGGACGTGCGTCACGCGGGAGGGGCGACGGGTGTGGAGCAAGCGGGGAAGAAACACACTCACCGTCTTGTTAACTGGAGGGGAGTAGCACACTGATGGCGTGGGGGTGGATGCGAGGGGGGGAAAGCAAAGAAGGGGGAAGAGCGGAGACGACGGTCAGAGCGCGAGGACACAGCAGGTGGCAATGAGGACGACCGATAGAGTGGGGTGGGGGGTGTGCAGGAGCGAGCCGAGTAGTGCGCGCCCTCGACCACCTCGGGTCGTCGCCCCGCGAGGAGGGAGACTCGGCGTAGCCCCCTTTAACCAATTCCCCATGTACAACCCCGGCTCCTGATGTTCGACTGACCAACACCCCAGGGAAATAATAATCTTTCGCTCCCTTCCTCCCCCCACCACCCCGATCGCAGATCAGAAACGTGATTCGACCCCGCTGTCAGAAGGGGGAAAAAATGAACACGGAGACGCACGAATGTAGGTTAACCACGCGCGAATAAAGATTTTTACCCGCCATTTCGACTTATGAATGACTTTATGGTATTTTGTGATTTCTTCACATTTCCGGCAAATCGGAGGGGGATAATATTGTTAATCCTTTGTGGAGAAACGACAGCATTCGCCCAAATTCTTCAAAGTTAGTAAGAGTTTTTGATTGGCCTAGTGGCCCACAAAACGTTTAAACCTAGAGGTGATTTACTGAAAAATCAAGCAAAAAGATACGGAACTCAAATTGGCTGCCCAATTTAATATTGCAACTTTTTCTCTGTGAATCATATTCAGCACCTCATAGACCTGATATCAATGAATTGGGTAGCAATTTCTAGGGCCAATTTGAATGACTGCAATAAAATTCCTGCACTCACTGCCTTAGGCATCCAACCCAACCACTGACTAATGCTGGGTGTCAGAAATTGGTGGGAAATGCCTAGTACTATCTTCATAAGAATCACAAACCTACAATTTAAAGTGTTTTCAGATCATTTTAAGTAACACACATGATACCCTCAACATACAGACAAGCTTTCAGACTGAACAGATTTTCATCCTGGCGCGATGAAGGACAAATAGCTAGCTTCATAATAGTTCTATACAAGATCCATCAAAAATGTCCTTGAACTCTTACAGGTTCCATCAGAACTTGGCATTGATATTTAGCTAAATGAGAGAGGTAGTCAAAGCAAAGACATCATGGAAAATGTTAATTACATTTTTCATTAATTATGTGACTATTTTGAAGCCTAACATCCTGCTAAAGAAAGACAAAAGGGAAATTAATGCTCAAAATTGGATATTTGAAACAATGTAAAGCAATTAACCATGGAAATATGATGGCATATAAAATCATTTGATTGGAAAAAAGGCTGTATTAAATCTTAGGATTGAAAATTTTTGATGGAGTGACTATCAACAAATATGGAAATATGACAGCATACACGTTTCAGAGTTCATCGGAAAGCCAGAATTGAACAATTCTCTATTTTATAAAATGATTTTCTAATGTGGATGGGGAGCCATTAATAGGGGACTGGTGCAGTTGTATGTCATGTCTGAATACCTAAAGATATACTTGAACCACCATGGGCTTAATGGACTACAAATTCAAAAACTAAAAAAAAGAGATAGTAGCATTAAAATTATTATATATACTTTGGTTTATATTCCCTCAAGATTTTCACAAAATTTTTACTATACTAAAAGCACACCAGCACTGAATGTTTTCTATATTCTCTCTTTTCTCACACAATCCATAAAAAACCAAGAATGAATACCCTTAAAATAGAAGATCTCATTATTTGTCATTTCATTCATGAACACTGCATAATTCACTACAATTAGTATTACTCTGAAAGGTTAGGGTGGATATTTGATAGTCCATGGACACATTCAATCCTGCATTCGTAAGCCTAAACTAAGGTGATAAAATAATTACACGATTATAACCTATTCCTCCAGAGTTGATTTAAAAAACGGTCACCTAACACAGCTATACGACACGTAATTTAGCACATTAAGTGCATGAGGACAATACTTTACCAGATCACACCAGCACCTAAAAAAAATGCACAGCATGTGTTGGCTAAGGTGTCCAGGGGCACTACAGAGATTGAACTGAAGAGTTTCGGGGGAATAACAAAACTTCTAAAAAGAGGCTATCACATCAACTTAATTACTCTAATATTTATCAATAGATAACACATGCCATAATATTAACCAGAATTAGAATAAACATCAGGACTATAAAATGGTTAACTACCAAATGCTGCATGCACTGGATGAATACAACGCCCCATTATGGTTCAACAACACCATGTATGTCACAAATCTCCATATCCTACAGCATTACATCAAGGCTAATACTTCTCTTGCAAGTTGATAATGCTTGTACATTATTACTAGCTTAAAATTGTTACTTGCAGGATAATATTCACGTGAAAAATGTAAGATAACAATAGGCCACTAAACTAACAATCAACGTGTTTCATGTATACATGGTTTAACTAGAAATTTAAAAGGCCACGCTACAGAACACAGAATCAAATGAAACAAACTAATGCCAATTCCTAATCACATTTGTGAAAAAATACCCCGAAGTGATATTCCAAAATAAAAAATCATGAGGCAAATATTTCTAATGAATCAGGAAATTGATTTGCAAAAACAACCCAAGCTCCATCTACTATCCCATACTTATTCAAAACTGAAAATGTTAGGTAAAACTGCATTTAAATATGCATAAAAGGCTATACAATACACAAAATTATAATATGCCCCTATTTGTTACATCTCAGATGTAGATTTCTCATTCATTTTGGAATTTCCATGTGAGAAGAAATAAAAGGCCATCCCAAATATTTAAATCTCATCACCCACAAAGACATCAAATATGTGCAAGAGCTACTAAAAAATTTATTTGAAGTGTTTCTCATCCTTTTACATAAACGTAATGTGGAGCAATTTTTAATATATCTTTAAAAAAGACATATACGCTGATATGCCTGGGATGCCAATGGGGACTAGGTGTGACAGAATGAGGGAAGAGACTTGAACGGTGTACAGCAGCTTGAAAAGTAACCCAGATTTCTTTAATAACTTTATGAACTATATTTTGGTGGAATTGATGAAGTTATTCAAGGCCACCTTCACCTGACTTGACCTTTTCCAACTAAGGCAGTTACAATTAACAGTATCATTTTCCCTTAACATTTCCAGGTCAATTATTTGTGGACAATTTCTAAATCAATGCACCATTATAATGTTTCTACTATCAGGTAATCAATTTATAGAACTTCAACACAGCCAGCAGGTCCCTAATTTCATGCACAGACAACAGTAGAACTGAAGGAATACTCATATACTAGAACTAAAACAACTATTTGATCAATTCTCCAATTACCATAATCTATTTCCCCTTCATTTCTATATATTTTTACCCAACATTCCTCGGCTCTAATGCCAATTAGTCAATACTTATTTCACACTGGACATCAAAACATATGAATAAATACAATTAAGAAAATATTGGCCAACTTTTAGCATAAAATATTACGTGTTACAGAAATTAAGGTGTCTAATACCAATAACAATCAATGCAAATATTGAAAAACACAAGAATCTGAAGTAGTGGCTAACCTTATGCAGGATGCAAAAGGACACTTGAATCGGTGCTATTGAAGCTACAGCAGTATTAATGGAGTGAATTAACAATATCCCAAGATGAGAACAGGAGAGTAAATGAATTTAAGGATAATATAAATGGCATAATATGGGAATTTTAGAATTTGGCATTTTTGTAAAAACAAGAGACAGTCCATGTTCAAACTACTAATTACAATTGAAGTTTATCTTTCGGAGTGGTTACCGAACAGGCAAGCAGCAGGACAGCAAACATTTCAAATTAATTAATATTCTTTGTTCAAGCAATTATCCAAGGGAAAAGTGCATCAGCCTCCAACAATTACAAAGAATCTAACATTTTAGATTTGAGAAATTCAATTGAACAATGGAAAAATAACCCTATTTGGCCATATTAAATAATTTAAATTGAATTTCAATTAAATCACAGAAATGGCTAAATATAATACCAATGATTTCCTTAAACAGAGAATATTTCCTCCTAACAACATAACCATAAAAATTCAAATAAAATATGTTTGCACCTGTGCAAAATTTATTCAGAAATATTGTTGTCAACTTAGTTTTCCCATTAAAAAAAAGGTTGACAGCCCCTAATGAGGATAAAATTATCAACTAAGCAAGAAAAAATTATGTTTCCAATACAAATCACACAATTTACCTATGCAAATGTTTTAACAACCACAAGATAAAACCCAACTCAGCTAAAAATATTTAACTTCTGTACTATGATCAGTTCCTCAAGATGGAGAGACAAACTGCAGGAGCACCTTACAATGAATTGCATCTATATTATAAGTCAATTGATACTAACCAAGGAGTGAATTTCTTTTAAAAAGAGGGTGCTGCCTATCATTATAAGAAGCCATATGGAATCTAGTAACTGAAGTTCTGATAAGTATCTCATTCTTTAGACAATAAATTAGTAACAAACACCGAATTATCAGGAAAAATTGAAAGTATAAAACATAAAACCTGTAAAGAACTTGGCATAACCTAATTAACAGGCCACTTATCAAAACTAGATTGGCAACATTTAACTGTTAATTTCCTAAATATATGATTACATTATTTTTTACGAAATATGAACAACAGAGGATGACCCAGAGAAACTATCGCATGTGTGGGTCTATTTAGAGATACGGTCAAAGTATGAGTTACCCACGACCAGTGCCGGACTAGATTCCAGGCGGAGAGGATTTTCAGGGGGTACTTATTCTGAGCACTGTGCGAATGTCGTGTGTGATTCGATAGAGAACCAACGGTTATGACGCTTTGATACATTCAGAAACCACGCTAAATCCGACGAGCCCAACTCTATCCTTCCACTATTGAAGAAGGGCGTTGGACAAAGGAGCGCCCTTTCTGAAATCCTATCACGCCTTAGTCCACAACCAAATATCAATGGCGCAAAGGATCCTAATTGCTAGTCACCTTCCTCATGGCTTATAAAAAAACTATTAGTTGCTCCGCGGGCAAAATCTATGCCTATCAAACGGTTTCTTAATCAACTGTCCACATCGAACCATCCAAGATCTCATCAAACGCAATGCTTTCACAGGAATAGCAAATTGTTACACGTTATTAAAATTTGTAATTATTTTATCTCGCCATAAAATAACCATAATTATTATTCAAGAAACTGTAACCATCTCGCGAAACATTTGTGAACATCCACAATCGAGAAAATTATCATAGGCTAGATAAAAAAATTCCTCCGTCAAAGAGATTGTATGTAGGTTAAACATAGGGTGTATAATCCTGATGGAATTGATACGGGTAAGGTAAATAGTTATACATATATATCGAGTTGGGAGACAATGTCGATGCACCCCAAATGAATTCTACAAATACCGACTTACTTAACGCTCACAACAAGAATTGCTAGTAAAATAAATTAGCGCACGCAGGAAATATGGTTTTGTTTACTGAATCTACCGATTAAAAATTCGAAGCCTGCACAAAATATTCTGCTAAATTCAATAAATAATTAATTAAACATATTACAGTTAACGGCAAACTAAAAATCGTCTCAAATAGCCAATCCACTTCCTTACTTGTGCTATTTTCTCAATTCGGTTATATATATACATTGAATCTCGAAAGAATCGAAAATATAGAACGCGACAATTTCATAACCACAGACTACTGAGAGGCACCAAACTGACAAATAATTACATCAGAACAAGTACTTCAGGAAAATTAGTTTGTTAATTGTTAACTCACAGTTACGAATGTCAGAAATGAAGACAGCGAGGCCTCGCATGCCATCTCCGCGTACGGCCGGCATCCTGCTGCCCCTTCACCCCAAAGGCGCAGCCACTCCAGCTAATCTAAAATAAAAATTTAACTTATGTGATACGGAAATATGACATACGTCAACGGTATAAATATTCGAGAGGTCGTTGACAATAATTGTCTAGGTTATTTGCCTAAGAAACACAACCTTCAACGATGCCCAACACAACCTACTTGCACAACCAAATTGTCAAAGTAGGCTCACACGTTAGGCGTCAGAGGAATTTTTCATGCGCCAAAATTTAACACTACTTGCAAGGTTAAAATACAAACGTTCCCGTTCCGTACATTCCAAACAGATATTGCAAATGCAACCCGACACTAAACTGACATACAATACGTCTGGTGTGTGACAAATTCGACAGAGAAAATAAAATATACCCAAGAATAAATTCAAATTTATAACACCAACGGTTCCAGGAAATATTCATTCATGGATAGTTAAATAATACCGGTGGAAGGTTTCGTAAAGAAATGACACGAGTTATAACGAACGATTGTCATATGTTACCTCAGTATTCAGTCTGCCGATGCAGACAGGATTTTATCACTATATGACAGATCCCCCCTCATTATTACCGCTAAGCTGCACAAAGAGGCATGCCAAACATTAAGGATCGTCAAATTTATAACATAGTACCTATTTTAAACACCTATAAAGTAATACACAGGTTCTAAAAGTTGTAGGGTAATATAAGATTTCCAACTTTCAACGACCAAAAGCATAATGAAATTTAAAGCCGGTAGTGAAAACAATGGACTGGAAACAAAACTGACTTACTGAGTTAAATTTCACGAAAGAGTTAGAGGTATATCCAGCAGGTGTTCTAAATATTTAGACAATAAGGAGTGCCAACACATTCGACGACGACCACCATTTGCAAGATGTGCTACCCCGTTCCACCCACCTTCAAACATCAGCACCCCCTATGAGAAAAACTCATGTTCCTCAAACAACTGATATGTGAGGAATTTCAAATTTCTCTCCGGGTGGTTTGGCATATCAAATGATGGAATTTTACGCCGAATTTCACGGTAATTGATAATTTAGACGCGGGATAGGGCAATGCAATGGTAAGACTCGGAGAAATCTTTATAAAAGTAGGGATAGTTTTATTAATAAATTCAGTATTTAAAGTTACGAGTCGTTTTAAACATTCCAGTTAACCGAATTTAGGGTCCCAGAATTGTTGCCAAGTTTTCATTGAATGCTGTTAGTAAATAAAATAATTAATAATTATAGCAACAAAGGTTACACTGGGTCTCTTGGATTTTAATGTTATTAAAATGGTCAAAGTAAGACTCTTATGTAAGTAGGCTCGCCCATGATAGCCTAAGAAACAGACTTAAATAGCATGGTTACTTAAAAACTAAAATCCCGTTTTGATGGAATCATTCCAATTCTTATCCTTCCGACGAGCTGTCAAGGCTGTAATTAAAGCTATCACTTCTGCAGTGTCTTAAAGAACAATGTCCCTTTTCCTTCAATTATTATCTTACTATATAATTTGAATACCATGTTGAACAGTTATGAATCTGTGGAGCATAACATATGGTCAAACTTTTTCTTTAACTTATGCCACATACCTCTCACCAGAACACATGAGTATACATTTTACCAGGTGGTTTGATAAATGCCTTAATGCACAGGACTTAGAGGTAGCTTTACTAGGATTGTTTGGTGATTTAGGCACCTATATAAGAAACGAGCTAGCCTGAAATGTCTGGCAATCTAGGTAGCACTTACTATTCTGATATTTTCTGGGACACTACAAAATTAAGGGATCATTGTGAAGAAAATCTCTTGGTGTCTAACAGTAGGTGTGCCGGCATGAAATAAAGGACAAGGCAATTGAAAATGAACCATCGCAGGCGAATTTCTGTTAACATCAATAGTATTCAATGAGAGGATAATTTTGGCAAGTTATCCTCTGAATTCGTGTCTTCATGTGCATACATGTATATTTCCTCGTGGGGATCAGAATGGTTTGGTGGCTAATGTACTGGTTTCCCATCCAGAGGGCCTTAGTTTTAATCCTGGAGGTGGTAGTTTTTTCAATGGTTCCTGATCCCCACTAGAGGTGCTTCGTGGAGAGCACTTCGAGTAATTACTCTTTCTGTTGGATAAGACATTAAGCTGTGGACCTCTTGGTGCCCCTCGTTAAGAGAATGCCAATGCTGAGTTTCTCTCTGCCCTTCCACTATTCCCATCCATCTCTAATGGTGCAAATGGCCTCGGCTGTCAGTCGCCTTCCCTCAATAACTGCACTCTTACTACTCCAATACCTGTTTCATAAAGTTTGTTTGGGGTCTTCGAGTTCATCCAATTACTTTGTATTCTTTTCTGTCTTTAGTATGCTATCATACCAAAATGTATTCTCATGTCTTTTGTACATCTTCCACAGCATTTTATCCTAGCAAACTCTTCATAGAATTTCCATGTTAATCACTCATTCAATAAATTTGCCTTTCATTACTCTTCATCCTGCTTCACCAATATCCTGGATCATCACAGTTGTATTAATTCCTGTCTTCTTATTTCAGTCACTGCACTTGACGTATACTTCCCTGAGGAGTAATATACTCCCTTCTCTGCAGATGAGAATCTTAATATTGTTTTTTTTCTCATTTCCTAGTCTTGCACTGAGTACATTTTATCTTTTTAAAGTTACTTCCTGCCTTGTACTAACCTATTATTTTGTACTTTTTTGTTCCTCTCGTTGTTAACAATTTTCAGTGAGAGCTGATAGCAAAAAATGCCATTTATTCCAGCATTTGATTGCTCTTCTAGCTATTGCCCTATCGCCAACTTTTTTATAGTGTTATTCATTTTATTTTAAATGCTAGTTAACCATCAAGTTGTACTGGTCTATTTATCCTAAAAATTAGCAATTATTCTCTTTTTGTCTGACACTAAAGCCATATTATTATTAGTAGTATGTAACCTCCTGATTTCTTTTCAATGAATAAAAAGTTCTGAAACATTGTCATTGTATTTTTTTTCCTAGTGTTATAAGTTCTGGAAATCAACTCAGCTTTGATTTATTTCCCTCTCTTTTCTCAAATCTTTGCTGCTGTATTATTTGATATTTAATAAAAACCATATAATCTTAATACACCCCTAAAACATTGCTTTTGGATATGGCCTGAATGTCTTCATGAGTGTTGACAAAAACTTGTCAAGTTTAGTCTTAACAAAGAATGTCCACTTCTCTCTATACTAAAGATAGAGTTTAACAAATGAAGGTTTGATTCTCTCATTGTATCATTAATATCTTTACAGTCTTCGCAGTAAATGACTGTATAAGTTATGCTTTCTCCCTATAATATTCAATCTGTACTCACAGATATTACATGATGGCAATGCTTCTGGGAAAATATTTTGGAAATAATCCTCTAATTTAATCTATAGGAGGAAAATAATAGGCATGGTGAATGAATTTAGGTCCAAACATAGAACCTAAAAATATAAGAGGCAGGTTAGTCCCTGGAATACTACACCTAAAACTGTAAAATCACAGTCCAGAGCTCACCAAATCTAGCTTGGGATCGCATTCCAGACTGACATCTCCTAATCAGTATTGTTTGTATCCCTTACAATAGAATTGGAGAAAACAATCACATAATTCACGGAAAATTATAGATGTAATGCAAAGAACCAAGCTTTAATCATTATCATTATTTGGTGGGATATGTAGTAGGTTTAAGGTGGATACAGACCACCTTAAACCTACTACTTAAAGATTTCTAAGCCTTGTCCAGAAAGGCATCCTGAAAATCTACATTAAAACGCACCCTCCAATTCCAGGTACTTTCTACTCACATTTGTAAGGACACATGTAGTAGTAGTATGTGTAATTTCATTGGATGTATCATAATCAGTCATGTCTAAACATTCATTTCAATTTGTTCATTTTCATAAGGTCACAGCCTTACCCCCAGATGTCTATCTCCATCAATCCAAGTTTTCTTACAATATGGTTATATGCACCCCAAGCCTTGCAGAAATCTGCAATAAACTCCTCCGCCATGTGAGACAGCATTTCATTTGTTATGTTTCTTTTATACTTTTCTGTTACTCCAAACCTTTAGTAGGTCTTCTTGAGTTATGCTGAATTTCGAGTAGGCATTCTCAGCCTCTTCCCCATTCAAATTGAAGATCGATAGTTGAAAAGGAAAAGTTCGCTGCAATAGTTTTCCTGACTATATTTGGGTCAAAATTAGTCTGGTGTGTATTCACACTCTGCCATAAACCCTAGTGGTGTCTTGCAGGGTGCTAAAGAATTAAAAAAATCCTATCCAGCACAGTCTTCAACATTCTACCACCAGTCGATATACTCTACAACCACCTTTCGTACCTTCTTAGAATTTCTCCCAACAACCACCTTGCCTCCACGGCCAAACTTGGTTTTATTCATTTGTTTTCCATACCATCCATTGTACTTTTTCTATTTTTCTCCACACCCACATCTCCTAAACCTCCAATCTACACCTATTATCTAGCCTCAACAAGCAGGTTTCCAAACCATAAAAAATATTCCATCCATATGAAAGTGCTTGGTAATCTTTTCCTAAGATCCTTAGTTATCATTCCTATCAGAAAGTCCCTCTTCCTTGTAGAAGTACCTTTGCCTAATGCAATTTTTCTTCTGACATGTACGTCCCAACTACTTTCACCATCTTGGTCTAAAACACTTCTATGATAGGTAAACTCTTACATCTCAAAAGCAAAGCCCATACAATTATGTATTGTTCTATGGTGAATGAATATATCTATCTGTCTGCTCTACTTTACACACCCTACTTGTAAAATGTTACTTAACCATCCTTCTCTTCAAATACTTCATTACCATTGTATAGTTTATATTGATTTTCATACCAAATATATCACCCTGATTTTATAACACACTCTGTAATGATGATAAACCTTCGGGTGACCAGCTAACTAAAACCTGATCATTCACTGATTTTATGAATCCCCCAGTGTCTTTCATACCTATCTCCAAGTCTTCCCATTCCCAAAGGGCAAAAGACCCTTCCCCTGCATATATATTGAAAACCAAGTGGTGATAATGAGCAGCCCTACCTACCTATCAGCTTATCTTCCTGCTTAATTCTGCCTATTCTGACTCTCCACCTGACATATACATCTGAACAGTCTGAGACATGCAAATGCTTCGGACATGTTACCTCATCCAGTCTACTCCAATCTTCTGAAATAAATTCATTATTTCTACCCAGTTTATTATGTCAAATGCCTTCTCCAATCCATGGAGCAAACAAATATATCCTAGTTGTAATCAGCATTTCCTTATGCATGACATCACATATACCTCTATCCTTTTTGAACCAAAACTGTCCTTCTCCAATTATTTTAATTACTAATTGCAATCCTTTTTATTACAATGCCTACCTTAGTCTTATGTGAAATCAAAGTTATTTTATAAGTCTCACATATGGATGATAAATAACTTATTTGTACTTCATGGGTAATTGTATTTGTAATTTAAATGCTTATATTAATATTATGTAACCTTTTCTATATGACAAATCTTGTACGGCCTGGCTGTATTAGATCTCTTGGGCAAATAAAAATTATTATTATATTATAAAAACTCTTTTCTTTTTTGGAATGGAACTAATAATGATTTGAAAAAGTCTTCTGGCCTAATTCTTCCCTTGTAAATGCTCTTTTCATTTAATACAAGAATTATCCAATAAAACTATTCTTTTCATGCTTTCCTAGCCCTTCAAGTAGTTCCATAGCATGATATCTATCCCCATGGCCATGCTTGATTTTATATCCCTTGATGACTTCTCTCCCTCTCAATGACTACAACCTCGATGTGGTGGAAGGGCTTGTGCATTCCGATGACCCCTAGAGCTGTACTGGTGGGAGTAATAATAATTGTTCCTGGTAGAGTCACCCATGCCAGATAGGTCAAAGGTTAGGAGCCAGACAAAAGGTAGTCCACACAGTGTCTGTTCCTCAGTAAGGCAGCTGCAAAGCCATCTGACCCCAGTGGGGAGTCCATTGAGTGATGGTGTCACGGTAAAAACACTATTGACTAGGCCACGGGAGACCACCTCAATTATCACTCCCAAGATTTAAATGATGGACAATACAGAGATTTTGAGTCCTGGCAACTACGGGGCTCGGCCCAATCGGCCATGTGTCGTGCCCGGCAGCGGGGGAGGCAAGGCTTCCGCGGTTGTCATCCCACGAAACCCTTGCAAAGGAAAACCAGCAGCAGCAGGACAGAAGACGGAGGAGAAGAAGACCAAATTAGTTAGAATAGGAACGTGGAATGTTAGGACAATGAAGAGGACAGGCAAATTGGAGAATGTTAAGTGAGAGATGGAAAGGGGAAATATACATATTTTAGGTCTATGCGATGAGATGGAAAGATAGAGGGGATTACTGGAGTGATAAGTATAGAATAATATACAGCGGTGGGGACGAGAGCCAACGAGGGATTGCCATAGTATTAAATGAAGAGGTAGGAAGAAGCATAGTCAACATAGAGCAGGTAACGGATAGAATACTACTAGTAGAGATAAAAGCAGAAGCGACGAACTTGGTTACTATTCAGGTATACATGCCACCGAGCAACCACAAGGAAGAAGAGGTCGATAGGATATACAATCAGTTAGAGGACATAATCACGTGTGTTCCTGCAGGGAAACATTTGATAGTGATGGGGGATTGGAATGTGACGGTAGGCGAAGGAAGAGATGGTGATGAGGTGGGGGACTATGGTTGAGGCACGAGGAATGACCACGGGGAGAAAGCAGTTGCGTTCTGCAGGAGACGGGGGCTAGTCATCACCAACACTTGGTTTAGACACCACTAAAGATGCAGGTATACATGGAAAATGCCAGGTGACTCAGAAAGGTATCAGCTAGATTATATCCTGGTTAGACACAGGTTTAGGAACAGTGTGATAAATTCGCACAGCTTCCCGGGAGCAATGCGGACTCTGACCACAATTTAGTTGTTATGAAATGTAGTGTCCGTTTCAAATAGATAAGGCAGGGGCGGCGGGTGAGAAAATGGAATGTAGAAGCATTAAATGGTTTGAAAAGGAAGGAGTTCAAAAAGGCGGTAGAGGAAATCATGGAGGATGGTAAAGAGCTAAGTACTATCAAAGAAAAATGGGAAAGCATCAAGAAAGGGTTTTCAAAAGCCACAAAAGACACTATTGGAATGCTAAAGGACTAGGAAATCATGGATCGCGGATGAGATGATTACAAAGATAGATGAGCGGAGAAAATGGAAGAATGTAAATACAGAGTTAGGCAAAATGAAGTACAAAGAATTAAACAATAAATTGAGGCAGGCAACAATTAAAGCAAAAGAAGCATGGTGGAAGATGCAGTGCGAGGATATGGAAAGTCTGCAGAGGAAGGGTGAAATTGGTGCGTTGTATAGCAAAGTTAAATCTTTATTGGCAAGTAAGAAAGGCAGATCTATGCTAACAGTTAGAGATAAGGCGGGTAAGATAATAGTTGACTCAGGAAAGATTCAAGAGAGATGGAAGGAATATATAGAAGAACTGGATAGTAAAGAACTTAGACCAACAAAGTTAGGAATAGAATAGGAACATGACATAGATGAAGATAGCTTAGGTCCAGGCATACTCAACAATGAGATAGAAAGGGCATTAAGGAAGATGAAACTAAATAAGGCCGTGGGGGTGGATAACATTCCTGCGGAACTACTGTAATGTTTAGGAACATGAGGGAGGAAGAGGCTATACAGGCTGATTTGTAGTATCTGTGAGGAAGGAATCTGACCGGAAGACTATGTGTGATAAGTGTTAGTTCCTATTCCGTAAAAGGTAAAGGCTATATCATGTGAGGACTACAGGACAATAAGTTTGATATCCCATGCAGCTAAAGTTGTTCTCAGGATCATCAACAAAAGGATAGAGAGTATGGCAAATGATTACTTAGGGGATAATCAGTTTGGGTTCAGGAAGGGGAGAGGTATGTGTGATGCCACGGCAGTAATTAGGTCACTAATCAAGAGGAATATAGAATACGATCAGGACATATTTGTTTGTAGATTTCAAAAAATCATTTGATATAGTGAATTGGGAAAAACTAATGAGTATATTGAAGAAATAGGAATAGATTGGAGGGACAGGAGGCTAATCCACTACCTGTACATGTCTCTAACTGCTCAGGTGGAGGTGAGAAATGGGGAGTCCGGTTGGGCAGTGTTAGGAAGGGGTGTAAGGCAGGGTTGCCCATTATCACCATTGCTGTTCAACCTGTATGCAGAGGAAATGATCAAAGAGGCATGGGAAGAACTGGAGGTAGGGATGAAAGTGGGGGGGGGGGGGATTCGTAAAATAAGTTAGATTCGCTGATGACCAAGCTTTAGTTTGTCAGTCAGCTAAAGGGTTGTAAGTATTGCTGAGTGAATTGGAAACTCAGGGCGATAGATATGGGTTGAGAATCAATATTAATAAAAGAAATGTTATGCAATTTCCAGAATGAAAAAGGCTAAGCTAAACATTAAAATAGGAGGGCAAAAACTAGAGCAGGTAGAACAGTTTATGCATCTCGGAAGTGTTTTGGACCGACATGGTCAAAGTGGTAGGGACGTAAGGAGAAGAATAGCCCTAGGCAAAGAGGCTTTCACGATGAGGAGGGAGTTGATGACATGGATGTTGAGTAAGGATATTATGAAAAGACTCGTAAAAACTTTGACATGGAGCGTAGCTATGAACGGTGCGGAAACGTGTTCAATGAAGCAGGATGACAGACGTAGATTGGAGGCTTTTGAAATGTGGGTTTGGAGAAGGATGGAGAAAGTGAAATGGACAGAGAAGAAAACAAATGAGGAAGTACTTGGTATGGTGGGCGAAGAGAGGGGTTTGTTGGGAGAAATCCTATGGAGGCAGGAAAAGTGGATGAAGGGGTTATTGACCGGCAGTGGGATGTTGAAGACTGTAATAGAGGGAGAATGTTAGGCAAACGAGGAAAGGGAAGGAACAGGATAGGAATGTTGGATGGGATGAAGGGAGGAAGAAAGAACTCAAAGATGAAGATGGGTCTGATCTAGAGTAGGATACTGTATTTTGTTAAGAATCACAAAATATTTATTTAGTAGCTGTGTCCACCCAAACACCTACCTTAACCAGTAGATTACCTAATAATAATATATTATAGTAGGCACAGATTTAGAATGGCATGGATTCATTTTCACATTTTCCAGGGAGCAGGTTCAGATTCAAATCATAACTCAGTACTAAAGAGATGTAACGTACGACTTAAGAGGATAAAACAGGGAAGGTTGATGAGGAAATGGAACATGGAAGCATTAATCGGAATGATAAGAAAGGAGCCTGCAGGCTTCAGAGAAAATCATGAGTGAGGACTCAGTGATGGTACAAAAGAAGAAAAATGGTAACAAAAAATTTAGATCAAAAGTTGCAAACAAAGCTGCGGAAACAGAAAGGGCAAGGAAACCATGAATTGCGCATGAGATGATTAGGAAGACAGACAAGAGAAGAAAATTGAAGAATAAAAAGACACAGATAAA
This sequence comes from Hetaerina americana, assembly GCF_022747635.1. Lineage (NCBI taxonomy): Eukaryota > Metazoa > Arthropoda > Insecta > Odonata > Calopterygidae > Hetaerina > Hetaerina americana. The sequence goes on along the minus strand of NW_027287427.1, from coordinate 37,797,624 downwards.
TAATAAACTGAGGAAAGAAGCATGATGGTTGATGCAGTGTAAAGATATGGAGATTTTACAAAGCAAGGGAGAAATGGGTGCAGCGCTCAGAAAGGTAAAAGCACTATCAGGAAGTAGGAAGGGGTAAACCTGCACACTATTAGAGATACGGCAGGAAAATTATTAATCAAACCACTAAAGATTACTGAGAGATAAAGATGATTGATAGAGGATATACATAGTAAAGTAATTAGACCAGCTAATTTGGACATGGAAAGAAAATATGACAAAGATAGGGATAGCTTAGGTCCAAGAATACTTCATTTCAGATATAAAAAGCTTTTAGGGAACTGGAATCAAAGAAGGCTTTAGAGATAAATAACATCCCTGCAGAATTGCTTAGGTGTTCGCCAAAAAAGTGGAAGTAAGAGCTTTCTGGGCTGATTCATAGCATTTATAAGGAATCTGTCCAGAAGATTTGCTTAGATCAGTGTTAGTTCCATCTCAGAAAAGGGAAAGGCATATATGGGAACTGTAGGACAATAAATTTGATTTTGCATATAACTTAAGTGTTAATTAGTATCATCAATAAGAGGATATGGAGGAGGGTGAATGATTTATTAGGGCATGATCAGTTTCTGCTCAGGAAGGGGATGAGTACACATGATGTAATAGCATTAATAAAGTGATTAATAGAAATGAGTATTAAGCACAATGAGAATGTTTTTGTTTGTTTTGTTGATTTTGAATAGTTATTTAAGGGTAAATTAAATGGAATAAATTAATGTATTAGAAATGATAATAGTAGACTGGAGAGACTTATCGACAACCTGTACATATCTCAGACTGCTCAGTTGAGTGTGGCAGATGGAGAGTCAGGATGGGCAGTGTTGAGAAGAGGGGTGAGACAGGAGTGTCCATTAAAACCCATTCTTTTTAGCATCTATGTGGAAGTAGTGGTATAAAAAGCATGTGAAGAACTGGAGATCATAATGAAAGTATGTGGGCAATTCAGAGAATGAGTAAGTTTTGCATATGATCAAGCTTTAGTAAGCCAGTCAGCCAAGGGGTTGAAAGTATTGCTGAGAGACTTGAAAATTAGTATGATAGGTTTTTTATTAATGTCTACAATCATTGCTTTATGTGTTGCAGGACACAGCTATGCATAGAATGAGAATTATTTATAAGAATATGAAGGTAATTAGATTCTCAGTAGCAAGGCAAAGATTGAAATTAAAGTTGAGGGAATTAAAATTGAACTGGTTGAACAGTTTTCCTATTTAGGTAGTCTTTTTTGGATGAGGGTGGGCAGCACTGTATTGAAATTAAAAGAAGAAATGAGTTAGGCAAAAAAGTGCTGACAAAGAGGTGGGCGTTGATGACAGGTACCTTAAGTCATGATGTAAAGAAAATACCAATGAAAACTCTAATATGGAATGTAGTTTTGAATTGCTCAAACACTTTTTGAGTTATATCAATTCTTCCACCAAATTATTACATCTTCACTTAAAGTTCTTGCCATTGTTCTTTACCGTATGCATTTCTCTCAATGCCCATTGTACTTCGCCCACTTTCGTCCAAAAACTTCCTAAATAAGTGATGTGATCCACATGCCTTACTTTATAATCTTGTTGGCACTGGTTCAGCAATGTGGCCAGTAGTGATTGAAATCCTTTATTTGACTGTCTAACTAAGACTTCATCATCAGCTAACTGATGCAGGGTGTAAAGCATTCAGCTAATAATCATAGGGTCCTAGGTTCATATCCTGGGTAATATCTATGGGAAACCCCTGCTAAAAATCCAAGCTGTACAATTTTCTGATGGCCAGAACCTTGTTGGAGCATGTAGGAACATGGAGAGAAACTTTCATATCCTACCCTGAATGTACGGATTTCATAGACCTCTGGGTTTTGTTCAGTGTAAGCTCAAGTTCTTCTAATTAAAACCAATATCACAGTAGATTTACATATAATTATGTGTCTCACAACAGCACTCGAATTTTAAACTTGGACCCAAGATTTAATGTCCTCTTCAAGGTTAGTAGCACTAAGTACCATTAATTTTTCCTTAAAAGCCTAATATGTACGCATCAGAGTAATAAATTGTTAATAATAATTCCAGTCCATTGATGTGCATATTTTGTCACTTATATTTCTTGGTAATAATAATAATATAAAAATAAATATTTTTTACATTGCTCAAATTTTGTCATCATTCCAGCAAGGAATGTATTTTACCATTCAGATTTATTGGAAACATACATATATTAGGTATTATCATGTCTTAATTTCTCATAACTCTAAAAAGAAGAAGAGATAATCTTCAAGGAGACATTTTGAGTTAAATTTCAATCACAAACATAGCGGGGGATGGTCTAAGATAAGATTATTAACTTTCGGTAAGATCAACTATCTTTTACTGGGGAAAAATGAACACAGTAAAACCTATCTCAACTCATTACTTCTCTGTGGCCACCTGAAGAAATGTCCACATTTTTGGAAAGTGAACATTTTTTGTTCACTTCCCAACAAAGTGAAAGAGGGTAGTCATAGATAGTGATAGCTCAAATACAGCAGAAGTCACATTAGGTGATCCCTATGGCAGTGTTATTGGATCTCTTTTATTCCTTCTTTTTATGTTTATTTGTTGATGAAACAGTGGTTGGCAGAGATAGCCATAGTCCTGAGAATAAAGTGACTTTAGCAGATGACCTTAATGCTACAAAATGTTGGTGCAGCACTTAGGAATCAGGTTGAAATTTAAAAAAGTGCATAGAGATAAATTTTTTTAATAGCAGTAGTTCCCTCCCAATTTCCTTAACAAACAGACATACACATCAGGAATACCAGAATAGAAAGTCTAGACTAATTGATTACTTAGGCTTTATCCTTACTCAGGCACGTTAAAACTTTGATATAGAGGGTATTTATGGCATAGAAACATGGTGATTGAAGCAGAATGATAGGCATAGATTGGAGGCTTTTTGAATGTGGGTGTGGAGAAGGATGGAGAAGATTAAATGGACAGAAAGGAAAACAAATGAGGAGGTGCTAGATATGGTGGGGGAGGAGAGGGAATTGCTGGGAGAAATCATATGGAGGTAGGAAAAATGGATGAAGGGCATATTGATAGGCAGTGGAATGTTGAAGACTGTGATAGAGGGGAGAATGTTAGGCAAACGAGAAAGGGGCAGAAATAGGATAGGGACGTTGGACAGAATGAAGGGAGGAAGGAAGTATACAGAGATGAAGAGGGGCTTGCTGCAAAATAGGATTTTAGGTTGTGTTTTGTTTGAAGAGACAAGATATTTATTTGGTAGTTGTTTCCATACAAAACCTAACTTAACCGGTAGACTACCTAATAATAATAAACCTTACTCTGAAACTCTCCTGGGTTATTTAAAAATGGGCAATATGAGGATGAGCTAACAAAAAATTAGGATTTATTAGAAGAGCATTGGGGAAATGTATTGAAAGGGTTAAAGAGAAATGTTATCTTTCTCTTATGAGGCCTAATTTAGAAAAATCTGATTGCCAAAATTGGATTGATTGCCAACTTAGATTGGGTGCAGTGGAAAGGAGATAGATTTGAAAAATGTTATGATAAACAGATTACCATATCAAAATTATCAGAGGAACTAGATTGGAATTAACTCACAAAGTGAAGTTTCTTTTTACCCTCATAATGAAGGAATTCCACATAGTTAAACTTGAAACTGTTATGTTCACAAAGCAAAGCTCAAATTACTTATTAAGTCTCTTGCATAAATTGGAAGGAAATTTCTTTAGTAAGGATGTTGAAAATGTAATATTAGTCCCATTATACTATTAGGGAGATCATGCAAATAAAATTATTGAGATTAAATATAGAACAGATAGATTTAAGATATCAATTTTCCCATGAACAATAAAAGATCAGAATAGCATTATCCAACCATGCTAGGGGTAAAATTATTTTGTGTAAAATGTTGTCTGGGTTGCAATCACCCCCTGCCACACATCCCAATATGGTACTACTTATCTATAGGTACTACTACTAGGGTTCACTCCTTGAAGAGTATCATGAAGATGGATATTTCGAAGAAATAAGATCAAAATTGTATTTTTTTCTATATATATGTATGTTTTTCTGAATTCATCATCTGCAAACCTGATTTTATGAATTCCCCACCAATTTTCATTCCTACCACCAGTTCTTCCCATACCTACCTCTTTTATCATACTCTCCATGCATTATTAAACAGCAATAGTAATAATGGACACCCCTGTCTTTCTCCTCTTCCTAATACTGCCAATGCAGATTCTCCACCTCCCACTCACACCCGAGCAGCCTGAGTCGTGTGCAGGTGGTGAGTCACCTATCTCTCCAAAAAACAACTATTTTCAGCAATGTACTCATTAGTTTTTCCCAATTCATTCAATCAAACACCTTTTTGAAATCTATGAAACTGGAAAATACATCCTGATTGTATTCTATGTTCTTCTCCATTTGTGATATCATTACTGTAATGACATCACACGTGCCTCTCCCCTTCTTGAACTCAAACTGATCCTTACCTAAGTAATTGTTTGCCATGATTTTCATTTCTTTGTTGATGATCTGGAGAACCACTTAAGCTGCATTTGAACTCAAACTTATTGTTCTTAAGCCCTCAAATATGGCTCCCTTTCCCTTTTTTGGAATAGGGGAACTAACACTGATCTAATGAAGTGTTCAAGTAAAATTTATCTGTCATAAATTCTATGAAGTAGTACATTAAAACTCTTCCTCCCACCTTTTCCTAAATATTTAAGTAATTTCACAGGAATGTTGTCTAAGCCCACCAGCCTCATTTGATTTCAGTTTCCTCAACATATTTTCTATCTAGCCATCGAGTAAGCCTAGACCTAAACTATCTGTATCTAATTCATATTCCCTATGTCTAATCTTGTTGGACTAATATCTTTAACCTTCAGTTCTTCTCTATATTCTTACCACCTCTCTTGAATTTTCTCTGGTTTAACTAATATTTTTCCTTAATTCTCTTTGATCATTGTCACAGATTTTCCCTTCTTACTTCCTGGTAGTGTTTTTACCTTACTCCATAGCACACCAATTTCACCCTTCCTCTGTAAACTTTCCACTGGTACACTATACCTCCCACCATGATTCTTTAACATATTAACCACCAAACAATGCATATTAGCTAAAAAATAAGGACTATTTTATGGGGGAAAAATTGTCATTATTACAAAAATATGATAATGTATGAACTAATGAATAACAAAATGCATACCCTCCTTATATCATCATCTTCAATAGCACTTGAATCTCCTTCATTGAATTTTCCTTGATTTTTTAAAAATTCATCTCTGCCCATTCTTCTCTTCCCTGATAATATCAACTCTTTTTTATTTGTTTTCATATCTGTCCATATTATTTTCTATTGCCACTCACATTGCATTGACTTCCCATCTGCACTTATCATCTTACCTCAAAAGCCCATTTCCAAACCTCATTGCACTATGCTCTGTATAACCGTCACAAGCCATTTCTTAACATCTGTACTTAAATCCTTTCTTATATCAATTCTCCATTCTCTCTGTAATGTACTTCTTCTCCTGATTTTCATTACCATTCTGATTTTTGTTCAAAATAATCCCCAGTATTAGAATTGATTCACCTGACCTATTTAATCTCTGACTTTGATTGATAAATTTGTCTTCTTATTCCTTAAAAATCTCCAACTTCCATTGTCTTTTACATGCAACGTCAACCCGTATCTCTTACAATGATCCTTAAATGTGGGTACTCAATACAGAATACAATCTGACTAGGCTAAATAAGTTAACTAAAGCTAAATCATATGCCAGCCTTATTTTATCAGTTTGAATCCCACTTTCATTCATACCCTTCCCCATCTCATTTCTCTTTATTGTTCATTTACTGTGTTTTTTATTCCACTTTTACATTAATTCTTATTCCATTACCTATGACTGCCCATCCCACTTTCCCATTCACTTCCTCCAGTTATCTCATTGCTGCCACTACATGAGACCTTTCCCTCTTCTGTTTATAACTAATTAGATCTCCAGTCAAGTAACTTTTCTTTTCCTCGAACATTTTTTTGAGCACTCTTTATTTTTTGCATTTACCATGTTAAAAGTTCAACTTTTTAACACATCAGCTACTACTTTTCCATTTTCGGAATGGGATTAACAATGATTAAAAATGTCTCCTGGCCAAACTGTCTTTCTAAATCCCATATGTATGTCCACAATAATAATATATTTACTTATCCAGCAGACACAGTGTACGGTATTAAGAATACATGATAGGTGTAATGGATGCATCAATGGGTTATGGATCACATTTTTCCCAAATAGAAATCAAAAATACTACCTTAGGTACTTTAGAGCATCAGGATACATTACTAGGGAAAATGAAGGGGTCAGGATAATCTTTTGAGATTCTCTGAGAACCTTACCTGATACACCATCTATGTCGATGAGTTTTTTACTCCTATTTTCCCAGGATATGAGCATTGCTCACTTTCACAGCAAGGAGGTACGTTGTATTGTTTGATCCTATTTGAAACTTCATGATCTCCCTTGAAGAGGGTTGGGGTATGTTGGGTAGAAGTAGAAATGAAATATTGAATGCATCCACTCTTTTAGTATGGTCAGTTATGGTACCACCATTTTTGTCATTAGCATAAGATGGTGTCCAGATTAAGTTGTGGCTAATGTTATTCTTGATAGTTTGCCAGGCTTCTTTTGAGTAATTGAATGTTTTCCTTAATCGTTCATTATTATACTCCTTTTTGGATCCTTATCAGATACCTATACTTGTTGATGAGGCTGGTAGTCATCTGAGGGTTTAGCAACTATAAACATTTTCTTTAGGGTCTTTGACATGTTGTTTTTTTTGTGCATGAAAGCAGAATACAGCATATTAAAACTATTATTAAGGGAGTCTTTCCTGTATACCTCTGTCCAATCTTGATTTCTAAGCATTATCTGAAAGTAGTTAACATTTGAGTGATTAAAAAATCTATGGTATCTGATGCTTTTTGGTGCTATGACTCGCTTTCCACAAAAAATATTTGCTACAGTAAAGCAAGGTCAAAGCACGGTAAAGGCAAGCCGGGATAAAATACCACTGTGTGAGTTTGGTTTTCATCAAAATCTGTAAAAACGTTATCCAGAAGTGTTTGGGGCTGACAGTGACTCTGGTTGGTATATTTACTAATGGCTTCAGATTGTATGAATATAAGTTTTGGAGTAGCTGTTTCTGCTCATATCCACCCATCAACAAATTGCAGTTAAAATCACCAACGAGAATGACTGTTGGTCTAATACAATAGTTAGTCACTGCGAATAGCAAGCCTTCCAATTTTTCTTGGAATCTTGATAAACTTCTTAGTGGAAAACAGTAAACTACTAACACCAAAAAGTTTTTCCTTGAAAATGAACACACTATACTCATTTTCAAACAACAACTTATGAGTGATTATTTATGTTAAGAGTTCCCTTGTGTTTGTCAATATGCCACATGTATATCAGCATCTCAATGAAGAGCTAACATTTAAAAGCTCTGTCATAAAGTACAAACAAACACTTTTTGGTCTTAGTAGTTTACACATTATGTGATTGCTATCGACATGCATACATCACATAACATAATCCATGAGCAACTAGGCCTATGATGTTGCTTGAACCAGGTATTAAAGAATTTCTCAACATTGCATTTTGCTCTCACTATAGTAATTGCATTTAAATATGTCCTACCTGCATTACAACTTTCACCCATCACAACATTCTAATACTTAAATCATCCTTATCAAATGAGTTCTTTCAGAATTTTCCCCATAGTTTTCTTTTATTTGACTCAATACATAAATTTTATTGCTGAATGTAATCACATGTCAAAATGCTCAGCTTGAATATAGACACCTTTGTTCAACCTAATTTTTTCTCTGTCACTCGGGTAAAATTAAGTACTTACAAGTGCTACATTCTACTACCTTTCGCTCTATTTTTCTCCACAGTGCTGTCGTCCACCAAATGTTGACCATCCTTCACTGTAGTATTAATTATTTTGGAAACTTGCTCCAATATTATTTACATTCTGGTTTGCCTTCTGATTTCACAAAAATTCACTAAGTCTGGACTTCACACCTTTATTGTCATGTTTCCTAGGTTTCCTGTCCACTAGATCATCCGTGCATTCTATTGCCCTATTTTAAATGTAGAATATCTTCTTCTGGGTCTCTTTAATGCTCCGGTTTCCTACACTGTGTTAATATTTGAAAAATATGTTAACCACAAAGACCTTGCTTGAAACTGCTGCCATCAAGATGCCCATCCCAATAGTTTCAGCCCCATAGTTGCTAGGATTTTTCTTAATTTATTTTATTTATCATGTTTTCAAGGGGAAAATTAATTTAAAATTCCTTTCTCAATAGCCTTTCCTGACAATACTTTCCCTTACTGGTGGCTTCTTTGAAGATTGAACATCACAAGGGTTTACCCTTCATCTGGCTCTTAACTTATATCTATCTATAATGGATTGCATTGCTGGGCAGGACCGGCTATTCGGCCAGCCCATCTGATAATTTTCTAGATGCCACTAGAAAGTAGGACCCCTTCCACCATGAAATGGTGCTAGACTATAGGCAGAGATCATAGCAATTCACATGGCTTCTCACCATTTATACTTACTGATACCATTTATACAGGTACACTACCAATTCTCTCATGGTTTTCATACCTCAATCTTTTGATATTTTTCACTCTACCATTTTCATACAAAATAATCTCATGTTATATCCATGAATTCCAAATACAGTCACTAAAATACAGCATAGAATTTCTTTCCAATAGTTATATTAAGCCTCAGCCCTCTTTAGTAACAAATTGTTCAAATAATTTAGTCTACCATGGTAAAATCTATCATCACCACTGCTTTGTGAAAATAAAAGTGAAGATGTTACAGCAAACAAATGCTATTACACTGTTGAAGACAGTATAGTGATATCATGTATTTAGGTGTCTCTCTCTACCTAGCATAACATGTCCTATATTAGATTAGCACTGCATATTATCCACTATTGACAGATTTAAGGTAACAGAAATACTTTTAAATGCGGAATACATATTGTTTGAAATGCTTCCCATATGGTTTGATGCTATATTAATGCGAAAAAGAGAGGAGCAGTTAGCAAATAGATCATGACATTTACTCTCAGGATTAAATACACATAGCAAAAATTGCAATACCAAGCTCTCTTAACAGCTCAGCTGCTATTCTTTGCTTGCCATTTTTCTGGAAAAATGAAATATAGTATGTAAACTTTATTCCTAATAACTCAAAAATGCACTAGAGACAAAATGGAAAAAAGATGTAGGAGTGAATTGTGTCAATGGATTGGAAATGAATCTGGCTAAATGATTTTGGGAGTTTAGTGCTAATCCTAATCCTAAAAATTTTCTAAAAAGGGAAAGGCTAAGTAAAACAATAAAATAGAAGGTAAAAAGCTAGAGTAGGTGGAATAGCTTACATAACTTGGAAATATTTGAGACCAAAATGGACCAAACTAGTAAAGACTTAAGAAGAAGAATTTTGTTAGGCAAGGAAGCTTTAATAAGGAAGAGAGAATTGACAACAGAGATGCTGAGTAAAGATATTATGAAAAGGCTAATAAAAACTTTGATATGGAGCATAGCATTGTATGGCAAGGAAACATAATTGTTGAAGCAGGATGATAGGTGTGATTAGAGACTTCTGAAATGTGGGTGAGAAGAAGGATGATGAAGTTTTAGCGGACAGAAAGGAAAACAAGTGAGGAAGTGCTAGGTATGGTAAGAGAGGAGAGGGTATTGTTGGGAGAAACCATAAGGAGACAGGAAAAATGGATGCAAAGCATAGCGATTGGCAATGAGAGGTTGAAGACTGTGATAGAAGGGAGAATGTTAGGCAAATGAGGAAGGGGCAGGAAGAGGATAGGGAAGTTGAATAGAATGAGGGAAGAAAGGAAGTGTATGGAGATGAAGAGGGGCTTGTTGAAGAGTGGGGTGTTGGGTTGGTTTGTTAGGAGACACTAGGGAATCATTGCTGTGATATTTGGTAGTTTGTGTCCGACCAAAATCTATCTTAACTGGTAGACCACCATTAACAATAATAATTTTGAATGGCTTAAAAATGAATCATCAGGCTGTATCTATTCAAAAACTCTTCTTTGAGACAAGAGGATGAGCATAGATCAAGAGGTTTTTGAGATATAGCCATGGAAAAAATGAGCTAGGCAGAGATGAATTCTAATGATGAAGTTTTAAGGTTTTAAATATGGGAGAAGAAGAGAGGAAGTTGCCCGGTGAAATCTGAAAAAGACATAAAGAGCGATTGGTGGAAGTTATAAAAGGAAGCTGGATGTTAAAGGTTATGACAGAAGGGAGAACCATGAGTAAATGGGGTAGATGAAGGAAGAAAGTTGGGTTTTTTGGCAGCATGAAGGCTGGCAGAAATTATGAGAAATGGAGAGTAAAATAACATAGGTCAAACAAGAAGTTCATACAAAACATAACACAAAACATAATAATTGTTGGGAATCATCCTAAGCCTACTTTTAATAGATATACTACCTCTGATTAAATCGTTGGCCTAAGCAACATGGGCAAGTGAACTATGGAATACAGGTAACCTGAAAAACCCCTTGTTCAGAACCAACTCCTGGCAACAGTCGTTTCAGTGGTGGAAAAAGCCCTTTGAGGGTGTAAAGGGAAGTACTATTACTGTCTCGACCTCAGTCCATTCTGTCACTCCTCCCAAATTTATCTCTAGTTTATGCACGCCAAATAGGCAGATTGGCATGGTGGCAAAACTGTTTTTTCCATAATTCAGAATCAGTGACTTCGCTCAGTAATAATATTTCTCTATTGGTTAAGCACAACAAAGTTGGAAAAGAATATTGTCAACAGGAATGAAGACGGAATAAACATAAACCGTTACCGTACAGAACAGAATGGCAAACATAGAGCATCAGTCTCATACTAAACAATGTCACCCAGGAATTCACCTTCACTGTGGAAACACTTGAGATGAAACAGCTTCTTTAGTTCAAGTTTAAAGTCAGTCAGAATGGACTTATTTTTTATGCTCATGGGCAGTTTATTACAAAAAAGGGAGTTTAACTACCCTTTCATTACCTACTACGTATTCGGCAGACCTTTATTCATGGGGGCCTCATATAGTTGTCACATAATCAGTAATAAAGAGCTGCTGTTTAAAGGGGACGATTGCTCAATGAGAGCATTATTTACGTGCTTCGTATCGCACACGAGTTGGGCCTCGAAGGGGTAATGGCCCAGGGTCTTCAGTTAGCCTAAGACGGCATTCACCGTCGTTCCTTGGAGTTTCGTGTCAGAAAAATATAGCGAATGAGTGTTACTTCTCCACATTATGACGCAAAGCCAATTTGGAATACAATGTGAAGGGGTTGACACGGAGATAAAAACCGACGTTCATTTTGGCATTTTTTTTTCTATCTAACAAGTTATCAATCCTTATTTAGCCGCACTTTCGACTTTTCCTCCGGATTGCCGGCAGTAATCCAACCGTGGGAGAATATTGTTACTTAAAAAATGAATCGCGTGGCATACCCGAATGCGAAGTTAATGAATGGGGTTTTGGAACATGATTACCCCTGATTCTTTATGCGGAGGACCCCCCATAGTGCCCCAGTTCGCAAAAGTTAAAAGATACCTTTCTTGGCATTCCGATGCCAAGACAATTATTTTCGGGAATTACTTCATTGGGATCAAATTATTATTTCTGAAAACCTCTAATGAAAGAGTCTTCAGTAAACTGTAAAGAGATAAAATCATTCACATATTCTGCTGCATTTATGGTGCCTACCTGTATGTGGGAAATCCCTTTTCTGGAAATCCTTCAAAAGTTTTATGCACCTAAAATGCACGACTGACTTAATCAGTATCAGAAGACATTCGTATGGATTGACTTGATATTGCACCTGTATTGTTAAAGTGTCATTTCTATAGGAATTCCATCACAAGGCGAACGGTGACGTTGTCCCCTGAAGACTATTTACGCAATCTGGTGGACCTGAATGGCAGTTATGCATAATATAACCTTTTTACTCTACATAACTCGTAGATTTTTACGGCTTCTCATGCCTTGAAACCGAGCAAATATACGTATTCCTTCCGCCCCTCTGCTTTGCTTGCGTAAAATATGTCATGCGTTAATATCCTGCAACATAGCCAACGAAACCAAACCTCTCCTTTACCTTCTGCTAACTTTCTCGTCCGGTTTCCATCCTCCTCCACTCTTTCCATAATCTCGTCTTCCTTACTATCATGCATATTTCTTCTATGCTTCTCCATAAAATATTATTTTGAAATGTTCTTAACTCCTCTCGCCCATCGTCTTTCCTCAAAGAAATTTCCCCTCTGAACAACGCTGAACACCGCAAGTGATATCTTTGGGGTAAACCATCTAAAATCCAAGCTGTACACTTTCTTGGCAATATGATATTCGTCAGGACACGAATGATGGTCGCAGGTACTGACACTCATAGCTTGAATGCGCGAATTTCAAAGCTCAGATCGGTGTGAGTATTGTCCTCACCTAAAAAGCCAACAATCTCGTAAATCAACGTGAATTGATTTTTTTATTCGTGTATTGGCTTAGGGTCTCAAATTCGCTAAATGCGGAAAGCCAACCATTTGGTTATTTCCAAAGTAGAACTGTGGAGAAGGTAGAGCAGGGAAACCAATATAGTCTGGCATGGTAGAGAATCAGAGAAGGTTAGTGGGATAAATTCGAAGAAACAGGACAAATTAATGCAGGAGATACTGAGAGGCAAAGAGAGGTTGAACATGGTAATAGAGGATCGCACCCAAAAGTGGTAGGACTGATTTTCTCTGGCGCGAACGGAGCGGTTGAGGGGGGTCTACCTGGCAAGGTAAGGTGAAGGGGGCTCTTAGTAACAGACCGACACCAACCTCAGTCGCCTGCGAGCTGTCGTTGAGTGAGGACACCGTTTTTAGTGAAGCAAGTTTTATGTCCGCGTCGAAAAACAAAATGAATCTGAATTTAGAGCAAAGTTATTCCGTGAAATTTTGTGCGAAACTCGGGAAGACGGTAACTGAGACCCTCGATATGACCAAGCAGGCTTATGGGGACACTGCCTTAATCCGTTCAGCAGTATTCGAGTCGCACAAGTTGTTTAAAGAGGGTAGGGAGCTCGTTGAAGACGACCATCGCTCCGGACGGCCGTCGACGGCAAGAACCGACACGAATGTGGACAGAGTGAGGACACTGCTGAACACAGACCGACGCTTAACCAGTGAAGAAATTGCAGACCAGTTTGGTCTGTCTGCATCCAACGTACAACGCATTATTTCACAGGATTTGGCCACGCGCAAGGCGTGCGCCAAGATGGTGCCGAAAATTCTGAGTATCGACTAACAGCTCCTGGCCAAATACGGCGTTGGCACGTTGCCGCACCCGCCCTATTCTCCCGATCTGGCACCATCGGACTTCTTCTTCTTCCCCATGATGAAAAGACAGCTCAAGGGACGACGTTTTGACTCGATAAAGGCCGTTCAAGAGGCTTCGACGAGGGTCATCAACGGCATCCCCAAAGAAAATTTCCAGCGGGCGTACGGGGAATGGGAGCAACGTTATACTAAGTGTGTAGCAGCTCAAGGAGCATACTTTGAAGATTATGAAGTCGATGTAAGTATATCGTCAATAAAATTCTTGTAAAACAATCAGTCCTACCACTTTTGGGTGCGACCCTGTATGAGAAAGAATGAAAGAAAGTAGAATGCTGTGAAAGCAACGTAGACGGAGGAAAGGAATAGGCATTCTGGATGGAATCAAGCGAGGGAGAAAGTATGCAGAGTTAAAGAATGAGTTATTGCATAATGTAGTTGGGGTTTAGGGGTATGTTGAGTCATATAAATCAGGTGCCTGGGAAACCTATTCTAACACAGTAGACTAATGGTAGTTATTATCAAAATAAACTACTCCAAGGTGCTGGAGAGGGCTCACCTTGTGGTCGAAATACGCTCATCCGCCTTTTACAAATCACGCAGAGTTTATTTATTATGCATATTTTTTCTAGCTTCCCCTTTTCTTTATTCTTGACCAAAGCAAATAACTTGTACTATTTTTTTTTTACTTTGACAAATTCCAAAGAAACTGCGGGAGATGCCGCAACAGTAACTTTTAACGGAGTCATCCGCTAATTTTTACACTCTGAAATTGTTGCATTGAACTTGTACTATAGTTGGTAATCGCATACTGAACATCAGTGTCCTTGTTTCCTAAGTGGCTCCCTGTGAAAGTGTATGGTAAGTTGGTCTTTGACTGAAAATCCTCAAACTGTATCGTGCCCTTGGTACCTGTTAGTGTTTTCTCCTCTATGGGGTTCCCGAAAAAATTACGATACGGAACTGCTGACGCATATACGCGTTTGAAACATACATATAGTTGCCCCTGAAAAAAAGGAAATTTTGTGGACAACCATTGGACGTAAGATTGTTATGTGCCTGCCCCGAGTTCATTGACCCCCTGGAGAGTGCCAAGAGTCAAATTTTTATTTATTTAAATTTATTTATGATTTCCTAAAAATCAACGTGCGTTTTTTGACGTTTGTTCTGACCTAACTTTTCAAGTTCGGCGTCAATCTTTTAAGACGATGGGAGCTTTTTTCTTTAACATCAACGACGCCGAAAACATCGCTACACACCTCGTTTAGAATTCAATGAGTAATTTTGAAATCAATTTGTTGATCTTACCGCTTCCATATTCCGGTAAATTTCGAAAGCTACGGCGAAATAAATGTCAGTCATTATGGAAATATAATAACCGTAAGACCCTGCAAGCATTAAAACGATATCTTGATCTCTATGAATGCTGATTTCAAGAAATTTGAATAATTGCCTCGAACAAGTCAAGGTAAGGAAAAAGGTATGCTTTTGAATTATAGGAGTTTTGGTAACTAGAGATTTCCTGAAGGTGTATTGAGAGGTGGCGAAGAATTAATAAGGCTGGCTTTCGTGGGTCGAATTTGGATTTTGAAGGCAATAAATATACTCGAATGGGCAACATTATGCTCAGTTAAGAAACAAATCGATATTAATGTGACAGTGGAAATCTGATTTTATAAGCATTTCCAAACATTTTTTTGACAAGAGAATCAGAAGTTCGGTGTAATCATAGTTGAAGAAAAAATTAAAATTCGCCTCTGACTTAATAAAATCTTGGATCAGATCATAGTTCTAAGAATTCACTCCTAAACCTTATGATTAACGCAGGATAAAGGCTAATTACGATAGTCAAGGAGAGTCCGGTGACGTTCGACCTTGAAAATCGAAGCACGAGTTAAAAGTTAAGTCGCAAAGTATCGATTCATGGATATTATCTCCGCATCGAATTACATTTATTGCCAAAACAACCCGAATGTTGGTTTGAATTGTGAGGATAGAGCTCATCAGTACAAGTCCAACATCCTGTGTAACCTATACATCAGGGTAGGGGAGCAGATCCTATCACCACCACCTATGGTTTCCGAGGAGTATCTGGCTGGAACCCGAAAAATCACACTGCTAAGGTTAAGCTGAGGGTATCCAGAGGTGCCAACCGGAATCGAATCTGGGTCCAGTTGATAGCCTAGCACTCTACCCCGTTAACTATCACGTCAGCTGTGCTATTTTAATTTTGGGATTGTCCGATATTTCCCACTCCATATGGACGATATCGTAATTAGTACATAGGATATTTATGACATCGGTATAGCTCGATAAGACAGCCGCTATAAATCCAAGTCAACTTGACACACGCATATTGTATGTCGATGGCAGAAGCTGGAGGTGGAATAACTAACTCCATTATGAAACCCACCCATCCCATCTCCATTGATCCAGGCGATTTTGCGACGCTTACATCCCATGAATTTACATCAGAATGCGATATCATGCTCGAACATCATGAATCGTAATCGGACTATGTCATTCCACTATCTTCAAGATCGTATACTTGATTCTAGATATAGCGGAGAGCTTTCCCCAATCATCGTTCACCTCTTTGGGAAACCCAAGCTAGGTCGTGAGTTCGGTTCGGGCAGAGGGAGGCACAGAGTGATGGAGGGCGAATGGCTCCCAGAAAACGGAGCAGCATTTCAATCAGAAACACTTATGTACATATATGCTGTCCAAACTACCGAGATGTAATCAATAATTAAAAGACTACCGATCGCAATCCATCCGAAGGATTGTCGAGTCGAAGCGACGGGAGTAAGTTTTGTGAGTTATGAACTCAGAAGTTTTACTAAATAACTAGGGATTTCTATTGCTCTAACTATTACTAGTTTTTCATTACCTGTTCACTACTATTGCTTCAAAGCAGGATGTCTGCTCAACAAACAAAGTTATGTTTGTTCTCTACCGATATCAGAGTTAAACTTGAAAGGGTGACTTAAATGAAAAGAGTGCCATTTTTCCAAAAAAGTACTACATGACTTTTCCCTTGCACTATTAATTCCTTCCACAAACTACTAGTATACGTAGCAATAGCTAGAACTATATTATAACATGAGCACACAGGCTTGGGGAAGTCTAAGAATTCTAAATTCAGGCCTATCCGTTTGATAAACGAATACGAACTTCAATACGTGCTCTTTTAAAATATACTAAGTCATTGAAAACTGTTGATTACGCACTATCGCTGAACACGGGAAAATAGTGGAGATCCTACTTCCGTTTGATTTCACAAGCAAAGCTATTCTCGGAAAGATCGAAACGGGAAAATCCTCCAAGAATACTAGGCCCATGTTTGAGTGAAGGGCTGGCAAGAAATTTCACTGTCGAAAACATTCAGTTAACAAGATATACATTAAAAGTATAGGGAAAAGTTTCGGAAAAATAGATTTATTTCAAATATTGCTACGATGCCTCAACATTCTTCGAAGTACATCCCTTGAGCGTCGACACACACTTGCCAGCGGCTTTTTCACGACTCGAAAGCTCCCTGGTGGCGTCCTTTGAGGGAGGATTTCACTTTTGAGAATAGGGAATAATCTGCTGGTACTAAGTCGGGACTTTAATGGGGTTGGGGAATCGTCGCGATGTCGTTACAGAAGGTCTTCGCAAGCAGACACTCGACTCTGATCTTGGTCGTCCGTCAAGCCGTTCGGGACGAGTTTTTAGAATATATCTTTCGCACACTTAACCTATGGTCTGAATTCAGCACTTCACGCACACGTTGCACATAGCCGTCAGTTCTTAATGTCGACGGCTGTCCAGCGCTGGGATCGTCCTCCGCACTCTCTCGGCCATCTTTGAAGAGGTTGTGTAACTTAAAAACTGCAGTTTGTGACATGCTTTCATCTTTGAACACATGGCGAATAATGCCCAACGTCTCTGTACCCGATTTCCCCAGTCCATCACAAAATATTATGGCGTACCGCTGTTCAGTAATTCGCTGCATTTTGCGTTTGCACCGAATCACTCGACAGGTGTCCGCTGAAAATACGATCCAGCCTAAACGAACGCTCGCAGGCGCTTGGCGCTTGGAGCGTGTTGAAATTCAGACCCCCCACCACCGAGCCTGCGCGGAAGTAGCGCGCTGCGACGCACAGTCAGGTCAGGAAAAAAATGTTTCCGATACTTTTTATAAAAAAACTTGTACATATCACCTTGAGAATGCGTGTAAAATGCATAAGAATATTTGATAGGGAACATTAATTGCAACCTCTGTAATGGAAACTGCAGTTATGATAAGAAAAGAGAATAGAACTAAATACTTTAAGTGAAAATTTGACAGCTTTAAAGGTAGATATTTCACTAATATCGGTATTATTGATTTCATGTTGACTTTTTATTCGAAAACTGCAAAACAATAAATAGTATGCAAGGGCTTCCACTAAATTACGCCGGCTTAATAAAGTATTATGAATGTTAAGCGGAAAATGGCCTAGAGGACTGTTTCCAATCCCGCCGCTGAATTATTTCGAACGTATCCCCTAAATATTAAAACACCTTCACCCATGTGCATGCCCATCAAGTCGAGTTGTAATATTTTCAGCTCGACTGCGTGATTACCAAGACGTTAAAGATGCGGCAGGGAATGAGAGGTTCTAAGCGGTTCTCCACAAATATATTGTTTTAGATGCTAACGTATTTATTCTTAACGGCTGATGGTTCCATAGCATTTTTTTAAATTACATCATTATACTGGATACTTATCTTATTTCTTCCACCATACTAACTTCTGTGGCCAAATTAAATAAACATTCCAGCTACTACTACAACGATCAGAAACTTTTGCGGCAAAAGAAAGCATTCTTTCGTATCTACACGATATCAAAACTAGTAAAAATATCATTTAGAAATGGTAATATTACTTCCACTATCTCCTCCCTTTTCCATTACATGATATCCCCTTTGGCCACCTTTTTTCAACATGTACGTATTCTAGAGAGAACAGACTCCGCGCCATGCGCATTAGCTATATTCTTCATCATGTTTTGGTTAGGCGGCTGAGTTACTTTATACTTCTTTCTTTTTAATAATTAAAAAACGTATTTTTTCAATAAACATCCTGCAAATGCCATGAAAACTTCCAATTTAACGTAGCCCGTCGACTTTTATACAACAGTGAATACATGCATATACAGGACCTGTAGATGAACATTTCTCCATTCCATAATAAATATTTTAATTCACAGGTAGTTACTTTCGCTCGTATTTGTTTCAATTAAAATGCAATCATCCATAATATTACTATTTTACAAACTGGAATTAGTTATCTTTAAAGTTAGACAAATAAGATTAAAAATCAAATGAACGTTATATTGAAACTGCATTAAATACATTACTGATTAAATGACGTCGGCCTGTATATTATCCATCGATTGGGCCTAAAAGAGTAGGTCTATTGCAGGGCATCATATTCGTAGGCGCATACTCGCCGGAATTCATGTAACCAGTGTAGCGCAAGTACATTTTTATTTTTGTGCTGAGACATTATTTTAACCGTATGCCGACTCAAATACCTTTGGCATATTAACATCAAAATACAATGTATCCAATTTCTTGGGAGATTGATATATTGATACGAAATCTCAAGTACAACATGAATTCATATTTATGCACCGTAAAAAGAACATGCAAGTCCGGAAGAACAGTCCTATAATGTGAGAATTCACAAGTCAGACCAATGCATAATACTTATTTGCTTCAATCGGGATTCGCCGGAGTCACATCTTTTAGTAGTTCCATGTGAGTATTCATCCTTTTCCGAGATTAATAAATTCATTCAGAAGTCGTTGATCTTACTCTTAGCAACGGATTCTGTATCCGCTTGTCCTAGAGGATACGACGAATTGATTTTTCGTAGATATTTTCCTATACATTTCTACCGGGATAAATATTGTTTTTACAATGAGGGTTATGTGGTTTTAAATTATTTCATACAAATTGATGAGAGCTCTGCATTCGTTTTTGGAACCTGCTCAGACAAATTTCCATTTCTCAATCTTCTCTTACTTGCTTCAGTAAAATCAATGCACAGCAATTGAGTTACGCAATAACTGAGATATATTTTATCAACAATACGTAAGCCGACATTTGCAAACAATTATATAAAACATTATACAAAGGATCGATTTCCATTGAATTTAAAAGAATTCCAATTTACTCAAGTATTATATATAAAGTTAAAAAATCATTTTTAAACATTATTATTTGTAGCAAGTAAATCAATCGCTTGCATCAACATTTAATATTCTCAATTATATACTACTCAACTATTATTTCCTCAACCATTCTATTATTCAACAGCTTGCAGAAATTGGAAAAATTATACAAGTACATGGATTATTTATTTGTCAGGAGAAATTTCAGGGAGATGTGCTGGAAAGACCTTGTTCGGCGCAAACTACGAAAAAAAAGTATGCGAGGGTACGATGCAATAATTTCAGTTTGATAGGGATGAAAATTAAAAAAATATATATAAAGTCGATCTGCTTATATTTCCTGGAATAGTTTCGGCGCCTGGAGCAATAAACTGAAAAATAAACAGGACCGAACAAGAGCATTTCCATGCTTATCTTTTTATGCGCTTTTGAAGTTTTCCAGAAGAAATCGCAGGAAGAATAAAGTCTCAGAGAGAAAGAGGGTGAGAGAAAGAAAGAGTTTGCACACGATTGACGTCGCCCGATGATGGAAGAGGCCCTAGGCGTTAACGGAGGAGAGAAAATAAAAACTCTACTCCCAGAGCACACATCTTCATCCTGTCGCATAACAATTGTCGCGTCAATCTTCTCCTCGGAGGTGGAGGTTGGAGGGACGGAAGCAAACTCCCAAATGCCAGTGCATTTGAGCTTTATTTCTGAGGGGGTGGACGGAGGAGGATGGGAGGGGAGGCGATGATAACCCCTACCGCCCCCACTCCCCGTCTCGATCGACCGTGGAAGAATGCGGGAGAGGACGAGGGGATTTTACGGGAGAAGATGCCCGTCGGACCCCGGACACAGAACTCGCCCTCACACGGAGTAAATTTATGGATTTATTGGTCGAGGGAGTATCTCCTACACACTTTTCCAACCCCCCATCCCTTCACTACCTCCCTCCTCCCCCAACCTCCACCTCTCCCACATTTCTAAACTCTTTCCTCCCCCCCACCAACACCCTATAAGTTTCATTTCCTCCTTCTCTTTCCCCCGCACCCTCCCCAACCTCTTCCGGCATCCATTGTGTGTGGTTGGTACCCGACTGACGTCTGACAAAGAAACACACTGTGGGCAGTAAAGGCATAACTCCCAAGTTCGCATCATCGCCGCTAGAGGGGAGGACGCTGAGCAGGATGGGTTGGGAGGGCGTGTGCGGGGAACGGGGGCGATCGGCGGGG
Organism: Hetaerina americana; assembly: GCF_022747635.1. Taxonomy (NCBI): domain Eukaryota; kingdom Metazoa; phylum Arthropoda; class Insecta; order Odonata; family Calopterygidae; genus Hetaerina; species Hetaerina americana. The sequence continues at coordinate 37,776,724 of NW_027287427.1, read as the reverse complement.
GGTGGGGGTAAGACGGTTCTACCCTAACCCCTCTCCCCCGCCCACATCCGCCCTCGACACTCCCTTTCCCGTCCTAAATGTGTCCCCACGATGGACGCGAGTTCTATCAAGGGTTGGGCATATACATACACGCCGATGTACCTACATATCGAAAAACTCGCAGTTGTTTCTCCGGAAAAATATATCGAGACAAAATTATTCACAATTATTCTATATTCAAATGGTAAAAACGCAAGGCCCCTCTGAAAACTATGCACAATGAATAGATGACACGTGCCTTCATTTTAATCACTCTCAATCCATGTAGGCACGAGACCAAGGAAAATATAGGGCACACTTAAATATTTCTTGAGGCCTAAGGTACCAGGGACAATTTTTTAAGCAACAGTCGGCCAAGTTAGGAAAGATTTTTGATGGAACATAGCGCTGCACGCTACTACACTCCTAAGCCTTGACTAACACGACACAGAATACAGGATACACTGTATATTTAATCCATATCACAATGACTCATTATTTAGCTGTGCATTCTTTCTGTTTTCCCTATTTTTAGCCAATTATTTCATATTATTTTCCTCCCTCTACCTCGCTATCCCATCATTACTCTTAAGTACTCTATTACTCTGGTGCTCCCTACAGTATCTCATTGCCTCGGAATATCTGCTGCATACATTTGTCCTACCTTCTCCGAATTTCTCCAAAAATCCGTCTCTCTTCCAATACCATGCTTAGAATTTCACCGTTTGTTTTCTTCGTTCTTTTATTGAAAATAGGGCGAGACTTATAGAGCATGTACCCATGGGCAACATCAAGTCATCTGCAAGGCAGGCGACAATTATTCTAAGGTATTTACAAGTACGTTTGCTCCGGAACTCTGAAGTCTTTTCTTATTTTGTCACCGTAACATGACGCAGTGCGACGAAGCGTTATGTTGATAGCACATTAGCAAAAAGAAGAACATATTATACAATAAAACTATTTTAGCTAGGAAGCTGAAAATGTTCACATTTCAAAATGTAACTCCCGACTAGATTTACTTAACATTACTTGTATCACATTCCAGGTTTTCCTCAGCAGTTCTCGATCCAAATTATCTATCCACCATCCTGGTCCTATCCAGCCATCTTAAAAAGGATGTTTATTGATACGTCATTTTGAATATATAATATATAAAAAGGGCAAATCCCTCGTAGTCTATATAATATTACTGACTAGAATTATTGTTAAACATTGTATTATTTGAACCATTAGAAATATTACGTAAAAACACAAAAGAATTCATATCTATATGCGTCACGTCTGGCGATGAAACTATGCACTGACAAAATAATGGCGGAATAAAATAATTTATGCAGCTGATTTTAACCAATATTTTGACGCGGAAGTAAATTCAACGTAACGTAAAAAATCTGATATATATATTTTTGACCCAATTCCTGTCGTTTAATCGACCTTGCATTTACTTGCGTATTACTCGAGGCAATACATTCATTTTATATCGATATGATCTACCTATTAAAGGTAGTTTTTGGACATTCCCTAACGACCACTTGCTTCTACTCATCACGAAATATTCCTCTTGTTTGTCCTACATTATTTTTTATGAAAAGAAAATATTTTATCAAATTGAATTGAAGAGAATAGGGATGGTACGAGTTCGGAGCTCCGCTGCAAATCAAGTCGTGCATTGATAGCCCGTGATATCAAATAACCTCGCCAATATAGGCTATTGTGTACGTGCACCCGTAAAGACCTTGGAGAGGAAAGCTCAGCTTTGAGTTGATCTATTCCCTACCGTATCGCCAGGAGTAATCTCCCTAGACTTTTCATAATGTAAAAAAAGGCCTTAATGTGTTTATTTTTGAAGTAAGAAGTAAACTCACAGATGTGAGCGCTCCAATGCCATGAATTCTCTTGAGAAGATCATTAAAAAGGACTAAAATGTACAGCATAAAAATATATTTAAACAATTAAAGAACATGGTTGCCTGGATTGCACCGCAAGGGTGAGAATATTTTTTTTCAGCAGCGAAAAAATATTCAAACGCACATTATTAAACACAAGTGTGTGGAAATAATGACTCCTTCCCTATATTAATCACATCTCAACTCATGGGTCACCATTCTTTTGTAATAAGCAATGCACATACTATATTAATTATCTACTATAGATGCACAGGATCATCAATTGGCTTACGTTTCTTACATGTTAACAAGCGTTTAATAATAAAGAATCGTAACCATTTCTTTACCCTGTGGATTCATTAACCGAATTACTTAAAACGTCCATATTTTTTTCAGTCTTCCAATTTCCGCTCCAAGCTACACTTTTAAAATATCAAAATGAGACACTTATCTCGGTATTTATTTTCTGAATGCAGCCTCTCTCCAGTTTTTACCTCACTTAGTGAGTGGAGCAGTGGCAATGGTGTCGAGGCGACTGATGAGAGAGAGGGAGCCTTGAGACTGAGAAAGCTGGTGCTCCAAGCACACTGAAATCGACGGACTGGAAGCCAACACCAAGACACCAACCACCCTTTGGAGAGGCGGCGGTGCAATTGGCTCCGCCCCCTCCCCTGGTGCCATTCCAATTATACGTCTCCCACCAATCTTCCCCAACCACACCCCTCTCCCTCTCCATCACGAGGAGGAGGAAAAAAAGGACTGGGCTGTAAAACCCTTAAAACTGAAAACCGGAGTAAACAAGCCTATTCCGGGTGCCGCCCCGTCCCCAGAGCGTGCCCTCCTCCCCCTTTTTTACCCCCATCAACCCCTCCCTCCTCCGTACTCCTCCCTCTCCACCATCTCTCCCCATCGCAACTCCGTTAATTGCTCCCGGCTCATTTTCGCAAGGATCGGGGTCGGGAATGAGTATTTGTTTTGGTTGCAGCAACGGGAGTGAGTCTCCCTTAACCCTTCGGGGTCCTTCAGCCGATGCGTGTTGGAAGGGTTGAGCGGAAGGGAGACAAGAGTACACAAAATAATTCCTACTATTTCGAAGGCTTCTGCGAAGTGGTGCGGGTGCTGAAGTGGATCGTTCATCTTACTGTTTTCGCACGCATTTGCTCATTTCAAATATTACGGTTTTACCTGGTTTCCGGCCGACTCCCTCATATGATACGTAATTCATTATCCACGTTTTGAACTGACTTACATAAACCCGCGTCCAACATCTCTTATTTGTCCGATTAGGTAGATTGGTTAGTTCGGGAGGCGAACTAAAACATCGGCCCAGGTGGCGGCGCGGTAACATCCTCGTCTCAGCTAATCCAGAGGTCGCGGGTTCGACTCTCGCCGGGGTGGATTTTCTCCATCATCCACCTAGGGATTGAAAGAGGACAAAAATGGTTGTTTTCGGATTAGTGCTACATAAATTTAAAGATAACATGATATTTCAATAGGATATTAAAGGTTACACGATCTAGAGAAATAGCAAAATTGGTAAGAAAAATATTGCGAATGAAATACAGAGGAAAAAATAGTCATTCTCCGTAAATGGCTCAGCATGATCCAACAAACAGTGAGCACAATAAATATTCAAGACATTTCAAAATTGCTACCATTTATTTGCACGTTCTGCGTGCTGGAAATTTCTCCCACGTGTTATCCAACTTCTTCGATTACGGTGGAGATTACTCAACACGAGGACGTTAACCATGGAATATCGATTAGCAAGAAATAAATGTCTACTCGATATTACCGTAGATGTCGACTCGTAGATTACATACGTTTTACGTTATCTCGAAATAATTTACAAGAAATATCGCCGGCCGCGGAAGTGATTTTCGATTCCTTAAACGTTATATTTTCGTTAAACGCGAATCGAAATGGACATACGTAGAGCGTAGTATCGACCCTTCCAATAAGACACTTTCTTTCCATGAATATCATCCAGACTGTTCACACGTCATTTTTAGAATCTCTGCATCCCTGATTTGCCTTATTCACTGAAAATTCCTATGAATTTTCATGACAGTTGAACCTCTAATCAGATTTGAATCGTGACTATTGCGCTTGATGCAAAAGTAAACCTACCGAAGAAATTATTACGAATGGCGTTAAATGCATGCGAAAAAATGTAAATACGCGATGCTCGTAAAAAAAGGGGGAAATTTCAATTCGCACCTTAATAAAACATGCGCAATTACAATAGAGCTTCCATTTTCGGAAGGTCAGTAATCGGAAACGAACGGATTTTTCCATATTATTGCATGTAAAATTTTGAATGAAGAATTTATATGTTTATTTTTATTATAAATAAACATACTGCGCATTTTACAGAAAACTGGTATTTCTAATTTTAAATTTTAGAAATTTTAATATTGATTTCAGACTAATTTGGATAGCAAAAAAGACATTTATATTAATTGAAACTATATGTTTGATTATCCGTCATTTGAATGTGTGCCCCTAATTAGCATAATAAAATCAATACTCTCAACACTTGGATCATAAAAAGAGGTTACTAATACGTTTCACATTCACTGCCTGCTTGAGGATTGACACATATTCGCAGTCACGATCCACATCGGAACGCGAATACATTTTTTGTGACGTGAAATTTTGCATTCGGGGAATCAACGCAGAATCAGAGGGAAAGTTTGTGAAGCACAAGAAACGGAAATTGTTTTATGTGTATCAGAAATCATTTGATTCATTAACTCATCACCTGTTCCTTCGGATGACCTAACAGAGTAACTAAGTATGCTTGTTCGAAGAGGGCATTTTATGGGCAACGATGATGAAATATTCACCCTGGTGCGGATGTGAGGGTTAGGTCACGGTTAGAAAGCGTGCACCCCAAACGTGCTAATCACTCCCCGGAAGTCCCCAAGAGTTTCTCAACGCGAATGATGACGGAGAGAACAGCCCACGAGTCCGGATGCAGTTTCTCTAGGGTCGAAAATGTTTCGGAGATTAAGAGCGACTAGAAGCATTGGGAAAGTGATTAGGTCTAGGACTATGCTCTCGTATCCTTGACTGCAACCTCACAACAGCTTCGGACGGAAATAAAAAAAATTAGTTAATTTTTGTGCTCGATTCGGTTCACTCACAGACTCGAGCGATAGTTTACGACTACAATTAATCTGCAATACATTCTGAGTTTTTATATATTAACTCAGAATTGACATATTCCGTTAATTCCCCAGTCATTATTATTATCAAAGTGCAAGGATTACCATGTGATAACATTAACCCACAGAAAATTATCTCAACTTTTGAATGGGAAGCCATAACATTCGGGCAATGTTTTCATAGTGTTCAACAAACTTCTGAAAAAAACCGCGAAATATTTCTACGTATTCCTCTGGAAAAACAAATTTTTTGTAGGCTTAATATATGAAGTGAAATTTTTGTTGAAGTTTATAAAAATTTGGGTATGTTAGAAGGTGTAAATGTGTCTGAGGAAACGATTTGAAGGGTTGAGGATGCTCCTGTCTTCATCCTATCATTTCCTATTTATAGTACGTTATGGCGGAGAATCCATCTGCGAAAAGTTTTTCGTGACATACAGAAAGCTAAGAGCTAAGATAAGAATCCAAGAGATAGAATAGAAACATATTAGGTAAGAATAACTGTAAGACTTGGGGTGAGTTAACTTAATTCCTGCACTCGTTGCGATCATAAAAATAACCCATTTAGGAGAAGGATTAATTGGAGAAAAATCATTCGGAAGGGAAATATACTATTGTAGGTATGCTTCTCTTGCACTATGAGTAGTCAAAAATTCATTTGAAAGGATTTCAATATTTTCAAAAAAAATGCGCAATATTCATTCACTCCCTAGATTTGGCAATGAGATTTATAACAATAAAAGTATGAATCAAAGAATAATCTAGGTATTCTTTAAAAACCTCGTGCTGAAGACGGATTCTGAAGATTAATGGACAGATAAAATACAAAACGAGGAAAATTTTGATGCATTAAAACAATAAAGAGTACTATTACGATTGCCAAAAAACCTTTTAGACGGAATTCCAGGACATTACAAGGTTTTCCAGACCCAAATTTCCAATTTTTACTGATTCTTTTTCCGCAATTTGTAAGGGTATAACCTCATGAAGCCGTAACAAAAGCATTGCATATTTAGGAAAATAGTCTAAAGTTCACTGAGAATTAATACTTCATCAAAATAAACATTATATGTACTTATTTTAAATTGATTAAAGTTTGTTTTTACTATATTTAATCACTTGCAGGATGAAAAAAACAGAATAATTGAACTTAAAAGCCTTTACATTTGACTTTGAAGATTCCTAGCGGTAATTAAGACGCATGGAATGGAAGATGTATACAAGGAGAATGAAGCAAGCTCTGCGAAAGCAATTTAATCACGCTAATATTCCGGTAAATATAAAAACCAGGTTATGGCCATAATCGTACCAATTTCCAGATTAATGATGTTATTGTTCACGACATATGCATGCTCTCCGGACACGAAATATAGGACATTTTCAGGTTTTTCATGTTTTCCAGGCGACTGGTCCCCTAGTACAGACAGGAAGATCCCGGGAAAAGAACAACCAGTTGTTTTGGATACAATATCAGACACATTTCATTTGTTAGGCCACATGAATAGGTTCCACCAGGAAGTCCGCGGGACGAATTCGAAGGCGAAATAAAGAAGAATGCGCAAAAGGAGTAATCATGATGCATGAAAAACAGGAAAATACAGTTTGCGATGGCCGGTCGGACTCTTTTCACGCGTTCTCGGAGGCGGGTGAGCACTTGCACGTAAAAGTTCGCATTCACAGTCTCCCCTGGTGGCACAAACCACATTCGTGTCGGTTCTTGCCGTCGACGGCCGTCCGGAGCGATGGTCGTCTTCAACGAGCTCCCTACCCTCTTTAAACAACTTGTGCCACTCAAATACTGTGGAACGGCTTAAGGCAGTGTCCCCATAAGCCTGCTTGATCATATCGAGGGTCTCAGTTGCCGTGTTCCCGAGTTTCGCACAAAACTTCACGGAATAACGTTGCTCTAAATTCAGATTCATTTTGTTTTTCGACGCGGACAAAAAACTTGCTTATCTATAAACGGTGTCCTCACTCACCGACAGCCCGCAGGTGACTGAGGCTGGTGTCGGCCTGTTGCTAAGAGCCCCCTCCACCTTAACCTGCCAGGCAGATCCCCCTCCACCGCTCCGTTCGCGCCAGAGTAAATTAGTCCTACCACTTTTGGGTGCGACCCTGTAGAAGGAGGCGGAGAACTGAAGTCGGGAAATCTCCAGGTTGAAAGTAATGAATTTGACAAGGCACTCAAACCTGTACGGGTGATAATTTAGATGAGAAAAAGAATTATCCGCAATCAATTTTCCTTTGTTTTTCTATTTTATTGATGCACCAAAATATTATTCAGCTGTTTAGCATACACGAGCAAGAAAGGCTCCCCTCTAACAGTTTTATCGAATTATCAGTCCAGCAGAAAATACCTTTACGGGTTTAACGAACATGACTAAAAATAATTTTATAACCTTTCCTCCAGCAAAGAAATTTGAAAATTCTGTTCAATTTCTAAGTAAAAGCACTATTTTAGAGAGCGCGAGAAATCCTGCACTAGATAATTGCTCGGGGAACATTAGGTATTCAAAATTAGTTTCGGTTGTGTAAGTACTATTGACTATTAAATTATATTAGAGTTAAAAGTATTCTCCAAGGGAAGGGTTCAAGGCCCTCTCCCTCTTTGGTCATCCCGTCTCAGTCACTACAACCATAACTGATAAAACCGAAAATTTTGGACTCACTAAGGCCAAAAACTAGCATAAAAACTCATACATCAAGAAATGAAGATTCTTCGATCGATATCTTTCCATAAGAAGAAAAGCTGAAAGAATCTTAAGCTGGCGCGCGCCGCGCAAAAGATTTTTTTACGTTTGAAGAAGATAACAAAAGATGAGAAGAGATCTGTTTCCGATACAACTATCTGCTTTAAACGTGTTTACAAACAAGACAAGTGGAGGCATAAATTTGGGTTTGCCGTCGGAGAGGACGAGCGGTCATCGGCTCGACAGGTCGTCCAGTGGCGACAGCGCTGTGGTCAGCGGGAGAGGGAGCGAGAGGTCGCACTCACCATGTCGGTTACTCCTCGAAGGGACATGGAGCCTAAAGGGGACATTGTGCTGTAACAATGACAGAGCTCACGCCTGAATGATGGCCGTCAGACGTGAGGAATTTGCCCTTTTGTGATCCGACGCTCCCACTAAAGCCTATTTCTTTTTGCCCTAGGCAAAGGCAAGAAGGGGCTAGGGGAACTGAAGTCAAAATAGCACTCGAAAAAATGAATACGAGGAGAGATTAAGTGTAAAGCTGAGTCGTGGACTACATATTGTTCCCAAGAACACAAAATATCCCAGGAAGTTTAAAACGTTTACGCGATCAATCAATGCGAGACCTTTTCTCAGCTTTATAAACGGCGAATGAGGGAAATGACTGTACCGATGCGAGTAAATATTTATGTGTAAGTGGTTCTCCGGAACTGGGGGTTGGATTTTGTGATGAGGCGAAATCGATGACAGAAAAATTGATTTAACACATCTGTAGCTCCTTTACACACACGATATTCAGACTCTATGTCATTCTCCTAATTACTACATATAATTTCCAAATTTTCTTTCCGTTCTTGATTGCATAATGTGATGATTTCCCCTAACATCTAACATAATTGAAAAAAAATTTAAATGTTTTCACTTAGATTGGACCTCTAACAATAGAATTGTAAAATAAAACTTTAGAGATTATAATGAACTGAAATAATTGACTTTGTAATTTTACACCATTTCCGAAGTGTGTGGAATTACAAAGTCAATTATTTCATTTCATTTTAATATGTTATGCAAATTACATGAAGCCACGCCGAAGACAACACATTTTAGCGGTCATGTTTTCATTAAGTGAAATTATCCCGTTTAGATATATGTATGTACATTTCCAACTATTTATTCGTGCTTCTTATAAAATGAAAAGCCAGTATTTTCTCCTCAAGAAAAGACAGTACGATTACGATTCCTTGTGAAACACTCTTCTTGTAAAATGAAATACTGATTACAAAAAGGATCATGGCCCATCCATATAGTAGGAAGAGTTATGGATGAAATGTTTGTTTAATTATAATAAGTTAGTTTAGACTTATACATGCTCTCATGAAAACTCAAGTTATAGCATCTTAATTGAAATTCCCAGTCACCAGGATACTAAAACTGCCTACTGAAAGAATCCAAAACGCGCTTCGTTTGTGCAACTGATCTTCATTTCATAAATCTCGACACCTTAATTTGATAAGTGATCTCATGTGGGAAGCACGCACGATAACTAATTTGTAGGGTGACGAAATTTTTATGGTCCCCTCCCCAAGTTCCCCGCTAAAAGATTGTGCGCGTAGTAGAACGATGAAAATCACTCGTGTACAGAACCAGATTTGTTATTTATTTCCCTCGTCCACCAGTGCGTAAATTTCAGATAAGTAAACAAATCCATGGAGCTATATCAACAATGTTACGGTGGCGCTCATTTATCTGGATGGTTTATATATCTTGGGTCTATCACGCATCGTTCGAAAATTATTAGTATCGGATGGGTTTCGTTTAATCACCATAAATTATGAGTGGGTGGGGGGGAATAGAGCACCGGATACGTCTCACGAGTCGTTCGTTCATGTGAAAATCCTGCTAGACAGTCCGTAGATAGCATCGCACTGACTAAGAAAAGAAGAAAGGAAGTTTAAAGTCGTCAACCTTTGACGGTATACCAATCTGCCAGAAGCCTCGTTCGGATTTCCATTGAAAGCGATTTGAAGCAAAGTGAAGCCGAGTTCTGTTTTTATTCTGACATTCGAACGTGAACAATAAGGTATAAAAACCACTTTTCTCGCGAGTGGATGAGAAACTAGTCGTGTGTGCCGGTTGATAGAATCAACAAGCTTCCTTACTTAACAGCCAAGTTTTTGACTTTTCAGTCAAGTTTGAAGTCAGATAAGGCCTTTCTGCACAAAGGCCTAGGCTGCACAAAAGTAAAATAATTTAACACAGGTAATCATCCGTTTTCTCCACTTGTGTGGTTTAACACCTATCGAAACTCTTCGTCAATTGAGTGATATATTCGGTGATGGTGCTATGGATGTGAAAAATTTGCATTCGTGGGTGCGCCAGTTCAAAGAAGGCCGAAAGTCGTGTGGCAACGAACCCAAGAAACCACCTCTACAGACCAGTAGGTTTTTCCAGGGGGCATAAGGGACCCTTAGAGGCGTTCCATGGAGGTCATGGAGTTATGGCGTCGGCATTGTGAAAAATGTTTTCGTGGATATTTGGTTGAAAAAAAGACGTTCCAGCTTTCTGGTGCACACATAAATCTAATCAAATTTAAATGACACATCTAATTCTGTCACATACCATTTCCGAATAAATAGGACTGCATTGCGTATTACCTCTATTTTAGTTTTTATTTTTTACCATTATTCTAACATAAATTATTTTATTGGTTACTGCATCACTGGTTGAGTATTCGATTTAAATAAAAAACAAGTGTCTATTCTATCAAAATATCTATCCTAGACGGTTGAATAACAACAATAATACTACCAGGACGATAGAGTAATGGTTACCCCGATCAATCAGCTTTCTCCAGGGCAAATATTCATCGCAACGTGTGCTTTATAGTTTGATTTAAACCTGGCTGTTGATTACAAGAGGACCACTGCAAAAAAAAACTTCTTGTGCTGCAATAACTACATTATTTTAAGTTCATCATATTTAAAAACTATTCCTTTGATGACTGGTATGCCAAATCCTCCTATAGCGTCTTACAGAAAGTATATGGTTTAGAGATTTCCTTCAAGTCACGCGATGGTTGGGAAAAACATAAACTTGAACATAATTACAGGGTCGCACCCAAAAGTGGTAGGACTGATTTTTTTACAAGAATTTTATTGACGATATACTTACATCGGCTTAATAATCTTCAAAGTATGCTCCTTGAGCTGCTACACACTTAGTATAACGTTGCTCCCATTCCCCGTACGCCCGCTGGAAATTTTCTTTGGGGATGCCGTTGATGACCCTCGTCGAAGCCTCTTGAACGGCCTTTATCGAGTCAAAACGTCGTCCCTTGAGCTGTCTTTTCATCAGGGAGAAGAAGAAGAAGTCCCGGTGGTGCCAGATCGGGAGAATAGGGCGGGTGCGGCAACGTGCCAACGCCGTATTTGGCCAGGAGCTATCTGACGACGAGCGCGCCATGGCACGGCGCGTCAGAATTTTCGGCACCATCTTGGCGCACACCTTGCGCATGGCCAAATCCTGTGAAATAATGCGTTGGACGTTGGATGCAGACAGACCAAACTGGTCTGCAATTTCTTCACTGGTTAAGCGTCGGTCTGTGTTCAGCAGTGTCCTCACTCTGTCCACATTCGTGTCGGTTCTTGCCGTCGACGGCCGTCCGGAGCGATGGTCGTCTTCAATGAGCTCCCTACCCTCTTCAAACAACTTGTGCCACTCAAATACTGCTGAACGACTTAAGGCAGTGTCCCCATAAGCCTGCTTGATCATAATGAGGGTCTCAGTTGCCGTCTTCCCGAGTTTCGCACAAAACTTCACGGAATAACGTTGCTCTAAATTCAGATTCATTTTGTTTTTCGACGCGGACAAAAAACTTGCTTATCTATAAACGGTGTACTCACTCAACGACAGCCCACAGGCGACTGAGGTTGGTGTTGGTCTGTTGCTAAGAGCCCCCTCCACCTTATCCTGCCAGGCAGACCCCCCTCCACCGCTCCGTTCGCGCCAGAGAAAATCAGTCCTACCACTTTTGGGTGCAACCCTGTATTTCCATTGCATAAAATGTTCCTTTAAATTAGCATATAAATTCTAGTTTATTTCGTAATACCGATTAAATTTTCACTTTCCTTTGATTCCGGGGTATAATAGTTACAATGTAAGTATGTTCAATCTTGATCGCTTTCTGTCATTATTAGTTTAAAATTTCATGAAAAATGATTCATCGTTCAAAATCACTCTTCGTACGTCTTTCTCTTATTTCTCGGAATTTAATATCTAGCATAAAGGCAATTACTAGCATTGGGCATGAATGTTGTACCAGAAATATTTTTTAAACAGCAAATAAATCATCAATCTAAGAATTTGATTTTGTTATATTTACATTCATTAGTGTGTACATACGAGCATACGCAAATTAAGCCTTTTCCAACTCTCATGATACGAGTAGTTATATTAGCTATTGTTTAACTTGTGAATATCTATATTAGCCAATTTTGGCAAGTAAAAATAGTTATTTTTAAATATTTGTACGGATCGCAACTCAAGTCTGGCGTTTGAAAAATGAAAGAAGATAAATATTTTGAGTTATTTAATTTTTTTAATGGTGGAAGTATTTTCGTCTTTTTGCGTGGGATTGCATTTGATGGTTTCCTTCCCGAGGGAACCTACTTGCTACCCAAAAGAAATGGTGAGGTGAGACAGAGAAAATAATGCCATGAAGCATTTCCCAAAAAAATATTGTCTTTGTATGTTACGTCTTACAATCCATCCATTCACCAAGAGATGCAATGTTTGCAATCGATGTGGCGGAGAACCATTTACGGGCAAAAGAGAACAAAAAATTAAAAATGCAATTTAGAAAAAAGTAAAATTGTTTCGTAAAGTGAAATGCATCGAAGAAAAAATCAACATGAGAAATAATGACTCAAATGAGACACATAAAACTTAAGTCAAATGCGTTTCAGGTTATACACAAAAACGCCCTAAAGATTAAGCTACGTAAGCATCAACGCCTAAGGTAATGAATTAATATCGAAATAAAATTTGTGAGTCTCTGAGACTTTTATTTATGACCTTTAAAAATATCATAAATTTCGGAGCTTTCACATTGATTGAACACTAGCGCCTAACCTGAGGTTCGACGGCCGGATGTAGTCTGCGAAAAAAATTCGGGGACACGTATGTACACTTCAGAATTTTGTTACTCTGAGCTGATATGATACGTTAATGTAATTAAATTAAATGTTCCATAAATATGTAACAGGAAAATAATCAAATTGAAGGATAGTAAAGTAAATTTGGAAACTCCATCCAAGGAAGTATTTGATCTTTTCAGATAATTAATGAATATCTCAATTAAGTTCTCATCCTGACCGACAGGCATAATACCAAGTAGCAGAAAAATGACGGAAAATCACTGTTCACAAAGAAATATTTCGAGGAAAAAGCTTATAGAATTAAGAATATCATGACTAACGGCCAAGCTCATTTTCAACATGAAACAAAACTAAAATAATCTTGGCTTACCAAAATAACCTTTCAGAATAGCAACTACGCACGGCCCCTCAAGAGATATAAGTCTATCCAAAACCCACAACAAAAATTATCCAGAGGGTTAATTACTTGCCCACACACGGTTAAAACATGTTAGGTTTTCGTTTGGTCAAAATTATATAATGACCCTGATGTGCGAATTTTTGGGATGGAAATCAATGCAAATAAAACAAAGGTAATTAGGTTCACAAAAAATAGAAAGGCTAACGTAAACATTAAAACTATAGATATAAACTAGAGCAGCTAATCTTTCTAGGAAGTGTTTTCGACGAAGATGGTCAAATTAACAATGACATAGGAAGAATTTCATATGGCAAAGAAACTTTCACCAGGAGGAGGGAGTTGATGGCAAGGGCCTTGATTAAGGATGTAGAAAAAAACTAGTGAAATCTTTTTTTTGTGCAGCGCGGAAACATGGTCATTAGGCAAGATGATCGGCGTCGATTGAAGGCTTTTGATATATGAGCGTGAAGAAGGATCGAAAAGATAAAATGAATGGAAATGAAAACAAACCAAGCACTGCACATGGTAGGGTAGAAGTAAGGATTACTTAGAGAAATCCAAAGGAGGCAGGAGAAGTGGATGAAGATGATTTCGATTGGCAATGAAATTACGAAGATTGTAATTGAGGGGGGAGTAGCAGGGCTGACGAAGTAGGGGGAGAAAAAGAATGGGCAAGAACGGACGGAATGAAGGTAGGAGGAAAGTATGTGGAATAAGGATTTATCATGTTGCGTTCCGATACGTGAGGCTTAAAAATGTAGCAGTAGTTAGATAGTGTGTCCATCCAAAAACTACTCGATCCAGTAGAATACCAATAATACTAAAATGCATCAATCACCATCAGCCAGGAGAGCAGATTCAACTGAGGCACAAACCTCACTTCCATTCCCTTCTAGGATACATTAACCGAGTGAGGTAAATGAGCCAGCTGAGAAGATATTCATATCGCTAATCGACAGGTGAAGTAAGATCTGGTGCTTTCCCGGCGTATTTGATTCGTGAAGGATTCTCGGGTCTTCCACCGGGTCAAGGGTTCCATATTGGCCAATATGGAACCCTTGACCCGGTGGAAGACCCGAGAATCCTTCTCGAAGCGACAGGTGATTACATTACAATGAAACTTTTTAGTGTTTGATACCTAAAAAAATAAGAAAATATTAATGATTTAAACAAATCATTGAGGTTAACTCAAATATATTACCCAAAGAGTGGATAAATGATTCCTCAACCACCTGGTAAGAAATTTTCTGCACCATTTAACCAGCAACCATTCCCTGATTTCATGTGAGAGAGTCCGAGTCGTATTATGAGACGGGGAAAATATATGCAAAACTAAAATAACAGCTTTGCAGTTTCATCAAATTCAATACAGACAGTGTCACAGTGCATTCCGCTACACTATAGCTTAGCCATTTGCAGAACAATGCTTGGTATCAGCAGGTTACGGACATAGCCACGAGAAGGGAGGATTGGGAGGGGAAGGAAGGCGTTAGGTGGGAGTTGGGTGGGGTAGAATGTAGGGGAGCAGGGCTTGGCTCATTCGTACCCACAGATATCCATGGCTGGCGTAGGAAAGCATTTGGGGAGAAGAGGGGAAGGCAGAGGAAATGTTCTTGGTGGGGAGCTAACGAGGAGGGGGAAAGGAGAAGGAAATTCGGAGAGGGGTGGTGGAAAAGGGAGGAGGCACCAAGTCGGTGTTGGGGATGAAGTAGTTCTCGCTTGGAAGATGTCAGGGGACAGTAGGCGGGAGAGGTTTCATTAAACTTGCGAGAACTGCGACTATGCTGCTTTCATCATGGATATTCATCATTTCCTCGCAGTCACGCCTGACTCAACTTTTTTCAGGAGTACATATGAATTGACGGAAACATGCCTACATGTGAGAGCAATTGTGTTTTAAAACTAATAAATTATTATGTCGAGTAGTTAAAAAAATAAGGAGTGCAAATAATTCCGACAAACATTTAGGGCGGACGCTTAACTCCTTTCTACTCACAACGCCTAATGAACATCAGTCGCCTCGCCAGCTATTCTCAGAGTTTTTTGATGCGCCTTTCTATTACCCTAAGGTTTTTTAAACTGCGACGACTACCCTCTATCTATTATCTACGACTATCCCCTCCCTACCTCTACGATTTCTTACATTCTTAACCTCTGCTTAAAATTTAAACGGAACTATTATCAGGAGGTCATAATTCGGCCCTCGAAGTGAGCCAAACATTAAATCGACACTCCATGGTACGCTTCCAGCAGTTTCCATTATAAAAAATATATCCCCCGTTTCCTTCGCCCGTACCTCTTTCTCCCCATCCCCCTTCTCTTTCTTTCTCCCTCGCAACCCGACCTACCGACTCCTCCCTCAAACCCCGCTCCCACCCGCCCCCGTCGCCCTCTCCTCCACAGACCCCCTCCCTATCCATTCCATCTCCCCGTCCATTTCCCTACGACTTCGCACCTTCCCTCCCGAAACACCTCAACCAGACGCCCACTCCCTCCCCCCCCAACCCTGCGTCCACTCCTTCGCATTCCCATTTCCCCCCGCCCTTCCCGGTAATCTCTCATTCCACTACCCCTTTATCTCCTCCTCCCCTCGCACTCCTCGCCATGAAAATCCCATCCGCTTCCTCGCCCGACCTCGGGCCATGTTCGTGACCGTCCCTGTCGGCGCCAATTATTCCACCCTTTCCGGAGATGGGTTCGGAAATTTTGTGGGCGTTTTTACGGCGCCTTCCAGCTCACCCCCTTCACCCACCCGCCTCTCTCTCCTCTTGTCTCTCTCCCCCTCCCTCCCTCTCCTCCACTCTCCCCTTCCCTCCCCCAACGGTCATCTTTCATTTATTTTCATTTTGAAAAGCGAACCGAACCTTGTACCTTCCGCGCTTCCCCAATCATCCTTGCGATGCTCTCTTTACTACTCCTCTTCACTATTGTAATTATATTCCTCACGTCCGAGGCTGTTTGCTTTTACTTACACACGCCAATATTCACTACCAGCTGGTTTATTCATGGAACAAATTTTTTTCTGTTCTGCAACATGCTAGGGGCTTTTCCATGCAATCTATTCTTACGCCCATTCGTGTACGAGCGAACACACACATACACAGTATACCTATAAACTGGAGCAAAATATAATGAATAGACTTTTTTTTGACTCAGAAAGGTAGTACGACCGTTCATCAAAGCGTTAATTACCTCTGTGAGAGCTTTTTTCTTAATTCTCTATGTTACGATCGGAATTTATTTCAGTCGCCACTCTCCAGAGTTTTTCCACGAGTATAACGTACATATAAGTTAATAATACCCTCCATTCTTCTCTAATCTATGATTATTAATTTAACTCTGATCATTCCCTATTCTTATTTTTCCAAGTGCACCAATAAATTATAAATTAAATGGCCTTTTTCTTATAGATTCCCATCTATTTTTCCTTCCATTATACCCCTAATGATTTTACTGCCAAACGTTGTGTTCGACCCAATTGCTTGTCTTTTTTCATCGTAAGGATCTAACCCTCCATGCTTCCTCATTATTCAATGTCAGCCCAGATTTTTATCAATTTCTTCCAAATCGACGTTTCAAAAGCTTCCGGTATTTATTGATCTGCTTTCCAAAGGTCCATAAAATGTGACACTCCATACAATTGCATTTCATTTTCTTTTAAAGTCAAGTTTCTTCGAGCACATGTGCGCTCTATTCTCCGTAAACACCTCCAAGTATTGGTTCGCTCTGCACTTGATATCCGACGTGCTTTTTACGTTTAAAGCGAGATTTCTACAAAATTCTATAATAGGAATCACTCGCTGCGTTCTGCAGAATAACTTCACCCTCATTCTTTGAGGAGTAGCCTCATGCCCACAAATCTACATAACTTCCTTGCCATTGCAGAAATATGAAACTTGAGATTATCATAACATATTTTCGGCGCACATATATACGAAACCCACGATTACAACATCTTATTACTGTGACCCAAGTATATTTACTCTCATTTTATTGGAAATGTGTCGGGCCTCAAACTTGATTAGACCTAGGTTTGGAATTAAGTGCCATTTACTCTTTCCTTAATCATCAGTATCTAACGCCCTCGAATGATTGCGAAAACTCAAGCGGTAATTTATAGATCCTTGACTACCCCGAAAACCCATCTCGAGAACTAATAAAGTATTATTTATTTCTCCCTTGAGTAACGTCTTCCTCAATGTCTTCCACATCGCAGTCCTCACTGATTCACCTGTCTACTTCTCTGAAGTGACTTACGAGTACTCGTACCTCTAAATTGGCATCCGACCATTTTAGGCTAGTCGAAGAGGGATGAGATAAAGGTACCTCAAGAAATAAATTTCATCAGTTAATGGATAAAGTGTTTTGTAGTAATCGGTGCTCATCCAAGCCCTACCTTAAACAGGTGAATATCATTATAATAACTCATGCCTTATGCGGTATACAACAGATTATGATAATATGTAGGAAAAATACCAACATTCTGATGAATTATTATTTTTTACTGACGCAAAATATTAAAGATAACCCCAATGAATGATATAACTCAAATGAAAACGTTCTACGATTTCAAAATAAATATTTTATAAATGTTTTGTTGAATAAAATTTACCTTATATAAACTAATTCTATGTCTCTTGAAAATGCTTTGAAAACACATCCATTTTTGTTTTTTGACCTCCGCCTTCTCTCTACCAAACCTATTAGGAGCAAATCATCAAAGATTTCGTTCATTTTATTGATGACATATAATTTAAAGGGTGACCAAATAAGCTTTCGGTCGTTTCTATGTTTTATCCAGTTGTGTCTCGGGATCAATGAAGTACTGAGAGTGGTTTACCACCCTGTGAATGTAAGCGATTTTGTGGCTTGCTTTGCGTGGAAAATACTTCATTAGAGGCGCTATAGACTAGAGGCGCTAAAAAAAATTACCTGTAGACCAGTTAGTATCTTGACTCACCTTCAGACTGCATACGCTATAAACCCAATGTTTACTTTTCACGAGAGCTTTCGTTCATTTCTCCTTCATCCCAACATTCTTTCTACGTGGAGATCTTGTCAGCTGACCATTTCTATCCGTGTCCCTCATACTCTTCACCTATATGATAGACTTATGTTTTTGGGCTGCGTATATTAAGTTGGTCTCCTGTTACGCCTGATGGTACCAGTTATTGTGAAACCTTGCACAAAGTATCTATAAAGAGAGTTTAACCCATTTAAGTTTTATCAACTGCGCTTTTCAAGCCCAAGATTTCCCGCAATACGTTCTGGAAGAGAGTTGTCTACAAATTGAAGTTCGAAATTTGAATTTGAAAAATTCGATTAACCGAGACAACACATACAGGCCTGTACCTGTACAACCTGTACTACAGTTCTCCCAAGTCCTGAATAACTCGAAAAAAATACTCTTAATCACCATATAACGGTAATATGCAGTATTACTGCAAATGCCGAATTTGATCGAATATGTATCAACATTCCATTGCTGAATTAGATCGAGGGCAGAGTAGAGATAAAAGATTTGTGAAACGTTATGATAAGCTTAGTATCGTATCTATGTATGTTATTTGAGAGAATAGGTTGGGATTCACTCGCGGAGCGAAGGTAAAATTACGGATTAAAACTCTATCACCAGTTTAAAGTAGATAAATTAAGCGATATTGTCGAAAATTTGTTATTAACCCCATCGCATTACATAAAAGAGATCTTCAAAAAATGTAAAAAGATCAAGTTTGCAACCGACAGATTTTATGATATACTATTGTATTAGCCATTATCACCGGTTCTGTTCAACGTATATGTGGAGGAAATGATTAAAGATGCATGGGAAGAACTGGAGGTAGGAATGAAAGTGGGCGGGGAATTCGTAAAATCAGTTCGATTCGCTGATGACCAAGCTTTAGTTTGTCAGTCAACTAAAGGGTTGCAAGTATTGCTGAGTGAACCGGAAACTCAGTGCTACAGATATAGGATGAGAATCAATATTAATAAAACAAAGGTCATGCGATTTTCTAGAAAGAAAAAGGTTAAGCTAAACATTAAAATAGGAGGACAAAAACTAGAGCAGATAGAACAGTTTACGTATCTCGGAAGTATTTTAGACCAACGCGGTCAAAGTAGTAGGGACATATGGAGAAGAATTGCGCTAGGCAGAGAGGCTTTCACAAGGAGGTTGAGTAAGGATATTAAGAAAAGATTTGTGAAAACTTTGATATGGAGCGTAACTATTTACGGCGCGGAAACGTGGTCATTGAAGCAGGAGGATAGACGTAGATTGGAGGCTTTTGAAATGTGGGTGTGGAGAAGAATGGAGAAGGTGAAATGGACTGAGAAGAAAACAAATGAGGAAGTGCTTGGTGTGGTCAGCGAAGAGAGGGGTTTGTTGGGAGAAATCGTGCGGAGGCAGGAAAAATGGATGAGGGGCTTATTGATCGGTAGTGGGATGTTGAAGACTGTAATAGAGGGGAGAATGTTTGGCAAACGAGGAAAGGGCAGGAACAGGACAGGGATATTGGACGGGATGAAGGGGGAAAGTACACAGAGATGAAAAGGGACATGATGTGGAGTACGTTGCAGGGTTTTGTTTTATTAGGAGTCAAAAAATATTTATTTGGTGGTTGTATCCATCCAAAACCTACCTTAACCGGTAGATTACTTAACAATAATAATAATAAGCACAAGCGAACAAAAATACAGAAACACACAAAAAAGAAAAGAAACACAAACGTTTTCGAATTTCCGGTGCTCAAGCTACCTTTCTCAAGGAAGAGAAGGAAGGAGAAGGAAATAAGCCTGTAATATTCTTCCGGTAGAATAGGGAATTTTAGCAGTGGATGGTCTCTTGGGCACTCTTCGTCTTAGGCAGGTTAATGTTGACGCCAGATTTCTCTCAACTCTTTCCTCGGTTTCTGAAACCCAGCCATCAGCAGTTACTTACATATCCTTGATGGCGCGAATTACCTCAGATGTCGGTTGTATCTTATTTTTTCTTGCCTTTCCTACCCCTCCTTCGCTAGGTAACTAATATTTTCAAAACTTTCTACACATTAATGACTTTACCATACGCTAAAAACAATATCTGATGAGCGTCACGGGATTTCATGATGAAATAAAAATGGAAGTAGATATGCTTATTATTGCAATAAATCGGCAATTAAATTCTGCTAGACCTAGATAATTGGACCCATTTACAACCACAAAAAATTAAACTAAAGCGACAGGAGCATGGCTATTATTCTTAGGAACAACAGGAGGGTTTTTAAAGAGAGATTAGGATAGGCGCCTCAATGCTTAACTTAAAGTGTTCTGGGAAGCGAGCTTAACGTAAGAAAAATCAAAAATTTAATTTACTGTTGGCATAACAACCATCACAGTAATCAACCCGAAGGTCGATTTACTAGATAAGGGTAGAGCTCACCTATTATTAAACCCAACGAGATGTGAAATTGATACATCAAATTACGGGGAAGGCACTTTCTTTCCCTTTAGTTTTCTGGGAAGACATGGAATTAAAAAACCACAAATCGGAATCGAACTTGGAACCTCTGGTTAGTAGCTCGGTGCTCTACTCACAGGGCTACCACGCTCCCTTTGGGCCAGTAGAAAAACTCAAAGTAATATCATATCTTCTACCCTTTTTTTCCACGAAGCTATTACCATTCAGTTTTTCGTCATTGCCTCATAACTTCGCATAATTATATTAATCTGAATCAGTTCCACATTTCCGTAGCTCATAATCAGTTCATTCCCTTTTAAGGCCTGTTAATGAGTATCCATTACATCTGATATAATTCATGAAAAAAAGTCTGCACCCAGGTACAATTACACACATAATTAGAATCGGTATACATGAAGTCATCGAAGTTCTATAGCCTCTAGACCATAAGGTCTTTAGATCATAGAACTTCGGTTACTTCAAGTATATCAATTCTAATTATCATGCCTTCAGTTTAGCCAAATTATCCGTAGTAAATTACGGAATAGATGGGCGATATAACTAAGCATATCATAAAAAAACAGCATAGAAAGGTACCGTGTCACTAAGCACACCCACGATCAGAGCAAAAATGAGATAGTTCGACTAAATTTAACTTTTTCAAGAGGGAAATAGAGTATAAAGTAGCCCGAATGGTTATTCGTGAGAAAAAAACTAGTAAGGCTTGCACGAAACATTAAAAAATATTATCCTTACAAAAGAGGCTTGGAATTTGGCACCCATTCCTCGATATTATCGGTCGGTTTCCATTGCTGTGTCCATTAAGTCCGTGGGTCTAACACACAAGGAAGTAGGAGGAAAAAATAAGCCACCTCGTCCCGAGGGAAAGCAGGTAGAGAGGAGATGATTCTAGAAGAGTTCTTAGATGGAGAAACAAGGTTCAGAGCACAGGAATGGCGGATGGAGCACAATTCCACCCATGGTACCAGCGACGATAGCCAAGAATAGGATGTCAGCCTTCAATCCGACGGCGGTTGTCGCTTTTAGGAGAACTAGTAATCCACTCGCATTCAAAGGGAAATAAATCGAATCATTCAGTTCCCTGAATTTCCCAAATTTGGTCATTAAATACCCTTACCTCATATAACAGAGTGTGGCGACACGACAATGAAAAAATGTGTTGCCTTCGGTGTATTTTACGCTAAATATTTCAAATAGACATTGAAAATTGTCAGATGAAAGATATGTAGGATTGGAAAATTATGAGAACGTGAAATAATTACTGGTTCTCTAAGTACTTCATTTAATAAAATCAACCCTTCACAGAAGAAATGGATAAACAATTGAAAATTTTAACATTCAGCCCCTGATGTAAATAGGTTATCCCAGAAATAATAACTGCAAAAGAGTAGATACGTGTTCACCAATCCATTGGATAACATTTTTAGCTCCATCTTGACAGTTTTCTCTCAAGCAGAAGATTTTTACATTTACATAAGACCCAAAGTATAAGAAATCCAGTAAATAATTACATAGCAATTATTTGGCAAGTAGGTAGTTTTTAGCTACGATTTCATATTGTTATATTGTAATTTTTCATACACTAAGTATTGTAAAATCATCATGAAAATTTCACTAAGATTGGTTAGACCACCCACCTCCTTTTTTAATGCCCCTTATTAAGAATAAGTTCACTCTTAGTAAACGAACATTTCAGTAATGATAACTTATTTTTCTGAGGCAATAAGTTTACAGAACTGTAGTTGGTGTGACTCGTTGAAAGTCGTCTACTTATGTTGTTCAACAAATATTTTGGTGGAAGGGTGCTAACGGGTAAACTGTAAAATAAGAAAGACTTACCACGCATGAGAAAGTGAAGAGTGTTTAGAAATAGTAACTTTCAGGTCCCGTTTCATATTACCAGTTTCATTAAATACAATCTAACCACCATGAAATAAATGAAGAGTTTATTTGTTTTCCGTTTTCTTCGCGTTATACATCGTTATGGCATCAAAAACTGGGTTTCACTTAATTACGGGATCGTTGGTTTTTAGGATTTTCCTTTTACAATTGGGGATCGAGATGGTGCGTTGGCTAACGTACTGGCTTCCCACCCAGAGGGCCCGAGTTCAAATCACGGCGGTGTTGCATATTTTTCAGAGGTATCTCGATCCCTACTTGAGGTGCTTTGTGGAGGGCACTTTGAGTGAGTACGCCGTCCGTCGGATGGGACGTTAAGCTGCGGACCCCTTGGCGCTTTTCGTTAAAAGCAGGCTAATACCGACGCCGGGTTTCTCTCCACCCTTCATCCTTTCCTGTCCATCCCCTATGGCGAAAACGACCTCACCTGTCGGTCGCCTCCCCTAAATACTACTACTACTACCCCTTTTACAATTTTGCCTGACATGAACATGCTTCGCTCGAAGAATTTTCGAAAGTTTTAGTCAACTGTCACAAACTAGTCCGTAGCTCAAATATTTCTGCGATGCGCAATCTGCGTTTATCCATTATTCTTAAGATATTCTAAAATAAACATAATCGTAGAAACACTTGCGAAATTACATCAGAGCATTAGGGAAGACAAACTATACTTGCGAAAAATTCCTTACTCTTCAAATGTTAGAAATTTTACATTGCAAAGATCCGCTTCTACTGGGATTTTTGCGCAGAGAAATTTGTTGTATTTTGAGTGCACTCCATGGGTTAACTCCGCCAAAGAAGGGTGGGGGCCAATTAGATGGTCTCTGATTCCAGGTTTGCTACATTTTTAAGCCTCGCCGAAAAAGACTCAACCTGACACTCAACACTGCAATAAATCCTGCTCCAATTTCGCATGCTTCCTACCTCCCTACATTCCGTTCAAAACTCCTATCGTTTCCTCCCCCTGCCTCGCCTGCCTAACTTTCTTCCCTCTGTCACAGTCTTCAACTCTCTATCCCCCAAAAAATACTCTGCATCCAACTATCCTGCCTCCTTTGGATTTATCGCAACAATCCTCTCTCCTCCTCTACTATACCTGCTACTTTTAGTAATTCTTTCCGTCCATTTAATCTCTTCAATCTTTCTTCTCACCCACATCTCAAAATCAATTCTGCGATAATGAGTGGTATTTCACAGCATATAAAGAATTGTGATAGAATTGGCTAAGAATTATGGTAGACGGTTAGGTTAACTAAGATGAAATTTATCAACTTCATAAAATAAACTTTTGTAATTAAATTCATTACATCCTTATTATTTCAGCTCTTACTAGCCTAAAATTAAATGCGCGGGGTTAGCAATAAGAGGGGAATAAGGGGAATGCACGGTACATAGCTGGTTTTAGGTAGGGAGGCGGTGCGGGGGTCGATATGAAGTGGGATAACCGTAAACGTTTGAGGGAGGGAGGAAGAAGGAGGTTGAGGCCTTTATTGGAGAGGGCCCCGACACCGAGGTAAGCCAGGCGAGAGAGATGGAAGGAGGAGACCAGGACTCCAGTTAAAAAAGTCGGACTATAATGGCGTCGAATGTGCCTGGGGTGGCCGGCCTACGGAAGGGAATGAGTGAGGGAGAGGGAACGTGCTCGCCGATAAGACACCTGGGGCAAAGGGGAGGAATAGAGAGGAGAGAATTACGGTAGGACGGCCTCGGTTTTTTCCTTTCTCCAAAGGGGTGGAGCGATGAGGTGAAATGAAGGCAGGGGTTACGGTAGGGTCCAGAAAAAAATATAAAAAAATCTTCCTTTGAAGGGGAAGCGGAGGTAGTAAGGGAATGGTTTGAGAAGAGAATATCCAAGATGGGGTTGTTATAGAGGAGGGTCTTTTTTTTAAAAAAAAAAGAGAAATAAAATTGAAAATACTTTCGCGTCTCTCTTTCTTCTAAGGTGGAGGGTGAAAACACAATGAAGTGAGAAGGATCAGGTATCGCCCAAGGAAACAACTCGTACCTATATGATTCGCTATCCAACCATCCTGGTCGGCTAGTGAATCGGTATGCAGGGATTTCAAATATATTGCCAATCGTATTTTTTTCCTCCTGTCCGGCAAGATACGTGTGGCCGTACCTGTTCGGTTACCCACTGCTGAGTTCGCACCACAAGACAATGGTCGAGCTAGCTTACGCGAATTCGCAACACGGCATGAAGGGAAAAAAGTGCGTGGGTACATAAAGGGTTGTATGCATTCCCGGAGGATTATGTGTGACTCAGCGTCCTAAGAACAACGGTAAAGTAAGCCATAGAAACTTCGGTCGCGGAATACTTGACCAGTCCAAATATAAGTACGTGCGTATCCATCGATAGTGCCACACAGTTGCATATACTTCTTTATTGTTCCCTATACATGTGCACAAATAAGTCCTTTATTGGGCCCAAATCGTAATATTAGAAAAATAAAATTTTGGCAGGCTCAATTAAACGGCGAATGATTAATAAAAACTTTTAAGATCCATAATCTACTGGGATGGAAAACTTTTCGTTTTCATTAAGCTACCCAGTTATCCTTATTATCATCTTTAAAAATCTCCTTTTATTAGCAATATTTTTTTTCTCTGCAAAAAGCGTCACATTAAGATCTAATACTTCACTCTCATAATGTGAAGTATTAAATCTTTATTTGGAATTGCAAAGTTACTTTATCTACCCTCATCAGTGTAAATCTGGGGAAAATATTTACTGCAGATCAAAGTACAAGTTGCTAAAATTCTTCATAAGAGCACCCTTATGTATCCACACAGCATTATCAGTGCCTCCGTTAGTTTTGGTATGCTTCCTGTATGTTATCAACAGGATCCTCGTTCAGGCACCTCGTCATGGCCTCTTTGACATAATCCAGTGGTCCAAAATGGTACTCAAAGGGGTTGTATTCGGATCGTACTAAAAGGCCCATGTCTCGTCACCAGCTACCAACCACCTCTTCTAAAAAATTCGGGCCAATTTCACCGTGGTCCAAGAGGTCCAAGGCAAGATTGTCACAAAAGAAGTCTTACCGCAGCACCTTGGGGACCATGTTGGCACACCTTTCTCATGTCTACATCTTCTCTAAAAATGCAATGCACTGTTGTTTTCTGAATATTGTACTCTTCTGCTAACATCCTGACACTTGGGGGTCAATCAGAATTGAGCATGTCTCACGTTTTTCTCATTTTCAACACACTGTGTTGTTGATCGATGTCCAGGGCATTCCTCATCGTCAACTTACTTTCTATCCTCCCGGGACATCTTGTGCAAGCGGAAAACGATTCGTCGGGACATTGCCGTATATCCCGAACCCGATTTACCGAGCTTAGCACAACATTTTATCGCGTATCGTTACTCCATGAAACGGGGCATCGTGAATTCGTAACGGGACAATCTAACAAGGGTCCGGTCTTGTAGTGATCAGCACGCTGTAACGGCCCAAAGGCTACTGACGCGGGTCGCGTTGCTTTCCCAAGACCTCCTACCACATATCCCTCCACAAATCGCCCAACTCCAGCCGTCCACGTCAGTGGGAAAATCGTTTTACATTTTTTTTGGACAAACCATGTATTATACAAGATAGACTTTCAGCCTTGAAAATTTTCAAAGGATTCAAAATTGCCTTAACGATAAATTTTTCGGATTAAAAGAAATTCATCAATGTTGTGAAATAAGCAACTCTATAAGAGTAGGACCTTTGATTGATAAAACTTGTGAAATTTTGTAGGGAATCTGTCAAGATCAACGTCACAATTCATATGGACTAATTGGAAAAAGCCAACGAATACAGCCTTGATCTTCAGTTTCTTTAAAACTACCTGTATAATTATTGCATTACTGGCCAGCTTTCATCTCCTGCAGATAAGAAATTCGTGAAATAATTATACGCGTAAATTTTGAGAGAAAAATTGATATCAGCTCCTGAACCCTTCATCATACAACGAAACATTTATTTTTGAAACTTCACACGTAAACATTTTTATGCAGATGAATTTCATAATTCTGGGTTCAATGCACAATTGTTTAATTTTCTGAGGGAAAATGTTCGTCATTGTGTGCCTTTAAAAAATTACATTTTTGATAACAAATAAACATTGCACTTTTAAATGTACCAAAGTGCTTCCCCGTAAATATGAAAGGTCGAAATTAAATTTGAACGCCCAAGCTACTCAATTTAACATTTTAAGTGATTTAATCCATTACGGAAAGAAGATGATTGAATAATGTCTAGGCTCTAGCGAGCTCTATAAATGCATACCATTGTGAATACATTGTGCAAAAGAAATAAAGGAACCATTTTAGATTTACGAGAAAGTTACAAATATAAATTTAAAATTGGATGAAATAAAGAGGGTTTTATTAGGACAGATAGAGGGGAACTCAAGTCAACATAAAAGAAAACCACTGAATGGATGCTAAAGACTAATAAATCCTATGCGTTTGAAAACATTCTTATTATTATCACGAGCATACCGTGTACAGGAGTGCTTTCGGCAGTCTCTAAAAATTATCACATATTATTTGTGGATTTACAGAATGTTTCCAGCCACAATAAACTCCCTTAGCTTGTAACCGCTGACTTTTCCAGTTCCTCAGACTAAATGCATTATAATTATCGTCCCTTTTTTATCATAATGCTCTTCACTCTTGGGGCCATAGTTAGCATAATACATTTCAGGAACAATCAGTATTTGTATCCCATTACAATAAAATGAATAACTTTCACAAAGTTCCGCCTGAAACTACGTAATTAAGGATCGGGTTGGTGCAGTGATCTGTGTAATGGATTCCCACCCATAATAGGCTCCGGGTACGAATCTCGGAGGTGGTAGATTTTTCAGAGGCCTCCCGATCCCTCCTTGGGGTGCCATGTGGTGAGTACTATCAGTGGAGTAGGCCGTCCATCGGATGGGACGTTTAATTGCGGACCCCTTGGCGCCTTTTGTGCAGAGTTGGCTAATGTCGATGCTGGCTTTTCCCCCACCCAATATTCTCTGAAAATTTTAATCTATAAAACTACCCACCTAGCCCTAACCATGCAGGTAACCTCAGCTGTCACCTCTTAGAACTACTTTTACAAGATTAGTTAAACTAACAGTTTATTGAGTTGTTAATTATAGCGCGAGTGCTGACAGGTTAGCACCATGGTGATGTATTTGCTTGACTCGGATGTCATCGAAGTGGGGAGGGGGCGATGGAGCCCTCCCCCGCGAAGGATTAACCTTGCCGCGCGGAAAAATGAACGTGCACACGATCCCAATACTTATTCTGATGGTTTTAGTCCAATGATTTGCCCAAGTTTACTCAAAAAAAGCCTTTACTGAATATCCTCCCACTTCCAACCCGTCCCGTTTCCTCGACCACCCCTTCGCCTTCCTCCTCACTCCGCCCTCCCACTCGCGATCCAAAACTCGTCGGAAAAAGTCCCTCAAACGCACCTACCCACCCCCAATCCATTCCACCTACCTACCTTCTTGACCGTCCCTCCTCTCATTCCTCCCCTCACCTCTCCCCCAAAAACCCCTTCCACCCACCCG
Organism: Hetaerina americana; assembly: GCF_022747635.1. NCBI lineage: Eukaryota > Metazoa > Arthropoda > Insecta > Odonata > Calopterygidae > Hetaerina > Hetaerina americana. The sequence continues at coordinate 37,748,496 of NW_027287427.1, read as the reverse complement.
AAGTGGAAAGAGATCTTTATTGCACCCGCTGAAGCACTCCCTTCCTAGCCTAAACTCAACCCCCGCACTGTTCTTCAACCGGCGCCCGCCTATCCCCCCATCCCTTTCTCCAAAAAGGTCTCCTTATTCTCCAAACTCCACCCACCGCACCCACTTTCCCTCCCCGCCCACGCCACCCCTACCTCCTTTTCCCTCCGGCTCTCTCCAATATTCCAATGTCCAATAAGCTCCTCGCCGCCGACACAACCTCGACCCCAAAAACTCAGAAAACCTTCCGAAAGGTAGAAAAATAAAGAGGGGGGCTCTTCCATTCCCTCCCCCGCCGACACCTATCCACCCCCGCATGTTATGGTTATGAGTCCTTCCTCCTCTTCCTCCTTCTTGAGAACGCCTTTTGCCAAAATGCCGAGGGTTAGGATAAAACATCGGATGGAGAAAACCATCCGAGTGTTTGTGGAGTAGCCGGGAACTCACTCGCTCCCTCTCCGCGAGGGAAAGGTTTTTGCGGAGGAAGATTCGGGAGGGCGGTGGAATTTTAGAGGACTGGGGACGAAAAGAATGAATGGGTCTTTCTCCCCCATCCACCCTTCCTTCCCCTGTGTCTTCTCCCGCCAAAGTCTTTCCCACTTTCCCTAAAATGCCCGGACGCGCCCCTGTCTCATCTCACGTCGTCTCTCCTTACTCCTTCGCATTCCTAATGTCAATTCAAGAGTTGTCTCTTTCCACAAGCAGTAAATGTATACATAAAACAGCAAACGTTTAAATGACTTACCGAGTCAATAGAATTATGAAGAAGATCATCATTCTAAGGACTCATGAACTGATCTATTCATCTTCAAATTTAATTAGGAACCAGATTTTTGGCACCCGCTTTAGGGTTTTGCTCTAATTTGGACTGATAAAATACCATTAGATGTTAAACATGTTTACTGAGTTTATTCCAACAATCACATAGGCCCCGGACTGGGATAAACCTGAAAATATTTCTAATTGGACCACCAGTTGACTGGAAATATAAATAAATAGATGGTATGAACATGCGAACGACAAGAAGCCGTAACAGTAGATTTTATGATGGGATAACGTAACTGATCAGACTATTTGGTATCAGCAAAAATGATTATATACAGGAATATATCTCTGCATACTTCCAGAATGCAACTGGAGAGGATACGCTGAATTCCGAATACCTATTCTCAAGAATCGCTAAATGTCCCGCTCGCAGAAAATATCCCTCGGGGGTCTGAACGTCATGTGATGCGTAGTGTTAGGTTCACATTATTTCTTACGGGTGAAATTTGTGAGGCTTAGAAATGAAAAGGTTTTACACTGGTAAGGTTACGCTCGCAGTAAACAAAAAGTTATAACTCTGCGTGGTATGAACACGAGTAAGAATGAACGAACAGTTAAGGAACGGTTTCCGCGGGTGACCTCTTTTGGTCTGTACTCTTATCGGGTAATTAAAAATGGGACGGCAACATATGGACTGTACTCACTCCCACTGGACAAACCTGATATCCTTATTTTCTCACATTTTCGCTATGGCGAAAATTTACACCACCATCTTGCATGAGAGAATTACGGGTGTAACTCGCCAGATGGAGTTAAAATGCACGTTAAAACGAGCCCAGTGTGGATAGGGTAATGGTCACCATGTCCCTTGGCCTTTGGTCGCTATCATTTCTTATGATCATGAAATGATAGTAATGTTCATAAAGAATATATGGCAACTCAACTGATAGTACGACGGTTATACCCTCAAAGAGCTCCCTTCACGCTCACACCGCCAATCTGTGATCCTTTACATCCATTGAGCCACGCTTTGTATAAATCAAATGACTTCATAAGCTTCTGACCGCTCAACACACTCAAAGACCTGAGTGCTGAGAAAAAATTCTGCCCTACATTTAATTTATTTAAGTGCCCTGCAAGCCACTTTAGGGTGAATGGCAATGGGTGAATACACACTAGACTAATTTTGACCCGAATATGACCCTACCCCGGTCGGACAACATTATTCTGATCCCCTATCGTTCTTGGAAAAAATGACCTTATATCTATTTGCTCCATATATGATCTCTCTCATTTTATCGACATGATCTCTCCTACTGTAGTACGATGGGGGTAATAATACAGTCTCAATATCATCGCTAAAGAGCCGTCCTTCCAATTGATGAAAGAGCTTTAATCTGTAATTTAACCTTCGCTCCGTGAGTGATTCCCAGCCTAGGTGCTCTAATATTTTGGATACGTTACTAAGGTTATCATAATAACGTTTTACAAATCTTGCTGCTATACGCTGCATGTGATCCAATGCAGCAATAAATGCAACTTCGTGAGGATCCCATACACTTGCAGCATATTTTAAATAAGGCCTAACCAGCGAAATATAATATCCCTCTTTGACCTATTCATCAAATTCACCCACTACTCTCCTAATAAATCCTAATTTTTTGTTAGCTTGTCCACATATTCCCCGTATGTGTTTCACCCAGGAGAAATTGTGAGTGAGGGTAACGCCAACGTATTTACTTGAGTCTACACATTCCATTTTGATGTTCCGCATGTACTTCTCTGTCGTTGGCTGACATTTATTAAGCGAGAGCTAAGGTCATTTGTGTCTTTAGGGATGGGTAGGGGTAGGGTATCCAAGGAATTGAGGAAGGGTTGAGAAAAACCCGGAGTCGACATTATCTCACTCTTTGCGACAGGCGCCAAGGGGTCACGCAATTTCACGTCCCATCTGACGGATGGCGTCCTCCACCTGAAGTGCTACTCACGTACTACCTCAAGCAGGGATCAGGATAAAACTGATAAATTCTGCCTCCTCCGGAATTCGAACCCGAGCCCTCCGTGTGGAAAGTTAGTTAGTGACTTAAGTAAGTTAGCCACTCATTCCCGTCTCCCGAAGAAGTGATAAGCGCAGACTGGAGGCTTTTTCAATGTGGGTATGGAGAAGAATGGGGAATATGAACGGAAAGGAAGGTGTCGAAGAACTTCTAGGTTTAGGGTTATGAGAGAGGGTTGGGGGAAAAATTAGAATAATATGAGAAAAGCGGATAAAGTTGACTAAGATTAATACGGAAGATTATTGAATGACTGAGAAAAATATTACAAGCATTTTGGACTGCATGAGAGGAGAGTAGAAAGTGCGAGGACCAGCAGAATGATTTGGCTCAAGGGAAATGTTTTTATGTTTACCAGTGTTTAGAAGAATAGAGTTCTTCAGAGGCGAAGGCATAGCAAACCAATTTAAGGAGTTCATGAAAACCCTAGCCTCATACCGGGAGATTTATCTGAACTTAAATTTTCGAACCTACTACAGGTTATTCTGTGTTACAAGCTTTTTCAATAAGGTATCAAACTCTTCCATGAGATTCATTCCTAGCACACTCCCTATCAAAATAGTCTCCAACGTCCCCCTTCGTCGTTACGTCATCTCCAACCACTATTTATTTACTCAACCGACTTGCAATTCGATTATATTCTTTTCCACTCGTCTTCTCTCCAGGACAAAGCATAAAATAGAAAATTGACAGAATCAGTAACGGTTTCATGAAAGTAGCCTCTGACTACAGGATATCGTGATCCCTACCTTTCTTTTCCTCGCCTATGGGTTTACCTTTAAAGTAATCAGGATTCCAGGATTAATCGTCGATGATTAGTGGAAGCACTAAGAAATAAAACTGCTTATTTCAGTGACCAGCAACGGAAATAAGCTGCACTTTTGGGTAAACTTCGTAATTTAAAAATTATTAACACATTAAAGGAAGCGGGTGATAGCATGAAGTTCACGTGCACAACTTATATTATGAATGTATACAAGTCTCATTAAATGAAGAACACAATGTATATTTCCATTGTTCTTTATTTACGTGCACATTGTGTTCTTCATTTAATGAACATGCACTCCCACAAAGTTGAGCTGGGAAAATTGAATGCATATACAAATCTCTTGGTTTTAATATTGACGTAGTAGGAATAATTTTAGCTCTGCCTTAAACTGCTATGAGAGATACGAGATTTTACGTGCATTAATTATCGGACTAAGGGATCCTTATTACCCTTTCACAAGTTTTAACCACACCGATAGGAAAAAAGAGCAAAATCATTATAAATAATCCTTAATAAAGTACTACATAGGAATTTTCCGTGATAAAATCACTAAATACCATAATGGCTGTTGCCCCAACACCCTTTGCCCATACGCCATTGTGGCGGCTTGTAGGGTGATACAAGTATGCTCCTGTAGCACTTATTTTTCAAATACTAATTATAATAAATGTGATTAAACACTAATTTGATAAGATAGGTATACAAATTCACTACCACTGCTCTCCGAAATGAAAAAGTACTGTCTGTGACATCTGAAACCAGATAATTATTTTTTTTAATGATTCAAATTTAAATAAAAAGTAAATCGTCGTTGGCTCATGCTGATTAACTAGGCCAAATACGAACTTTGGTATTAAAGTACATAGGACTCCAGGTCAACATTGATAGCCCCTTCTCAAAACCGACCATATCAGGCGATGAACACTTTAACGGCAAAATATGATGGCAGTTACAGAGCATAGTCACAGTCAATTTCGAAGCATTGAGATACGAACGTTTCCAGTGAAAAATTTTCCTTCAACATTACAGTTTATCAATTCGGGGATTGATTGGTAGCAGCACTCCATATTGTCTCGTTCTCTGCCAAACTCTTCATCCAAGCCCTTCCAGCAACATTTTCCATTATCTGCTTCTCGTAGTTCATCTTGAATTTTTTCCCTCCATGCTTCCTTCAATTATGGCCTTCTTTCTTTATCTATCTAAACATTTTATTTTCATCATCTTCCTTTAGAGGTACGTTTAAATTGCCTCCAATCCGCTGCATTTATTATCCAAATCTTACATCTGTAGAAAAGGAGACTACATGTATAACTTTTAATGGTGTACAATACGTACAAATTTATCCAATCGTAGCCTATGATTCCAGGAGTAAGTTAGTGCCTATAGAGAATCGGATAGAGAGCCAGGCATTTCTGTTTCTTCTTGACTACCACGTGGAGAGTACTTTAGCTGAATACTTTGTCTGTCGTACGATACGTATTTGGATTGTGGCACCTTTCGCAAAGAAAAGAGTCAAATTTTCTTCTTCTTTCTTCCTTAAGGCTGTATGTATCTTGTTTCGCCATTTACGAGTATATGCACGTATTTAATATCCTTTTTACATCAATTCTCTCCTTCGATTTAATACCATTCTCCTACTGCTTTGGTTTTACATTTCCGTCCTTTATTTCTATTATTTTATCTTGCCTTAAGTTTTTATAAGTTTTTCCTCTTGATTTTTGTCCATACTTTTCAAGTTCCTGCACAAACCAATTCGATTACCCAAAAATCCTAGCAATCTGTAATCACTCGCAATAGCTCTTAAAGACTAGCATGGCGCTAATACCGACTGCTTTGACTAATTAATCCTATTGTGAACAATGAAACTAAAAAAGGATTTCCCTTAATGCAATTTCCAAGAATAATATTTAGTTCACAACAATTATTTCGTTTCATAGCAAAAATATGGGGAAGTAAATTTATGCAACACACATATACTACTGTACCTTGCAGATATACATATAAGCCTCTTTACCCAGCGCAATTCTTCTCCTTACGTCCCTACTACTTTGACCGTGTTGGTCCAAAACACTTCCGAGATACATAAACTGTTCTACCTGCTCTAGTTTTTGCCCTCCTATTTTAATGTTTACCTTAGCATTTTTCTTTCTAGAAAATCGCATAACCTTTGTTTTATTAATATTCATTCTCATCCCATACCTGTCGCACTGAATTTCCAATTCACTCAGCAATGCTTGCTACCCCTTGGCTGACTGACAAACTAAAGCTTGGTCATCAGCAAACCTAACTGATTTTACGAACTCCCCGCCCACTTGCATTCCTACCTCCAGTTCTTCCCATGCCTCTTTAATCATTTCCTCTGCATACAGGTTGAACAGCAAGGGTGATAATGGGGTACCCTGCCTTACACCCCTTCCTAACACTGCCCATCCGGACTCCCCATTTCCCACCCGCACCTGAGCAGTCGGAGACATGTACAGGTTGCGGATTAGCCTCCTTTCCCTCCAATCTATTCCTATTTTCTTCAATATATTCATTATTTATTCCCAATTCACTCTATCAAACGCTTTTTCGAAATCTACGAAACAGGCAAATACCTCCTGGTTGTGTTCTATATTCCTCTCGATTAATAATCTCATTACTGCAATGGCATCACGCGTACCTCTCCCCTTCCTTAACCCAAACTGATCATCCCCTAAGTAATCATTTGCCCTACTCTCTATCCTTTTGTTGATGATTCTGAGAACAACTTTAGCTGCGTGGGATATCAAACTTATTGTTCTTTAGTCCTCACATGATGTAGCCATATATATACTCGTGTGTATGCGTGTGTGTGTGTATATATATATATATATATGTATATATATATATATATATATATATATATATATATTAATATATATATATATATGTATATACTTATGCATATGTGTGTGCGTAAGTTACATGCGCAGAGTTCATTCAAATTTATAAACCAATGTGATAGATTTCCACAGAACTATACCATTGCATACATAGTACGTATACTGTGAATGGAACAATGTAAGTCACCACGTGGAGCAAAACGTTTTGGCTCCACTTGATATTAATATTTTTCAAAATCATACAAACATTATCATCCATTTGAAAACATTTCTCATTTCGACCAGAGTTCGTCATCATATCCATTATCGTAACAAGGCAACATTTGAAATAGGCTGACCAGGTGCAAGCGCTAAAATATTCGCCTCATACTGATCGATAGACGTTCGCTATAAGTTTTCATGTTGGGTCTTGAATTCTTTTCCACTCAATTTCTACTCGTTGAAAACTTTAAATCTCCTTTACAGCTGCGGATTAGAATAAACACAACTGCTTCAGGCATAACTCTACGCAAGTTTTAATTTGAATTACGAGTTAGAGATGCCAATTCTTGAGAGCGAAAATGACGAAATGCCTATAACTTACTAAGGATGGTAGACAATCCATTTTAACAAGTCAGCACCCACAATACACAACATTTGATACCGCGTACATTCAAGAGCTCATATTCGAGTCACCCAGTAGTGGTAAGATAGTCTTCCATTAGCATGCCCGCCAGTGGTGGTATCGAAAAATTGTTTTCCCGTATAATTGGGACCTAGATAGTTGATACTACGCTGTAGACTCTCAACCGAGTAGACTGGTTAGCCGCTTTGAATTCTTAAGCGATATGTTGGAACTTTAAAAAAAAATAGCACCAGTACGTTGAAAAGTTATCAGCGGAAATCAAAAGTTTTATTCTTTGCCTTCCCAGCAAGTACAAGACTTAGGAGAACTGATATAAGGGGATTGTCAATGTCTGCCTGGGACTGTTGGAAACTCATTAAAATAACCATAATCACCGAAAAGCAACGTGGGTTCTTTGCACTTGATATGCGGTTCCTGATTTCAATAAGCTAAATAGATATCACTTATAATAAAAAAAACCTGTTACTATAAGAGAAAACCATTCTTCCAGTCTCAAAACTTCCTAAGTGATATTTCGTAGATTCAATTACCGGTTATAGTGATTATTTATGGATGCAGGGTGGACAATTTAGTAGACATAGGACATTACATCTACATCCATATGATATAATACCCAGCAAGTTGCCTCAAAAGCATGAGTTATATTTTGCCACGCACCAGTCAAACATGCGGAAATATTAGTATAAAGATTCACTTGAATATATGCTAGCTGATATACAAATATGCTTGTGCACATCCATTCCTATATTCATCTTGGTAAAATTATTGTGGTAGACTTATTCATTTAATTTTTAGTCGAAATTGAAAATTAACAACTTGGCTTTTCCACACATACATTTTTTATTTACGACCTAGGTTTAGATATTGTATAGCATTGTATAAAATTGTCATCCTAACGATGCTATACCATTACGAAACTTAGGTCGTAAATAAAACATTTCTATGTGGAAAAGCCAAATTGTTTATTGTCAACTTCAATATGAAGATTTTCCACCAAGTGACACCAGAAACTGTTTTATTTTGCCTATCTCTTACTTTTTCATAACATTTACCTATAACTCGTCTAATTAACCCGGCTGAACCGCATACAAGTATTCTTCTAATTTGTGTGCCACATGAACATTTTGATGTGAGTGCAACACCCAATTATTTCACCTGTACTGAAATGATTAACTCGCACCCAACTATTCTATAATTTACATAAGTTTATACATCAGGGAAAAGAGCGGAAAGGGTGGAGAAAAACCCGGAGTAGGCATTAGCCTTCTCTCGACAAAAAGCACCAAGAGGTCGTTGGTATGACGTTCCATATTTTAGAAGGTGCCCTACGCATGAATTCCTCTCCATAAGACACATAATTAGAATCCCACCGTAAATTCTGCACATGCCGGGAATTGAACCAAGGCCCTATGCGAAGGAAGCCAAGTCAGTCGCCACGAACCCCTGAAATAATGGCGAAGTGGATTTACGCCCTCTTCGACTGCTGAATACCGAGATATAGTATACAGGTAAACACTCAAAAGTTGTGCAAACATGCGCTCTCCTTTCTCATCACCCCACACGTGTTATGACTGATGTAATTTATTGAAAATTATTGAAGGGGGCCATATGCAACTGATAACTCTTCGTTCGGAGGCACGTATTTCCGCGAAATAATTTCTTCAATCCTGGACAAGACATAGCAAAGCATCAGCAGGGAATAATCGGTCGTAATAATTATCCCCAAATGGACTCTTTGAGAAAAGCTCAAAGCAGAGATAATTTATTCGGATAAATTTCAGGATAAAAATTAATGTTTTCATTTCGCCAAAACCTAAAGGACCATCGCTCAACTTCTACGAACAATTTCCGATCTGGTTGTGATTTACGGTCAGATTTAATGTGTTCTCTTCCAATAGAAGACAAATGAAATATTCTAAGTGCTCCACTTGGCGTATGTATATTAGAGAAGGTCCAGAACGTGAGAACGTCAGCGTTAGGTCACACGTAAAAATATCAGATCCCTTTGAAGATATAATTATGCGGATTCAAAAAAATATTTCACAGCTCACACGCTGACTAAAGAAAGCTTTACGACGCGAGGTTTTTTTAGTCATTGTAATATACACTTCATACTTGCTATCTAAGAAAATCTCAGCATTATTTGAATTTTATAGTCCGCATAATTTTATAATATATTTGCATGCGTTAAAATATGTTTAGGTGGACTTCTCCGGCACGGTTTATGCTAGAGTACCGGGAAAAAAACATCTTATGGATTCGTTGAGGGAGGCAAGCCATAAATGGTAGTGTTTGCATCTTCATTAGTGACATCATCCCCTTGACTTCGAAGAATTCCGAAAAGGAGCCAACGACGAAGGAGAATTTATTGGGTTACCTAGGACGATTGACGTGACGAGGGGAAGAGGGTAGTGGAAAAGATAGGGGAGGGAGGGGAGCAATATCGCTTCATTTAAGGGCCAACTCCAGAATAAAGAGAAAGAAAGGCGCGTGTGGGCAGGCGGGGAAGACAACAATGAAGAGGCGAAAGGCGAAACAAACGTCCATCGTAAATTCCAGCGAGGGGAGAAATAAAAGCAACCTTCGCTCACTCAATGATTTTTACGGGGTCGATGATGGAGAGGAAATTTTCAGTGTCTTTAATAAGGTGCCCAAAACGTTGATAAGCGCAACCCTCCATCTCCAACCTCAGAAGAAAATTCTTCAGTCCCCTAAATCGGTTTTGTTCTCTAAATCTAACTAAATCGGTTTAACTCTTTGTACTTCATTTTGCCTATCTCTGTGTTTACATTCTTCCATTTTCTCCTCTCATCCATCTTTGTAATCATCTCATCCGTGATCCATGGTTTCCATGCTATTTTCCCAATATCGGTTCCGATAGTTTCTTTTGCGGCTTTCGATATCCCTATCTTGAATTATTCCCATTTATCTTCGATAATATTAAGCTCTTTACCGTCCTCCAAGGTTTTCTCTACACCGAAACGGACTCTACACTTCATAACAACTAAATTGTGGTCAGAGTCCGCATCTGCTCCCGGGAAGCTATGCAAATTTATCAAACTGTTCCTAAAGCTGTGCCTAACGAGAATATAATTTTACTGATACCTTCACTCGGAATTTTCCATGCATACCTACGCTTTTTGTGGTGTCTAAACCAAGTATCGGTGATGACTAACCCTTGTCTTCTATAGAGCTCAATTGCTTTCTCCCCTAAGTCATTTCTAGTACCTAAACCGTAGTCCCCCACGTCATCACCATCTCATCCTTCCCCTACCGTCACATTCCAATCCCCCATCACCATCAAAAGTTTCCCCGCAGGGACACACACCATTATGTCCTCCAACTGATCGTATACCGTATCGACCTCTTCCTTCTTATGATTGCTCGGTGGCATGTATACCTGAACAATGATCAAGAGCGTCGGTGCTGCTTTTATCTCTACTAGTAATAATCTATCCGTTACCTGCTCTATGTTGACTACGCATCTTCCTACCTCTTCATTTAATACTATGGCAACCCCTCGTTGGCTCTCGTCCCCGCCGTTGTATATTATTCTATAATTATCACTCCAGCAATCTCCGCTATCCTTCCATCTCACCTTGTATAGACCTATAATATTTATATTTCCCCTTTCCATCTCTCGCTTAATATTTTCTAACTTTTCTGTCCTCAACATTGTCCTAACATTCCAAGTTGCCATTCTAACTAATTTGGCTTTCTTCTCCTCCGTCTGCTGCTGTAGAGTTTCCCTTGCTAGGGTTTCGTGGGATGACGACTGCGGAAGCCTTGCCTCCCCCACTGCCGAGCGCGACACACGGCCGATCGTGCCCAGTCCCGTAGTTGCCAGGAGTCATATTCTCTTTATTGTCCATTATTTTCTTCTTGTAATGATAATTGAGGTGGTTTCCCATTGCCTTCCTCTATAGTGTTTCTAACGGGACATCATCACTCAATGGCAACCCCACTGGGGTCAGACACCTTTGCAGCCGCATCACTCGGGAACAGACGCTGCGTGGACTACCTTTCGTCTGGTTCCTAACCTTCGACCTATCTGGGTGACCCTACCAGGAGCAGAAATCATTACTCCCTCAGCAAAGCTATAGAAGTCATTGGAACGCACAAGCCCTTCCACCACGTAAAGGTTGTAGTCCATGGGCGGGCTTTTGCCCATTAATGACACTTAAATGTTCCATGGTCGATTTGAAATCTTACCACATAGTAATCCTGAGGGCTCATAGCCGGAACTAAATATTTATGAGAACCGTTCAAATAGGAATCATAAAATCATGAATGAAAGTAAATATTTGCGTATTCTAAAATATAAACTGAAACACGGAGATGTATTACTGGACTGTTTGCGTCTCCGTTGGTAATACATACATATTAATATACTACCGTTGGATTTGTCTAATTTTCAGTCAATAGTGTGAAATGAGTAGCGGATGCAGTCAGAATTTGATGAAGCACAGCCATTGGCTGAATGCCTGCGGCTGATATATCGCTTTCCACCCTTTTTCGCTGACAGGTGAAAAGTCGAAATCAAGGTAGCCAATAGTTACGGGGGCATAACAAACAATATCTCTCTCATTTCACCCAGGAAAAGGCTAAACCGGACCATTATTTATCGATCGCTATTTTTAGTTACACGATTATGCGAAACATGGAGTTGTGACAAGTACTAACTGGTTTCTTTACGGAAATCACATACAAATGTTATTTACCTACTTCTCCGGAAGGGTTTATAGATTGGGACACTTGGAATCATCAACCGAAAAGGTGACCCTTCAGTCTTCGGTTATATGTGATCACTAAAGGTCTCATAAAAACAAATAAAAAGGCAAAGTGCAATAATTTTAAGACAAAAAGTTCTCCGCCTGACACAGAGATGCCGTTCCAATCAGCAAAACTTTATGATTCCTGCCTGGGTGCACGTGTAATTAGTTTGTAAGGCAAGTTTCAACTTGTTCTCTTTAGTAGTTTGTTCACACGAATTGTTGCTGTGGACGTCTTTCGTGTTGTTCGTTAAATGGAAAATCTTGCATTTTGGGTGGTCATAAAATTCTTCGTTTTGGACGGATTAAACCTTGAAAAAATGTATCAAAAGTTCACTGGAGTGCACAGGGACTCTGCTCCTTCAATATTAATCGTTAAAAAGGGGGCAGCTGAATTTAAACGTGGTCGCACATCCCTCTAAGATGACCCACGTGAAGGACGGCCAAAAACCGCAAACACACCGGAAAACATCGAAAAGGTGCACGATATCATGTTTGACGTTAGGCGAGTGAAAGTGAGTGGGACAGCTTAGGCCGTGGGGATATCGGAAAAAAGGCTGCGAAACATCTTGCACAAAAAATTACGTATGCGAAAGCTCTACACAATTTCGATGCCGCATTAACTGAATGCAGGACAAAAGCAAATGCGCAAACGATTTTCGTAGCAATTTTTAGACCGATTCAAGAGAGAACCGATCTATTTTGTGCGGTGATCTGTCACTATGGATGAGACATAGGTCCACCGCTCCACGCCAGAAACTAAACAACAGCCGAAGAAGTGGATGGAAACCGGTGTTTTGGCGCCAAAGAAGCGAAGTCGATCGCATCGGCCGGAAAGGTTGGGATCGCATCGCCAGTGTGTTTTGGGATGCGAAAGTGGCCCTGTTAATTGATTACCTTGAAAAAGGTAGAATAATTACAGGCAAACAGTATTCCAACCTTCTGGACCAGCTGGATGCCAAAGTTCGCGAGGAGAGGTCTGGCGTGAAGAAGAAAATAACCGTTTTTCACCAGGGCAACCTGCTGTTACCTAAGTCAAGTGGGAGTATGTATCAAAATAAAATGGTTTTTAATCGCACCCTTTCATTGTTAATCCGAGAACTTTTCATCTTACCCTCGTAAATAGAAAACAATCGAGCATGGGGAAAAATCTTTTAAAAAGTGTGCCCTTGTCAGTCACGTTCTCAATTTAATGGTTATATATTTTTTTTAACGGTAATTTACAAAATTACAGGCAGTGATTGGATAGACCCTGATAACTGATTACTACAAGTACATACTTCGTTGATTTCTCCTAATTTGGAATATTTTACATAATTTCCTTCCTAAGTTTTTCGTACTACATGTTTGCCTTCGTACCATCCAAAAAGCGTATCGCCTTCCTTCCCCTTTCTCTCTATCACGGCTTCTCAGAACGTCTTCTAACTCTCAAAGAGATCGCAATATAGAAATTTACGATTTTTGAATTTCAAATTTTAATATTCTCCCACAACTGAGCTTCATTTGGTGAATCACAGGTTATTAAAAAAATAAGGTTTTGCTTCAATGCTAACGAACATATTTACAGAGTTAATGGTACATATCATTTTAGTGCCTGTATTTCTGGTCCCTGATGGCAGGAATCAGTTGGCGCAAAATTTCGGTTTGAAGCGCAGTTTTTCACGGTGTGGAAATTTGGTTGTAAAAATAAGATGGTAGCTCACATAACCAATCGAATAATATGCTAATTCCATTTTCCTCCCTTTGAAGTTCACTCACACCCAAGTTGTGTGACCTTCCGGCTTTTATTCTACCAGAATCTAAAAGATAACTATATTTTCACTGTCGTTACATGATTTAAGGACGCGGAAGGAACTAGGCTGATGATAATCGCGCAGCAGGGACCTGGATCGACATGAGGAATGTGAAAGGAAGTGGAAGTACAGGGTGGTCATTAAATCATTGATTTCAAATTCACGATTTCCTAAAATCGGAAATTTCCGTCTTCCAGGCTTTTTGGATTTACCTGTGAAGTCGTTAAAATTGTATTTTTTTTGTTTATCATCATGCTTTTACGACAATAAAGGTAACAACACAATCACTGCCATTTATGACCGAAATTCCACCATTATTCTAATATACAGGGTCGCACCCAAAAGTGGTGGGACTGATTTTTTTTACAAGACTTTTATTGACGATATACTTACATCGACTTAATAATGTTCAAAGTATGCTCCTTGAGCTGCTACACACATAGTATAACGTTGCTCCCATTCCCCGTACGCCCACTGGAAATTTTCTTCGGGGATGCCGTTGATGACCCTCGTCGAAGCCTGTTGAACGGCCTTCATCGAGTCAAAACGTCGTCCCTTGAGCTGTCTTTTCATCATGGGGAAGAAGAAGAAGTCCGATGGTGCCAGATCGGGAGAATAGGGCGGGTGCGGCTACGTGGCAACGCCGTATTTGGCCAGGAGCTGTCTGACGACGAGCGCGCCATGGCACGGCGCGTCAGAATTTTCGGCACCATCTTGGCGCACGCCTTGCGCGTGGCCAAATCCTGTGAAATAATGCGTTGGACGTTGGATGCAGACAGACCCAACTGATCTGCAATTTCTTCACTGGTTAAGCGTCGGTCTGTGTTCAGCGGTGTCCTCAATCTGTCCACATTCGTGTCGGTTCTTGCCGTCGGCGGCCGTCCGGAGCGATGGTCGTCTTCAACGAGCTCCCTACCCTCTTTAAACAACTTGTGCCACTCAAATACTGTGGAACGGCTTAAGGCAGTGTCCCCATAAGCCTGCTTGATCATAATGAGAGTCTCAGTTGCCGTCTTACCGAGTTTCGCAGGTGACTGAGGTTGGTGTCGGTCTGTTGCTAAGAGCCCCCTCCACCTTACCCTGCCAGGCAGAGCCCCCTCCACCGCTCCGTTCGCGCCAGAGAGAGTCAGTCCTACCACTTTTGGGTGCGACCCTGTATGCTTCCAAATTGTGCAAGTAGAATCAATAGCAGTGCGGATTATTTTTTTCCATGCTCATAAAACATACGGTTATCGATGTGAATATTCGGTTTCCTGAGTATATTAAAATTAAATTAAATTTGCCATCAAATTTTTGCTATTGTGATGCTGCATACTATATGCCATAATAGGAGCATAGAAACGACATACCCTCGTAAGTCCTATCAAATGACGATGAAAAAACAGGACTTTCGATGTCAATTTTCATAGAACTTGACATCGAAAATTTAAGATTTTATTCACCTAATTGGTATAACGGTCTTCTAAATCCTTCTATTTCCATAGCTCTCTCCTACGCACAAGTAAATTCTCTTATAGCAGTAGAGAACCAAAACCAGAAGTATAATGGATTAACGTTATAGAAATAACTATCATTCCTCGAAAAACTGATTCCACGTTGGAAATTATATGAAAGTTATAATGGTTAAAGTCATTACGAATCTGTCAGAGACAGAAGGGGAATCGGAGGAGGTAATTTCAGCGTTCAGATATATTATACACAGTCAACACAACCTACGGATGATTAAACAAAGGACAAAAAGTCCTCGTTGCCTGCAGATAAACAGAAATTGACACTAGAATTATAGTGGAAGGAGTATTTTCATGAAAACCCTGATTTGTACTTTCTAAAAAGCTAAATACCCTCCCATGTAAGAAGTACAAGTAGGTATAATGATGAGTGGGATAGCGAAGGCAAAGATTGCTACTATCAATTAAAAACGTTAACTAATACAATATAGCATAAAGCTGAAAAGGTCTCAGTATGAAGTTTTTGCTCTATGGTAGCAATTGAATGAACAAAAGGGCAAGCGAAGGAACGGCAGGATGATTTTGAGATTTGGCCCTACCGAAGGACGCTCGCCACATCTTGCGGAAAGAGAGCCGAGGCGGGCGTACCGCAGTGCTCTCTTATCAGTCCTCTGTTATTCAACTTGTACGTCAACGATCTGCCTCCTACACCTCACACTTCCCTTTACACGTACGCCGATGACAGTACCATCGCCGCCACATCTCGAACACGCTCCGCGAACATCAGACGACTTATGGCACACCTTGACAAACTGCACTGGTGGACACGGAACTGGAAAATACGAATCAATCATGACAAAAGCACACATATTTACTTTTCCCGCAGACGAAAACGCACACCCCACGTTCCTCTTTTCTTCCACCAACACATTATACCGAGGGCTTCTTCGCACCGATTTCTTGGTGTCATTCTAGACAACCAGCTCACTTTTCAGCCGCACCTCGACTTTTGCCGTCAGAAGGCAATGGTCGCAAGGAGCCGCCTCGGCTACCTTTCCTCCGTGATTTCTCCCCTGGGTCACGCCGACAGGATGCGACTTTACGGGTCGATCATTCGCCCGCAGTTTCTGTACACTTGCCTCGTGTTTGCCATACGGAAAACGCTCTGGCGTCACCTTGAAACCATCCAAAACAAGGCTGTTAGGTCGTTACTCCAAGTGAGTTGATTCACTAGAATGGCCGACGCGCGAGCGGCGCATAAACTCCACTGCGTCGCGGAGTTTATTCGCTAAATCCCCCCTCGCACCGTCTGGAAATCCACTGCTACAAACCATCTGGGACTATGATCCCGGAGAGAAACACACGTATACACTGCCTGAAGATATTACTCGCCTATGAGTCTTTCCTATGTCTTTTAATTTAAAATTTTCTAGATAGCAATAAGCCGCTTCACGGCCCGACAGGTCTCTACCTCCGACCTCTTTGTTATTTTGGTATCATTTTATCCGTTTCACGGTCTTCTTACCACCCTCTTCCTCTTGCCCAAGTGTAATTTCCCGATGTGGGAAATGGGCACTCCTTGCCTCCGTTTCCGTTATGCTCACAGTGAGCCGGTGAGCAGTTAGTGCTGTTACTGACGTTCATATTTGTACTAATATGTGAAAAGCCGTTCCCTGTCGGCTTTCCTTTCTTGTAAGGCTAAGATTCCATATTTTATTCCTAGTTTTAAGGTTCTTCTTCTCGCAAACCTCACTTTCACTTCAGACATGTTTCTTTCTTCAATGTCGTGCGTTTTTTTATGTACAATGACCGGTAAAGGTGAGACTTCACTCACCGGGACGGTTTATGTGTACTTGCCCATTCGGGCAGTCAATGAACATTTCGCGCACATCTTACGGTACACAATTTTGAAAAAAGGTCCATCACCCTTATAAATTTGCACTTTGATGATGTCCCTGACAGTATATGTACATTGATCTAGACTGCGGTTTCAAAAACTTCGTTAATTTTCGAATCTTGACACACTATTATTCTTAGCCTTGACAATGACGCGAGGCATTTGGGACCGATAAATAGTGAGTGCAACATTAATAAATATAATTTCATCACGCTACAGAAGAATTTTCAAGATGGCATGGGCAGGGTGAACGGAGAATCAGTGATTTTCAGGAAATCAGGCGATGAACTGACCCCACGGATGACAGTACAAAGAAGAGCATTCTAATCATTGAAAATGCCACGATGTCATTGAAAGCGAGTTCGAAGTTCGAGACCAATGAATAGGCTGTGGAACATTACTAAAAGAGGTTTTATAGCACTCAATAGGAATGCCCTATATCGGATGGGCAGAGCTAATGCCGAATCAGGAAGAGCACTTCCTGTCGAAGACACTACAAATAAGATATCACGTGGGCGGATCGTTCACTGCGGCATCCAGTTTGATGAATACAGTGCTAGAGGGGACGAAAGGATACAAATCCTATAGACAATATCGACCACCGATACAAGAGAAAAGACTCGGTCTCTGACAGGTTCAAGTTCATCCCTTGGACGATAAAGAGTCATAACAAAATCGAACCATAGTAATCAAACCTAACCACAGTTATCAACCCGAAGGTTGGTTTGATAGGTGATCCTCAGTACTAGGTCCAACGGGGCCTGATGTGAAATTTACACGAATGGGGGTAAGTGCCTTTCCGTGTGTTACCTGTGGTTTCCCAGGAAGATCTGGTGTCCAGAAAAATCACACCACTTGCGTGAATCTGAGGGTGTCCAGAAGCGCCATCCGAAATCGAACCCGGGCCTTCTGACCTGTAGCCCAGCGCCCTACCCACTGGAATAGCATGCCCCTCAAGCAACCGAATATTTTTATTTAAAAAGCAGCATTCAATGACTTAGTGAATCGCACCCACTATACGCAATATGAAGTATATTGGCATACACTTGTGTAGTATGTGTACGTGAGTTTTTTTACATGAGCAAATGTACATTCATATTGGTAATGGGATGTTGAAGACTGTGATAGAGGGGAGAATGTTTGGAAAACGAGGAGGGGGGAGAAATAGGATAGGGATGTTGGACGGAATGAAGGGAGAACACGGAGATGAAGAGGGCTTTGCTGTAGAGTAGGATGTTGGGTTGTGTTTTGTAATAAGGAACAAGATATTGATTAGAGTTGTACCTATCCAATACTTACCTTTACCTCTAGTTTACCTTTAATAATGCATGATTTAATTCAAACTTGTGCAAGAATGACAAGTGACCTCACACTACCCGTCACAAGCCCTCGCGGCGGTTTCCGGATATCTTGCAGGTGTAGATTGAGTCCGAGTGACGGATAATGATATATATATATATATATATATATATATATATATATATATATATATATATATATATATATATATATATATATATATGGGACGGAGACGGTTTTCGGATGGATTAAGATGAGAGTTGCAAGGTGGAGTGTTGCAAACCAATCCCGATGGACAGATGAAGGGTTGGTGGAAACGAGCACGCACGTATCGCGACCGCCACCTGAACGCTGTATGTTTTTATCTTCTCTTCCGCAGCAGTCGCATGCACATGCCACGTCCGAACGGTTGGCACGTTAGACTGACCCCCAGCCGGGACTATCGACTACCGCAGAGGAGCGGATGGCATGGCGAACGCCCCATTCCCTTCTCTCCACTCCCTCTCACCCCCCCCTACCAACCTCTCCACCCCTCCTCCACATTCCCCCACTCCTCCTCCACCTCCTCTGATGGCCGCAAATGGCCACCGAGTGGTTTCCTTTTTTCCTATAAGTGGACCGTCAGGAGGTGAAATGGGCGATTTCCCGAGACCGTCCAAACGACTCGCGTCTCCGATTGTTATTGGGGCGGAGCCATTGGTTACGAGGCGGCGCTCGGGTAAAAGACAGGCGGGCCTCCACCCACCCCTCGAAATGGGATGGGTCCGAAGTGCCCATCAAGGGCCGTTTTCTCCCCGGGAGAGAGAGAGAGAGATATGGCGAGGGACCAAGGTGAGGTCGTTTTGTGGCATAAGGTCCGACTCGTGTCCGAGAGGGGGAGGAGGGACTACATGTGTTTTAGTACCTTAGCGTATAAGGGAGTGCACGGAAACACATGCGCAAGACCGCTTGGATTGAAAAACCGCGATGATGGCCAAAGGGGGGGCAGGAGGTTTTCCTCGAGCTCTACGACGTCGGAATACCTTGGTGAATTGATCTTCGATTGCATAATAGATTATGTAAGAATACGCCCGGGCGCCATAAATAGAAAGATAGAGAGCGATAGTGGCGGAGTCACTATGAATGCGCAATTTGCACAATTGGTTGGTTATGCATCCACGTTCTACCACGTGAGTAACTACGGGTTGCGAGGCAAGAATTTATTTGGACACCCCGTACTTAATCATGCACAAAATTGAAGCTAAGGACCCGAATATATTTATTTATCGAGAAAAATGTAATGATTCGATCAAGCATACCACTTGTTGTCGCGAGATGTGCATAAACTCGTTTGTATGTGGACGGGTATTCGTTTGTATGATAAAATATATATTAAATTGCAAGTACCTATGCTGGTGTCCTGACACCTCACTTTGCACGCCCTTGCGACGGCTTGCGGGGTTTATGTGCATGCAGGTTTAGATCCTCGTGTATTCGCGGTGTGTGATGAACATGTAGACGAAACGCCGACTGCTGTCTCGACAAAAGAAGAATTCAACCGATATCGTTAGAATTGCACTTTCGTGCATAGAGAGCTTTCGATGATTCACAAGCCCTTCTACGAAACAAAAATTCGCAAGCACCTCATCTTAAGATAATGATAATTCATTGAAACCTAAGTCGTCCGTTTGGTTTCGTGCATATGTGTTGTCGAAAGAGATCATATAAATAATTACTTAGGTGGAATGCGAAAAAAATACCAAAGAGATGATTATATAGCTTTAAAGTTTTGAATTTTCGAACAATTGGAAAATTCGATGGGTGATACTTCAGGTTCCAAAATCAAAAATTGATATTAAATGTATGATTACCTAGCAAAATCCATGCCTAAGAATATTTTCACACAAGACTCAAGCAATTGTGTTTATACAATCCTAAACATCCCATCCTCCACTCCCCACAATCCTAGAGTAACTACTTTTTCGATAGACGAAAACAGGTACCAGAACGAACCTTCCATTCAGGCTCCTAAATTTCTTCGACGGCCCTCTAGGCTGTGCTCCCCGCCACACGACTGACGGGCTTCCCGATGCCGACGTCTCCAATGCCCTGAAAATCTCCTCTCCTTCGCGGCACGTATATGTATGGCCAACGCTCGCCAATACCGATGCAAAGAGGAGGGTGAGAGTGTGTATTAAGGGATGCAAGTAGAAGAGAAGGAAATCCATTACAGGGAAATTGTTTTTTAGTAGCAATAAAGAGATTAGATAATAGAAATAAAATAGTACGCCCTTACACTGCGTTGCGGTTTCAAACTAACCGAGGAAAAAGATTATTTTTATCTGCTTTTCCAGCAGCAGGTTCCCATATTTTGTTGCCGCTAAGGGAACAGTTCCCCCCCCGATCGTCTTAGTAACTTAGTTAGTAAGTAAATTAGTTAGTAAATTAGTAACCATGACCCCAAGAAGTTTCTAGACGGAGCTCTCTATTTCATTTTTCTTTTCAATAATATTTTCATGTTTCATTCACCGCAACCGGGCAAGGGCTGATATGGGAGCTTCCCTACAGAGGAAAGGGAGCCTGATATTCCTCCTACGTGTTGTCCATTGACATCTTTTCTTAGAGTGAAATTTTAAAGACACTGTTTTTTTAGTATCCCGTAATTCACCGTTTAAGGCAGGCCTAATGGACATACTTCACACACTACCGCTAAATTCGTTAGTCTCGCCTAACAAGACACGACCGGACACCATACTCTAGAATAAACCCTTCTTCAATACCAAACGCTTTCCACCGCCCTTCACTCCGTTCCGTGTGTCTATTTTTTCATCCACGTAATCCTCCTGCCTAAAACAATCCCCTCTATCACCGTCTTGCTATTGACCTGTTTCTCATTAAGTGGAATTTTTAAGATACCATTAACACTATAAATATGTTCGCAAACGCTGAAATAAGGTCTTATTTAATTAAATAAACTATCTTAACAAATATTAGTATATAAAAAATCACGGTAAATTTACCCCATTGACCTAATTTTTCAGCAGCTAGAAAATTAAACGTTAATATTTTAATGCAACAATTTCAGAGTGTGCAAATCATTCGCCTTGATTAGCGTATGGCACTGTTAAAAGTTGCTGTTGCGGCATCTCCCGCAGTTTCTTTGAAGTTGATATTTGACATTCAGCTGATCAGTTGCGTTTCTGTGACGAGCGGAGTAATCACGCTTCGTATAAGGAGACGCTCAAGTGGTGCTGGATATTGTGCTTCCTCTAATATCTAATAAGGGGTCGATCGCCCTTACCTTAACCCCTCTTGGATCCTCGCATGCGTCCAGAGTTCTTCCTCCGTACTAGCTAGCGTTCTTCCTCTTTACACTAACTTTGACTTCCATAAGTGTCTCCATCCAACTAATGTTCTTCAAAAGATACCGTATCAATTGATCCTTTTATTCTATTTAGTATTTTTGCTAGGACTATTACTCATCTCACTTTCATAAAACCTCTCCCAAATACTACGATATCAAAACTAACTTTGGTAAATCACATGCTGAAAGGACAATACAAAATGTTCTAGGTTCCATAGAAAATGTATTCACACTCGATCAGTTTTCGCCGTATAGTCGAAACATTAAAACATTTTTAGAGAACGTTTGGGTTTAAGAATAGTCACTAGATGGGCAGTTGAGGTACAGGACCGGAGAAGGATGTATTCACTCCTTTGACTTCACACTCTTCATTGCCTGTACTCACCTGCATTCCTCCCACCACAGCTGCTAGTTCAGTGACTTGCTAAGCCCAAACGTTCAGTAAATATTTACCTGATGATGTAAAATACGTTCCAAAAGTCTATAGGCATTCATCGGCGCGCCGAGAATCGGGGAAGTGTGAAAATGTTCGTAATTTTGGCTTTCAGTAATAGGCGGGGGCATTTTACGATGAGATTTTACGTCACTCTGGGATGTCAGACTGCTTGCTAGTCGTTGAGCGCTTACAAAATGAACGCGTTTACCATTCAACAATTCCCGGTGGCCTGATACCTTCAACAGATTTTCGGAAATGATCACACTTATCGACGAAATCTTGTCGTACCCGAACATAAGTATTATCCGCGGAATCTTAGAGAATATTAACCTTTAGACTTCTTTCAAAGCTCATCTAATATTGTGGTCGTGAGTCTTCTGCATCACATTTCCAATCCTTCAAATCTCCTTCCTCCCATTTCTGCTGTCGTTTACATCTTCCCTTCGATAAAACTCCTACCATGTTCTGATGGCATAATTGCCAATTTGTAAACTTATTATTCGCACTGAAAGTAGATTTCCCTTTTTTTTTGAGGAAACCCTTCCGATATTATGGCGGTCTGCGAAAATAAGTTTGGTCAATTGACTTCCCAAGTACACAAGTCATCATGAATCATCAATTCAAGACTTGTAGCACCTCTTCATTATACCTAGCTACCCCGTCTCCTTCCGATGTCAAACATTCTTCACATGTGGCCATTCTGAAGTGTTGACATCGTTGTCAACTCGTCATTCGTCCTTGATATTTCAATCTCAGCCATCGGCCGTTCACCCATTCAAAGTTTTTCTTTCATTGGGTTCAATTACTTCCCCTCTTATAATTGCCAAAGTTCTCTCTTTCAATCACTCTTCTCAATTCCCCTAAATTCTGAAATCGATTTATCCACTTTGTTTTCGAGTTTCATCTGCAGCACCTAACCACACAACATTATTCCTATCGTGTAAGTCTCACATCCATGGAAATTTCAATACCCGATGTTAATTACTATTATGTACCGTTTCCTGATACGCAGACGAGTGTTAACTGTAATTAGCAGTGTTTTTTCTTATAGTGGCTTCTTCTCCAACCTCTTATTTTCATCCCTTGAGAATTTTTTCCCTTCTAGCCTCTACCGCTACCCGTGATCTTATTGCCCGGTTCTACCAAATCTGTTCAGAAATAGTAAACGGCATGACTAAAAATGATTGATTATTTTATACTTTTAGTATTAAATGAATTGTAATTAAATAGAAATATTAATACACTTGTTTATTTCGGATAAATTATTAAATGTTCGAAAACAGATTTTGAGATTGCTGCTACGAAATAAATGTTTCGACGTCAGTTTAAATCGTTCAAACAAGTCGATTTGGTATTCAATTCGATAAAACTCGAACGGTCACGAGTCAACTACAACGTTTATTTGGGGCTTTATGTTCAGTGTTAATAACATTTTTTCATTAAATAACGGAATACCCCTCGCACATCACAATTGCATCCCCGGTGGCGGTGACATCCCGATTCGTTTTTACGTCGCAAATCGCAGTCGGTGGGAATATAGGCGAATCCCACCTCTCTGAGGGCCGACGCCGGACGACGCGCCAATCGATGGTTTACGACTTGGCTCGTCCAGGGGTGTGGAGGTGTGGGGGTGGCGGCACTTGGGTGATATGACGACCGACGGGAGCGGTGGGAATGCGCGGGCCCATTTCGGGCATTTTCGCACGCACGCGTCAGAAATACACACCGAAGAATAGGTATGCAATAAACTCCCAAGTCGCAGAGAACACTCTCTGCACCCTTCATTTTAGCGCACCGCAAAATGTTGTTTAATGAAATGGGAATACAAGTGAATAAAACCATTTTGACATTATTATAATTGACTCTTTTAGATACTTTTAAGTGCTTAGAGCTCCTTTTCCAAGTTTTTGACCAATTGCTGTTTGATCTCTGAGTGACTACGTCATTTTCAGGCGGAATCGGATATAAGCTTGAAGCATTTACCAATTAGATTTGTGAAATGCACTGCGATGTGGATATAATTTATCGTACAACTTCGAAAACTTACAGTATTCATTACACGTTAAGAACAAAAATTTTCACCGCAAATAAAAATGATTCGACATGCAAGCAGATCAGTTTAAAGCTCTTTAATTCTTTAAGATCAAACCAAAACCATATAAAATGACAATAGCAAACGTACAAGACAGCAATGTTTTCGTGTAAATATAATTCTAAGATGCATTGTTCTGACAGCTTAATCCTGGAAAAGGCGACTTAGGCCATTATCTTCCTTGGGGTAGTAAGAAGTAGTAATTATAATTATTTTTAATACAAATAAATACCGATAAACTAAACGAAATCATACGAAAATCAAATTAAAAGGATCAATTGTTCACCTAAACCTCAAATGCGTTATTTCGAAAACTGTTAATCCTCTCATGACGATTGAGGAAGTAACCGCTGGCTTTTTGGAAAAAAAAGAAATGGTATCGAGCGAAAAGGAGCTTCCTCAATATATTTTTTTCGAGTGAAAAACCAATTTTTATAACAGAAAATATAGAGGAAGGGAGCGATGAGTTGTAAAACATTGAAAAAACAGGTAAAAAACTTTCCATTGAGGAGGAAATGCCAATGCCCTTCGTAAGAGAAGAGCGAAAGAAGTAACCGATTTCAGCAGTCGGAATAATTAGAGTAGTGTAACTTGAAGATGTAAAGCAAGGAAGAGACTATTCTTTTGATGCTTCTCAAAAGGGTCGAATGACAAAGTTTTGCTACGTTTAATGGATGAGGAGAAATTCTGCAAACTTTGTAGTAAACTAAAAATTATAGACTTACAGAATTTATAGAATCATATAAGCCCCACCTTAAGCCTCATCTACGTTTCAATAACTCTTTAATCTAGTATTGATGCCAAGAATGGCATTGATTTCGTATCGAACGACATGTACATCGGTACTATGAAATATTGTGTTACATTCATAGTCATGCACCATATTTCTTCCGTTAGTAGCACAGTTTACTTACAATTTAATTTTCTCTTTATTTATTCTTTCTGTGTTATTGCTAGATTCATTAGTGCCTTGCTTCCGCGTCAATGTCATGCAATGTATTAGTAAGAATTTGATGAATGGATTTCATATTTAAGAATAATATATTCCACAATTCGTTCAGTGATCTCATATAATTTCTCTAATACTCATACTTGTCTGACGGATTGTGGGTCATCAAAGGTGTCGGTTGATTTTCGCGGTTTCAAGAAAAGTATTTTCAAGATCGAAATCATTTTAATTATATTCAGGATTCAAAATTTGTTTACACTTCGCGAAATTATTCTAGCAATAGATCATTTTATGTACTGACCACTGGACTTTCTTCAAATAAATTTGAATCAGACAGGGGAGAATTGCACATAACACGAACTTTTCACCCAAACGGGACAGCAAAACTTGGTAACAAGCCATAGACATGCCTAAATGAGTGCGGATCAATGACGCGAGGGACCTGTGTGAGACAGAAGCCGCCGAGTGAACGGCTCTACGCTTAAATTCCTTTTTTTCCATGCAAAACCTAGAACACATGTTTATGAAATGTTACCATCTTGTCAGGTCTTGTATTTTTTGTATATTTAACAATTAATGATTATATAGCCTAAAAGTATGACCGTTTGTCATCAATTTGATGCCATTAGAATCCCGTTTTGGTCTCTAACTGGTAGCTTTATTTTCATTAAATCCTAGCCCTGGTTGGTAACACGGTCCGTAAATATTGCTGCGATTAGGAAAAAACTCAAATTTAGTAATTTGGATGGGAGCGACTCTCTAGATTATGAGGGTTAATGCGTAATGCCCCGTCGTCAAATAAATATTGATAAATTGGAAAGGAAGCAAAGTTTAGAAAAGCAGCATTTTAAGAAATGTGCACCCAAAAAAAAGGACCGAAAGTTAAACAAAAATATCCATTCGATATTTTAAGTCGTATGGGTACTTCATCACAAGTCATTATTAGACAAAAGAAAACGTTTTCTATTTTGAGGAGTACTTTTTCGTTTGCTTCACAATTGGTTTACCTTTATGTCATCGCCATCTGTTGTGTCATGCCTCTCCATTTTATGTCGCATAATGTCACCAATGGCTGGAGGCAAGTTGCAGCATTGAAATCCCTGAGAAAAATAAATTAATATTAAATTTATTTATTAGGATACAGTTTTCAGTAACAAATGCGGTAAATTATAAAAATATCCGACACAGTACCATTTCATCATACCAAATGAATATAAAAACAGACAAAAATCAAAGAGCAGAAACTGTTGCGATCCATCCTAGTCTTCCCTAACCACAGTGTAATTATCTAAGTTTAAGATACTTCTCCACTCAAGTGAGACAAGCTGCTAGTACGGGCTACAATAAGAATAAAAGTAAACAGAATAATGGCCGTAAACTAGGATACTTGGTCTAGTAAAAATGTTATCATGAGCGCCGTTGTTGGCTATAACGATTCCTTATCATTCTAGAGAACTGATATTGTAAAACTGTCGATTCCATATAATTAATCTCTCTCTAATCTTATTTCCATCGTCTTTCCTACCCCATTTCTACGGGGTTTATGATGCATTTATCATGCCATATCATACCATAATTTACAAATCTAGTGCTACTTCACTGTACACGATCTAACTCAACAATCAAGACGATATTGCTAAGATCCCATGTACTATCAGGTTATTCCTGACTCAGGTGAAGCCTTGTAGAGAGTGAAGGATAGCATTACTATTTTACCTTCTTCACACATTTTTTCAGGGTTCTTTTAATAAATTCAAGTTTTCCTCTGGCGAGTCCTCATGTTTCCCATGTATATTTCCGCAAGACAGGTTCTGAGAAAAAGTAACGAGGCATTTACCTGAGTTTATACTCGTCATTGTGGTGCCTCTGATAGCTTAATGCATTAGATTCTCTGGAAAAATTACCCTTTTTCCAAAAATTCGTTACTACACACTTGTTCAAGTTGAATCCTAAATACCAAGTGTCGCACCAGCCGTTTATTACATTTATACAATTTACGAATTCTACCCAGGACTCTGAATATCTCTGCAAAGCATTGCGTTGGCAGCAATTAAGCAAAGTTATTAATTTAACAAGGCGTTAATAATAGTAATGTAAAGCTGTAATCATAAGGGACAGGTGAACCTTTTCTTGTGCAACACTTGATGTAATTTAAACTGTGAGCATAAAAAACACCCTTTTACCCCTTTCAATTAATATCAACAAATGAAAAATTGTCTAATTCAGCAAATGATTTTTTATCCTCCCTCGAGGATTCGTGGGTAGCTTGCTAAGAGCTTGGTTGAAAGCTTCGTAAAAGTCGAGAAAAACCTTGTCAAATGAAGCATCATTTCCTCAAGGAATATCATGAGCAGAAAGTGTATGTTAAGTATTGCATCACCAACCCTTTCAGGAGCTATATATTCACACATTTCATTTAATGGATGAGGGAAATGTGCCTGTAATAACTCGGTTCCTCCATATCGCCTCTTTCAAATATAATATTATATCATATACT
The DNA here is from genome assembly GCF_022747635.1 of Hetaerina americana. Lineage (NCBI taxonomy): Eukaryota > Metazoa > Arthropoda > Insecta > Odonata > Calopterygidae > Hetaerina > Hetaerina americana. The sequence continues at coordinate 37,720,866 of NW_027287427.1, read as the reverse complement.
TTCCTTTCATTGTGTGCCACGTCACCTTTCAGGGAGATTTTAAATGCGGGTATCTGTTGCAGAAATTGAACAAATAGGCTATCGGAATTATTCAATGATCAATTGGTGAAAACACTTAGAAAAGGAATTAAGAACTGTAGGCTGCTGCTTTATCGCCTTTGAGTGAGCGACCTGGCAACTTGCCTGCCTTGAACCTCACTGATCTAAGACAGAAATTCCTCTGGATTCTCGTCTTAACATTAAATAAATTGTTTAAATACGCAAATTCATTTTCACGCAGGTTGAGAAAAACTTTTCCAAGTGAAAAAACGAGAAATATTATGGTCCTCGGTAAATCAAAAATGCAGACTGCTCTATCAACTGAATACGTTCGAAAGGCATTTTCCATTACACTTTCCCAGCTGTCTCCGTTCACGGAAGTTTGCCATTTTGCAAGTCTTAATATTTACGACCACTGGGCTGCTATCCGGTCTCCCAATTCCCAAACCTTCCGCTTATATGCGGCTTTCGTTCCTCATACGTACATCCTTAGCCCCTCTTATGCTTGCTCCTCTTCTTTATTTCCTCTTCTTTCCGTTTCTCCTATTTCTCCCTCCTCCACACTCCATGTGTTTCAGGCAAAAACAATCGCTCGTTCACCGTTTAAACGGGTTTCCGGTATCAGTTAGATTGACCTCGACCATGGATACACAATCCAAATGTGTGCCTTAGGACCTCAGCGACTTAAGTTTAAACTCTTTTCCTATATGAAGTATGATTTTCATTGGAAAATTTCACAATAAAAATATGCAAATTTTCACAGAAAAAAATCTTATCTTACTTACTAATGGGGTTCATTACGTGTACACTTACTAATGGGGTTCATTACGTGTACCAGTCATGTTTGCTGATTAAGCATTTAAATACATGCGTGTATAAGCATTAAACATATTTTGCGATCTTTGGAGGTGAGAAAAAATAGCGGATGGCGTAAACATACTTAAAACAAGTTTTGATAAGCTCTATATTTATAGAAAATTTGATTAAGGTAGCAAGGATCGCATCCGCCTGTTTTCTAACTCTAAGGATCACGGGTTTGATTCCTGATTAGAGGGTGGATATTTCGCAATTCAACGAATGAGCAGTTTGTAATGCATCATACGCATCTTATGTAGAAGGGAAGAAATAATCATGAATATATTATCAATTAAATAAATTCAGTAATTTATTGAAAACAAGCTAGCATGTACTAGTTGACAATAAATACGCCAATTTTTCCAATTATTATTACTGCGAATACAAACATACTCACCCACCCAAGCCTTCCGCCTTCTGGAATAAGTGATTTATTACGCTTAAGGCATAAGCGAAACTGACGACGTCATTTATCTCTCCGTGTAATAGTTCCACAATGGAAATAAATTCTTATCATTTCCTCGGTGAAATCTCCAATTTTAAAACCTCAATTCAATAACAAACACCAAAATGCTTTCAAAGGTACGATCATGAAATCCAATCCGGTTTAAATAGTAAAATATTACTGGAGAGTTGTCTGATCTTGCATGTATGACCTTACGATAACTGCATATCCATTTTTGAAATACTACAGCCAGTCTGCATGAATAGTAACGAACTGGTGGCTCACGTGCTTCTTCGTGCCATTAAGGTTTACTTTCTTAACCTTTAGGGTCTCCCGAAAACAAGGACCTAATTTTTATTCCGTTAATAAGCCCATAAAAAATTATTTGCATTCGGGCCATCCATCTCAATTATTAGGAAATGTTTACACAATGCCTTGTTGCTTCTTTTTTGGTATGTCGATAGATGCAATGATGGGGAAGTAAGCGTTGACAGCTAGGAATCTGTAATTGAGATCAAAATTGCTTATCTCCCAAATGAAAGAAAAATAATTCACATTCGATTCATCTTCCGGCATTTTTGAATGACAATAGCGTCTTGCTTAATAGCACAACAATAGCAAATAAATAAATTGCTTTATGATATATCATTATTTTCATAGGTGATGCTCATTGTTTCATGCTTTTTTATGAATATCGCTCAATAAAGGGCAATCAAATTCTGTGATTAGAATTAAGTCGACACGATTTTTTAACTTAGTAAGGAGAGAGCCAAATGAAGACATGAAATCAGTTTTCATTGTGACCATAAAACTCATTGTAATTTTTACGGATAACATTCTGCGGATTTCCGCGCCTGACGATTACGTTTAGTAAATTGTTTCTTTGATCGGTTAGTCTCGTTCCGTCAATGTTTGCTTTTTGGGTCAGAATATGACACGAGTAATAATCAATGGCTCAGGCGCTGGCAAAGGTTTTTATAATGATGCCCAAAGGTTGGTTAGAGTCTAAAGAGTAGCTGCCATTCGATGGAATAAATACAGCTTGCTTACTTGTATTAATATACGTTCTGAACATCTTGTCACCGATTACATCTAACGCTTAGAGACCCTTGCATGAGATTAGTGCGATTCCGTTACTGATTCTGGTTCCACAAGGTTTCCAATCAATTTTCATCGAATCAGCCTTCTCAACAGTTACCGTGGACTTCCAAATTATCAAATATGGATAACTGTAGCCATTAAGTACTGCACACGGCCTTAAGGAATATTTTTGGTGTTATAAATCTGTACATAAAGAGGATGTCTATGGTACAATAAGTACTACATCTCAAAGAGTTTTAGATTTCCCCAAATTATTGTGAGGAAAATGAATTGTTTTTTTCTCTTCTTTTGTTTCATTTCTCTTCTGTGCATTAAAAAAATCTTATGGGTGCTAAAGTGCCAGATTTATATGGTTTTTATTTATATCCGACCACTCCTTCACATTCCAGTTGCGCTTGGCTGAGTTGATTTCAAATGTTGAAATCCTGGTGCAAATATCAGACAAATCACTATCAAGATTTTTGTTTATTCTATCATTTAAAGCTATATTTTCCAGCTGATTTATATGTTTCCAGGGGCTGTTCACGTTAAATTTCGGAGTCCATCAATGCACACTACACGGAAGTGATTTCGTCCTCACACATCATTAGTTCCACGAGACAAAGGCGCACACGAGTGTTTTATTACGTTCGATTACATTTCCGCCCTCAAGTAGTTAACGCGCCTGAAATCATTTTTCCTTGACACTTAATCGAGAAGGGGTGAGCCTAACAGCCTAGCCACAAAATGGCAAACACTCTTAAGCTCAATGAATTTCTGCCGCCATCCATTTCACGAAAATAAACTTGTCTCTCTCTTTCTCTCCGTCCCCATTCCTCTCGCCCGTCTCTCTTGCTCTCCCTGCCCTCATTCTCCGTCTCGCACCCCTCTCCACTTCTCCATCCCCCTTCGTCCTAAACTTCCCTTTTGAGCCCGAAATGTCCTCGCAATTCCGTGGGCCCCTTACCCCATTCATCGCGGGAACATCAACCCGTGTCTCGTCCCATGGCGACGATTTGTCGTCCTGCCGCCTCCCCCCACCCTTCTACTCCCCACCCCACTTAGCTCCCAAACCCTCCCCACTTCGCAGAAGGACACACATACACGCTTCGGGACTCCGCTACTCTTCCGCTATCGCTCCCCCACATCCCCGAAACCGTCCAAACAGACACACATACAAGAGCGCACACACAAAAATGCCGCCCGTGACAAATGCCTCTCGCGGGCCGCATTCGTTTCCAACCCCGGTCGCGAGGGGCGGTTCCCGCGCAGTCCCAAGAGGGACGGATACGGTGCGGTGGGAGGGGGAAAGGGTCGGGGGTGGGAAGTTCGGGGGTGGAAGAGGACTGGCAGGGGTTAGTCGGGAAGGGGGGGGGGCGGAGAAGGCGTGTGCGGGCGGGGGAAGGGCAAAGTGGGAACAATGTATCAAGCGCCGTCGCGACGTGGACCGGCTAGCCTAGTGAACGGCTGGAAAGCCCGTGGGGAAAAAAGGAGAGGACTGCATTTCTCTCCAGGCGTTCGGAGGATTTGGACGAAAACCAAAACGACAATTAACGTTTAAAAAAAATACGACGAGAATTGTCACCGGTAGCTCTCAAGTCGAAGATTTGTTTGCTGCAGATCTCCGAACGGTCCTGTCCTCAGCATGTTTTAATTTCTGCTCAACTCCCTGCATTCAAACCTATGACTCAAACGAAAGATATTTAAAAAATTAAGGAATTTCACTCTGTTCAAAAGGTCCTACAAAGTTGCGTCTCGCCGCCCTTGGAGACATAATTAGTGAATACGTTTCCCCTCACTCAATAGACTAATTGTTATTGATGTTTAGAAACATGCATATGGGCAATGAGATCAAAGATAACTACTTTATGTCACGTTTCTCTTGTAGCAATTCTTTTTTAAATAGTAGTAATAATATTATTTTCAATATATTTCCGCCAAACTAACCAAAAATAAATGAAGTTGATGGCTGCGAAAAATGTGTATAAATCTACTAGGACTTAAAACAACAGTGTACAGTAGAATTCTTTTTATTTTGATTGTTTAGCCACACCATTTGAAGCAACGGAAAACAATAATAATTTAATTACGATTTCTAAGTATCGTACCAACTCCTCCAGAAACTAGGATAAATTTCCATAATTGTCACCTTTGCACAAAGTTTTCTTACAAATATTCGTTTCGCGATATACAATAAAATAGTTGCCTTTGAAAGTAAAATTATTATTGGATAATATACGAGTACTAAATAATATCAATATAGATGCATGTGGATGTGGAATGGAATCGTTATTAAGTCAGTATCCCGTTATATGTCTCCTTCCTGCCATACATTCTTTCACTATTGTCTTCAGGAAGCTGTTCCGGCTAAAAGAAATGTCAAATGAGTTTGTCTCCACTTCATTTCACGGGATTCCCTTTCTAAAATTTCCAACGCGAGAATTAAACATTTATTAGTAGAGGAGACTCTTAAATTATATCGAAAACGAGAACTGAACAGAACGGAACGGAAAGAAAAAGGAAGAGGGCAATCCTTCCGGGATCGAGAGTAGTTAGTGCCTCGCAAGGGATCACGTGCGCGCGGGGTCGTATTCCTCGACCGCGCCGAAGGAGGTGCAGTAAATAATGCTCGCTCCACTCCACGTGTCGAGAGAGGGTAATCGTCCCTTCATTTTACGCCCTGCCCATATATTTCGCGGCTATCCCATTCGGATGGGGTGCGGAGAGGCGAGAGCGGTTAAGGAAGGGGAGTTGAGTGGAGGGAGGTTTGGGGGGTGGGGAGAGAGTCGAGGAGGAGTTGGGCGAGGAATGGTGCAACTGGGGTGTGTGTGGGGGAAATAAACAGCCGCACGGTCGGAACGATGCATCCCCCGGATAAACGCCGCCTTGGGAGATCCCGCCTGACACCTCCCTCTCCACCAACACACCACCCGCAATTGGATAATCTGGCGCAGATGTGCTATTTTTTTCCGCCAAGGCCGCGCGGCATAGAAATATGATCGCGTTCTTCTCACTCCACCGTTCAAATCTCCGGTACCTTCTTGCCCACTCACCCCAATACCTCCCCCTACTTCCTATCTTCCCCTCCACCTATTCCATACCGTCAGAAAGCATTATTTTGCGAGACTTGCGGGAAGGGAGTCCTTCCTCCTCATCATTCATTTCGGCGATTGTGCGTGTAATGCTTCGCGCTTCGGATCCATCCCCGGAGATCGCTGCTGAACATTCTGACTTGATTGCAACTGTCAGCTCGGCCCCCACCGATGATGCGTGTTGGTACTTTTAATTATCTCCGGCCGGAGTGCGCTCGTCCGATGCCACTGAAAATGATGGGGTCTGGGTTGCAATTTCGGGTGGGCGGGACGTTTAAATTTATCGAAATGTGTCCCCGGGACACGACGACAATTATTATTACCTGCGTGATCAAAACATTCTGCGATGACCCGCCAACTGCAGCCTCACCACAGATTGCGTGAAAGTTTTCCGATTGGATTTGCGCCGCGAAGAGTGGTTTGAGACTTAGTCGGGGAGTGATTGTCCTTAAGATTAACGCACGCTTAGGGGGAAATGAATCCTTATGCCCGTTGACTGTCCATTCTGTAGCGAGGAGTTACGGTCTCGATTTTATTGGGGCGTACCGAGAATACTATGCACCCCAATTGCTATTCTTAGCAACTGCCGCCTAAACGCTATGACGTTTTTTTTTGAATGCGTAATTTCATAGCTGCCCATACAAGGACGGGCGATATATTTTAATGTTCTGAAGAAACTTTACTGTTTGGAAAACCTGTACACATTCATGTAAGTCATGCGAAAAATTACAACTGAGTACGTGCCTTGAAAGTAAAACCATTATTGAGTGCTCTAGTATTTAGTGACAATATATACGAAGTTTTGTGCTCGCCGATTAGAATTATGTGCGTTCTCAGATTTCAAAACTTATAAAAGCACACGAAAGCGTTATCACAAAAGAGCACTCCTATTATTTTAAAACGTGGAGTTAGACAGGACAAATATGTAGTTGGTTGGGAAGAACTGTATCCTTAAACTAAGATATAAACTAACGGCGCACACTCAGCGCTACCCTCTGTCATTGCTGCAGAATCATATTTTCGGTCAAAGTGTTGATGCTTGCAATTACCAAGAATTCTGATTTTCTAAAATAAATAGATAATTTAATAACAAAACCTAAAAAATAAATCCAAATTAAGGGCACTCATTTGGGAATTATGAAGGTTACTTACAAGGTGCCAACAGAAAATCCGATTATTAACAGAAATTTTCCCTCAAAAGAAAAATTCATGAATCTTGGCTCGCAGTGGCACTAAGAAAAAGAGAGAGAGATAAATAAAAGTCTAAATCAGCTTTCTTCTGGTGTTGACTCTATTTGAATTAGCAAAAAAAGCAATTTTTAATGTATTTACTCCAAATTCGAGTGTCACTTTATGAAATTTCAAATGTTTAAAAATACCGTTACCTTTCGTAGTAACACCACCGCGAATAAATATTACCTAATAAATGCGCCTTCCAAAATAAAATGCTGGTTGAACATCCAGCAAAGCTGTACCATCCAACATGCACAGTGAGAAACTAGAGTGAACGTAATGGTCAAGACTTTTAACTCCAAAGACGCTAGTGAATCAATACGGCGAAATATCCTTGGGAAATGACTCATAATTTTTCATCTCTTTTAAAGCTACAATAAGAAGTAGTAGTAAAAGTAAATTGATGACTTACCATAACTATCTGACATGATTTATTCAATTTCTGATGAAGGTGCTCGAGGCGCTCAGATGAAGTACGCAGATTTCCGCGTTTCCTCCTCTTTGTCATCATGTTCATGGCCATCAAGATGACGCCAACGTGAAGTAAACAAAGAAACCTACGTAATCAATGAATTATAAATAAAAACCTAGGCCTCCAGGGATGCATTCATGAAATTTATCTTCGAGAAGTTTGGAAGCATTAAATCAAAAGTCAAGACCTACACGCCCACCAATATTGAGAGAAACGGTCAAAAACAGGCGACATAAACTTTATCAGTGGACCAAACTTGGTAATTGCACTTCAATGTTTTATTTGCACGACACAGATATCCTAAGGGCGCAACTATATGTATGGTGAGCATTAACTTCTTTGCTGAGTACTGAGCAGGAAAGTCAATCCTGATGACGTTGTGCCGCAACGAAACCCCTGACGTTTAAATAAAACATAATTAGGTGAAGTGAAAACCCGAGCTGTTCCTGTAATTACAGGAGTATGTGCGTATTGAATATATAACGTCGGAAACCATAACCTCATCCTCGGAAATAGTCGAGTTGGCTCCAGCGCATGAACCATAACACCATTACACTGCATAAAGCCATTCACTTAGTTTACTCTCGGGAGTAATTATTACAGTCATAAAAACATTTTTTGCGCTCGAATTTTAAAATACAAATGCTCAATACAAAAAAGCACGACGGGTCCGGAATATGGGCTTTTTAATTTTTCGTAAGAGGTGATGAGATGTATATGGAACATCCAAGGGATTCGCCTCGTTTCCTCGGGACACGGAAAGGTAATTCTTCGAGCAGGGACCCCCAAGCAAACATCGGGGCAGGGGGAAGGGATAGACAGGGAAACGGGTAAAGGGAGTCGGACGACACGTCATTCAAGCAAGACCCATAACATACCAAAATGTTTGTTTCCCTCCTTCTCCCCCCCCATCCCCCATCGTTAATCACCCTCCCAATCTGCGGGCATTTAGCGGCTTCTAAATATTTCACGTGCTCGGGGCCATAAACGCGGAGATGCGAAATAACACGGGTGCTCTCTCTCATGATTTAAATGGAATATTTACAGGGGAGGGGGAGGAAGGGGTGGTAAATGATTCACTACCGTATGGCACAACCTCTCGAAGGAGGAGGAACGAAAGAAGGCTATCCTTCTTCCTGCTCTCCCGTTTTATTTTTTTACTCACCCATACGGCGACGGGTTTTCCAGCGATTTAAAAAGACGCAAGTGTGCCCTCGAAACGAAAAAAATGACCATCACTTACTTAGGATTTGCGGGGAGAGTTCAAAATACTCCACTCCCACACACTTCCTTCCCCGCCAATGTCCATTGCCCCTACCCCTACACAAGGGGCAATATACTATTGTCGCTGCAAGGAACTAAGGATAAATTATTACTAGTACTCCATCGGTTAATAAACCTTACGGGTTTAGGCTTCACTTCGCGGAAGTTTTGCACATCCATCAAAGGAAAGGGAGAACGTACTTTTACAAAGAATTATTGCGATGCTCTCTCTTTCATTTGATGGCTCTACCGATTAAGGTAGGTTTTAGATGACCACAAGCTACAGAAACCTGACATCTAACACTTGAATAAGCCCCTATTCAAATCCGTAAAATATCTTCCACCCTCCATTTCTTCCAAAATGCCTATCCTATTCCAACCACTTCCTCGTTTGCCGAACAGACTCCCCTCTCATACAGTCTTCAACATCCCATTCCAGGGGGATCGGGATGGTGCGGGGGCTAACGTACTGGCTTCCCACTCCCAGCGGTGTTGAATATTTTTCGGAGGTGTGAGAGATTTTCAGAGATATCTCGATCCCTACTTGAGGTGCCTTGTGGAGGGCACTTTGAGTCAATACGCCGTCCGTTGGATGGGTCATTAAACTGTGGACCCCTTGGCGCCTTTCGTAAAGAGTAGACTAATGCCGGCGCCGGTTTTCTATCCACCCTTCATCCTTTCCTGTCCATCCCCTATGGCGAAAATGACCTTAGCTCTCGGTCGCCTCCCCTAAACACTGCTACTACTACCCATTCCAGCATAAATATTGGAGTTAAATGTCGAATATGCAAAATATATGCAACAGGGGTACCTGCCGTCTTCGAAACCGCTATGAGCGTGAGGCGCGCGAAAATTCTGACCGCACGCGGGACAATGGAGGAGGGACGGGCGAGAGGGAAGGGAGTGAAGTTTCCGAGGCTAATCGTGGGAAAAGGTTTGGGAGCGGGGAGGATGAGACTACGTTTTGCGCGAGTGTAGGTGTGTGTGAAGGTTCACCACCATTGCTCCAGCCCGATGAGGATGAGGAGGGGAAAGAAAGGAGGTCGGGTTGAGGGAGGGTGGGGCGAGAGGAAGGCGAACAGGAGCGTTATTGCCCGTGACGAGATGATAAAGGTATATCCCTTTTGATAACATATTATTGTTAACCGACTTAAGGTGATGGTTCGACCGGGAGAGGAGGAGGGGGGGGGTTCAATAAAGCGGAAGCAACACGTTATTGCATCAATTTCGCTCCGCAACCGTGATACTCATCTGATTCACGCCTAACGAAAAGCCAGCATAAACGCACAATGACGTGATTACCCCGTTGACTTGTAAAAATAACGGCTCGCTCTTGCCAGATGATTGGCTTGCGATAAAATTTGCAGCGTTTAAATAAGCCTCGGTGCGCGGATGGGGGGGATTTGAGGTCTGCGACTTGATATCATTCGGAAATACATTCAGTTGATTTTTCCTGTGGCATGGTCAAAATTCATGGACAAATTCGTGAGCAGAATGATTACTGACATGTACGGTGATATCTCAATGTTCAGCTGCGTTTTTAAATGTTTGCCCCTTGAATAACCATATGAAACTGCACAAAGTTGGAATAATTGAAAAATTACAACCAATGAAATAATTTGTTTTTTTCTTGAGTCGTTTGGATTTCCCTTAGGAAACCAAATGGTTGATTCAAACGTTTTAAACCTTAACCTATTCGCAAATCTTATAGTAAGTTCATCCAAAGCGTAACTAAAGCTGGTAACTACGTTACTGTACATTTCCTCTATTAATTCAATTTATATTTATAACACTGTCAAAAATTTCAGAATATTCTGGATTATTGTACCAGAAAATAAAGATGTCCCTAATTTTATAAAATATTTAGTAGTTTCAAGAGTGATGCGGTGGAATTAGAACACAATAAAGAAAATATGATAACAATTTTCCTCTAGATAAGTTTCAATAGCACGACCCGGTTTCGATGCATTACATCAACTTCAGGTGGATTCATCAGCACCTGAAGATGATGTAATACTATACATCGAAACCAGGCCGTGCTATTAAAATTATCTCGCGGAAAATTGTTATTATATTTTCTTTATTATTGATAAAACATCAATCGCCATTTGAAGGCAAACTCGGTAATAACAATCCACAAATACGCAATAAATTATTTTTAATTTCCACCTTAGGTATGACTTTGCACTGATTTGTTTTCCGTCCTACTAAACTGTTATGCCGGCATGGAGAATTTGACAAAAGGATAAATAAACGTAGTAGTTTCAGTAGTAACTTTGTGGAAGAGGAAGTATATTTGAAGGAGTGACAGACATGGTACCCATTAATACCATATATAAAATCGATCGGATACACCTTAGTTAGGCGAATTGTGGCTAAATGACGCATTGCTGAAATGAAACCGGTAGTGTTTATTAAATTAAATGGTGTGGAAAAGTAACGTGTCTGTTACTCCTATGAATAGAATTAATAACTGAAAAAAGGTTCATGCTTCGTAAAATTTCTGTTAAAAATGACTTTCCTTTGTTAAGTATCACAAGTTTTGTGAGTTTTGGCTCATGCGTTTTCTTCGACTGGCGAAAATGGAATCCGATACATCGAAAGGTTTCACAAAACAAACTTACTCTCTTCGGACAAAAAAAAATATTTTTGTCTCTCAAACAGTCTGATTCTGTAGACTTGTGATTTATTTGTTTATTGATTTATAATGTCGGCGCTCATTTTCTCATTTGTACCGGTAAGCCTAACGTGGTCATAGAATACCACTTTAATACATCATACACATACAGGGGTTTAAAATATAATTGCAACAGCGGTAAATTAAGGGAGATTGATACGATAAAATATTTATTAACTCATAGAAAATTCTATGAGGTTTATAAATGCTCGCGTGATTTCATTTCTAATGAAATATAATCGATAGTACATAAAATATTTTATTATTTTTGTGTGATTGTCGGTTAATATATTTAGCAGTTGGACTTGTTTAATTTTGGATCAATTTATTATGATCGCGAATTTTCAGTGGGAAGCTCGACTTGACAGTGACTTGAATTAACCATTAGTGAAATTACTTGTGCCCACTAGTATCGATGCTCTCCACGGAGGTCAAAATCCGATTTCAAAACGATCTTCATATAACAGGAGAATTTTTATAGCTTTACATCCCTTGTATCATCAAATTTAACCCACCAACGCTCCTACCTGATTTATACTGTTTGCTTCGGTGAAGTGTATTTTATAGCGTAATGCACGCTATTTTCGCGATGAAGGCATTGTGCCGGTACCAATAAAGGCCTCAATTGACGGTGCCGAAATTTCTTCCGCATTCCTGGACCCAGTGGGCCACTTACAAACAGGAATTGGCAAATGCAAAATAGAAGAAGGGATGGTAGCGATCGCCACCTACCATCCATCCTTACCTCCATCCCCCTCCCCCCTCCTCACCTTTGGCCTTTGCCTTGAGTGGGAACAACGTTCAGTCTCAAGTGAGAGAATGCCAATTGAATCTACAACCTCTTCGCTCGGTCATTTCTCCTGGAGTCATCGGCAAGCAAAGAACTCGACGGAGCTTGCGAATCCAAAGACGATGACAACCTCTTCGCTCGGTAATTTCTCCTGGAGTCATCGGCAAGCAAAGAACTCGACGGAGCTTGCGAATTCAAAGACGATGACTGACTTGCAGATCGTAGTAGGTATTAGGGAGGTGACCAACAACACCTTAGGTCATTTGCGCCATGGAACATAGTTGAGTAGTTTGACAGATTTAAGATATATAAAGAAAGGGGAAGGGTGGAGAGAAACCCGACATCGACATAAGCCTACCCTACACAAAAGGCGTCAAGAGGTCCACAATTCAATGTCTCATCCGACGAACGGCGTCATTCATTCGAGGTACTCTCCAGCTGAAACCCAATTAGGGATCGGGATACCACTGAAAACATTCTTCCATCGAGCTCGGATCCTTGAACTAGAAAGTAAATACACTAGCCATCGTTTGAATCCGATCCCTAAATTTCGTAGTTTCAGGCGGAACTTTGTGGAAGCTATTCATTTCATTGAAACGAGATGCAAATTCTGGTAATTCCTCACGAAATGTTACCTATGACACGGAGAATGAAGAGCATTGTGATAAAAAAGGGAACATAATGATACTGTAGTTAATCTGGGGTAGCGAAAAAGTCAAGAGTGATAAACAAAAGTAATTACTCTCGGCTTGAAATACTCCGTAAATCCACCATCAGTACATGGTACTTTTAGAGACCGTTCAAAGAACTCCTCTGCTTGTTATGGCATCGAGCTTTTGTTAACCACCGAGACTGTCATGCGATTAAGTCTCTTAAAGCCCAGTGCATAATTTCTAGTTAGATCCACGAAAAGAGGCATTCTCGCCACAATTCATTGCCGATCATTTTTACCAATTTGTATTTGTAAGAAAACGGCATAAGAAATGACGTAAAAATATATTGAAATAGCTTGAAAATGTAAATGTGAATTTAAAAAGTCGTTTATAATATCACCGCAATAAATGTTTTATGAATTTAACAAATGCATTGCAAATTTTTCGAGAGTACACTTTGCCATTGCAACTTTCAGCTAACATCAAGTAGTGGTATAATTTTTAATGTCAAATATTTGGAATAAATACGCGATTCAATGTCCGAACTAGGTCCTAGAATGACAAATAGAATCTGAGACCGATCATAAACGAATGAACGTACCAAATTTCCAACATTTTACACGCTCCATCTTATTCGAAATTAAACTTTGGGCTGATGACCACATTGGTGGCTCACAGTCGACGAAAGAAACTGCTCGGGCGAATCCAAACTGAGAGCGTTCCTTATGCGGGGGATGAAAAAAGTAGATTTTCCCGATAACCGACGTAGCATCATCCATTCCGACAAGGGCACTACAGCTAATTTACATTCACCACCCCTCACGAGGGGTCCCTGGCTCGATTCACGGTTGCTCGTCCCCGTGCTGTGCTCTAGTCGCCCCAGGACGCCTGGTAATAGTAAGAATACCGAACAGAGATCACACGCACTCAAGCGGAAGGAGGGGAGGGAAACTCGGGTCTAATTAAAGCGCACTCCACCATCCAGGGAGATGCAATCGGAACGCATTAAGATAATCAAAATCAGTTACATGAACAACATGTCATTAGATCCTACAGTAAAACGAGACCTAACGCATATCTCTCTGAGATAAAATTGCCCAATGCGACTCGTCCACGTAATATATATTCCTTGAAAACTTTCGGCGAACATTTTAGTCAACGTTTGGCTTTTGGAGGCTAAAAGCACCTTCAAAAATGGAGAGAGAGAGAGAGCGGATTTAAAAATATACTTTGCCCATTAAAACTTGCAAAAGACATGCTCTGCTAATTAGTGTTCCTCCGACTCGTTGACTTTCACAGCTTATGTCAGATCACCTTTAGAGTCGTAATTTTATTCAGTCACAGATAGCTCTTAAGTTACTAGATGATCCTAGAGGTGTACAAGTTGTCCCGCTGTCAGCTGCTTGGCTCAGATATCGATTGATAAATTATATTTAATGATATAATTCATATTTAATTACAACATTTCTAATGCAGTATCCATTTTTCCTCCACGAAGAACTTTAAAATGCATTGGCATGAATGGATACGGATTTCTTCGCAAAATAATTTTTAATACGCATCCATCCTCGTAAAATTTCATGGAGTGGGCTTAATTTTAATGCGCGATAGGTATTTTTCCGTGACACTCCTCTGTAGCTATATTCTTCAAAGTTCACATCTCTTTCCTCTTTGAACAGCTAAGGAAGTCTTCGAGAGACAGTGATGCCAACAAAAACTGTGCCTAAACGGTGATGTTTAGATTATCTTATTTCTGTCGCACTTAAAACTGCATCAACGTTCCCGACGCCAGAGGTCTTTAACCCTAGAAATCTTCTGCGCTTTTTTTGCTCGAGTGGATTATTTTATTTTCACGTTTTTTTCCTCCAATTATAGTCATTTTGATGGTTTGAAGATGAGATTATATAATGAAAGAGGAATTTTGTAGTTCTTCACTTAAAAAGAGTGGCTTAGAAGCTTCAACATCTTTATCACCGACCGATAATGATGTAAAAACCGGTTCGAATAAATACTTCTTAGCTGGAAAACTGCATTAACTCCCCCTTTAATTATGAATCCGTTCCATCACATCAATCCTAACACACTTTTATTCATGAGCATTTCATTATCTTACAATTAGTGAACCTTAAAAGGTGATCCCTGTGATTAAAATTACGATGAGGTTAACTCATATGAAAGCAGTAAAGAAACTCGCGTAAAACTGAAAGAAGGCATAAGTTTGAAAGTCTGTCCGGAAAGTAACCTCCGTTTGGGTGTAGCGAGCGAAGTAGCGGGGGGAGCCAATACTGTAAATATTGGCACACACTAGGTCAGTACGCCTCGATCTGTATTGTTTGGAAGGTTTGTCGTTTGTCTAAATTAGCGAGTCAAAATTAACGACACAATTGGAAATCCTGTCAAACGTAAAATCCGTTTAGCGATAAGGCTGGAAACAACTCAAAGCTGCTGACATTGTTCGGGAAATTTGTGCTGTTCACTGACTAAGTGACGAGTGACAGTGCTGTGCGTCAGCGGTGTTTTTACCTTAGGAGTGAACGGACAAATATCCATGATGTCCCTCAGTTCATCTGTCAACAAGGCTAGGCCGACCTCGTGAATATTGGCGCAGCCATTTTTAAGCTGAATATACTACTTCACTCCGCCTTCACTCATTATTCCGTCTCCAAACACTTCACATAGTTGCCTATGAATTTCAATTGGCTTGTGGTTTTTCGCCAGTAAAAATCTAATCAATGATCGTACTTCACAACTCGCGGGATTTACTATTTCCATTGCGCACATTTTCACCGTTCAAAGTGAGCAAATTAGAAGGACCCCAATCTGCATACTACCACACCAGGATGCGCACTAAGTGTAGGGACGTTTAGACACCAAGATGATGGCTCTATCCCTACCCACCGCCACGCTAGGCTGAAACGTAAGTTACTTTCTTAATAGCCCTCGTATGTAACATAACGTGAGGACCAGTTTCAAAAAGTACGTGGATGGGAAGGAGTCAAAGACAGGTATTTTTTTCATTCCTAATTGGTACGATTTCTTCGAAGTATTTCGACCTTCTTCATTTCTAAAAACATGACTCAATGTATCGTTTGATAGTTGCCGTGCTGGCCTAATTTTTTCTGGTCTAACACTGCACAGAGCGTTATAGATTCCGACTTGGTGAATAAATAATATCCAAAATAATGTCGGTGGACTTTTCTAGATAATTTCAAACACTCTCTTTTTCTCTTGTCAATCCTTCGGAACATTTTTCATTCCCTCTCGGTAAGTGGAGCTTTATATCCAATTCACTCTCCTCCACACTAGGGTTGAGGAGGTATTCTCGTACCTAAATAAATAGTAAAACAACGCATTTCCATGAAATTGACTACTCAAATTGTTTCGCGAGTTCCAATTTTATAGCAGGGCAGAATTAGTGTTTTGCGTGAACGGACAATCCGTTAACATTTTTATAATCAGTTTAATAAACTATTGTGACATTCGTTTTTATTGTTCATACGTGACAATAATTTACTTTTTTAAATCCCGCGAAAATATGAAACGACTTCGATTTTTATGCATAAAAGTGAAATACATGGACATAACAGACAGACATGCAGGGGATAATGAAACTTTTGTATTTTAAATTTGGGAACCGTTGACTCACAAGTATTACGCTGGACAATGTTTATGTTATGCTCAGCATATAGGACGATAAACGCTTGCTGTTTTTTCTTGAACACTTTTATGGTGGGCACCTTGTTTTCAGACTGATGGCCTCACGATAAAGGCGAGCGTAACTTAAAAATTGTGAACAAAACTAGAAAATCTAAAGACTAAAAGAAGCGCGGAGGTTACAAAAAAAATGTAAAAAAAAGTTATAGCTCTGATAGATATGTGATTAAAACGGAGAATTTTATGAAAGGAATCATTTTGAAGATAATGATTAACATTTTCTCAATAATTACATCCAATAAAAATGAGCCAATTAGAAAGAACTCTTGTGATTTCCTTTTGCTTGGAGGATAAAGTGCTCGCCACTCATTCTCATGTACTATGTCAAATGGCGAAAATTCCAGATGTCATCTTTCAGATCCTTCTTATAGCCACCCATATAATTTGCTATTATGTCACTATAACAGATTAACGATGAGACATAATCCGAATTTGCATCGCGAAGTATCCAGCGAAAGTCGAACGATAATTTATTTATTTAATTGGCCAAGAAACGAGGGGATAATATTATGCTCTCGTGACCCCATCCCAATGCGAGCGCGTTCAAGACAACACGCTTTTTCCCCTTTCATAAACGAGGGTATAAAACGCAAAGGTACCAAATCACAAAGGTTATATTTCGAATGACAAGTTCACAGTCACGCTCGTTGCCAAGATTGTCCTGTGACTCTAGATTTAATCTTTGAGAGCATGCTTTAAAGGGTAATTATTTTTCATAATTTCACGAGCTTCATTTGCATGTTTCTGCAAATTTAGAGAACTTCGCTATTTTACAATTGCGAATAACTATTCCCTTCCCATGGACTACAACCTTGACGTGATGGAACCGTTTGCGTGTTCTGATGACCTCTGAAGTTGTGCTGAGAGGAGTAATGATAATTACACCTCGTAGGTCACCCATGCCAGATGGATCGAAGGGTAGGAACCAGAGGAAAGGTAGCCAGCGTAGCTTCTGTTTATTACGTATTATTAATCTCAGTCAATCGTTTGAGATAGTCATTAAAAATGCAATGCAGGGCGTGTAAATACCAATATTGAATTGATTGCAAATTGAAAACAGTAATGAAATTTAATCATGTATTTGATTAAGAATGGCAATTTTTTTCGGTCGATGTTACCATAACTTTTGAAATAAAATGAGAATTTACATTTCCACAAAAAATATCCAGTTTGAAGAATTCTGCATGTCCGGGTTTTCACCGCGTTGTTGTTTGAAGCCGACAACAGTTTCGCCGAAGTTTCATCCGGCGTCTTCAGGTCGAAGATCCAGTTTTTATAACGATACATTCATAGTTAATGGCAAGTTTTCAAATTAATAGGTAGGACGATATTTCATCTGGGAGGGGTTCCCGAGTAAATTAGTTAGAGCCATCTGGTACAACTGGACGTTCACATTTGTGGTCTTTTGAAAGAAAGACCGTGATCCTTTCCGGGAAACTGCAAATGGTGCAGGGAAAAGAAATAATGCCTCGCCACACAATACGCATATCGTACGTATGTATACAATGTGAACATGCCCTAAAAGCGTGAACATCGTAGATCTTAGGGCACATAATCAGGTGAGCTCATCTGAGACACCACAACCTCCGGCTTGAAGTTCAAGGTTTAGTTGGGCTATCCTTATGTGATAGGGGTACGCTTAAGTGATCGAATTCCACTTCCGAACTCCCTTTTCACCAAAACTTTTTCAGTAGCTCCAGCCGAGAGTTAAGTATTCTGTTCAACACTGATTCTCAATACAATTCTATAAACATTTAGTTGACATATTTTTATTTAATTTTAATAGATTTTTAAAAAATCAGCATGGATCACGTGGTAAATGTTTTGTCCTCACCTTACAAAAATGTCCTCACCCGTGTTCGAAAGGCACAAATTCCGATAAGCTCCTCTAAGGAATCTTCCTTTCTTGAATTCCTTTTTATTCAACAATACAGTACATATTTATTATTATTAGGTAATCTACCGGTTAAGGTAGGTTTTTGGATGGACACAGCTACTAAATAAATATTTTGTGATTTCTAACAAAATACAAAATCCAGTATCCTACTTTACATCAGACTCCTCTTCATCTCTGAGTACTTTCTTCGTCCGGTTTCCCCCGCAAGGATTTCGTGGGATGACGACCATGGAAGCCTTGCCTCCCCAGCTGCCGGGCACGACACACCCCCCCGAGGGGTGGGCCGAGCCCCGTAGTTGCCAGGACTCAAAATCTCTGCATTGTCCATCATTTAAATCTTGGGAATGATAATTGAGGTGGTTTCCCGTTGCCTTCCTCAAACAGTACATATTATGGTAATTCCAATCCAACTGTTACGGTGGTATTACTGGTGGTGTTCAATGGTGAAATTTTCTGCACTTCCTCCAAGTTCATCAATGTTAACTTTCCTCTCCTTTCCATCAGTCGTTCCTAGCATCACGCTACGTGTATTGCTGCTGCCTCTGACTTGCTCTTTCGATTTCCTAAGTATACTCAATTCCACTATAAAGGTGGATTGGAAGAAACGAAGTTAACATTTTATCTCACAGAAGTAGGCGAAGAAATCCAATTGGTCACTCAATTTTCACATACAATAATGCTCCTGTAAAAAAAAATATTTTGGTTCTATTTGTGAAAGTGATAACGCTATATTCTTCTGGAATTCCATTTACAATAGCCCCCATCAACTCCACTCCATCTGCCAGTATTTTCCGTTTTCTGGAACAGCACTTCTATCTTCAACGAAACGGTATATTTACTTTATCTACCCGAATTATCATTCTTGATAGCTTTTATTGATTTATTTGATGTCTCTTAACTTTGATACCATTCTTCCCACTCCATAAGTAGATCAATGTAGGCGAATTCTCGCATGTATTCCGGGAACAAAGTTTTCATTTTGATTATCTTTACGCACACTCGTTTTTGAAAAATCCCGTCCTTTGCTAACTCATACTCGTATTTTTAAACAATTTCCCTCGAGCCTCCATTAGCAGTGAAACGTTTTGATATTTAGTTACGGAGAATGTTCGGATCTGTGTCTTTTTATACTAAAAAATTCCTAGCCCAACAATACTTCTATATTTTTCTTTCCAAAACCAATTGTTCAAACCAATAGTTAGCTATCTGACTTGGGGACTAATATATTATAAAGATGGAAAGCAAAAATTTCAACAAATTTTTCGTTTAACTCGTCGCTTTTATTTTCCTGAACGATTTTATGACTCTAGTTGTCTATTAAATATTAAATATCATTCTCCTCAAGGTAATTTAAATATTGGACTCATCATCATTCGTTTTCTTAAATTTTCAATAATATTAAGGTGCGCTGACAATAAATCTCCAGCTTGATTGCCCTGTGGCAGGGCTCGAATAGAATAGAATATAGAATTGTCTCAAGGATAATTATTTCTCTTAGCATTAAATTAAATATGATTGGATAAACAATTAATATCACATCGCAACACACTCAATTTACTATTTTTTCATCATCAAATAAACAAGAGTACCTACATTGATATATTTTTTATGACTCCACATCATATCCAAAATTAGTAAATTAGCTATATTATTTTTATTGTTATATGTGTGTTTCAGTTAAATGTTTAGTTGAAAAAATTTCAATTCAAGTAAGTCTTTTCTCTCAATTGGACTACCACACATAAATTTATAAACGATAGAAATCATTAAACTACAGCTCAATGGAATTAAAGTCGCAAGGCAGGCTATACCTATACTTCATGGAAACTTTTAGCTCGTCTATTTCAAATTAAAAGTATTTTTGTCGTTGATTTAAGAATTTATGCTTTCTAAAATTAATATGGATCTTAACTGCCATATTATATCAAGTAACCCCAAGCAATTACTTTAAGCCAAGTTTTAAATATTGGCTTTTGAAAATACAAAGGAATTTCAAAATAATGTCCATGTCGATTCTTAACGACCAAGGTTCAACGTTGTTGCAGTGAACATTTCTCAAAGGTTGTTAAAACGAGGTATCTGTTCAAGTTTTTATGCTAAAATTTTACGTGAAGTCGGATCGTGCGGTTTTTTCGTGTTAAAAAAGAACACTATCGTACCTTTACCTCTGGCGTTGCTGAGGTAAGCTGGCGTTGTAAACTTGCATTCTCCTGTAATCTCACAAAAATTGCACGAAAAATAATACAAGAGGAGAGAAATATCATCATTTCCCATAGGAAAGTCCTGTAATTCTGCGATTAAGCATCAATAGATGGATGTTTTATTATTAGCATATTTGAAAAATAGTTGACATTACCCTTAATACTATAACAGTATTTAACGATGAGTTAACATGCCCAAAATAACTAAAATATAGTAAAATAATCCCGAAATCATGCCTGAATAATGACTAAAAAGGTTTTATCAAGGGAAATATGTCATATTTGAAGTAAAATAATAATGTGTGAAATATTTGCGATACGTTTGAAAAAATGCGAAATGTTTGAAAAACTCAGCGCTGTGAAAATGAAGGTTGCAACATCAACAAGGACTGTTTTTATGTATTTAATATATGATTTGTGATCATTAAATGTTTGAATTTCGTGGGAATGCCTCAAGCGGAAATCAGATGCACCATAAAATCGCAGATCCCACACATGAACAAAATGGATTTTCAACAGTAACGATCCTTATAATATTTTAAACTATAGTAGCAGACGGATTCGGAATACATGTAGACTCAGGACTTGGCTAGTTAATTTACAGATAATCATTTTCTGAAGATGGAAAAATATGCAAACACAATCGCGAAAATCGTCCACTTCGTCCAATTGGTTACCAATTAAATTCTGTTGATTAGCCTTTTCATCAGTGAAACTTTCCATTTCGGCGCACTTCACTTTTCGATCGTTATTTTGGGCAGCATCAGTGAAAAGTTTTGAAACGAATAAACCCTTGCGGTCGCTTGAGAGTTAATTTCCAACTTTGAAGCCGCATCTCCGTGGAAACGAGAACACAAGAGCAGAATTCCACTAATGAAATGGGCAAACTTTTCTAAGCGATGCCATAAAATAAGTTGAAATGTAATCGTTTCATAACTCTTAGGGCTTGCCAACGTATCAGTTTGGACTGCCACCCCTGTCTCTCTCTCTCTCGTATATTTACCCGGAAAATTCGTTTGGAATCGCATCAAAAAGGACGTCACGTTTAAAATCATCGAATGCTCTTGCGGAAGGAAAAAAAGCAAATCGTAGATGAGAGCGTATGCTAAATATTATTCCCCTTACCACAAACGAACACAAAACAACGTTTCCAAATCCCACCGAAAGAAATGTTGCGGCTCAGACTAATATGGCCGACCAATAAACTTCCCAAGCATCTATGGCGCAACACCAATCGACGAACAAAATGGGAAGAAATTGAAATGAGGGTTTATTAACATTCGTCATAACCTGTTTCTTTTCATCGGATTTTTAATGATTATGTTCATCACGTCAGCGTGGGGAAATTTTAACGTCATCGGGATATAAATAGAGCTCGGGTGCGTCTTGTTGAAATAACAACACTAACTAAATTTTTAGTATTGGCATCATTAAACCAATTAGCATGTTAAGGTAGACGAAAGGAAGTATTGGCATAGAATGCCTTTATTTCCAGAGATTCAACAGCATTTGCATCCATGTAAAGTCAAAGTGAGACAAATTAGAGCTGAAAACATCGGTTCATTTGCAAATCATACCCTCGCGTATTTTATCATGTGTGACGCGGAGAGAAATACTTCTTCTGACAATTTCGCATTGGGAACACAGCAGGCCCCTCACCATTTGAGCTGATTTTGGCAATGCGCGGGCACTTTTACATGCGATGTACGACAAAATGAACCTCATTATCTTCGACGAGTTTCTCAAGAAGGCAATTAGTTCCGAAACATTGAAAACCCGCTACAGGAAACAGGCTGACCTCTCTGTCTGATTACCTTAGCATTTTCATCGAGAGCGTAACATGATTCGACCTTTAGCATTGCTGCGGCATTCCATTTCAGTTTTAATGCGGCCCGAAACTGAAATGGAATACCCCGAAAACGATCAAAAATTCATTTATATGGAAATGAAAAATGTAAGGTACAAAGTGAAATAACTGAGAGGAAAAAATAGAAGGAAAGGCTTGCGAGGGAAAACAATGGAGTATCGACCCATTCGGAAGATATTTGTACGATAATCCAGGTTAATTTATGAGTAAAAGTTCTCAATATCTAATCATGTCCTACATTGAATTCCTCCATAGTGTCAAACGAATATATCCATTGTATTAAAAGATAATACATTTTTAAATGTAATGAATGCATTTAAAAAGAACCATGGGCCGGCGGAAGATGCTTCAACAACTGTCTCAACCAGACCAGATGATATAATCAGTAAATAAAAATATCTCAACTGAAATATTATTCACCCTCTTCCACTGTTTTAGCGTACAAGAGGTATTAGGTTCGGGAAGAGATATTCGGTTGTCCACTAGATTTCTCTCACCTTTTATTTATTGTCTGTCCTTATGATGAAATGACATGTATACAGTACGATTTGGCATGTGTTGACACGAGTTGTATGCAATACGAGTCGTATGAAGTTGGTGTCAAGGCTGAAAACAATAGCGCTATATTTTTACAGAGGTTTCCGTACTATTTTTGACAAATTGATGGAAACCTTCATGCTAATGCTATGCAAATTAATCCTCCCGGCATTATATTACTCCCTCGATTTCATATTTTCAGACCTTATCCTACGGGATTGCTCTATTATACATATTCCACATGAGACCCCACGAAAGGAAAACAACGATTGCGCTTCTTTTTTACACCACGAGTTTACAGACTTGATGAATCGCAGTTTTTTTCGGATTCACGGCCAAATTCTTCAACGGATCCTTCACCAATAAGTTCCTTCTCTTTTCGAGTAATTTTATATAATTGAAAGTTGGGTGTACGCGTTTTGGAATTTCCCGCACTCGAGCCAAGTGTCGGAATATTAAACATGAATCATAAGACCTCTATACACCTACAGGGAAACCATTCGAACGATATCGAGAAACGAACAAGAGGGACCTCTTGCGGTGGAAAGATGGCTGAGGTTAAAAATAGCTCGTCTCCTCGCGTTGGAAACGCCTCGCCTTTTGAATCGTGTCCACGATTTGCAATGTAGACGACCGGGGAGTCCGGTCCACTTGGGTGCATCGCTTTGACCCGTCGTTTATTCCCACGTCAGTGTCAACGAGTGACGCGAAGCCAATCACTTTTAATGGGGTCGCAGTATTAATTACGCCTCCGCCACTTACTCGATTAATCCCGACCCACCCTCCCAACTGGCCCACGAAAGTCTGATGCAGGGGAGAGATTGTCTACTCTCCCTCGGGGCTGAGTTTATAAGCATCCGTCGAGCATCAAATGTCTCTCGCCCCCACCACAAAAAAATTACGAAAACGAAATTACATCGCGTGATCCCACATCGGAAACATAACGAAGCCCCCTGCGTCCCAGGGAACGACGCCGCCGTCCAGAAAAAAAATTGACCACCGCTCTTGTGTTCTTCCACCTCACTTCATTAATGATGTATATTCATGTATTATGTCTGGAAAGGTATGAGAGAATTAAGAACGGAGGATGGACGTGTGCGTGTATATATAATTATATTATATATGTATATATGCATTGCGCGCGCGCGTGTGTGTGTGCTTGAAAGGAAGAACGGATGGAATAAGAGGAGGTGGAAAAAAAAGCGAGAGGGATAGGGACGAATTATCCCACAAAGTCCCTGCCCTTTCCCCATTTTTCCCTCATTACCAACCCACCTACTTCTTCCCGCTGCACTCCCCACCCTCCAACCTCAGGAGAGAGAGGAAAGAGGGTTGGAAGTAGAGAGAGAGAGATAGAGAGAGAGGAAGGGGTGGATGATGGGAGAGAGAACAAAAAAAAGTATTTCAGAAGAAAAAACGAGCCTCGCACGCATGGCATGCCTCCACCTCGCTGGCTGCCCGAACCTCCCTCTTTCTCTCTCTTCCTCTTCTTTTTCTCTCAAAAAAAAGGAAACAAACACGCTCCTTCCCTCAGTCAAGAGACCCCAAGAACTTCTCTCTCCTTATCTCTCACTTGAATCTTTCCGTCTTCCTCCTCTCCTCCCACCACGCCCCCCCTCCGCAACCTCCCTCTTCCTACCATCCCTCCAACCACTTCTCCCCCCCCCCCCCGCGGTCCCTCACACACACACACTCACACACATCCATCGTTTTTTTTACTCTTCTCATACGCGTTCCGCCATCTTCTTTCCCTTTCCACTCGTCGTATTCCTACTTCCAACTTTTTTCTTCAACATCGCCCCATTTTCCCCTTCGCTCTCCTCAACCTCCCTCTCTTTTTTTCCTCCATCTCTCCTCTCCTCCCCCCCCCCCAGTCTTCTTTCTCCCTCCTTCAACCTCGCTCCCCGCGTACCCCCAGGCCTTCCCGTTCCGAACGCCACCCTCTAAACCTCCTCCCCCACCGGTTCCCCCCTCCCTTCTCATCAGCCTCAGCCTCACGCTACCTCCTCCGCGCCATATATCAGCTAGGGAGCTGTAAAACCGTCATCCGCGAATATTAATTTAGGGGCAAGAGATCCCCTCCCGTCTGACTCTCCCAAACCCCCACTCCTCTCCCTCTCCCCAAACCCACCCAATCCCCATCCCCCACACCTCATTCCCCGCCCTTGCGACTACGATTCCCCACACCCCAACCCCTCCTCGTTTTATCCCCCACCCTACCCCTCCCCTCTCTATTCCCTCCGCGCCATTTTCACTCCCAAACCATCCACTGGCGTCGCTGGCGTCGGAAACCCGCCGAGCGCCGCGCAAATCGGCGCCGCCATGCCTAATACAGTCGCCAACCGTCGTCCTACGTCGTCGGATTAAAAAAAAAAGGAGAACAATTCGTTACGATCTCCGTACCCACGGAGAGGGAGAGATGGGGTTGGAACGTGTGAGTGAGTGAGAGAGAGAGAGAAAGGGACGTTCCAGATCGGTTAGCGCAGCTCGCTCCACTCGTCGCATATAGGGTTTTAATCTCTCGCTCGGTGCGCGTTCCTCCAATCGACTTCATCTTTATGTCGTTCCTGATGGGTGATAGGTAGAACAAAACCCTATGTAGATACGCCCTCTAATGCATGTTCTCTTAGACGATTTTTCCCGGGTGGGTATTCAGTCTAGGAAACGGGGGCAGGGTCATCGCGTGGTAACGGGGAGGGAAAGCGAGGGATTGTGAGTAAAAGAAAGATTGTGCGCTTGTTTCTATGGGAATATATGTAGAGAGGCGACGCTAGAGCTAGAATGACGCCCGAGGCAAGCGATGGGATGGGGTCATCGCCAGGCGAAATCGAATCCAAACTCTGTGCTAATCACCAAATAATTGATATTTCACACTAATTGACGAATTTAATTCCTATTAGGTTTTCAAGTAAATACATAAACTTCAGGTCTTCTGTATTTTAAGGTGGTGTAACACATTACAAGCTTATTCGTAAACAAAATAGTTAACCAGCGTGAAATTGAAATTATTCGGCCATTAAAAATGAAGCTTATCAATTTCACCAAATCAAGTCTGAAACTACGAAATTCAGTCTAAATGTGTTATCGTATTCTCAATCTATGAGAAGAATAACCGAGGTTGCGGCTTAATTGATGCCGTGAAATTTTATTCAGTATTATCTATGCGCAAGAGAGGTGGTGTTCCTATGTCTCCACACAATATACGCTCCTTGATTTTCAAGTTGCACGTATCCGTGGTTCTACAGTAATATTCACAAGACAGGAACAAAGTCGTTAATTTTTCATTCTTTATCGTTTTAGTTTATCCTTAATTATCTACTACGAGCTTTCTGGACCGATGCATGATATATTTACGCATATCTAGAACATAAAAAACTGGATTACAAATTCGGCTTCATTTCCTGTGTAAGCCAACCGAATATTTCACATTCATGCAAAATCATACACCTTGAAGGGGGAAAGTGAGCAGTAATTGGTAATTTGGTTGGATGCCACAACAATTTGAAGTATAATAGCATCCGTGATACAATGGTAGTTTTGGATACCATATCATCTGTTGTCCTCACATTAGTTTCGCCATCGTAATCTACTTGATCATTATGCAACAATTTCCAAGCGTAAAAATCATTCGCCTTGAACCGGGATCTTGGTCAATGCTAATGATTTTTACACTTTGAAACAAGTGCACTGTAATGCGCATTAGCGAATAACACCGTCAAAAGTTGCTGTCGCAGCATTTCCCACAGTTTCTTAGAATTTTTAAAATCATATTCACTAAAAATTGGTCCCATGACAGAAATTATCTATTTTATTCAATCGTCTCTCCTAATAACAAAATAACGGAGTTTTTTTTAGTTATTAGGAAAGATTAGAAGAATTCCTGATGCAGCTTTAGGTATGTACAGATTAACGGTCTGCATTTTTGCAATAGTGGTCCAGACCTATCGAACTCTTCATCCCTAAGGAAGTGAACTGTAACGTTGGTTATCAAAGGCCGCCAACAAAGCCGCCAGATGCATTGTCTAGAAATTACCGATTATTTTAAAAAGACGCTGCATTCAATTTTTAAATGTTTTAAAATAGTGAAAAATGACAAAGGCTACTATAGAATCATCTATCATTTTGATCAGTTCTGTATGTCGCATGGTATACAGGTGGGATCAGCATAGAATATGCAAAACAATTTGATAGGCACTGATAAATTATAACACTCGTCCTAATGAGATTACAGGTTCACATAAAAATAGCCACGTTGCGACGAATGAAGAAAGATCATACTTTTCTGACTACTGAAATATTCTGAATGATTAATTTTTTGAAAAAAAATTACTTGTCGACAAATTATTATTAATTTTATTTATGTTATGAAGTCATTTTGAAACAAAGAATTATTGTGTTCGCCTTAATGAATCAATTAATGTACTACGCAATTTCATTTTATAAAGTATATTATTTATCCGATCAGATCAATTGATCAACTGATTTGATTCATCAGCCTATTTTTACCGCTATCATTAAAAGCAGGTCTAATTAAAAAAACCGTCATTTCGAAGGGAAAGCACAGTGAAACAAAAACAACTTTGACACAACGTAAAGTGATGTACCGATACAACATTCGCAACCAAAGCTCGAGCAGATAAGCGAATACCTTGTCCATCTCCTTAACTTGTTCCGATTTACACTTTATTAACTAACAACATCATAAAATCCAAAACCCCGTGGTCAAGACAGCATACGTTTATTATAATGACAACAGTCATAGTCCTTTAATGGACTTTTACAAGCAAAAACTCCTCTTTCAATAAAGTGGCATTCCCTTCGTTGGCAGATGCTAAAAATTACAGGTAGGTAGTTAAGTTGACCGCCTTGACGACGAAAAGCTCACTTTATGCTACTATTGATAGGTGACAACATGCATGAATCTTTAAGTGTCAAAGTAAAGCTACGTAACAAAATTACAAAAATACCCTTCGTTTTCAAGTTCTTGTCCGTATGGCGGGCTGAATTTGGTATTTCGGTTGGATGCCTCAAATATCTGATGAATAATAGGCAAACACATTGCAATTAATTAATTTTGAACGAAAAATTATCTCTTAACATCGTATTAATTTGGTATTTCCTTGGGCTAACTAGTTAATATTACTATACATTGGTGGCACACGAGAAAATATGTTTTTTTCCCTCACAAGTTTGTCTTTACTGTCCAATTTGAATGTAATGGCGAATACTTAGTGGAAGTCCTTCAGGATGAACAGAAAAAAAATGCTTCCATTCCATAATATAAATTCATTTCCCAAATCATGATACTGTGTATCGAAATCGGGCGCAAATAAATCTATATTTTGAGAAAAAGCAAAGTATCATCTTTCCTACTCATACAATTTGCAAATTACAAAAGACTCGAAGGTCTCCCTGCCAATCCAATGTTTGATCTAAGGTCTGTCCTTAGCATTAAGCGAACTATCAAAAAGGAGTGCATTACTCAAAATATGATGGGTAACTCATATTTTTGCTTGTGTGTCAAGTGCGCTCATATGGTGTGATATATCACAAGGAGTCAATTTGTCTGACTCGACTTGCATGTGGACAAAGCTGGCATTTCGGATGATGAACTTCCTTAGTTTGAAATGTGTGATGTGTACGGAGCGGGAATTTCAACGGTGATAATGGGTGATGTTTGACTGAGAGTGATTTTGGACCGGGTGCGATGCTGGGCCACGCGAGGTATTGCTTTGTATTTTCCTTAATTATTCATGTAGCGGTTTGGTTTTGATTTTTTTTAATAAATGCGCGAATGATTTGCTTTTTTAATGATCGCTTTTATCAATGTTCGGTGCAAAATCAATCATGGTTCTAGGGACTTGTGTGCCAACTGAGAATGTCTGTACGCACATATTTTAATAAATAATAATAAAAAATATGAGAAGAATGCAATAAAAGAGAAGGTAGACAAAAGTTTACTGGGGAGCAAGAACTCTCAACATTCCTAGAGTATTCTTTAAAATTCACAATTTCCCACAATCGGCTTTGCAACCATTAATCACAATCACGTGGAATTAAACCTTCCTTTGATCAACAGAAACGAGAGATAGGAAAATCCCTCTGTGAGTAGCATTACGAATAATATCTCAGAATGTAGATAATACTTGTCGTGCAATCTTTGTATAGCATGAACTTTAAGAAGAAAATTATCACACCAATTAGTTCAACTATCAACTGCAACATCTATGGTAAACACTGCAATGACTGAGGTTTCTTCTTCGGCAAAGTGAAGTACTTTACGTAACCAAGGCCACGAGGGCAAGCTTTCTTGCTTCCAATTCGGGGTCTTTTCGAGCATCCCTCACTTCCCGATCAGGTTAGGATTATGCACATACAATTTCTAGTCTTGAGAATCCTTCTCTTCTGACTCCTATGTGACTCCCAGTGACTAGATCAATATGTGAATATTCTGAATCCCTACTCCTATCCCCTGTGTTTCACCCGGGGCAACCTAATCTAAATGGCGTCGGCCGCGCCCCAACAGGCTTTTCACTTCGCCTTCATGATTAATGTTCGCCCTGGTCTGAATTTGCTGCTCCCTTTTCGGCGAAGGAATTTGAAATCTTTTTATCAGTAACAATCCACGTATCCAACTCGCTAATTTATTACGGCGACTTTCCTCAGCTCATCCAGAGCAATTGATTAAAATTTCGGACATCAATTGTATCATTATTTATTTCAGCACGACATAATGAAACTTCTGTTCTTATCGTTATCTAGAAAGCAGGGTAGGGATCGGGATGAAATTTAAAAAAATCAGCAGAATATAAAACCAAACCCTTCACTAAGGAAACTAATTCAATGATAACAACGCAAATCTTATAACCCTCAATCCACACTATAAAATAATGGGAAACGAGGCCTGGAGAGTAGGAAACCAGGTTTTACCCGACGATTTTAAGGAAATGTAATTAAAAAGTAAAATAGAAGTGTTTATTCGATTAAGTTAGGCCAGTATTATACAACTAATATATGGAATCCATAGGAGATGATGTTAAGTAAGGATACGGAAAAAATTCAGAGAAAAACCACAACATTTTCTTTATCGCAACGAGCAAAGAGTAATCGTGGCGGCTGTGAGGGAGGCATTAGATTGGGAGCCCCTTGAATTACGAAGAGAGCAGGCAAGACTTCAACTGTTAGAAATATACGTACATAACACCCTACTTCATTAATGGCTCCGAGGAAATCATTTTGGTCCCATATTATATGGGCAAACTGAACCTCCAGGATCAAATAAGAAATATGAATACCACTAATAAATATTTCAAGTTCTAGCTCTTCTCTCGTACGATACACAAATTATAACAACATCAAACCTAAACACCCATAAATTTTGAATTCCAAAAGCAAAATTTAAAGTTTTAATCAATTGAACTCATTATTGCATTATGTAGATTGGCATACTGGAAAATTGTAATTTATCTTGATGCTCAAACATGTATACATATTTGTGAGTTGGCGCATGCGTGAATGGCTAGTACCTTAACACCCACCGCCACACGCCCTTTCGGTGCCTTGCTCTAATTTGCTCTTGTATTTCCAGTGCACTGAATTAATTTCGTCTGGGCCGGATTTGAAAATGAATTTGACGATTTATTTCTTAGTAATATAAGTAGTATAGCCAGGCATTACTAATCAACCTCAAGTTAAGCTCTATATTCTGTCATGCTTATGACTTCTCGGACTGCTCGGGTAGCACGGCAAATTTCACCTCAAGCAATGCACGAGGGAACACTACAGTGTACTTTTCCGAGGCCCGAATGAATTCAGGACCTCCTGATGCCAATGGGTCTCTAGATAATTAAGTAAAAGACAAAGAAAATGTAAGTTTTCAAGTTGCAAAGAGACAAATAAGAGCAAGCTTTGCGTTTTCTTTTAGGACTCGAGGAGAATTTCGACATCTAGCGGCGTGCATGAGGTTAGATCACGCAAACAATTCTTCGATCGTATTAAACGGACTCTATATAGGATGTTAGTTGATGGCGTGCGACTGGACATTCGCTCACCGTTGCAACCTCAATATGGCTAGGCTGTGTGACATTATGATGAAAATACGGTGGCACTCTTGCATGATGAATCAAACTTCAAATATATATTTGGTATTCCAAAAAAATCTATCTTGGAAATGTTTTGGGTCAAGATGGCCAAAGTGGTAAAACGCATAAGTTGAAAAATTGTGTTAGATAAATAAGCCTTTACAGCGAGGAAAGATTCCAAGAAAGTGCGAAAGATGCCGCAACGGAACGCAACTTTTAACGGAATTGTCCGCTATTGAAACGAGAAGGGAGTTGAAGACAGGGACGTTAGGTAAGAATGTTAAGAAAAGATGAGTGAAAACTCTGAAAAACCAACGTATAAAATAATTCAAACGCTCAATACCCAGATTCTTTCATACAGTGCAGAATACAATTTCGTCGCTGAGGCGTAGCTTAAAAGCTTATGGGATTTGGGTGTGGGCAAGGATGGAAAAGCTAAAATGGACGCAAAGGAAATGAAACGAAGAGGTACTGGGAAGGTGGGAGAGGAGAGAGGATTGTAAGGTAAACTCCAAAGGCAGGAAAAGTGGATCCAGGATATTTTTATAGGCAATGGAATGCTTAAAACTGTTATAGAGGAGAAAACGTTTATAAATTGTGTTGGGGGAAGAATATGCTGGACGAAATGGATGGAGGTAAAAAGTATACGGAATTATAGCAGGTTTATTGCAGAGTGGGGTGTTAAGTTGTGTCTAGTTAGGCGAGGCTTAGAATTGTAGCGATTATGTGTGTCCATTAAAGACCTAAACGGTAGACTGCCATATATTAAATAAAAATTCAAAAATATCGAGTATGTTAAGGACCCATCGGGTTTCAATACAGACTGTCAATCGTCAGATAGTGTCATTTATCAGCCTCCTAAGCACCCTGTTCTCTGTCAACCTCATTTTTCTTCCTCAACTCTCTCTTTTTTTATGCTTCTCGCAATTCATCTTTGGCTATCCCGTGCAATTATTTCCTTCGACGGTTCATTACATATCATTAACCTTTGAGTAATAAAGGTGTGAGTAATCACAAACATTGAAATAAGTTAGAGCATCCATGAACATTAAGCTATCATTTCGGAAATAGAAACGAAATCCACGACAGTGATCCAAGAAAAACGCCAAACAATAGATGAAATTTTAAAATAATGCAGAAAAAAATTTTAATGACCTCAGCAGAACTCTAAGGAAAATTAACTACCAAAATAAAACATTAAGTGCAAACGAAAACGAAAGAACATATTTCATATAAACTTAACCCAATAATAAAGAAATGACTCCATGAATCGGAGAAGTAGACTTGAAGTTATAGTGGTAAAGAATTTACCCGTCCAATTTTTGAAATTTTTATTAAAAATAAAATTTTTATATATTGTGAATTGTATCGAAGCAAACTTCAATTGAATTGACGTAACATACTTGTAAAGTGATGCACGACATATTAATAAAACAATTTGTAATCGTATAAATTTATTCGATTACTTTATTTCATAATTAGGGTCACAACACGCCTTTAATCATTATCAGTGATGTGAAATTAGGTATGATAATTTTATTTAAAAAAAGCCGATGGGCATATTATCCGACCTCCGGGTTGAAAACTGTGTTCATGATATTTTTAAACCAGTTTTTAGTGTTCGTGAAATACGTTTCTATTAGTGTTACACATAATACGTAAAGGCATTACTCGTCTACTATTTGAGGTGAACATCGCTACATTACACATAACCGAATCTTATGGCATGTCAATTGCATGAACTATTTTCATAACTTTAATTCGTGTATAATGTGTACTTAAGAATTTGAAAGAAAAGCGTTAACATTATTTCAAATTTATTAAATTATTTGCTTTGACTGGAATATGCGCTACCAACTGAATTGCTCTATCACTTGTGTTAAACTTAGTACATTCATTGCGACGTATCTGGTGAAGAGATTTCTAGAAAGACAGGATTACGGCCAGAGATAAAAAAAAGCCATGTAACAAACATTCAAGGAAAATAATAAGGCACACGCATTCACGGTCACGGTGGAGTAACGCAGATATGAAAGTGGGTGCACCTAAGATTATAGTTGCGCGCATGTAATTTGTATTTAATGCGTGTTTAAGATGTGGGTGCTTAAAGTTGTCATAGCATTGACTTAAATATAAATATTATAATTCATTATCACCCGTGCTTTTCAACTCATACACAGAGTAAATGGTAAAAATGGCGTTACAGGAACCAAAGATAGGAATGAGAGTCGTTGGGGAATTCTTAAATCAGACAGGTTTGCGAATGATCAAGCCTTAGATAGAGAGCCGAGGGATTGTAAGCATTGATTAGAGCTTTTAAAAGTCTGTGCCATTGGTATGGGACGATAATAAATGTAAGGGAAAAAAAGGTTATGAGGTGTTCGAGGAAGAGGAAGGATAAGTTAAACGTTTAAAGAGGAGGGTAACTTTGTCCATTCTCCGAATTAGTCCATGAACATTCTTCTTCCCATGTTTTCCTAAACCCTAAAGTAGTTCCGCGGGGATGTTATCTATCACCTCGGCCATATTTGATTCCGATTCCCTGTCTACGAGTACAACGCCATCAGATATGTCTAAACCTAAGCTATCCTCATTTATGTAATATTCTCTTTCTTTCTCTATGTTTTCTGGTCACTTGTTTTTACTTATAGTTTCTCTATATATCCCTTTCATCTTTCCTGAAGCTTTCCTTGTTCAATTAATGATTTACCAGACACCCTTGATTCCTTGAACAGATTTTTCCTTCTTGCTTCCACATAGTGTAGTGTTTTCACCTTCCTGTGCAGTGCACCACTTTCACCCTTTCTTTGTCGACTTCCTATATCCTAGCACTGCGTCTTTCGCCACGCTTTCGTCGCCTCATTTGTTTCGCGCCTCAGTTAATTTAACCCTTTATTCTACCTGTAGTAGTAGTATTTACGGGAGGCGACCGGCAGCTGAGGTCATATGCGCCATAGGGGATGGAGAGGAAAGGATGAAGGGTGGAGAGAAACCCGGCGTCGGCATTAGCCTACTCTTTATGAAAGGCGCCAAGGGGTCCGCAGCTTAACGTCCCATCCGACGGACGGCGTACTTACTCAAAGTGCCCTCCACAAAGCACCTCAAGAAGGGATCAAGATACCTCTGAAAAATATTCCACACCGTCGGGATTTGAACCCGGGTCCTTGTATCCCCCGAAGACGGGTCAGACGTACGGCCTAGCGGGCCGAATCTCGTATTCACCAGGACTCATTCGTAATGTTATCTGCAATGAGTAGAATGGATAAATAATTGCGGTCATTTACCGTTGCCTCCCTCAATAGTGTTTTTAACGTTGCACCATCACTCAATGGCCGCCCCACTGAAGTTAGACGCCTTTGCATCCGCCTCATTGAGGAAAAGACGCTGCGAGGACTATGTACCTTTCGTCTGGCTCCTATCCTTTGACCTACCTGGCATGGGTGACCATACCAGGAGCAATTATCATTCCTCACACCAGCAGAGCTCTAGGGGTCATCATAACGCACAATATTCCACCACGTCAAGATTGCAGTTCTTGGAAAGTTGCAACGGATTAATAAGAGAGTACGGTTGGTGACCTAACACCCCCCGTCACACGCCCTTGCGGCAGCTTGCGGGGTATTATGTAGATGTAGATGTACTTTATAATAGACTTCAACGAATGAGAAATCCTTAACGGAGTATTTTAAAGACTTGACGAAACAGCTTTATTTTATTAGTGAAGTTGATAGTAATAATTTTTTTTAATTGTGAATTTGGTTCAAAATTTCTACCTGCGAATAAAATTTACTGGGATACTGTAAATTCTTTGACTAGCATTACAAGAGATGTATTTTTTGTAGCTAGTACTCCAGCGTTAGGCATGCCCGAAGAAGAAGAAGAAGCCACGGCATTTGAATCAGCTGCCAGATTTCAATCCATTAGATAGCCACGATCGATTTAAATTAGCTCAACCTTAGTCAAAATCATTTTTTTTTAATTTATGTGCCAGGTAATGAAAATGGAAACAGCCAGGAATTTAGCAATTTAATAGTGGGTCCAATCAAGTAGTATTTCGTAAAATGAATTCAATACACCTACCAGATTGCACCCATTTTTTGCCGACATCGTTTTAATGCTTTGGGCGTGAAAACAAAAATGAAAAAAATGCGAATATGATCCCCCCGAGACATTCTCCATTTTGAATCTTAAGGAAGTTGAGAAGTGGAGACCATACGATCACTTCCAAAAGTTTAGCTGCGATTGTCTCAAGACATGACGGTATCTTCTTCTGTTAAATTTGGGCAAGAATGCTCAATTTAGTAAACATTACATTAATTTAAAATTAAATATAAATTCCAAGTAGAGATGACATTTGTAGGAGGAAAAATATACAATATCATATTTCTTTCCAATGATTTGTAATTAGATGAGCAATGAGTTTTTTGATAAATGAGTAATCTGTACCATATATCAATTTACTTTAGTATAAATATAAAAATGACGATATGTATTTGAAAATTAATAAATATGTGAACAAAAGACATTTTTTATTGTTTCTTTTCTCAATTCCTTTTCACCATGAAAACATTGGACATTGGCCCATTATAAACATTATCGTTTGCCACTTCTATCAAGCATCCCGGCCTTATTTATCTTCATTTGCTGATTGGCCCTTCAATAAGATATCAGAGGTTTGTAGCCAGTTAATTCCAAAGGGCCGCACCTTGAAATTTTCATACACCTAAAAAATTATTCACTAATACGAGCTTCTCTTTGGAATTTACGCAAGAGAAATAAGGAAGGAAGAACATCTGCAGAAAGTGCAATAAATATGTACAAAAGAAAGAAATGACTTCTGATTTTTCACTGAACGAATGAAGCCACAAAACATCGGTCGAGATAAAAGACAATCCTCAAAAGAAAGCACAGATCCAATACAGGGGCAAGAGAAAGCGGCGCAAATTAGTGATCGGATCACGACAAAGTGGCGAGCGAACAATGAATTGAGTCACGTGATGATAAATTGGTATCCACAAAGGATTGGGTGGGAGTGGTCACTCACGAATTCTCGAGTTGCTGTATTGGGAGGCCGCTAATGGCTGGAGCATTATGACAGCGCCCGAAACAATCCGCCGCTCTTTTGTTCTTCCACCTCCGTTTCTTGGTTCATTGTTTCCGGGACGGCACACTGGTGCCCAGGTGGGGAAACGAAACCAATTTCGTAGGTTTTAATTTAGTAATTACCGCTCCGAGCGAGTAATATCCTGAACAATGAGCTCAATAAACCCACTGGATTGCGCCCATTTTTCATCAAGCATCATTCCGATGGCACGAGAGTGCGAAAACAAAAATGAATTAAATGCGAATATCGTTCCCTCAAAACTTTCGCCATTTTGAATTTTATGGAAGCTGCGAAGTAGTGGCCATTGTAACTAGTTTTGCATCTGCGTGGGTCGTGGTCATATAATACTTAAAGCATGCCCTAATAGTAAATTAGAGCTCTAAATAACATCGATGAACAAAGAAGAGGGTTTATTATTCAACCACGACAAGTGAGCGACGAAAAGAAACTACCGGGAATTCTTCCAAAACCTTGCGTCCTACATTAATTGATTACTATATAGCCTCAACAATTGAACACTATATTGGTATATTCGTTACCCCGTTCAAAAATGTGACTCCAGCCTTATCTGAATGGATCCGTAAAGACAAGGACTTTCTTATTTGGAGCGGATGTACTTTCAGACCCGAGAATTCCTATATTTTACATACTCGCATTTTGATTAGGGAAAGAAACGTTTCTAATCCCGATAGGTGGATTTCATGGGCATATATAGCTGCTGTAAACCACTGCCATCGTTATAGACAATACTGAATCCGTGCGCTGGGGAATTAAAACTTCTTTTGAACTTCACGGTTTTATTTTACCTCTTTCACCGTCACGCAATTAAGTCTTGAAAACTGAATTTCTTGATTTTTCGGGACACTCATACCACCGATACCAAAGTAGCTTCCTACGTGAGTTAATATATCGGTAGCAATCTTTGATGAAGCACATCTTATGCAGCATTCTAAGCAAATGCATATTTGCAAACACTTAATTGGGGGTAATACAAAAATTGGTTTAGTTATTAGGAACGAATTGAAAGGAACGGTAACTACGGCCGTATGAATATTATGGGAAAAATCAATGCCAGTCGTATTCTTACTGATGGGCAAAGGATCTGGTGAGGGAAATAAGGAAGGAAAAATAAATTAAATAAAAAATAAAAATTAATTAAAAAATAAAATTATTTAGAGGAGGGAGTTAGAACAGAGCAAACAATTAAACCAAAATACGATAGCAAAAACACTCTGAATAAGGTGTACTAGATAGCATAGACCCTCGCCCTTATCAAGCACTCACCCAGACAGAGCTTGCGAGAGGTTTCTCCCTGCACTAGTGGTTCACCAATCACACGAAATAAAATAAATGCAAATTAATCACGTACTGTCTAGCTTGGATGTACTAAATAGCATTGATCCATCTAGTCTCAAGCACTCACACACCTATGGCTTACGGGAAATTTCTCCCTGGGCCAGTGGCCCGCCAATCACTCACTTGCTTGAGTCTGCGTAGACACATTAACCCTTCCCTCGCAATTCTCATTCACCCAAACAGGTCTTGAAATTTCTTCCGACGTTAGTCCTGTAACTCGCACTTTGGGCACAGGGTTAAGGCGTATACGCATACCCGAGCAATCCCAAGAAATATCTCGTAAGTCCTGGATGTGTGAGAGCTTGAGACTAGCAAGGATCAATTCTATTTAGTACATTCAAGCTAGAGAGTGCGTGGTTAATTTGCATTTATTTTTACGTGCGATTGGTGGGCCGCTGGAGCAGGGAGAAATATCTTGCAAGCCCCGTCTGGGTTTGTGCTTGATAAGGGCGAGGGTCAATGCTATCTAGTACACCTTAGAGCGTTTTTGCTATCATATTTTGGTTTCACCATTTGTTCTTTTTTGACTACCCCTATATCATTTTAAATTTATTTTTATTTATTTAATTGTTTTTCTCTTATTTCCCTCACCATATCCTTTGCCCACTATTATTAGGAACTATTGAAGGATGCTGGCAGAGATCATTCCATCAACATAACCCCAAGAAAAATTTTCTGAATAACTATGCGTTACCATATCCTTTCCAAGTGCATAACGAGTGACGAAGTAACATTTGTGACTAAGAGTACAAATACACGAGTCTTATCCTAAATATCAATGTTTAAAAAGACCACAGCTTTTCTTTATTTTTTGTTAAATAGTGTGAGGTATTGAATTTGTAACACATGGGCTAATTATACTACGAACGGGATGAATTAAATAAGGGGAAATATCCTAAATAACACATTGACGCAATGCGGCGACCATTCTGTCCAGTACGACTTGACTTGACCTTTTGAGTTACATCACAAATCAAAAATGATTTGAAAAAAAAATGAAAAAAATTTCTCTGGAATTGTGCTTACCAAAACCGACGTTCTTTTAATCATTGCCGTAAAACATGGCCAATGAACGAATGCCATTTGCACATCAGCACTTAAAACACTATTAGGGTCGAAACAAGAGATAAAAAAATTCTGAGGTAAGACAACTTCATGTGCATGTGAGCAAAGGGAGTTTCAAAAATCAAAACTCACTCGGAGTCCGACGTCGATCATTGGCGGTGAGATATTAAATAAAGATCCACAGTACGAAGCGAGTTAGCGTCAACGTGGAATTCACAGTGATAATCTAAGCTTTTGATGTTCCCGCATCAAGCAATAGGAACCGCCCGCTCGAGGGAATCCCGATGACTTGCTGCGGGGAAAGAACCGACGGCCGGAATCGGGACCATTGCAATCTGGGACATGACGTGGCAGCAAATAAGTCGAGGTGGTCAAATTTCTGTCAAATTGAAAGACAATGAGGTTGCAATAGTCCATTAATTATTATCATGTACGGTGCAAGGAAAATGGATGAAATACTGAGTATCGATTGTCCAGAAAATAGTTGTAGCCTATTAATATTTACCTATAGTCTCCATTGTGGACGAAAAATAAACAAAATGGAAGTGAAAACATTCAATGCACTCAGGACTCTTTTCTCTTTCTCAGAGACTGTGAAATAGTGGGCCAAA
Source organism: Hetaerina americana (assembly GCF_022747635.1). Classification (NCBI taxonomy): domain Eukaryota; kingdom Metazoa; phylum Arthropoda; class Insecta; order Odonata; family Calopterygidae; genus Hetaerina; species Hetaerina americana. The sequence goes on along the minus strand of NW_027287427.1, from coordinate 37,681,834 downwards.
TTTTTTCATTCGTTTAAAATGAGTTTATTTCGTATATTTTGTTTGCACGAAGAGCGTTCAAAAGGTATTCCAGAAGCTTTTGGCAGAACTTAAGCGTGAATTTATCACGAATACAGGAACGGAAGTAAAAAATTAAAAAGCCAAAAAGAGCTACACAGGTTTGGACAGAAATCAGTCAGAAATCGTACGATAATGGAAAGAGACTAGATATCGCAGTGAATTATGAATCCAAATGCCAAGAAAGAAATTTATTTTTCGTGGACGCGTTTAGAAATCTAGTTGATTTTTTTATAATTAAGGACATGTAAAATTGTCATTGCCTTCGTTCTTACATCAACTGTATTATACTGGTCTCATTAAATGCAACAACGTGTTAATAGTTCATCTTTTTAACAATTAATCATCACATATGTTACTTATGATGAGTCTTCGCCTCACGGAAAATTAACACCTAAGATTTAGTACAGCAAAGATGTTTTGGCGAACCAATATAAGTGACACATCTGGGATTCCATTGCTGGTTTCAATGCGCTCCAAATAAGCACGTTTCCGACGCACGTTCCATGGAGGGAAGACCTATGCCGCAGTTATTTGAATCCGAGAAGGAGGGCTATACATGAATTTGATTCTTCTAGACTATTTACTAGTACTCCTGAAATAGATAAAACATATATCAGCTGCCAAAGCATGCATGAAACTTTGGCGGATACTTTATTAATAATATAGTAAGATTTAAACTTGAAGAGTCGGTAGGATTCGACGTGAACCTTTTATTATGGACGGAAATTTTAATGGAGATAGTAAAAGATAAATATTTTGTGAATTTGCACTCCCACCGTAAGTTTATTAACGAGTAAGGTGTTAATTAGAGGGTTGAACAACTGTTTTCGAATCTTGATTAATTAATTAACATTGGCTGAAGTCTTTTAGTTGCTGATGAATATTAAAAAGTTCAGAGCGCGTATCTAGATTTTAAATTTCTTTTGTCCCGAGGAGGTTATCCCAAAGTGCCCGAGATTTTTTTTTAGTACTTAACGCGCCTTCTTTTGACGCTACAAAACATGTAACTAAACAAATGAACTCCGTTTTTTCGCCGCAACGAAGGTTCATGGAAACATTGAGGCTTAAAAAAAAAAGAGCGGCTAAGTTGTAGGTAAGTGCTAAGATTCAGAGCAGGAGAACTGAATTAATTCGAAGAAGGAAGACAAAAAGGTAAAACGTTCTCCTCGCAAAGAATCCAAGGCTCGATTTCTCCCTCTCTCGCTCGCTCGCTTTCTTTTGTTTTGGTTTATGGCAAATGGGAGTGAACGACGTCCTTCGCAGCCGATCATAAAGAATTGTTAGTTTCCCGATGCATGCAAATCGATGGCTATAATCCATCATTGTTATGCGGAATGGGAGGAAAAATAATACTATACGTGCTGGACGCAAAAAAAAAGAAAAAAAAGCAATGCCATGAGGAGGGAGAAAGGGAAGGCTAATGCATCTTATGGCTGGCCAGGCAGACATTTTCTTTCTAGCTACGAGCGCTCAGAAAAGACTTCGCAGGTGCTCTTTCCGAGAAGATGGGACGGGATTTTGAAATCCACTCTACTTTACTCCCTTTAAATCAAACAAAAAACGCCTTCTGTGGACGGTAGCGAATTGGAATCCGCACGATTATGTTTCTGCAAGAGTAGCTTTTGAGTTCGAAAATTCAGTGAGATAATAGACGAATAAACACGGGACGCGGAAGACCGCATAGTGTTGGTTGCCAATGCCACGAGAATTGCGTAATTTCGGAAGCAGGAATTTGTTTATTGCTCTTTCAAACAAGTTTTGCCGATGGACCAGGTGCCAAGGTACTTCAGCACATTCATTTACTACATAAAAATACCATGGATCGTTCAAAGAAAGTGGAAAACGGGATTAATTCGCGTTAACATCAATTCAACTAGCGTTGGTTTATATTATTAAAAAAACGATCTCATATACAATGAATAATAATTACAGTTTCTTTGCATTTTTAATACGCTACAGCTCTCATAACGGCTTTAAGTGTCTAGGTATTAATTCATTTTTCCGTTGAAGGCAATACATACCATTTGATGATACCAACTACACACTTGTGTATCGCTAAATTACTTAATGTACCCATCCTACTGACAAGAGAGATGATAATGCCCGTTTCCGACAAAAATGGTTGTCATTGCACAAGTTTCAATAGAGTCGACGACGGGTCATCTAGACGACCATGAATCAACGTAACTTCAGAATCAGGAGACTTGATAACTGAGTACAAGGGGTAAGATAATTTGATTGATATACTTGAATTGTCAGGAGATCTACGTATGTCAGACAGGAGAGGAGACCCTGTATCGAAACAGACCGATGAGGTGGAAGGGTCGAGTTGAATCATTGGCAATTTTTCAAGCGTATGAACATCTATGATACAGGGCGGCACTCAAAAGTGGTAGGACTGATTTTCTCTGGCGCGAACGGAGCGGTGGAGGGGGGTCTGCCTGGCAGGATAAGGTGGAGGGGGCTCTTAGCAACAGACCAACACCAACCTCAGTCGTCTGCGGGCTGTCGTTGAGTGAGGACACCGTTTTTAGTGAAGCAAGTTTTTTGTCCGCGTCGAAAAACAAAATGAATCTGAATTTAGAGCAACGTTATTCCGTGAAGTTTTGTGCGAAACTCGGGAACACGGCAACTGAGACCCTCGATATGATCAAGCAGGCTCATGGGGACACTGTCTTAAGCCGTTCCACAGTATTTGAGTGGCACAAGTTGTTTAAAGAGGGTAGGGAGCTCGTTGAAGACGACAATCGCTCCGGACGGCCGTCGACGGCAAGAACCGACACGAATGTGGACAGAGTGAGGGCATTGCTGAACACAGACCGACGCTTAACCAGTGAAGAAATTGCAGACCATTTGTGTCTGTCTGCATTCAACGTCCAACGCATTATTTCACAGGATTTGACCATACGCAAGGTGTGCGCCAAGATGGTGCCGAAAATTCTGAGTGTCGACCAACAGGCACAACAGGAGCAACGCGTGTGCGCATTTCCGAAGAAGTGTTAGCCAATTTGCATCGAGATGAAAATTGTTTGGACAATGTGATAACTGGTGATGAAACATGGGTTTTTCAATAAGACCCCGAAACGAAAAGACAATCCACGGAATGGCACACTTCCGCGTCCCCACGTCCAAAAAAGGCTCTCATGAGCAAATCAAAAATCAAAACTATGTTGATTGTGTTTTTCGACCGTCATGGAGTGGTTCACAAGGAGTTTGTCCCACCAGGGGAGACTGCGAATGCGAATTTTTACGTGCAGGTGCTCACCCGCCTCCGAGAACACGTGAAAAGAGTCCGACCGGCCATCGCAAACTGCTGGGTGCTTCATCATGACAACGCGCTGTGCCATGGCGCGCTCGTCGTCCATGACAGCTCCTGGCCAAATACGGTGTTGGCACGTTGCCGCACCCGCCCTATTCTCCCGATCTGGCACCACCGGACTTCTTCTTCTTCCCCCTGATGAAAAGCCAGCTCAAGGGACGACGTTTTGACTCGATAAAGGCCGTTCAAGAGGCTTCGACGAGGGTCATCAACGGCATCCCCAAAGAAAATTTCCACCGGGCGTACGGGGAATGGGAGCAACGTTATACTGTGTAGCAGCTCAAGGAGCATACTTTGAAGATTATTAAGTCGATGTAAGTATATCGTCAATAAAATTCTTGTAAAAAAATCAGTCCTACCACTTTTGGGTGCGACCCTGTAGGACACTGTAAAAACCTCCCATGCTTGTCCGAAATCGCACAGAGTCAGTGGAGTATTCCTTTTTTACATGCAGCACTCAGTCGGTTGACCGACCGATTGAATCATCAGCCGACCGAAGAATCGGACACGGCTGCCACCGCCAAGATTCAGCCGCCCTCTCTTAAGGCGTAACTTCCTCAGTTGGAACGGTGCTTTCATAAGGAGTTGCCCGTCCGTAAGATTCACCTGCCGCTTATAGCATTGGATCAACGTATAAAGTTTGCTCTCGATAGAAAGATACATGCTTATTCCTCCATTCATACTTATTCAATCGTCTGCAACCCCAGGAATTACATGGGTAATTACTATGTTTTTTTAAATGTGAGCTATAAATAATCACGAATCATGAAAAATTAGCTGGGTTTTTAGGAAAATCGTAAATTTTTCAGGCTACCAATTTAATAAAGTATCAATAAGATTTTATGGGACACCGAGAGGGAATGGGATGCTGAAATTAATAATAGCGGGGGAGTGCTGAGAAAGCGAGGTAGAGGAAGGAATAGATTAAGCGTTTTGGCTAATATTAACTGAATGTATGCAGAGAGTGGTGAAAGTATGAAGTTAATACTAAGAAAAGTAGTGTGTAGCTCACGATCAATCATAAACTGATCATAAGTGCTCTACTGCTATCAAGAATTATTTTATGAAAATGTACATTTTACGTTAGTCTTCCCTAAGTCACGCTATAAAGTGTCCCTTAATCATCACACTCCCTTAAGGGATGATTTTTACATTCATTCTTTTATTCATTTTGAAAAAAAAAATTATTGATGTACTGGCAAAATGATTTGTTTACTGATCCCACGTAGGCATTATACGGAAAGATGAACTCTTTCTCGTTCACAAGATAATACGATTTTTCTTGTGGTTCATCTCGCATCTCAAACTCAGAGATTTGAAACAATAAAGTCAGCGCCTGTCACCGACGGGAACTTTTAATAATAATAACATAGGAGGCGAACTAAATTGAAACCATGAGAAAAATGACCTTAGCACAAGCATCCATGCTGAGATGAAAGTCATTCGTATGCAATCAAAAGTCTGGAACGTCTTTTATTCTATTATACTGATAAGTAAGAATTAATTATGTAATGGTAAGTTTAATATTCATTGCCTAAACTTATAACAGAGGAAATAAAAATAAAAATACTGTTATAACAAAAACCCGCAACCACAAACAAGTATTGATTGTGATAGCAATAATCAACAAGGTGATAGTTTAAAAATAATACTAGTCCATTAGTATCTCAAACTGTTACCATGCAACCAAAATCAATCCCTAATTTGAACATGGGAAGCGTTTTGGAATTACTTAATCTTCCTAGAATCCCATGACGTAACGCCAAATATAATTGAGAACAGACCCAAAATCTTTCATACGCACTTATGCGTTTTTATTTGATTTTCACTATCCTAACTGGAAATAATTTATAGGTACGGTAAGGAATGATATTTACACAATCCGTAGCAAGAATTTCGTTATACCTACGTTATGGGGGCACACAATTATTAAAATCTGCATAATGTTTTCATAATTTACTAAATGGCGAATCAGTGAATGCAAAATCTTAATTCTAATGTTAAAGGTGCACATTTCATAGTAATCTGTGTCGAAGTCAAATTAGGAATAGAACTTTATACGATGGAAGAGTTATTTAAATCTTCAGATTAGAGTGCATATGGAAACTGTCGGAGTCAACCATTTCCACCATAGCGGAGAGCTTTTTTTCACTTTAGGATTAGAACTAAAGACCTTCGAGATTGCTATCATGGAGGAGCAAATTATTGAATAAGCGATTAATTGATTTTTTCGAATGGTAAGTTTCTGATGTTTTTAGCATCCATTCATGCGGCCATCATGAGCTCAACGATTCGACTCATACGAGTACAAGGGCAGGAGGGGTTAGAGTTGGTGCGGTGGTTAGTGTGCTAGCTTCCAACTCAGCAGTTTTGGTTCAAATCCCGGCATTGATAAGGTTTTTCAGTGGTATCCCGATCCATAATTGGGTAGCACTCTATGCAGACCATTTCAAGTAGAGTACACCGTCCGTAGGATGGGAGGTAAAACTGTATGACACCTAGCACCTTTCTTTAGCAGTGGGCAATTACCGCTCGACCCATCCTTGCTGGAGCCAATGACCACGTCTGCCAGGTCACCTACCCTAATAAATACTGTTAAGAGGACACGACGGTTTTGATGATTCAATACACGATTGAATTATTTCGATGATTTTTCAAAATTTGATGTCGACGATGGGTAAGAGGTATTGTTCGATGGCAAAACGGTCATAAAATTTCGCTGGAAATTGTCATCGTCGGACAACATCTTGACTCCTCCACTCCATTCACGATGTGAAATGCTCAGTTTTAGTTTGTGTGCGATAGTAAACTTTGCGTTTACAAAATGACTATCAATGTCCATTTGTAAGTAACTAATAAACGATTGTCCCCAAAACCTGGGGTAAAGTTCCACCTATGTGAGGTATTTTCGTCGTTTTAATCCACTCGGGAAAATTAAATCCTAACAATGTCGAGGAAACATTTTCTCTGGAAGTTGGAAAAAGAAAATAAATAAGAAAAAACTTGTCTCTTTTGATACATTGTCCATAATTAGCGATAGCATCTCTCAGTTGTGGGTTATAATACTGCAAACGATGTGCTTATTAGGGTACAAGAAAAAAAATCAACCTGATTCTACAATCAGCCTGAATCAACCTTGGATAAAATTTCACGTGCAATGAGATTTTTCCCCGTAGATAGAAAGCATGCAAGTTCTTTCTTAAACATGTTTATGATTTGTACTTTTGCCAAAAATATTAGGATGGTGACTGTCTGTTTTAATTTTGTTTTTACGCTTTCTCTACACCGTCACCATTAGATTTATTAAAGCTTAGAAGTGGATTTTAAAGATCCTAACGACCACACTCCAATCCTTTAAACTAATTCATTAATTTTTTTTCATTGGTGAATAGCCTCTCTTACTGACAATAAATTATTCAACCCAAAGGTTTGTTGTTATAGTTAGACAAAGATGGGCCTTGTCTTGTGCTAACTTACGCGCCTTGCGATATTCACACATTCAGGATGTGCGTGATAACAGGACGACTTTTTTTAAGGGGAGAAATAATGTTATTTCAGGCGTCGAACACCGTTCCCTTCGGTTGAAAATTATATGTTCGACAGGATAATTGTTGATTAAGCAACTTCTCGATATGGTTTAGCTGTCAATGACTCAAATATTTCGGAACGGGAGACAGACGAAGTCTCGCTCCCTCATTAACTCTAAATTTCCATGGTGATAAACAAAGAATGTCCCCTAATTTTTCGGATTCCCTTTCCCGACCTATACCCGATTTTCCCGACAATCATAAGATCCACTTTCCCAAATGTTCGGAATATGATGGCCTATCTTTTTGCGGATGATCACTCATCGCTTCTCCTCCCACCGGTATCACTGAAGTCGGTCCGACTACAATTTCGTTTTTTGGCGAAGTCTGCGCGGACGATAACCTCACAAGTAGGTAAACTTGTTTGAGATCTTACAACTTAAATGCACGACGTTCTCAAATGGATTCCAAATTCCCATACCACATTCCCAATCAGCATACCAACAGGACATATTCAAAGAGTTCGACCCGTTTCCACATTTTTTCCCGATTATTAAAGAAATTGGGTACTTCCAGACTGATTGACCATCATGATAATTAGTTTTTGACCAATGATTTTTGGAAATCCTCCGTTCCTTATTGCTGACAATTTCTCCTCTCCTATAAAAATTAATCAAAATACAATGAGTAATTTCCCACTGTTTTCATTAGATCGTCAACTTTTTGTTACGTCTCAGGTCTACGATAGATAACGATGGGAAGAATACCATTGTCTCAATTTCTGAAGGAAATGTACAGTATGATTAGCTGGGCCCGCGAGGGCCTAATGAGGAAGGACTTGAACTCAATAATGTAGGTTTTAAAAGAGCAAATTTTATAAAAAAAGGTGGATAATTACATTTCAGTCATATCGCGGAAAAATTCCAAAACGCAACGGACAAATCCGTTGGCATGAAACGCGAAATCATTTCGATCCGAGGGAACTATGACCGCGAAAATACCGCGTCTCGTACCGAGAACGATTTGTGTTCTACGCCTTCTATAAGCGCCTCTTGGCGTCCCGCGAGGAAAATAAAAGGATGACTCTGTATAAAGTGTCGAAACAAAGGAATCGCTTATCTCAGAAACAAGTCATCCTCTCAGGCAGGCTGAAGTTCAACAAACATCCTTCGGGGACGAACTTTTTCGTGAAATTTTGTTTACAAAGCGATAGCGCGGCGAGTGCGTAGCGTTTGCATTCCACGAATCACCTCTCCTCCCACCCTCTGCAAGAGGCAGGGGAAATATCAGGGGTGTCTTTTTCTGTTAATAGCCAAGATATCGGAATCGTTGCCTCGAAATTTCAATTAATGATTTAAGAAAGTATGTCACGTCTAGCAATGACTTATTGTGTCGTTCTTGTCGTGACATAGAATTGTCGCATTGATTAGTCCCTAGAAGGACACGGTCTAGTGAGTGCAGCGCTGGGCTGCTTTCCGGAGGCCATGTGTTCGATCCCCGGGAACGCCACTGAGCACCTTTTACTTCACCAAAGCTGAGTAATTTTTTGGGTATCAGATCTCCACGAGAAACCACAGGCGGCACACGAGGAAAGGAACTGGCAAAGAATCCTGATGCGTGAATTTCTCACGCCAGTGGGCTTAGTATTAGATGAGCTCTACCCTCGCCTATCAAACCAATCTTCGGGGTAATAAGCGTGGTTTTTTGATTTGATTTAAATACCAGGGTCTATTGAAAGCCTACCTTGACCTGTCGACTAACACTTTCAATGATTTGAATCGAATGTACAGAAATCTCACAAGAAATAGACAGACTCATGGGTCGGAAAACTCTTTCAATTTGGATAAGCTCTGGAACGACTGTGGACTATGAATTCCGTCAACTTAACTACCCTGCAAGGAACAGTCCATCATTCCATCCTATTGGTTTATCAATCCGTAAATTGTTTTTAAGAAGCTCCTCAGACTATTCTATTGCCTATCAATATTTTCATTCCCTCATCGCCCCTTACTATGATATCTTCCAATACCGTTTTCCCAAAGTTTACTCTCGCCATCCTTCGGTTATTCTTCCTAAGATATACGTACACATGTCATTTGCGCATTTATAATTTTGAAAATGTTTAGTTCTGCACCGAAAGCAATCATCGGTAAGGCAGGCATGATGTCTACGAAAAGCGTTAGCTTTTATAAGGATATATTTCTTGCTCCAAATTCTCATAGGAGGTCGCAGTAAATCGGAAGAGCGTGGCGAGTGGCAGTCGTAATATTCGAGTCTTTTTCATTCTAGTAGTACTTTACCTACGAGAACTTTTCCTTCGAGTACTCTTTTCCGCTGCCGATGTCTAAAAGAATATGTTTCAGGTGTATTTAATGAATTATATCATAAATTAGTCCTTTTGTTCCCTGCCAGAGAGCATAGTGAGGTCTATTAAATAATTTCCTACCTTGGTGATTCCATTAATGCAGAAAACCCTGTCTATTGACCGTTTTTACTTTCCTCTATAAAATCTGAAAGAAACAAATATTATCAATATTCGGATTTGAACTCGGGCCCACCGGGCAATAATCGAACCCTCTGCCAACTGGACTCCACCACCGGTTTATCGTAATTATAGTACATAAATTACTAATAGTGATTAATCAAGGGTGATTGGAAAATTAATGCGAAGACAGTGGTAGATACGAGGGAATTGGTGACGTCGGCGCCTAGGCCCTACGGTTTTGACGCTTCGTCGACCGTGTCGGATACTGCGTATGAAGTAGGTACACGTTATTCCACAGGTGCAAGCTTTCGTGCATAAAATATTGCAGTCTATTGTGGAATCAAACATGGGCACATGAAAAAGTAATCGAGTTTGGATCTTTCCTGGATTCTACAGTAAAGTATGTAACACAATTACTCCTATATGAGTAATTCTTTGGATTGATGACTATTGTTTGATGAAAATTAGTAACTTACGAGTTGGATAAGTATTTTTATATTTTTTTCGGAGTTCACCGACAGTGTTTATTTGAGCCTTTTTGATTCATAGTTGATTTTAACAACTTCCCATAGCGAGAATACCTCTTGAGTACGCAAGTTTTACTTTCCTCTGTAAAATCTGAAAGAAACAAATATTATCAAAGCCGCCTTAGCCCATTTCTGTCCTGAGCGAAGGGCGATGAGACTTCAAATCTTTTAGATGAACCTCCGAGTGAAATCAAGGTGAGGGTAAACATTGCTTAAGCATATATCGTAATGGATCACTCAGCCAATTTATTCGGCAGTAATGGTTTAACTTTCGGCGGTAAGTTGAAGTAAGCGCAGAGCAATTTTGGTATGGTTTTCCACATCATATGCTTTGAAAAAGATAGCAATTTCCTCTACTAATTTTATAAAACAATTACATACAGCAATCCTCGTGGCAGATTTAGTCATATAAATATTATCATTAGAGTCACATTTTGATCATGCATCAGCTAAATTTCATTATTAGAAATTGCAGTCTAGTGATTTACACTCATTTTCATCAAAAATAGGATCTATCAAATCCTAAAAGTTACAGGGAATTACTCCTAAATGATAATAAAAAATAGTTATGAAGTTGAGTGGCATCCCAGCTGTTCAACATAAAGAATTAGGATGGGGATTCGTCACACCTCTTCAGCGCCCAATCATCCACGTTGACGGATGCGGTTTGTTCCCACAGCATTGCTTCAGAGTAACCGATGAAGCTGGTCCTATTGTAAATAGAAACCCCTGAACTTTCTATTGGTTTCATCTCATAAACTGCTACTGTAGGATCATTCTGAAGCCGGAAAGCCTTAGGACCCCAATATGTTAAGAATACCTAAAAGACGTTTTCTTCCTCAATATACACGCAACTGGTAACCGTCATACTCTTGATTTTAACGCTACAATAAATTAGTTGGCATAATGACATAAAATCATAAATTAATTGGCATAAAATCTTGTCTTAATTCCTGGATAAAGAGAAGTTTTTCCCTAAAAATTGCGATCTCATTTGATTATCAATTCCCAAAGAATAACGCACTATCTGGCTTAGCTTGGTGGAAATCGTTCATGATATAAGAAGGCACATGAAAGAAGATACACAATTAACCTTAGGATGTCAAGCTGTTACGATACCTAGGTCGAAAATAAAACTGTTTTATGTGGAAAATCCAAGTGTCTTCTTTATTCTATTACCGAAAGATTTTTAAGTCTTCACAACATCACGGGAAACGTGGTAGTCTAGTGGATAGAACGCTGGGCTACTGATTGAAGGGCCCGGGTTCAATTTGAGTTCCCTCGCTACCCTGATGCGTAGAACGCTCCGTTTGGCTTAATCTTAGGTGAGCTCTACTCTCACATATCAAAACCACTTTCGGGTTGATTACTGCATTTATATGAACACGAAAACATAACGCAGACCAGATGTGTCTTATTCCTCTACTCACCACATGAACACTGACGGAGTAGAGGAAAAACAAATAGGCTATTTAAATTCACAGATAAGATTTTTGTTTCATCTACGCCACGGTGCGCACATCTTTTCGTATTCTCCAAAATTTGAATGGTTTCCCACAATATCTTGACCACAATTTATATCTCATCCCACCACTCCCTCCTTGTCACTTATAAGAATTCCTCATCCCAATTATATACATAATGTGGCCTAATAATGTCAAAACCAATACTTTCCTACATTCACGTTCACATAAATATGCTAAGTCATGAAAATGAACTGCTATCGTGCTGTAGACATTTAATTTTAGTTAAAATTGTTAATTCACTAAATATTATTATTAGGTAATCTACCGGTTAAGGTAGGTTTTTGGATGGACACAGCTACTAAATAAAACATTTTGTGACTCCTAACAAAACACAAAATCCAGCATCCTACTCTATATCAAGCCCCTCTTCATCTCTGGGTTCTTTCTTCCTCCATTCATCCCGTCTAACATCCCTATCCTGTTCCTTCCCTTTCCTCGTTTGCCTAACATTCTCCCCTCTTTACAGTCTTCAACATCCCACTGCCGGTCAACACCCCCTTCATCCACTTTTCCTGCCTCCATAGGATTTCTCCCAACAAACCCCTCTCTTCGCCCACCATACCAAGTACTTCCTCGTTTGTTTTCTTCTCTGTCCATTTCACCTTCTCCATTCTTCTCCACACCCACATTTCAAAAGCCTCCAATCTACGTCTATCCTCCTGCTTCAATGACCACGTTTCCGCGCCGTATATATAGTAGCTACGATCCATATCAAAGTTTTTACGAGTCTTTTCTTAATATCCTTACTCAACGTCCCTCTCACCCCTCCCATACCAAGCGCTCCCTCCCTTACTCTCTTTCTATCCGCGGTCACCGCATTTGCAACCTTCCCGAATCCCTTAACAAATACCTTAACAACCTTCACCACTCCCTCCTCCAACGAGGATACCCTGATTCTCTCCTCCATAAAAAAATACTTAAACATTCCTACACCCCCAAGCATGCCTCAACCACAGACTCCCAGCCTTTCTCAATCTGTACTACCTACTTCCCAGGCATTCAGTCTCTCAAATTCATCCTCAAAGACCTATTCCCCATCCTCAAAAATCACAACACTTCCTCCAACCTTCTTCCCAAATGCCCCTCTGTCACTTTCAAACGTCCCGCCAACCTAGCAAATATCCTCAAATCCACCAGGCCGCTCTCAAAATCCCCTCACACCCCCAGAGCCATACCCACTCCATGTCATCGAGCAAGATGCAAAACCTGCCCTATTTTCACCACTCCACCCCACTCCATCCCACCATTTAACTCTCTCCCGCCCTTCCCCTATTCCTCTTGCACTTCCAAGAATGTAGTTTATCTTCGTACCTGTAAACTCTGCCCGTCATTTTACATAGGCCAATGTTCCACACCACTTAACATTAGGATTAATAACCACCGCGCCTCGTGCAATCCCTCCTCCCCGTCCGCGGGTCTCCCCATCCCTAAACATGCTTCCCATCATAATACCCCTTTCAACCTGTGCTACAATGTTTCCGTCCTGGCCTCCCTTCCCACATCCGATAACCCTATACAATTAAAAACACTTGAAATGGCATTCATTTACATCTGTATGGCCTATCAGCATCCGGGCCTCAATGTCGTTCACTGATGGGAGTGGCCTAAAATTGTTACTTTGTGGAAGCCCACCCTCACCCCTCCTTCGCCTCCCGTTCTCCCCTTCTCCTGGCCCCCTTCCCTTTCTCTCGCACCCCTCACCTCAACAACTCCAGCAGTCATTACTTCTATATCTTCAGAGGAAGACGGATTGTTTCCGTCGAAATATCAAGAAATAACGTGTGAGTGTTCTTCTTTTTTTGTGTTTCTATATTGTGTGTTACTGTGTATTGTACTATATATATATATATATATATATATATATATATATATATATATATATATATATATATATATATATATATATATGTATGTATATATATACATACACACACACACACACACACACGAGGTCTGTTCAAAAAGTATCGCGACTTTTGGGTTTTTTTAAAAATTATGTATTTATTCATGAATATCTATTTTGTCCTCTTCAAAGTAATCCCCATTAGATATTACACATTTGTGCCAAAGTTTTTTCCAATCCTGGAAGCACTTCAAAAAATCATTTTTTGTAATCTTGTTCAGATCCTCCTCCGATGCAATCTTTATCTCGTCAATCGTAGCGTAGCGTCGTCCTTTCATGGACCTCTTCAGTTTCGGGGACAAGAAAAGTCACTGGGGGCCAGACCTGGGGAATATGGTGGCTGTGGCATCATTCGTGTGTTGTTTTTAGCCAAAAATTCGCGAAAAAGTAACTACATGGAGCTGGGGTGTTGTCATGGTGCAAAAGCCAATTTTTGTTCTACCACAAATCCGGGAGTTTGTGGCGGATTGCTTCGCGAAAATTGCGCATAACTTGCAGGTAATATTCATTATTTACCGTTCTACGCTGTGGCGAGAACTCATGACGTACCATACCCCTACAATCGAAGAAAACCTTCACATTCGACCGAACTTTTTTCGGTCTTGGCTCGTGCTGCAGCTTCCATTGGGATGATTGACCTTTAGTTTCCACGGCATAACCATAAACCTATGATTCGTCACCAGTTATGACCCTCTGGAGCAAATTTGGGTCGTCGCGGACAGAGTCATTCAATTACCTCATTAGAAATGTTAATGCGTTGCTGCTTTTGGTCGAAATTGAGCAATTTTGATACGAATTTCGCGGCGACCCGTGTTATACCCAAATCATTGGAAAATTCGAATGGCATGAGCCAATCAATATTTTTGGGTCCTCAGCAAACTTCCCTAAAGGTGATTCGACGATTGGCCAATATTATTATCTTCACGTCATCAATGTTTTCGTCTGTTTTTGAAGTGCTCGGGTGTCCGGCACGCTCTTCGTCGTCACATCCTCTCGGCCCTCTGAGAACATTTTGTACCACCGATAAACGATGCTGCGGTCCAAGGTAGCTTCTCCATATGCCAAAGTCAACAGTCGCAATGCGTCCACACACTTAATCTCGTTTTTTTCCAACGAATTTGGTACAGATTCTTGGATCCATTTTTTGGAACAGGCAAAAATCAAAGACAAGCCCAAACACGTCCCACCAAACAGCTGTCAATAGTTAACTGAGCATTCATAATGGCCAAACTTTTCGGCATAAGAGAGAGACATAAGCACCAACATAACGTCACAAAAAAATCGAAAATCAAATATACGTAACCCGCGAAAATTCAAATTTCGTGATACTTTTTGAACAGGCCTCGTGTGTGTGTGTATATATATATATATATATATATATATATATATATATATATATATATATATATATATATATATACAAATATATAAAAAACACAGATGTAGATTTTTAGAACACAAAGAAAGGACACTCACAATTTGTTATTTTACGTTTCGACAGCACGGCTGTCGTCTTCAGAATGGCGTTCTCGGGGAAGAGCGGAGAGGATGTGCGGGGGAGAGGTGGGGGAAGGAGAGGTAAAGGGACCAATAGGAAATGAACAAGGGGTTGGGGGGGATATGTAGGCAGCCAATTGATGCATTCAGTGGGCTTGGTTCAGCCCGGGCGGTTTGAATGATTGGGCCACCCAGATATGCGCCATCTCGCGGGTTCTCACTTCTATTATACTCGCAGATTTGGGAAGGATTTCAATAACCGAAACAGAGAAGCAGTCGTCAAAAGATTGGTTGTGGGAAGCGGTGTGAGTAGGGATGGGGTAATTAAGAAAGGTGGGAGATTTGGTGGAATATCGGTGGTTATTCATGCGGAGGGAAAGTGCGGTCGTGCATTCGCCCACGTAGAAGGCAGGGCAGAAGTTACAGGAGAGGCGATATATAATATTTTTTGAGGTACAGGTGGCGAGTGGTTGGGAGTTGGTACTGAGTGAGGGGGAGGGTCTTAAAAGGTGACAGCATTTGCAGCGTGGGCGGTTGCATGGTGCGGATAGGGGCGGGGGAGAGACGGGGGTGCTTGAAGTTGGATTTGTGGACTTAAAGATGTCTCGCAGGTTCGACGGGCATTTAAATGAAACAGAGGGACAGTGTGGGAAAAAAAGTGATGTGGACTGAGTGTTATTGATAATTGGGAAGAGGTCACGGATTAGATGTTTAATTTTGTGTGTTCCGGGGAAGAAAGTGGTGATAAGATTAGGGCATTTTGGGCGGTTTGGTTTGGGGAGGGGAGTGTATTGTGTTGACGGTTTGAGGATTTTACTGTTTAGCAGTTTTTCGGGGTACCCACATTTTCTGAGGGATTCATGCAGCTGGTCCAAGTATTTCTGTTGGGAGGGGGTGTTATTGCAGAGACGGAAGCCACGGATAGAGAGTGAGAATGGGATGGAGCGCTTTGTGTGAGGAGGATGGCAGCTGTCGAAATGAAGATATTGTTGCTTATTGGTTGGTTTAATGTGGACTGAAGTGTGAAACGTATTGTTTTGGAGGTGAATATCGATATCTAGGAAGGTAATATTCGAGTCGGATATAGAAGAAGTGAATGATACTGAGGAGGAGGAGTTGAGAGAGGAAATGAAAGAGGATAAAGTTTCGCGTCCGTGGGACCAAAGGAGGAAAATATCATCGATATAGCGGGCCCAGAAAAGTGGTTTTAGGGTTTGTTGTTGCAGAAAGTCGTGTTCTAGTTTACCCATAAAAAGATTGGCGTATGCAGGAGCCATACGCGTGCCCATTGCAGTGCCTTTTATATATATATATATATATATATATATATATCTATATATATAAAGGAGAGTGTTTGTTTGTATGTATGTAATTTGTTTACTTTTTTGCTGTCATAGAAACCATTTTTCCAACTATGCCAGCAGGATACTTTTGCAAGAACACAATTGTATTCAGAATTGCCGAGATATTATACGTGGAATACATCAAGGAAAGTCTTTTGTAGAAGAAAAATGGGCAACTTTGATCCTGAGAATAATATTTATTCATGTGACGCATTGGGCCGAGTCTACACAGTCCATCCTAACAACGCCGAATGTTATTTTTTAAGAATGCCTCTACATACCATTAGAGGACCTCGCTCATTTGCAGAATTAAGAACGGTAAACGGAGAAATATGTGAGACATTCAGAGAAGCTTGCCAGAATTTAGGGTTGCTAGAAGGAGATCAACACTGGGATGACTCATTGCGAGAGGCCAGTTTGATTTCTCTTCCAGGACAAATCCGAATTTTGTTTGCCATCATAATAACCTCCTGTAATCCATGTAACCCAAAAACAATATGGGAAAAATATAAAGAATCAATGAGTGAGGATATACTGGCTAAAGTTCGAAGTGAAAATCCTACATTGGATATTACGTTTAACTCCGACATTTTTAATAAAACTTTGATTATTTTGGAGGAAAAGTGTATCACCATGGTTAACAAGACTTTAGTGGAACTCGGTCTTTTTGCACCTGTACAAGATCAACAGGGTGTATTTTATCCAGATTATATAGTATACGTGAAACTAGCTACAATGTCTTAGACTTAGAAGCATACATCGCCGATAAAAAGCCACTTCTTAATGAAGATCAGAAATTCGCGTACGAAACAATAATGGATCAAGTAGATAAACAAGAAGGAGGTATCATTTTTCTTGATGCTGCTGGTGGCACGGGAAAAACATTTTTAATTAATTTAGTTCTCGCCGAAATCAGGGTTCATGGAGAAATTGCTCTAGCCGTTGCATCTTCAGGTATTGCAGCGACATTAATGGAAGGAGGAAGAACAGCCCACTCTGCCCTTAAGTTGCCACTTAATATTTCCCGACAAGAAAATCCCACATGTCATATAAATAAAACAAGCGGCCAGGCACAAGTTCTTATAGAATGTAAATTGATAGTATGGGATGAGTGTACGATGGCTCATAAAAAATCTCTTGAGGCCCTCAACGCAACACTTCAAGATCTTAGAGGAAACTGCAGTTTAATGGGAGGAGCTCTGGTACTCCTGAGTGGAGACTTCCGTCAAACTCTGCCTGTCATTCCAAAATCGACTCCAGCCGATGAAATTTATGCCTGTTTAAAACATTCTGTTCTATGGAATCATGTCCAAGAAATTAGCCTTAAACAAAACATGCGAATCCTCTTAAGAGATGGGAATGCTCAAAATTTTGCAAATAAACTTTTGGAGATTGGAGAAGATAGATTATTTATTGAAGCATCTGGTATGATAAAATTGCCGTCAGATTTATGTGTATCGGTGAAAACTGTCCGCGATATGATACAAGCAGTCTATCCTAACGTTAATCAAAATTATAAAAATTTAGAATGGTTGCGAGAAAGAGCCATTCTTGCTCCTAAGAACGATGATGTTAATGAAATTAACAAGGAGATGCTAGCCATGCTGCCAGGAGACGTGATTGAATATAAATCGGTTTATACCGTAGTGGATGCTGACGAAGCTGTCAATTATCCAACGGAATTCCTAAATTCACTTGATCCAGCTGGATTGCCACAACATCGCCTTATACTTAAAGTAGGATCTCCAATCATTTTATTGCGAAATTTAGATCCACCAAAACTCTGCAATTGAACACGATTGTGTGTGACAAAATTAATGAAAAATATAATCCAGGCAGTCATTTTAACTGGAAAAGGAAAAGGTTAAATAATTTTTATTCCACGGGTACCTCTAATCCCAACTGATCTTCCCTTCAACTTTAAAAGATTACAGTTTCCAGTACGGGTAGCTTTTTCAATTACCATTAATAAATCACAGGGACAGTCTTTAAAGTTTTGTGGTGTTCATCTAAGATCGCCACGGGCAATTTTATGTTGCTTGCTCCATAGTAGGTTCGCCTAAAAATTTATATATTCTTTCTCCTGGATATGAAACAAAAAATGTAGTTTATAAACAGGTGTTAAATAAAAAAGATTCTTAAATTTGTATGAAGTAGTGTATTATTGTACTTTATAATTTGTTGTTTTTATTTATGTAGTATATTTATATTATTGTTTCTCCCTAACCCGTGCAAAGTCGGGTATTCAGCTAGTATATATATATTTTTTTTTTTTTTTTTTAAGTAATCTACCGGTTAAGGTAGGTTTTTGGACTGACACAACTACCAAACAAATATTTTATTACACCTAACAAAACACAAAATCAATCATCCTACTCTATATCAGGTCCCTCTTCATCTCTGAGTACTTCCTTCCTCCCTTCATCCCGTCCAACAACCCTATCCTGTTCCTTCCCTTTCCTCTTTTGCCCAACATTCTACCCTCTATCACAGTCTTCAACATCCCACTGCCGGTCAACACCCCCTTCATCCACTTTTCCTGCCTCCATAGGATTGCTCCCAACAAACCCCTCTCTTCGCCCACCATACCAAGTACTTCCTCATTTGTTTTCTTCTCTGTCCATTTCACCTTCTCCATTCTTCTCCACACCCACATTTCAAAAGCCTCCAGTCTACGTCTATCCTCCTGCTTCAATGACCACGTTTCCGCGCCGTACATAGCAACGCTCCATATCAAAGTTTTTACGAGTCTTTTCTTAACATCCTTACTCAAAGTCCCCGTCATCAACTCCCTCCTCCTCGTGAAAGCCTCTTTGCCTAGCGCAATTCTTCTCCTTACGTCCCTACTACTTTGACCGTGTTGGTCCAAAACACTACCGAGATACGTAAACTGTAGTGTTTTGGACCAACACGGTCAAAGTAGTATATATATATATATATATATATATATATATATATATATATATATATATATATATATATATACACACACACACACACACACGTCTCACTCAGAGTCTCACTTTCAGAAGGCCACTGAGAGGGCCGAAAGCTCTAACCATTCACCGTGTGAGTGTCCTTTTAAATGTTGCTATTCTATTTGTGTTCTATTGTGCCGCTCGGGTGAGTTTTTCCGTACAATCGCTATATATATATATATATATATATATATATATATATATATATATATATATACACACATAGAAGACTTCCAAGAAGTCAAACGTAGACCTGTTAATTCTTCATTCGCCTGAAATTCAGTTTGAAAAATTTTAATTGACTAATGCGTCTCTCATATTTTTTACCTACGAAATTTCTCAAAATCTCTACATTGCGGTATTTTAATAAATTTTCTTATGAAGCACCAAGCAGCTATTTTTATGAAGGAGTTATGCAGCTCTAATCTTCAGATTAGCTATACTCCGACGAAGAAAATATGTGTACCACTTTGACAATGACTTTTATCGATACCACTCAAACCTAAAACTAGAATTTTAAAATAAAAGACCCTTTGTTTGCTGATCTGCCCAAAGAACGCATTTATAACTAAATATATTTTGTTTTACCTTATTCCAATCCTTACTAATATCCATGCAGAAGAGTCACAGAGGAAGGCCATGAAGGAATTCTGAGAAGTAAGTGATGGAAAATGTCCGGTGCAGAAAGCTATGAAGGTATGAAGAGACTGGCACGGTACTTAGAATTTCTAAGAAGTTTGAAGATACGGTACAAACCAATCCTCAGATTGTTAACCCCTGATGATGATACCTGAATGCTGTGACTGGGAAATTGCAGACGTGCTTTGAACTCTCGGGTACCTGGAAAACTTTGGTCTCTCAACAAAAACACAAGAAACTCCATTCCCTCATTTCGACTCAATTGTCGGTGTACAATCAAGCGAAGGATTAGAAGAAGAAAAAACATGCAACACGTCGCAGCATCGGGCTGCTGTAAGGATTGTTCGCCGCTGTCCAAGAAAAGAATCGAGATTCCTCCCCAACCCCCGTAATTACGGCTCCGAGCAATATTTCTTTTCTCCCTCCCTCTATCTCTTTCTCCCTCTTCTCTCACTCCTTCGCTCCCTTCGTCCGAATCCCCACCTCCGCGCGACTCCCTCCCCAAATAAAATTACATTGTGTAGCGGGCGGGTACCTCCGCTCGCGATTCCTCCCACAGTCGCGCCATGGGTGGAAAATCGAAGACCGGATGATGACTCGAAGAATGGGTGCGAAGCGGGGTCTTTGTCGGGGGAGTGGTGGCATCGCACGTCGTGGAGAGCACACAATCTTGTGGAAAATGGACGAGATTAGACCGGGAGCAGTGGAGCAACAAAAACTCGCCTCTCCCCCATCCAGCACAGCGCAATAAATGGCCGTGGGAAATATGCGTACAATAAAACGGGAAGGAAAAGAAACCCTGGCTCATTTATACCTGCGCCCTAAAAGCAAACGGAGAATTGAACGAGGAAATACGCGTGTAAAGAAATTGATATCTCACGCCCGACCGTTTCAGAAACGTATGCATTTAAATAAGTAGCGACCAATAAAGACGAAACAACAAGAAGGAATAATTTACGTTTATATACATATATATGTGTGTGTGTGTGTGTGTGTATATATATATATATATATATATATATATATATATATATATATATATATATATATATATATATACATACATACATATACATATATACACACACATTCACATTCTCGTGAGACTTGTGTGTTCTTTCCCCTCACCCAAAATCTCAAACCGAAAGCGTTTATTGTGCGGGCACTGCTTACTCATTGAATTGGCCTCGGAACGGTAGTCACGAAATCAGTCTGTTTTCAAAGAGGATTTGAATTACTGGCCAAGGGGGCTGGTGGGGTGGATACCATTCAGTCTTGCACAACACGGCACTCAATCCCCCTTTTGCTGATCCTCACTTCGGAAGCTCTTGCCCTCATTGTTGTCCATCGCCTGTTGGAAATTTACCTCCGACAAATGACTTGCAATAAAATTTCTGGGATGCGCAGAATTTTACTACGAATAACAAATAATAGTTCTAACCGGCGTACGTACGACACGGGGTTCCGAAGCTTTCGGTCAATTCTCCAACGATTCGATGATGGGCATTTATAAACCCAGTGCGGAAAATTCAAAGAACGCCAACAAGCCTTCCTCGTGGGAATGAAAACGGACAGCTGCACTGAATTCAGTGATCGTGATGCTTCAGATTCCCACCTCATTTTCTCCCATGAATTATGGTGAGGGATGCACGAAATTTTTATCCAAATCCGAAGTTCTCATCCAAACCTGTTCTTTAAACTCTAACGGTTGATGATATTCCGTTTTCTTATTCATTGTCCAGCACGTCAGCCAAGAACCAGTACCAATGACCGTTTATTTATCCCTAGCTATCAATTGAGTAAACATTTAAAAAAACTAACAGCTTGGCTTTTCATCATTGTAAGAGTCCTTCCTCATCAATGGCCTCAGTGTAATCGCGGTGGAAAGGCTTGAACGTACTGATGGGCTCTAGAACTGTACGGGTGGAATCAATGATGTCTCCTGGCAAACGAAAAACGATTAGTTTTGTTCGTTCGAAGGTTTCCGCGGCGATGAGTAGGTGATTTCCACATTTTTCGGGCTGCGTCCGCGTATGTCGTTTAAATGTACAACAGTTTCGCCAGCTATCCTGCTGGCGTCCTCAGGTCAAGGATGAAAAGAAGCTTGTTGCCCCGTCTTATATAGGAAAAATCCGGCGCCAAAACCGGGAAATTTCTTGGCCAATCAGGGAACGTCCTCATATTTGCGCGGAATAATTCTTTTCCACGCACTGTGGAGTGGATATCCATCCTCTCTGTTAAAATTTTCTGGCCTTTTAACGATTTCAATGGCCTCTCTGATTATTCTCTGGAAGTATTTTCCTTCTTTCGCTATTATTTTAGCGTCGTCGAACAGAATAGAGTGTCCAGGTTCACTCCAGGCGTGCTCAGCGATGGCCGATGCTCTAAACTGTTTGGCCTTGGTTGCCCTCTGGTGTTCACTCATGCGTGTTTTCAGCGCTCTGCATGTTTCACCGATGTACCATTTGCCACAGGAGCATGGCACTTGGTACACGCCTTCTGATATTAACGGTGAAATTCCATCCTTGGGTCCGGGTAGGGTGTCAGCTATCTTGGTGACGCAGTTGAATCTGGTCACCACATCATGCTTCCTTAAAGCCCTCGCGATTCTTTCCGAAGTCCCTGCGATGAAGGGGATGGTGACGTAAGCCTTCGGTCGTGGTCTGGAGTCTTCCTCCCTGTCAGGAACAGCGGTGGTTTGTCTCTTCTTTTCTTCCTTCTCGGCCCTTTTTTGGATCATATGAGCGCTGTATCCATTCCTTTGCAGGGCATTTGTCAAGTGTTTCTTCTCGTTGGCAATAGAATCGGAGTCACATATTTTATATGCTCGGTTGACAAGTGTGTCTACCAGTGAGGTCTTCTGACTGGGATGGTGGTGCGATGCAGCATTAAGGTAGCGGTCGGTGTGAGTAGGCTTCCTGTATACTCTGTGTCCAAGCCTCCCATTCCCTTTATTTCTCTTCACCATGACGTCCAAGAAGGGCAGTTGATGATCCTTTTCCACCTCCATAGTGAAGTGGATGGCTTGATGCTGTGAGTTCAGATGTTTCAGGAACTTTTTTAATTCTCCCTCTCCGTGTGACCAAATGACAAAAGTGTCGTCGACATATCTTAGCCACAGTGAGGGCCGCTTGTCGCAGGATTCCAGTGCTTTCTTTTCGAAGCTCTCCATGTAGAGGTTGGCCACAACCGGGGAGAGGGGTGAGCCCATCGCAGCTCCTTCCGTCTGCTCGTAATGGTCACCATTCCATAGGAAGAAGGAATTGCGGAGGCAATGCTCCACCAATCCTGGAAAGTCCTTAGGGATTCCGCGGGAGGTGAGTTCCTTGATGATATTCAGCGATTCCTCAATAGGGACGCTGGTGAAAAGCGATTCAACGTCGAAGCTGACCATGAGATCGTTGTCGTGGATGGTGATGTTTCTTATTACGTCAATGAAATGCGTCGAGTTTTTTACGAAGCTGGGTGTCTGTCCGACGTGGTCCTGCAGAGATCGCGCCAAGTACTTGGCGAGTTGGTAAGTCGGAGCGTCAATCTGGCTCACAATCGGTCGGAGAGGTACATCCTTCTTGTGAATTTTGGGCAGGCCGTACAGTCTCGGTGGTTTCGGTGCAGTCGGAAGCAGGCGTCGTTGCTCTTCTTTTGGAATAAGCGATCGTTTAATGATAGCCCTTGTGCTTCTCTCCGTCTTGGCAGTCGGATCGCTTTTCAATTTCCTATAAGTCGGACTGCTGAGGATGAGCGATATTTTCCCTTCGTAATCCTCTCTGTTTATCAGGACTGTTGCGTTGCCTTTGTCAGCTGGTAAAATGATTATACTCTCGTTGTCCCTTAGCTCCTTCAGTGCTCTCCTTTCTTTGCGGATGGTGTTTGATCTTGGTGGTTTTGCGCCATGGAGGATACGTGCGACATCTTCTCGGATTTCGTCGGCGGCCGCCTTCGGAAGTCTCCGGATCGATGACTCTACCTCCGCGATGATCTTCTCAAGTGGTATCGTCCTTGGGGTCAAAGCGAAGTTCAGACCCTTAGATAAGACTGCGAGGGTGGCTTCATCTAAATGAAGGTCCGTCAAGTTCACAACCGATTGGCCATTGTCAGCCCCATTAATCGAGGTCAGTGGATGCTGCTTACAATGAAGTTTGTTGAATTTGTTGACTTGCTTTTCCCGCGTCGCCATTAGACTGGCTCGGGAAGAGTCGTACGTAATCCGCTCGGTTGTGTCCCAATCGTCAGCTTGTAGGGTGGCATCCGAATTTACATAATAACTCGTAGTAACAGCTGGGTGTCCTGAGTCCCCCTGCCACTCATCTTTTGGCGTTTCTGAAGGTAAACTGATGATGGAAGTCATGGGAAAGGTAGACTACCTGTAATGAAAAAGGGTGTACAACAAAAGTGGGTCGGCCATCTTAAGTGACTTTCACGTTTAAAACACTATTGGGGAAGGCAATGGGAGAGCACTTCAATCGCAGCCGCTTTGGAATCATGACGGACGAAAACAAGAAGACTGCTGAGAACTTGTCATTACAGGACTCGTCCAGATGGATTGGACGCTGTGCCTGGCAGAGAGGATGCCGGGAGAAGAGGCATCCGCGAACGTCACAAGAAATCCACACCCATCGGAGCTAAACGTATCCGAAAAGAATGAACAACATTGAACCGTAACTGTTATGATAAGGTTATGGAGTACAAGGACGATGATTGCTGGGAAGTGATAAAAAAAAATTCGACACGGAATGGAGAGAGGAAGTTTAGGTACGATAGATGTGATTGAAACGAGATGGAAGGAAAGCGGGGATGACTTGAACAATTGGGCATTAAAGAGGGGATTTCATATGGAGTACGGGCAGGAGTCATTCATATACTATACCAGACGACCATGCCCTAATAAGATAATTAAACTCGTTTGGGAAAACGCCAGAAAAAAGAATTGAACTAAAAATACATTTCGGAACTGATAAAAATAATTTTTTTGCTAATGAATATTACTATGCTTTTTAAATGAATTCAAAATACTCTTGGCCAACTCTATGCCCTGATATTCAAGGTCTAACTAAACGTAGTATGGCTGAGTCGATTATAAGTCGACTGGAGTTAAAAATATATTGCCAGAATTGATTTATTCACTCAAAAGTCTTCGAAATAGCACCCATGTTGGTCCATACACCGCTCCAAGTGGGTTTTCCACGCCTCGCACACCTTCTGGAAGACGGCACCCGGAATCTGCTGCTAAGCTCTCTCGTCACAGCCTGTTGCAACGCTTCCACCGAGCCGTGGGTACATCCTTTCAGCAGAGGATTTGAGGTGGAAGAAGAGGAAGAAGTCTGGTGGGGCAACGTCAGGGTTTTATGGTGGCTGAGGCATGGTCGAAAAGCTCTTGGCATATCCGCGTGAGAGTTTCCTTTTGTTCGTCCGAGAGCACTCGCGGCACCAACTTCGCACAACCTTTCTCATGCCCATGTTTTCACTCACAAGTCCATGCACGTCACTTTCAACGATGCCAAATTCATCAGAAACCATGCCAATACTTAATCTGCGATCCCTGTCCAACAAAGCCTTTACCCTAGCAAGATTTTCGTCAGTGTTTGAGGTGGAAGGGCATTCTGAACGTTGTGCGTCTTCAACATCTTCTCTACCCTCCCGAAACAACCTGTGCTACTCAAAAACACCGGAACTACCCATGGCGTTACCACCATACGTTCCCTTCAGCACGTTGTGAGTTTCTTTCCCAGTTAATCACCATAAGCTACCATGAGCATGTCATGAGTCTCTTTCCCGGTTTTGCACAGTTTCATGCAAAATTTGATGGCTAAGCGCTGTTCCAATACGATTCATGACAGAGCGTAACGAGGTCACGTTATAGAAGTTTCGCAAACGAACAATCTGCACTCTGAAAAGGCTGGGAGCCAACTGCTACCAGCCTCCAGCCTTTCCTGAGACTTTCCTCCCAGAAACCCAGGCAGAGAAATCGCCACCCGTCCGTCCGTCTATCCGGGAAAAAAATAACTCATACTACTTTTGGGGCAGACGTTGTATTCTACCTGCAATTAAAAAGTAAATGGTGAGCTGTGTATTTCAGTGAACTCCATATGCATCTAATCAACTTCGTCCATAAGGCCTTGGATTCTAGATGAACATAAGATTTCGAGTAATTAATACAAAAATGCTCTGTAATGGCAATTGATCTCGTGCAATTAAAGTGTTCTACTTGTATTCCCCAAAAAAGCATGTCATAGATTAGTCTAGCTGCACCCGAAAATGTGTCCGCAGAAGAGCAATTTTTCTTAATGTACTTACTTCTGCGATGTTTTCACCAAAACAATTACACAGAGCGAAATTTTAATACAAATATAAATTGTAACCAGTTTTACCCGTAATTCCACTTAAAGAATTGTCACGGTATTCAGGGGTAAAAATTAATGAAGGTGGAATCAGTTCCAAGGCCTTTTTGGTGTGGATGAAAATCGTTAAGGTTATCATTTCTGTTTAAAATTCTCATGCTTATGTCTTAATAATGTTATTTATAATATGATTTATCGGATCGTATATAGCTCATTTGATTGTATGGACTTAATACTTCTGCAATGCAAACTTTCAAATCTTTATCCAACCATTTTCAATCGGCGAGTTTTATTTAACAATTGAACACTCCTGGTGCCTCTAGAAACCATCAAAACCTTGCTCCTTAGCGGAATACGAAATCAGACAGGTATTATGTATAACCAAGCGACGGGACAGAAAAAGAAAGGAGGTACAACCTGACAAACGCTACATCTAATCCACATAGCGAACATTAAAAACAACTTCCATTTGCACGATAGAAAAGGTAAAATGGACTGAAAGGAAAACAAATGAAGAAGTGCTAGGCAAGATGGGGAGGAGAGAGTTTTGCTGTGAGAAACCCGAAGGAGTGGGGAAGAGTGGATGCAGAGCATTTCAATTGACGACGGAATGTGGAAGACTAGTTAAGGGGAGAATTCAAGGAAAGTAAAGACGAGGAAAGGAAAGAATAGCCATGTCGGACAGGGATGGTGACGGAAGATAGATGATATGAGAAATTGAAGGAGAGTTTATCGTGGTGTCTAATGTCAGGTTACGTATTGTTAGACGGGGACCAGAAATGTGTCCACGTTCAGTCGATGTCCATTTAAAACCTACCTTAATCGGTCGAATAACAAATAATAATTAATATGGCTCTTGATAGACTGAAAGAACCTCATCCTTTGGCATGGATTGCTCGAAGTGGTGGCAGTGACTAAACATAAGTTTATGAAATATATAGTAAGTGGACGTTCAAGTTGATTTATTACATGGGAAAAGAAAGTATGAAAGTGAAATGATGACGCTGTTCGAAATATCTTCATGGGTTATAAATTGGAGGATTGGTCGGTGGATGTTCAAGTTATCCTACCACCTGCCAAGTCCTTCAGAATTGCACTTCAGGCGTGCATTTACTGCATCTTCCTCCACCTGCTTCTGGTAATTTACACTTGGCCTTACTCTAAAATCCTTCCCCTCAATATTCTCACCTCACTCACGGTATTCATTAAATGATCGTACATCAGAATCTGCCCTAATTATTTCCTTCTTCTAATTGTCTTTCTATCTTCATCCGCTCTTCAAATAATTGTTTCATTTGTAACTGCGTCGATCCACTTCATTTCAACTAATCTTCTTATTTGAATCACAATTCCATCACTTCTGATATTCTTGTCCTCCACTGCTCCTATCGCCCATGTCTCTTTTGCTCAAAAGAAGTAAACTCCAACGAAATGGATACCAGGAATCAGTTGATAAAGTTACAATGAAGTATAAGGGGACCTAGACAATGAAAATGAGATGGTAAAGAGAAAACCCTATTTTCAGAGGGAACAATAGGTACCCATATCTGTTAAAAATAAGACCTAGACTACCGGAAATCTGATTTGTATGTTAGAAGATGGAACCTGACGGCTGAGATTGAGAAACATGAAATGAAAGAGACTTTACTTATTTCGGCCATTCCAATGAACATAAATTAGTAGAAAATAAACATATAATGACGCCAATAATGTTTTAAACCGATAATTTTACAAGGAATGCAAAAGCTAGATATAAAAATGAATCGGGAATTAGGAGCATTTGATAAACATGCGAAAAACCATTACAGCAAGGGAAATGAAAACAAACGTATCTGCAATGATATGTAGGAATTCCAGACGGAATAAGGAACGCCTAGTGCCAGAAGGTGAAACAAATGGTGACAGTTTTGGGTCTGCCGTTTCCACCACCTGGACTTTTGAGCAATTCAAAACCAGCCGGTGGGCGTGCGATACTTCCCTAACAATAATCATCATCGTTGCTTATGGACTGCGTTAGAACTAATTACTCCATCAATACGGAACGGAAAACAGGACTACATTTCCTTGCGCTAAACACTACTACCTGACGACTCATAAATATCCTTTGAGCAGAAAAGCTCAACAAGAGACACGTCCCTATTCAAAACCCATTTTTAGACAACATTTATGGCTCAAGGCGAGGAAATATGGACCGCGGATTTTTTTTTCTTCCTCCCCCATTCCGACCCCTTCGCAGCTGGAACAAATTGCGCTCGGCGGGGAGGAAGGATTGCGGGTGAGGAGGGTTAGGGTGTGGGGGGAGAGGGGAATGAAGGAGCTTTGCTTGCTCGCCGGCCACCACCAACTGTCCACCGCCAAGCTGCGCCCCGCCCGCCCGCCCGCTCTCGTCCAGCGCATTCGGCAACAACCATCCCGTCACGGCTTAGAGAATAGGGAGTAAAACACACAACAACCGCACGGTCACACACACGCGCGCGCGCGCCAGCGGACACACTCACGCGCACACACACACACGCACACATACACCCAAACACATCCCCCCCACCAACGTTAGCTTAATGTGTTTATGGGCTTAAGTGCGAAGGCGATAAAAAAAATTCGATGAGGAGGGAAGAGGAGGAATACAATAAAAGTGTAGCGCCGGCGTAAAAATAAAAGTCGGAGTGGAAGTCATCTGCGATGCGTTTTTTTAATGCGCCTTCTTTCGTTGTTTTTTTTTTCACTTTTTGCTTTTTTAGGGGGGGGGTGGAAGAGGAAGCGAGGTGGAGGAGGCTGGAAGGGCGGGAGGGGGAAGTGAGGGCGGAGAGGAGTAAAGAGGTGACTGCCGTCTGCCTAGCCTAGAGGACTGGTGTGAATCAAGGGGTGCGCGTTCACCATGGTTTATTCATCGCTTCGTAAACGGACCGACTACATATCTCACTCGTCCGGGCCCTTTTCTCTCCCGCACGTTTTTTTTTATCTATAACCCTTTTTTACTTACCCCCTTACGCCCTCTACACTCGCGCCTCATCATTTTTGATGCACCGAACACTCTGGAGCGGCAGGATGAGAGGGATGTTAAACGATCGTGTTTTGATATCGCACTGCGATGTAAAGTGAGCATCTTAGGTTCGGAAGGATCGACATCCCGACGTAAAGTGATGAAAATATACATACTTAATCGTGAAAGATCGATTTTTATCGAATCGAATTCGAAAACGACTTACCTCGAGAGGTGAATAGAGTCGAAACTATCGTTTACATTGTTATTTTAGATGTTGTAAAGTTGAATCCAGCTAAACCAAAACTCGAGGGTTGAATAGATTGTTAATATTCAGAAATGTTACCCACATATCTACGTTACAAGGAAAGCAACCGTTCTTGCAGTTGGTGATCCAGTCCGAACTCTTCGGTCGAAGCAATTTTATTAACTCAGATGGCAACCATAATGGCGGCTGCACCATCCAAGTTTCGAATTCAGTCGTCATTGGTAGCGAAAGGGTAAAAACTCCAGCCACCATCGACTACGCACCAATACTGTAATGCACCAAAACGCACTGCATATAGAATGCACCATGTAAGTGGATATACGAACACCGCATGTTGAATACGAGGCATACAAAGCGATAGCTCCGAAATAGATTGAGAGTGGAGGCTGCGCTACGCGTCACGACCGCATTTTAGTCAGCATACATTTATCGCAGACGTAATTAATCATCGCTGGCGTCCTAGAGAAATCGGGCCACGAGTGACGAGAAAGTTTTGGGCACAATCAGTTTCCCGTCCTTGGTTAGGACTATGGTGGATGACTTCAGAACAGATCGATCGAGAGGGTCTGGTACTGCTTAAAAAAAGCCCACTTGTCACGCAATTCCCTCACGGGACCCATGGAAGTTTATCGACGATCGAATGGGAGTGATGATGCATATACTGGGATTTTTTAGAGTAATTTGTCCTTTTCATTTATTGAAAACAATTTTACCAGCTAAAGGATTTTGGAGAGCATGGCACGAAATTATTCGGAAAATATACCCAATTGGCAGCCAGAGGATGCCTTACACCATACCGTAATACAAATTTAGATACCCAAAGACCATTCCATAATGCACATTTTACGGGTTTTTGGTATAAATTTTACAAGATGGGAGATGTTGATAGGGACGTTGGGTAAGAATATAAAGAAAAGAGATGTGGAAACTTGAATATGTATAGATATGATGCGTGGTCTTGTAAGGTGAGGAAACTTGTTTGTTGAAGCAAGATGATGGGCAGAGATAGGAGGCTTTTGAGATGTGGTAGTGGAGAAGGCTGGAAAAGATCAAATTAACGCAATGACATACCAACGAAGAAGTACTACACATGATCGAGAATGAAAGTAGGATATTGAAAGATATCCAAATAAGGCAAGAAAAATTGGATGCCCAGCGATTTGTATGGTGATGAAATTTTGAAGCAATTGACGGAGGGGAGACAGAAAGGCAAGCAAGGCACGGGGAGGAAAACGATGGACACGAAATAAAGGGTGGGAGAAATATGTGGAATTGAATAAGGGTTTATTTTAGTGTAGGCTGTCAGGTGGTGTCTTAGAGATGCAGCGGTTCCTAGTATGTGCTCATTCAAAACCTTTCTTACACGGTAGACTACCGAGTATTAATCATGATACTTGAACACTAAGATTATTGGAATGAAAAAATTTTGGAGCTGAAAAGAAATTATACAGATTCGACTTGATATCCAAATGATGATATCCAAGATGGAGGCACCAAAGTGCCAAAACTAATTTAATGCATTAACTATGCAATTAAGTTTTCATTGACAAAAATTAACATTTCGTCGAATTTAAGAACAATTATATCAACATAATATTGGTGCTTTTGAAAAGTTAAAAGAAAGGTTTTCAAAATTAAATTGTGTTATGGTGAAACGCTTACGTCCTGTTCACAGTTGTATTTTAAAAAACATGGCTCATAATTTAATTCTTCAAATTCAAAATTGAATCACAGATTTAGTTTGTCTCGATACAAACCAAACACAATTAAAATGGAGAGACACGAGTAGGTTAACGGTTATTTCCAATATTAGTCATTTTTTCCACATTAAACCACTAACGGAAGTCGTGTTAATTAAATGTTAATATTATTCGTTTTGTACATTATAACTCAAAAAAAAACCCAAATGAAATCAGGGAGATGTTATTAGTTTATTTGTTCTGCATAGGAGAAAACTGAACAGTATTTGCTAGATGTCATGCTTATCATCTTAAAGTAAAATTTTAAAATTTAAAAATTTGACTGCTGAGCCAATCGATAAAAGATTAATTGAAAATTGGCAATTTTCCACAAAATAAAATGTTTTACGACCAGTTTCAATGTAACTACTTCAACATCAGGTGACTGACCTAATAATGGCGTAGTTACATTGAAACCAGTCGTAATAAATTTTATTTTGTGGAAAATTGCCAATTTTTAATTAATAATGATGTGAGTATTCCACCATATCACGCCTGAAACGTCTCTTTTTAATTGATATAAGGAATCACTTTTCCCTAAGCATAAGGGTAAGTTGTAGATTAACAAGAAATAAGTCAAGATTTAAACAAGTTTGTGGATTCACTGCATTCAATAAGAAACTTTTACACGAAAAACGAAGATCTACAAAGCTAACATCATGCGCAAGGCACAAAAATTCTTGTACGTATTACTATAGCACTAACCCTGCTGCCTCAGCTTTCAGGGGTACGTCGGCAAAAATAACACTTCTGATTCACACAAGGCGGAGATTATGAATTAAGTTTCCAAGCAGACGCAATTTTATTTTCGATCAATTATTGCGCCTTCGTGTGATTTTCTAGGGTATTTCCCCTCCATATTTTTCGCCAATAATCGATAAATAAGCCACAAATTAGACTTCCTAAAAACTCAACGCTTGGGAAACAATTTCCGAAAACAAATATTTTGGGGCACGAAAATGAAAGGCAGAACAGCCTTTTTTTAATCCTTTTCGAAATGGTTCCTACCCCCTTCTGGGCGCAGTTCATTCAGAATTGGGTTTATTGCCTAAATTCACCAAATGTGCAAACGCTTCATTCCACTGATTTTTCTGATGATGTCCCCATTGCTAGTTCACTGTTTCACTCATACTTCGAAAGTGCGAGTGAACGCACGTGCGTGCGAACCTTAAGACGAGAATTTAAAAGAAAGTTCGTTGTAGCACAAGGTTGAAAAAGGCAGAAGACTAAAGTTAAAGGCGATATCTTTGAATTAGCTGCAACCATTATTTTAAGGCCAATCTGAGATAGTCCGATGCAAACGTGGAGAGATTAAAGAATACACGTCACACATCGTTAAGCGTTGACTATAATTATTAGGGAAAGCATGTAACCGATTACAAGTCTAAACACCGGAAACGATTTTTTTTCATTTGTTTTTGCCTTGCCATCAAGTGTAACTCTACTTAAATATAGCTTTTCTAATATGGAAATACAAGTTATATCCAAGTAATAGTTTCTTTTTGAATTACAATGAACATCATTTCAACCATTATCGACTAAAACGATCGATTAAATCCTGGAAAAAGGAACTAATGATCAGATGTACTTCGCGATGCCAGATCTCACTCCAAATTGGCATCCAAAAATTACGATCTTGGAGTAAAATTGGCAGGTATTCGTTTAATAAGAATCTTAAAGCTATAATTCTCGGAAATGCATCTTGATAGGTTCTTTTTTATTTTAGCGACCAGCTTGAACCACATAATTTCTGCTTCTTTTGCGGAAAATATTACGAGCTTGAAAGACTTTCTGCTTTAGTGCATACAATCCAAATATTTATTTTCCCAATAATAAGTTGCATTCCAGAGCATTTCTTAATATTATGCAAAGAAAACTTCGGTATCGATTTACTTCAGGATATTTTAGTAGACCAGAATTTACTTTTATTTTGTACGAGTTGTCGTAGTCGTTTTGTCGTAGTTGCGTCCATCCAAAACCTACCTTAACCGGTAATCATTAGGTAATCCTAGGATTACCTAATGATCATTTAAATTGATATACTTATTTTGAATGAGAGCCTTTAAAATATTCATGCATATTTGCACACTTATCGCAGCCTTGAAAATATCTTATTTCTGGCATCCAAGTAAACCATCCTTTAGAGGAAAAGATTAAGATTCGATGAAAAATATATTTTGAAATGTATTTTATTAAAAATATACCAAGTGATTTGTACCAGTAATCGATCGCAGGTTTCTGAATATAACAGAAAAAGGACCTAATTAAATGTATCAGTAATTCTCATCATTGCTCATAAATCATTTTGAGTTATAAACCATTTTCATAGGTTTAAGGATCATACCATAAAAAATCACCAACAAATTAACTTGGGCATGTAATAATCAACGTGATACTTCAAAAGCAGTAACTAGAACTGAAACGTTTACGGAACAGCTTCATTTATAACTCAAATTAAATCCCGGAAAAAATATGGAGAGACGAAAGTTATATTAACGCCAATAAACTTCAAACACGACTCGTTATATTCAGTTGTTTCACATTCTGCCCCAGTTATTTGCCAATAAAATGCATCTATGCCCACAAATACATTTAAACTAAAACATTGAAAGTGAGCAATGAACTGCAAACTCAGCCAATATTTCTACGATTGCAGTAACCCAAAACTTATCTCCAATTACGGCATATTCTTAGAACACCTGATAGCTGCAAACTTTAATTTTATTAAGGGATATTTTATCTATTTTATTCATACACATACCTATCATGACTAACAGAAATATTTTTCTGGAAAGGTAGATAATTAGAAGTTCATTCAAGAAGTAAGCACTTGAGTGTAAAAGGATTAATGATTTGTTACAAGAAGAAAGTAAAAGAAGACAAATTTTTAGTTTATCACAGAGAATATTGGCAAGGAAGATTTGGAAGACAAAAAAGATACCAAGAAGAGCAACGCCTCACCCGCTGTAGAGTACGACACTCGGCCGATAGGACAGTGTCTCCTAGTTGCCAATACCTATTTTAATAATAGCGTCCATCATTAATTCCTAGGGATTCGTAAATGAGGTGGTTACCCATTGCCTTTCTCAAGAGTATTTTTAACGTAACACCATCACTCAATGGCCACCGTTCTTGGTTCAGACGCCTTTGCAGCCGCCTAACCGAGTAGTAGTAGCAGTTTTCAGGGGAGGCGACCGACAGCTGAGGTCATTTGTGCCATGGGGTATGGACAGGAAAGGATAGAGGGTGGAGAGAAACCCGGAGTCGGCATTAGCCTACTCTTTACGAAAGGCGCCAAGGGGTCCGCAGTTTAACGTCCCATCCGACGGACGGCGTACTCACTCAAAGTGCCCTCCACAAAGCACCTCAAATAGCCCTCCACTAGCACCTCGAGATACCTCTGAAAAATATTCCACACCGCCGGGATTTGAACCCGCGCCCTCAGGGTGGGAAGCCAGTACGTTATCCCCCGCACCATCTCGATTCCCCGCCCAACCGAGGAGGCTGCAAGTGTGTCATATTGAATTCACGTCTCATCTCCGATCACAAGTCATTTAAAAAAGTCTTCTCTTTCAGCAGCATAACGGCCAAGGAACGTCAAAGCTGAAGCTATTCGGCGAGTTTTGTGGTTGACAGTCAACATTTTTGGGACACAGCGAGCAAAAAGTTTTCATAGCCTAAAATGCTCTGTAATGATAGAGTGCAGAGAATATCTTGAAACTTCCGGAAATTCCATAGACAAAGCACTTGTGGTGAAACTATGATTTTCTGTTGCCACTTCGTCATCTCGTTGAACAAGACCGTCTGCAGCGACAGACTTGCGTCCCTGACCCCATTCATCATGAACATAAGTGCGGCCATCTTTAAATCATCGAGAACATTCACGAACAACACAATCACTCAAAAAGTTTTCTCTATTCATTCGGCTTCCAAACTAACGAAGCTTCAAGACAACGTCAAGACACATTTAAATTCATTGGCGGCAACATTTTATGAAGAGGGTATTGTAATGCTTGTCCACAGGTACGATTAATGCCTCAATCATCATGATGATTATGTCCAAGAGTAATCATATGTGTACATAACTTTTAGTAATGAAATAATGTTTTAATATTCACTTGTCTTTTATTTATGGCCCATCGGAGGTTGAATAAAACCAGCCCTGGTATACTTCGTATACTAATATGGCTGATAACATATACATGATACAAAATACTTGACGTGCGGGTTGGTACCATAAACCTGAGATAACATGCGTGAAAGAGCGAGTGTTGGAAAGAAGAGGAAAGAAAATTCCGAAAAATTGGGAAGGAGGAAACCTTTTCTGTTTGGACCGAGGGTTTCTTTAAACCATTTTCCCCATCATTCTCCCCATTTGGGAAGTTGGTTCAGAGTCCCTACAGTTGGAAATTTCAATTTTGACTTAAGTTTTTTTTCTTGCTTGTGCTGGAGAATAATGTGGCAGTGATAATTATGAGAACAATTAAACAGTGACAAATCAGGTTCACAAATACTAACTTAATGATCCGCGCTTTCATAAGCAAGTGCACGTTAAACCATGTGATAACAGTACAACATATACCATGCAAAGTGAATCCTGCTCCAAATATATCCATCCGACAGGCCCCTCTCAAGGCCAAAACCATGTCAGTGATTCGGCAAGTGTCCTCCAGTACAGGTCTCCAGTGCGTCCACCCATGGTTTAAGAATCACGGGTGCTCTTTACTACGATGAATAATGAGGTGGACGTGTCATCAATTAAAATTCTTCAATGGAATGCCGACAGAATATTAAATAAAAAAGAAGAGTTGTAACTTTTGTGAAAAGAAAACGACGCTGGCGAGTTGCTTATCCAGGAGACATGGGTAAGTGTACTGAAAAACCTACACACCTCGGGACATTAACAGTTCAATAGTGATAGGAAAGGCAGGCCGGGGGGAGGAGTAATGGTTCTCGTCAAAGCCTGTCATCAAGCAAAAATGTTACTCCCATCGACTTGAGGCAGCAGGCGCATCTATCAGTGCCTCCGCCGGCGATATAGACCTTTGGTCTATTTATTTGCCACCTGGGAATCTCGCGCCCCCTGACGCGAGGGCATCAAAACGCCCAATCAAAGGAAAGTTCATCTTGGGAGGCGACTTCACAGCCAAGTGCCCTGACTGGGGCGTCCGCACGGCAAACGCCGCGGGGAACAGGCGGCGCAGACTCCAACAGGAAGTGCATTTCCTCATAATACCGCTCCTAATACCTACATCCCCTTTCCTACCACCCAAAACCACAATAGCAATATTTTGCACATCATTATTACCAAGAATATCCCCAACCTACCCTTTCCAATCACTTTTGAAAATTCAACCTATCCTTTACTGCCTAAATCTCTCACCAATTGTGAAATCGTTCGGCGGCAACCTCCGAGCGAGAATGTACTTCCTGGAGTCTTCTGTTAAATACGCCGCCGCAGGTTGACCAGGTAGCCAACACCTGGCCCAGCAAAGTCCAAACGGCAATGTAGTCAGCGAAGAAATCCTCTCCAAGCCGTGCTTAGGATCTCAATCTTCCCGACAAAATTCTTCATCAGATTACCGCCCGTAACAGCTAGACGCTGCTGGCAGAGCATCAGGGAGGAGAGACCAGGTAGCTCTTCTGTGCTCTCCGAAATGTGTTACAGGCACTCCTGAGAGATCAGCGGAGGAAAACCATGGGCAAGACAGTCGGCAAGCTATCAACGGTTGATAGTTCTGTATGGAGCTGTAACTCGCCAGAGCCATTGAAGAACCGAATGCTGCGTCGCCTTCACTTGAAAGTGAAGGTATCACCACCTACTCTAATGAGGATTAGAGTATTTTTTTCCAACATGCTGGAGAAAAAGTTTAGTAGTAAAGTCGCCTCTATCCACTCCAAAGAGGCAAGAGAAAATTGGGACAACCTCACACTCTCCCCAATCAGCCAGCCATCCCTTATCATACCTGAGCAAATTGGCTCCCTCATCAAGGGGCTAAAACTGAAAGGCGCTCGGAAACAATCAGCAACGAAGTACTGAAGAACTGCCCCCCGTGCTCACACCACTTTCTCACCAGCCTCTTCAACTTCACCCTCCTTGCCGGCCTCTTTTCAAGCAATTGGAAATGGGCCAGGATCAAAATGCTGCTCAAACCCTTGAAACAGCTTAGAGACCAATCCTTTTTCCGGTCCATCAGCCTGCTAAATAGAACCGGGAAACTGTTCAAGTCGATAATAAAAAGCCGACTAAGTCCAATCCTGGAAGGCATGATTATCCCCGAACAGGCCGGCTTCCGGGCTAAAACATCTACAGCCCACCAAATACATAGGCCCACATAGGCAATCAGCAATGGGTTCAATCAGAGATGGGTCATGCATGCAGCATTCTTGGAGGTGGTATTCGATCGAGCCTGGACCGAGGGACTCCTCCTCAAGCTCTTCAGCACCCCCACAATCACATATTTCCTGAGGATAGTTCAATTCTTTCTAGAGGAGAGTATGTTCCACGTCGACAACGCGGGCTGCATTTCTGGGAAAAGAAATATTCTCGCCGGAGTCTCACAGGGTTCCGTCCTATCGCCGCTGCTCTTTTCAGTCTTTGCGGACGACATTCCACGAGTCCCGGGCCCCGAGCTGTACCTCTACGACGACGTCACCAAGTTCATCGCTCCACCCGGAAACCCGAATTTGGCTGCTCAAAAATTGCGGACACAGCTCGACGCCCTGGACGTGTAGATGACCGACTGAAAACTACAGCGAGTCGAAGGAAAGGTGAGCACATAACGTTCTTAAGAAAACCAAAAGCAGGCGTCGGCCCTCCCTTGCACCTGGGAGTGGAATCCACCCCGCGGAGGGACAAGGGGAAATACCTAGGAGTAATACTCTACAAAAGGCTGAGATGGCCCCACCATATTAACTACGCCACCGGTACAGCAAAAGCCATTGCTTCAGCTCTCAACCCCATCCTTCAACCTTCAGCATCCTTGGAATTGAAAACGAAGAAAATAATATGCTTCACGATGATTCCTCCCCTATTAAGCTAAGCTGCCCCGGTGTGGCTAAAGGCAGCTAAATCTAACCTCAAAAAAATACAGACCGCCGAACACAAACCATTAGAAAAATGGTTGGGGGTCCTTGGTTTGTAAGCAAATTTGTTAGCAAAATTTTGCAAAAGCAGGTCATAGAGAAGGAGGATACCCTGGCTGAGACAATAAAACCCCCTCCTTAAGGGCCAATGGGATTACGCCTCAGGAGACATAACGAGGCACAGAAAGCCTGCGAGCCCGTAAAGCCACGTTGACGCCACAAGACCCATCCCTGCGTAGAAGGTAAAAACAAAAAATATCTGTGGAGGAGATAGAAGAAAATAAGAAAATAAAGATGCAGATGAAGAAATAAGATCGAAGAGAAAAGATAAAAATAAAATATAATTACGAAAGTAAAAATATTCGGAAAAAATAAATCACCAGAAATCCATCATACTAGCCGCCAGCTGTAAATAGCCTCCGGTTGGAGACACATCGCAGAAACTCCTGACGAACTGAGATACCTTCCTTCCAGGGAGGGGAATACCGAAAAAATTGCAAAGAGAGTTGATAGAATTGACAGAATACTAAATGGTGTGACAGAAGGGCGGACATTCGGTAATCTAGGAAGAGCCAGCAGAGAAACATGTCTTTCTGACGGAATGAAAGGGATAAAAACGATATGACGTACTGAACAAGGAAATGTTATGGGGCAAAATTTTCTTTTATTTTGTGAAGAAATAATTTAAAATATCGTTATAATATTTTCGAAACAGTTTGCTATTCTATTCCAAATGTGCTAGTAAAAATTATACACCCAATATGATTCACATGCACATTTATATTTTTCTGGATCTCTCGTTAAGGAAATGGTCCTTTGATTTATAGTAAATAAAGTTTGGCAATAGAATTGGGTGCTACCAAAAAAAATACACTGAAAATTTCGAGCTACAACGAGCCATATTTTTAGTGTTTGGCAACTACTTCATTTGTTGCGAAAACATGTGCCTGTCAACATTGGGATTAAAA
Organism: Hetaerina americana; assembly: GCF_022747635.1. Lineage (NCBI taxonomy): Eukaryota > Metazoa > Arthropoda > Insecta > Odonata > Calopterygidae > Hetaerina > Hetaerina americana. The sequence goes on along the minus strand of NW_027287427.1, from coordinate 37,642,651 downwards.
ATGAATTGTTTTCGAAGAGGCGAAGGATTAAACCACTTAGTCAAACTCATTACCTCTGCCACAGCTAATGATTTAACAGCTAACGTGCACTTGCGGCTTACTCATAGTCGTCATACACGATTCCTTCATTGAACGCGTGGTCACCATAAACTGACATGCATATCATTCTGTTACATGAAGACCCACGCACAGTGTTAAAAAATTGTAGGTATCTTTCTAAAATTACAAAAAAACCTGTACTGCCGAGCTTTTAGCTTCTCTCTACACTCTTTAAATCTTGATGATGGCGCTGATTATCTTGCTCAGATTGGCAGGCAATTGTATTATGCTAAAAAGGAAAACATCATTCGCGATCACAAAAAAATTCTCATTTTTTTTCTAACAGAAATAACTGTTTTCAATGTACCTTTTACAACGCAAACGCATTATAAAACTAATAATTCCCTGATACCTTTTGCATAATTAGTGGCATGCATCACCCAAACACCCACAAAATCGACTGGCCACTGTACGTTATTGAAGTACGTGAACATTCATCTCATACTATGGTATTTTCATTTCAAAGTGTTTCGAGGAATTTCATTAAGAATTGAACATAAATTTACCAGTCAAACCGTTTCCGTTTTTCTATGCCAAAGGCATTAGAAAAAACTATATCAATCCTAATTTCTGAATCAAATTCTTTTCCCCCGCATGGGGGTATCCAGAGTGTACGATCCTGCGCCCAAAAACCTGCCTCACGTTAAGTCTGTAAGTGAGGGTGATATATGGATAAGTACGGTATACGGAAAAGGTGAATGAGGAAAGGCGGACGAGAATGTGTTCGGGGAAGTGAAGAATGCGAGGGGGGTGAGGGAACCTTCGGAAGGACGAGAGAGAGACAAAGTCAATAAAAAAACAAACTCCCCTTAGCTGTAAAGCGATTTCAAAATATTCCAACACCGAAACCACCCGGCACGGTCTTTGGCACGCGTCAAAGGGCGCGCGCATCTTCGAACCTAGCCTCTTTTTTTTCTCTCCCTCACGTCCCCTCCCCGCTGAGCATAAACCCACGCCACCACCACCACCAACTGGTGCACCATGTATCGCTTCGTCGTCGGAAATATCCTCTCCATGTTTCGCGCCCCCCTTGCCACCCGCCCCCGAGGGAGGAGGGTTTGGCGACCGCGTCCGACCACCCACGGCGCAATCAACCCTTTAACGAAAAATAAAAGAAAAACACGCCGCACTCACCCTCTTCCTCCCTCCGAGTCACGCAGCCGCACCCATCCCCCACTGGTCCGCCTAACTCAGACGAGGGAGGGGGGGTGCAAAACTCCCCACCTTGCGGAAAAACCTACCAAAGGCGGAATTACAGGGGATTACACAATGTTTTCCGGGAAATATCCAGGTTTTCCACATGAGGAAGACCGGAAAACCGGACATCGACGTCCTCGCACAAATTAAAAATATAATTTATTTTTAAAATTAGTAAATAAGTTTTCGATTAAAGAAATAGGCACATGGCAGACCAGGAAGAACTATTTGAAAAGAAGAATGGCTTCATAATCGCATTCAGTTTTAAAACGTTTAGAAATTCCAGCCGGAAACAAACTAACTGAGAAGCTTCATGCTATCCCTGCTGCATCCTCCTATCCCTCATCGCTTGCCTAACATTCTCCCCTGTCACAGTCTTCAACGTCTCGTCGCCAATCAAAACGCTCTGCATCCATTGTATGAGAGAAAATTAACTTCTTTCAAGGGGTAGAACTGCAAACCTAGTTTTGCAAGATTTTGCTAGGCTTTTCTTGATGCAAAACTTGTTTTAGGTTCCACTGCCGGGAATATAGTAACGTCGAAAGAGAACAAAGAAGGCGTATGAGTGTACCTAGAGTGAGTGCGAGTGTGAGCTCTCGCGTTTTGACGCTTGACTCTTATATTTTGACGCCAGTCGGGCCTTGAATTTTTAAATTAATTTTCCCGCAAATCATTCGACAGAAAGTATCCCACTCCACTCCATTTCATTTATTTTTTTGATCTTTTTTTTACAACCTTACCAGTCGATTTTTCTCAATAATTTACAAATATAAGAGATTTCCCGTTCATGCATAAAAGTTACGTCGTAAAACTTGATTCGACTTGTTAATTAATCACTCATGCTCTGCGTTGAATGATAGTTACAGCGTCCGAGTCGTAATAAAATGATGAAAGTTATATGCATTTTGGACAGCGTTCCCTTCAACTGTCAGCAATTCGTAGCGCCACATTCAGCTGTTCATGTAGGAAATGAAGCAATATTTACTTTATGATTCCACAGATTTTGAAAACAATTTCCGGAAGAATCACAAAGTTTCTATTTTTTTCATTTCCAATATGAATCAAATCCATAAAGTTTCACCTGAAACCATCAATTTTCCATACAATAAATCATGCCATCAGCAATATGACTCACAGCTATCCTCCGAATACCATAAGAGCTCGTCGTTGCCCATTCCAATTATACTGTTTAGTTCACCTAGTTCCATAATAGTTTCTTTTTTTAGCCCATTCTCTGTCTTCATCAACATTACCCTTCTACATAATTAAAACCATTTGCAGACCATGATACATATTGAAAGGTTGATTCTTGGGCAGTCGGGGCATCAGGATCGGAGTTTCAACATCATTACTTTTCCACACCTTGGAGACTTCGTCAGGGTGTGATTTTCACACCCTGACGAAAGGCACGTGTAACGTCATTTTCATTCCCCTTTCCGGGTGTGACAGTTACACCCTGAAATAGCATCCAGGAGGGGATAAGAAACGTTCGTGTGGCTCATAATCCTGACGCGGTAGACCAGGATAATAGCGCTTTCCACATTCCTCCGCCAATTGTCTCACCTTCTCGAACGCCTCAGTGTTTTGCATTCTATAAGACTCTCGCATCCTTATCCGAGTCCGCACCTCAAAGCCTTGTTTACTAATAATGAACATTTTTATGCTCAATTCACCTCCTCTTAATTAACTTCTCAGTCAGAAGCTATATTTATGGGTAGAATTATAGGATTCGACCAAGTGTTGATCGAGAAATTTGTTTAAATAATTCATTTTCTATCATTAGAGAAAATAATTACGCACCATCGTTGCCAGCGTGAGTACTTCTACATGACTTAGACACATTTTATTTGTCCCATTTCCTTCTTCAGCTCCAGCATCCACATAATATCCAGTCCCCTTCTAAGTATTAAGTTTAATTATTACCCTCCCTTAAGTTCAGTTCACTCCTTTCTCTAGCATTTGTCTTACCTAGGTTTAAGGACTTTCTTTTAATTTACTCTCTTGGATTTAAGCTACATCAATTGAAAGTTTACCCCTGCATCATGCAGTTTACACTAGCATCATTGGTGTAATTGAAAATGTAAAGAATGATCAAGGGTTTCATAAAGATTCCGCTTAGCTTCACATGGAGAATTATTTGGCTTGGGACAAAATGGAATGGTTGAGTAAAACTCAGTTATAAGAGTAGAATAAAATTCTTTTCATCTTCCATCTGTACACTCCAGTAATCTTCAATTGAAGTTTTTGGAAAATTTTAAGAGGTGGGACTTTTAAAAATATAAATAACGGTGAAGTAACGTCAAGGACTTCATAGCCTCACACGAAGGATGATTAATTTCCGGACAAAATAGAACGGTTTAGTTTTTAGTATAACACAGTTACGACATCGGAATAAAATATTTCTCATTACGATGAAACCGTATTTATAAGTATTTATCTCCGCGCTCCACTATCCGGTTCATCGTGACGCTTGCACAATAGTGGATGTTCTCCGTCAACGCTATGCTGTTCACTAATATTCGGGAAATAAAGCAGTTTATTATTGGCTCTTGATTTCCTCGGAAACCATTTTGTTTTTCAATATTCATGGCAGAAATAGCCTCAATTAGTCAGTATTACGACTCATTCGTTCGAGACTCAATCGAAAACACGAAACTATCACTTTAAAATCCTTTTCAAAGTCTGCAATTCGCTTAACCACTCATTTTTCTTGCAGTAATAAAGTTAAAAAAAATGCGAGGGAAGGCGCAATTAAATCACGTGCCATCGGCACTCTTTTAAAACAATATTTATTCAAAAATTTCACCACATAATTTAAATTTTATAATTTTATTGTTTGGATGCTGGAAAGGAAGTGAAGGCCTCACGAGGCATGCCGAGGCCTTTGAGGGAATCCGGAACAATACAACTTAATCATGTCTGCAACAATGAAGGCGAGGTTATTGAAGGAGACGTCCGCCGCGTGACTCATTCGACAGCCAATGAGGGGGCGGCAAAGTTTGTAGAAAGAACATGACGAAATCCGAATACTGTAAAATGCATACGATAAAATAGCAAACCCATGTTCCACGAGGTCAGGTGCATGACTCAACAAGGGGCTCGTTTTTATATTTGATTTCTCCATAGGTATGTAATATGGGGAAAGCGATGAATTTATGAATAATTATCGACTTCGGGACCTCAAAGGTTTATTTAGTTTTGAGGTCCCATGCCCACGTCTCCAATGTAATTTCCAATTTTCCGGGAAAATAGAATGACCCTGAGTAACTTGTGACATAATTATCATTTCTACCATTTCTCTCTATCTCCCCCTGTTCCACCCAGTTTATCAGCTGGGTTATTTTATGAGGCGACGAGCTACTTTACATAGGAACACATGCCTTCATCCACGACAAGCATCGTCCTGTTTCACTATCAAAGAGACATCAACACATGTTAATCTCTTAGGAAGAATTTTTATAATGATATGGAAATACTTGTGCGACGAATTAATTACATCTTCTCTGAACTGTAATTTTACGCAAATTACTATGCGTGGGGTTGTTCATGTGAAATTTTCTCTTTGCTGGAAGTTGAAATGACTCAGATCTAAGCGACTTCGATCATAATTTTCCTTCTGCGGCGGCTTCGAGTTTTAAAGGGTGACTGATAGCGCAATGCGAACAAACTCATAAAATGAACAGAGATAAACAAATTATAGATAATGAAACACCAAAGCCTGAGCACAGCGTTCAGAAACACAGGAAGTGGCTGGCTTAGATAGTAGAAATCCTAAAAGGAAGGTCTCCATTTTCTCAGATATAGAAAAAATGTTTTAGAAAAAATATTGTTTCTATTAAAAACAGATAAACAAAATATTATTTCAACGGATTAGAAAAAATCAATATTTTATGCATAATTTTATACCTTAAACATTTCTACATTTTTCGACACAACTTTTATTTCGGTGGATGCATTTTTGCAGGCGCGGGAGCAGTTTTTGTGTGCCCATGTTATACCAGCTCGCCCCTGTCGTTGAGGAAGAGTTTGAACTCACATTTAAGTTCTTCATCGTCACTTGTTGCGGGTGACGAAACCTGGGAATAACACATCACAATCACTAGAGTGACGGCATTCCTATTCGCCCAAGTCGGAAAAATCCAAAAAAAATACATACTGTTGGCAAAATCATGGAAAATGTGTTTTGGAATAGAAATGGGGTATTGATGGTTGACTTCATGGCTCCTGAGATCGCAATGAACGTAGGAAGGCATTATGAGACAAAGAAACAACTCAAGACTGGCGATTTACTCGTAGAAGCGAAGATGAGGAATGTTGAGCAAGGGCGTGAGTTTTCTCCACGACAACGCTCGCCGCCACATCACCCGTCAAATCTTGACATTCCTGCAACAGTTTGGATGGGACGTCATCACCCAACCAACCGCCCTATATTCCGGGCTTGGTGCCCACTGGATGCCACTTATTTCTTGGGTTGAAATAATATTTGGCCGGAAAGCAACTAAGCGAAAATGACACTGTGGCGAGTTGATGAGACATGGGCAAACAAAAACTGCTTAAGTACCTACAAAAATGCATTGACCGAAATGGCAATTATGTAGAATCATGAAAAAATATTTAAAATTTAAATGATTTCCCAAATATTGAAATTAAACGTTCTATCGATAAAAATATTAAATACCTTACTTTTGGGATTACACTCCCAATTATCCGCTTGACCACAAATAACGCACATTAGCGTTTTCACAGCAGGTTCAAGAAGAAAAATATTCATTGGACGAGGAAGATGGACAATAAATATTCTAATATCAGTGGATTGACATAAGTAATTACTTTGGAAGGTAAGTGCTACTGCACAATTGATTTTCTATATCTTTATTGGTTCCAGATGCACGATAATTGTGGCGCTCGTATTTTATTTTTATGAACGTGCCCGTCTCGGAACTAAAGATAGTCATCGCTAGCTGAAATATAATTAATGCTCACAGCACATACTTTTTTTAAAAGTCTTGTCATAAAGATGCATTGGCACAAAACTATAAGTAATAAGACGTATCCTCGTAAGATTGAAGGACGTGTTAAATTCTAGCTAAATGGGAATAAGTGTGAAGAACGTGAAACGGAGAAAAAGAATATCGTAGTCGTTACCCTGCGGTAAAGGCTGGTTGAAATCTTCGCAGATACCGAAACAACCGAAGTGTATTTAACTTTATTCAATATTAAAAGTGCATGTTCAGCAGGATGGGCTGTTTAATTTTGTTTTCTCGGTCTGTAGTTTTCCTTGGGAGCGCCTAATGGTTTTCTGGCCAGTTTTTAAAGTTGCAAAACGCTTAGAAGCTAAAATGATTTCGTATTTAATTTCAATTGATTAAATTTACTTATTTAAGTAATCAAACCAGAATTTTTGAGCCACAAATATCTTCAATGTGGATATACAAGATTATAAATAGACACATGATATCAGTAAATACGCGGATGAGGATTGAAACAAAATTGTTGAATTTCAGAAAATAAATACTTGTTTATTCCAATATATGTGGAATAACCAAGTATTTATTTTCTGAAATGAATCGCTTCCACAAAGTGACGTCTGAAACCATTCTGTTAAAATTGTTGAATTTGTGAAATGTATGTTATGTATGTATGTTATGTATTCAAATATTTATATTATCCTTTTTTCCCGTAAGGATGAAAGCACGCGATTAACATAATAGAACACATAAAACTTTTAGAAACAAAACGGTGTCATGGAATGATGTTTGCAAAACTTCAGCACTAGTATTCCAAAAATTATCATACTCACGAGAATTTTGAGCCCATACCAGGAAACGGGAACTTGTGTCTAAATGCGTCCAGTAATGAGGTGCTAAAGTGTAACTATGGATGAAATTTGATCAAAATCAAATCAATACAGCATTGTGAAAGTCTATTCGGCTATTGGTGGGTTATTTGCTCGAAAAGTGTGGGAATGAAATGAAATCGACGAAGAAAACAACATGAACATGTAGAAACTTCATATTTTACTAAAATATTGAAATGATAACGAGGTACAGATGAACATGAATGCGAATTTGCCTGCTCTCCTCCTTTTTTTCAGACAAGAAAACCTTGAAAATAGTATGGAGGGTAACCGTGGATTGGAGGTTTTTGAGACGTGAGTTTGGAGAAGGATCAAAAAAGTGAAATAGATGGGAAGAACAACAAACGAATTTCTGAGTATGACAGGTGCGGAGAGAGGACTATTGGGAGAAATTCATAGATGACAGGATATATAGATGCAGGGATTTTAGTTTAGCGCTGAAATGTTGAAGACTGTTATGGAGGGGAAAAAGATGAGTAAGCATGGTAGGGAGGTGGTGGAAAATAAAGACACGTTGAAGGAGGGAATGGAGGGAGACTACAAGTATTCGAAGTTGAAGAATAACTTACTGCAGTGCTATGTTTTACAAGGGTATTAAGTAGTATGAACAAACGGAAGGTCTCTTAATACGTATATACGTAATAGTATTAATGGACCGTCCTAAGCTTGCCGTATTAAGCGGAGTACCTTGAATGAGAGATGGTTCTGTGGAGGTTAAGGTTTGTGTTAATCAAGGATTAGAACGGGAATATTTGTTAGTGACTGTTTCCATCAAAAAAGCTACCTTAACCGATAGTCCTACATTAATGAGAAACTTAAAAACTTATATAAGACGTCCTGAGAAACAATATATTGCCCTTCTGATCAGCTGAATCTGAGACATATGTCGTTATTTATTATATTCACACAGACTTCATAGAACCGATTCAGGATCCAAATAATCCACCGTAATTAATGTCATATCCGACTTATATTTAGGACGTGTGTGTGTTACTCTATGGTTAAAAAAAGGATGATGAACTAATTTCCTCCGTCCATCATCACCTCTCCCCTCTCCTCAACGTTTATCGCTGTAACAACCGAATAATTAATCACATAAAAATGGTAAGTACTTGGTACTTTTTGACTATGCGAAAAATATATTCAATCAAGATCTCTAAGTTATTGAATTATCCTACAAAATATAGAGAGTAAAGCTCTTATTTTCCAATTGCACATAGCAATTATGTATTTCACCCTCGGAAAATTTAAATCCAAAATCACCATCATGGTGAGAAAAACTACGTGCCAACAATGAGGAAGGGAACCTACATTCCTCAAGCGGTTAAAAAGTCGCCTTCTGGATAAAAAGGAATTTAGGAAAGAGGTGAAAGGTATATCACTCCAATTTTTGAATTAATTGTTCTTTTAACTAATCACGGTATCGTGCGCTCTCATGCCCTCTGTTTTACGTTATAATGTGAGAAATTGAATGAAAAATAAAAAAATCCACGAACTGAATATTCCTTCCCATCTACCAAGGGGTGCAAGGGGGGATGCGGCGATTTTCCAGAGAGTCCCCGCGCAACCCATGGCTTCGTCCACACATATTTAAAACTACACTTCGGAACGACTAGGATATCATCTTTCTAAACAGTCAAACGCAGTGACGCCATGTTGAAATTGAATTCCAGGTAACTATGGTGTTTATTTTTCAATCGAACCATTTCTCGAATGCACGGAATGTTTCAGGCGTAACCCCACCGACCTCGCGGGAGTGTCCCCGTGGCATAAATAATTCTCCGCGCAACCGCGAGGTCCCCCTACGCCTCGAACAACCGCCCTCTCGATTTTGGTTTTTCCAGTAAGTAATTAAAGCGTCGAGTGCGCATGCGTTCTTATCTCGCCTTGGGGGATATTTTTCCGCCCTTGCCACTTTGATCCTTCCGACTACAAACCGGCGCTGATGCGACCACCCCCCTTCCTCCAACCTCCCGCACCGCTTTATCTACACACGAGATGATGACACACGCAATAGAGCGCGCCATCTTCCGCCCGTTTCGCAACCGGTGCCTCCTTAAATTTCGTCACGCGTGATGAAACGCACTCGATCACGGGGGTGCTTGCATCGAGACGAATCGCAATCAAAATACATGTAGCGAAATGTAAGTCGTGAGCGGGCCTTGGAAACGGCAAAAAGTTACCTATGTATACAAGAAAATATTTTGCATAAACAGAAATTTCGAACTGACGCGGATGGGGAAAAAGAAACTTTCCCCAACCGTGACATTGAGATAGAAGAGATTTACATGCAAACACATTTAAGATGGCGTATGATTGATACCTAAATAGGGGCATTCGCAAAAAGTACGTATTCGGGGTGTAGTCATATTGTTGCAATTGCCTCTGAACTAGATTTCCAATCCCAAAGCCCGAGTTTGAATTCCGGTGGTTGTATAATTTTTGTCATGTGGGTAGACATTTGATTGAGGTACGCCGTACGCCAGATGGGACGTTCAATTATATACCCCTTGGCGTATTTCGTTTAGAGAGTTCTCGAATGCCGACCCTGAGTTTCATTCCACCCTTCCCTCATTCCCTGAAAATCATCTCTGCTAAATTACCAACCTATCCCCAATGGCGTAAACGACCTCAACTGTCGACCGCCACCCCTGATAGCTACTACTAAAGCTGGGCACAGTGAAGTGCATTTACAAATAAAAAGCCTTCGATAAGGATGAAAACTCGTCCCGCCATCTTTCCGGGTGATTCTATCTTTATAAATAATGGCACTCCTCTTCTCTGCTTCCACGTAACTTGCACTTTAAATGGGAACTAATCAGAGCGATTTTTGAAAAGGAAAAGATAATGCATTTACAGGGAATTCAACCCTAATTTCAGCAATCTCTGACTATTCATCTTATTTGTGCCGATATAGTTTAGCTTATACTCAAACGGAGGATCCGAAGTTTTGAAAATGAATCATATCACTCAATGATAATATTCATGTTTGAAGATGACCGCTTTTGTAATTTTTTTGCGAATTACATTGCTCTAATGGAGGAATGATATAATTTTTTCGCCAATTGGATAATTTTTCGGAAAAAAACGTTCTAGACCATTGTGTTAAAAAAGCAACGGAGTTTGTAAAAATCATCAGAGAATATAAAACATTTATGGCAAAGGTTTTTATCGGCAGTATAAAAAATAATAAAATTTTAAAGACCAATACAGACTTTTGGTTTGGTTTGCAGATTACATATTGGATTAGGGTATGGAATATAAAACCCTAGGGAAGCCCTTCTAAGGATAACGAATCCGACAACAAGGCTGGAAGTCCCCGATGACGCAAAAGATTTTCACGACCAGGTTAGCTTAGTGGGCAATGCGCCTGACCACCCGAGGTCCAAGGTTTCGAGCCCCGCCTACGTCATGGGTGTTGTATTCTATTTTGTGAGCACTTAAATGGAAAGAAGGACCTCACAGTCTTCATTTCCGTTAATAATTACTCTATCATCAATTTTTTAAATCTCAATTACATCAACGTCAGATGAGAAGGATAATGAAATACCTGAAAAACATCGAATGGGCTTAAGACAATGACACGTGAGGAAGAAACAAAAGATATCATCTCAAAAATTAAAAAAAAAGTCGAGCAGGGAATGGAAGATAAAGGAGATGGAGAGGATGAGGTTGTTGAGAGGGAAGGGTAGACGAAGAGTTGAGGAAGGGGGTGTCGGTTGGGAGGGAGGGAGCAAAAAACGGGTGGGGGTGTCGGTTCTAAAAAAATGAAGGAGGAATAATACTGTTCTCCTTGCCTCCTTCTCACTCCTTTTTATTGGTCGAGGAGCCGCGGTTGCAATCTATCTCATGATTTACGAACCCTGGCGTTGAGTCTCGCGGAGTAGGAGACTAGTAAGAGGGTAAAAATAAAGGGAGTCAAGCGGGAGAATACCCCTTAAACACACCCTCGCCACTCACCGCACACCATGAGGGTAAACACACACATATCGGAAAAAGACCCAGCGTACCAGGGGCCCAACCAGGTCCAAGAATGCTGCAAGTTGTTGGAAAGACTGAGGGAGACCGGTGAGGAGAAGGTTAAGGCGACTGTGCCGAAATTAAAGACTAAATAAATGAAAAATAGGTGAAAAGAGATGAAATGAACAATAAGGAGTCAAAGGATAGGGACAAGGTGACCATTGATCTTGAATTGACGGGTTACAGTTACTCTGAGCAAATCATAATAAACATTAAACCTAGCCATTCAGCATTCCACCTAGCAATCAGAATCTGTGAACAGATCAATGAAAGGTGCAAAAAATAGGGAAAACGTTGACTTTGAAGGGTTGCGAGACATGGGTGAATACTATATTGCAATGTAACTCGATGCGAAGAGTCATCAGCTCAATCACGATGTCGATGGAGACGGAGCTTATAATATCCAAGCTAATCGCAAATGAATAAAATCTACAAAAATATTGGCACGAATAAAATTCGCAATTTGTTCCGTCAACATGACTTTCCACGAATAACTAGTTGTACTTATATTTCTCAAAATGTTCATGTTCATCTGCAACCAAACAATTCATGTCCCCGGGGAATCCAATACCATTAACCATTGGAGCGAAGAGGAAGAATGATCATCTTATGAGTATATGGCTGCGTAGATTTTCGCGGCGGTGGCTTGAAGAATTCTGCATGTCCGGGTTTTCACCGCGTTGTTGTTTGAAGCCGACAACAGTTTCGCCGAAGTTTCATCCGGCGTCTTCAGGTCGAAGATGAGGGACTCAGATTTTGGCCGTCCTTATATAGGTGGTCCCGTCCAAGTGCTGCTCTCTGATTGGTCCTTTTTCGGAGGACTCTCTTCCACGCGTTGTGGAGATGGTAGCCTTCATCTCTATTGAAATTCCCCCATCTCTATTGAAATTCGCCGGGTTTTTTTTTCCATCGCCCATCGCCAAAAACCCGGCGAATTTCAATAGAGATGAAGGCTACCATCTCCACAACGCGTGGAAGAGAGTCCTCCGAAAAAGGACCAATCAGAGAGCAGCACTTGGACGGGACCACCTATATAAGGACGGCCAAAATCTGAGTCCCTCATCTTCGACCTGAAGACGCCGGATGAAACTTCGGCGAAACTGTTGTCGGCTTCAAACAACAACGCGGTGAAAACCCGGACATGCAGGATCATCTTATGAGTTCGAGGGAACATGAATGAAAACCGCATCCGATCCCTTAAATTACCATCATTACGTAGTAGCATGACAGTAATAGATACAAGGTTGGAATGCAATATTAACTACCCGTCGACTTTCATAATACATCTTTCGCATCATTAACTAAATGTTAAGCGCCGTCCGTCCGTTAAAATGCGTGAGTCCATTCAACTCACATAGTAAGGTTAATAATAAAATGAGGGATAAGATAAACGTTGTAAAATTCACCAAAAAGTTTTATTTATACGGTATTACCGGTTTTGATCACATAGGTAGTACCTTCAGGCACAATTCTTTAAAAGGGCATGGGTCAATATATATGTGTGAAGGTTCCGAGAGAAAGAAATGGGGAGGGGGAAGATGGGAGGGGACATTCGGTCGTGGTTCCGAGGAAGTGGGAGGAGTTAGGGGAAGTGAGGACAGGAGGTGAAAGGGGGGAAGCTTGAAGAGGATTGAATTTTACCAAGTTTGTCTTATTCATCAAGATGAATGTTCACAAGGTTGAGCCCGACACCATTGAAAAAATTAGTAATAAAAATTTTATAATAAACCGACGAAATGGGACAGTTACCTCGCAAATATGAGCAATTCTGTCAAGAACCGTCCAAAATACAACTCTAAATGGTAGGCTACCCATGATGATGAGCATTGCCTGAGCAATGTATACTTATGCGCTCCGGACTAACTTTGTTAGAGTAAATCATTGAACCCTTTGAGCGTAGAATGCGTGCATACTTTCAACAGAGTGGAGCGATCGATCATCCTTCTCACCGCACTCAAGTTCCATCTCAGTCCGCACCTGGGTCACTAGATTTTTTTATACCGCCAAACAAGCATCGAGAGAAGCTAAAACTATTTCTGAGTCTTTAGCCGTAAAACGCCTTTGGGAGGAAGGTTCGACAAGTTTTAGACTTCGTACACTTTACCTTGTTCATTGGATCTTCTTCTTCGCTTTCTAGGGAAGAAAAAAATCCATCTATCTGCTTTGATTCGTGAAATGTGGTAGAAAATAAAAAGAATTTCCTCCGAAATTCATGAAACTCAATACTACCGTTAATAGTAATCAGTGCAAAAAATTATAAGAAAACGACCGATTAAACTTTGCGATTAAATACTAAGAATACAATCCAATGCATTTAATAAAGGGGCGGACAATAACAGCAATATTATGTTTTATACAATTTTAAATGGGTTCTTAATTATTGGAAAGGTCCTATCTACCAATCTTGTAATACGCGAGTTTATAATTTCCACATTTTTTCCTTTAGAATGCAGATATGTTTCAAAATATCTTTCGCTTGCTTTGGACTGTAGGGATTCTTCACAACGTAGGAGTCCAGATTAATGTTGAAGCCTTTTCTTTGCAAATTTGTTTTTTAGGGATAATTTATGATGAGCTATAAAAATTTGGTCTTTTTTGAGCTTTAGCCATGTAAATATTACATAATAGCCTCTTCTCACTGATTACAACATTCAGTGATGTAACACTTCCTTATTTCCAATGTCATCTTAGAACATATCACGAACATTGGTTATTGCTCCTAAAACAGTAAACCACACACTGTTAGGTATTGTTAACAAGGTACGCACGCTGCCTGGGATCAGGCGCTTTTGCAGCAGGCGGCTACAACACTGTATGATCCCAGTGGGATAGCTGTTCAAGTGGTGTCCTTTTTATAAACTCTACGAAGACAAATTATGGAATGTTATGTTGTACATATCACCTATCCTATATGTATAATATACGAGGGTCATCCGGAAAGTAGTACCCGTTCGTGCCGCATGAAGTGCTGACGACGCGAGTAGCCGCTGGACGAGGTCAGATAGCTTCAGTGGCTTGTCTGCCTTCTCTGAGCCAAGTTGCGTGACGCTAGCATTGCCTGTGTTGTTTCTGTGATTGTTTACAATGTTTAAAAAAATTGAGAACGCCGCCAGTTGTGAAGTGAGGGCAGTGATTAAATTCCTCAATGCAAGAAACGTTCGCCCATGTGATATTCATCGCCAATTAAAGGAGGTGTATGGAGACAATGTAATGGACGAGTCGTCTGTTCGGCGGTGGTGTCGCAACTTCAACATGGGGAGGGGGAACACACACGACGATGAGCGTTCGGAGAGACCGTCTGTCATTACAGACCAACTGGTGAGCTCAGTTGACGAATTCGTGAGGAACGATCGGCGCCTCACAATTGATGACATCTGTGAGCATTTTCCCAATGTTTCTCGAACAATTGTTCATGAAATTGTTAAACACCATCTGCATTATGCAAAAATTTGTGCAAGATGGGTCCCTCGCGTATCTCAATGAGCTGGCGGCGAAGGACTATGCAGCAGGAATACAGAAACTTGTCACACGTTATGACAAATGCCTTAATTTGCTTGGAGATTATGTTGAGAAGTAGTTTAAAGTATCCTCTTTCAAATAAAATTTTTTATGTTTGTTAATATTTACTTTTGTGTCTTTATTTCACGAACGGGTACTACTTTCCGGATGACCCTCGTATGTAAGTGGAAGAATGTAATGGAAAAGATATTAGGCCACCACGAATAATTACCATTTAATTTCGACTACTAATGCAAAAGCAGAACTACTGGAATTTTAGATAGGATTATTCAACAATATATATAATAAGGACAATAAAAAATCGCCAATTCTGGGCCGCGAAAAACCTTCATACGCGGGAATTGAAGCCGCAAACTGTGGATTAGCAAGCGAGGGTGTTGTTACGTCACCACCAAGACCGGCTTAGATATCGAAAGTGAATGGCGTGTGGATTAAGATAGCTTGTGTCCAGGAATACCAGAGAGTGAGATAGAAAAAGTCGCGCGGGGAATGGAAGCAGAAATTAGATTCATTTGCATAGTAACATCTTTAACAATTTTTTGGCTAAAGGTACTTTCTGGTTTCAATTAATTTTTTGAAATAGTAGAGTCAGATATGAGATAAGATCGTCGTACACGTTAAAAACACTATCAGAAGCATTGAAATTTTCATTCGATGCCACCCACACGTCGGCAACAGAAAATTGCACATGAAACGCCTTCGTGCGCGACGGGTTCCGCGAAACCCGCGATTATCTCGCGAAAAGCGATTTGAAGTGCGTTCCTCATCCTCTCTATAATCTAGACCTAGCCCAATGTGACTTTTTTTCCGGTTCCCCAACGTAAAGACACACCTCCGTGGAAAGCGTTTTTCTTCGCCAGAAGCAGGTGTAACTGAACATACCCAAGTTTGGTTACCGATTCCTCCGCTGTTTAACTCATGCGCCGAAGAAATGGTACGAAAGACGAAGGAAGTGCTTGGGAGTAGGGATGAAAGTGGTCGGGGAGATAAGTCCGTTACCTCTCAGAGTAATAAAGATATAGTTATCAGTCAAGGGATTACAGTCACCGGTGAGAGTATGGGGATTGATGTGAGATGTGAAGACCGTACGTAAGAAAAAGAAAGTAATGAGAGTATAAATAAGTGGTGAAGCTAAGTCAATATCCACAGTAATAGGCTCCAATATAAGAGGTGAAACAGATTTGTTTCGACATCGTTATGGACAACAATGGATACAAAATATATGCGCTATTGAGAGAAACATTGCAATAATTGGACTCTTGATGTCGGCACTCTGAATAGTAGAGTAAGGAATAGATTAATGATAATTTAAATAAGGCGCGCGTTGATATGATGCCTCTAAGCATGAAAGCGGGAAAGGGGTTGAGCGTTGACTGAAAGTTTCATGTGAAGTGAGTAGTACGAAGAAAATAAGTTAAGTGAAGAAGAAAACCTGATTAGAGAGGTTGACATATGATGAAACTGGGAGTTTGGAAAAGCGGAAGCTTACTTATGACTTCACACTGATTCTCTCGAAGTGCTTTACGAAGAATTTAGGGCAGACGTCAGTGACTGACTCCAAGGGACACATGCACACCACAATGAGAGGATGAACACAATCACACACCCATTTTTCTTCGAAGTTGTTCTACACATTCTGTCCACCCCATAAAAGTTCAATGAGAAACCCTTGGGCTTTTTGTCATGATAATAACTAAAATGTGGCTAAAAATGATAAACAGTTTTTTAAAAACCACAAAGTAAAAAAGCCTATGGCCTTGAATCAGAGGGAAAATGAATTTGTTAGTGTATCATTTTGTATGAGAAAAAAGTTAATCCATGGGCATATCGATTAAAGAGTACATTTTTAAGATTTCTGTTACAATAACTGTTCGAGATATCAACGTAGTGATGGACTTGAAGTACTTCATTGTTGTCAGTTGGACAAAAGAACGGTTGAAGCATTTGTAATAAATTTAATTTAACCTGGCGGTCAGTCTTCTGGCGTCCAACATGCTCACCTAATTATCAGTGTGTAGTAACGTAAAATAGTAAGCCAAAACTTTCTTCATTTTTTTCACTACCACGTCCTCGAACTATGTATGACCCTCACCAATCACAATTCCTTCAGGTGACCCTGCATGAACGACGCCTTACTTTGTTTTGACCGTGACAGTTTAAGTATTTCACGTGATGAGTAAGGCTCATTTGCATTTCTCAAGAGAGTTTAACAGAGGATCCGCTTACCTGTGTCTCTTTAGGTTTACGTGTGTAATACTGCATTTATTTCCACGCAGCATTCAATGCACCTTAATTTTAAACATGCAAATCCCTTGATAGAGGTATTTTGTCATCCGCATGGTTCGCTTTTCTCAATGCATTAAACACGCCATGCTTTTGTAATTCGTTGCGGAATTCGGCATTCACCGAACGGATATTTGTGCTCATACAGGCATCGGCCCCCTGTCTCATGGTTAATACCTGGAGATACTTAGATCCTTACGTATGATTCTTATGGTCAGACAAAAATTATCATCGATCCAGCGTTAAACTCGACCGCACCGTGCTTAAAATGTCCCGGCGCCCTCGTGAATATCCGGCGCCCAGCGACCAACCCGATGACTGCTCGCTTCGCTTTTCCTCGGAACCATCCGCCTTCACCGCAGCTCTCTTTTGATTGGACGTAATTGGAATAGGAAGAGTGGGTAAAAAAAACCGAAAGACGTATACCTATTCACATTAAGCTAGAGAGAAGCCCAGATCCCAGGACGGGTACAAGAATAAAAAAAACACAAACGTAAAGACTCTTCTCCCATCCTTATGCAATAAAAATCTCCAGGAGAGGTTTCCGCCTCGAGAAGTGAAGTCTCAGTTTTCATCATCAACCTTTCGGCTCTCATTTTATATTTTCCTTTTTTTTCTTTAACTGTTGCCCATTTCTTTATGCCTTTTCCCGGGAGTGCCAGGGTTGGTCGGGGGGGGGGGGGGGAGAAATGGTGTGAGAGGAAGGAGAACAACTCGGGAGGAGAACAAAGGGGGAGGAGAACAACGGGTGGGGAACAAAAAGGGAAGGGGAGCGAGGGGGAGTTCGAGGGGAACAGGTTGCAGAGAGGGCTAAGGGGAGGAGATAAATCTGGAGTGGGGAAGGAGTTCCGGGGGGGGAGGGCAGAGGGTGGATCGAGGGGGGTGGCGAAGGGGACAGGAAGGGAGTTATAAGGAGGGTAGGATCCATCTCGATTCTCTTGAGAGTACGGGGGAGAACAGTAAAACGATCTCTAGGGTTGGGAGAAGAGTCTCATTTTTTTCTTTTTTTTTAATCCTCCGAGGGACCAAACAGCTTCGTGTTAAACCAAGGAGGTTTTCGGAACCTAAAGGCGTTCGTTTGATCAAAAATATAAATGAGGATAAGAAGGATAACTGGGATGGGAAACCTTTAATTATACGACGCTCGTAGAGGGCGCTCAACAGCATCCCTTATTTTGGCTCCGGAGGTGGAAAGAGGGAGGAGCATCTCCGTGAGAATCGACAGAGGCTGAAGGAGGTGAGAGGAATTCGAAATTGGCCCGCGTGAACTGCACGCCTGGACGCAGGGGTGGAGGTTGCGGTAGCGAAGAACTCTAAACCTATTGAAGATTGGTTCTCGACGTTCCATTACGGCTATCACCCTTCGCGTATCTCTTGGACTTCTTCAGCCTAAACTCTCAACGCAGCTCGCTTACTCTTTACCAATTCCAATTACGCATCGATGAAAAGTGAAGGAAGTACGTACCAAAATGGATTCGGAACGGCAGCGGCAGCAAGAGACATATGTCTAAATCTCATCCTTCCGTTTCAATTACGCGCCCAATCAAAAGTGAGCTGAGGTGAAAATCGGGAGCTCCGGGTAAAAGCGAGGCGAGTGCTCGATCTACATTATTTTCTTCTTCAATCCTTCCTGTTTACTTTCAAACACCCTTCATTCCATCCAGAGTAACATTAATTTCCTTCCACTCCCCGACCTGACAGCACTCTCTTTCTTATAACATATCATCGATAGAATAAGTTAATCGGAGAGGAAGACTAACGGCAAGGTTTTGAATATGGTGGGGAAGAAGGAAGATGCTAAGCGATTTTCAAAAAAGGCAAAAGGGGGGGGAGGTGGAATCGAGAGGTAGTGGGATGTTCAGGGTCATGAAAATAGGATGAATGTTTGGTAAGATGAGCAAAGGAAGGAAGAGGATTACCTTTTTGGACGATATGAAAGCGTGTGGGAAGGAGTAACAGCTGAAGGAGAAATCATGTAATTCAAAAAAGAGGAAGTACACGATACGCCATTCTTATAGGAATATCCCAAAACATGTATTTAATAGGTGGATTACCTTCACTAAAGTGTGTTGATTAACTCAACCATCTCCATTTTATATTTCCTCCGCCTACTTTTTCTGCCTTATTCGGTTTTTAGCTGGGAACTTACTCTCTTCTCCTGTCAGAAAAAAATTTCGTTATTTTTACTTCCCGCCCAACTTTTTTTTCTCAATTCTTCTACATACCCGCAGCCAAAAGACCATTATCTACCTTCCTCCTCTTACGCCAAAGAGGGTTTCGGAGCCATTCAGCGCTACGCTGAATATTAAAGTCATTTCGAGGGAAGGAGGATATATTCTTTTTTAAATAATGGCTGCATATTCTAGGTGATGGTGATGTTCATAAGTCGAAAGATGCCATTTTTGTCAGTTTTTGATTCATCTCCTTCGTGTCAGCGTATGAAAAACGACGTTTCACGGAAAAATCGACTGGAGCTCAGATTCCTCTAAATAAAAATACACGGCTCACGTGTCACTATCCACTTTTAGTCGTACATGTACGTATTGTTACTGTTGATACTGGTCTCTCCAGCCTCCTTGCGTTTTTAGTTCAGAAACTGCAATATATTTACGTATTTTTTCCCGTCTTATTAGGGGAGCTGAGCCATGGTCTGAACTATTGAAAGACTTCACTGGGTAATTGATCCCATCTATCAAATAGACAGACCCAAAATTAGCCTCTTAGAAAGGGTATAATACTTGGATGTTACAATGACATAACACCTGTAATGGGGTACACGCAACAAAAAAATGTTCAGGTCAGTCTTAAAGTTGCTAGGTTTCATCAGACGGGTTGTTGGAAAGTATAATTAACATGCAATAGAAACGTGTTTCTTCACTCCACTTAGAACATATTTGGAAGACGCGGCAAGTATTTTGAATCCGTGCGAGAAAATGATTATTAAGGAATTGGAAAAGGTTCCGAGAAAATCCTCAAGATGTGTTAGCAATTGCCACGATAAGAGAGAAAGCGGTCGAAGAAATTGGTTGTGAGCCCCTTGATTCCCGAAGAGTGCAGGCAAGACTATGACATTTAGGAAGGTAGACGACATCTGAGTTTTATTTCGACACCCGAAAATTGTTGTGGCACAAATTATATTGGTACATTTGACCACGGGGATAAAATACGAGGGACAGAGACCGTCACAGAGAGATTCACAAGTACTCGTTCTTCCCTAGCACGATACGCAATCATAACAAATTCGAACCAATAGGCATGTACGTATGTTTTTACTACCAAGACAACAATTAACAGATTGTATCAGAAAGAGCATTTACCCCTTGGAGTGGACCCTTGGAGTGAAACATTTAATTCTACTCGGAATCAATGGCGTGGAATGGAATAGTTGTTTTCTTATTAGAATGTCGTAAATGTTCCTCCAAGGTTGTCTCCCTTTCTATCCTAAATTAATTACCTGAATCGGTCCTTCTAGATCTTCAATTGAAAATACTCTTAAATTAATACATCATTCCACTTCATCAAAAGTAATGGATTTAGTACTAGAGTTTTTTCCGGCGCTCTGCCGATCGGTTCAGTAATGCTCCGCAATGATAGTATTTCACGAACACTTAATTACTGTCTATGGTCCACTCCAAATGAACATGAAAGAGTAGGAGAGCAAAAGAAATTTCTATCCATAAAGTCACGGAGCGCGGGCGTACTGTCGCACATAAGAGTTTAGGAATTTAGGATAGATGACTTGCAGACTGTACATGTCTCAAGGCTGTTCAGGTGCGAGAGTATGGAAAATATGTCGGGATGAATAGGGTTAAAAAGATGGGTTATATGTTTGTGCCCATTTTTATCGGCATTTTTCCACGTATATTTTGAGGATACGCTAACAAAGCATGAGAAGAACTGGAGATGGGAATCAAACCCGGATAGGTATGCGATGAGAACTAATACAAACATATCATAGGTTAAGAGATCGTCGAGAAAGACGAAAGCTGCGACCTAACTGGTTCGGCATTAGGAAGCATTCTTTTAGGTTAATGTTAGGCCCCTAATGGAAAGGAAGCTTGAGTTTGGACACCCTACGGAGTAGTGCTGCCTTCTATGTACCTAATAATAAGGAATAAACACATGATGTCCCTGTATCTGAGTATATTTAACTCCACTGATTATCCGTTTTATATATTTGGTTTAATTATTAGGCCATATAATATTACATTTCAATAATATTAAAGTTTTTATCTTATTCTAGGGTATTTTACTTCAGGGTAATTTTTCGGGCTTCGATCATTGTCAGTAATTGTTTTAAGATATGCTGTCTGTCGTGTGTAGTTTATTAATATTCATGCGAACTTTTCTGGCTAAATGTTTCATATTTTTAAGTTAAACTTAGTCTCAATTAAATATTTAACCTACAATTAATCTTTTTCGGCGCTTTTTCATTTTCTTTGGTTTTATTACTTTGTGGCTTACGTAATCAAACAATGAATCATTTTGCAAACGTTTGACGAACGACCTATGATTTCCAAGTCGAATTCATGCAGACAGCTAAATTTTTACTAAGGGCATCACTAAATGCTTACACTCACCAAACAACAACATAACGCTTGAAGATTATTTTCCGCCATGTTTATATACCAAAATAAGATTTAACAAGCACACAAACGAGACATGGATACAAAGACAATGACAAGGATGATGCTCTTAGTCATGAAATGAAGCCAAACAAATAAATATGTTCTTACCTCTACATTTCAGACATCTGTATCAAGTAGATAATAATTAAAAAAAAATATTGCAAGAATTAAACTACATTCAGGTGGAAGACGCCAAATTTCTCTTACCTAAGGAAAGCTTTGCCTTTCCCCACCTGGCGCTTTCACAAGGAATATGTTGATGACATGGACTTTGAGTAAGGATGTTCAGAAAAGATAAGAGAAAATTTTGGTATGAAGCACGGTTGTACACTATTCAGAAACGTGATCGTTGAATCAATATTATTGGCGTCGATTGGAAGCTTTTGAGATGAGGGAGTGAGGAAGGAAAGAATAGGTAAAATGGATTTACAGAAAATCAAACGAAGATCTAGGCATAGTGGGGGAGTAGAGGACGTTGTTGGGAGAAATCTAAAGGCAGAAAAGATGGACACCGAGCATTTTCATTGGCAATGGGATTTAAATCTGTGATGGAGGGGAAGAAGTTAGGGACACTAAGGAAGATTAGGTAAAGGATAGACATGCAGGATTGAATGAAGGGAGGAAGAAAGAATGCGGATTTGAAGGATTTTTGTAGCATGGTAGGTCAGGTTGTTTTGTTAGGATAGGTTAAGAAATGTATTAATGTACTTTTGTGCGGACTGTGATCAACCAAAACCTACCTTCAACGGTGGACTATTAATAATCATACAAATTCTGAGTTAAAATCATTTTCGTTAATAATTTGACATTAGATAAGATAATATATATTAATTAGGTATAGCTAGATAAGATATAAGAGTAGTCATTAGAATAGGTAGGACATTATTATTATTGATGGAAATAAATTAGAACGAGAACTGGAAAACCCTATGTGGCATGTGATAACTGTAGACTGAATGTGTAACTCTGTGGACTGAATGTGTTTCTTTCCATCAATTAGTAAAAGCTATTTATCCTGATTTTCGTTCATTACAAGCGTTGTTTAATTAATACAGAACCTCAATCAAATTTGTTACAGATATGAGGCGGATAAATGAATCAATGTAATGCGCACACTATTATATACTTATATGTGTACACAAATATATATATATATATATATATATATATACATATATATATATATATACATATATATACATGTATATATTATATGTTAGTATAGTGGGTCGCGGTAGTCCAGGGAGTAGAGCGTTTGACTGCTGGCCGGAGGGGCCCGGGTTCGATTCTCGGGCAAGGCACTGTGGGCATCTGCAGCCCCAAACTATGTGATTTTTCGGGTACCAGGTCTTCCTGGGAAACCATAACCGGGACAGGAAAAGGAACTGTCCCCCCTACCCTGATGTATGCATTTCACACGCCGTCGGGCTTGGGTGAACTCTACCATCACCTACCAAACCGACATTCGGGTTGATTACTGTATTTATAGTTTTGATATTAGTATAATACGTACCAAACTCGTATATATGTAGATAAATTAACTGAAGACCAAGTTTTATTGGAAATAAAATGTGCTGCTGGTAAAAATTGTTTGAATGCATTCATTGCTTGAACACAAATTGCTTGTTAACCCGAAGTACGAAAATAAATCAATAAATTTCGAAATAATTCTTCATCAATAAATCTGAAACATTGCGGTGAGACCGGTTTCCATGAAGGAGAGGAAGCTCTCGATATCAACACAAGGATGCATCTACATTGAGTTGTTTAACCGTCTCTCTTAAGAGATAGCCAAGTGAACTCCGCTCAATGGAAATTCCGTAGGCAGCCGTATTTACGTTTTTTCGTTCCAACGTAGCTCTTGTAATTGATCATTGTAAATTCTTTAACCCCGAGGATTGTTCTGCACCAATTCTTTCATCCACACCCTTTTCAATGAGGAACAAAAGGAAATCACTTCTTCAGTTGGGTGTCTCCCTTTTTTCTTCATAACGGAAATGGAGTTCGCCTTTATGCATAAAAGTCACCCCTCCTCTCCAACCGGCTTTTATGAAGCGCTCCTGAAAAAACCTGTCTCAAAACTTTGACGGGGTTAATTACAAACTAAATCTTTTATTGCCTTCAGAAACTCACCAATTAAGAAACAATGTTTGCAAAAAAAATATATATGGGAAGAGGAGAGGTTAGGATAATTATGGAAGAATGGCGTCCGAATGAAAGGGCTAAAATACATTCGGGACGTTTTCTCATGGAGGTGAATTAGAGCTTCCGTTACTTTTAACCCATGCAAATTGTTCGAATTTTGTTTTTGGTAACACTAATTATTGACCGTTCGCCCGGGGTCGTGGCGAAGGAAAAAGAGAGCGATAAAAAAAAGACGTCTGGACACAAGAAATCCCTTCAAAATTGATTTACATTAGCGACCGACGATTTCTTTTTCTCCCGTCCACGACGCACAATCTGAATAGAAAACACTTCGCGACGCCTCCTGAATCGTGGGTCTCCCTTTTGTTTCCTCGCCTTCTATTCCCGTCATGTCTCCTCCGGAAATATATTTAATGATCTGCAACAGTGATAAGCAAAGTTATAATATAGATGAATATAGAGGCCACTTTAAAAGTGGCCTCTATATTTATCTAGACAATAATGAAATATCTTGACCGAATCACAAACAATATCGGGTCCGTCGCAGGATTTGATACAATCACTGCTGCTTCATTGTTTAGTATATAGCGGCGAAGCGATCTATTTCCCAATTGTTTTCATAATTAGATCTTTGAATTAACAGTACCGAATGTCATCAAGAATGTTAATCATAAATTAACGAAGGGAATACCTCCTCCACCCTTTGCAATTACCGACGAATTCATACGGAATATCAAGGGAAAGTTGATCTTTATGTTGGTTTCCATTAAAATTGCAATATTTTTCTACGGATTTCCATGGAAATCAAGAAAACCTAAAAGGATATTATACACATGTCTGACATTTGCAGCAATGACATCTGCAATGAAAGGATGGTATTTGTGGTAATGTAGTACTAAAGACCCTGCAAGCTGCCTTAGGGTAATGAGTGTGCAGGAGAATTAGACATTGGGGGAAGAGAAAAAATGAGGAAATTGAAGTCAGCTAAGGGCGAAAGAGAGTTAGAAAAGAAATAAAATTAGAGTATAAGGAATGGCAGCCTTAAATTTTCGTGCGCATAGAGTTAAATATCACATTACTCTCGTAAACCACCAAGATTGAAATTAAGAATTCGTTGATTCTACCGGGAAAAACTTAAACACGAACACACGCACACATGGACGACCTCGTTCTCTCATCAGGAATTGTCAGTTCTGATGCTAAATGTTGGGGACAATAACATCTAATTCTACACAATGCTCCGTAAGCTGCGGCAAGGGCGTGTGGCGGAGGGTGATAAGGTTCTTAAATCCTTTAGCTCTGCAAGCAGATTATCTTAATTAAGTTACCATCCTTTCTGATGCCATGATTAAGACTTTCGAAAAAAATAATTTTATCCATTTATATATTTTAAGATATAAATGTCGCAGTCTTAAACGACAAATATCTTCTGCGCATCGCAATAAATTCCACTTGTTTGCTCTAAGTAAATTAGCATTTCTTTCTAGAGTTCTTTGTCACGTCTACTAACATTCATACTGTCTAAAAGACCGAATTTCTATATAATCGCCTTCAGCTTTCTTGATGGGTTTAATCCAGGATGCGTTTATTTCTCTTCGCATTGCACAAATAAATCTTATTCAATACTGAAATGTAAAGAGCTAAAAGATCAACGAGCGAACCCAAGCCTTAGTTCTTCAGTTATTATCGAATAATTTGGAGTTGTGTTTGAAATTGCCATCACCAATAAAGTTTATGGCATCGGATAAAGATATCTTTTTCTATAAAGTATCAGATTCGCATACCTACGCAATAATCCACAACCCGCCTCAAGAGTGTGTGGCGTTAAGTGCTAGGGCGCAAGCGATTCATGAATTAATATTCACTTTCGCATAAAAAATCACAAATACATAACTATTATAACAACTTCCATGTCTAATCCAAGATATGAAAGGAAAAATTAGAAATTTCATGACAACTATTAATTTATGAAATTTGTTTTTCGTAGGCAAAGGGAAGTCAACACAACCGGCTACTTTACGTACGACGTATTGGCAATGAACAGACAACTTTTGTTACGGATATGCCTGTTGTTGAATCCCACAAAATACTACCTTGTCCTGTACTTGTACTAACGTTTCTAAAAATGTTGTTGCGTGAAGCAGATGAAAGAAGAGAATACGATTATAGAAGTCTTGCATCAGTTAATTATTATTGGATTTAGAAATGAAAGTTAAATGATAAAATAGACCACTTGGATAACACAAGTGTTGGTGCAAAGTTCCAGTAATCATGATTAACTGTTAGAACCTTCTGATATTAGGACTTAAAGTGTCATGTGAAGAAGACCCTTAAAACAGAGACTGCGGCATTACAGTGTTGCCTGAAATGATTAAGCGTACGTGATAGGAACAGATTTGAGAATTGGAGCGCTGTCACACATTCTTGTTGAGAAGGACTTCCCAGAACATTTCCCAGAACAAACATAAAAAAGTGGATGCCAACCTAAATAAATCACGAAACTTAATTACCTCAATTCCGGGAATGATTCCTCAATGACTTAAGACACTCGACTCTATCAACAACACTTACGGAAGCATCCAGAGATCGAATATGTTACTTCATTTCCAAAATACAACCTTCGTTGATGAGGCTTTAGAAAGAGTGAGTATGAGCGTTAACTGATTTTCAAGAAAATATAGAATTTAACTTAGAATGAGTAGAACAAGCAATTCTTTAAATAATTTGCTAAATATACGCAAATACCTAGCAGCGAAAGTTTATAATGTAGGATGATTAAAGTAATGAAATGAGCCAAGACGTTTGCCTGAAATATCGCAGTAATAGATATAGTGCGATGCTTGATAATAAGGAATTCTGTTCAGCTGCACTCAGAATTTTTAAATTGAAAAGCTAAGCACTACCATTGAATTCCGTCATCAAAATATCTGGCTAAAAAGGCTTGTGGAAAATGTACATTAATGGGGACAAACATCATGGAAAATAAGGCAAAAATATTTTGGAGAACTGTTGAAAGGAGGCCTCAAAATCGTTAAGTTGCATAAGCTTTGGTGTAGCAACATTTCAATATTGAAGTTGGTCACAGGAGCAACGAGTCCAACATATTAACTCAGAGAAAGGAGCTGTCAGTAATCGGTAAGACGTAATACTTGAGAGTAGCTTGCTCTCCAAAATGGCATCAATGAATAGTGCCTCCTTAAAACGATGTTCATTATCTTAAAAGCAACTTTAAGTACATGAAACGCCAAAATTACTTTTTAAACATTTTCGCACACCTATACACAGGACAGTAAATATATGAAATTCTCTAGTTTTGAAATGTTTCCCTTAGATATCTAGGTGCTTTCATCGAGAACCTGAAGGTACAGGATACATTTTAAGCATCCATCTATGAGATATATCTCCATGAAGGGTCATCGATGGACTTGAGCCTCAGACATCTTCTTCGAGAAAGTGATTAAGTCTGTATTCGATGTTATTCGTTGTATTTTTCCATGAAAACCGCAATATATTTCCGGATAACGTCGCAAAAATTAACCAAGTAAACCTGTAAATTTTCTGAGAAGTTCACTCATCCAGTTCTAAAAACTGCATCGGGGTCAGAGAGGTAATCCAAAAAGACTTTCGGTTAATGTTTGAATATTAAAGATCGTTAACGGCGGTTTTCATTTGGCGAAAGTTCGAAGAGTTATTCATGAATATGGTAAAATACCGAGACTCACTCAGTAGAGTCGTCTGTAGTTTTCTACATCTACACTTTACGCCGCAAGGGCATGCGGAGGGCGTGTAATGCATTTGTACATTGTTATCAATTAATAATTGCGCATGAATTTTTACACTCGTACAATTACACACATGCGATAGTGGATAATAACATAATGCAACAAGTTTCAGATAAACTTTCGATTTTTTTTAAAAAGGCTGTATGAGTTGTTTTGTTTGATTTGGTTACGATTATATACATATTACAGTATAAATTTCTGAAAGTCAAAATCTTGCATACTCTCTTTGTGACTCTGGAAGGTCCCATCCTAATTTCTTCGCCACGCCTACCCATCACGCTTATTTATTTCTCATTAGTAAAGTTTAAATAAACTTAGTAGATTTTCTGTGAACTTTTTGCAACATTATAACTCATGCAAAGTCGATTGCAATCACAGTTACGTCAGCATTAGAATTCAATAACTTTTCTAAAATGCCCTGCCTACAAATAATATGCGGAGTGGAATTTGCATGGGTGCTTTGTGGAAAACCAACAGCTAAGTATCCCAGGAGTAACATGTCGGAGTGTATACAGTAATGACCCCTTATCATGAAGGTAGAAAGGCATTCTTCTATTAACTCTTGAAATACATAAACCCGGTGAGTTCCATCTGGATGAAAGCCAAGCTCTGAAGAGTTCCCAACTTTTCAATTAATAACTTACTGCGGTAAGGTGAAGTCCTAGCCTCCAGATCCATAGGCCGTGGATTCGATTCCCTTCACTTAGGGTTTGGATATTTTTCATTGACCTTGTCGTTTATAATCCAACATGAAAAAGCCAAATTTGTATTTTTGGCTCACTGAAACATTAAATAAAAGTTTTGTGAGATGAATCCGAGGAAGTCTTAAGAAACTGAACGAATATGAATGAAACTTAAGTTTTGCCTCGTACATGACCTCCATTCCACTCTCTCGCCCAGGACACGTAACTATAAAGATAATAAGTATTTCTGATGAAAGTGTATACGTGAATCAACAATTGCTGAAAGCTATTAAGTCTATAACTATGTGAAAATAGTAAGCACCTATGGTTAAAGGGTATGCAAAACCTTGAGCGATGGGCTTGAAATGAAGTATTAATTAATAATATTACTATCACAATAGTTTCAATATGTATTCGGATTAAAGTAAAAAATTAAGATCGATGCATTAATAAAGCAGATTCACTAGCTAATTGGATATGTAAATGCCTTTCTATGAGCCGACGATACAGTCGATATTTCTGGCTAAGTGCCTACAAGATTTAGATGTGGCATTGGATGGCTTCGATGAAGCAAAAGAGAAGTGTTTAATGAAGAAAATGAAGAGAATGGTTACATAGTGATAGTAAAAGACGAAGTAATTGAACATGTGGATAATTTTGCACGCCTTGGGATTGGTAATGTTTGCTTAAGATGTGAGGATAGATAAATATATTAAAGGTGCTTTGGAATGCCAGCAGTGAAGTCACTGTTACTTTGTGAGTGCATAAACAATTATTGCTAGTTTAACAAAACTGCAGTGTATATGTATGTGTAAGAATACGCTAGGATCTTTATATATATAATTTATATGTATATATAATATATATATATATATTATTTATGTATATATATATTATTATTTATATGTTTCTTATATATATATATGTGTGTATATATATATATATATATATATATATATATATATATATATATATATATACTCCTCTCCTTATTGTTTAATGTGATTGAAATTGGCTGTACCAGGAATATGTAACCAATTATTTTCGGTAATCTGCCGGTTAAGGTAGGTTTTGGATGGACACAAGCTAACAAACGGAACTAGAGCGACAATTCCCTTGTCTTTCTTTAAAAAACATAGTCTGACATCCAACCTTACACTAGACCCCTCTTCAATCCTGCAAGTTTCCTTCCTCCTTCCTTCAGTTCAACGTCCCTACCCTATTTCTAACCCTTCCTCGTTTGTCCAACGTTCTCCCCTCTCTCACGGTGAATATCCCATCGCCAATCAAAATGCTCTGCATCCATCTTTCCTGCCTCCTTTTTATTTCTCGGAACAATCCTCTCTTCTTCCCAACCATGCCTGGAACATTCTCGTTTGTTTTCTTTTCAGTCCACATCACCTTTTCCATCATTTTCCACCATCTCATTTCCGAGCTGTACAAAACGTAAGCATATTTGCCCATTAAATGCGTTGGTAAATGAATTTTGAATTGAAGCAGCATGTAATATACCAGCATGAAATAAGTGTCCTACTCTAGTTGATTCACGTTAAAAAAAGTAAAAGAGTCGATTCCTGAGGCTGGAACGAATGAGAGAAAGGACTTCGAAGGGGAGGGAAATGACTTGAGAGACTAATTAGATCATTGATAAATTTAGTCGATGTCGATAAATATTAGAAATCTAAGGAATAGAGAAGTATATATTAATTAGCAGTAGTTTACTGGATTAAGGTAGGTTTTCGATCCCCTCTGGAAATAAATATTGCTTTAATTCCAAGCCATGACACAAAATAATATTCTTCAACCCTATGGGAAGAATTGCAATTACTCGCTTTTCCGCAATGCAAATTTTCTATCTCCCGTAATGCAATCCATAGTGCCTATATTTTTCCACCCTTTACCCAGATTTCCCAGCATTCTCCTCGACTATTCCCGCAGAAATTACTATAACAGCCTCCGGCGTTACTCCGGCGAAAAAGGGGGATGTAGAAGTGAGAATGTTCCAGCTGCGTCGTTTTCATTGGACAGACTGGTTAAAACTTTGCCATTGGATTAAGAGAACACGGCCGCTACTCGTTTAAAAATGTTCGATACGAGCATTTCCATTTTCGAAGCATTTTATTGATCGAGGACACTCTCGAATGATTTTCGTTTCACTCCGCTTCATATTAAAAGGAAAGGCATCGAACCGGAAACTTTAGAACAACTGAATAGCCTCCTACTCAATAAATGTTTCAACCTCACAAATGAATGCCTTCCCCTTTCTTGCTTTCCCGTTCTAGATGTCGCAAAACATTTCTGCCCCCCTTCCCTTCCCACAGCTTACCTTCTTCCACCGCTATTCAATGGCTCCCCTTCAATCTAAAACCACCAGATTATATTTCCTTTCCCAACCAAGCACCCACCCCCTTCCCCACTGTCTTCCCTCAATCCCTCAAGTTCCAACCCTTTTCACGTAGGATTAATCACAACCCGAAGGTCGCTTTGATAAGTGATGGAAGGCGGGTGAAAATCACACATCAGGGTAAGGGGGCAAGTTCCTTAACCGGTGCCGGGCATCGGTTTCCCAGGAAGATCTTATTCCAGAAAAAATCACAGCTAGGAAGGAAATGAGGGTGGCCGAGAGGCATACACGGGAATGGAACCCGGGCCTACCGGTCAGTCGTCCAACGCTCTACCCCTGGATGCGAAAGAACACCTCTCCCAATAACCCAATAACAGAGCTTTGTAGATCATAGTATAATTTTATTAATTTAACACCTCTGCCCTGCACACCATTCAATCCAACAATCAAACCAATTTCTTTAGCAGCTCATATTTTTTCAACATCCATTGACTATGAATAGTTAATGTCTTTCGAAAATCCGAATAATCTAAAGTTGGACATCTACATCTACATAGTACCCCGCAAGCTGCCGCAAGGATGTGTGGAGGGGAGTGTTAGGTCACCAACTGTAAAAGAGAACAAAACCACATGCAAAATCAATATACTATATTTATTCTAACCTACACCCATAGCGGCGTATACAGGCACCTTAGAGTATAGTAAAAATTCATCCAATAAAAATAGCGCAACCTACCACATACTTATCCTAAACAAAGATAAAATTTGGGCTTAGAACGCAGAATACCATAGTATTAAAAGCTAGAAGTTAAATCTCAACCTTAGCCAGCAAGCCGCCAAGAGGAAGAGAGACAGAGTGAGCCAGGCCATCAAAAATTAGGGTATTTGTTCATTTATGATTAATGGCATTCGAGACGTATCCATGACGTAAATCATATTTCCAACTGTTGCGGTTTCGAAATGTCCGAGGAAAAAATGATTCCCTACATCGATTGATTTTCTAGTGAATTTTTTTCTTAAAATCACCACTGTAATCTCGTCTGCCAATGTAATGTGGTGCTAGATTTCATTATGTAAATTTCGGTGTTAGCGTTAAACTCAAACATTTTGTACTTTTCTAGAAATTTAAGGTGTGCACGTAATCATCGTGTTTCTATTGTCTTACAACCTTGGCCTTAGAGTAAAAATGTTACGTTTTCTGATAATTCGCAATGATTATTGATGTCATAAATTTAAAAAAATCGGAGCAGTTTAGCTAGGTATTACATTCAAACTAAGCAAACCTGCGTGGTACTGGGCTCTATATCTTGGCCGGAGATCTGGTTTTCAAATCCAAGTTACTCTGGACCTCAGCGTTATCCAATCTATGTGATGTGTTGGGAATAATATCTTCCTGGGAAGCCTCAGTAGGCACAGGGGAAGGAACTGGGTCTCCTATCTCGATGTGTGAATTTCACAGACGCCGTAAAAGGCTTAGTTTTAAATGAGCAGACTAGGAATTTTTGGTCTCCCTCCCACACATCGTTTCAATCTTCGGGCTAATTCCTATCACTTTTATAGTTATCTTAAGGATAGAATTAAAGAAATAATATTTTGTGCATCACGAGCTGATTTTACATAACTTACTTATTTAACTACCCATATCCATCTACTTTTAATTTTATTTTTGCCGAATTCATCTACTCGTATAAAATACGTCACTAATAACCGCGCTGGTTACTGGAACATAAAGAAAATGCATCGTTTTTTCGATGTATTTCGAAGGTAACTAACTCAAAACTAAATAAATAATGCAATTATACCTAATTCCAGAAAGCGTAGCAGACAAATAAAAAAGGATTATGAATGATAGATACTCATCTACTGACATCTATAGAACTCAAAAACTCGAAAAAATGTAATAAAATGGTAAAATTGTAACTCGTAAGTGATGGACTTTCAATTATCAAAGCAGACACGAGCATTTAAATTACGTATTACTGAATGTACTCGTAGGTCCCCTCTCATATTATTGAGCTTCTGACTGATTTACAGAAATTTTAAGTACTTAGGGGCACATAATTAGCTAGAATAATAAGTTTTGATTATGGAAAGGTTCGCTTTTTGAAAGAAATGGAAGCGTATTATCTTTCCGAGTTTTTGAGTTCTCTCATTCAGTTAAGAACACTTCAATATAATGCATTATACCCCACATTATACTGTGAATGAAGGTACAATTTGAGTTACACTGCAGCAAAAGTTTCTCTCGATACTTGACTAAGATATTACACTTATATTAAAAAGACAGATCTTGTGCCCACTTTCTTCTCCATATACGAATAAATATCATAAATAATCAGTTGGCGAAAAAACATCAGTTCATCACGCATGTTTGTACCCATACCTGAATGCTCAAAGAACTAGATTCTCACCTTGAAGAGCATTCTCTCAACTCAATGCTCTATAAGAGCATTGAGTACTGCGAATAAAATAGAGTTTTTTGCCTTGAAACTTAAAAAACATTCGCGGGGGCAAGTCTTCGCAATAAAATCTGAGAAAATCCCCTTTTCCATCAAATGTCCTGTTATTCCGGCCGTTTAAATCTTTCCTGGAAAAAACCCCTTCCTCCCTGCCTACTTCCCTTCTCATTTACTCCACCATTAGACGTGCGCTAGCTAAGAAAACGGAAATTTAAAGAAAACAAACAAAAAACCAAATGTGAAATCACGAAGAAATACGTATATACCATGTGCTCGTGGATGCACCCACTGCAAGGGTAAAGAACTCTCTACCCCCCTCTCTCTTAAAAAAAAAGATCGTGGAAAACGAGAAAATGGGAACGAAACTCCCCTCCCTTCTCTCCAATTCGTTCGTCCAGGGCTGGCTGGTCATTCCATCCCGACCCCCCCATCCCTCACAGCCGGGGGCGCGGGCGGCCCCCATCAGCCTCCCACCCCCATTCTCCTTATTCCTTTCCGGCATTTCTCCCCCTCCGATCCACAACATATCTTCTATTCTCAAAGGAAAAGAAAGGGACGAGAGAAGAGAGGGGAGGGTGGTAAAGGAAGGAGGACAGGGGAGAAAGAAAGGACTCCAGAAGCCGCCGCCTTTCAGACGGCTGCCCTCCCAGTCCCATCTTCCCACTTCCCTCCCCCTTTCTCGTCGGCCCACACCTCCAACACGGCCGCCGCCCCCCCGCTGGGCAGCCATGCTTCGACGCCCATTGGAGGAAAAGGCCGGCGAATCAGCGGGAGGCGAGGGCGACCCCACCCGAGCGATCACGACACCCATTGCGGGACCGAAAGGGGGGGGGGAGAAAAACCGGTAGGGCGGAGAGGAGGAACCACGGGGAAAATGCGGTGGAGGGGAGGGTTGAAGAGAGGGGGAAGCACAGGCGGTTTTTTTGAAAGAGACGGAAAAACTTGCCGAGGGGGTAGGGTGAGCGTTTTCAGTGATGCGGGAAGGGGTTGAAGGGGTTTTGGAGGGGAGGCTGGCCTCCGGCCGGGAGAGAGAGAGGGAAAGGTACTATGCGGGATCGGAGGGGGGAGGGTTGTCGGTGTGGCGCTTGTGAGAGAGAGAGACGGAGGGAGGGAGGTATAAGAATGGGTTTCGGGGGCGGGAGAATGATGGGGGAGGAAATGGAAAAGGGTGAACAACTAAGAGAGAGAAATAGGGGAGGAGAGAGGGAGGAAATGGTATGAGGGGGGGTGGCTTCACCCCAGCATGTGGAGGGAGGGATAAGGACGAGAGGTCCCCCTGGAAGGGATTGGTGGGGGGAGGGCAAGGAGGGGGAAAAGAGAGGTTTGGAGCGAAAGAGAGGGAAACAAAGGTCTGTGGAAAACGTCCCCCGCTCACTCCCGCACGGGAAGCCAGCCCCAGAGGGTTTGCGAAGACGGACGAAGACGGACGGCGAGAAGGAGCAGACCGAAAAAGCGACCCGCGAGGCGTATTATTTAATGAAGAGTGCGCTCGTGCGTGTCAGTCGACGGATCGATAAGATAACATCGCCGCGAGGGCAATTCGGAGCGTCCATTGCTGTGGAATATTGCGAACGGGCGGGACTTCCGTTGGAGTCGTCGAAGGCGTCCATTCTCGCCACGAGATCTTGGAGGAGAGCATAAAAATACTGTGATCGAGACCAAGTGTGACTTGGCAGTGGTTAGTCCCACTAGGTGTCTCTCCTCGAGTACTGTTTCATGAGTGACACGCCGCCAGTGCCCCCTCTTGGGAAAGCTGAAGGAGACGAAAAAAATTATTATAACCACGTCCACGCGACACCGCCCATATCTGACACACATCTCTGACGTTTTCTCCGCGCGATGATATCGCTCACGTCACACAGAAAAACAACCAGTGTCGCCCTTTTAATGTGAGGGATAGGAGAGAGAGGGTGAAATGAAGTAATCCCAATGGTGAAAAATACGTCCCGCCCGCGATAAAAGAATAAAGGTAGATGCAATGCGATTCATTGAAAAAAATTAGGTTTTAAAAAAATATATTGCCGAGGACAAAAGAGTGAAATATTCCATTTCTGCAACGATTCGTTTTACAAATTGTGCCGACGGAGGATATCAGAACGCTCTCAAAATGCATTCAGCGAAAATGTTTGACGATTAACGCTGATGAGAGACAGCGCGCGCGTGTGGACAGAGTGAAATTGTGCCCGCGAGTGGATGTTTTCGGACCCCGCTGTGGACCAATTTCGGAAGAGGCAACTTCAAACTCTTTCGGACGGTTCCTGCAGAAGAAAGTGATCGAAAGACAGTGCCGCCGACCTCTCCGACGAGAGGGAAAGCAACAGTGGTGAACAGCAGTTTTTTTTCCGCAAATTCCTCTCCAAAAGAGAAAAAAAAACATACTCTTTGAGTGAAAGGTCTGAGCGCTAAGGAAGTGTCTTCGTGTGTCGAGGATTATTAACTTTTAAGAGAGGACGAGACTCGAGAAGAAGACGCGCGCGTAACATGGTCTCCTATTACAACTCCCTCGCGATGTTTCCCAACCGCCACGCGCCGCAGAGCAGCAGCCCAGCAGCGGCGGCAGCGGCCGCGGCGGCCGCCTACCTGGGGTACCACGGCTACCACCACCCGCATCACCACCTCCCCCATGCCCCGCATCACCATGTGCACCCACAGGGATCCCCACCCGCAGCACCCGCCGCCCCGCACCACCAGAGTCCACACCACCACCACCACCTGCACCACAACATCCCACCGCACCCACACCTGACGCCGCACCACCAGTACCCGGGTGAGAATCACGAGGGTGCAGGCGGAGGAGGAGGAGGCGGGGTTGGTGGGCACGGGGGGATCATGGGCGCGAACCACCTTGGTGGAGGGCACCAGCACCATCAGTACGCGCCGCCCACCCCCCCGTCCCAGTACGACCACAACCCTCACCACCACATCCCGCACCACTTGATCCAGCACCATGTCCACGCTTCCCACCAGGAGACCGAGGGGAGCCAGACGGGGTCACCGCAGCCCCTTGGGACCCCGGTTTCCTGGCACAGCCCCGCATACTCGACGCCCTGCCCGCGGGGTGGAGGGGGACCCAACGCGGACGCCCCAGCGGGGATGTCCGGCGGCGCCCCATACGAGGGCTGGTCCCCGCAGCCCATACAGCAGACCGTCATGGGGCCCATAAATTCCAATTCGGGACCCGCGGGGACGCCTCCCCCACCGTCCTCGGTGACCCCCGACTACAAGATGACCCCCGGCGGACTTGATTTCCCGGGCGGGGGCGGGTCCCCCACTATGATGGGCATGTCCGCCCAACAGCCGCAGGATCTCAGCAATGGCTCGGGGCCCCCTCCCGCCATCCCCATCTCTTCCCTGCCGGGCCTCGTGGGGACGACCCTTCCGCCCCAGCACGCATCGCCGGACTCGGGCCTCGCCGCATCCAGCGACGGTGTCTCCAGCTCCGCGGGTTCTCCGCAGCACATCCACCAGCTCCAGCACCACGGCCACCATGTCCAGATGGGGCAACAGGGCGGGATGCAGATGCAAGGCATTCCGCCGGTGCAGAACAACACACTCCTTCAAGTAGGGTCCACGGAGCTGAGGCAGATGCCCCCACACCAGCAGGCGCCGCCACAGCAGGGGCGCCATCCGGGACAGGGGGGAGACCAGCAGCAGGTGCAGCAGCAGCCTAGGCCCCAGCCAGTCAGGAGTCCGTACGAGTGGATGAAGAAGCCGTCGTACCAGAGCCAACCCAATCCAGGTAATTAATCCCTCCTCGGCGACTCCTCGTTTGCTTTGTCCACATCCCCGCGAGAGCATTCCTTTAGTCGCGTTAGTAATTTGGTCGACATAGGCTTACTCAATCACCTTTGTACATTCTACCTCATTTTCCGAAGCTACCCACAACTCTTAAACGCTTTTGCTCGAACACTTTTCACTCCTCCCTCAATGAATCAGCCATCCGAGAATGGCTGGGTTGTATATTAACTGCACTACTGCCCCGAAGCATATGAGCTCATGGCGCTAATTTGTATAGTAAAATTAAACGTATATTTTTATATTTACTATCATTTCGCAAAATCTGTTAGTAATAAAAAACTGATTATAAATTTAATATCACGTATGGAATGGAGTAATTACAAAGTTGTAATCAGCCATAGGATTGAGAACTTGACGCAAAAATGTCTGGTGAAATATGCGATAATGTTCTCTACGAAAGATTTAGGTGGATGGGGATCCACCCAATGGGGATCACGTTCGTGTTGGTTGGGGTATTTAATTTATTTTTATTTATCCACGAAGACATTCCTAGGAAGCATTTTTCTGGTTAAAAAAGCAACTTGAGAAAAAATATATTGATGCCACAGTACAGTTAATACATGCAGTGGCATAATAGCTATGATCTTTCATATATTTCTCTTGGAAATATATTTTTTGTTGATTTTAATGCTACAGTAAACAAAAATTCGACGTAAATACAAAGCAAAACTTTTTTTTGTTAAAAATCTCAATGATGATTAATTTTGCTACTTATTGCATACTATTTTTCCTAACTAATTTTAATAACATTATTGTTATGTACTCTATCGTTCTGAAAGTGTAATTACTGCGGTTCGTAATGGTTAAAAGTCGGCTAATAGTAAACAAAAGATATGCAAATTTGTTGTGATATGGGTAACAATGAATTTTGAAAAATAATCATATGTTACGATACTACACAAAACAGGTATGAACAAATCATTTCAATTTAAAGCCATCATATTACATTCATTAATTTCACAAGCTTGTATCTTCACATTATCTGAACATCATCCGAAGATTATACTGTAGTATTTTTATTAATCCTTGTGTAAATATGTAAATCCTTAGGCAATGGAATGCAATGTCAACCATGGTGTCTTCTTGTAACCTCATATTCTGTTACAAGCATCTCAAAATCATTTCGTTTCAGAAAGTCAGATAAATCTTAGAACTTTAATTAAATTATAAATGAGGAAATGTATTTCAATTAAATGCTGCATGCCCATATTATCTTATTCTTCAGGACGATTTGAATGCATACTAAGGGTTAATCCAGTGATACCCGTATGTTATTCATTATGATAGCAGACATTAAGAATGCAAGTTTGCACAATATTTTACGGAAACCTTGTGTTTCTTAGATGTGCACGCGAAACAGCCTGCCAGCATTTTTCCCGGCAGTATCAAATCAGAAGACCATTGGGAATGGGTTCAACAGAGTGTAAATATATAGCTGCAGTTATACTTCCTGGGTAAAGACGTTCGAATCGAGATATCAGTGGTGAATTATCCGTGATTATGACCATCATAATGTTAATTAATTCTTCATCCTGGTATTCTCAATTGTAATCTGACAGCCTCAGATATAAAAAATACTACCGTCTTTCAAAATACTCAAGTTATTTGACGTAGCGAAGTGCCCATTTTATTTTGCTGACCATTAATATCTTGTGGAGTGATTTAAATGGATGAAATGTGAAGTAAATAGGCAAATGGAGCGGAAATTCGCAAACTTAACCCACTGTGATCATGAAGGTAAAGGAGACAGACTCCTCAGGCAAATATTAGGTTTTTTTATCCACTTAGGTATCAATCGTTTGCAATTTCAGTAGTTTTCGTCTCTGTTTTGCCAACGCTAATACTCTCTATGATGACATTTATTTTTAATTCGAAATTTTATATTCGAAATTGGTATAATTTGAGCTAAATTTTCACGTTTATCAAGGCCTTTACCCAAGCGGAAAAGAATAATCTGGGTAAAAATTACGATAATTAATTTGGCGAAACCGCATCGGTACCTCGCCAGTCGGAGAATCCCGGGAGTCTCATCGTCAATTACCGAGGTTCCGCTGCGCGCGTTCGCGGTGGGAGTGCGTAGGCGCCGGGAGCGCCTTAAATCAGTCGATCATCTTCTCCATAAATTGAAACAGTCAGGTTCACCCGTTATTGTGAAGACATTTTCATTTTGATAAGGGAAATATTTACGTTACATTATGGACTAGAAAAGTTGTAAACGTGTTATAATGAGTGGCAATAAAGTGATTAGAACTATTCGTTTATTGGGCTATCAAATCATTCCGTCATCTTGAAGCCAGAAAATGAACGTTATGATGTCTTTCTTAAAAGGATATTAGAGTTGCATGCTATTCAAAATATTTGGAAGACTTTTGAAAGAAAAATATGGGTAATGAGTAAACCCTCGCAGTTTGCGTAACTTTATCCCCGCTGATTTCCAAGAGAAAAATCATAAATCTTAATTGAAAGAAATTATATTAGCAGCTGATCAACGCATTGAAAGTCTTGACCGTGCTGAGTTCATGCATGAATAACTATCGCTCGATCACCAGGGGTGAAATTATTTCGATGTGACTCAATTCGGATTCAAACAATTGCTACAAAAGTTGCTGGTTACAATTCAAATTAAATTACAATTCAATGAAAGCGACTGGTAATCCCTAGGGATTATCGCGAGGTTGATAGAAATTTTGCACTAAAGATTTTTAAAGACATTATGACGGTTTCCCCTTAGCATGAACATCGAAATTTCTAGTTACCTTAATGGGGAATTTACCCTGTCCATGTACAAAACGAATGCTTCGTGAAGTTTTCAAATGTGAATTATTTTTCATTGATGATTGTTCATTAGCCATCCGAGAGGGCTTCTTACAAAATGCTCTTTATTTTTCATTAAAAAAATTAAACATTTAACCACTCTTTAATTTGCCATGAATGTGTTTTCAACTTAATAACCTCCCAAAACAGGCAAAAGTGAGCACTTTAATTCAATCATATAATGATTTTTTTAATGCTGCCAGGATTTCTTTCCAGATTTAACATAGTAAAATTTCAGCCTCTAATTATGAAAGCATATCTTGTTATAAATTACCTGTTACTGCATAATAAGCACTGCCTTTTTCCTCGAATTACTTCTGATGACCAATTACAGGTTTGATTTTTACCTAATTCAAGAACTTTGAACGTTATCGAAGCCAACGAAGAGCTTTGCCTACACCCTCACAGTATCCACTTCACACGACTATTCTCTCGATTTTTGACTTGAATCAATATATATATATATATATATATATATATATATATATATATATATATATATATATATATATATATATATATATATATATATACATATACATACATATATATATATACATATATATATATATACACATATACGCATATATAATCCTCATGATATATGCATCATGCTCACCAAGTAGAAATAGATTCCGCAAGAAGGTAAAGTTGCACCTACTACAGATCAATTAAACAGGATAAGTTTCAGGAAGCAAAGTATAGCAAAAGCGGTGGTGCATTTAGTAACTCCCCAAGAGAGGTTACGAAGGTGGTTATCAACGTAAAAGGGGAATAATTTAACGATGACCTTAGTTTTTCTTTAATAAAATTATCGGTTATCGGTGTTAAAACCCGCACTTGTTTCCTACTGGCTTCAGCCGGAAACGTGCAAAAGGGGAAGACAATCACATAGCTCTGGCTTTCCACCTTTTGGGCCTATAAAACCAAAGAAGTGCTGAAATGCGATTCCCTTGTCGGGCAAGGTTCTTTTAAACGAGTTGCCCACGTCAGTGCTGTTGTGCTGTTTATGCCTCTAGGATAATTGTCTCAATTTTAAAGGCATGCAGAAGAAGTCGATGAAGCCGCCAAGGTTTGTGACAAGAATAAACATTTCGAAGGCAGTCTCTTCTGATCACCTGCCGACATGACATATTTCTTCTCAAGTTTTTCTCGCTTTCCCCCCTCTTAATATAATCGACAATAATGCATGCTTTGAAAGTGGGATGTTGATTCAAATCAAGCAATAGCCCACAACATCAGGGAGAGCGAGGAATGCCAGTAGAATCGTGCTCTAAGTTTAGTCAGGCGACTTCAAGGAATCGACAAATAGCACGCAAAAAGTAATGTGTCGACAAGGCTCGCATGGGAGAATGAATACGGTATCAGTGCGAATAATTGCTCCATTGCTTGGTCATGCCCACCACACACTCATACACGATAAAATTTTAAACGGCAATCTCGACACAAAATAGTTTTATAGTTACGACCGCTTAAAATCTACAGCATGTAGTGCAGAATGATCTCGCAGGTAATTGCCATTTGCCTCATGGAGCGCAGTTAAAACGCAAGTCAAGAGTACATTCATCACGTGAAATTTTTTCTCCTCTTGGCTACACCAAAACTATCCGTTTCTCTAAGCACTATGATCGCTGTCGTTAGGCTCTTTATTGTATTTCCCCGCGAGGTACGGTCGCATAGGAAACCACGCAATCATTTCATTCTTTCGCTCTGGTCCAAGGTCGAGCACACTATTTTTACAGTCGTTTTTTAAGAGCATGCCTAAGCTAACATTCCCTTTTTTCCATCCTCGGTCCATTAAAATCCAACCTGCTTTTCAATGTAACCTCAATAGCAGCGATCACGAAACGAAATATCTTTGGAATATTCCACCATGTTTCACTATAAAACACAAGCAACTAAAACTCATTCATCCATAGGGCCTATTGGTATTACAGGGTGCCGATTGGTGCTTTTATTTCAAGTTAAAAACTTTAAATAAACAACATGACAGAGGACACGTGAAAAAAACTTAAATAAACAGATTTTATATCTCAGGCGGGCTAAAATCTTAAGCTTTTGCTTTTTGATATATATGTTATAATAAAAGAAGGGTCTAAAATTAGAACTATATTTTTTTTAATTCGCTGAATATTCTTATTAATCCAGAATTATATTTAATCTGTCTCTCCACTTTTCATAGATCCAAACGCAGAAAATCTATACACGAATTGCGAGTCTCTATCGCGTCTTGTTCATTCCATCATTCAGATGGACTCGAGAATATTGGGGACATATGCCTCTACCTCCCTTGATAACTCCCCTTCCCCCAAACCACCCATTCTACCATATTCGGACATCGCACTACAACTTGTCACTCACAAAACCCCGCAACTAACTTTGAAAAACCTGTCGACCATCAACTGGGTCATGTGCAGGCAATGATTTTGCCCACTGAGGCCCCGATGATGGATGGATTACCTACTCAGTTTTAATTGTTTGATGTTCGGCGGTTTCTCACCGACTAGCCTAAATTCAACGATGTGCTCTCGAATCAGCACCTTTGCGTTTCACCGGCTAAGTCCCTTAATTTGCCCAATTCATGCAGCATGCAGAAACACGAATTGCTCAACTCTAGAGAATTTACAGAATCGTCTACACCATTGCTCATAACGCCTCGAGGTTAGATTCTGACGCGGTCGCATGTCAACTCTGGCAACCTCGGGTTCATCACTCTTAAGCGCCCCCATTGCGGAATCGCCGTCCACGAATTGTTCCCGTTTCCACAGCATCAACGTCGTGGATCCCAAGGTGTTCGTGCGCTCTGATGGGGGAAAAAGGGGGGGGGGGTCGGGTCGGCCTATTCCTCGCCGGGCCCCGCACGTCGGAGCGCAACCGTGGGCGATAAAGAAGAATAGATGCCGTTATGCATTAATGTTTACTTGTTTGCCAAGTTTTCGTTACGTAACCGTGGCGGTCTTGTCAACTGTCGTCAAACAAACCGGAATTAAAATGTCAAAAACCTTAATTCGTGGATTACAAAGAGTCATTTGGGGCCGGGTGTGCTCCCCAGCCAGTCAGGAATTAGCATCGACGCAAGTCTGGCTATATGGCCCGGTGTAAGCATGTCGCTAATTTGCAAAGGGCGACGCCTCCTCAAATAATTTGTTGCAATCAAGTACAGCCTGGTAAAAAAAAATGAAACAAAGCACCGTAAAAATATCTACGTGCAATAAAAAAATTGGGTAAAATATGGGAAAAGACAACGAGCCAAAGAGTTGATTTTTATGAAGCGTACTAGGTGACGAGAAACTTTTTTTTTTAATAGCTAGACAGGAATAGAAGTGGAACTCGTACTATTTCTCGATTTCAAAAGCAATAAGTTGCTTCGGGCTGGGTCACAAAGCGTAGCACATTCTTTGAGTATGACAAAGGTATAACGTTAAAAATAGAGTATTGAGTCCATCACATAAAGAATAAACAATATCAAGCATTCCTCACAATTTAGAATTTACTTTTCACGAGAATATTGCTTCCAACGTGGTTAGATTTCCAACCGAATGGAAACCATTCCTCATTGCACGACTCCTTGGTTGGCAAATTAAATGCATAGAAGGTTATGTTTCTTTCCGTAGGGGAAGAATATAGGGAGGCAAAACTCCAGGCCCTACCTTTATGAGTATCAGTAAATCCTAATCCATATGTTTACTGATATAATTCCAGCCTCCATAGAGAGCGCACGAAATGCAAAGCAATCAATAATCAATTCCACCAGTGCAATTAAGCACATTACAGCTCTTTTTGAAAGGATCGAAGCAATCTATTAAAATATCAGATGATAGAAAAATCCTCATTATTAAAATCAGGTTATCTTGCTGATACTCCAATTTTAACCAAAAATATTAACGAGAGATTATTGTGCACATCTCAACTTATGATTTTGGTAGCGCACAACTAAATTAATATTTTAACGAAAGGGCATAGGACCTACATTTAGCCAGAGAGGAAATGGAAAATAAATGGAAACCCAAAAAGTATTTCACGTAACCTTAGCACATGGGATATTTTCTTTCTCGCCGGGAAATTAATTAACTATGGGCCCACACACTGGTCCATCTCTTGATTTTTACAACACGAATTGGAAGGTAAAAATACACATTGAGTGAAGACTTGCTACCATCAAAAATACGTACGCCCCATATATTTTGCAAGCTTCCATATGAGGTAAAGGCAGCGATGTTTGGCAATTATTAATATTTTTCTGAGTAAGTTATGAAATACTACTAAATCCTATTCCTTAAAAACTTATAACTTTGCTCTCATGACTTATTAAAAATATAAGTCATGAGAGTAAAGTAATTGATTTTCCCAAAAAAATGAATGTACTCTTAACCTTTGTCATAGCTTCCATTTACGAAAAGCGCCGTAAATTTAAAAAAAAATGAGAAATAATTGAAATGCTAATGCACGGGAATA
This sequence comes from Hetaerina americana, assembly GCF_022747635.1. Lineage (NCBI taxonomy): Eukaryota > Metazoa > Arthropoda > Insecta > Odonata > Calopterygidae > Hetaerina > Hetaerina americana. The sequence goes on along the minus strand of NW_027287427.1, from coordinate 37,598,568 downwards.
CGATGTGAAGGCGGAAAGAATGATATTCATTGCTATTGTGGCCGATTTGGTGAAATCGAGCCAAAAATTAAAATTCCACCGGGAAAAATATGCATTACTCAATAGTTAATATTTTCATTCAAAATTCATTTAAAGCAGTAATATCAAAAAATCGATCGGAGATATTTGGGATCGAGCTTTCATTCCAAAACTTATAGGTGAAATAAAACGTAATTTTTCATTTTCTGGGTCAAGTGGCATCATAAGTAACGGAATAATTTGAGGTGATCATGTATTGGAATTCCTTGTGTACCAAATTGATACCTTCCGGAATTTAATTATATTGGATATATTTCTAAGCGACGTGATGTTAGCGTCGAATTATACATGTTTTTCACGTGAAATTTGAATTAATCTACACGCCTACGAGTATCACTGGAATCGGAACTTGCTTGATTACAACCAGGCTGTAAGTGTGTTCTTTTAGTAGATTTAATATAAGTTTTTCATCATCAGAAAAAAATTAAAATCAAAAGCAATGAAATGCTGGTGTAGGAGGGACAGAGGTAGAAGAAAATTATACGAAATTACATCCAAAAGAGCAAAATTACTTTTTCGAATAAAAAGTGCAATTTTCATTTTTCCTTTTATGTGGTTCAAGGGTAGATAATTTATTCCACGAAACAAGGATTCAATTATTTTAATGCCGACCTAATCATTTGGGGATATCACGTGACTCGTCAGGAATTAGCATAGTTATAATTGCAGAATATATAATATTTTGGAAATGAAGATGCTCGTGTGATTTAGAAAACGAAGAATAATGTCTCAGTAAAATGTTTGCTGCTGGTTTGATGAAACGGTATCAAATGCTACCCTTTCTTCTGCAAAACGTCCAAATGGATGCATCTCATCTTTGTCCTTTTTAACCTTTAGTTGTAACGTAAAATAAGCCATCGTCGTCAGCTTCCCAAAAATAAATATCGCATTTACGGGCCCGACACCCATGTGCACACCTGTGTTTTAGGGGGCCACTTCTCTTCACATCGAAAGCGAATGATTTATTGTCATATCCGCCGCCTCCCGATGTTTTGGCAGCTCAAAGGAGGGAGCCCAGGGAGCAATTCTTTTCCGGCAGACGTGGATGAACATGTGCGTTCCCTTTTTGTGTGAGTGTGAACGCGTGGACGACGGAGTCACTCGGCAACCGATCTCTTCATCCTCCGGTGGCTTGAAATGTGTTAATCCCCTCTGACCGAAACGATGGAGGTTTCAGAGGGGCGCAGGCGGATGAGAACGGCTCAAAAAACAATCGATAAGATGAAGATCAGTATTTCGAGTCATCGATCGACAAAATGTGCTTCATTCGAGCACTTTCTTACTTCAAGTAATGCTCGATATCCCGCACACACTCACACACTACAACAGAAATTCGCAAAATACATTAAAGCGTAAATGAACCATCAAAGAATTTTTGGCAGCTTGAAAACATATTCTTCATTCCCTTGACGAACCATTACTAGAACACTTCGAATTACCTCTGCAAAGGTAATTAAAGCCTGGTTTCCTGAAATCTTCTCCGAGACGTCCACGTTGCGGCTCGAACTCTATGCTGAGGATTTACGGGTGGAGGAACAGACATAACATCCAAACATTTTCATAATCATGCAAATTTTGAAAGCACGATGATCTAGATTAAATGTTCGCTCTCATAATTAAAAAAAGGTGAGATGGTGATAGTATCGATATACATGTATTGTTCCCCGCAACAAAGGCGACATTGCCGATCTAAATTACCGGGGTATAATGTAAGCGCCAAACATGTAAGTATATTGTTATCAACATTAACCTGGCTTTGTACAGGTGAATTCTGTACAGAATTGCTTACAAAGAATAGAAGACGGAGGAGTTTGGCTTTCAATGGACAAGTAGAAAGCTAAGAGTACCGTACTCTTAACTAGATGGTTCACGCTACGCAAGAAGAAACTTTCAAAACAATACACAAAAAAGAAGTATCAGTCATAAAGATGATCTTATTCAACACACACTGCGATACGAGATCTGCTTAGGTCAGTGTTGAAGGTAGAACTCGAGAAAATAACTGTTAAGAGAGGATTAGATTAACATATTAAAATACAGGTATATAATATTAGTGCTAATTCCAATTGCGGAAAATAGCAGGAATTGGAAAAGAAAGCGAAATGTAGAGAAATGCGGAGGAGAGCAGCAGATGTTAAAAACCTAAGCATATCCACATCTACATTAAACCAGACCAGCCGCCACGGGGGTGTGTGTGTGTCAGGGGATGTTAGGTCACCACACACGCGGGCGCGTGGGGGTGCAATTCGACGATAAACGAATAAGTGCAGTCTCACTTTTATTCGCTGTGACGATGCGACGTTTTCTGCTCAACACCTTTTTCTTTTTGAAAATCTCGTCTCGCATAGCAGAGTTGTCTTACATCGGCGGTGCGCAAGAGTTTTATTGCCCTCAAATATACCGCGACGAAAAAGAGAGTTCGGGAGGTTCGTGGGGATCTTAAAAAAGAATGAGGGACTCACTCCTGAGACAGCTGAGGGGAATGATGGAATACTTCCCACGCCGAGATGATGCTTGGGGCTGGATTGGAGGCAGGACCACCCTTCTTAAGTAAGTGTGCGCGCAAACACAATAGCATCCAGACACACACGCACGCGTGCGCATTCTTAAGGACAAGGGGAGAAGGCTAAAAGGAGGGAACCAAAACAAACATTCCCCTCATGTTGCTACGCCGCGGTTTCGGAAGGATACTTAAGCGTCTTCTTTTGTTACCTTAAAAATTTCGAAGGAATTTTGTTCGCCCCGCCGGTCGCTATTTCGGTCTCCAGGGGATAATTAAAGGTTTGGGGTGGTGAAAATTTCAGATTCATAAATTTAAAAAAAATAATTCAGCATCAATTACATTTTTTTAAGGTCATTTACTGCGTTTGAACGACCAGCAATATTATCTATATCTACTATATCCACATAACACCCCGCAATCCACCGCAAGGACGTTTGGCGGGGGGTGTTAGGTCACCATCCGTAAAAGAACAAAATTATATGCAAAATCAACACATCCATGCAAACCTATACCCACAGGGCGTATAAATTCATGCAAAAACCCTTTCAACCTACACATACTAACAAATACTATTAAAAAATTGTACCTTAGGATGCAGTAAAAATTTATCCAATAACATGGAAGCTAGAATTTGAAAGTAAGAAGGTTGAATTCCACTACTACTTGGACATGCAGCATACAACAGTCTCCTCCTTTCATGCTTATTGCTGTATTCTCCTAGATGAATATGACTAAGATATAACTCCTCTTGAGTCCATCTACGCTTCTGTCCGTTTACGCTAAAAATCAAAATGAGGGCAAATCAAAAACATGCATATCCTTCGGGAAACAGTCCAAACTTTATGAACACGAAATACGCCACGGCAAGGACTACAACCTCTGTTTTAGATTTTTCAAACCTAGAGCTTCTAAAATTATTGTGTATTTTCTGACGAGTTTTTGTTCTGAGATTTTTAATGAGAGCTACTGCCTGTATGTTTTACTGTGACGTTATGTAAATGGTTAAATTGGTTTAATTAAAGTGGTTAGTAGCGTGGAATAAGGAAGCGATATCTCGACAGAAATATTTTCTCCGAAAAAAGAACTAGGTAAACTCGTTACTGGAAAAATTAAAAGTATAACCTGAATTATATAAGACTTTGCCTCTATTATTCTAAAAGGAGAAGCAAGACAGAGACAAAAGCAGGGAAACACATCATACAAATGAAACTCAAACGCATCCCGAATTTTCGGTGGACAAACAACCTTCCTCTAGGGAAAGATAAACTGCGAGGAAGGAAAAATTCGGAATACGTGAGTTTCATTTGTACGTGTTTATGTTTGTTTTTGTTCGCTAGCGCTATTTCGCTTTTCCTTTTAGTTTATTATTCACATCTGTGAGAATCTACTATAAGGTGTGTGTGTGTATATATATATATATATATATATATATATATATACAAAAAAAGAGAACACTCACACGTATTTTCTTGATATTTCGACGGAAACAATCCGTCTTCCTCTGAAGATATAGAAGTAATGCCCATTCATTATTTGTGTTACATTCGTTACACTTATATGTGTGCATTCAATTGTAGAGTAATTCTGACGTGAGCGTCTTACAATTGAGACTGGAGGGGAGATTGGGATGAGCGCTGAGGACTGAGTGCGAATGATGCGCGAGATGAGACCGGTCGGCCGCGTCGCCGACGGGCGACAGTGACCCGTGCGGCGGCGGGGCAGCCTCGTTTAGCGGGTCTTGCGACTCGCGATTGGCCACCCTCCTCCCGCCGCGCCGAAACGGGATATTCCGGTCGATCGGTAATATCTCCGAGCTTTTATTTCACCGCGATGGCCTCCTACGCGTCGGGCCCACTTGTATCCACAAGTACGAATTATCGCATTATTCCCTCTCTCCTACCCCCCTCCCCCGACGCATCGACCCAATCCTCAGTTGAATTAGCGCAGAGCGTTAAACAATGCGCTCACGTGTAAAATGAGCTCCAAAAAAAATGATTCGAATTCCGAGCGCTATAATTCTTTTATATGTCCTTTTGGTTGAGATCATTCCCGAGGAGAAATGAAAATAAAAAGCCCTTTGTTTGGATCATCAGTCCTTATAGCCCATCCAACTAGTTTCGATGAAATATGATACGAGCATCTCCTACCAAGGTTCATTAAGTATGTATAAAATTGAAATAAGGAAGTAGCGAGAGCTGCTTATCTTTCTCTTATACATTTATTAGCACGATATTCCATTCATTGCTATAAAATTACATTTGTAATGCAAATTCCTTGAGTTTTTCAGCAATTAACCCATTTCGTCATATCAGCATATTTTTTCTCCAAGCAAACCAGTTACTTTGAAATAATTGAAAAAAAAATTGCGCACCGTTTACGATCGTTCGTAATTAAGCGACGGAAACCATGAGTAATAATGGCAGCGACAGAAAACGGAAAGGGGAAGTTTTGCTCTTGCGTTGTTTTTGCTCAGAGGACACACGGTGTCATTCCAATGAACTAGGCATGTATGTTTCCATCAAATGTGGATTATTCATGGCGTCACAACTTCCTATCTATATAAACGTGCCAAATTCGTTTCTTTATTCACCAAACAACTGCTCCATGTCACTGGATTAATTTTACATCATTAGGTCTGAGTAAAACTGAGAAAAAGATGCAAAACCACCAAAAACTTTCTCATAGAAAGGTAATTGAAAAGATTAACTTTCTAAATATCAAAAAATGCTTAAATTATCACATTTCATTCGTCATTTTCAAGCGTCAAGCGTGAGCATTGAGTTTTGCCTGCTCCAGTTTTTACGTAGCATATAGTAAATGCTCCAAACACCTTCACCAACTATGATATTGTAATTAAACTAACCCTAATCACATTGCCAAATACGTCAATATTCTGGACCAATGGAATTCTGGAAATGAATCACAACAAACGAAAAAGCCAGTGCTATCCTTTTTAAGACACATTGTAAATACCAGCCATAGCTTTATATTCGTATAACACTCAGCCTATCTGGGCTGATCTTCAACCAGTGAATTCAAAGGGTTGGCCTGCACTATTTTTCTTAATTGGCAGCGGTTTATTTGGAATTCTGAGGCGCATCAAGATGTATCTAAGACCATTTCTAAACATTGATTTAGTGTCTGACAAGCCATTGTGTGACACCGCACAACATCCATTTAGAGGTGAGATTGTTACTAGCAATCTTGGGGTTATTTGGACAGCTAGTTGACCATAGCAACTTGACTTAGCCCTTCTTCTCCAATAAAGGAACTGCGTGGCCTGAAAATAATAAATGTCAACAATAATAGGAATACGAGCAGTGAATGTGAGCTGTGTTTATTTGAGAACCCAGATTATGTACACACTCAACACCTTTCGCGGACTTAACATTATTCTTCACCACCAATGCTATCCTAATTTCTATTCTCAAGCCTATGGTGACGTAAAATGATATACGTCGATTGGAGAGTTTTTAAATGTGAGTGTGGAGAAAGGTGGAAAAAGTAAATTAGCAGTAAAGGAAATCAAACGACGAAGCACTAGACATTATGGGGGGGATGGGAGGGGATTGTTCGGAGAAACTAAAAGGAGACTGAAAGGTGGATGAAGAGCATATTGATTGGCGATGGAATTTTGAGGATCGTGTTAGAAGGAAGAATTTCAGGCAGAAGAGGTATACTGGACAGAATGAAGGGAGCCAGAAATTATGGAGAATTGAAGAAGGGTTATACTATAGTTCAGTGTATTGTTGTGCCGTGTTAGGTGAGGCTTGGAAGTGTAGCGGTAATTAAATCTATGAGTCCAAATAAAATCCTACCTTAAATGGCTGACTACCACCAATAAAATACCAGATCGCTTAATCCCTGTCCTCACACCATCGGGTCTTGTCAAATCCCCCCTTCCCCCGGAAGATCCTGCAGTCACAACCAGCCGTCGTCCCCTCCGTCACCAGTTCCCCCCCCCCCCCCCGACCGAGGAAAGTGACCGCTGAACCTTTGGTGCACTTGTGAGCTTTTTGTGTGTACATGCATATATGTTGTCTGCCCCCTATGTTGTCTTAATGGCTTTCCACTCCCATGTCACTCACCGCCTCTCCCGTTCTCTGCTTTCTGTTCTAGTTGAAGCTCGTTTGACGTACCCCTGCCTACTCGATGGCCAGACCACGGATTTACCCGGTAGGCGATAGTTATTATTATTACCTTTTCACTCATTTCTCTCTCTGGTTTTGCTCTTGTTTTGTTTTGTGAAGATCGGTTTGCATCACTTTGTTCATTTCTTTTGTTTTCCTGTCTCACTGCCTGCCGTGAATATATCGTGGAACTTACATATGACCCACGGTCACGAAGGAGTCGAATTTCCCCATTTTTTTTCTCTGTCCGGAAATTCTCGGAAATGTCCCCTTTCTTGAGCAGGCGCGTCCGTGAATGCAAATGCGCACATGAATCCCTGTGATGTGCCCGTGATTTCTATGATGTTTGGATTGGTCACTTGTTTTCCCCTGGTTCGACGCCAACGCTTTTAATATCCACTCGACGAGTATTCTTCAAGATGACGATGGTGAAACAATAGGTTTTAATATTCCATGCGTAGGTTTACGTGAAAAATCAGCCCCCCCCCCACCCCCTTCATACGTAAAACTTGCATGCCAAGGTGGCCAAGAACGAATCAGTAACTTTCAAAAAGTCGGTATGTCATCTCTCGGCCTGACGTCCCGGAACAAATCTCACGCGAAGTCACTCATGCTTTTGTGTGCTCGTTCACATAAATTAATGATATTTTATGTCACTCCGTTAATTTCCTTGTGCTATGTTCTATTACCTTGACAACATTCAGTGCCATCTTCCACAGAAATGTATATCCCCAATCGGAGGCGGTCAATGATTGAAGATACTTGAACCGGTCGTATTCGGAGATTATCTAAGTTATGTTAGCCAGGTAGCTGATTCCCCAACTGTGATTTGCGAAATCTGGGCAAAATAATTACCTGTTATATCCCCAAATCATTCTTTGGGGATGACGAATCAGTATTCCTGGAGCGAGATTTTTAATTATTAGTGTTTGATTTTGACGTCATGTAGGTGAATAACTATCACCTGAACTTCGGTTTACAGCAGCACCAGTGCAGTATAAATGATCCATAATTTACAAATATGAATTTCAAATTATTGAAACTCTTAGCTTAAATGAAGTAGAGTGACAAGCTGTAATAGTTTAACTTCCGAATGGGATTTAATTGATAATTTCCTTGATTGTAAGCTATGTCATGTCCTTCGTTTGCCCGCAATTTTTTCATCCAGGAAAAAACGATTGTGAAATAATTGTACATTTCCTTGAAATATGCTTTTTTATATTAACCTTTTGTATGATTTTAATGTATATGTTGCATGAAAACTGCACGCACTTGCCATGCTTTGTATTTACTGTAGTTTGCTATTTGCAGTATTTTTTTCTAGTGAAGTGAATTTACAGGTTGACTAGAATAATTTCTCTTTTTGAACGTATCTGCACGCTCAAAGTGCTCAAAATGCATTTCGCCGCTACAAATTTCAGCAGTTCACGTTCATGGAAGCTTTAATTCTTCATTCTCACGAATCTCCTGAGTCTTCGATGATTTTGTTTTCGACTGGTAAACTTCCTCCGAGGAATGAGCATATCCAAATCGGGAGGGGATGCGTGGGATCCAAATTCCGCATATCCTCTTTTATAGAAGAACGTTAGAACTCTGAGTAATCTGGAGATCCAACACTTGCAATCGTTTTGCAAAACGAAATCCTGGAAATAACCTGTTACTTTCCAAACTGATTGAAATTTTCCCCCGAATCCCGCACCCTAGAATGTGCATCACAATCTTATCCAATTTTCCCTTAAAATCTAATCTGCGGCTTTGAAATTTTATCTGGTCGTCAAAACCGCCGCCGTCGCAATAGCTTTTTAATCCTCGTATTGTCCTTGTATGAAAGAGTAAGCAGTCCCATCGCGGCAGTACTTGTTGGCTTTAATGTCTTCCTACGAAATGGGCGAGGCAAGTCAAATTTTAGCGGGATGAGCTTAATTTTATTGCACGCTATCCCGAGGTCGTCCTAATTTCCTCGGAGCGCAAAGAATACGACTGTTTGCGGATTTCTTATTACTAGGATTACGAAGGATTATAAACTATTTGATGATAACAGCTCAGAAAAATGTTCAGCAAGAGTTTGCTAGTGTGTTGACGTGGCATCGAGGCCAAGGATTTCTCGGTAATAGCACCTGACTAAATATATTATTTCTTTCCTTAGTTGATCATGGAGGAATTGCGCAATTCAAAAGAGATTGTGCTAATACTGTATTATTTCGATTGAGACAGATTGTGAGTCACGTTTTATTTTATTGATCCGGCCAGGGAATGGCCTCGAATGCGAGCAATTGGAAGCATGAAGTTACAAAAACTTTATTAACAAAGGAATCTAGTCAAGAGGACTAACAAAAAAATATTCCCTCCATTGTTTGACATCTTGTGCTTATTTCATAACCATACATGCTAATTTGTACGCTGTCTACTCGTTAGAATAATTCAGTAGAGGCTGGTTTTTGGACAGTCTCTCGTCATGGGCGTAGCACACCTGTGCCCCTTTCCTCACGCTATCATTATCCTCAGCTTGTACTTTCTACCTCAATTCTATTACCTATAGCGTACTCTCTGGTAATTTTTCATCCGCTTAACCATCGATCTGAAGAAATCCGTCACATGCGATAAGTGAAGGCGAGGTGAATCATCCAACAACGTGATACTGTGCAACACTTTCAGGACCGAATCACCTATAGTGTGATTCAGTATCTATAACTCATTCGCAAACCTATTTTACCTATTGATGGGACTCCACCGGTTAAAGAAGATTTTGGCTGGACCTGCTTAGCCTCGCCCAGCACGGTACAATGCAACACCCTACACTACAATAAACTCTTCTTCAATTGCTCATACTTTCTACCACTTTAATCCTCCTGTCTCATTTAGACCTGCATTCAGATTATTTTCCTTCACCTGGTTTGCTTGCATACCTCTCTCCCTTTCATTTCAGTGTTCGACAGTTATCAATCAAAATGTATCCGCTTTTCCTTCTCCGTTTCGATTTCCTCCAAAGCGCTTCTGTACTTCCCCACCATGCTTACAACCGATCCGTTTGCTTTCTTCATTCGCCTCCATTGCCACACCTCAAAAGCCTCCGACTTAAGCTTATGCTCTCGCCTCATAGACTAACTTAAAACTGTACCCTGTACCTTAAAACTGTACCCTAACAAAACTACGCTCTATCCTGTGGCGCGCAAACCTCGTCGTTGAGGTAAGAGGATAAGAGTAAATTGGAAATTTGGGACAACTTATGCATCGTCATTATTCGTTAAGGTATACTCCGGTCAAAAAGTATTGATCAGCCACTGAATGCAGTCATAGGGATCAGGAGGGACATATTGCACATAGATATTTATAGTAACTGCCAACCAGACGGTGAAAGCCTATAATAAATAACAAATAAGCAAATAGTAATGAATCGTCGTGGCCACATTACGTATCCATGTGGCCGCGTACGTGCCTTTAATCTTCGGGAAAGATAGTGATGATGCATATTAAATATTGTCTTGAATGCTTTGAATGTTAGTTTATAATTAGTTGGTTATTCATATTTGATGTATTGCTGCTCAGAACAGGAAATAATCCATCATCAATGTGCCGTTTCAAGGCATTTTCTTGCCAATAACACGAAAAATGATAGGTAACGACAAGTGCCCTGCGTTTTTCATAATCCCTTGCATGTCTTTACCAAGAGGTACGGGTGTCACAAAATCGGCCGGAGATGAAGAGAACCACACGTTTTCCGGAGGAAAAAAAACACCCTTAGGGTGACTCAAGAAAAACTAGCATAAAAAACTGTTAGAGCGACTTAATAAAAGTATGAAATTGCTATCATGTCGACGATAATTGGCCTCCTGGAGGATTTTTGTGAATTTACATGAAGATACAAATTAGTAAAAATATGAACTTTCTAGAAGATTCAAAACCACCCGAGTCTTTCATGGGGGAGCAAAATTCCCAGTTTTCCAGGGAGTCGCACACTAATTGTCAGGTCTATCTGCGGGGAGTCAAAATGCTTACAAAAGAGTGCTACCAGGGCAGCAGCGAGGCGGGTCTGTGTCCTACCTGCGGACGCGTACCCCTCACCCGAATGAAGGAGAGTGACCCGCCCGCCGACGTCGACGGGTCGAATCGAATTTCCACACCGCAGAGAGGTTACGCCATGGCAATTTTCGCCTCGTGACCCCCCAGGGGACACAGCCATTTTCGTTACCAGGGGAAGGAAGAGAGAGAGAGGAAAACATCATTCGGGACAAACACGCCGAGGGTAGGACCGGGTATTGCTGCGATATATTGACTATAAGCGAAAATGTTGCGATGTCAAGCCTCAATGTAATGAGCTAAATTATCCAGTGTTGCCATGTTTGTTATTTTGTGGATTTTAAATTCAGGTCGATCATATAGAGACATTTTGAACAAAGAATTCCCAATCAATGTGCCTCACGAGGAGATAAGGGGGGGGGGTGATTACTATATAGTTTTCTAGATTTTTATCGGATTTATTCATTAAAGAAGGTTCGGCTTCTCTGTTTTGATTTATTTAATGTTCGCCGACGTTTCGCTTCCTATGCTGGATACATCACTCCGTCATGGATGCGCGCTAAATGGGACTCGTAACATCGGGGAGCAAAATAAATCGACCCAAAGAAGCCAAAGAGCGCTCTATAATTAATGGAGAATAGCTGCTTTGCATACTGTCAAGTTGCCGCGAAATCGCACGGCTCCGATGAGAAATACATACGCCATACACGACAACAGTGGTTACGTAACTGTATCGAATCGAATAATATTTACCAAATCGAAATGGTCATTGGGAACCATCTCGACGTGTTTCCACGGATCGGTGGTAGGGTAGAGTTTTGCTGGCGCAAAATCGTTAAAATGTCAACTTCGCCAAGTCGTAACGTCCAGATATAAATGCAATGCCAGCGCATTGACAGCGATATTCAATTGCCATCAATTTTCCACGCGAACGTTGCACAGTCGTCGGTGAAAGGAGCCTCCCACGCACAAGCAAGCCAAAAAGAGCACGCACGCTAGAGTACACACACCTTTTCGGTATCCTTTGTGCGTCACTCGCCGACCACCACCAGCCATTGGGCAAAGGGGTGAGAAGTGTCGGGGGAAAGAGGGTTGAGGGTTCGGGGGATGGATGGATGGAGTCGGAAAATTAGTTTTCATGTGTCGCGGCGTTCTCTCTCCACCCCCAAGTCTGGCGACCCCCTTCCCCCGTCACTCCCTGCGACAGTTCCGCCATTGGGTGGAGCTCCCTTTATCTCGACCGACTACTCCCCTTCTTCAACACCACCCCTCCCCGAAAGATAAAACCGTGGCGCGGGCTTCTTTTTTATTCCGTTCTCAGAAACCAAGATGTCTGTTCTTGGCAACAAAGAACCGACAAGCACGGAAAGGGAGTATCACGTCTCCCGCGAACCCCGTGAGGTCCGAGAAGACGCGCTGGTGTGTTTATATGGCTGGCGGATTTGCATCGGTTGACTGCGGAGGAGTTCGTGAAAGAGGATTTCGTTCCCAGCTGACATTTCGCCGTCACTAAGGCGTGTCCATGGCACTTAAATTTCTCATTTAAGCCCACAATAAAGTTCTAATATGTGAATGCATAGTTCATTTTTCAATATCAGCCCACCCATATAAAATTTATATTCTGTATATTATACATGGTTCCTGACAAGCCACCGCTAAAGGTGTGTGGCGGGGGGTGATAACACGCGAGACTACATTTGACAAAAAATAATTTCGCCCCCTGGCACTGCCGGATTATGTTATTCTGATATCTTATCGTTCATGGAAAAAAATAATACCTTAAATATCTCTGTTCCACAATTAATCTCTCCAATTTTATTCACATGATCAGAATCAGTTGTACGATGGGGGTATTATTAGTACATTTTCAAAATCATCGGTAAAGAGACCTTCCAAATTTTAACATTTACTGTGATTTAACCTTTGCTCCAAAATTGATTCCCAACCAAGTTCGTTTTATAATTTTGATTCGATTATTGGGAGGCAACTGAAAATTAAATCTATAGGAATAGTATACAAACAAAATAAAATTGCCGTGAGGGTTTTGAGAATACTTTCGCCTACTGAGGGACGAGTGTGTTTCTGGCACAGAGCGAATGCCTTGGAATCGGTGCGTCCTGAGGTCTTTCCGTTTCCGGTGTCCCAAGGACCTTCATGTTTCGTCTCTCGCGCTGTGGCCCTCGAACTTATCTTTGCCCTTAATCCTCCCACGAAAAGTTTGCCATTTCACCGAATTAATGTTGTGTGTAGAGGATAAACGGGGAATAGGGGTGAAATTCTCAAATGCCATGTGGCAGTACCTGCATTATCCTGAGGTTTCAAAAAGGCACCCATGTAAGAAAATCCGATCCTCACGTCACCTATGAGATCGATAAATTCAGGGAAAGAGGTGAGTGGACTAGAGGGATTCACGTGGGTAGTACCTATGCAGAAGCCAAAACGTTTTAATTTTTCACGGAAAAACGGGAACCAAGTTTTCAAGCCTCTGCACGAGAGAGGAAAAACAGTAAAGAAAACATTCTTTTATGCTAACAATATTTTCAGTTTTATTTTTATTTTTCAAGAAAAGACTAGCGAAAACTATTAATGTAGTTAGTTTGTATGGCTCGGAAAATTTGGCCGTTGAGGCATGCGTAATTGTACAAGCGTAGATTAAGGGCTTTTGAGATTAGGGGCTTTTGAGATTAGGGTGAAGTCTGGATGGAAAAATAAAACGGAAAAGAAAACAAACGATGAGGTTTGAGGTATGGCGGGAAAGGTAGTCGGGTGTTGGAGGAAATTTGGGGAAAGTAGGAAAAGAAGAGGCAGAAAATAGTGAGAGGCAACGGGTTTGCCGAGGAAGGTAATCGAGGGGAGAATGCTTGGGGAGCGAAGAAGAGAGAGTACAGGAATACATAGGCTCTCCATGTCTCCTTTGCAAAGCGGAATGGGAATGGTGGATATTCATTATTTTAATCCGTGAGTCGAAAGTCGTAAAAACTCCACTGATTAATTTTTCCTCGTCAAATAAGTACAAGCGTGCGTTTTAAACGCACTTTTAGACGACTCATACGCCTAATACGTTCTAAGTGCATTTATAAATTATCCCTTATCGTCGTGTAAAAAATAACGTCTTAAATCTATCTGTTCTGCATTCAATCTCTCTAATCATGTTGACATGCTCTCGCCTACCGTAGTACGATGGGGCTTATAATAAATTTTCAACATCATCACTAAAAAGGGAGCCTTCCAATTTATGCAAGAAATTTAATCTGTAATTTAACCTTCGTTCCGTGAGTGATTCCCAGCCTAGCTCATGTAATACTTCGAATACCCTACTCCGTTTATCATGACCACGTTTGACAAACGAATTGATTTTTTGCCATAAATTGAATGATTTTAGATCTAGATTGAACGATTGAATTTTTTTAAATCTAAAATATCTAGCTCTTCTCCGATGCACGCGATCCAAATCGGCTGTCAAACTTCATGAGTATCCCATATACAAGCAGCGCGCTGTACTAAATGAGGCCTCAACAGCGGAAGATAACATTTCTCTAAACCTTTTCATCACATTTACCCAATACACTTCTAATTAATCCTAATTTTTCTTTAACTTATATTCCCCATATATATTTCGCCCAGTGGTGATTAAAATGAGATTCGCCTAATGAATAAGACTTTCCAAAAATGGAATCGACCCACAGGCTTGTAGCGTTAGGAATTCCTTGGCTTACTTGTATTCTGATGTATGTAATGGTCAACTCGGGAAGTAAAAGGCATTGCTACTAAAAAATTTTAAGTACGGATCTTTCTTTATTTCCCAGGTCCCAACCAAGCCAAGCGACCTTTTCCGCTGCTGTTCTGGCTTTCAATCAATAAACTCTCTCCTTTTTTTATTGCCCTGTAAATCTTTTTGATTTCCATTCAAAGCATTCACTTGGAAAAACATCCACCGGCCAAGTGACACCCCATGATTCTCACGGAAAGTCCCAACTTTTCATGAGTGTCGTGTCTCTTAAATGCAGAAGTCTATTTAATCATTTCATATCATGCTTTATTTCACATTCATTACACCTTATTTATTTCACATTCATTACACCTTATTTATTTTATTTCATGCCTTATTTTATTTGCGCCCTGGCAAAATTTTCACTCCACCCCGTATTATTAATTATGCATTCTGCTTCCTCGGTCCAGCAGAAGACTGAAGCAAATTCAATTTCACTGGAGAGTATGTTCGATCTATGTCATGGCTTTGTCGTGAGCATTCTACTCTAGTGTCCAACGGTACAGATTTCGGTTCGATTCGTGCCCGCAAATGCGGTCGTCGATTATCGCACGAGGCCAATGAACCTTCCTTTCTTTCTCAGGCGAAATGACTGGACCGCACGGTTGCTTTTTAAAATTAAGAAAATATTGCATATGTTCCGGGTGAAGGTCGTGAATTAATTTAGATGGGTTGATTTTCAAATAATTCATATAGAGGAATTACTCTCGCATTATAAAATGTCCAAGGGTGCGAGAGGATAAGCCATTAGTCAACTGTATTTCGGAGACATATAGGGCGTCCATTAATTACGCACACACTAGTACGTAAATTATCCCCATTAGCGAATATTATGAAAATTAAAGTAAATAGCTCCCCTCGTAATTTGCTCATACCCCCGCATTGTTTCTTCTTTACTTCCTAAAGGCTTGAGAGCAAAAAGAAGTCATATCATTTTCCTTTCGTTTCTGTTCTTTTTTAATTTCTCATATTTTTTGTCTTCTTGCCCGTTCTCATTATTATCTACGGCGAAGCAATATAAAAAGCACTAATAAAAGCGGACCTTTTATTTATCATGTTTCAACCCACATGAATTGCAAGACAAATAAAAGTATATTTTTACACAGAGATCCCATTCAACCTACCGCTCTTATGCGATCAATTTAGCTTGGTCATCTTTCTGTACTGAATTATTAGTTACATGATTTCTAAAGGTATTAATGATCCCAAGTGGATCACCATCAGATTCATGCGAACCGTTTGTGGTAAATAAGTATCGGGATAGTAAATAATACGTGGGCCGTACATGCTTGTCGGTATGGAGAAAGAAATAATGTGTTAGCCATGCGTTTGCTATGCTTTTGTTGATGGCACTATTGAACCAAATTCAATGAAAGTGAAACCATTTCAAATTGTAAAAATCATTTCCTTAGATCTAGAAAGGCGAATGAATTTTTTAAATGTTGCGTTGTAATGTGTATTTAGCGGATGACTCCGTTAAAAGTTACTATCTCAGCATCTCCGTGGTTTTCATTGAAATTGACAAATTCAATTAGCTGAATTTGTACCCCGTCCACAGCTCAGAGACATGCCCCTTATTTCCACAATAGTTACTATGTTCTTAATATTCCGGCTTCGACTCCTTGACTTCAGAACAACACTCTTACTGTCGACCCGCAATTGAGATAATTTAGCCTACCCTATTGCGATAGCAAGTCGGAAGTACAACTTAGCCCATTTCACAGGAGATAATTTAAATAACTCATTCGCTTACCGAATGCACAGAATGTCATCATAGTGAAAATAGCCTGCTACTTGTTGTTGATTGTTCCTTGTAGAAATTATTGATTCGTCGCTATGGGAGAAAAAGGCGTATTTGTGGTAAACATTAAGGTAATTAAGCTACTACCAGAGGAAAACTCGCAATTGCTTATTGAAAGTTACGACCATCTGCTTTGCATCCAATTTGGGCCTTGTGTTATTCATTTAATTAAAGCGCTATAAAATAGCAATTTTCATGACAGCCAATCAATACCCATATAGTTGCTGTGGTCAATAGCAGATTTTAAACGAGAATCAATTTATTATTTTTGTGTATATGTGTACATACTCGTATATACACACTGCCTGTCAAACGCCAATCGCATTAAATCATACATCTTAATTTAATTGGGCAAGAAAAATTCAACTAAGATGATCATGCGATGGAGGAATGATTTACATGTTCTGAACTCACCACGCTCTTCCATTAAATCCCGGAGAAAAATGATACTTCCAGTTTTCGTATCTACATGGTCCACACCTGATGGGAAGAGTTATAAAACGATTAATTGGTGCATGCAAAGAAATTTCATCACTGATAACACAAAAATCCATCACAAGTACGACCGTGAAGCATAAAGATTCTTCTGTTAATACATTTTAAAAAGTAAAAACATCAGACAATACTCATTTTTGGAATGTAGAATGCGACTGCAAATATAGCAAGATAAGTATCAGGAGTGTAAAAATAAGTAATTGATGGTTTGCACTTCGCCATACCTTGAAGAAGACCAGTGCTAACGTCAACACATCGTTTGGAGCGTAACAAAGTGAAAGGCAAACCAACTTACATGTATAGTGAACAAACAATCACATAATTGTCGTTACTACCTACAATGCGCGTGTTTACATTTAGAACCAGGCAGCTTTAAAAAATATCATATAATACGAGCCTGTAAAATCTCTCTGACTTGTAGCCCAAATATTTATCTTGAGAAAAAATACGAAAAAAACGCGAGGCAAAATATTCGCACCCACAGAGGACACAATGGAGCGAAATTCATCGTGTGAATCCACATCGACGTCATAATGAGATAGCTGTGCGGAAGAGCATGAAGATGGGCTGCACGGGTATTAAGGACACCAACCCTCAGTGATGTAATTGCAGAAAGAAGACATATTTAAATTTGATTGGCGTGGTCTTATTTGTCCTCTTTGATTCGGATGATACAGTCTACCAATTTACTAATGCGTCATTTAGGGTCTAATATAGAATATTTCCTTACCTTTCTTTATTATTAGTCTCTCTCATTCCCTATCCGTCAGAATGGATCCCCCTCATAAAAGACCGCACACCTTATGCGGGAAAGGGTCCTTTGCTGATTTAATGAGAATGTTTAAGTTTAATTTTCACAGCATAATGGAATGGATTTGAAAAGTGTGTAAGAGACAAGGGGGGAACATGGATGGTCATGGACTACGCACAGGTCAGAGCGAACTATTCTCTGTCGTAATTCACAGTCCGCACGTTTATTACGGGCAAATGTTTACGAAGGACCATGGACGACAGCCCGAAAAGGTCTTAATTTTTTGATTACTTTTAATCTTTCACTAATGATTCAGGTATTGGAATGAGATGGCCCGGGAATATAACCTTACGTGGAAATTTTCTCTTGGCGTTCCTTTTTTAATACATTGTATTCAAAATTTTCATTATTCAGGATATTAAACGTCAGTTTAGTAATTCCAACATAATGGATATAAATATATCGCCGCGTATACTTCTTTATATAAAGCTCAAGTTCATAATCAATTCCACGTATCGCAACAGTTTGAGCCTTAGAAGGGTCCACTGGTTGTCAGGAGGGTATAGGTGGGAGGAGTTCGCTTATTAATCCCACAGTTACGAGTGTATCACGTTGAATGCTTATATTGTTTCTCATTGAATGAAAATAAGTCATAGCAGCCCAAAAAGTGAATAGAAAGCTATTTCCAATTTTTGATGTGATATTAGGTACTTAAAATCTACCTTTTATAGTGCACGATAAAATGCACGAACTTTATATCTACATCTACATACATACACACACTTCCATTCTGAAAAAATGATGCATTATTTAACACTCTGCCTCATTGCTATCGATACAACATGCAACTGTAATTTCATTTTCATAGAAAAACATTGGTCCATTGATTAATAGTGTTTATGACCTAAATCCAAAAGAAATGGAATACTTTTTTGAAAAATATATCTTATCTCCAGCAAGTAGGGTACGAAATGCTACTGATTTTATTTCCCTTGCTTCATAAAGTATCTAAGATCTCTCTTGTTCCATAATTTATAAGAGGAATTCATTAGTTTGGTCGATTACGACGTTTTATCCGGTGGGAAAAAGGATGTCAGGTTCTCCGAGCGAAAATCGTGATGCAGGGGCGGGATGCATCGTGCACACTTACAATTAGAGGTCATAAAAACGGCATGTGAATTGCGGGAAATATTCGAGCGGTTGCTTTTCTGATCATCAAAATATTCCTACGGTTTTTTTTCGAGCCCTTCCGGAGTAATAGAGTTTCGTGGATCTAAGGCTGAGAAATCTTGACTGTTTCACTTTTCTTCTTCTTTTCCCTGGTATTTTTGCGTCAGAAACCTTTAAAGTTTCCTTTTACTGATTTTAAAAATATATCAAAAGACTCGATCAAACGAAGGAAAACCTAGACTTCTGGGGAATAACATTATTTCTTCGGATCGAAATGAGATACGTTTATTGCAAATAATAAAAATTTACTCTAATTGAGATTTTTGTATTGAAATAGAGGTCATGCATCGTCCACGGCTACAACTCCGAAAGAAAAAATAGGGACCGAGAGGCAAAAAACACAATAGGAAAATTTCCAAATGACGTAGTAAAAGAGGATGTTTCAAGACAAAAAGCAATGAGGAAGAATTGAAGGTTCGACTTCAGTTTTTGAAGTCACACTAAAACGGTCTGACTTCACTTCTCCTTATTTACTGGGATGAAATAATGATTAGATATTTTTATTAAATACTTATATTTAATTTGAGAACCTTGACCGAAATTCATGCCAGCTTCTTTGGATTCTAATTAATTCGCAAGTATTGAAAAAACTCATTACGAGTAGAATGCCGTTGATCGCCCTGTGATTTGAATCTACGGATAGGCAGTCCAAAAACAATGGACTTACCCCTGTCGGATGTGTTGTCAATTGTTTTAGTAGGGCATTTGCTCTTAATTTCATTTAATTTCCATCAAATCTTTAATTTTTTGTTGTCTATTCTTATCACCATGCGCCTAAAAGGGACAGTTTTGGGTAATATAGTATAGGTGTACAAATTATCCAAGTGGAATTGAAACATATTTCGCCCCCATATGTTTTATGGACAAAGGGTAATAAGGACAATGTTTATTTGAAACTTTTCAAAGAAAACATGCGTCACGGATGAAAACGCTAACGATACGTAATTTTCCCACTTGGGAATGACCCTTTCTCTTGTCTAATGATTTGCACAAGTTATGATACCATTGATTTCCACATTTTTCGGGCTGCGTCCGCGTATGTCGTTTAAAAGTACAACAGTTTCGCCAGCTATCCTGCTGGCGTCCTCAGGTCAAGGATGAAAAGAAGCTTGTTGTCCCGTCTTATATAGGAAAAATCCGGCGCCAATACCGGGAAATTTCTTGGCCAATCAGGGAACGTCCTCATATTTGCGCGGGATTATTCGTTTCCACGCACTGTGGAGTGGATATCCATCCTCTCTGTTAAAATTTTTTGGCCTTTTAACGATTTCAATGGCCTCTCTGATTATTCTCTGGAAGTATTTTCCTTCTTTCGCTATTATTTTAGCGTCGTCGAAGAGAATAGAGTGTCCAGGTTCACTCCAGGCGTGCTCAGCGATGGCCGATGCTCTAAACTGTTTGGCCTTGGTTGCCCTCTGGTGTTCACTCATGCGTGTTTTCAGCGCTCTGCACGTTTCACCGATGTACCATTTGCCACAGGAGCATGGCACTTGGTACACGCCTTCTGATATTAACGGTGAAATTCCATCCTTGGGTCCGGGTAGGGTGTCAGCTATCTTGGTGACGCAGTTGAATCTGGTCACCACATCATGTTTCCTTAAAGCCCTCGCGATTCTTTCCGAAGTCCCTGCGATGAAGGGGATGGTGACGTAAGCCTTCGGACGTGGTCTGGAGTCTTCCTCTCTGTCAGGAACAGCGGTGGTTTGTCTCTTCTTTTCTTCCTTCTCGGCCCTTTTTTGGATCATATGAGCGCTGTATCCATTCCTTTGCAGGGCATTTGTCAAGTGTTTCTTCTCGTTAGCAATAGAATCGGAGTCACATATTTTATATGCTCGGTTGACAAGTGTGTCTACCAGTGAGGTCTTCTGACTGGGATGGTGGTGCGATGCAGCATTAAGGTAGCGGTCGGTGTGAGTAGGCTTCCTGTATACTCTGTGTCCAAGCCTCCCATTCCCTTTATTTCTCTTCACCATGACGTCCAAGAAGGGCAGTTGATGATCCTTTTCCACCTCCATAGTGAAGTGGATGGCTTGATGCTGTGAGTTCAGATGTTTCAGGAACTTTTTTAATTCTTCCTCTCCGTGTGACCAAATGACAAAAGTGTCGTCGACATATCTTAGCCACAGTGAGGGCCGCTTGTCGCAGGATTCCAGTGCTTTCTTTTCGAAGCTCTCCATGTAGAGGTTGGCCACAACCGGGGAGAGGGGTGAGCCCATCGCAGCTCCTTCCATCTGCTCGTAATGGTCACCATTCCATAGGAAGAAGGAATTGCGGAGGCAATGCTCCACCAATCCTGGAAAGTCCTTAGGGATTCCGCGGGAGGTGAGTTCCTTGATGATATTCAGCGATTCCTCAATAGGGACGCTGGTGAAAAGCGATTCAACATCGAAGCTGACCATGAGATCGTTGTCGTGGATGGTGATGTTTCTTATTACGTCAATGAAATGCGTCGAGTTTTTTACGAAGCTGGGTGTCTGTCCGACGTGGTCCTGCAGAGACCGCGCCAAGTACTTGGCGAGTTGGTAAGTCGGAGCGTCAATCTGGCTCACAATCGGTCGGAGAGGTACATCCTTCTTGTGAATTTTGGGCAGGCCGTACAGTCTCGGTGGTTTCGGTGCAGTCGGAAGCAGGCGTCGTTGCTCTTCTTTTGGAATAAGCGATCGTTTAATGATAGCCCTTGTGCTTCTCTCCGTCTTGGCAGTCGGATCGCTTTTCAATTTCCTATAAGTCGGACTGCTGAGGATGAGCGATATTTTCCCTTCGTAATCCTCTCTATTTATCAGGACTGTTGCGTTGCCTTTGTCAGCTGGTAAAATGATTATACTCTCGTTGTCCCTTAGCTCCTTCAGTGCTCTCCTTTCTTTGCCGATGGTGTTTGATCTTGGTGGTTTTGCGCCATGGAGGATACGTGCGACATCTTCTCGGATTTCGTCGGCGGCCGCCTTCGGAAGTCTCCGGATCGATGACTCTACCTCCGCGATGACCTTCTCAAGTGGTATCGTCCTTGGGGTCAAAGCGAAGTTCAGACCCTTAGATAAGACTGCGAGGGTGGCTTCATCTAAATGAAGGTCCGTCAAGTTCACAACCGATTGGCCATTGTCAGCCCCATTAATCGAGGTCAGTGGATGCTGCTTACAATGAAGTTTGTTGAATTTGTTGACTTGCTTTTCCCGCGTCGCCATTAGACTGGCTCGGGAAGAGTCGTACGTAATCCGCTCGGTTGTGTCCCAATCGTCAGCTTGTAGGGTGGCAGCCAGCTCCAAATGAATATAGTACAATTCTTCGGAGAGGCGGTCGAGGTTCCAACGTTTATCGTGAATTCTCTCTCTCAGAAGGTCTTCGCTGCAGCGGCGGAGGATCTTCTTAGCCTTGGGTGTGTTCAGGTGGTGTTTGACTTCTACGCAGGTAGGAATCGTCTCCGTGTCTCTGCATCGTTGAAGGAACGCTAACGATGTCAAAAGTCTCTCCTTCCTCGTTCTGAGCTTCTCGAATCTCCTTATCTTCCTGTGAATCTCCTCCCCGTAGAGGTGAGTAATGTTCGTTCGAAGGTTTCCGCGGCGATGAGTAGGTGATTTCCACATTTTTCGGGCTGCGTCCGCGTATGTCGTTTAAAAGTACAACAGTTTCGCCAGCTATCCTGCTGGCGTCCTCAGGTCAAGGATGAAAAGAAGCTTGTTGTCCCGTCTTATATAGGAAAAATCCGGCGCCAATACCGGGAAATTTCTTGGCCAATCAGGGAACGTCCTCATATTTGCGCGGGATTATTCGTTTCCACGCACTGTGGAGTGGATATCCATCCTCTCTGTTAAAATTTTTTGGCCTTTTAACGATTTCAATGGCCTCTCTGATTATTCTCTGGAAGTATTTTCCTTCTTTCGCTATTATTTTAGCGTCGTCGAAGAGAATAGAGTGTCCAGGTTCACTCCAGGCGTGCTCAGCGATGGCCGATGCTCTAAACTGTTTGGCCTTGGTTGCCCTCTGGTGTTCACTCATGCGTGTTTTCAGCGCTCTGCACGTTTCACCGATGTACCATTTGCCACTGGAGCACGAACGAACATTATGATACCATTGATTATTTAATGCAAATGGTAAGATTGCTAGCCTAGCAGAATTGTAATCAAAGATTAAATTATCACTAATCCTGCATCTTAATGTTTACATAAGTTATCCTCAGCACCACATATATACCACCACCTCTTCAGTCTATCAGGAAGAATGTACAATCGACAACGAACTTGAACATGAAATGATTATCTGAGGTTCCTTTTATTCTGCAGATTTGTTGAGCCCCTTTGCCGATTTGTCAACGAGTGCGAAAAACTCGCCATTGAAAGATTATGTTGGGAAACTATATGCACCGAATACACGCGCAGACATGACGAATTGTCGTCCCGTGTGCAAATGTATTTTTAAAGCACAGACGCACACGCGTGTCGATATTTTCACCGGATCGTCCGACTGACTTGAGAGGCGGCAGGAGTGCGGAGGGCGAGAAAGATTGAACAGTTGTCTGAAAACCCAAGGCTGTGCGGCGAGGGGACGGGGGATCCGGCCAGAGTATAAAGTGGGCCCAGTCTTCTCCGGGTCGTGGGCCAGAGGGAGAGGGGTGTTGGAAAGGGGGAGGGTTGGTAAGGGGGGATACACACGAGAGGGGTTTTGGAGATGTGGGTTTTTCATTGAAGTCCTTACTGCACCCACGGGAGCCATTTTCGCAAGGGTTCGAGGGGAGGGGGTACGGGGGGGGGGTTGAGGAGGGGGTTCCGGGAATGGGGGACGGGGAATGCGGAAAACTTCCTCCTCTGCCGTCCAACAAATCTGCTCTCCTAACGCCCCTCCCGTCCAAAAACAACCCGGAAAGCCAACTCCTTCACTAAGCATGCACGTATGTTTAAGTGCGGAGGCGTTGGGGTGTTAGTGTACTTGCAGTGCTTTGAAGAACTTATTTTTTTCGCAACCAACATAGGAGTGCTTCCTCAGTTAAGGTGATCGTTTGCCCTCAGGTCAAACAATTCAGGATTTTCCGAAAATTTCCCCAAAGTATTTCTAAACACAGTTTTATCCATTGGAAGTTTTCAAAATCTGCCTTTGCCACTAAAGTTTACCCTTATAAGACCCTTAAGAGGAGAATCTTATAAATGGGATCTAATGGGCGATGCTGGCTGGTATCTTTCTCTTAGTCAAAATAATTATATGAAAAATACAGGAATAACCAATTTTTGTTTAAAAATTTATATTTGACATTTTATTGATATGCTGTCGTTTTTGTGAAAAACATGGCTTTCCGGGTTACATTATGAATTTTCAGTGCTTTAATTCCTCAATATGTACATGTTCCTCCACGTGAAGAGATATTTGCACCAATTCGTGTGTCGATTGTTAATTATTTTGACAGTTAAACGTTAAATCGAGCTCTGGATTATTGGCTGCCAAAGAACGTTTTTGTATGTCATAGTGACGTGAAATACACGCGTTTTTGAATTAGCTCCCGACACAAACAGTGACTTGGCATTTATTTTAACAAGTAATGAATCTGAAGATTCATGATACGACTTTTCATCGTACGTCACAACTAATGATGATGTTCAAAGTCGTGTCCTTAGAAAACGTTTATTTGTTAATTACAAAATGGTTGCTTTCAACTCCGTACGTGATCAATTTGTTAACATTTCGCAAATTATCTTAAAGGGATATATGAAGGCTAGTTGAGTGTGAAAATTAGCTACTTTTTGTGAAATTTTGTTCATGATGTTCGAAAAATAGCACAATAGACAGACTTTACGTTGCACAGAAAATTATATTTATTCTTCAACTAGTTTCACTGCAATATAGCACTCAAATGATCTCATGAGGCAGATTTCTTAAGATATTACAGCTAAATGAAACTAGTTAAAGAATAAAATTATTTTTTAATATTATATATATTTTTTAAATAATTCAAAATAATAGGTGATAAGCTAACATTATAATCACACCAGTGTTGCTTCTAGTGACGATAACTCAATTCGCACGACGCCGACGAAGAGAGCATTTTTAGTATTCTTCATATTTCCCCAGCCTTTCTTAGTAAAAAGTACCCGTCAAAAGGAGGAATTTGGGTCCGAACGGCAAACGTTGTCACACCAGTCTTCAGTATCTGCTTTAAACACGTCCAAAAGATAGCCAGCATCCTTTTCCCAGACTCCCTTTTAACATGATAAGTTTTTCCTTTTAGTCATCCCGGAATACACTCCAAATGGACGCCCGTGCAATATTATAGGCCCATATTTGGGTGTCCATGGCCCCCTTTCACCCGTGCCCTCGTTTCAACTTTTTAGGGTAAACACGTCCCTACAAAAACTGGATTGCATTTTGACACACCACAAAAGTGGTCTATTTCTGAAAAGATTTTATCAAAAATTTTAAATTAAAATATGTTCTTTTTCGGGCGGCAATCATGGTTCCCCAACTCTAGTTCAAGAAAAATAACCCTGGAATTGGGTAATATTAATAATTATATAATTATAAATATCAATTTGACCTATTTTAATACGAAAATGATCAAATATTATATGATTACACGTGCTCTCTTATTTTAAATTGTTTCACTTTATGTTTATGTTATCACCAATTGCTTACTTTATGTTCATTGTAAAAACTTGCCTGTGAAATATGGCGCCATTTTCAGCTGGCGATGAAATATTTTAAAAGCTCTTCAAAACACAATACCTTCAAAAGGAACTCCAGTTTTCGCATCTGTAGTAATGTCTTAATGTGATAGGGAAAGATCACATTATTTAACTGTCAGTTTTTCTTAACATCTGCAATATTATTTTTCCCTATTGAAAGAAGGTTTTTACGATACTAGTGGAGAGTGACCCAGATACTCCATATTTTGAATACGCCAACTTTAAGGGAGAATTATTCAAATATTATTTAGGGAAGCCCATTTTTTTAATCTTCCTATACGATTAAACGTACTTCATAGATGCCATGACGGAGTTTTCAGAATGCCTAGAACCCCCCCGCCACACGCCCTTGCGGCGGCTTGCGAGGTATTTTGTAGATGTAAAAGTGATCGTAAGGCCGAAACCACCAAAAAAACGTTTATTCCGTGTGCATCACCTCACAGATCACACAGTGTTTGCAATATTTCCGGGCACGCTTCTGTATACTCTGCTGATGAAAGACACGAGCACCATGACCAGTTACTTCCTGCTGCTCAGTGAGGTCCTAAGTTGCAACAAGTCACTTGCGAGGATGTCTGTCCAAGGAGCACCAAGAGCTTAGAGGCAAGAAGAAAAGAAACCAGATAAGCCGCATGATTGAACGAATGGTGTGGAAAGGTGTGCAAGTTTCGTGTAACGTTTTTTTTCTTATGTCTGAAGCATAAATTTTTCAAAGCTATGCCATTGGTTCCAAAAGCCATTGGGCCAAAGGTTTCCTCGACTTACACTGAGGCGAGGCAGAATATTTATTGGCCAGCGCATGAAACTGTTATCTGGAAGTGATTTACCGACAAGTACTACTCAGGGGAGAAATCCTCATTGAAAGATGAGGCCATCAACGGGTTAGAAATAAGACAAATTTATACTCAGCACAGCTCTCACCTTAGAGTTGCCTCTTAAGAGGGGGTGATGTCACCAACTTTCTTCATGCGTACTTTTATCTCCACTCAAGTAGAGAAATCTATGTAAAGTAACTGGTATATACTTAATGGTCACGAGTATAGTCACAGAGATACAGGACCGGGGGCGATTTCCCCACGTCTTTCGTTTGAATTTGCTTTCCGTACGCAAAAATGAACGTCCCGACTGCCCAAACAACTGATTGACGAACTGTGAAGGAGAGGAGCTGAGATGGGGAGGAACGATAGAGATACGACTGAAAGGGTTCCCGTGAATGGGTGTCGTTCATTGAGAGGTCTCATGAGAAAATGTAAGACTCCACTCCTGCCAGCTGCGAATATTAGAAAATGGCATTTGAGTTATTGTTGCTGCACGGCTAGGAAATTATAAATAAAATCATCTGCAATCCTACAATGATCCCATGGTGGAATTCACTTATTTAGAGCTGTACATTTTCTTCATTATCATAAAAAGACGACACGAGTCAATTTCCACACTTGAAAAGATACACCAGGCATGGTTTCTACGGCATGTTTTACACTTTTTAGATCTTCTGCTATCATAGGATTCAAATATATTCACCAAGTGAAGCCCGAGAAACGAGATCTAATACTATGCACTGTACTGGAAATAGTAACGAAGGGATATTAAAGGCATGCAACTTATACGAACTTATCATAGTATCCATTTTCTAGCATTTGATAGCACAGCGATTGTAAGTCTTACTTACCGACAGTTACTAACTAAATGACAACTATGCGAATAAACAAAGAGGATTCACAAACACGATTTTTGTCACTGTGATACATGTGGAGGATCAATTCCTCTGGAGAGGGACTTTGGATAAAATTTCCTCAGAGCTCTTTATTCTGTAACCTATACATACGTATACAAATATATAGTCTAAATTCTATGATACTTTTCGTATCATTTCTCGTGTATTTTTTACAACTTTTACAAAATTCACCATATTTTGCCGTATACTGTACTCCGCAGGTTCTCATTTCCACCACCCAGTCATTCCATCCTACATATCAATATTATTGTTTCCTCTTTCTTTCCCCGCTGGCTGAGTGCCCTCCCAAAATATTCTCGACATCTCGCTAATAGCAATAACGAGAACAGAAAATCCTTTAAATATAATTGGTCGAAATGAGGATATTTGATTCTTTTGTTGAAAGTTTGGTGGGATAGCCGAAGTGAAAAGACTAAAATATGACGCCTTGCGAAAAAAAGGAGGCATCTACCAAGTGAGTGCCACTTTAACGTCGAGCCGCCATCCCTCTTCCCATCCCGCTCCCCCCTTTCCACACCCTCTTCAACAAATTCCCCCGTCTCCTCACCCCTCCCTAAACCTTGTCATCTCCTCTATCCCGTTCATCCCCATGTTATCTCCCCTCTTCCTTCACATCCCGCCTCTACTTCACCTCCCCACCTTTCTCGCTATTTTCTCGACGGTCCTCTGTCCTCCTCTAGGCTAATCTCTCTATTTTTTCCTCGCTGGAACGACGTGGATTTCCGCCATTGCCTCCCCAACTAGTATCTCGTTCCTCTCCTCTTTTTTGCTCATCTTCCGTAACAGGTGGGAAGGTAAAAACGAATGGTCGACGACTCAACCGACAAACAGCTTCAAAGGGCTAAACAAATGACGAGTAGCCTGCAACACTGACTAGAAATAGGGAATTTGGCGGGCAAAGAATGTGAAAATTGCTGCGAAGCTCCGCGTTTTGTCACACCCCACCTTCATCATAATTTAATGTGCTTTGAGGGATATATATATATATATATATATATATATATATATATATATATATATATATATAGGGGCAAAAAAATATTTTTATTAGTTGATAGGTGAGCCTTTTCAGCTACGATCGACGGTGCAATGGTTAAACCACACCAGTCACTAGTACCTGCGAACCATTAGGTGATATAATCCCTTTCAAATCACTCTGCGAATAATGACCTGCGCCATTTGAAGCAAAAATTAAAATTTTCACAATAAGTTTAGAATTTCCACGTTGCCGCGCTATCTTCAAGGGCGTAAAATAATATCTTAACGGCAGGAAAAGTAACTCCGGCGGAAAACTGTTCTTAAGAACCGCACGCGCTTCTGTATTGATCTAATAATACCTTTCCAATAGTTCCATAAAACTTCCTGCACAGCAGAAAATGTGTGCACACATAAAACGCGTACCTACTCAGTGTATATTATTCGAGCGCGGTCGCATCGCTCGGCTCGCAACTGCTGCCGCCTCTTAGCAGCTGGCGCGGAAGCCATCGTCCACCTGACGTTCGATGAAAATAACTCTTCCCGAAACGATTAAATTTTGTTCCAAACTTTCACTCATGTGGCCGTCGCACAGGAAAATTTTTTTCAATGTACAGAATTTTGAATTTTCAATCCTCGAAACCTATTCATTTTTTTGGGATAATGAACATGGACCGGAACATTAACCATCACATAAAATTATGAATGTTCATGCAACATGCGCATTCATACAGTCAATCATCAGGGAGGCGGTGTTAGTCGGTTTAGCCGGACATGACACGGATTATGTACATGCAGCTCAGACTTTGAGACAACTCTTTTGGTGAAGTTATCAACCTTTTTTCTCGTGATACGTAGGGTCAATTTGGGATTAACATTTTCCCGACACCGTTAGACATATACTCAAAACCGGCCGTTTCATTTTTAATTTGTATCTATTAGGTAAAAGTTAAAATGCACTCTTCTGAATTACTAGGGAAACTCTTGAGTTCGTTATTCTACCACAGGTACATATGTACCAAATGTTTTTACTTATACTTAGGAATCCCCTTTCTTCCGTTTGGTATCTCTCACAAACTGTTGACAACGGCTACATACGTAATGGCTATATTGCTCATTACCTTGCCCTGCTGGTCATCCATCGGTGTGTGTAAAGAAATACAAGTACCAAAAGAAGCCTGAATTATCTCTGAATTACCACGAGAGATCGCAAAGAAGGCTTAGCAAGCATCTTTTATTCGACAAAGAAAACAGGCAGAGGGAGATCTAATGGATTTGTTGATTACCTTGCAGGCAGCAGTCTCTACTCACTCCTAGGAAAGAGTTGGTCTAATTACATTTTAGCTTTAACGGGCAACGTAAAGTTTTATAAAAAAGTCACAGTGATTAAGTTGTGACGGAAAACATTTGTTTTTCAATGCACCGCGGTCAGAAATTCCACAGAGCACTGTGAAATAATTTTGATGAATTTCCCATTCAGGTGAAATGGCTAGTTTCCCCGAGAATATCATCCTTTGAGTGTGTATTACAAGTACTTTAATGTGAACTATAATGTGTACGATATCCTGATGAGAAGTTATCAAATAAATTCTCATTTCAGAATCATTTCAAATCAACTGAGCATCTATCATACCCAGGAAAGTTGATTTCCAAACGAAAATAACTTAAAACTTAGCTTCGAGTATTCACTTCATAAACCTCTGTCCTGATTCAATGGAAAAAGTCTTGCCTGAAATTTCACCTCTCATTTCAACCTCACTACAAGATATCGCTACAGTTTTCTGCAATTAATTCTATGCATGAAATGGATTCGTGATTCTCAGCGAAATTTTTTTCTAATTACACTTGAATGGGAAATACAGCGTGATTATTTTACAATGTTAACTCGAATTTCTGCCTATGTTACATTTAAAAATAAATGTTTACGATAAGATTGCGTTTATATCCATGTTAACATTTGAAAAAGTCTCCAAGTGATTGTTGTTCATATTTCGATAAGCTCGTCGACCATCTTGCTGGTCTAGAGTGGAATAACTCCCATTGGAAAGGTTATCACTTGCGGTAACGCCCAGATCTAGGAGTACGCGGCATTACTTCCATGCGCCACAGCACTTGCATTCGTTGGCTTCCTGGGACGCGTACTTGCGGAATTGCGAGACCGTACTCCGATGAGAGTTGAACGTGGGATAATCAGAACTACAGAACTAAGGCGACTCTTGATTCCGGACTCCTTTCTTTCTTGCTGAATTCTATCGGTCGAAAGGAATCAGAATTTGATTTAACCCAGAACTTTGAACATTCTTGTATCCTGAATATTTTTCCACGAGCCTTTTCAGCTCTCACATCCCCGTCATTAGTCGATTGCGTAAGGTCTTCATAAGGCTGTGACGGATTTCAAGGGACTCGCCTAAAAATAATTCATCTATTAAGACAGCAAACACCTGATCACTTTGTGTGTGGTTAAAAATATCAGGACTTCATATGGGTACGGTTACATCTGAAAAATAACTCTTAATGCGGACTGCTTAACTGCATCTAAAACGAAATCTATGGAATGTTTAACTTTTTAAATTAGGTCTTATCTGATTTCCCTTGGGAAAAAAATCGCACTTAAATTCATCTCAAAATCAGGATTAAAGCTTTGGAGCACTTGGCAATGGAAAACATTGATCGCAAAAGGTTTGACGCTGACATTTGAATTGTATCGGAAGGGATGACTTAAAACCGAATATTTTTCCTACAAAATTTACAATGATATTTAAAAAAATCTAATGGCTTGAAGGTAAACACTGTGTCTGTGAATCAGAATCCAATAACGGGGCAATTTTATCATTGGTAAAAATATACAGTATATAGTATATATAAGTTTAAATTCAATGTGTTGTTTCAAGATGATTGCACTGCTATTTCAGGGTTTTTCCTGTACTGAACGTGGCACATTGATGATGTGGGTGGGTAGCTAGACTGAACTTGAGAAGAATCGTACTCCGGGCAGAAATGTTTTCGCACGTGTTCTATCAATACTAGCTCAAGTAGAGACCCTATGCTTATTTTACCTTTTCCGGCATAATACACTTCTTGTTTACTTAGGCAACTTACCAGACACAACTTTCTTCAACCGAAAAATCCCGGTCTCAGTGGCGGCGGAGTAATGTCCTCGCCTGCCAAACTAGAGGTCGCGGGTTCAATTCACGCCTAAGTGGGTTTTTGCCCATCTAGGGATTGGGTGTTTGTAGTTGTCTAGTGTTATATCATGTTAAAAAGTCTGACGTGGAAAGTCGAAGTGCTGCTTTCGAATTAATGTGAAATTAATAAATAATGAGGAAATTTATGGGAAACGATTATTTTTTCATTTTGAACAAGACTCCAAAAAAGGTCAAGTGCTTCTTTCATTCCTATAGCTCGTTAAATTGTAAAATTAATATCAATAGCAAAATGCATTAGGCAACTGTATCTTATTACTTCTATTGACAGCAGTAAATTTTTCTTGCTCATGGAATTTAGATAAAGACCTGGTTTTGCATGACTATAACAACAGATACGAATGCTAACTTTTACCTCCAGTTCAAAGGTTCCAAGCCAAAACTCAGTTTTATGGCCGCATGTTATGTTGTAAACCAACTGTTAAACGGTTCAATAACTCACAAGTGATGTTAATACGCTTACAAGGCTCACATTAACTAATTAACAATCTCATTTGTTTATAAGATCGGAATTGTCAGTTATATACACGTTTAGTTAGCTTTTGCGCCAAATAAAGATTAGATTTAGCGAAACATTTAACCAGGGCAAAATGTATTCCATTACTCGATTTTGACTTCAGGTAATGTTTAGAAAAAATACAGATCGGTAACAACGTCACCCTTTTTAACGCCCGAACGGCGGCTTGCATGGCACAGAGTAGATTAGAGAAGAACAATAAATTCTTGGTTGTAAAGAATATCTTTCTCTAATTTTGGTTTTAAAGTAAACTTTTCCAGCCAGTATTTATTCTTCGGTAGAATAGATAATCCGTCGAAGTTGTTCCCAACATAAAACAAGTGCCAATTCAGTTTTATTTAAAGTGAAATCTGAATTAAACGATAGCCAACTACACCTTGCTATTGCCTATCAGTCGAGACAGAGTGACTAGAAGTGAATATGAATATATTTTATTGCACACTGAGCAAATCTAGTAACACGGGGTCACACTGTTCGCACGCTTGCAGGTAGTCAAGCACACCCGGTCTTCGGGTTATCTGGCAACGATGCCTGTCTCCCCGACGAGACTTTTTCGCCATATCGTTATCTCGCCAAGTGGAACAGTAACTCTCGATCCCCCAATTGTATGTTTTAAATGCATTCACTCAACATGTCTTCTAAAGATTGCGACGAGCCTGCAGGACGACATTTGTGATAAAGTTTGGCAATTCAGCACCATTCGGCACCCGATGACTTTGTGAAAATTTTGCACACTTTCCTGTAAGTATTATCTGAAAAAATCTATTGTTCGTTGATTTTCTATCCACGGACATATTTTAGAATCTTATTACAAACTTAGAGCAGGTGGAACAGTTTTGCGTACCTTGGAAGTGTTTCGTATCAAAATGATCCAAGTAGTAGGAACATGCGGAGGAGGAATGCATTAGGCGAAGAAGCTTTTATAAGGAGAGAATAAATGACAGAGACGTTGAGTAAGGATGTTAAGAGAAGGCTCGTTAAAACTTTGATATGGAGCGTAGTTATGTACGACGCGGAAACATGATCATCGAAGCAGTATGATAGTAAAACGCTAAACCAATTCACACATTTTTAATTTCAACATATTTTCTGTATTTATCCCCATCCATATAAACACTTGGTTTTTATTTTCATGATTTTAAAATTTCCATTGCAAGATACGTAAACTTTCAAGGCTAGGTATACAATTAGGTTTACCCCGTTCTCCTCGTTTAGCAAGTCCTCGTGTCTCTCCAAGCGTTAATATAATATATACTATCCTGAAATACTATATTCCATTCTCTGGACTCAGCGCTTCGAATAAATCCTTGGTTTAATCACTTTAATTCCCTTCCCCTTAAGGCATATGTAGGATTTATATAAATTAGATCACTTTGAGAAGGAATATTGCATATTTACCTAAATAAATACCCTGCGATAAACCAAGAAGGTGTGTGGCAGGGGGTGAAAGCACCAGGTTCGATTGGCAAGGGATAAGGACGGAACAATTCTGATTGATCGGGCGAATTCGATCTATTTGTTATCATGGCCCTATAATTGCTTAACAGTACAACTGCATTTACGTAAAACCCCAAAAACGCCGCAAGGGTACATGGAGTGGGGTGTTAGAGCATCAGCCTCTTATGCATTAAAATGAACTTGTAAATAAATATAAATGTTACTTCAAGTGCCACCGCATGGGCGTGTAGCAGGGAGTGTTATTACATAATCATATAGAGGGATAGGCCTGTAAATAGGAGATTGGTTTATTTTTTCCGTTTTTGATCGAGAATTGTGCTTCGAAAAGCTTTGAATTTATCTCCCCGATAATAACGCAGTATACGTGACTGATGTCATTGCATTCCTCGCGGATTTGCATGCGACAAAGGCTTTGAGCAGGTACATAATTAAATTAGGATATCTATCATTCGAAGAAATTCATTGAAAGGGATTGTTTGTTCTGAGTGGCGATTATGTTCACGCTATCAAAGAACTTGCGCGAACAGATTTAAGGCAAAGTGAAACCTGGAAGGGGAAGTCTTAAGTTGATGTAGAGGAAAGATTGTGGGCATTCTTTGGTTTGTTCAGGGATTTTTAATGGTGACCAAAGACAGCTTTAGGATGCGGTGAGAGCTTTAAAAAAGTCATTTAGAGATAACGACTAGCCGTAAATTTCAAGCAACGAGTATGGGACCATGTATCAATAAGTTTTTGTCTCCTGTCGAAAAGTTTTACCTCTTGTTTAGCATATTATATTTTGTTGCATGCTTGTCTCTGTTACTTTATCGTATTTGAGTCATTCTACGACAAAATAGTAACCTGTTCGGCCTTCAAGGATAGAGGAGGTATTGAGTAATTAGTACCTGTATAGTTCTTGAATTTATAATTAGTATTTTGTATTAAAAAATTAATCTCTCTTTTATATAAGACCAAGATAAAAAAGTCTGGACAAGAGGAAGGCACCTTGAAGAAATGCTTTGATCAAAATATTACATCGGAAATCATCATTCAATTGAGAATAAAGATTTAGTTTTTGTTGTTGATTTCACTTTATTGCGTGGAATGCGAGAAAGAAATAAGAAACTCCTTATATTAATCCCATGAAGCAACTCGATTTTTTCACTACCTAAAATTAATTGGATCGGGTGAGAGTAGTAAATGAAATTTGGGAAAATTTAATTTTTAAGCCATGCACCGGACTAGAACCCCTCATAATAAAACTAATAATTCTATCCGAACAGCATTAATTAAAGACAACACATTCGTGTACTTGTTAATTTCTTGAATTGCTTCTCGTCTTCAGTCAGCTCATCAATTTATCTGGCACCTCAAATCGTCCACTTTCGAAGTAAGTTAACCTACACGCACAGACACAAGGCTGCTCAGTGGAGGTAAAATCGAACGAAGTGCATATGTATTCCGTGTATTTTATCAAAACGTCTCAGGCGTCATACCTTGTTGGGCGAAAATGTCAAAATACCTTAACCGTGGGTTCCTAATCACTATATCCTAATCAAGTGCAAAATATTCTGTCTGTTTTCTTGTATTTGTTCACAGGCATAGAAACTTCCTCAGTAAATGCAACGCATGTTTTCGATCCCACCTCCTAGTTTCCTAATTCTGTACTGACTTGTCATTAAATGCTAACCTATATCCAGTCAAATGCTAGTGTGTTGTAATTAAACTTTTATCGAAGGCTTCCGTGAATTTGTACAGATGTGTGATATTGTGTAGATGACATCAGGGTTTTCGGGTTGCTCCCGCGTTTTTTCTGTCAGGCTGGACGACGGTTTCGATGGCGTTGTAGTCGGAATCTTCAGGCCCGAAGATGCTGGCTGTAACGCCTTCAAACATAAATATGCTGATTGTAACTCCAGCGAAATTGTTATCAAATTAACTTGGCAATGCGGGAGCAAACCGCAAAACCCAGTGCCATATGTTGATTAGAGTGAGTTCGTTGTGAAGATGATGACCATGAACAATAAATGACCAACTTCAATAGAGTAATAGACCTAGGTTTTTAGATCATTTGAAGCTAATTATTGATTGGGGAGGACCGATACGATTTGGCATGCATAGTATGAAAAAACTTAATTTTACTAATTGTATTTCTTCCTGCAAGGATTTAAAAAAAAATAGGGAGTGCAAATGATACCATTTTATTATAAGCTTCCCTCATGTCTCCTGAAGGAAAGCAAACGAGCTAGGATATGGATGGTAAAATGAATAAAGAAAAAAAGTCGATTTAACAAAATGGAGAGATGAAATCGCATTTGGCACAGTTCTTGGCGATTGCGCTTTTTAAGGAATGCCTATTTATGATTTCTACATATATTCCTCGACATACCTCATCCAAAGCAAATGTGATATCGTTTCTATCGAGATCCAAAGCATAACATGAAATACCGCAAATCTCATGTTTACATCTCGATGCGATATCAAACATCTCCGTCTATAAATCACATTTTCGCAACCTTGATCCAAAGGACACACCCTCGAGTGAACCTCTACTATAGACGTGCAATCCCATTCATGAATGAATCTAAATATGCGTAAATGGACTGCTGTGTAATCGAGGCGTTCCCACAACTTCACTTCCCGCCATGCGTCAGTACGTCATGAATCAGTTAACTGAAGCCGGGAAAGACACCCGCCAGTTTACCCTTCATCCGTCATAATTCATCAAAAAGCTGCCGTTTTCGAGGCAACTCTCCCTAACGGTATCTGGTAGGCACACCCCCGCCCATCCCTACCTGCTTGAGGAACCCAGTGCGGTGAAACACCAAAGCCTCTCACCCTCTTTTTGGACTTTTGAAGGGACAGGAATAATTAGTCGCCAAAAGGGACGATACCCTCACTTGTCGCCGGGAGGAAAAAGGTTTTTAAACGGTACGCATGCAAGTTTGAGGAGTGGACGAACGAACCTTCGGTGACCGTCCCTGCGAGGCTTATCCTTCCCTCACGACAACCTCAAGCTGGGATCTCGCGAATTCCCACGACACGTCAAACAAGGAAATACCCTTGTAAAGTGTTTCTCGGCTGAGCAGTGGAGCGCGCAGCTCATAAGTATATGTTAAAAAAAAGAGGCTCGTAAACACACTGACACTCGGCCAGACTGAACTCGAGTGCGTTTGCGAGGCTAAAAAGATTTCCCGGAGAGAGAGAGAGAGAGAGGTGAGGCGTGCGTGTGTGCTGGGTGCCGTGTCCTGACTGGATATTGCAGAAATGCTTTTAAAGTTTCGAACCCGATTTAACGGCTCGAGAGCTCTCCGGAAAATATTCCGTCATGCAGAATTTTTTATTACCCAAAAAATCTTTTGCGTTTCCCAAGGTTATCCACGCCTCGGATGTCTTTCGATCCCCGCACAGCGTTCTATAACTCTTGCCCGATCACATCAAGACCATGCCGTGGAGTCACGTGGAGATTCTCACCGGGAACGTCGCCGGCGTTGAACATCGGGACTCCTCGAGAGTGCATTATTGACATCTAACAACTTTTATTAACAAATGCGCGTATAAAAAAACAGATGACCACACATATTCTCATGCAGACTCACGGGACACGTAGAGTGTTCGGCTGCAACGGAGGCGAACGTTTTTGCTTTCGTCAGAGGAAGCAAAACTCGCAAAAGCTTACATGTATTCCTAGTACTGGGTGTAAACTCTTACTGAGATTTACACAAAAAAATGATGAATGTACATACCCTCCTTAATATCATATATGTTTCTAAAACTGATCACCACGCGATCGACAAATTTAACTCAAGTTTAAACCTGAGGTAAACATCTAATGGCAAAAGCAAATTATTAAGATAAACAATTTAAAAAATTAAAAAATATTCCGCAGATATGGATCCAAAACAATTTTCTGGATATAGCTGAACTGCTTTCACTTCCTTCGGTGAATGTTTCCATTCCATGTAAGTATGAGTATGCTATGGCAAGGAGACTGCTACGAAGAGAACTCTTACACTGGAGACTGACGGCGACACTATGGCATTTTATATCTCAGTTTATAATTACTGTACATTAACATTATTGGTTTTCGTGGCTATGAGAATAAAAATTTCTAAAGCTTCAAGCTTTAGGGCTACTCGACCTTGAAAGAAAACGTTATTAAAGCAGAATACGGTGGTAAGTTCTACCGACAACCTCCTCTGAACACGGTTATTGCCGATTAATCAAGCAAGACTGGAGACTAATATTCCCCCCATAGTTCAAATAGATTCCATTCCTGCTCGAAAAATTCTCTACACCTTGCCGTATGTTTATGCGAAGGGATTTGATCAATTTCAACGCGCATACACACTTTAACTTTTCTAGGGCAGTATAGCTTGCTTACGAATCTACCATCAACATCCACCCCTCCTTTAGTCATTTACAAATATTAGAAAATGGTCATTGCTATGTGCCAAGATTTCTATCGATGGTCCGGAATCTTCCAGCTCATTTATGATTAATGTAATTTTAATACATTAGTGTGAAACTTTCATCCTAGAGTTTTTGACACTCAGGCCAGAGATTTTTGATCGATGTGGCGCGAGTGGACCACAGGTGAGTCGGAAGAATATTTAATATAATAACGTTGGAGTGGATGCAGGGGATACTTAGAGACAACGGAATGCCGTAAACAGTTAAAGAGGGGAGGATGCTGGTAAAGCAAGTTTGAGGGAAGGGAAGAAATGGCATTTTGGATGGAATTTGAAAGAAAGCAGAGTGTACAGAGCTAGGGAATGAGTTATTGTGTTATTCAGCATGTAGTGTTAGGAATTATTTGTGTTGTGTTAGAGTGGACTGACGAGTACTTTAGTGTGTACTGACGGGCTGGTCCATCAAAAACATATAATTAGCTGGTAGAATACTGCAAATAATATTACAATACTACAAGTTAATATTTTAGTTGCCGAGATATAATAATGGAATAAAAACACTGCTTTAGATTAATTAGCCATTAATCATAGAATATATAGGCATCAATCCTTTGATAGATGTGATTTCTTTCCATTCTAGGTTCCTTTCTACTAGGGACACTTCATGCCTTCCCTTTTCCTTGGTTACTAATCTGCAACTAATTGCTTTAAATTTCGCATCCTGCCACTTACAAAGTTCCTTTCAGAATTGTCTTTGGCCTTTTTGTATGCAACCCTAAGTGATGCTTCCGACGTTTTGTGGCGGGACACCATGGTATAAATTAAGAACACCTTTGTAGTTTCGATGTAATTATTTAATCTTGATAATGACGCCTACGCGTCAAAACGCGCATTTCAAAGTACATCAAATATATTAGTGAACATTACTAAATTGTGTGTTCTTTGTTTTTTGGTATTATATTGTACCCTGAAAGCCACCACTAAGGGGTGTGGCAGGGGGTGAATACACACCAGACTAATTTTGACCCGAATACTTTTACTCCAACTACGGTCGGACAATGTTATTCTGATCCCTTTCGTGGAAAAAATGACATCCAAAATCTATCAGTTCTAGGCTTAATCTCTCTCCTTTTATGGCATGATCTCGCCTACCGTAGTATGATGGGGTTAATAATTCATTTTCAACATCTACGAGGGTTATAAATACATTTACGTGTCCATCATGTACGATATATGCCGTGATAGATGTATTGTTACCTGAACTATTTTTAAGCAATGTGTAAAGGTGGAAATTGTTCATGGTAAACTATGGAGGCCAATTGAATTTATAATTGGAGCTGCTTCGTTTATACTTCTATTCTTCCTACCTAACCATTCTACCTACCTACTTCCATTATCAACGCCGTGAGTGATTAATTTTTGGCCACAGACTTCTGCTGTCTCTCTATTCCTCAGGCTCATCCTCCATTGCCATCGATTTCTCCAACATCGGCAGTCTTAACCACTTAGAGATCTTCCACCGGATATTCGAATTTGATGCTATTCCGCCGCTTTTCATGTATGCGCCTCGAAACATTATAACGTTTCTCTAGAAGATAAAAATATTAATGATCGTATTCCTGGTCTTGATTGCTTAATGGCTTCTTATAACGATCTAATACCAGATCTAATACCTCCGGCACTAAACGAGATTTGTTTCCCTTGCAGAATTAATCACTTCACTTAGCTCAAGTTGCCATAAACTGTTGCTAAAAAGGTTTTCGTACTCCAAGAGAATAGAAAATGTGCTATCGGGCGAACTTGTTTGCAGGGTATTCCGAAGCCGGTAGGTAAACCATCCTGCCGTGGAGGAATTTGGGTTCCTCCACTTTGATTTATTTAACGATAAAACACTTTCCCTGACTTTTACGTCTTTCGGACTCATTGAGAATGGTTTGCTCTCGGTCAATCCGCAGTGAGATTGCACAGACGGATGGGATGGAAATGCAAGAGGGGCGAGGGTGAAGTAAGGGGGCAAACGCCAGGGAATGCCATGGATCTCCAGAGGTGGCCGGGAGAAATGTTTATAGCAAGCCGGAAAGAGGACTTTTACTGCCGTGGATGGACCCGTGGCGATAATTTAGCTTCGTGACGAGGGGCCGGATCATTCCGGCCAGAGCGTCGTCCCCGCACAAAAGATGAGGAGTTTTTTTTTTTCACCGAGTAGCGAGAGTGAAAAATATCGCGGCGATTCTCAGCGTTCTGCATTGTCATGATAATACCATGGCCTCAAGAGTGCGTGTACGCTGGCAAATGAATTTTTCTTAACTTTCCATTCCGATAATTTGATAGTTAGCCCCGCGAGAATGAACGGTGATTGCAAAACCGTGAGCGAAAGCACGTTTTCGTTTGATTCCATGCTTAAACTGAGTACGAGTATTCAAGAGCGAATTAAAGAGATATTTTTTCAATCAATTCCTTACGACCGTATCTTACTGTGAGAAAATAATCATTCCTTTTATAATTTTCCATTTCAATTTCATCTGGAAACCATCAACTAAAAAGTATGCATCCCTGAACTAGGCTCGCAAAATTTTTCAAGCGCTCTTTCTTCATCAATAATTATTAAGAACATTAACATTTCATGTCATTTAATGTCTTGTACCTTGCCACTTCAATCACAATATGGGTTTTGGTTTTATTTCAAATGCTTCCTGATATAAGAGGGACCTACTGGGTGCGCAGTTATACCTTGATTATGAACGTCGCAGGATCTCTGATAGCAATAACATTATGTAAATACATACATGTATTATACTATTTTTATATATTTGGTATCAGCATTAGTTATTTTTAACATTGTTTTTTATAAATTTTTCTCGTAGATATAAATATAGTGTCAAATGATTAAGCATTTATTTTTCATGATTTTAGAGTATTTTAATGCCTCTACATAACAATAATATCTCACGGTAATATGTTCGCTACAGACAACAAAAGAGAGATTTTCTTACGTGCATGGAGTACTTTGAGTGGTATATTACTGTTGGGGGACTTCTACCGGCGGAAGAATTAGTCATCATCATCAACACTACTCCATTCCGATGCTACAATAAAGATTTGTCCCTTTGTCTAGTTTTTCTTCCAAGTACGAGATTTTATTTTCAAAATCTACTCGTTTTTTTTCGGAATACGATTGACCGCAAGACACTGCGTTCTGGGAGGATAAGGACTGGCTATTTAAATACCAACATGGCTTTCGCAAAGGGTACTCATGCGAAACCCAACTACTTGGACTCTGCCAGGAAATATCAGACTGCTTAGACAAAGGTAAAGAAATAGATGCAGTTATACTCGACTTCTCAAAAGCCTTCGACAGGGTTCCCCATGACAGATTGTTAGATAAAATTGGAAAACTAAATATTGATAAAAGAGTACTACTATGGACGAAGGCCTTCCTACAAGATAGAACCCAGCAGGTTCGTGTTGGGCACAAAATCTCAGAAGAAACCCGCGTCACATCCGGAGTACCTCAGGGTAGCGTGCTTGGTCCTCCTCTGTTTCTTTGTTACGTGAATGACCTTGCTGAATGTGTCAATTCCAAAATACGATTGTTCGCTGATGACTGTATACTCTATAGGGAAATCAGCAGCAGCAGTGATCGCGACGTTCTGCAGGGTGACATAGATAACGTGGCTAATTGGATCAAAATCAACAAAATGGAGATAAACATTGCAAAAACTATCCACATCTCATTCTCCAAAAGGAAGGCAGGCGAGGGAAGGGTATATAAAATAATGGGAGAAACGATTGTAACAAAAGATAATTGTAAATATCTAGGGGTACACCTAAGTAAAGACTTAGGGTGGGGACTTCACACAGATTATGTGGTAGGCAAGGCCTTTAAATCGCTCCACTGGGTCATGCGGAGCCTCAAAGGAAGCACTAAATCAACTAAAGAATTGGCTTTCAAAACAATTGTAAGGCCTATTGTCGAATATGCGACCACAGTATGGGATCCCTTTGAAATAGGGCATGTGAAAAAATTAGAAGCAGTGCAAAGGAAGGCTGCCAGGTACGTTTTAGGGCGACATAGGCAGACCGACAGTGTAAGTGACATGCTAGGCTCACTAGGATGGGGGTCACTAAAGAACAGACGGAAGCTGAATAGACTGTGTGCCATTTTTAAAATATTGAAAGCTGACGGAGGCTGGAAAGAACTGAACGAGAGTGTAAATAAGCCATGTTATCTCGGCAGGAATGATCACCCGCTTAAAATCAAATACATGCCCCAAAGGACAAACACCGCCAAGTTTTCGTTCCTAAATATGGGAATCAAAGAGTGGAACCAGCTGCCTGATGAACTCTTTAAGCCCTTACCCAAAAGCATTAAATCATTTAGGCGTGAATGCAAAAGGTATACATGATGGGATTGTTAAATGACACTATTTAATGGCGACTATTTAATGACACTGTGATATGTTTTAAGAATGACTACTGTTTGTTATATCATGTCATTGCCACCCGGCTTATCGCCTAACAGCAATGTATCCCAAATAAATAAATAAATAATATACTCCCTCTCGCACATGCGAGACAGAAGTTATTGCGTCTCACTTAGACCTATTTACTACGGAAATATCCTCCATAACCCTCTTTCGCTAGGACGTGGCTGTGAGGGTAACAAAATCACCTTAAGATGGGGGGGGAAGTGTTATGAGGGATACGAGTGGTTAAAAGCCCCGTAAACGCGAATC
Organism: Hetaerina americana; assembly: GCF_022747635.1. Lineage (NCBI taxonomy): Eukaryota > Metazoa > Arthropoda > Insecta > Odonata > Calopterygidae > Hetaerina > Hetaerina americana. The sequence goes on along the minus strand of NW_027287427.1, from coordinate 37,556,114 downwards.
TGTCAACAACAGACCTCCAATTTCATGTTCACGAACCGCCAATTCCGGGATGCCGTGATTTGAACATCGTCGTCCCCCCCGTCGTCCCCCCCATTCCTCCTCCCCCCACTCGATCTCAATTATAACTCGTGCGGATTCCCTCTCTTCCTCCATCCCTCGGGAACGTCCCATTTGTGCATTATCCTATGATGTAAATGGCGACCATTGTCGTCGGGACCTAACTGCATCCGGGGGGGAGGGTGAGAGAAAGAGAGAGAGATAGGGTGCTTGGGGTGGGAGGAGGGGAACACGACACACTGCACTGCGCGTTCCTCCGGGGGGGGGGTACTCGGGGAGGAGGCGCGAGCCAGAGCCAGAGGTGGGGGGGACGTGGAAATGGGATGGGGGGGGTTTGAAGGAGCTGTGCCAAAGATGGGCCGAAAAATTGTCCCCTGGGGTAACGTTTGAGGGCTTCTAGGCAACGCCCCGCTCCACCCTAACCAGTAAACCGAAATGGTCCATAGCGGAAACTGAACGAGTCCCGGATGTGACGTTAACGTCCATCTCAACGACGCCTTTTTCCCCACGCCCACCCACTCTACACTTTCGACCCCGTACCCGACCCTCCCACTCCCGACTCCCACCGGAATATATATATATATTTTAACCCCCTCCCACACCCGAGGGCCCGACTCCCCCCTTTTTCGGGCCCTTCCCAACCCCATCCTCCCACTCCGTTCACACACACAGACACACGGCACTCGAGTATTCTTTTTTTTTTCTCACGAAATAAAGCCCTTCTCTGTATCGTCAGTCGTCCGAGAAAATCCCTCCCGCCGCCTTCCTACGTCTCTCCACGTCATCCCACACCACTCTCTTCCTCCGGCGGCGGTACCAGTTGCCCATAACCTCTTCCCGCCCCCCTCTCCCACAACCCTCGGGACGGAAGGCCTTCCCACACACAACGGCGGCCCTCGGATACCTCTCTAAGCGCGTCCCGCAGCTACAGGTTGGCCTGGAGGAGGTTGTTGGTTGGCCCGGTTGCCTTGACAACCCACGCGGCACGTCTACCCTCCTCTCGTACCACTCCTCGACCCCCCTAACTCTCATCTCCCTCCCTCTCTCCACATGCGCCCTCTCGCCCCCTATCCGAGTGAAGAGGTTCGGCCATCTTGAATGGGGATGGGAACACCTTTTCCGGCACCTTCTCTGCGAGCTGGTGGATGACTTCGTATTCAAGATGGCGGCCACCCCTCCCCCAATCGTAGTTTAATGCTGCGCCGATGCGATGCATTGATTTGTCAAACCACCACAGACATGAGTCGGGCGAAATATTTTTCTTCCGCTGATCGGTCTCGCGATGCAGCCAAATTGTTTTTTCTGCTATGCAATGAAGTATTATTTCCTTTTCGCCTTCGCGAGTAATTTATTTAACACGATTGGCGACGATTAAAAGGAGCCTGCTATAATTTGCAAAGGTCTGCAGTGGTCAGGCGTTTTTTATGTTGGTATTAAACGGACGGAAAACGATCTGGTCTCTTAGAGCGACGTAAAAATACCGCATTACAAATGCCTGCCTTCCAGCCACTGAAAGCCACCGCAATCAACGGTTTTACCTTTCCTCGATTCTTGGCGCGACGATGGATTAGCAACGGTCTTTTGGCCATGATAGTACGTGCTACTATGTGACTGGATGCAGTTCTTTACCACCGCATAATACGGAAGTAATGGGAGAAGAAGGAATATGCGTAAATGTGCCTATATAAGAGGTATTTATTAGGTATTTGGGATAGAAAAGCCACCCCATATGCGAGACCTCCACACAGGAGCAAGGACACATGTGAAAAGAAAGGACATGAAAGGTGAGCAAATGGATGCAAATGCAATGTACTGCTGGGAGTAAAAGGAGAAAAGAAAGGGCAAGACAAACGTGGGTAAGAGGGGACACCTGAGCATCTTATAGGAAGTCCGAATCGGTCCATAGGAGATTAAAATCTATAGAAGAAAAACTGTGAAAGTAGCGTCCGTGCATTCGTTGATTCAATAAGGAATTCATTGCAACAGTAGCCACACACACACACACACCTACTGATGCCGATCGCCAGATCCTTGGCTGAAATGTGCTGGTTTTCACTTAAGTCAGCTGTTGCGCCTAAAAACGAGCCGGTGACCTCTACCGAGAGAGTAGAGACTTGGCCGAATGCCTGACCTTTTGAGTTGAGGGCGAACGGGTGGGTGGGTGACTCGAGGTGCGTAGGATGATGTGGAAAACATATGCAGATGGTGGGAGAATGAAACCGCTACGATTATGTGGCAAGCACTGAGCCATATAGATCGTGCCCATTTCGATTAGTCTGTCGTTAATTTAGAATTATTAATGATATTTGGAAAGCTGATTGCATTACAAAGCCGCGAAAAGTATAGAGTTGAGCACAGAATGGCGTTTGTGATGGATAAACGCTGGGAAAGATGTGAAATTACTTAGGGATCGGGGGGGGGGGAAGGACTTAGCATATGAATGGGTACAATTATTTAGCAAAAAAAATTGCCTTTTTTGTCGCGATTACTCTTTCCTTACTTGGGTTCCATAATATTTCGATGCACCCCGGCGGGAAAATTGAATCCATACATTTTTACTCGGCCGAAAATTCAATATTGTATAGTTATAAATTTCAATAAATTCACGATTTGGTTCCATGATATCACAATAAAAATTGTACGTTTAATAGTTTTTGTTTTTCATGGGATTGGTCGTACAATAACACCCGGAAATAGTTAAAATTTTATCGCCGCTTAAAGTATTCCTAGATGTACTTAGACTTGCGGCAATCGATGTCGTCTATCCTAAATGATTTTTTAATTGGTACCTTACAGGTCATAATGGGAACCGAGATGCGATAAAGTGTTTTTAATTGCCGAATTCCATTGGGATCTGCTTGACGGCTGTCGTAAAAAAAGCAACATAAAGAACCTACTTTGCCAGTATGTTTCTATTTGTTTCGTTATATATTCAGATGTAATGGCTCTGTTCAATAGCACATATCTCAAACTGGTTCTCCGGCGTTCTTAACAAAAAACAACGGGGAAGTCTCACAGATGCAGATCGGTAAGTATCTTCGAAGTTGGTGTGGCGGGAGATCACCGGTTTTCCATTGACTATTCACGGTTTCTCGTCGGATTTCCGAATGAATCCTATGAACAATAGATTGGCCCACGAACATGCTTATTGTGGATTCACGAAAGGTCACATCCGGCTCACGGTAGACGTGGTGTGCACAGCGTATTTAAGTCTCGCTCAGGTGTAGAAAGTTTTAATTATTAGCATATCCCAAATTGACGACATGAATCAATCAAACAAACTACCGAAGAGGCGAGAAAATTAGCAATTGCAACTCAGAATCGTGAGGAAATGGTCTGTGAGCATACATGAAGGAAATTTTCCCATATAATGACCATTCGATCACAAGTAGTCCATCCACGTTCGTCTAATATTAGAAGTCGACTACCAGTACGGAATATTGCTATACAAAGGTAGACTCGGTGATAAAGCAAAATAGATAATTATCTGGGGACGACATTCCTTAATGTATTTATCACAATAGAATTCAGGACTCTTCAACATTCTCGACGTTGTACTAACAGAGTGGGCTGAATACGTCTGTCTCCAATGTTGGGTGTTCCTTGGTTTCCTTAATGCGTCGGGTTGCAGGCCTCTCAGGGGGTAAATGCATTCTTCGCTGCAAAATTGACAATTGTTTTTGAAATCTTACTAATTCCGAATTGGTATTTTATTTTTAAACGGCATCAAGGAGGGTTTCATCTCTGCGTGGATTTCACCTTCATGTTAAGAAGAGCTAAACCATCCACCACCGACAGATATCACTCCGGAGGTGGGTTTTGATAGGCTGCGGCATGATCACCCCGAATGAAGCCATAAGGCAGATGATACACACATAATAAGAATACCAGGAGCTTGGGATTACGTTGGACCCTTTTCCTCAACTGCCAAAAAGTTTCTCATGATGCCCTAGTAAGCAGGGGAAGTTTTGATTTCAGATAGACTTTTAATAAGTTATTATCTAGGATTTCTTTATGATAGAGATAAACTAACAGTTATCTTTCATGCGAGATGTTTACCCCACATATATATCAACTATTCATTTGCACCATATTCAGCTATTGGGGAATTTTTCTTTTTTCTACGCTTAATTTTACGTTTTAGGTCGCATGCCTATGTCTCGACGCATTGTGTGCTGGCAAGTGAATGCTAAAATGCAGTAAAATATTAGAAAAAATAAAGTATTTCTGTCAAAATAGCGATTCACCGTATGTACCGTGTACTACGATAGTAAGAGCTGGACCTTTGAGAAAAAAATGAAAGATGATTGATGCACATCACTACTCATAAGTGCTTTAGGAAAAGTCTTTACATTAGATAGTGCATTTTAATATCACAGCAATAGGTACCCCTATTAATTTTACATACTTGCTCAAGTCTTAAACCTACACATGCTAATTTTGCCGCAAGCAAATATAAACACGAACGAATTAGTGGAGTGTCATGTATCCTCCTGGAACGCAGGTAATGCATAATACTCGTATGCCTTTTTGAGTATCTCTCATGAATAAAGATACTTGGTCACACTTCTTATTTTTTCTTCAAAATTACGTTGATTACTTAAATAGATCAACATTAATAGCATTACTTGAAGCTTTGCGAATTTTGAGACAGTTATGTTCCAGTAATATTGTTATCGTAAGTTATGGACAAGATATTTCATTTATTCTTTAAATAATTATTTTTCAGGAAAAAATTGCTAGACTTTTGACTCGATTGATTGAAATTCATTGGATTTCTTGAAAATATTTCATGCTCTTTCTAAATTTTTCATCTTAATATTTTCAAACCAGTCTTCTTTATTAGGGTTCCGTTTAATAATAGAATACTTTATGGCTTTTTCCATTTTTTCTTGGAATAAAAAATGGTGTTCCTAATCATTTGCAATATTTTAGAGCAGCGGCCGATTTAAATATGCATTCAGATTCACGATTGAAAATTCCTTTACTCTTGTCATCAGCATCGCATAAATATTGCTCCGCGGCCGCGCCCAGCGTCGTGCTGGTTTCATAGATTGGCCAGCCGTTTTTCCCATTTTCTTCCTCCTGCAGAAACCGTGTTATTTCCACGCCAATTTCCTCCAGAGCAGAACTGAGATCAGTGAATGTAACCCTGGGATTCTTTTCCTTTGCCTCACCGGGATGGACACAATAGACACAAGACCTTTATTAAGAATCACTATGCGAAAGCTCAGCGTTGAGGTGATACACCTCTCTAGAGTCATTCCGACGCGAACCATTTTTCCAAGGAACGCTTTACCCTTCGTAAGAAATCCTTACGGGCTATACAATAATCTTAGAAGACAAGGGAGAAATCTCCTTCATGCGTAAGGTCGACGCCTATCGCGGCCACTTCCTTGAAGAATCGAATGAGTGCTAAGTATTGGCGGTGTGGGACGCTTGTATACTTGGTGGTAAAGCGATAATTTCTGTAAGAAGTGGTCATTAATATACAGCATCATTTTCATTTCGAGTGTAAAAGGAAAGGAAGTTCATTTTTTAAGCAAATTATTTCGCAATTTTAACTTCTAATGTAGATATTCAAATGCAATTTTTACGTGTGGTGTGTGTGAATGTAACAGCAAAAATAAATCACGTAATTCTTGCCAAAATACCAAATATAGCTATTCTTGTTTTAGTAGTAAGTATCTAGGATATTATTGGTTCGTTCTCGAGCCATAAATATCCTAAACTGTAAGACATCAATATGCAGAATACCTATTTCTCTAAATCGCTAGCCAGCTATCAAAACACCCTTTAACGACGATTAAAATATACCTGTCAATCGCACTAGAGCATAGACTATTTCTAGACCCGAATAGAAAGGTAAGGAACCAAAGAAATTGAATTTTAAGTGATCTGAATTTCACGTGAGTTTAATTTGCCGTGAGACGCTTGCGGTTTGCTTCATCGATTCCCACTCTTCCCCTGAAGCAAGCGAAAGGCAGAAAGGAATTCCGATTCGATGAGTTCCCTCTTTGATTATTATAACAGGAGCATAGAGAACACAGGCAGGTATGTGACGCCTCCTATTTTGTTCTTTTATGACGAAGATCCCTATTAAATCAGGCGATCGCTCGCGAAGACCTATCTCCGACTCCCACTCGACTACAATTTGCATAGCATTTGGAAATTCCAATTGCCATCCCGGCGATCACGGCCACGAAATGTGAATGCATTAATTCCACTTCGTGCTCTGTTTGTTTTCATCCTCAAGCATTCTGATTTCAATCCTTTCCTCCCCTCCGCACGCCCTTGATCTCGAAGCTCGTGTGAATCACAATTCATGCGATCAACATCTGCAAATTGGAATCCTCGGCAAAAAATGTTTTTGGGAAAGAAATTATTTTTAATCCCACGAATGAACTTAAGAGGTCGAAACGGCCGTTACGCCTATTTAACGAGCGCCAAGGGGGACAATGCCGGGATAATTTTATTATTATAAATAGTCTACCGTGCAGAGATAAGTTTTGGATGGTCCCTGGAAATTACTAGTGAATAATGGTCGTGGACTTCTGAACAGCATAACCACTTTAGCACAAAACTATTATTCTTCCTGGGTATATTCTATTATTTCCCTCTATCCCGCGCGTAGCCAGCCTGTAAGGATAATTTCGAGAGCTTTACTTTGAGAAACAAGAAAATATATCAATCAGCTCGAAGGTTAGTTTTGACATGGTGTGGTAGCTCTCACCCCAACATAAGCAGTACGGATTGTGAAATTGATACAAGAGTAGAGAGACCAGTTTTTACGCAGCAAATTTACACTTAGTACTAGGTGAATGCCTATCAAACCGACCCACAGGTTGAAAACTGGTTTTTTTTAAAAATATCTTTATCCATCCCACACGAAGAGCGACTCTGTAGTTGTAATCGATAGTAGGGTTATGCATATCAAGCTAATTATCAACAACAGTCATAACTTGTAAAGAGAGGCGGGGGACCAAGGGTAGAAAAGAAGACGTTTTCCTCGAAAAACAATGCGAACCATAATCTCTGGTTGGATGGTACGAGAGATCACGGGCGAGAGAGAAAAAAATAGCATCACCGCATCGCCGCCTTTTCTCTCTATCTCCAGCTTTCTTACCACAAAAGCGATTTCCTGAGGCGGCATAAGGAGCAATTCTCGGGAAAACTCGAGAAAAGAAAAAAAACAAAAGAAAAAAACCTTTTTATTACGTTCCTCCTCTCCTCCCTATATCTTCTCACGAAGCATTCCATTCCATTTCCGGCTCAGAAATCCAACTTCTGAAATTGTGTTCGGCGTTGCTCTAATGTGCCGTAGCTACCGTTTTCCACACACCCTCCCTCCTTTCCAGGCCTCTCTCTCCCTCCCCGTCCCCCCCCCCCCACAACCTCCGCTTTCTCTCCCAAACCGCTCGCTCCCTCTCCGCCCCTCGCAGTCCTCCATCGCGCCACTCGGCAGTCTCTTTTACGTCCCTCCCATCTCAAGGACCCGAGCCGCCAACCATTCCATTCTCACCCATTTTCGCCCCACTCACCCCTCTACTTCACCCCCCCCCCCACTTCTCCGTTCCATGACACCTTCCACACAAATACGCAAGCATCCTCACCACCACTGCCATTCCCTCTCAGGGGGTGTGCGAATTCCCTCGTCCCCACCTCCCGAAATCAAGATTGACCCTGAGTCATTTTCTGTCCCTCCCCTTGGTGGCATAGGCAGTGGGGCTCCCCTTTTCAAAAGCGCAAAACATGACCCTCAACTATTTCTTCAGTCTGTGCGACCTTGGTTACACGCGCACGATGAGTTTCACCGCTATTTTTGATGCAGGCGAAACTCCAAATCGCCATGATATCAAAGTAATGAGATCGTTTGCGCTGCGGATTGTATGCATGTACTTGCCTCCCCGCTTTGAAGATTCAGGTAATCTGTATCATTTGGTGTTAATTTCCGACGCGCAATCCTCAACTGCAGTGGAAATTGCCGGCGCCACACTACTGCCTACCTTCCAAACCCTGATTCCACATTGTTCCCAATGAAAATCGATATTTACGCACATAACCCCTAGGCGGGAAACACGGGGGAGAAGGAAACTAATTGACATCGGTGAAAAATGTTGGAATAGTACATAGGTACCCACGATTATTTTTTGGGCGGAATTTCAATTGAAACACTGACTAGGAAAATACACTCATTGGGTAGATTGCGCGAGACAACTTCCTACAGTCGTCTGCGAAAGCAATGGTGGTCAGGAAAAACTAGAAGGGAACAGCTCGGCTTAAATAGTTAATTGAAATGTGTAATCGCAAGATGACAAAACGAATACGTGATAGGTAATGTTAAGTCAATACGGTGGATGGAATAAATTATTCAAAGGAGAGTGAGATGAGCAACCAATTCCATGACTTATGAACATTGATCATGTCACGTTTTTTTCTCTAACATTTTTCCATTCCTCATTATTTAAATTTCTTTAGAAAGTTCTATCACCGATTGTGGTTACTTGGCACAAAAAGAATCAGGAGCAAATACGACAGTGATTCCTTCACGGTTTTAAATAAACTTTTCTTTTCTCACACGACCTTATCAAGACAAAATCTAGATTAGTTACCTCAAGTATTGAAAATCGTTAAAGTGAATTACCCTTAAAAATATACACAGGGCATCCTGGGTGGCAATGGATTGTTTGAAGGCTGTGGTAGAAGATAGAAATTCGGTTGGGCTAGCCATAGGCAAGAAAATGAAACGTTGAACGGGATGAAGGGAGACAAGATGCATGTGAATTTGGAGAAGGGCTTACCGTAACGTGGGTTTTAGAGTTTTGCTAATTGGGACTTTGAAACTTAGCTGAACTTAGATATTTCATTCATGAAATCTCTACCTCGACAGGTATTTTACCATAAATAGTCCTAGGTATTTACAGAGAATATAGTGGGGATTAATTTCAAAGGGAAGCCTCGCATGGATAGCGAAAACCAAGTCACTGTAAGAATTTAAATGTCTACGACTGAGATGAATCGAACTCGCCTGGGAGGAAAAAAGGTTAAAATTTGAGAGTCAAGGAAAATAAATTCTTGCATGCATTGCTACCTTTTGACGAAAATGATATGCACGAAGCCGACTTCCCATTAACCACAAATCCATGCATACTCCCCGTGAGATTCACGCAACTTGCTTTTCAAACTTTTTTCCCTCCTGCCCAAGTCCTCTGTTTATTATTCGTTTCATTTCCTTCCCCTTACGAAGAATTCGCCTCCCTTCCTCCCACGTTACACATGCATATACATTCATGCATAGAAATTTGAATCTTGCCTTTCCTTTTTCCCACCCTTGGAGTGCCCACCTCCGTCTTCTAACACCGTTCCAAAGAGGAGAAAAAAACAAAACATATCCCATTTCATCCATTCCACTGAAGTTCCCATGGACATTTTCGCACCCCCCTTTTCCCACCGTTTCTTCCCGCTCTTCTCTTCCCCTCGCCCCCCCCCCATGTGGTCCACCTTTCCCTCACGAGTCCGAACGCAGAGATTCCTCCCACTCTGGTACTTGGGGTACGGCTCCTCCCTCCTATAGGAAGGAATCATTTGCTCTCATTCATTCCATTCCCGATTTCGAGGTCACTCCTGAGAACCCCACTACTATCCTTACCCTAGTTGATTTTAGTTCCATCTGCGTCTTCATAACACGAAAAGTAAAGTAGCCCGAACTCTTTCCCTTTGCACAGGTATCAGCTGTTCCTCTTCAAATACATATAATTTCTCGCGAACTATCAAGTTAGTATATGGAAAAGGGCGTTACGTCACAAGCCGAATAGTTATGATAAAAAATGGTGACTTTACCGTTTACGGGTGCGAGAAAACTAATTAGCTAGGTTTCCTTTTTCGGAAAACTCATTACCAGTCCTACTTCTTATTCGTTTTATTTCCTTACCCTCACGAAGAACTCACCTCCCTTCCTCCCACATTACACATGCGTATACATTCATGCATAGGAATTAGAATTTCTGTGATCGCTTTTTCATGTGCGAGACAAGTACTTAAGCCTACCGGAGCGGCATTCTCCCTCGTTTTATTAGCGTGTTTACTCCGCCGCTCTGGCGTGAGATCTTCATAACTCTGCCGCTCTCAGATGCGATTTGAAGTGTCACGCACCACTTGACCATAACATGAACAGGGAGGTCTCCTTCCTCAGTTTTCCAATAACATTGCCGTAATCGCATTTCTACGGTAAAAGGTTGGTACTAACTAAACATATTCGCCTTAGTCATAGCCAGCTCTTAGCATTGAAGTCTATGTACTCTTATGTGGATACCTTATTTAAATTAGTGATATACTATAGTTACATCTTTCCTTTACTTTTTGTCACATTTACCAATCATCTGTCTCATGACGTTTCTTCTGAGCCCATAGTCTTCAAATATACGGCGTCACAAGGGTTTATTTCCTCGCAATCCCAGGCTAGACTATTGCCTTAAAGTAAGTACGTATTTTCTCTTACAGTTTTTATTAACCTATTTTGCTCAAGAGAGCCCTTTTGCGTTAGTGTTTAGCAGTACTGCATCCAATAAACGCACCCGCGCTTTACACACTTCATGATTTATCCCAAGTGCTTCCCTACAGGGCTGTTCTTAATCTGTGCGATACTCTCGTAGATTGATTTTCACGACAATACCCAATTATTACTTAATCAATGGCGTAATTTCAGGAAATCCGTATTATTTCCTGTTGACCTTAGTTTAAAATGTAAATGCAATAGAATAACGGAAGTATTTTAATGCGTGGCTAGGCACTAGGCAACGAAAGACTACATCTACATCTACATAATACCCCGCAAGCCGCCGCAAGGGCGTGTGGCGGGGGGTGTTAGGTCACCAACCGTAAAAAAGAAAAATACCACATGCAAAAAAAAAACAACACGGAAAATTACATAAAATTTCCCAGTGAATGTATTATATGTTTTAAAATGAAAACAGAGGATTGTCATATATGTCATAAGTAGGAAGTTTATGGGACGCTAGGATGCCTTAGGGGGTTCATTATATTAGGAATTACGCCGTGGGGTGTTCCCTCCGCCCCTACTCCCCGCTCCTCACTCTAAAAATTCTTGCATACCCCCTCAATTGGAACCGGGTCATAATTAAATGAGCACGTGGGTCTATCGGTGCTCATTAAAAATTAGGGCCACGAAGCAAATGGGACCGTCAACGATGAAATCTTCGATCTCATATCGGAGCCTCATCTCCCGTCCGGTAATTCCTCCGAGTGCTCTCCATGCCGCCATAGTTTCCAATTTGCAATGATCAGATCTTCGAAAGGTATCTGATCGCAAGAACTTTGAAAACATTTGCTCCCAAAAATACTCTCTCTTTAGGAGAACGCATTCAAACTATACGAAATTGACATTTTCGGCCACACCACCTATATTATAATTTTTTCGAATAGGCTTCCTTATGGACGTAAATTCAACACTGATGAATTTCTCAGTCTTCTTGTCTAGTAAAAAAAAACATGACACCCCAAATTTTATTTAAACTATTCTTCAATTTCAATCGTATCCACCATGAATATGAAAATACTCAACTGCCATTTGGGACATTCACAGTTGGAAGCTCTTGCCAGAGTACATCATTCTAGTGACGTCTTGATCAACTTATTCCAAAAAAACCGGATAGATAATTTAAAAACTAGTTTTGGCGGGTACTTAAAACTTTAATATTCTAAGATAACTATCAACTAACAACTCCTTCGAGTCCCTTCACTTGAGGCAATGTCAGTCTTTGAATCGCCCCGAATACTACAAATACCCTCCTGGAAGGATTAGTTGGAGAATATGCAAGTGAATAAGAGATAGTAATGCCTGCGTTTTAGCTTATGGGGGTTCCCATAAATCTTTGCAAATTTTATTATGGCATCGGCAACATTCATCATTAATCTACATAATACCCCGCAAGCCGCCACGAGGTGGTGTTTGGGGGGGTGATAGGTCACCACCCGTAAAAGAAAGTAAAACACATGCAAAATCAACATATCCATACAAACCTACACCCATAGTGGCGTATACGTTCATGCAAAAACATTTATAACTGACATGTATGCAAATACGTATGCAATCTGCCAACATACACATGCACCTCAGAATGTAGTAAAAATTTATCCAATGACGTGCAAACTAGAATTGAAAAGTAAGAAGGCGTAATTCCACTACTACATTAACATGCATTTACAATGGTCTCCGCCCTCAAGGACACATCTACATCATCTATATCTACATAAGTACCCCGAGATCCACCAAAAAGGTGTGTGGCAGGAGGTGTAAGCGCCAGGTTGGAAGGGTTAGTGATAAATCACTAATTCTATCCATCTATTGATCTAATTAATCAGGTATCTGACCCATGAAAACTTCCAATAAGTGCGATTAAACGAAGAAAATTTCGATTTCCTTCTTCCAAAACAAAATCTCTGAGCACGTAAACAAGATAGACTTTCGCCTCCAAAAAATTTTTACCGTAGCTTTTCGTTTCGAATATTTATGGATACCGTTACTGACCAGTCGGGACGCATAGTAGAAAGGCTTTCACTAGCTACTTACGGCAGGAGGAGAGGAAAGGGTTAGTGCAAGGAGTCCCTTACGGTTCTCTCGAGAAAAAAACAACCGTCATAAACAAAGGTCGTGGAATTCCGGAGATTCGCAAAACCGCTATGCCATTTCGAGGGAAGTGAAGGGTGTGCGGAGGGGGGGGGGGAAGTGTCCGTGGACAGGGAGGTTTTAATGCTCGCCGCACGCTTTGTCTCGACACACGGCCTATCGGCGGAAACGGAGTCGATCGTGTGAAAAGTGGTTGTTTGCAGAAAGAGCAAAACTGCGAAAAGTCACATGCACCCGGCGGGTAGTCGTCCCTCGATCCCTCCCGTAGGGATCGGTGAGGATGTTAGGTTTCAGGGGTAACGGAGAGCTGGGACGAATGAAGTGAATTGGGGGAGGAAGGCGCCGTATGGGGACGTGAAGGGGGAGGAGAGAGACCACTCGCTGTACGGTACTCTCCCATAGACAGTGCTGCCAACTAACACTGCCAATATCCTCGAAAACAACAAAAACCTGTTCGGCGTTTACTGTAGTTATCCCCACGTTTGGAAACGTTTCGGGTTCGAATCCCGGAGGGGTGGATTTCTCAATTCTCTATTCCATTTGGAGATCAGAACATGAGATGAAGAAGGATAAACCTATGAAGCGATGCTAAACAGTTGGAACCCTTGGCGCCTTTCGTTCAGAGTAGAGGATGACCACCCTCCCTCCAGTTCGTAAATAGCCAAAATAAGCTAAGCAATGTCTAACCAATAAGGCAAACACCTCAGTTGCCGATTGCTTCATTTCCAGAATAATTATTAATTAATAGGCTTACGAGAATTGACGCACAATCATAAGTTCATAAACATACCCAAGTAGGTACATTTCTCCAGTTAAGAAATACGTATCATTACCGCATAGACAACGGATACCGGTCTACTTTTCAATTAAAACCCTTTTTCAATTTAAATCTGAACAAAGGAATGGGATGTATTTGCATCTTATTCAGCAAGTTGCATTGAGGGTGTGTGACAGCGAATGCTAGATCCAATTACCACTATCAGGGCAATGACCACCGTCAGATTGGTGTATCATTTCATTTTCGGGAATTTTTTGTACTAAAAATGTCATACTGTTGTGGGCACCGAATATGCGAGAGAAAAAGGATTCCTTTTATCGGTTTGTTAGGTGGTCAATTTCTCTGTGAATTCTTATAGTTTCGGAACCACTACAGTGCGGTGCTAATACTGTGCCATCTATGTAAGCCTTGAGATCGAATGGATTGTAATCATCTGGAAGGTTCCGTGGCACAGGTGATCTTCGTGCTTCCAGTATCTCCCAATCCAGGCTGGTTCCATGTTCTCAAGAGTAAAAGAGGAAATACTGCAACGAAGTAAGGGGTGCAAGGAAACATATAATTGGAAATTATTGCACCAACATTTCTAGAGCAGTAGTAACTTTTTTATTATTAGATTATCTACTTTTAAAGAAGGTTTTGGATGGACACGAACTGAACATCCATACATTTTTAAAACTCTCCTAACAAAATGACCTCACACCCAACAGTGAAACATAACCTTCTCCAGTTCCTCACACTATTTCTTTCCTCCAATTCCGTCCAATAAGCCCTCCTCTTCCTCGCTTCCCTAATGTACTCCAATCTATCACAGTAAGCAACATTCTATCCCCAATTAAAATGCCCCGAATCCACCTTTCCTGCCTCCTTTAGATTTCTCCCAAGAGCCCTCTCTCCTCCCTCGCCTTCCCTTATACCTATTATTTTGTTTTACTTTCCGCCCATTTAACCTTTTCCATCCGTCTCCATATACACAATTCAAAACCCTCCAAACTACGCTTACCATCCTCTTCAATGAGCATGCTCCAGCGTCATACAAGGCCAAACTCCGTATCAAAGTTCTGACGAGTCTTTTCCAAGTATCGTTACTCTACGTCCAAGTCAATTCCCTCTCCTTGTGAAAGCGTCTTTCCCTAACGTAATTGTTTTTCTGATTCCCCTGGTACTTTGAGCTTCTTGGTCCAAAACACTTCCAAAATAGGTTGACTATTCCCTTAGCTCTTGTTCATACCGTCCAATGTTACTGTTTAACATAGCGTATTTATCGGAAACCGCATAACCTAAGATTTTTGTACATCGGTTTTCACCCCATGTCTATGACAGTGATTTATTGGCGTGCTCAGAAACGAATGACTGACTTTTATTCCTATCCCTTCTACGTCCTTCATATTTCTATATCTTCCGATGCCTCTTTTACCATTTCCTCAACATATTCGTTGAACAAACGGCAGAAAATGTACATCCCTGTCTTACTCGCCTTCCTAATCCTGTCCATCCCGACTCTACATCCGCCACTTGCACCTGAGTATTCTGAGATATGTACAGGTTATGGTTGAGTCATATTACTCCAGTCTACTCCCATCTTTTGTCAAACATTCTACCCAATTAATTAAAAAAAACGACCTCTCGAATCGCAAAAATATTCATTTCTTATTCACACTGGCATTTTTATTATACAAAGCGCTGCTGCTTTGGGTATTCAAAAGGCAAATACTGATAATCAAAAACGCAAATATATACTATTTCTGACCCTGGGAAACGTAGTAACGTTTCCCAGTGTCAGAACATGCTTAGGCATGCTTTTGAAAATAAGTTCATGTAATCTATAATAACTTCCTGTTTACCATAAAATGTCATTCATGAAACGATTTAAAAACCTAAAACGTTCTACCTCACAATAAATGAGATGATAATGATAAATACGGAATTCCATGAAATATTTTCAGTGCGCCCTCTGTAAAGGCGACCAATAAAAGCCATTCATGCGCAGGGGAACTACAAGAGATGCTATCTGCAGGCATATTTATCTGGTTAACAAGGCCAAAGAATTCTAATCTCAAAACGTTTAAATAATGTCGAAATAAAAAGTTGAACAGCGCCATAAGCTCAGATCAAGTGAATTTTAAAACAAATTTTTAAATGGAAAGGAAACAAACTATGCAAATTTCACTTGAATAGAGATTTATTCACGACCCGGGTTTCAAACACTTAATGTCATCTTCAGGTCACAAGTGTTTGAAACCCGGGTCGTGAATAAATCTCTATTAAAGTGAAATTTGCATAGTTTGTTTCCTTTCCATCATGGATAAATTTCACAGGGTTAACCCTAATACCGTTCGGTTTGTTAAATTTTTAAATATCTCACTTCAAGGTATTTTTTCTTGGTCACTCCTTCATTCGGAAGAATGAATTCTGTAACTCATTAAAAATACTTCGAATCGGGCTTATTCGAAAATTAATGTTTTAAGACATCATAGATACAGATGTACTATACTACAAGTAAGCATACCCATGCCAAGTAGTATCCTGAAAACGATTTTTCATTATAAGAATTACATAATGTTCGTCTTTTGAACGAGTGAGTGGGAATATAGTTTATAGTAGAATTTTCGATTCTCCTCTAATTTTTGGGACGTTAAATTGAATAAATAAACTAAAATGCTAATTCTAGACAATGTTACCGCGGAGTTAATTTCTTATTTTATTTTACGATTTTATGAATTCTCAACCGCCGGAGTACCTTTAAATGCCAAACAATATTACTGCGTACGATGGTACTCATGCAATTCACTTGTTTTTATCATATACAGGCGTTCAATTTACTCTACATAGCTTAAGTGGTTATTTCAACTTAAGATTTCTAGTTATAACCAGTGAGAGATGTCTTTGAATGTCATAGCAAGCTTATCACAGGTATTAGCAATATCGCAGTTTTAGCCCTATGAAAGTAGTTAACAATGGCGTGACCTATGTTGATAAGGTGGATAAATCGTATCAAAGATAGCGGAAGGGTGTGCATATTGTCGATCGATATTTGATCGATAGTTGAATCGATAACGCGCATCGTTATCGATTCAACTACCTAATTACAGGCTTATTTGAAAATGATTCATTAGGTATTCGGTTATTATAATGAGGTATTAAGAACAATGGAATGTCTTTTATATGCACGAACCAACACATTACGCTTGATTATTCCAATGTTGTATATGCGTACAATAGTTTAAGCACATATTAATCGATATTAAGATAAAAACAAATATTATTATAGATGAATTTTCCACATTCAAGAAATGGTACATTTTGTTGAAGTAGTGAGAGGTAACTAATTAATAACTATTATTGCTAATATATTACTAATTTACTTTTGTCTTAGCATGATATGCACTTTTCGCTAAAAAGCACCTTATGACGAGCTCTTGGTTATGGAAAGCCTATTCGTAAAATGTGCTGCATTAAAATCAGTTACATTTAAACTATGTAAAGAATTTTTACTAAACCAATAGGACAGTATTTTTATAGTTTTGTAGCGAAAAAAATTAAAAATTGACACAACCTTAAAAAATTAGTGAAGAGGAGATTCGTGCCTCTCTTGCAAAACTAACATGTATATTTTTTAATACAAACGAAATCCATAATTTTCATCATAATGCAAAAAAAAACTGCAAAAATACAATACGATATTTTTAAGTTGTTATTAGATCTATGAAACAAAGACGTCAAGCTGCACTATCACTTTTACTCCTCTTTTATTATCCCTGCAGTTGGCATGCTGACTATTCTGATGAACCCAACATAGCCGACAGGGCATCCACATTGGTCTCACTGCTTGAGGTAGCAAACGTTCTGCAATTACGCGAAAACCACACTCTCTTAACTTAAACTCACTCAAAAACTTAAACCAGTCACTTAAACCAGGGTTACGGCAATACTTCCGCATTAAGAGTGCACCAAATAATTTAACTGCCGTGAAATGAGCCGTCGTCAGCTTCGCTCAAGTGTTCAGCACTACGGATGCGTCATATTACTTGGGGCGGGCCACCTGCCCGCTCCATCATCTCTCTGTCTCTTCCCCCCTTCAAGAGTCAACAGGACAACCAAAGGTGAATTGGGCACACGCTCTACAAATTTGTACCCCCGTATCCTCTGGGATGGGTTGGGGGGGTACAGACAAAACAGAGGGGCGTTGTGCAATTCCACCCTGCGCATTGGCACCCATTTACCCTTAAATGAGGATAATGGGGTGATGGGAGAGGAGAGTAGAAAGGGGAGAGGGAAACATTTGCTGACCGTACGTGACCACTAGAAAGACAGCTAAAACACCCCCCTCGTCTACGGGAATTGAAAGGGCGTTGTTTCCTTAGCCGGGATTTATTGCATCCCATTTAAGTAAACGGTCGGCCGGTCGGGCGTACACAGTTCACTACGGACGGCCTCGCTACTCAAAACGATCGATGTGTTACGGGACGAGGAGCTTTGCGGCTAAACTGCCTTTAAAGACGGGGAAGACGGCTGCTGCAGTGCGTGGCACACGGAAATGACGTCGGTGATTCATCATAAATCCTTACGAGATATTCATGAGTAGAGGACGGTGTGGAACGACTGCACTTCTTATGAATGGATGGTAAAGATAATCTGTTTAACTTGAAAAATCTTTTGAAATCATAGGGGCTGAACAGGGATAGAGAAGATTATCAAAAAAGAAAATAATGATAGTCAATCGGACATTATTCCAAGATGATAGTATTAGTAGTGGTAGATTTAGGGGAGGCAACCGACAGGTGAGTTCATTGGCGCCATTTATTCCATGATTTCGATGAATTCGACGATATTTCAACGATATTGTCAAGATAAATATAGCATTTAAGTTTTGATTCGCAAATGAAATGGCAAAATGCTTCGGGAATGCATATATTTCCGGGTTATTTTTATAGAGAATTGCATTTTGTAAGATAACGTACATGTATGTCAAGGTATTGATGCAAATGCTAATTAATAGCGCCTATTATTTTGTACTTTCTTTAAGTGATCATATATCAATTTAAAAGATCAGTTTTCTTAACCTGCACACATATATTTTACCAACACTCTTCGGGCCACCAATAATGCGTATGGCAGGGGGAATTAGGTCGCCATTCATTGAATTAGAGTAATTAGTGATTGGTGTGTTGTATATTACATTTTCTACCGTTGTTGTCGCGAATTATACTCGGGAAAATTAATTCTTTAAGCAATCTCGTTTGGCAGTCTATTTGCTCTATACTACTCTGTCCAATAAATACACGAACTGAGGCCATACAAACTTTATTTTGCAAAATTTAGTCTACATCGATTTTCTCCCCTTCAAAGTACGTACTGTCGGTTCGTTGCTATGCACTTAGTATTCCATCTTCTTTTCCACTGTTTTTAAAGCACCCTTGGAAGTCCTCGACAGTTAGGCTTTTTAGTTTTCTCGTCATTTCTTGCTTTATTGTGCCCACATCTTCCCAGTGATGTCCCCTCATCGCATTTTTGCATTTTGGGAATGGGAAAAAGTCGCACATGGCGAGATCTCGCGAAAAAGGAGGTTGATCAAGGATGGTGATTGAATTTTTTGCCAGCCACTGGCGAGCAATCAATGCTGAATGTGCAGGTGCATTATCATGGTGAAGGATTCATCCATCGTGTTCCGTTAAAATAGCGTGCACTGTTGATTTCCCTAAATTCAGTTCATCAGATGGTCTCTCTTACCAAAGTGATACGATGCTCTGATTAAATCCTCCTTGTCGTTGTTGAAACTTAATGATTTACATTTTACTCAAAAGTGTAAGCCGCGCACGTAATCTTCGAACGTCCGGTATATATGGTGTGCCTGTTTTTCAACGGTTACCTAAATGCGCAGCTATTTACATCACGTTTCCTCTAAAAATACAGCATATTAATGCATTTCTTATTTCAGTAATTCACAGGAAGTGGATGAAGTCACACAATGGTAGTTCACTAGTTATTATATGTTTGATACCCACACTCAAATGATGGGCCTGCATTAAATTTTAATATTTTTCTTCGCGAAATACTCCGCCCACTCTCTGAAGCATTCAGTGTGAAAAAGTATTAGTAAGGAGGTTTACGGCATTAAAAGCGCTTAAATTTTTAATTAGAGGGTGAAATTCCCAAAGTATCTGCATGCATAGACACGCATTCAATGTATTCCATTTAAATTAAATTGCATCTACAATAAAACAAGTTCTGCAAGATTGTATTACCACTTTCATATCCATTAATTATTTACATATAATTTTTCTGTTCCATTCATATACTTCTGTTGCTAAAAGTAATATAGAATTGTTTAATAAGATTAATTTCAGATATAAATAAAATCACTTTAAAAAGATCACAACCGAGGAGGATATCATAACCAGTGCATTCGTTCACATAATGCAAAACTTGATGCTTGCGTTTTATTAATGAGTAATGCAAACTAAGCCGTTGGTTGGTAACTTGAGAAATCGTCGAAGAGGCCTAAATGAAAAACATTTTCCAATAACGCAAGAATTTTGATAGGAACAAGTAATTTCAAAAGAAAAATAATGGAAACATCTGTACCAAGATATTCTTATCCTGGACTTATCCGTGGAAAGACGCTAATGAAACACGAACAGAGGGAGCAATAAGCGAAATATCTACATCGTGTATGTTAAAAAATATTATAGTCGAGACTCACCGCGGTTTGATTAGGTTATCATTGCCATTTTATTTTTTAAAGCAGGCAATTCAACAGCAAGTGATATAGTTCTTTCAAGGATTAAAAATGTATATTATCTCCCTACAGGACGTCAGAACTACTAAGAATGCAAAAGGAGATTTCTTAGCGTTATCATTCCTTGCCACTAGTATGCCTTTGACAGTTCTCTAATGCTCCGAATCCATTCGAGACATTTCAAGACGCGTTTGAACAAAATGGCCGCCTACTTCGGCTATTCTAATAGCATTCCCTGAGAAGCAGAGAGGTCGCTGGGTCGTTGATCGCAAGGTTCCCCCCCTTCTCTTCCCATCCTCCTCCCTCCCGATCCCTTCATCTCAACCCCCCCCCCCAAAGACCACTTTCCGTGTCCCTCAGAGCGGGAGGACTGGTATAGCTACCGGTCTCACGCGAGTGCAATTAGTGTAATTGACGAGCGTCACGCGCAATCATGAGCGATACACTCCGCTTGGTCTCGTCTCATTCGCTTACACTTCGACCGCAGAGCATTTCGAGCTTTCAAATGTGGGATTTAAAAAAACCACTTCCCTCCGGCCGTTTCGATCTTCGGTGGAGTGGTAAGAGATAGGTGTTTATCATTCATTTGATCTTGGACCCAATCTGCATTGAACGCCACGGTTTGAACATTTTCTCCGATAAAGGACTATGGGCAGGAAAATGAACACTCGTTATTTCCTGCGTTCAAGAATCACTTTAGTAGAAAGTACATGTACTTAATGGTAGACCATCTATGAACTAGGGACTTCAGCCTCTCTTCTCTGAAAGTAATCGCGGGCGGTGTGGCATTTGGCACTGGTGCATCAGTCTTTAAATATTTCTCAACAACTATTCCCTTCCCCATTAATAGACGATATATTTTCTACGAATGTCCTTGATGGCATTATAGCATTATCATAACTATTTGGTAGTTAGTATTTCAGGAAAGCTTTGGACAGACAAAGGGTAACTACCGCTACATTTCCAAGCCTTGCCGTGTAACAAGACAGATCCACCTCACAACATAGTACACCCTTCTTCAATTCCGCATTCTTCCTGCTTCCCTTCATTTGGTCCACATTCCTACAATATTCCAACCCCTTCCTCGAATGCCTAGTGTTCTCCCCTCTATCACATCCTTCATTCAATATCTCATCGTTATTCAAAATAGTGCGCAACCACTTCTTCAGCATTTTGATTGGCAATGGGATGTTGAAGACTGTGATAGAGGGAAGAATATTAGGCAGGTGAAGAAGGGGTAGGAATAAGATATAGGAAGGAATGAAGGGAGGAAGGAAGTATATGGAAATGAAAACGGGCTTGTCTTAGAGTAGGATGTCGGGTTGTGCTTTGTTATGAGAGGCAAGGGAATTGTCACTGTACCATTTGTTAGCTTGTGTCCATCCAAAACCTACCTTAACCGGTAAATTACCGATAGTAAATAATAATAATGTGCTCGCCAAAGGAACGGATGATTTAAATTGTATGTATCGCTTCGAATTTGCGTGGTTCTTCAAGTCGTTTTAATCTTGGCGTGAATCGTGCAAATGGAGAAAGTGCTTTCAAATGCCATTGCTGCCTTTATTTTGTAAATTCGCATTCTCTTGATATTCCGTAGTCCCGTTGCAGTTACTTTCTCCTTGTATGATTTAGAACCTCATAAATTTAGGCAACGGGTATAGATAAACACTCCTGCACAGAAAATGCCGTCCCTCCTAAATATATATTCATGAAAATGGAATTCAGGAAGCACTTAATGCCAAAGTATATTTATTTATTTTAGAATTACGTTGCAATTAGGCGATTTTTCTGGTGGCAACGGTCAAGTTTGGTCGAAGATAATTCTTACAACGAAATCATAACCCCACTGTGGATTTGCTTAAGTATTGAAAAGAAATTTTCATTACCTTTTCATAAATACTAAGGGCGGCTAGAGTCTTGTTCAACGGTGATAATTTTGGCCTCAAATATGTATTGCAATGGGGAGTCTTTGTGCATGAAACGGTACCTGAAGTAGCATCGTGTAAATTCATTTTGCCTTTCGGTGAGCTATTTCAAAAACATGACTTTAACTGTGAAATTCACGGATTTGATATCATTAAGTTAACAGTGGATTTAAAATGTTTTGTCATTTTGTGTGATGTTGAAACATGTTCGTTTAAACAAGATGACAGGCATTGAATGCAACCTTATGAAATGTAAGCTTGGAGGTGGATGGCAGTAGTAGTAACTTAATTTTAAGATGTCTCGACGAGAGCAGTATGGAGACGGAGAAGAGGATAGAAACAAGAACAAACGAAGAAATTCTGGCTCGGTGGGGGATGATAGAGAATTTCAGGGGAAATCTAAAGGAATCAGGGAAAGTATGTAGATGAAAAGTATTTTGATTGGCCATGGGGTGTTGAAAATTGCGTTGGAGGGGGAATGTGAATATGGCAAACGAGGAAGAGGAAGCAATAGAATAATTTCGTTTAAAAGGTTAAAAAGTTTTGGACGGAATCAAGGGAGAAACGATGAGGATTTTGTTGATTTTTGGGGTGTCGCCGTGTCTTGTTAGGTGAGGTTTAGAAATGTAGCGGATTTCAATCTGTGTAAACCAAAAACCTACCTTAAACGGCGAACTTCCTAGCAAAAACAGTGATTCAACGCGATTCGGAAAGCGAATGCGTCGAAGGAGAAGTGTGAATCACGTCGATACGACGAAAGGTAGGAAACCGTTTACGTGTCTCACACGCGGTTAAATATTTGTAAAAATTCTTGTGAGAATATGCACTTTGCCAGTTCCGCTATTTTTAATACTTTACTCCCATGTATTCATGAATCTTGTAACCGCTCACTCCAAATATAGTTACGCTAATACAGGTATATTTGAAGGACGAAATACTCATCTTTTACTTTTCCTTTCCTGCAATTTTCTCCTCCCTAAATAAATCTCCAAGATCGAGGACCCGGTTGGCATGGACTTTCACTGCGGGCCCCTTAATTGCTCGTGAAGCAATTCACCCGGCACCAGTTCTATCGGTTGACGTTTGAAATCGACCCCGCATATGCAATAGGGAAGATACCTCACTTAACGCAATAGCTGGTTCGCATTCGACGCTCACATCTGAGTCGTCGCGGTAAAGTCAAACGAGACATCATTATTGCTCGCTGACTCCACCAATATCAGACGCGTTCCGCAAAGTATTGCATTAAACGTTTTGTGATAGCATGGCGCGTTACGCAGATTATTTTCTTCAATTTTCTATCATCCCTACAGTGGGAGTGTGTAATTTATATATATATATATATATATATATATATATATATATATATATATATATATATATATATATATATATAGTATCTCTATATCTCTCGCCTGCTTTCCGTTGGCCGCCGCTATCTTGACGCAACTGTGAGGGGATTACGTTCCACGGCTCTCTTATCCAACGCACTCGGCGTCCTTTGAAGAATGCCGGTGGCGGGAGAGAAAAAAAATTGGAATGAAAATAAAACGAGACTCTCTCCGCCCCACACCGCTGCTTGGGTGTCGACCCTTCTCCCACCCTCTCCTCCGCCGACACCAACCCACCCCTCTCTTTTACCCTCTCCTCAACTCTCCCCTCTCCACGCATACGCACGCGAGAGAAAGAGGAGGAGGAGAACACGCCTTTTCTGCCTCTCCCCATTCGCCTTTCCTCCTCCGCCCGACTTGCACTCCACCCCTCGATATTTTCCCTCTCCCCTCACCCCTCAAGGAGGCATCGCGGCTTCCCTCTTGTTTTTATTGCGGGCGGGGCGTGTGGGGAATGTGGGAGGGGAGGTGGGGTAGGAAAGGATGGTGGTAGGGGACTGAGTACGAAATAGGCGTGATATGCCTGCGGGCTGGTGAGCGAAAAAAATAATAAACGACATAAAGGAAAGGCTTGAAATCTGGGATGCGTGAAGAAACAATCACCTGGAGAAAAATCTAATCTATCTGCAATCAAACAACCATCTATCTAGAAGCGATCATACTGCCAGACCTCGCCGATGACTATGCAATGATCGCAGTCAAGATATGAAGATTTGACAAGGACGCTGGTTGGATAAGGTGATGCAGAGCTACAGTAATACAATGTGGATCAATCGGTTTGGATTCCAAGCACTCGCGAAGAATAATGATTGGAAAAGGTCGTCGGCCGCCATTGTGACGAAGTGCAGTGATATAAATCCGCTGAGGACGTCCGGGAAAGGGGCGGAGCTAAATTAAGGCTGTGAATGAAATTAAACGAAATAAATAAAATACGATAATGTAACAATTAATATGACGTCACGGATATGCAGTCTATCGCAATTCTGATCGCTGTGAATTAATAATATCTAACGAGGCTTCGAACTTCTTGGAAAAGATGAAGAAGTAGAGCTTAAAGATTGATTTTAATTAAACTAAAATATTCCATTGCGGCGGAATAAAGTAAAATAAGATGATATCCGACAATTAGAGAAATGGAAGAATTTTTCGACTATCCTGAGACTCATTAGATGAATCGTCATTGGAACAATGAAGAAGGATAGTGGGCATGACAGCATCGGTAGAGAAATCGCGCTACCATACAAATTGCTCTCAGATGAAATGATGAAGTTACATTTCATGAGGGCCTGTGGCGCAAATATTTCCATCCGCGACAGAAAAGAGAAGAAAAACGAACAATTAATAACCTCACCACAGAATAAGGAGGTAAATTAGAGAGGCAGGAAGAATATCATACTCGTAGAAGCACAGCGAATAA
Organism: Hetaerina americana; assembly: GCF_022747635.1. Lineage (NCBI taxonomy): Eukaryota > Metazoa > Arthropoda > Insecta > Odonata > Calopterygidae > Hetaerina > Hetaerina americana. The sequence continues at coordinate 37,531,164 of NW_027287427.1, read as the reverse complement.
CAGGCGAAGGCAGGCATCTCCTGAAAATAATTACGAAATAAAATTGACGAGAGGAACTACAGAGGATGGCAAAAAAACGATAAACTAAGCAGAAAACGGCAAGCGTTCCCTTGAGGGGATAGGAAGACATTTATGTGCGTGCAGCTGTGAATACAACATTGTTCAATACTACCAAAAGGCACTACTACAATTTCCGATTGTTCACGACTGAGACAGGGATTCGTGTTTTCTGTCAAAGAGAAAGCCTCACGCCTTAGACGCAGAACGTAGCGCACCAACCTAATGAACTCCTATACTACGATGAGAAGTCCCATAGTAGAATATAATTTCTTGCATGAATATTTTTTCCTTCGACACCTTACAAAAAGCCGCACGAAACTAGAAAAGAACCGGTAATCAATGGTAGTCTAAAGCTTAAGGTAGGTTTTGGGTGGTCACACACACTACACTTCTGAGCCTCACCTAACGCGGTACAACGTGTCTCCCCATACTACAATAAGCCCTTCTTCACATCCGCGTGCTCGCTGCGTCCCTTCATTCCGTCCAGTATATCTTTCCTCCCCCTAACTTTTGCTCTATCTTTAAAAGAATCAATTAAGTAGAACCAAAGGATGCGGCATTAAATATTACAGTAATGATATATTTTATTGCGCAGATCGCAGGTTCTCAATCTTGTAGATAGATATGAGCAACCCTCAGCTCTTGTTTTTTTCGTACTTTAGGGTGAGCGGACGTTTAAAACAAAAATATGTCAAAATCTTTCTGTCGACAGCGTTCCAACGGGAGCTATTTTCGCCGAGTCAGAGCAGGAGGGCGCAGAGAACAACCTTCTTAATGTGGATTCATTCTGGAGGTGGTAAACTTGTGTTTGTACATCTACATGGGACAGGACAGGGGCATTAGAGCAACGGCATGCGTAAGTAACTTTAACACCAGCATAAGAGTAGAAAATACAGGCTTAGTAAAGAAAAGGGAGACTGTGGGTGATGCTTCGGCCGTTTGGAGTGGTGGACTGCGAGGGTGGTTTGTGGGCGCATTGAGGAAGTGTGAGGAAGGCTGTGGGCGGTTCCACGGATTCTGTAAGGGGAGGTTGGCAAAGGCAAGGAGGGAGGGCTACGAGTGGTTGGGCATGGGCCGGTTAAATCATTTGATGGCGTGGGTGTTGAGATGGCATGCCGGACTTCACCTTCGTCTTTCAAACTCCCCTCATTCCCTCCTGCTTCATAAGCTTCCCACTCCTTTCCCATATGCCTGCTAGCAGTTCAATTTGAATTTTCCAAGCTGCAAACTTGCACAAACTAAATTGCGCCTGCTAATATGAAAGTGTATGAATTTGCCTTGAATAAATATATTGAAGACTCGAATACGAACCTAATATCCTAGGGAGATTCATTAATTATGCACAACTTGTCTTGGTCAACATGCGATTTTATGAAATTCTAGGTGATCATCACGATTTCCCTGTCATCTCCTTACTACGAGTTTCAAGTGTATGGTTTTTCTGCATGTTCTAAATGTTTTCCCACATTTTCACTTACTTCAAAATTTATTGGCTGATATTAATGCAAAATACAAAACTTAATCAACTTCATATCATGCTAGTCCATTAGTTATTAGGTATCCCACGGTTCAAGGTAGGAAACGGTGACTAACCACAGCTGCATTCCTTAGACTCTCCCAAAAAGACACGACCAGCATCCTAGTCTTCTACAATAAACCCTACTTCGGCTCCGCTTACTGTCTGCCTTCCTTCATTTATTCCAAAATGACTATTCTTTCCCTCCCCATAATTTTACTTGGATTTAATTCTCCCTCTATCTGTCTTCAACATTCCATCACCGATCGAAATCCTCTGCATCCACTTTACTAGCAATCTTTTATTTTATTACTGGATCATTGCTAAAATTTGAATTCCTGGTAGGATCAATTCGTAACGCAACCATTTTTCCAATTCATTTTGCATATGTGATCTCAAAATGCATGCAAAAAGATACAAACGATGAAGTCGCTCATTTCAGTTTTCACAAACTCGACTCGTACCTCCACTGTTATTCCAAGGGGAAGAATGAATGAAATTGATTGCTTACGAAAAGTTCTGAAGAGTTGGATTCACTTGTAGTCTGGTTCGTTTAACTCTGCCAATTTGATGACAGCGGGCACCATAATTAGGACATAAGATACGAACAAGACTACCAAGCCTACTGATAAAGGAAATAGTCGCAAGATATACCTTGTTTGCGCATAACTCTTACGTGCGACAAACAATTTCTTTTATACTCTTTTCCATGGAGTACTTCCGTACTTAATACTAATAATGGGATAGCTCAGTGCCATATACATGGCATTTAGGCACACGATGATTGAGTAACTGAACCGAAGTGGAATTGGGCCGCTTTTACCACAGCTACAAGTTATAAGACTCTTTAGATCTCTTACACAGAATAATTTTACAAAAACATTATTGTTCCTACGCATACCATATTAGTATATTTTCATAGTTTTTACAGCTTAGAACGCTTTGTATGACACAATTGGATTCGCAATTGCTTTTGGGGAAATTGTGAGATGGCTTTAAATCCTAGGAACGCTCCACAGGTGGTATAACATTTTGGTTTTGTTACTGTTTAATGATACCATTATCTTTTAGCCTTAATCACCCCTTGACGGCACTTCGAGGCATTCCATGAAAATCCCGCTCGCAATCCAAAGCATGCAATGACTCCCAATATGCGCAATGAACAACGGGCTACTACAATGGGTCACCTCACCCCATTCCAATTCCCCCTGTGATTCTAGACTTACCTCCACCATCCGAATGCCCTCTCCTTGGACCCCTCCCACGATTTCTCCGCGGGAAGAAAGCGACTAAAAGGCAAACACATCCACTCGCCTTTAACTTCAGTCGAGTGAATGGGGATGTTCCCAAAAATACGAGACTGAGCAGCGTTTATTGCGGCGTGCGCGAAATCATTATGCAAAAGCGTCCGCGGGCCGTAGATGATTACCACAAAGCCTTCTTGTGGATCCTTATTGAGTCGAGGTCGACTCACTCACTCTACTCGGAAATACAGGTATAGCTGGAAAGAGGTGCGGCGGCGTTAATCATAAGAATGCGAAAGAACGTAAAAGAAGACGAGGATTCCACGACCTTTATCTTTCCAAGTCCCTCCTGTTCGTAGGGCCTCGCTGCTGCCATGCTACCGACGGGGGGGGAACGGGTAAGAAACGAAGAAAAGGTCAATTTTAATTCACCGAATTTTTTCCCATACAGGTTTCCCTTCTTCCTGCCGTCTTCTTGCCAGAAGCCTTATGGCGTCCAAGGCAAGTTTTTTTTAGATCTATTAGCTACAAAGGACGGTGGCTAGGTTCTGAATAATTTTATCCCCGTCCACAGGTGCTAAAACGATTTCCCGAAAACCCCAATTCCATTCGTACCGGTATCTTCCTCGGCAGCAGTCTACAGGCCCCGTGAATGAAGGCATTTGTGACAATTGTTGATGGTGCTGCGAACAGTATGCAAATATCATCACCAATAAACCACCAAAGTTATATTATCAAAAGAAATTAACGCTTTTAATTTGTGTGGGAGGCTGAAAAAAAACCTTCCATGGGCTCTTAGCAGGTTTTAATTCTAAGTTTAACCCTGTATATCACTAGTTCCACTCTGAGAGCTGCGCTCTATTGTATAATTAATGAAATGGACATCATCCACCGAAAGATACAGAGGTGCAAAAATGCTCTTTGTTTTTTTTTCGAGTTTGGCATTATAAAAACTTACGATGCAAAAATGTACCCACAATTGTGATGAATATGGTGCTAACGCGGTAGAACAAGAATTATATTTAACTCTCCGATCTGAACGAAAAATGGCACCGATTTACGAACGATATTTTCGGTTCTGCGAAAGATAGCAGCTAGTATTTCGACCACTGTTAGGCTATAATACAGGCGATATTAACTGATTTCTTCGAGTATTTCATAATACCGAAATTCATGAATGTGCTCATAAAGTGCAAATTAGGAAGATTAAATGCAGCGCAGTCAGTGGCTAAGGACAGTTTTCGGTTCAATCAATAATGCTGCTGTTTCATCCAAAGTATTTTATGGTTTAAGTACTCGCTGAATGGAAATCTTTTGGATGATTCAAGATAATATTTAGTTAATGAAAAACGACAAAATTTTGTGCAAAGAGATTTCCCCATCGACAGCGATACTGTATCTCGTCTTCGTACAGACCAGTGTTTCTCGCTGTCTCGCTTTTCCGCCTCACTCTCTATATAGTCTTCTTGGGCATTCGTAAGCTGTTTGCGGCAGGGAAAATGTGTCAGACGCAGCGCTGACTATGTCGCCACGCCGTAAGATTCGTGGAAAGAAGAAGTCAACAAAAAAAATGTCTCCTTCCACGCTACTCTGATCTTTTTGAACGACCGCCGCAACCCGATAAGGGCCAAAACCGCGATTTAAATGGTCGACTCTTTTTGAGTGTGAATGTCCGTCTAGAGGATTCTTACGGACCCGACCGAGGTTTTTTTTTCTTGGCGTTATCGGCAGACGTTCTGTTTTGTGTGCGAGCGGTCCCTAAACTTCCGAGTGTTAGGCGGACGCCGCTGTCTGTAGGCAATTCGTGTGTCGGCCCCCCAACGCCGCATGTCCTCCTTGTTTGCTCCTTTGTAGCACAGTTGTTTCCCCTTCGATAAGGGACATGAAAAGCGTCCTTCTAAGACCAGAACTGACTCCTGGGAAGAGGAAGAGCACAGCCACGGAGAATTGGGTCGCGTTCTTTTTTTTATATTTCGAGGACCCGCCCTTTTTTATTCATTTCCCTCTATCTCTCTCCACCTGTGAGGAGCCCGTTTGATTAAATCCTGCCTCGAGACACCACTCTCTGTACCCTTTTGAATTGTAACAGTGCAATAAGCTGTATGTAATCCTATTTACCTCATGGATGGCTTGAATTGCGGTTAGACGTGCTAAATACGAGCATGTTTAGAATATGGCATCGGCGGCTATAGTTTTGAACCTGTGAAGGGTGGAATCTGCACGAGTTGGAAACCTGTCAAGGCCGGAAACATTGGCAAAGTAATGCATAATTATCGTCTTACACTCAAGTAAGGCCCTCCGAAAGGTGGTACCTATGATAGACAGTATCTCAGCATCTCATTCGTGCATAAGTTCGTAGTTAAATCTATGAACGTCATGAAATTTCTGACCGAAATTTTGAAAAATACTTACTTCTTTGTACGTATTTAGAATGTTGGATGGAAAATGATTTTAAAGCAGTCATAATGCCTCTAGCTGTTGTATTTTTCATTTCCACCAAAATCTCCATGACCATATCTTCAACCTAAGGTCCACGGTGGAAAACCTGCTAATCCCGGATGGAGCGCGTGTTTCCCCACGCCTCCGCCGCTAAAGAGTTTTACTGTTATCTTTTGATTTTGGCATCAGAATGTCGCAGATACATTCCCTTAAAAAAATGGAAGCTTTAGGTTGCCACATGGGAAATACATTTTTTGGGGCAACTGCCATTTTAAATATATGCATTCATTTCTAGAAAATAAATTCATATGTATTGCATTTTTAGAGCTAATCAAACGTTTGGATTGAAGAACAAATTATTCATTAAAATAATGCATAAACTTAAAACAAAAAATTCAAGATTTTGCCGATCTTAGTAAACGAGGAGGGTTGTTTGAACATCCACCATTCCGTGAGTAATACGCCACGATTAAAACGATCAATGCAATAGAGAGCCATAGGAATAGAATTAGCAAGTTTTCTGCCAAATAACTGAGCAGAGGTTAAACTGTTACATCCGGGTCTGAGGTATATTTTTATATCTTCCCTCTATTCCGTTTCTCTCTTCCCGACTCTTTTTCCAAGACTCTACCGCTCCTGGCGATAGCTATTTCCATTCATGTTGATGATATTTTTAGCTGATATTCACAATGATTCCGGAATATAATTGATAACTGCTGTTTTTATCAACTCTGCATATATATAGGGACGTATATGGAATGTTGAAGAGTGTAATAGAGGGGAGTGGGATCGGCAGGAGAGGTAGGTCAGGGCGAGTTGGACTGTATGGAGGGAGGTAGAAGGTATGCAAAGTATGCGCATTTGGAAACAATAATTTTTACTTCTATTGTAGAATTGGCCTTATGTTTACTCTATTCTTAATGTACTGTGCAAGAGAACAGTATAAATTTCTGCTTGTAAACTAAGTAAAGCGGACCATGCCAACTATTTACCCAGGTTTAGGAGGCGTTTCTCACATAGAAGAATATTGATTTTTTTCGCAGAAATTTTAGTCACCTTTCTCCTTCCTCCACTTTAACACATTCACTGCCAAACTTTGAAACATTTTACTTTAAATAGTGCTTTTATAAACTAAATATTACTTATAAAATAAAACAGTGCAAATTTAATTCCAGCTTATTCTGTTTTACATTCAAACTGAATAGAACGTATTAGCATTGTTAATATTTATAAATCTTGAGATCCTAGTCTTGAGAAAAATTGATATGAGACTCTGAGGTTTCTAATTTAAACTTAAGAAATCGGCTTCTCGGTTTAATTTTATCATAAAAATTATTATCTTACAAATAATTACACTTTAGGATGCGATGAGAAATGTATCCAATAACGTGCAAGCTAGAATTTGAAAAGTAATAAGGCGAAATTCCACTCCTGCATTGGCATACGACATACAACGGACTCCTCCCCCAATGACACAGGTAGGGAATGTGACTCAAAGCTTTACACATTTCCATCCCATTTCTCCGATTTCCACCACTACGGTACGCTGCTTTCTTCTATTTTCAGTACGTAACCAAGTTACCACGCAAGGACATAATGGACATCAACAAAAATGTCTTCATTACTTACACCCGATGTGCATTACATAAAGACATACAGTTTTGACGTCTAGTAGATAAAGAGGTATTTTTGAACTTGAGAAAACTAGTAAACGCCGTTGAATGATTTCAATACGCATTAATTTTTCTATGCCCATTTGCTTCACCATTTCCCTGCCTACTCTCCCTGATGCCTTCCTATGCATTACCAACAATCCTATTATCCCTCTTCATACCATCTCTGTCTAATAAATAAAAAAGCTGCCAGTTTCGTGAAAAATCATTAAGTACGAACAGAAATCGTAGCATATTTTTTTATTTATTTTTTAGAAGTTAAGGTTTTTAAGCGGATTACTTTAAGTTTCATCTTTAACTACCAGTAACTATCTTAACATGAGGTTTTCAAGCAATAGGACTTAATGCTACATCAAAATTGGAGGACATAGGACACTTCCTCTTCAGGAAGTGTTTTTCAAAAAGATAGTCCAAGCACCTACCACTACAGCGAAGATATTAGAAAATGTTCATATACTAAGAAGTTTTGCAGTGAACAAGGAGTTGGAGAGTAGGGCCCCAGGGTCAGTAGGCAAGTTAAGAAAAGATTAGTGAAAGCTTAAGATTGGAGCATAGTATGGCGTGTAAACTTAGTCGTTCAGGAAAAAAGGTAAGCGTATACAGGAGGCTTTTGAAGAGTTTGGAGAGGGATGGACAAAGTAAGATGGACGAAAAGACAGAAGAACAAAGAAGTGGCCTGGTGGTGGAGGGGAGTGGATATTTTTGGAGGAAACCAAAGGTGGATGCGCAGCGTTGTCATTGTCGATGGAGGAATGTTGAGGTCTATGATAAAAGGGAGCGCGTCAGGCAAGGGAGGCAGGGGGGTGGAATGAATAGGAATAACGGGCTGGATGAAGGAAGGTAGAAAGTTTGCGGCAAAAAAAGAATTGATTTTATTGCTGTGCGTCACATAGTGCTGTGTTCGGAAAGTCTTATTAATTGTTAGTAGGAAATTTGTAAATGAGGGAAAGGCATGATATGGAGAGAATTTGAATGAATCAATTACAACGGATATGGAGTAGACAATAATCTGCCATAAACGTATAGTGTCCAAGTATCACACTATCCGCCTGGAGATAAATGCATTTATATTGGCAGCGGGTAAGTAGGCATACATATAAACAAAAGCCACGCACATAATGTTTTATTCAATATTTCCACAATCATCGTTATTTATCATACTTATTTACTGAAATGATATCATGCGGCTGGTCATTGCGCCACGGGTGAATTGCCCACTGCGATGAGAATTACGCCAGGGCATTGTCTAAGACCGTATTCGAGTGACTTAATCCTGATCCGATGCAACACCGTCATATAATCAAGATGATTGGGGGGGAAACAGTTTAGGCAACTATGAATGAATCACTTCCTTACCGACTAGGGTGGAATGAGGCATCTTAAAAACCAAGTCAACGATCTCTCCCAAAAGGACGTCCATCGGCAGACTGTGGCGCCATTAAGTGGGCGTGGCGGCGGGTGACCTAGGCGTTTCCCTCCTGGATGGAAGTCAAAAATCTTTACTGCATTCTGCCGGCCGTGTATCTCTCCGCCCTGACAAGCTTGGGGTACGGTGGCCAAGGCAAAAATTGCGACCTCTCCCCCTCCCCCTCGCGCCCTCCTTCCCTTTCCGATTCATCGTCCCACGCATCCCTCCCTTCCCCCGCATGCACACAACCCCCTCCCCCCTCACTGACTGCTCCCCCCGCCTCGCCGAACCCCAACTCTTTCCCTCCCTCCTCCCACGCAACCTCGTCCGGTTAATTGTTCCAGTAACTCTCAACTCAATGCTTTTATTGAAACTTGATCAGCGAACCTGTCAGATCTACGCTGCATCCTTGTACAGGGTGGGGAATTCTGCTAATCTTTTATTTTTTGACTCAATGCAGTTTTTTTATGATATTATGAAGGTTTTGTGCGTTTTGATTTTTTTGTCTTTTTTACATAATTTTATACTATTCTTTCAGTATTAAATATTTTCTAGTAATACATATCGTATTCATGGGATGTGTAGTTAAGGCAACCCTTCTCAAGTTCTGGATTCCTCCCCACGTCTCCTCAACTACGAGGGTCATCCGGAAAGTAGTACCCGTTCGTGCCGCATGAAGTGCTGACGACGCGAGTAGCCGCTGGACGAGGTCAGATAGCTTCAGTGGCTTGTCTGCCTTCTCTGAGCCAAGTTGCGTGACGCTAGCATTGCCTGTGTTGTTTCTGTGATTGTTTACAATGTTTAAAAAAATTGAGAACGCCGCCAGTTGTGAAGTGAGGGCAGTGATTAAATTCCTCAATGCAAGAAACGTTCGCCCATGTGATATTCATCGCCAATTAAAGGAGGTGTATGGAGACAATGTAATGGACGAGTCGTCTGTTCTGCGGTGGTGTCGCAACTTCAACATGGGGAGGGGGAACACACACGACGATGAGCGTTCGGAGAGACCGTCTGTCATTACAGACCAACTGGTGAGCTCAGTTGACGAATTCGTGAGGAACGATCGGCGCGTCACAATTGATGACATCTGTGAGCATTTTCCCAATGTTTCTCGAACAATTGTTCATGAAATTGTTAAACACCATCTGCATTATGCAAAAATTTGTGCAAGATGGGTCCCTCGCGTATCTCAATGAGCTGGCGGCGAAGGACTATGCAGCAGGAATACAGAAACTTGTCACACGTTATGACAAATGCCTTAATTTGCTTGGAGATTATGTTGAGAAGTAGTTTAAAGTATCCTCTTTCAAATAAAATTTTTTATGTTTGTTAATATTTACTTTTGTGTCTTTATTTCACGAACGGGTACTACTTTCCGGATGACCCTCGTAAGTTTCATTTGTGCTTCCAATTACCTCAGTCAGCTCAAGTGTGGAGTAGTGATTATGGAAAGCGATTGGCAACTGAAGCCATTTACACCATTTCAAATTTTCTAAAGTATCCTCAATTGAAAAATCTAGATGTGATTATTATGTTCCTAGTCGTGTCGTTCTTCTTAAAACATCTTTTCATATCAATATGCTCTCCAACATTTTTCTTTCTAATCGCGTCAGTTAATTGCAATTGTCAAACAACTATACATCATCAGTCTATTTTAGTCAGTAAATTTGGAGGAATAAAACCGTTGTGTATTTGGAACATTTTGGTTTCTTTCTCTGGCCAAGACTTAAAGGGAACACTACCTAAGTGTAATCAAATAATGAATGTACCGCTCCAACGGAATGAAGTGCGGAATAAATTAATTTAGCCGGTTGCCTTCGCGGTTGGGCGGTTTAATAAAAAGATTTGCTCGCAAGATCTTACACCCCCACGGAAGCACCCCAGGCGATCCACTTCGAAAAAAAAAACATAGCACTTCCTGCGAAATACTTCGCGAAAGAAAGAAGACACCCCGCCAAACCCAAGCGCGCACCATTTTTATCGCAACTCTCTTTATGCGGCGGCGAGCGCATTGCCCTCCCCGGGACGGAAAGCGAAGGGGAGGGAAACTCTAAAAACTGAAGAGATCCGATCCGTGTGGCGCCCAGAGGAAAGGAAGATGGCGAGTTAAAAGCGGAAGAATAGGGTCGCTTTTCCCAACAGATGACTGGACGAATGAGATCGAGATGGAATCGGGCTTCTCTATCTCTTGAGTTTCCCAAGGGAACGAGGTGCGGAAAGAAAGGATGGGTTGGATTGGGGGGGAATATGGGGGGGGGAGAGCTCTGGCCTCTGAAATGTGGGGAGTGTCTAAAGGAGGGTGGGAGAGACCGCATTGAAGAAATGGGGTGGGGGCAGCTGTCGAAGGATAGACGTGTGTCCGCCGAGAGAGCGCGGAAAGATCGGTAAGGAAGAAGGGGGGAGAAGGGGGTTGTGGGATGCTTCTGGGCGGGTTAGAGGTGTGAGAGGAAAGGGAAAAGGAGAGGGGATCGAAGAATTGGGATGGGGGAATAGGTAGAGGGGAGGAAGGGGATTGGGGGGCGGGAGGAGGGAGCGGCGAAGAATGGCGGAGAGAGTGGAAACGAACTCGGAAAAGAATAGTGAGGATCTGAGTTGAGAGACGGGCAGCAGGAAGGAAACAGACAGGTCACGAGCCTTCTAGGGAGTGTGTGATATGCATAAACATTTACTAAAATTAGATTTGATTCGGTGTTGACTATTGTTTTACTTTAATTACCTCCATTAAAAACTAAACAAAGACCGTCCTCAATGACTGAAATAATAACAAGTAGAAGGTAAATATAATAACAATGCTTGGCAGAGAAACATTTAATGCCAGTACCTTTGAGAAAATATGCATTAGAATGAAATCCAGAAGGTGAGGGATGATTTGACCACTTGTAGGTAACGGAAGGAGGTGAATTACGTGGAAGAGAAAAAGAAGTCCTGGGAAGAATGCCTTGTCGTAAGAGAACTGAATCCTATAGATAGAATTCTGTAGTATAGGTACGCTAGGGAAATTGAAATTGTGGGACGAGCATTAGATATATTTTATTGTTTTACGATTTTGCGGAATCCAAAAATTGAAAAGAATAAAAGGACTATCAAAATCCTAAAAATCTTAAAATAATTTCGGGATCAAATCCGAAGGCGTTGATTGCAGAGGCAACTTATGCGGCTGGAGTTGTGAAGCCTAGTGAGTGAAACCCAAGAAAAATGCAATATGGTTTATCGTCACGCATGAGACATTTTCATCGCCCTTCGTAAATTAAGAGAGGCGATAAGTAGCGTTTGTAATGAGACCTTGCAATATGTAATGTAGTCGCTGAAATGAAGTTACTTAAAACTTCCCCGGAAAGAAGGGCAACGAGAACTTCCGTGTAATTTCGAGTCAGCTTAGGTAGTGAATTCTCAACTGATATCGTCAGACATTCTCAGATATCATCTGATATCGTCAGAGTCTGATATCGTCAGATCTCCGTGAATTATAACATGAGAAAATCGACCTAATGTCTCCGTAGATACAGATAAAAAGATAATGAATGCTTTCTAATAATTACTCATCTGAATCTGGAGTAATGCAATACAGTAATTTCTTTGCAATTAACACAGTAATCTGCTCGTTGCCAAAATATATGCAATTAACAATGAGAAAATGGCGAGTTAAGGCTTGTGAAAAAAGTATCACTTTCGATGTTTATGCTTCGTGATTGTATCTCGCAAGTTTATTTCCACTGGTGAATCCCCTGAACAAGGAAAACTCAATAAAAATTTAGGTAATTGAGTTAAATATTATCAAGATTACTATCTAAAAATCACAGGCAAAAAATTAAAATAAATTGTCCCATGATACGAAATACATGACCTCTAGAGGGCGTGTAAAATATATTATGTCCGGGGGCATAGGAGTAGAGCAAATGCCGTTCCTGAAACACGTCATCTTGTTTATCTAGAACTATGTTATAGTTAATATTGCTGACAAAACTGAGACTTGTCTCTCACTTGCTTTATGGAACAACAGAGCACAAAAATTACACATAGAAAACACATAAAAGAACACTAATTTTGTAGATAGTTATCCGTTCCACATGTATTTTTGTTATGACTAGTGCAGCATGAGTGTTGAGAGGGTTTCCACCTAAATTATTTTCTTTACTGCGAGGTCTTAAGGCATTTTCTTATTATTTATTTCACCAGAAGAAGAACTATGATCTGAACTACCAGCCACACTAAACTCTAATCCTTATTCCTCCTGTAACGCCTGTGGTTTTCCAGGAACATCTCCTCGTTGGAATTTAACTCAGAATGGGTGAATCTGTGAATGCCCAGAGGTACCAGCCAGAATCGAATCCGGGCCTTCCAGTCAATAGCTCAACGCTCTACCTACTGGATTACCTATCACGATCCGATCATGAATAGGTTGCATCTACAATCTATAGGTTGTATCTAACAATAGGTATTACTTTGGTTCACACACATAAAAGGGGCATAGTGGTAGGAACATTAGGAGGGCTGCGTTAGCGAAACGGACATTTGCAAAAAGAAGATAACTGATGACGAGGCAAGAGGATGAGCGTCGATCGGAGGCTTATGACATGCGGGTTTGGCGGAGAATGGAGAACATACTCTTTCGTAAGTTGTCTATAGAGAAAAACAAACAAGGTTTTATATAGGGTGGGCAGAGAGATGAAGTTTCTGGTAAAAATCCGAAAAAGACAGAGAAAACGAATGGATGGATTATAAAGGGAGTGAGTGAAGGCCTCGTTCCCCCAATATGTATAGTAATTTGCAAGTTATTTGGTAAATTTTCACTAAATATTTTTTCCCTTCCCCTTCCATATCCTCCCTTATCACCTACTCTTACCACCTTGTGCTTGCGACCCCTGCCATACACCATTTTGGTGAATCATGGGGTATTTATGTCGATGTCGATAAATCAGTAGTCTTTACGGACCGTCAGAAACATACTTTTTAAATAGTTATTATGCGTACACTTTCGTTTGAATGAACGAAAATGGCATCCCCTTGGTATTTTTTCCTTGGGCCGCCACCGGGATGATGAAGGTCTTAAAAGGAGGCGAGGGAAAAATGTAGCAGGGTCAAAAGCATGTTTGGTAAAATGAAAGAGGTTTCAGTTGGAGAATATGGGGGGCGGGAGGTTGTGTGAAAACCGAGGGACGAGGGTTGAGTGCGATGTTGGATAAATTGAGCGGGGATATCCCGTGGGAACGGAGTTCGATGCGGAGCAGGGCGAGGGAGCTGGGGAGAACATTTATCGACCGGGCGGATAGTGGCGAGTGTGCGAAGTTTGTCGTACCGAGGACGGCGCAAACGGCATCGGGATGGCCTGGAATTTAAGTGGATGTGGCATAGAGCGTGATATTGTTTCCCAATCGTGTATTATTCCGGTCGAGTGCCTAGCTTCGAGCACGGAGAGTGCGGCAGTCGTAATGAAACGGTAGCCAATGGACTCCCGAAAGAAACTGGGAAGTAAAGGCCGTAGTGTAATAATCATGCCAATATCATTCTTAAATCATAAATCACCTTCGAAATAGTCCACCGTAAATAAATTTGTAACTTTTGAAACATGCACTCGACGTGCGGATTTGAAATTATCATAGATTATGCGTAATGTAAAGAAGAAACTTTATTACGCGATCAACGTGGTCTTCTGTATGTACGTATTTAATGCGCAACAACGGTTTCATGGAAATTTGTCGGTAGTGCATAGTAATACTTTCGGTGGGAATGACTGACATTGTGGATGCAATGTTTGAACTTGAATTTGAGACGATGTAACTATGGACGCATAAGTCCTTCTTAGTTCTTGAAAATGTCGCGACAGATGTGATGTAAGCTACTTTTCTGGCATTTCAGGAAGACATCATCAAAACCGACGAATCATTAAGTCCATTCTGATTATGAAGGACCCGACCACTAATTAGTTACAAATATGATTCACTAGTTATAAATAGGAGAAGTGCTTATCATCCTTCATCGACGACCATAACGCATTACATACTAAATTTGCTATTTACAAGTTTACGCAACCAATGTGCAGCAGTGACTCAAAATAACAACTGAAAAAAAATATTCGTTTACCTCTTAGGCATGGACGTTGGCCACCTATTGTTTCACATGCCTAGCATATATACATGTGAAACACGATCTTCAGGTTGTCGTAACTTAACATTCGCGCAAGTGTGAGCTATTTTACTAATTCATATGTGGCTGAAAATGTGTATTCTGTAATACTACTGCGTGATGATACATTAAATCAAACTACTCGTACCTAGGCCGAATTCATAGATTTCCATGAAACGAACAAAACTGGAAAGAATGGTGCTAAATGGATTATCGTAAATGTATCACAAAGGATAAAGAACAGCACTATATTCATATACGCTAGATTTATTGCGGTGCATCTACTACTTTTTGTGGAATGAAATCAGAAGGAAGGCATTAATGATATTATTTGAATTTTTGGTACACATGAGTACGTTATACACAGTACGTTAAGGAAGACGATTAACTATTTCCCCAGGCGTAAATGAGGAAAAACTAACTGGGAAAATTCCCCCAGATTTTATTTTTATTATTCACGATCATGATTTAATCGTAAGTTAACATCATCAAGTGATCCATGAAACCTATTATTGTTGCCTTGCGACGAAACCATGGTCGTGAAAAATAAAAATTCTAGTGGAATCTGCCAAGTTAATCTTCCTTCATTTACGCCTAGTATGAAAGACTTCCACCAAGTAACATCTGAAACAAGGTCTTATAACTATTTCCCGTAAGATAAGAATCAAGCATTACCTCAAACACACGCTTGATGAAACACAATGCATCTGAAAAGTGCCCGTCCAACCGAGAAGTTTGCATACAGTTGCAGTTTCTGTCTCATTTATCGTGAACTTCGCGAAGTGCGATGAATAGATATTTGATTGTCTACCATTTTAAGACGAATTTTGGATGGCAACGGACTGCACCCTTGCCTTGCCGAACAAGACAAATGGTGATGACCCACACTTCAATACACCATTCTTCTATTCCGCATGCATTCTGCCCCCCTTCATTTCGTCCAACATCCCTATCCTTTTCCGATCCCAACTTCGCTTGACTAGCAACCTCCCTTCTATCGCAGTCTTTAACATTCTATCGCCAATTAAAATGCTAGGCATCCAACTCGGCTACCTTCTCTGGATTTCTTCAAACAACGCTCTCACCTTACCCCCATCATGCCGAGTCTTTAGTTTGATTTCCTATCCGTCCATTTTACTTTTTCGTCCTTCTCCACGTTCACATCATAAAAGCCTCCAACCATCTTCCTTCGACGACCATGTTTACGAACCGTACAATACCACACGCTCCATTCCAAAGTTTTCCGATAAATAAATATAAAAATTAAATGAATAATTAGAAAAAGATACTAAAATACTATATAAATCAAAGATAAAAACAACTAGGTAGAGAGTACTAGGGAATAAAACTTGTGAACCATAGGGTTAGCTTTCATTGATCTCTTACACTATTATGTGGTACTGTGCTTTATGAAACGTATTCCTAATGAATAGACTCAAGTATTCCTTATTATAAATACACCATTAGGTGCTGCAGCTTGTTGATTTTCTAATCTATCTTCTCGACTAGACGGCCAGTGCCTCTGATGTTACGATTGAAACTCCGTCATTTCTCCAGCAACATTTCATCATTCATGAATACCGTTAGGCATATAATAGAATGACAGTCATTATTCGATAACTATCTTCAGACTAAGTGCTAGCGATGGGTGCATTTATAAATAGCGTGAGAGGGCAGCCCCGAATTCACTGTAATTCGCGAGGCTGGAACAAAGAGGTATGCGTGTTAAGGGCTATAAAAGAGTAGAGGAATATGGAACAGAACAATCTACGAACGCGTTACGTGGTAACGCAAAGTCTGCCCGAATAGCAGGGGGCGTTAGGCTTCCATTTAGGTTTATTCATAGCATACCTGTTAAGGCCTACAGTATAGTTTTCCAAACTCTACTTGAGAATACTATGTGCTATGCCTGCTGTAGAAATGCGCCATTTACAAAGAGGACCGTATCATGCTGATTCCTAGTTCTTATCTTATGGTAAATGGTATATCCTGGAATATTTAGCATGAAGTAAAACGCAGGAATGCACTATTAAGGGGTTATTAACAAAATCGCCTGTGAAAGCTGCCATTATGGAAATTTGGCGATTTAATCACGAAATTTAGGAACCAGTAGGGATAATCTTATATTTTAATTGGTGGTGTTTATTTTTGCCTACCGTTGCTTTGGTGAGTTTTGAGGGTGAATCAAGATTTCTCATAGAATTGTACGCATGTGCACAACTTATCATTTAGGTCATGCATGTAAATTTTATGAGGCACTAGTTTTATTCCCTAGTAATCAATACTAAACTCATAAGGTAGATAAGGATTGTAGCACATAAACCTGATGAATGGAAGGGAATCCCATCGTCAGTCTTTCTAGTAATTAATTTTATGATTCTCATGTTCGTACATCTTTTTTTAATCGAATGTTTCTTCCATTATGTTTTACTCAGTACACATTTTAAATCATTCCGCGAGGGGTAAGAAATACTCGAGGCGTATTGATGATTGGATTTAACTTATGGCGAAGTATTATCGCTCCCCCACGTCTTACATCAAATAGTTCCCAAATTCATTCGAAGGAAATCATTATATTTGTTCGACGAAACTAGATCCCTAATGAGGTGAAGTACTCTAATTTTTTAGGCAGGTTTTTCTCAATGAATCCGATACGTGTGAAACCACAGCATTTCAGTAGCTCCTATCTACTCTCATCTCTATTTCAAGCTGCTTGAAACTCATTTTCAGTGACGCGAGACTATCAGGTGTGTCAGGAAGAGGGAAGGAACTTAAAAAGTTACGTTGGGTGGTTATTAGGGATCTGAAAAACAGGAGTTGGCGAGGAAGGCAAATAGACATACATACCCTTCGCTGCTACTACAAACTACTACTACAGACATACATACCCTTCGTGCCATTCCCCTATTTCGGAGAAAGAAAGTCTCAATAGAGCCCTTCGTTTGCTTCACATAAGGAAACTTAATATCACTTTATAGTATCCTCCATTCGACCCTATACTTGTATACTTCTTTGATTATGGTTTTCATAATGATTTGAGAGGAAGAGTGACAAACCCGGGTGACTCATCAGAAATAATCTACCTGGTTTGGGTAAGTTTATGACGGACTCCAGCACTACACACCTGCTATACTCCTAAACCCTAACTACTATGGCAAAATATTCTTGATCCCCATACTTCATATTGCAATAACTCATTCTTGAGTTCTGAATACTTTCAACCTCTTTTAATTCCATCCGAAATGCCTACTCCTTTCACTATATTTTCAGAGCATTTCCACTTTATTAGAGTCTTAACCACCACATTTGCCATTCGGCATCTACATGGGCTTGCTCTGACTTCTCCGATTTTTTCCCCCCAGCCGTCCATCCTCTCCTGTCATGCCTAGAACTAGATAGTTTTCCTTTCCGCCCATTTTATTTCCTCCAATCTTCAGCGAACCCACACTTCAAAGACCTCCAATCATTGCTTTTACTCCTGTCTCAACTACCTGGTTTCCAAGCCATGGTAGAGACTGCGCTGGAAAGCAAAATTAATCTCCTTCGTCCGAGTAAGGTAAGCAGGAATCCAACAATGACGTACAAGTTGTTTTCGAGGATCACATAAAACCTGCGGAATCGTCTACTTCACCAAATGTCAATGTGAACGCGCAAGTCAGCTGCCAACATGATATAGTATTTCGGTATCACCCCACGCCCACCAGCCCAACCCGTCGTCTCTCACGACGCCCTTTTGCCCACGTACGTACCAGACGACGGGCGAGTCCTTGAGGACACCTGTGCTCCCTCCCCCTTTCGTCCAATTAACGACTGCCCGGGGAGGGATCGAGGGGAGACGGGGGCGGTTTAAGCGAGCCACCACGGAAGGTCTCATTTGCCGGTCCCTGGAGCCCGTCCTCTCTCGCTTATTGATATTTTTTGTGTTATCCGAAGGGGGGAGATGGGAGGTTTGAAAACCAGCATAATGCTGTTTGCGTACGCGGCGTGATTATCGCTTTATTCTGTTTTTTTGTTTGTTTCCGGTTCGCCGATACGTAGGAGGCGGCGGCGTTTCTCGTTTCAAGTCGGCTCAGCTGACTTTTCCCCCTTCCCCTGCGGCCCCACGTAACACTCCTCTCCTCACCCGCTTTCCATCCCTCCCTCCCTCCTTTTCTCGCCTCCTCGTCCCCATTGGCTGCTCTATCACGCAGGTCCCTCCTTATTCCGTGATACTCCCGCAAGACACACCCCCCTCTCCCACCATAACCACGCCCACGGGAGAGGGGGAGGGATTCGTGGACGTAACTGGAGATGGAATGTTATTTTACTTCTTTTTTATTTCTTCAGTCGCCGTCTCCTTCCTCTCTCTCATGCCACCCTCGATCTCACCATACACGACCCTCAGGGACTCCCAAGCAGTCCAGAGGCCCACGGCTCTCGGGCCGCCGTGGTCGGGCAAACTACCGCCGCATGAGCGCACCTACCCGAATACTGATGCCATCGCAATAGATTCACTACCTTCGTCTTCAGCGGACCATATGAAAGATATTTTAATGAGCTTGCGATCTTGAATTAGGAAAATTATAATAAATACGGAGATTACTTTGTGCATTCATTTCATTGGGTTCTAATTATTCTTTTTTATTATTAATATTCTCATATTTCTATGGGTAATTAATATCATACGGACAGAGTCAAGTTATAAATTTATATATAGATAGTTTTTGCGGAGGATTGGGCGATCTATACTCGAACATATATTTTAAGTTTCACACCTTTTATCATGTTATGGTTAATGTTTGGGGTTGGTTTTGGTGTCCTACTGATGTATTCTAAGTAATTCCTAATGGTGGAATGAATGCCACTTATTATTGTTAGCAGTAGTCTTTCGGTTAGGGTAGGTTTTCGTTGGACCCTGGCACACTACTGCATTCCTAAGTTCAGCCTAACACGAAACAACTACATGCTACATATTATAATTTCTCATTCTTTAGCTGTGCGTACTTTCTTTAATTCCATCCAAAGTGCCCACTCCTTTTCACTCTTCTACATCGCATCTTCGGAATTCTTCCCTCTATATGCCGTATTTAGCATCTTATTGCCTCTCAATAGCTCCTGCATCCTTTCGATCTGACGTCTTCGGATTTCTCCCGATAACATTTCCTTTCAACCCTTAGTCCATTTTATATTTTCCATTCCTCTCCACTCGCACATCTCAAACGCTACAATGCTATGTAACGCCAATGTTTTTAAGTGGAATGAACTCAACATTGAACGTGGCACTTCGCTGATATGAATTTCTAGATTACAACGTATTTTATAATTTTAACGTAACTATCATTGACGACTTATGCAATTGGTTGGGATATAACGAAAGATTTACCAGCTTCTCGGAAAAGTGCCTGTTTTCTGTATGGACAACCGTTCAGAAGTTGCATCGAGAGGTTTGCTATTTCGTTTTTGAGCGACTGAGGGTTTTTCATGGCCATTGTGACACTGAGCGGTGTGTTAGTTAGAGGTCAGTTGTACAAAAGTGACACCGTCACCTGCGTCAATCCCGAATTAGAATCGCCTCAATCCTAACTCGTCCACTCGTCTGTTTATTTCACCACATCCAAGTACCCGCTTTCTATGCGTCAATAATGCCATGGATTGAATTGGAAAGGGGCGTTTAGCCTTCGACTTCAGGAACTTAATCAGAACGACTACAACTCTATGAACTATTCAAATATATGCGATCATATGCTTGCTATATCTGCGGTTAAATAAAATGTCTCACCCGAATTTGCCAGATTTGAGGTACAACTACGTTTATCATAAAAGTCAAACGAATTCGGAAATTTGGGGGCTAAAAGTTTGGAGGCATTTTATCGACAAGAACTCCGACTGAGATACTTTTGAGCATTATTCAGTGCTGAAATGTTAATCTGAAACCCATGAACACTGCCACACTCGTTCATTCGATCTCGTGTTGAGTCTATACCTAAGGGATAATAATATTGGTAGATTAATATCCGCATTTCAAAAACCAATTAAATGATTTTGTGCAGCTCTATCCGCCCTCCATCCTGCCCGGACTAGTTGCCCATACGATTGTTCACATGAATGCAATGGAAAATTGCTGCTGGATACCCGCCTTCCCGGTCCTACAACAGACTGCTTTGTCCATTATAATCAGGAGTTCACAATTTTAAAGCAATATACATACCACTGTCAACTTCGAGATCTCTCATCCAACTCCTTTTCCCTTTAGATCCATATCCCTCATCCCCAAATGCTTTCAGTAGGTATGTCATTTCTCCCACATTAAACGTAAACGATCTCGCGATGGCAATGAAATGCCTGTCACGGAGAGAAGCTATTAGCCTACTCTTTAAACTCGTCGTAATGCTGACACATAAAAATGTCGATCTAGTATGTACTTAACACACCACTCAATACCCATTCCATTCCTCTCCCACCTGCCGACTCAACTCATTCGCACTCTTAGCCCTCTAAATCTCTCCATCATCTCAGCACATGTTAAATTCCCTGATAACCCACTAAAAAAAATAATCCACGCGTCGGCGCCTTCGTCCACGCTTCCACCGACACTCCGCTAGGAGGCGGGTCCACCGCGGAAAAAGAATGTCGTCAAGTTGGTTCTCCAGAACTCGTATTTTAATGTGCTCGTAACCGCATTCCCGTACGGCTCGTTGCCACCCTGAAGTTCTCCCATTAATCTCGCATTTTTGTGTAGTCTTGATGACGAGCTTAACATTATTTCGATCAATACTGGGTGGGAGCAATATTTCTTCTCCAGGGATACAAACGCCCGTAATTTGAATGCCACGATGACAGAAACAACTACAAACTTGAACGTTAAATGGTTTTTTCAGGGATTCATGTCTCTCCGTCAGGTCGTCACTGCTGTACCATCTTCGATAGATTACTTGAAATTGACCGCCATACATTATGGTGGCAGACTTACCAAATATGCTAATATTCTTTTATCTTCGCAATCTCATAGACTGTTGAACTATAATCGGCAGATGCATATATTGCGTTAACTTACTTAAATAATGGATTATGAGTTGGAGAAACGTCGCTTTATTACTAATTAGTGGTAAGTGCAGACGTGATTTTTAATTTACATGCCTGGGTGACTCTCACACGAATGTACTTTGTGTACATCTACACAATAAGACGCAAGACGCCGCAGGAGCGTTTGGCGGGGGATGTTAGGTCACCACCCGTAAAAGAGGATAAAACCACATGACAAACCCACAAATTCATGCAAACCTACACCCACAGATTCATACTCGCAGAGTATTCATATATATTTAATCACAGAGGCGTATATAAACTCCTGTCTTTGATATGTAATGGTAAGTATGCTCATGTAGTCAATTGCAATCGTCCCCTGCTACTTATTTTCAGCACAGACTAGTAGGGGGCAAACTTACTTGACGCATACCCTTTCAGGAGAGTGATGCTTGATTTTTGTATCATTTCCGGAATTATTATTTGATGTGGATTCCCTTTATTTAGTACGTCAGTTTACAATGTACACACTTAAATGTTTTCTATGAATAATATTTAAAAGCGTAAGGTGTCAAAGTGCTTGCTCATCATCCACTTTCACACCGGTCCAGTGAAATACTTAATTGTGGGTGCAGTTTAGTTCCCTGAGAAATCAAGCACAAATTACACTGACAGCTACCAATTCTACTCTTCCCATAGTCTCGAAAAAAATCTCTACAGGATGGCTGACTGAACTTTTAACCAGACCGGTTGATATTTCATTTATTTAATCCATTTCAATCAAATTATCCCGGAGGAAACTAATTCGGAAAGGGTCGTGTGTGCTATTTTTTACTGAAAAGAAAACATGCTAATTAAGGCAAACTGTTTTATCAGCTTCAATTATTGTGCATCAATTTTAACGATTTACTTAGCCATCATCTTTTCGGTGAAACACATTTCCTTTGTTTCGTTTACATTCAATCTCAATCCATACCTATCGCACCGACTTACTAATGCGCTCAGCGATTATTGTTACTATTTGGTTGTACCCAATAACATCAAGATATGATTTCAAATATAGAAATATGCAATGCATTTAATGCCTGTGCGCTGGTGACACAATATTGAAAGGATAAGGAA
The DNA here is from genome assembly GCF_022747635.1 of Hetaerina americana. NCBI lineage: Eukaryota > Metazoa > Arthropoda > Insecta > Odonata > Calopterygidae > Hetaerina > Hetaerina americana. The sequence continues at coordinate 37,508,577 of NW_027287427.1, read as the reverse complement.
GTGTCCTTGTCAGAATTTTACAATTTATTTTCAAATGGATGAAAACCTGAACTAATATCATCTTTTTTTTCTTCGCAGGGAAGACACGGACTAAAGACAAATACCGCGTCGTCTACAGCGATCGTCAACGACTGGAGCTGGAGAAGGAATTCCATTACAGTCGCTACATTACCATCAGGAGGAAATCGGAGTTGGCGACGGCTTTGGGACTATCAGATAGACAGGTATGGACCAATTCATGAGAATCGCTTCAACATTGCTTTCTCTTTTCTCCATGTTAAACTAGAATTTTGGGGAATGGTTTTTAGTAGCTCTTCATTCAGCTCCATTGTCGACTGATGCTTCCATTCCACCATGATTCTTAGAAAATGAATCTTTCTTTAATATACACATGTGTGTGTATTTATATATATACGAGTGTATATCGTATAGTGTAGTGTATATCGAGTGTATATCGTATAGTGTAGTGTATCGTGTGTGTGTATATATATATATACTCTATAATTCTAAGTTGGAAGCCGTTGGAAATGGGAAGATTAAAAACATGCGACTCAAGGTATAGCATAAATGCAAATTATTTGTGTTCGGTGATTGAATAGTATTAGGCCCGCATTAAATAATGAAACGTAGAAATAATGCCAAGGAAAAATTTCATTTTAAATGGTTCTTCTGTAAGTTTGGATTTAGAAAATGAGGCGAGTGAGATAACCGTTGATCCAGGAATAATGGGTACTAAGACAGGCATGGCACTGCGGGAAATATGACGATATAAATTGCGTCCAGGAATACTAGATAGCAAAACAGAAAAATCGCGATAGGACATGGAGGCGACATCAAGCATGGGTCCAAGGATAGCTAGATGTCGAGATAGCGAAATCGTTATATGAAAAGAAGGCGACCACGGTAGTTGTTCACCCTTGAGTAGACATATCCTTGCGCATTTATCCATGCGTTACGTGAAAAATGATGGGAAAAGGGTTACCTTTGTTATTCCTCAGGATTTCAGTGAATAATTCCCAGAAGTTGGGCTTGGGTCGATTAAAAAATGAACATGTATCTCATGAAGTATGAAAGCTAGACACTTGGAAAGAAGGAAATCTACAGGACTACAAAGAATGAAACGCTACTGCAGTCGAGAAATATTTCAGACGAAAATAGGCGTAATAGCGGGGTGACCAGGAGAATTTCTTCGCGGCAAGATGCATTTGGGAATCTCAAGAAATTGATTTGTGGATCTCAAAGTGCAAAAGGAGAGAGAGAGACTTAAATACGGAGCGCAGCGTTTTGTGGTTTCAAGACCTAATATTCCACGAAAGATGAATAAGAGTAATAAACCAGAGGATTTTGTGATGTGGTATGGAGAAGACTGTAGAGAATAACTTATATAGACGGAGGAACAACGCAGATGTGTTGCATTTGGTTGTGTAAGAGAAGAAATCATTGGCTAACATTCGATAGAATAAAAAGACCCTGTTCCCTATCGTATATTTCTCAGATTTCCAAAACTTAATCACGGCCTTCACGTTTCCACTAATTTTCAATATTCACGCCATGAACATAATTCGTGTACCAGCATTTTTCTCCAGTGATCTGTTGCATCATGAAGTAAATCATGATATCGAGTGTCGTTACACCTCTATCACCCACCAAATCGACCTTAGGGTTGATTACTGTGTCTATGAGTTTTTATGGCTGCGTTCACAATAGGGATTTTAGATTAATTTTAGGTTTATTTTGAACATTTTTGGTGTATTTTACCTGGCTCCTGTTTTGATTTTGATTCATGCAAGGGAGGAATAACTATCTTAATTGGTACCTATTCTGGAGTCTATTAATCCTGTTTTATATTGATGGTTTGTCTGCATGTCGCTTGCCCAGATTGTCACGACTGCCCTCGATACCACGAGTAAATTCAAGGAGCAAGACATACCCAAGTTTTATTTACAACTGTTTTGAGGACACCATTTAAGAAGCGCCGCTTCCTTAAGATTTTGGATCGATTTTTGGAATGTGTATTTACCGGCGAAATTTGGCAAGAATGTACCTACGAACCGTAAATGTGTACACATGAGGAAGAAATATTTTATCACTCATTTATTTCTATCGGTTTTTTCTATTTTTTTTTAACTTAGCCGAAGAAACTTTATGGAGAATGCGATATTTTCACACTAACCCCACTCTTTTAAAACGGGTGCACGTAAAAAAGCATAGTTTTCGTATTAATTAGCCTAAAAATAATTTATACCGTACATTCAGAAGTGGAGCGGATTCACCGCAGTCTACAAAACTATTAATAGAACGCAACATCCCTAGTAAAATCCTTCTACTTACCCTAGGTCACCAGACATATGACACTAATAATCAATGTTTTATAAGTGCGGAGATAGAATAAGGTTCTTAAAATCCCTAGGTAATAATAAATAAATCAGAAAAGTCGTTATCACTGTGGTTAAATAATACCGCTCCAACCAACTTGCCCAGCGTGGCTCTGCATATCTTAATGCGTTGCCCTAACCGACTAATCACGCTCCTCCTCCAACTCTCCGGCAGGTTAAGATATGGTTCCAGAATCGCCGCGCCAAGGAGCGCAAGCACCTGAAGAAGAGGGAGGAGGTGGTCAGCAAGGACAAAATGGACCCGGACGGGAACAGCAACGGCGGTCATCAGCAGCAACCGACCCGTGGCGACCAGACGCAGGTTACCATCCCCGACCAGATGCCCCCCGACCTTATCCCCAACGCCAACCAAATGCACATCCCCCCGCACACCCTCCACCCGCAGCACCTGCACCACCACCACCCGCACCAGCAGCACCACGGTGGCGTCGACATGAACGAGCCACCCCCGCCGCAGGCCCAGCAGCAAGCGCCCGGCATGGTGCTCCCACTCACCTCCGTCACCATCGGGGGCGTCGAATTGTGACGTCAGCACCCGCCGCCCGCCAGGGGCGAGGAGCCGGGCATGGGAGGGGACGGGATGGGAGACCACGGAGCGCCCGAGCCCATCGACGAAGACCACGCCTGGCTGCTCAACTGAGCCGCGAGATGGAAGGAAAATGACGGGGTCCGGGGATTCGGTCCCCCCCACAGGGGCGTGCGTGGTGCTCTCGCGAGAGGGTTTTTTATTGCTATTCTTTTCCACGACTGTTCGCTCTCCTCGAACTCTCGAAGGAAAAAAGAAATAAATAACGTGCTCAGAAGTGCGCGCGCCGAGGAGATTCGGAGACGCGCCTTCTCGTTAAATTCCGCGTCGCCGGTTGATGGGCGCTCGAGAACTTCCTCTCCCGGTGTTTGTGCCTCGATCCACCTTGCTGTTTGTGCGGTTGGATTTCCAGAACTCTCGAAAAAAATAATTAATCGTGATGAATCCCTCGGGAGGATGAAACCCTCCCCTGATTACCCATTCTCCTCTTCCCCAGGGTCGGGTGTGGGGTCGATGGACGTGAGGGGGGGGGGGGGAAATGAACTAATCGACTTATTTATTCGTGCGGAGGACCACGACTGGAGAAGCGAGGAAACAGGGACCTGGGGAAGTAGTGAGAATCCTTCGACTTCGATCCGGTCTCACTCGATTCTATTTGGGCGTCGATCGTCTTTTTTTTGGGGCGAGGGGGCGAATTGAAGTTTTAGGGAGGGCCTTCGCTCCCTAGTGTACATGGCAAAACAAACAAAAGATGAAGGGGATGGCGAAGGACATTTTCTCCAATCGTTCGCTCTGGACCGAAAAAAAAACGTGTGACACACATGTGAACCGTGCCTTTTCCAAAAAGAAATAAGAGTGAAAAAGATAGTTAAAGATTGTTCTAGGGGGGGTATGACAACTTGGAGGGAGGAGATAGAAGCCCGTTCAAGGGCGAATGAGAACGTCTGTTTGGGTCCCGAGAGGAGCCTGTTACGTCTATGATCTACTGTGTCACTCTCTCATAACTCCCGTGGAACATTATTTTTTTGTGGCAGAGTGATACAAGCCAGTGTAACATAACGAAATATTGTTAAATAATTGATTGTATGTATAATTAATAGTATTATTATTATTATTAAAATTATTATAATTATTGAAAACGCCTAGGGAAGAGACAGTTTTGCGCATTGAGAATGGGTGGTGCTAGAGTCGCCTGCGGGAAAGTGATTGTCATGCTAATAAAAGGACTGGCTGTGTTGGTGAGTCTTTATACAAAAACAGTTACTCATTTTCTATTTTCTGAAATGGAGAATTGGAGATTGCTTGTATAAAGAGAAACTGGGGAGTGGTGAATTATAGGGATGGTTTTCCAACGGAGCCAGTGCATTGCGCACGATCCCGAGGGGATGGTGAATGTTGGTGTCACAGTGTTTACTCATATTTCCGTTACTTGTGCGAGTGTCTTTTCACATGAAGCATACAGGATTAAATAAAAAATTATCTTGAGATGATACTGGTCTTTTCATTCCTGTCCCCATTCCTTCTCTGTTTGACTCCACCGAATGTCCGTCTGTTATGGCCTCGGTTTGATTTTTCAGGATATTTTCACCGATGTTGGACGAAAAACGACAACGGGAGCCCAACGGTCGGTTTTTTAATCATCGGTAAGTACAAACAGTTATTGTCACATCTATAGCAAATTTTAAATTAAAATGTAGACGCATATACTCTTGAGCAAAATAGTATTTAAAAGAATCCAAAAGTAAATCTGAGGGCATGGCGCAACCATAATTGGAGATGGGTTGCTGATATATTCAATGGAAGGCTAGACATTTCGCAGTTGAAAGACAACACGTGACAGTAAAAACTTAAATGTCTTATTAAGTTTTTTAAGTCAAAAATAAACGTACCAATCCCAAACACTTTTCTTTGAGAAACCCATAATTCGCCAGTATCCCTTAGCCCTTTGGTCTCAGGGACCGTTTAGGGAACGTTTTGGCTCTGCACACACCTCCACGAAATAATAGGTGGGGTATGAGAATTTTTGCAAATGCTATAAGTGTTCTCCGGAATCCGACCAGACCCGACTTGCATATACTATTCGATAGCGGTTTAAGCCATTTTTACATTTAAGTACTAAGTATGACTCCTCGTAATCATTAGATTACATTAACCATATCCTGATAAGAAAGGCTATAAGTAAAGACTATACAAATAATTCTATTAGTTGATTTCCACATTTTTCGGGCTGCGTCCGCGTATGTCGTTTAAATGCACAACAGTTTCGCCATCTATCCTGCTGGCGTCCTCAGGTCAAGGATGAAAAGAAACTGTTGTGCATTTAAACGACATACGCGGACGCAGCCCGAAAAATGTGGAAATCACCTACTCATCGCCGCGGAAACCTGCGAACGAACAATTCTATTAGTTACATAATAAAAGCTTGCGTCCTGACATACTGCGGTGGATCCAAGTATAACGCTGTTGTATAGATTGTTGCACCTCAAATTACTAGCGTTTATTTAGTAATTAAGAGAAACTTGATGTATTGCAGAAGTTATCAAAGCCGAGAAATGGCGAATTTTTCTCGATCATTTCTTAGAACGATGGTGAACATAACATGTATCAGCAGCATTGGGAGTTGGAATCGATAGTTCGCAACGCGTTTTATAAGTTAAAACCCCCATTGCTTTGAAAACCTTATTTTTAAACGGCAAAGTCGCAATGCACCCAAAAGATGACTAAGATAGGTATTGGTGGCATCCTACTCCCGCTAGCCCGAATATAGACAGTATGATTATTTGTAAAATCAATGACATTTCGCAAAAGAGTTTGAGGTGAACTGATGAAATTCATTAGTCTGGAGTACGTAATATAGATAAAAATGTGTAGTGTGCCTCACACAGTAGTATGTACGAGGGTAGTCCTAAAAAGTTTCGACCCAACAAATAAACGAGACATTATTCTTTATGTTTATTTTTCTTTCTCATAATACTCTCCTTAAAAGTCCAGCTATCCAAAAGCCCACTTATCCAGCGATGCTCTGACTTTTTTCACCTTTCCAAAAAGTAGTTGACGTCTTTCTCCGAAAAATAGGCGTTTACGTATGCGATAACCTCCTCGAGCGATTAAAATCTCTGTCCTCCAAGCAAATCTTTAATGTTAGGGGATAGAAAAAAGTTACTAGGGGATAGATCCGATGAATGCGGTGAGTGGTCAATCAATTCGAAGCGTAATTAGGAAATTTTCGCCATGGGGACCGCCTAAGAGTGAGCAGATGCATTGTCGTGATGGATAAGCACTTTCTTCTTCCTCAAACGTGGTCATGATTTTCGTGATTCCTGCCTTCAGCATGTGAATTGATGATACGTAATACTCCGCTGTTATTGTTTTGTATTGCTGCAGATAATCGATGAACACAATTCCATGACTATTCCAAAAAACAGCCACCATCACATTCCCTGCCAATGGAACCGTCTTCGCCTTTTTCAGAGCAGATTAACCCTTTGCAGTCCACTGTTCTTTCGCCGCATTGGTGAATCTAAGTTTTACTTGCAGCTATGTATCGACGCAAAACATCTGACTCGCTTCGCTTTAACCGTTCCAACAGTGCCTTTGAAATGTTAATTGGAATGCGTTTTCGGTCTAGAAAGGGCGAACCTAACTGATCCTATGGTTTCCCCACCCACTGTCATTCCCATCGCCAGTTCTTCCCATGCTTCTTTAACCATTTCCTCCACATGATCCTGGTACACGTTGGATAATGGACACCCCTGTCTTACTCATCCTAACACTACCCATCCTGACTTTTCATCCACCGCTCAAACCTGAGCTGTCTGAGATATACACAGTTTGCGGACAAGGCTCCTAGTCCTCTAATCTATTCCTATTTTCTACAATACATTCATTGGTTCAACCCAATTCATTATACCAAATGCCTTTTTGAAATTTTTGGAATAGTCAAATGTATCCTGATTGTATACTACGAGGGTCATCCGGAAAGTAGTACCCGTTCGTGCCGCATGAAGTGCTGACGACGCGAGTAGCCGCTGGACGAGGTCAGATAGCTTCAGTGGCTTGTCTGCCTTCTCTGAGCCAAGTTGCGTGACGCTAGCATTGCCTGTGTTGTTTCTGTGATTGTTTACAATGTTTAAAAAAATTGAGAACGCCGCCAGTTGTGAAGTGAGGGCAGTGATTAAATTCCTCAATGCAAGAAACGTTCGCCCATGTGATATTCATCGCCAATTAAAGGAGGTGTATGGAGACAATGTAATGGACGAGTCGTCTGTTCGGCGGTGGTGTCGCAACTTCAACATGGGGAGGGGGAACACACACGACGATGAGCGTTCGGAGAGACCGTCTGTCATTACAGACCAACTGGTGAGCTCAGTTGACGAATTCGTGAGGAACGATCGGCGCGTCACAATTGATGACATCTGTGAGCATTTTCCCAATGTTTCTCGAACAATTGTTCATGAAATTGTTAAACACCATCTGCATTATGCAAAAATTTGTGCAAGATGGGTCCCTCGCGTATCTCAATGAGCTGGCGGCGAAGGACTATGCAGCAGGAATACAGAAACTTGTCACACGTTATGACAAATGCCTTAATTTGCTTGGAGATTATGTTGAGAAGTAGTTTAAAGTATCCTCTTTCAAATAAAATTTTTTATGCTTGTTAATATTTACTTTTGTGTCTTTATTTCACGAACGGGTACTACTTTCCGGATGACCCTCGTATGTTCTTCTCAATTGGTGATTTTTCTATAGTTCTCATATTGCTACATTTCCCATTTTTGGGATAGGAAATAATATTGTTCTGAATAAGTCTTCCGGCCGATTTCCTACCAAGCCCATAAAAACCAAACTAAAAAATTCGTTCATAAAAACTCTTCCTCTCATTTTCTCCATGATCTCTAAGTTTTTCCGCTGGAAAGTTGTCAACTCCCACGGCTTTTTTATCTCTATTTTCTTAATGCCTTTTCTATCTCGCTATCGAGGATTCCTGAGCCTAAGCTATCCTCATCTACGTAACTCATATTCCCTTTCTGTCTAACTTTGCTGGCCTAGTGTCTTCATCATAATCCCTTCAGTGTCTCTTGAATTTATTTTCTCCTGTTTAAATTATATTTTTCTTGACTTATTTTGATTGTTTACAACGATGTTTCCATCTTACTCCCTGACAGCGTTTGCTTCTTATTTCTTTCGTGCACAAATTTATTGTTGAACTCTTTATACTTCCTTCTACCTAAATCTATTCGTCTGTTTAATTTCCTTCTATCGTCTATTTTTCTAATCATCTCTTCCGTATTCCATGGTCCCTTTTCCTATTTATAAGTCCGTATACCTTAGACATATTTCTACATTCCTTTTTTATATGGGCTCATTTATCCACTTTAGTGCCCAGCTCCCTTTCCCCACTCGTGCTGCCAACAAATACTCCTTCCTTGTCAATCCAGTGAGTACTTCTGAGAGTACTTGTCATTTCCTGAACCATCTTCCCTGATTTAACTTTTTGAATAGGACACTACACATCATGCAAACTAAATTGTGATCCGATTCCTCATCTGCCCCAGGAAGCAGTGCGAATTGATCACGCTGTCCCTAAATTTTGCTTCATCATATTATACGAGCCGAATTGATACATTTCTGAGTCACCTTGTATTTTCCATGTACTCCTAAGACTTTTGTGGTGTCTAAATCAAGTGATGGTGATGAGAAATACTCCTGGAAAACTCTATTGCTTTCTCCTTGCGGTCATTTCTCGCACCTGAACCCTAGTCCATCACTTGACTAACATTTCCTCATTCGCCTACCGCCGTGCTCTAACCCTCCATCACTATCAAATATTTCCCTTCAGAAAATCCAGCGATTATATCCTCTAACTGATCGCATACCCTATATATTTCTTCCTCTCTATATTGTGTAGGTATATAGACCTGAACAGTGACCAATGTCATCGGTTCTTCTTTAACTTCTACTAGTAATATTCTATCCTTGTTTACCATACTTCCATCTATTTTATTTTAAATTATTGGCACCCATGGCTTTCTTCCCCTCCACTGTATGTTGCTCTATACCTATCACCACAGTAATCTCCGGTTTCCTTCCATTGCAACTCGCAGAGCTTTAAAATGTATTTCCTTTCTCCATTTCTCAACTTATATTCTCCAATTTTCCTGTCCTCGGCATCGTTCTAACATTACAAATTCCCATTCTTACTACTTTGGTCGTATTCTGCGTCTTTTGCGCTACTGTGGTCGCCTTTTTTGTAAACATTTCGTTAGATAACGACCGCGGAAGGCCTACCCCTTTGCCGGCTACGACCCACCGCCGAAGGGGCAGAATCCCGTGGTGTTCAGGACTCATTTTCATTATAGTATCCATCCTAAAATCTTGGGATATACAACTGAGGTGGTTTTCCGTTGCCTTCCTCGATACTATTTGTAGGTGATACCGTCATTTAATGGCCACTCTTCCAGATTTGGCGCCTTTGCAGCCGCCTCACCGAAGAACAGGCGTTGCGCAGACTACCCCTTGTCTGGCTTCTTCCCTTCCACCTATCTGGCATGGGTGGCCCGTCGTACCAGGGGCAAATATCATTTCTCCCGCCAGCAGAGCTGTAGGGGCCATCAGAACGCACAAGCCTATCCACTACGTCAAAGATTTAGTACATAGGGAAGTATAAATTATTATTATGTAAACTACCGGTTGAGGTAGGTTTTTATTGTAGGTAGGTCTTGTACACATATTAACAAATAACCTAACCTTTTCTCTCCAAACAAAAAACACAACCCAAAATCCTATTGTACAACAACAAGCCCCTCTTCATCTCCATATACTTCCTTCCTCCCTTCATTCCGTCCAATATCCCTATCCTATTTCTGCCCCTTCCTCGTTTGCCTAACATTCCCCATCTATCAGAGTCTTCAACATCCCATTGCCTATCAATATGCTTTTCATTCATTTTTTCTGTCTCCTTATGCTTTCTCCCAACAATCCCCTCTCCTCCCCACCACACCTAGCACTTTCTCATTTGTTTTCCTTACTCTCCTGTTCATCTCCTCCATCCTTCTCCACACCCACATTACAAAAGCCTCCAGTCCACGCCTATCATCCTGCTTCGATGACCATGTTTCCGCACTGCACGTAACTACTCTCCATATCAAAGTTTTAACGAGCCTTATCTTAAATTTTCTAAATTTCGGCTCTCTCGCTGCCTAACGAGTTTGGATACCCTTCAAGATGGCATCCACCCTATATCGAGCGATTTAGGCGCCTAAATGACAAGTCTGGACGCAGCTATACTCTGCATCCATTGTTTCTGTCTCCTTCGGATTTCTCCCAGCAACCCTCTCTCCTTCCCCACGTTTATCATCATGCTTCAGTGAACATGTTTCCGCACCGCACATAACTGCAGTCCATATCAGAGTTTTAACGAGCCTTTTCTTAACACCCTTACTCAATGTCCCTGTCATCGATTCTCTCCCTTCATGAAAGCTTCTTTGCCTAACGTAATTATTTTCCTCGTGTCCCTATTACTTTGACCAATTTGGTCCAAAACACTTCCAAGATACGTAAACTGGTCCACCTGCTCTAGTTATTACCCTCCTATTTTAACGTTTAGCTTAGGCTTTCTATACAGGTTGTAACATCAGCATATGGAAAAATCAAGTATCACTCTATTGTTTCAGGCTTCACTTCGTGGAAGTATTTAATATCCATACCAAAAAGAAAGACTCGTACTTTTCCACAGATTTTATTATAATATTTTATTATAATAAAATCTGTGGAACGAGTACGAGTCTTTCTTTTTAGTATGGATATCAAGTATCACAACTCGAACGCCCCGAAAATAAAATTTCAAGGAATACCATTGATCGCCAATTACTCTGATCAATATAGGCTGTTGACGTAGCGTCCTCTACCACCCGCCCGAGAGGCTACTGAAGGGTTAGATGCGTTCTCCTCTATTTATAGAGGAAAACGCATGCTTAAGGCCATTTTGGTCTAAAATACTTCCGAGATAGGTAAACAGGTTTCACTTGGTCTAGTTTTTGCCCTTCTAGTTTTTGCCCTTCTACTTTAATTATTAAATTAGCTGACCGCGAAGCCTGTTTTTCTATCGCACTGAATATCCAATTCAATCAGTAATGCTTGCTGACTGACAAACTATAGCTTGATCATCATTAAGCCTAACTGATTTCATAAATTCCTAACCGAATTTCATTCCTATATGCAGTTATTACCATCCCCCTTTAATCATTTTCTCCACGCTGAACAGTAACAGTGATAACGGATACCCCTGCCTAACTCCTCTTCCTAACACTGCTCATCAGGACTCTCCATCCCCCACTCTCACCAGAGCAGTCTGAGACATGTACAGGTTGCGGTTTAGCCTCCTGTCCCTCCAATCTATTCCTATTTTCTGCCATATACTGATTAGTTTTTCCCAATTCACTCTATGAAACATCTTTTAGAAGTCTACGAAACAGGCAAATACGTCCTGATTGCATTCTATATTCATCTCGATTCGTGATATTTTTACTGCAATGGCATCACGTGTGCCTCTCCACTTCCTGAACCCAAACTGATGATCCTCTGAGTAATCATTTACCTTTTGCTCCATCCTTTTGTTGATGATCCTGGGAACCACTTAAGCTGCGTGCGAACTCAACAATTTCCTGTATTCCTCTACCACAGAGCCAACACTTCTTCATTCTGGTTTCCCTGTTTTATTATTTACTTCCAACTCAATACCAGCATGCCGAAGGCCACTACTGCGATCATTGAGTATCGTCAACGAGAAAGTTTGTAAACAAAGCAACGCTACTCTCTTTTCTCATACCACGCCGAGAAGAGAGGCAGTTGTTTGGAGATAATTCGAGGAAGGCAGGACAAGTGGATGTAAGGGATGCAGGGAGGCAATGGGATGCTGGAGATGGTAGTAGAGGGTAAAATGCTGGGCAATTGAGGTAGGGATAGGAAAATAATAGGTGTTTTGGATTTAATTAATGATGGTAGAAAGTATACTTAAAGAACGGGTTATAATAATATGCACATTGGGATTTCATATGTTTCAGAGCTTATAGACACAGTTATGCCTTTTAAGTCACTTAGGGTTTAGGAGTACAGTAGTTTGCATTTACAGGAGTCCTCCAAAACCAACAGTAACCCGATAGGCAATTAGTGTTTTATTATTCGTAGTGTATCGTTTAAGGTGGGTTTAGGATGGACACAGATTGAACGAGAATAAATTTCATAACAAAACACAACTTGACATCCGACATTACATTAAGCCACGCATTTCCATTACGTACGCATTCTAGCACGCTCCATTCTTTCCACTATGCCTTTTTCCCCTTTATCACAATCTTCAAAATCCCATCTCAAATTAAAATAAATAAAAATACGTATTTTGCCATGGGAAAAACATGAACTTTTTATTAACCGATATTTCGTTATGAGTAACGTCATGTATAGTAATTTCAGCACCGTCAAAAATTATAGATACACATAAAAATATGGAGAACATTGAAATACATCAATAATATTGCACAAAGCATAGATATTTGAAAAATAGCTTTAATTCATGCAGTTTCTTTGGGGCTTATTTGGTCGCAATGTAGAGGTTATTAAATCGATTCTAAGAGAAATAAGAATATACATGGAAGAATGGTGCGAAAGTGACTCAAATAAAATGAAGGGGATTACAGGGATCAGTAAAAGAATGGTATGGATTAATTTAGAAAAGGATTACGAGAACATTTATCAAGAATATTCATCCCCTAAGCTAAAATTTGCGCAGCAATACAAATGGTCAGCAATAAGTTACAAATTCTGACATGGGCATAAAACTATTTCACTGATCGTGGACCCAATGTCATATGAGTAGTTGATTGCTCCTGAATGTTCTAAGGCAATACACGGGAATATTTTATAAACTTGCGGTTTTCTTTCAACCCACTGGCTACCAAACCTTGCGCCTGATATCATAAAAATATTTTCAATACCCTCGAGTAGTTTTAGCACAAATTCCAACATCTTCTAATTGCTTATTGCAGTTATTTCATTGTTTATTCAACAAATATTTGATAATGTCCCCGGATGCCTATTAGGCAGGTGGGCTAGGGTTGCAGGTCGTGAGTTTCCATAAAACAAATTTAATTAGCATTTTAAGTTTAAACTGTCATTCGGCATTTCGTGAAAACCCGATTTCCACTGCAGACGTTACGGCATATGCTCAGGATTTATGTTTGAAGAATAGAGGAAATTAGGGAAAGACTCAGAAAAACAATACATACAACCAACTTTTAACAAAACATTCATGAACCATAGTTCATCTCATTTTGAAAACAGTTCCTTAAAAATAAAGTAATTAATGTGAAAGGAAAGAAATATTAATGAAAGAGTTTCTAGCTAGAACGTATGGCCAGTCCACTTTGCCACCAAGGTGGAGAATACAACCGTAATAAACAAGCAAACGTGAAATTCCTCAACAGAAGTAAAAAATGTGGAAGTCGATTCAGTTACGGAAGACGGCTTGTAACGATGAAGAAAGTTTCTGCTTTGCGAGGATGTGAAAGTGAGAGATTTGAAGACTGGCCTCCATTCGTTTCCCAGGGAATACAGGTGAGAAAATCGGGATAGAAAATATCACGATTATGAAAATAAGGGTCGCGTGACTACTTTATGCCACATTTTTAAATGGGATGAGCAAGAGAGCTATGATAGCAAAGACAGGCAAAAAATTAGAGGAAAGGCAAGAGTGATTCTTAGTATCCCAGAAAAAGCAAGCTTCACCACTTTCGTTTGATGCTCAAACTTTCTATCCCAACACATATGGAGTCCATCATTCCGTTAAAGAGCAGGTTCTTCCGAACAAGATGTTAGGCGCTTCTATATTCACCTATGGCTATTTCAGCTGTTATCTAAATTCGCCACTTACGAGCTACTCATTGGAATATCCTTCCAGCGGCTCTCATGAAATTCCCAACACGGTTTTTACCTTCCTTTCTTTCAACCTTCAAGTTTAGGAACAGGTAAACCTATTTATGACTTCCCTTGATTTATATTTATAGTTAGGCACACATTAAAGCACAGCGTGGTTAATTTGCCCAGTTTCCCAGGAGCGGATGCGGACTCCGACCATTATTTAGTATTAATGATGCGTAGGGTCCGATTCAAAAATCCAAAATAATGAAGGCGGTTTAGGAAATGGGACGTACTCATAGAAGCACTAACCGTATCGACAAGGAAGGAGTATCAGTAGATTACAGATAAAATCATGAGTGAGGAAAGGGAGCTGGGTAATATAGAGGAAAATGGTAGCATGTCAAATAGGGGGCGTAGAAATGCGCAAAGGAAACTATATGAACTGTTAATAGAAAAAGTGTAAGAGAAAAATTAAAATGGAAGAAATGATGAGAAAGATGGATGAGAGAAGGAAATGCAGAGTTGGGTAGAAGGAAGTACCAAGAGTTAAATAATAAACTGAGTTTAGCAACAAATAAGAGAAAAAAACGTGGTGGAAGATGAAGTGTAAGGATAACATAAAGTTTGCAGAGGAAGGGAGAAATTGGTGCGCTTACAGTAACGTTTAAACCTTAACATTAAGTAAGAAAGGAAAATTGCTGCAAACAATCAAAGCTAAGTAAAACTAAAAAACAAAGCTAAACAGAAAGGATTCAAGGGAGGTGGAAGGAATATATGGAGGAACTGTTTGGTAAAGAGATGAAGACAGCAAGGGTAGACATAGAAAGGGAATATAATGTACGTAGACGAGGATAGCTTAGGTTCAGGCTTACCCGATGGCGAGATAGAAAGGCATTAAATGTAATTGAAATCAAATGAAGCCGTCATGGTAGCCGTGGAACTACTTAAGGTTTATGAGAACTTGGGAGGAAGAGTTTTTATGTACTAATTTGTAGCATCTATGATGGAGGAAATTAGAATATTGGAGGGATAGGAGGCATCCGCAAAGTTTACATGTCTCAGACTGCTCCAGTAAGAGCGACGGATGGGCAATGTTAGGAAGAAAATAAGACAGGATTTTCAATTATCACCTTTGCTATTTAGCGTACATGTGGAGGAAACGGTAAAAAAAGGCATAGGAGGAACTGGATATGAGAATAAAAGTCGGTGGGGAATTCATAAAATTACATAAGTAATGATTAAGCTTTAATTTTTCAGTCATCCAAAGGGTGAAAACTCCTCTGACATCATTGGAAAGACAGTAAAATAGGTCTGGAATGAGATTCAATATAGATAAAAAAACTTACGCTATTTTGGAGAAAGAGGAAGGCTAAGTTTAATTTCAAAATATAAGTTCATAACCTAGAGCAGGTGAATAGTAAAAGTATCATGGAATTGTCCTCGAACAAAATGTTCGAAGTAGCAGGGACATAAGGAGGAGAATTTCGTTAGGCAAAGAAGTTTTCGCAAGGAGGAGAGGATTGATGACTGGGACGTTGAGTAAGGAGGTTAGGAAAAGGTTAACGTTTGCCAACTTTTGACCATGAAAAACCTACCTTAACTGGTAGATCGCCGATAGTAATAATACATAATAATATAGACATAAATCATAAATCTTAATTTTTCTGCTGCCAGGGGTTTGTAGTTTGGTTTCGTACGTATTATAAAGCATAATATTCTATTACATGCTTTTCAGTAAATAGGTAAAACGAACAATTAAAGACTCATAAATAATTATAAATTTAATATAACTCGTATTAGTTCATCTTATCGCTTTGTCCATAGCATAATTTGATTAAACCTACCTAATGCTGTAATAGCACTGTTATAATACGATTTACATCTTTATTATGTCACATTTTACGTGTTCGAGGTTACAGAGGATTTATTTATAATTTTAGAGACGATGAAATCCTCATCACACATACCTCGGTAAGAATTTTCCTACACTTATTTCCATTTTGAGGTAGGTTATTTGGAACACACAATTTCTATACCGGCAACGGATAGTGTAGTTGTAAACATTAAAGTTGGGAAAAATTGTTTTTTACCAGGAAAAATAAATCCAGTATATATGAAAATAATGAAAATAAACGGTTTTAACTTAAATAATTCCAGTCATAAAACATCATGCTCTCTTATGCTACAGTTTTAACATTTCTTTGAAATAAAACGAAACGTTTACCTAGACTCACTCTTAACTGAACGCCAACTGAATAAAACAGGGCGGATATGTCAAAATCAAAATTTATCTCAACATACAGGTATATACAATATTGACTGTAATATCCGTGACTATAACAACCTACGCGATTTTTCCAAGTTTGAAGGAACAATTTTTGCTTCAAATATTTTCCGACCTGAACATATCACAATATCCAAAGGAAAATTGTGTATTCATCCCTTGTAGTTAGGAACTGATAAAATTATATTTGTCATACGTTTTATACCGGAAAAATATATCACCATCCTCCGATTTTGTGTGAATTGTTTAATCACTTTTTTCTATTTAGTTAACTATTGAACGGATTGTGAATTTTACGATTTATCATAAATAAATACCATCAAGCAAATTCCATAAATATACCACCTTACTTTAAACATAATAGCAATGGAAAGGCAAATGCACTTCATTGTTTAAAGGAACACAATTTAAAAGTGTTAAAATTAACCTAATAATATTCTTAGTCTTATTCTTAGATGCACCGGTCTCAGTGTGTGGATTTAATATCAAATACTACCTTGATCAAAAAGTTCCCGGAATAACCACCGTGTGGCGCTCCCATCGTTCCGATTTGAGTTCTGTTTTTTTTGTTAAATTGGTACATCTGTTGTTGATATTCCCTTTAAATCTTAGTGTCATAACTTGACATTTGCAAAAGTTACGTAGCCAAGAGTACATCTATCTCTGTGTGTGTTGGCGATTTTTTACAATTGCAGAAATGGATTTAAATGTGCAACAACGAACTTGTATTAAATTTTGCGTAAAAAACGGATTTAGTGGCGCACGGACGTTGGAAATGTTGGAAAAGTGTTTCGGCAACGATTCTCTAAAAAAAACGGTCGTTTACCAGTGGCACGAGCGGTTCAGAAGTGGTCGTGAGTCAATCGAAGATGATGAACGCAGTGGCAGACCATCGACATCGAAAGTCGGTGAAAAAATTGATAAAGTAAAAGAAATGTTGGTCAATAACCGCAAATTAACCATCAGAGAAATAGCGGAGGACTTGAACATTGCCTATGGATCCGCCCAAGATATTGTGGTTAATGATTTGGGTTTCCGTCGTGTAGCATGCCAAAAGACCTCAATTTCATGCAAAAAAGAGACCGTGTTGACGTCGCAAAAGACATGATTTGCGAGGCTGAATCCGATCCCACATTCATCAAAAGGATCATTACTGGAGACGAGACGTGGGTTTATGAGTACGACACGCAATCCAGACATCAGGCAAGTGAATGGCGTTCACCAAATGAGCCGAGACCAAAAAAACCACGTCGTTTTCAGTCAAAAAAGAAGGCAATGCTGACGTCGTTTTCATGGATTACAACGGTGTAGTGCATCATGAATTTTTGCCAGAAGGCCAGACAGTAAACAAAGAGTATTATTTGGGCGTTATGAGACGTTTGCGTGAAGCAATTCGCCGAAAGAGACCAGAAATGTGGGCAGAAAACTCGTGGATTTTGCACCATGATAACGCACCGTCGCACAGTGCTATCATTATTCGTAATTTTTTGACGAAAAATGCAACAAATACCATCCAACAGCCACCGAATTCACCTGATTTGGCTCCCTGTGACTTCTTTCTGTTCAATCGAGTTAAAAAACCATTACGGGGAACGCGTTTTAGCAGCCGAGAGGAAGTAATGGAAAAATCGCAGGAAGCACTGATGGACATACCGAAAACCGAATATAAAAAATGTTTCAAGGATTGGATCAAGCGCTGGCATAAGTGTGTTGCAGTCGATGGGGATTACTTTGAAGGGGACAATATAGATTTAAATGAATAAACTTGTATTTTTAATTTTCTGAATAAATTCCGGGAAATTTTTGATCAAGGTAGTATGTACGTCTGATCTTTTCCGAATGGATAATCCTTAATTTACTGAATAATGATTTGAGTAAGATTTAAATATACATCCATTATATATAAAATAAATTATCTGATGAACCATGAGGCATGATGGGAAAAGAGTTCTTGGGAGAAATCCAAACGAGACACAAGAGGAGGACAAAATACATTTCGATTGGCGATGAAATGTTAAAGACTGCGATATAAGTCCCAACATTAGAACAAGGGAAAAAGGGGAAGGAGGAGAATAGGCAAATGGGGTGGAATGAAGGGAGAAAATATGCAGAATTGAAGAAGAGTTTATTGCAGTGCAGGGTGTAAATTTGTGCCATGTTACACGAGACCTAGAAATGTAAAGGAGTTCAATTTGTATTCATCAAATAATCTACCTTAAAAGTTACAGTACCGATTAAAAAAATCGTATTGAACATGAAAGACTTTTAATGCAGATATAAATTACAATGCAATCGTGTGTAAACATGTTCTTAGTAAAATCAACCCGCATAATTAGGCGCATTTGCTTCAGGAGGAGATTCAAATATCAAATGTCATTTCCAACATGCTGACATTATTAGAACAAATGAATTTGGCTTCATTGGCCGAATTAAAAACCATGCATTGATGAAAAATTTGATTTTTATGAAGAAATTATGATAGCCTCAATGACGTGACTGGGCTATTAAAAGAGCTAGCTGGGAATCACTCGCAGCCCGAAAGTTATCTTACAACTAAAACTCTTTCATTAATTATAAGTAAGTCTCTTGGAGGATATTAAAAGCGTATTGCTAACTCCTTCATAAAACGGTAGGAGAGATTATGAATATATGTTTTGAATGAAAATATTTAAAGCGGATAGGTTTTTGATTTTTCCCGCTTAGGGTGAAGGATAAGAATATGAATAAATTAGAGTAAATTATTTCAGGAAATATTTTTTATCACTAAGTAGCCACTAGCCTCTATTCTAAGTAATCCTTATAGTATTTTAACTAGTATTATCAGGCTGTCTAGCATGGTAGATCAGTAGTTGAAACTTAGGTACTGAAATACACGTAAAGCTGTTTGAAATATGTTTCGATTGTTTGCATTATATCATTTCACAGTTGTAATACCTTTTAGTAATATTTTGTGAATATTGTATGTCTGGTGTAAAATTGCCTCCTGTCCTCTTTCAACTTCATCTATACTACATCCTCCATCCAGCAAGAAGGTATGTGGCAGGGAGTGTTATAACATCATCCATACTTAGATGAATTCATGTAAATGAGACGATAGCTCGTAATGAATATTTTAGAATACGATTAGGCTAATTGAGAATTTTCATCGAGGCATTACGTTTTTTGTTGCGATTATAAGTAGTTCGAGGATAGAAATTATACGTGCATTTATGAGTTCCAGAATGAATTTTACTTATATTATTCCAGCTGCCTGATCTAAAGATGTAATGTGGTAGGCCCTATTTATGTATTCCCTCGACGTCATAGGTTATCTCAAAAGCCCAATATCTTTCCAAAAGTCTTAA